>NC_138758.1:17706428-18906428 GCF_965113315.1 Podarcis vaucheri | reverse complement strand
GCCTACCTTGTAGCAATCGTCAGGACTTTGTTAGGGTTGCGGTTAGGCATTGTTTGACCTTGTGTGGAGGAGGGGTGGTGTGGCCATCACCTGCCCCTCCATGCTTAAGGGTATTCCAAAGGAATCTGGGGGTGTTGATCTAGTCTGAAGCCCGGCTGGGGGCTAGGGCCTTGACATGACCCCGACGGGAACACCAGGTGGAGCTTGAGTTGGTTCGCATCAACAGGGCTCCCCCTACCGGTGGCTTACCCTAACTGGACTTCTGGCACAATGGGCAGGAGTCAGATATAGTCAGGTTCAATCAATGCCTAAGCCAATACCGCTCACATTCTGTAATTCAATAAAGTTGTGGCCAAAATTTGCCCAATAACATAAACCTAATATCTGTGTCCTTGTGTGAGTCATTTCCAATGAGGGGGTGGCTGTGGGGTCTCGACACGCAAATTAGAAGGGATCAAATGCTATTCTTAACAAATTCTTCCCTTTTCCGTCTCTCTCAGGACTAAACCACCTGCCCTTTGACCCTGGCAATAGCAAACCTCTGCCATTCAATAGCAGCCCTGCTGAAAATGGAGGCGAGGCAAGCCAGAAACGGAAGAGGATAAATTTGCCTACAGGTAGGCCATGTGTGCATGTGGTGTAGCAAGCTGTGTTTGTGCCTGGGGGATGTCTTAACTATGAATGGGGGAAAATTCCTTCCAGTAGCACCTTAAAGACCAACTAAGTTAGTTCTTGGTATGAGCTTTCGTGTGCATGCACACTTCTTCAGATACACACGAAAGCTCATACCAAGAACTAACTTAGTTGGTCTTTAAGGTGCTACTGGAAGGAATTTTTTTTTTATTTTGACTATGGCAGACCAACACGGCTACCTATCTACTACTATGAATGGGGGATACAAGAACACAACAGGACAGACCCAGAAGATGGTACTGGGAAAGTTCCAAGCTTAATCTGGATAAGACAGAGGCACTGCGGGTAGGAAACATGGTGCCCTGGACCATAGTGTGTGCCCAGAGTTTGAGGAGGTTGCACTGCACCTGAAGGACCAGGCACACAGTCTGAGGGATTCTCCTGGACTTGCTGTTTTCTAGGAAGTTGCTGATGGAACCTGTTCCCATAAATAACTGATACATAAGATGTTACTCTATCTGGAGAAAGTGGAGCTGACCACAGTAGTCCATGCCCTGATTGCATCCCAATTATGCTACTTTAACATGCTGTATGTGGGGCTGTCCTCAAACACTGTTCAAAAGTTTCAGCTGGTACAGAATGCATTCCCCAGTTGCTTGGGGGGGGGGGCAGATGACTAGAGCACATAACACCAATTCTACACTTCCCACTTTCAATACCAGTGAGTTTTCAGGCCCAGATATAGTGTTGGCGGTTACTTTTTAAAACCTAAATGGTTTGGGACCAGGATATCTGAAGGGCTACCTATATTTTACATGAACCTGCCCAACCCTGATATTGGCCATAGAAGTCCTGTTTGTAGGTCTGCCTTTAAGAGTCATCAGGTTGGAAGTGGGGGGAAACGGGGCCTTTTTACTGGTGGCCCCATCACTGTGGAACTTACTCCCCCAGGATGTTTGTCTTATACTCAGTCTGTTTGTATATAAGCAGGCCTTAAAACACACAATTGTTTTTTGCAGCTTTTAACTGAATAAGATTGTTGGTCTGTAATTTTAATGGTTGCTGTTTTTATCTACCGCATTGTGTTGGATGATTTAATTGGCTTTTAAAATCTAATGTTTTAAATTGTGTTTATAATTTTAGTTGTGGGGCTGCATGAGAGAACCTAAGCGAACGGAGGCTCACTTTTAGAATGGAAAAATGTCCTGTTATTCTAGCTCATTCCATGCCAGGGATCCTGAGTTCTGGGATTTCTGTTACTTGTCACTTGATAGCCAGAAGTCAGCGAGTCACAGCTGTGTACGTGCTTGAGTCAGGATGAATCTGAATTGGGGGTTTATGTTTGTTGGTCTGGTTGATATGCAGTAGCAAAAACAAAGTACTTCTTATCCTTCCTTAGAAGACACCCTCACTGCCATAAAAAATTGGAATGAAACATGGGCATTGCCATGATGATCCCAAAATATGTGAAACACAAGCTAAGGAAAAGTATATATTTAATTGAGCCAATGCAGGTTGATATAGAAATACGACTTGAATTTCACAAAATTTCACAAGCTAGGTAACTCCTTGTGTTGGATGAACAGCTCTGTGAAACTCAATAGCTTATATGTTCCTTTACCAATTTTCATTAGCCCAATATAGATACAGTTGCACACACCCCTAACTTCCAAGTGGTGTGAGATTCCAGGGGTTCCAGGCACTTACCCAGGGTTCATGTTTCCTTTTGGGAATGAGGCACAGCTGAGTCTTTAGGATATATGGTTTATTTACACATATGTACAACCTGAGCCTGCTATGCAGGGGTTCACACTATTAACACCCCGAATGGGCATTGTTTCTTCCATAGCTGCAGCACTGGATTCAAGCAGAGATCCATCATGGCTCTCGGTCACTCTGCTTGCTATTTTGCTTCTCGGACACATCACTGCTCACTCTCAACTCTAACTTTTGTCCTTCTCACTATCTGTGAGTGGAGGGAGGGGCTCATTTGCCATCTCCCACAGAGTCCTTAATCCCTCTTAATGGCTCATCACCCAGGCTATCAACTCACAGAAAGCTAGCTTGGATTGATTAGCTTTTAACATTTGCTGAATCCAGGGATTAGAGAGGCCTGGCACCCACAAACTCATAGCAATACCATTTAACCTGCATCAGTTGCATGCAAAAATGTGGGATTGTTCTTATTTTGGGGATTTGTGATATGGAACCTGCTGAAAATAGCAAAGCCATCCAAAAGGAAATTAGAGCCCCAGACTACACATCAGGGTTGATGATTGTGCTAAAATGATACTGCATGAAGCAGAAAACTTCCTTACTCTTGATGAGTGCCCACCCCAACAGAGCACTGGATGGGGAACCAGTGGCCCTCCAGATATTGTTGGATTCTAACTCTCATCTGCCACAGCCAGTATGGCCAGTGGCCAGGAAAGATAGGAGTTAATTGAATTACAAGTTCTTCAGGCAATTAAAGGAATGGGTCAGAGGATGTAAAGTACACCTGTTGCAGTGGAAATTGATCTGATGCGATGTGCAAGGGCCTGTTGGCTCATTCTAAGCATTCCATCCCCAGTGCTTTCCCTTCACTGTTGAGCTGGAATAGAGTAATCGCAGGTACAAGGGGAGGAGCTGAATAATTATTTCAGACAGAGAAGGACAGATGAACTGTCATTAGTATGCGAGATGAGATTCCCTAGAAGCAGTTTTTGCCAGTCAGTGTTTTTCCTATTGTCCTGCTCAAACTTCAAGATGGGCTGGGGAGGTCCTCCTGGTAATTCCATTACTTGTGTATTGCCCTGTTGTTTAGGGTTGCCATAAGACCGTAATTTCCCAGACATTCCCAGGATTCAGCCATTGGAAACAGTATCCAGGTGGAAATTGCTGAAATGTACGGGCATCAACAACTTTGGCCAAAACAACAGCTTTTGTGTCTGGATTTTCAGTTTTTGAAATATGGCAACCCTGCTGCTGTTACTTGCCTTGAGATGAAGGGCTTCGTGATGAAGGGTGGGATATAAGTAAAAGAATAAACAAATTTAAACTACTGGTACTCGGTATGAGATCTAAGATGGCATTGCGATGTACTAAGTTTTGTGTGTGACTTTGCTACTTGAAGCTGCTCTTATGCCAAATCTCTCCACTGTTTTTTAAGCTTGGGGCAGATGGGAGAGAATTTGAAAATGTATTCAGGAGTTTGACAGTGGGATTTGGCCTTTGGACATGCAGATAACACATGGACTTTGCCCTGGATTATGGCCTAGTGTTGTTTTTTTTAGGGGTTATACTCTGCCATCAGAGGATCATTCTGGGGCCCATGATAAGTGCTGGCTCAGATCTATTTTAAGACTTGTGCCTTTACAACTAGAGCTCTTATTTTGGAAAGAACAAGACGTTGGTACATGGGGGATGGGATGATACTCGGGAGGGGAGCACAGGCAAATGTGGTTTGCATCAAATAGTTTGTGCCTAAAGCGAGTATTTGTTGCATCCTACTCTCCCCTTAGAATTTATCCCATCATTTGCCAAGATATGCAGGGTATCATTTTATAGGGGAGATTTATTTGGTTTCTATCACTTTCTCTTCCAGTTTGGGGTAAGTAATGCTGATAATTTTTTTTAAAGTACATTTGTTAATATGTTTGTCAATCATAATCCTTTCTGCAGACAGCACCCCAAATCTGAGTCTAGAGTCTCCTCCAATGGATTTGGTCATGTCAGATCCAACAGCCTGGACCACTGCAATGAATAACTTGGGGATGGCACCAATGGGAATAACAGGAGATCCTCTTTTGCCTGGTAGGTTGTGCTCTTGGTTTGGTATCACCGCTGCAAGCACGCAATGCTTAATTTTTCCAGTGGAGTGTTAAGGGGAGTAAATGTTCAGAGAACACACAAGATCCATAGCCTAAAATGGGTGGGAAACCTCTGGCCTGTGTCTGATTAGGCCTGTTAGGCCTCCTTATTTAGCCAACAAGGCCATTTTCAGGGAAGCCATGCCCATCTGTCCTACATCTATTGGAAGTCATATATGATGTCAGTTATGGGGTAGGTCAAAACTTGGATTATCTGAAAGGGTGTTTGCAGGTTTCACTAATCAGGTGATTGGCAGCACCTGCAAAACACCCTGCAAAATAGCACTTTGAAAGGGTCTTTGCAAGACTAGACAATCAGCTGAGCGCTCTGTCTACTTGGCCCTTAGGAGTGGCTGCAATAATAAACAAAAAACAGCTCTGCAACTTTAAAGCAGAATCTGGCTGTGATTGGCCTGATGGGCCGACCCTCTTGTATGTTACCAAAAAACACCTCCACTCCATCTATGGGAGCCGTTAAGCACTTTTTAAAAAGTTTCCTTTAAAAAAAAAAGTAATTGACTGAATGAATGGATTTATGCATAAGCACTCATTCAGCACTTCTAAAATTAAAAGAAGGCAAGGCAGCCTGCAGTGGAAGAGGCAAAACAGATGCCTGAGCCAGCTTTCAGTGTGGTGGTGTGCATGGCTGTCATTTCAGTTACAAAACCAGGAGGAAGTGAGGCTAATCTCCCAGTGTTGGGATATACTGTGGGCTCTCTTTTTCTTCAATCCTGCCTGCCCGCATCTTTGTCCTCCCATGCATGAGAACTGGCTTTTGTGGGATAATGTGGGCTGCCAAATGGCTCTGCTTCTCCAGACTCATTGCTTTATGTATCTCTCTTGATTTTATTGATGGAAAAAATCTGCTTTCCTAGTGAGAATTATTGTGCAGTTGCAGCCGAAACACTCTAGCTTGATATCCTCTCTGTTTCAGACTTCGACCCTGCCCTTGGAATGATGACTGGGATCCCACCAATCAGTCCCTTGATGTCTGGCTTGGAAATAGTGCCACCACCAGTGATTAAGGAGATCATTCATTGCAAAAGTTGCACACTCTTCCCACCTAACTCAAGTAATCCTTGCCATAATTCTTGAAGTTGCACTGGGATCAATTGGGAAATATTGAAAGTAAAGAGGGACATCTAATGGTGTCCCTCTTTACATCTGGTGGATGTACAGATCATGGAGGGAAGAAGAAGCTCTTTTCCCAACAGGATATTTTTTATAGTTTGGCCAAGCCAGAATAGCTTTTAGATTGTAGAGATGGCCAGGACCACCTCAAAGGGGGTGCTGGGAGCCTCAAGCATCTTCGTGTCCTCAAAGAGTGAGGCCATCTCTGTACTACCCTGCTGTGCTGCTTGCTGATTCTGTCCACTTAATGAGAGGCAAAATGGAAAAGCAAACATTACTGATTAAAACAGCAGTCTAGAGGTGGTTGTGGGGGAATCAGTGGCAGGGAGAACCAGTGGCAGTCAAGGATCACAAGGGTTGGTGTCCAGTGACTTCTGGAGAGTTGCATGATACCCATCCCTGGTCTAGAATGCCACTTGATGAAGGGAAGGGAGGTAAGTGCGTAACTTCCCAGAACTCAGCTCTAGTCTGCTTGGCAATACATCTCTAACACTTTCTAGTTGAACCCTCTCTGTTTTAGAATATTTTCAAGGTCAGGGAGTAATTGGAAGAGGAAGCTATAGACATGAGGTTGCAAATCTTTTTTTTAAAAAATAAGATTTTCGACATCATGAAGGGCTGATTGTGCAGTATGCTGGGCTATAGATTGGAACATGAAAATGCATAGGACATTTTCCAAATGGAAGCCTAGTTTTGCACAGCTGTTGCTGCAGGCTGCTAAACAGCAAGCAGTAATAAAAAGAAAACCCAAGTAAATTTTATAGACCCTCATTTCCCCCTTTTTATAAAGCTGGTGGTATTGTGTCCAATAGTATAAGAGTGTTTGTATTTGGCTGTGCACTGTTCTTGCAGTTTATTTTTAGTATGAATCTAGCAGTGAGCTGTTGCCAAAAAGAGAGGATATTTTCTTCTTTGGGAAGCATGCTGTCCTTGGAAAGATATTGATTTTTGATATTTTAAGGCTGGCAGGATATAACTTTGCCTGGCAAGGTTGAAGGCTCATCCACACTTCCATTTGCCCTGCCACATTCCCCTGGGAAAACCTGCAGGGCAAAGGCAAAACCGCATGGGGCAAGTGGAACACCACTTAGATCTGTGCTTTCTAGGCACAGGACAAGTGCAAGTGTGGAAGAGGCCAGGGCTGGCCAAGCCTTCTGACACTTAAACACAAATGCGCAGCAGTTGTTGTCGGATTGTAGTTGAATACCAGATGTCTTTTGCTTGTGGCAAGATTATGTATCATATTTCTTGTTGTCCTTAGATCTCCCTCCTCCCACCACAAGGGAAAGACCTCCTGGATGCAAGACGGTATTTGTTGGAGGACTGCCGGAAAATGCAACAGAAGAGACTGTTGTGGAGATTTTTGAGCAGTGTGGAGAGATCTTAGCGCTTCGGAAGAGCAAAAAGCACTTCTGCCACATCCGTTTTTCTGAGGAATACATGGTGGACAAGGCTATTTATTTGTCTGGTAGATATTGTTTGTCTTTGCTTTTGACTCAGAGATAATTTCTTCTGTAGAGTTGCAAAAGCCACATGCAGTCATGTCTGTTGTGTCCCCTTTCATTTTCCCAGTTGTACAGTCATCTCTCAACAGTTTCAGTTATTTGGCTAAGGAATCTTTTAACTTCACTATAACATGCAATGGTGACACAGACCATTGTGAATAGCTTTCATAAATTTGTCTAATAAAAACAGAAAAATGCCCAATTCCAAAATTCCAACAAGCTAAAAAATGTCAGCATGAAACAACAGTAAGGAACTCTTGTGAGCTGCACAGCTCATGAAGAGAGGGAATAATTCTAGTGCAACAAGCAGTGAGTCTCTATGATTAATGATGATGATGATAGTTGTTGTTGTTGTTGTTGTTGTTTGTACCCTGCCCATCTGACTGGGTTTCCCCACCCACTTTTGGCAGCTTCCAGCATATACAGAAACATAATAAAACATTAAACATTCAGATGTCTCCTAAAGGTAAACCTTGTATACAGTAGTTACTTATCTCCTTGACATCTGATAGGAGAGCATTCCACAGGGTGGGCACCACTACCAAAAAAGGTCCTCTGCTTGGGCTCTGAGCTAGATCTCAGTGGCTGGGCTTAATGACAAGGGTGGAGGCGCTCCTTCAGGGCCTGAAATCTTTATAATACCTGCTGATTATTGAAAACTACCACCTTTTCAAACTATCCAGAACCAACATGGCTTCTTTGGAGAACTTTGGAGGTTAGCCTCCCTTCTGGAATAACATGTGTTGTCCAATCAGTGTCACTGTACCCTATGAGAACCACCCTCCAGAGTTGTAAGAGGGATCTGGCAAGGCTTCAGCAACTTAACAGAAACCGCAGCAACCTTTCACCTGATGCTCACCCTTCCCCTGTAGCTTACTTTGTGATGTTTACAACTTAGCAAATATTGCAGTTACAATTTCAAACAGAATTTACCTGAAGTGTTTTTGAGCTGTGTAGCTGGTCTGCACCATAGATGTGATACAATCATTGATAAATCAAACATATTGATATGTGTGGATGAGCATGCGTAGCAGTTGATGTTCATTTCTTTATCCAGTTTGAACATGGATGTTATTAAACCTGAGTTGTAGCTGTTCACATTTCCTCTGATAGGTGTCTCTGGAGACAAAGCAGGCAGACCCCCATGTTGCAGATGGGGGAAACAGAGGAACAGTCGTATAATAATAATAATAATAATAATAATAATAATAATTTTATTACTTATACCCTATCCATCTGGCCGGGTCTCCCCAGCCACTCTGGGTGGCTTCCAACAGGATATTAAAAACACAATAAAACATCAAACATTAAAAACTTCCCTATCACAGGGAAACTGCTGATGTTTGTTTCTGTAACTATCATTGCCAGGTTATCGCATCAGGCTGGGCTCCAGCACTGATAAAAAGGACACAGGGCGCCTGCACGTGGATTTTGCTCAAGCCCGGGATGATTTCTATGAGTGGGAATGCAAGCAGCGGATGCTTGCCCGGGAAGAGCGTCATCGCAGAAGGATGGCAGAAAAACAGTTCCACCCTCCCTCCCCACCTCCTGTTGTCCACTATTCGTATTATGAGTGCAGTATTGTTGCCGAGAAGCTAAAAGGTACATAGGGCTGTAGTATAATGTCCCAAACTGGCAGGCTGTTGGATGAGGATTGTGGCAGGTGGTTAGGAACATAGGAAGCTGTCCTGTACCCTATCAGATGAGTTATCTGTTTCTTACCCAGTACTGTATACTCTGACTGGCTGTGGTTCTCCAGGGTCTTGGAAGAAGAAGGCTCTTTCTCATCACTTCCTACCTGATCCTTTTAACCGGGGACTCTAAGGATTGCACCCAAGACATTTTGCATTCAAAGCAGATGCTCTTCCACTGAGATGTGATCCATCCCATGTAGATGTACAACAGATGAGTACATCGCAACTGTCTGTGGAGTTAATCTCATCCACCACAGCCTTTCAGAGTTTTGCCTTGCTTGGGTGGATCATTTCATGCAAATCTATGCAAAACAGTAGTATTAATTAGACTGTTGCTTGTTACCTGAACATCTCCAAGTGACTTAAAAGGTAAAGGGACCCCTGACCATTATGTCCAGTTGTGACCGACTCGGGGGTTGCGGCTCTCATCTCGCTTTATTGGCCGAGGGAGCCGGCGTTTGTCCACAGACAGCTTCTGGGTCATGTGGCCAGCATGACTAAGCCGCTTCTGGCGAACCAGAGCAGCGCACAGAAACGGCATTTACCTTCCTGCCGGAGTGGTACCTATTTATCTACTTGCACTTTGACGTGCTTTCAAACTGCTAGGTTGGCAGGAGCAGGGACCGAGCAACGGGAGCTCACCCCATCACGGGGTTTCGAACCGCCAACCTGATCAGCAAGTCCTAGGCTCTGTGGTTTAACCCACAGCGCCACCCACGTCCCCCAAGTGACTTAATTAATGTTTAATATATAAATGTAAATACATTATGCCATAAAAACATAACAAAACAACCCCTATAGCAGCCACAGGAAGCTTTGGCAGAGCACTAGTAACAAAACAATATCATTTTAGCCTATCAAACATCTTACTATGTTTTTGTGTTTTAAACTCTCACACAGGGAGCGATGATTTAAACAGTATTACTTGCAAAATTCACCAGTGCTTTGTACCTGAGCAGTGTTTCTCTCTTGGGTCAGATGATTCCAAGTTTTTGGAAGCGGTGCAGACACTGCTGGCCTGGATAGAGCGTGGGGAAGTGAACAGACGGACTGCAAACAACTTCTACTCAATGATCCAGTCGGTCAACAGCCACATCCGCCGGCTTACAAATGAGAAAGCAGGCCATGAAAAGGAAATGGAAGAAGCAAAGGAGAAGTTCAAGCTTGCACTCTCAGGAATTCTTGCTCAGTGTAAGTGTTTGGGGCTTGCAACCAGGATTTCAAAGTTTCACTTGATGGAAATGTACCATTTTTTGTTTTCTTTTTTTCCAGTTGAAGGTTGAACAAGAGAGAGAGATACAGATCCGGAACATACATTCCCTTTATTAGGAAACAGGTTTATTTCTTACAAATTTCTAAACCACCATGCTGCATTCGTACAAATGTCAGAGAAAACCAGCAAACATTTTAAAAAAGGAAAAACATAACAAACCATTTAACAGATAAAATGCTGGATATTAAAATTAATTTTAAATGAATGAAAGGTCACCAGGCTATTAATGCTCAGTGGAAACAAGAAAATCTTACAAAGCTTCTGGAAAACTATCAAAATCTTATTCTGATAGATTTCTGGGGGGGAAATGGTCCCCAGACACAACAAATAAAAAAGCCCACAAAACTCCTACTGTGCACATTTTCTTTGGTAAACTAATGGTACAGTCTGGAGAGCATTCTTGGGTGATTAATGGGATGGGACACAGGAAAGAACATGATAGTGAGCCTTAGTAGATGTCATGTACTTGCAGCATACATACTGCATCAGGAGACAGACCACCTATTTCTGCACCAGCTGAAGCTTCTGAATCTTCTTTGAAGTGTCTTCTTAATTTCTGTTCACACTCGGGATGTGCAGGTATTTTCTGCCTTAGTGATGTTCCTACCCGCAGGCTGCTCCTATGTTAACCACAGCCTTGTACCTTTGGTGGTTGCTGAGAGGCTTAGGCAACAAAGGTAGGTGTATAGCCAAATCCCTTATCTTCCTGTTCCTTTGAGGAGCTACAGATCATCTTACTAAATGGGAGATTTAAACCTTCAAGGTAATGTAATACTGCTTCATTTTTCCTTTTTTGCGTCACTTTAAACGTTATGTACAAAACATTTGATGCTCTTCTGAGCCCTGGGAGTGTTCTGCAGTTTTCATTGCCCTGTTATTAACCAAGATCCATTTCCAACCAGGAGATTCTGTTCCTATTGAATGTCCTGCAGAGCTTTCTCTCCTTCATTCTCTGGAACTGAGTAACTAGCCAACCAAGTCCCTGGCAGGCAGCAACTGCCTCACAGCTGGGGAAGCCGACACCTTAGCAGCCTCCTGGCCTTGATAGTCTGATTTTAAGGTCATCTTGTTATGTATCACAGCACAGTGTGACCATTCGTCTCCTGAGTGTACCAAGAGGATTCTGCAGTCCCTTACAGTTTGCTTAGTGTTTGTTTTGAATTGTTTTATTCTGTTAACCTTAAAAAAATATATTGGTCCCGGATTCCAGAAGGAGTTACAGTAAGTACAATTGGGGGGAACCTCAGACCTGAATCCTGCCATGTTGTCGGTATTGGTCAATTTTTAGCCAGGGTAAGAGCAATTCAGTAGCCTCTCCAGTGTTCAAGCCAATCACCTGTGGCTATGGGATGGATTTTTAGCTCCTTTCAGGGAAGATAATATTTCACAACTAAACCTTTTGGCTAGAAATTTGCAGGAATATGTTTTGGGAAAGGACCTGTATTACTTTACTGAATGTGGGGCAGCATATCATACTTCCCACACCACCAGCAGGGCCCTACTCTGGTGTTTAAAATAACATTCCATCCCGAGGAAAACTATGCATTGTAACTTCTCATATAAGCTGTGCAAATATGTACATGTGGTGATTTTTAAAAATAATCTAGTCATAAAACTGGTTCTCATGTAATGCTAAGCCAAATGCTCAGCACAAATGCATGAGTGTGAGGCTTTTCAGAGAGGATATCGCTGCTGCTACACACCTTCCCTGGTTCTGCTGCTTTACTGCTCTGAGCTAAGCCATGGTTTGGCTCAGTGTGTTGACTGAACTGAGGTTCAGCGCTGAGGGCCTTCTGGCGGTTCCCTCGCTGCGAGAAGTCAAGTTATAGGGAACCAGGCAGAGGGCCTTCTCGGTAGTGGCGCCCACCCTGTGGAACACCCTCCCATCAGATGTCAAGGAAATAAACAACTATCTGACTTTTAGAAGACATCTGAAAACAGCCCTGTTTAGGGAAGCTTTTAATGTTTAATAGATTATCATACTTTAATATTCTGTTGGAAGCCGCCCAGAGTGGGTGGGTATAAATAAATTATTGTTATTTTTATTATTATTATTATTATTAGTCTCTATCAAGACAAACCATAAGTTGTAAACCCAAGAACAGACCTTGCTGTTGTTTGTCTGGAGTGAGACAAGCTACAATCCTGGGTTCATCACATGCTGAGCTAAAATGATGGCTTAGCTCAGAGCAGTGCAGCAGCAGCAGAACAAGAGGAAAAGTAAAGTGGCTGTGATTTCCTCTCTGGGAGCCCATGCTAAACCATACAAGCAAACCAACCCATTGGGAATATTAAAGCTCCACTGGAAGTCACACTCCATTTCTTTTTGGCTTCTGAGATTTTTCCAAGTCTATCACTGTGGTAGTAAGGACTAGAAACGGAATTAAAAACCAAGGTAAGATTCAGTGTGCAGGATTTTGGGTCCAGTACTTATTTGCAGTTACAGATTTATGGAATACACCCAGAGCCCTATTTATGACACAGTGTTTGTGAAGTGGGGGGGGAAATTGTCTCTCTGTCTCTCTCTCTCTGGCCAAGCATCTATTTCTTTTTACATGAGTGCTTTTCTTCCTCTTGAGTTTTTTTAAGAAACTCCTTTTTTGAGTGTTTAGTGTCACCCTCCTCATCAAGACAGCTTACTCTGTTAACTTGGCTTCTGCCTGATTGGACATACAAACATATCTTGCCTGTTGTGCTGCTTTGATCTCCAAGTTCTGTGGCTCTGGCTTCTTCCTGAGCACCATCTTTCTCAGCTATGGTTCCACCCAGCAAAGCGTCATAAGAAAAAGATTCAGTGGACTACCTGCCTGATCCCGCTCTCTTACTCCTTTCTCTTGCCCTCTCTGGATGATATTGTGGCCTGATTTTGCCTGCTGATTTTGAAACTGAAGTCGAGCAGATAGTGGCCGTGTACCATTCTGCATCCAAACAAAAGGCTTGGGACCATTTCACGAAAGCGCAACGTAAGAACATCAGCGTATGGTGCAAGCAAGCTGAGGTTGGTACTTCCTTTTACTTTTTGTTAGCTCCTTTTGGCCTATAGGCTTGCTTATGAAAGGATGGATTTTTCCAACCTTGCTCTGGAAGGTAAGTAGCAACACAATGGAGCTAAGTTCATAGCAAAACACAGCACGAGGAAGTTCAGGAGAGGAAGAGAACAGCCATTGGTGAACACTATTAAGAAGAAGCTCAGAATTATAGTGGGATATGAATGAAGCTCTTTAGAAATAGTTGTACTTGCATTTTTGGGCAGCATTATGCCCATTACCTAAAGATAGTTGCTCTGCTCTCTTCAGTTCTGAGGGCAGCCCTGTATAGGGAAACTTTTTAATGTTTAACATTTTATTATGTTTTATATATGTTGAAAGCCACCCAGAGAGACTAGGGTGACCCATTCAGATGGGTGAGGTATAATAATAATAATTACTATTATACTAGGGTGGATTCAGGTGCTTTAAGACACACACATAGTCATATAAAAACTTAGGTAGCTAGAACCATGGCAAGGAGGTCATCATCTGTAGTCTCTAATCATCTGAATGTTAGCTGTTTGGGAACATGGAGTGGGGGTGTCTTGCTGGTGGGCCTTCAATCTAGGTGGGTCTTCAATCTGATCTGCCAGGGCTCTTCTTAGGTTAAATGGCTGGAAAGATGTGGCAGTGCTAGCATTAGCCATGAGGCTGTAACAAGACTACAAATCTCCCACGTGGGACAGACACTATGGAGACAAGAGCAGCTGCGCTGGGTTCAAGTTGCAGATGAGCTTGGGTTCATGTGAATAAGTATTCTTAGCTGTAATAGTTGAACAAAGGAGTATGGATTCTCTCCACACATTTGATGAAACCAGATGAACTACTGTCAGGTATGATTTAAAGAAGTTCTGCTATTGCAAGGATTTGACTCTTTGACCTATTCTGACTCTAAATTCTGGGCAACCATGCAGTCTGTCTGCTACTGAAGCCCACAGCAGAAATGGTGAATGTGCCAGGCATAATTTGAAGGAAGCTCCTAAGTGGTGGTGCAGTATAGAATTATGAGTATTCTATATGATTTAGAAAGGGCTGGGGATTGACAGGCTTGTTTAAGAAGATCCAAAGAAGCTTTAAAAATGTTCAGTCATGCATTCAGTTGTCAGGCATGCAGAACTGAGAACATAGGAAATGAAGACAGTCCAAGTTCTTCCCCAGAAACTTCTGGTGTTGGACTCAAACTCCTATCAGCACCAGCCAGCATGGCCAATGTTCAGAAATGATAGGAGTTTTCATCCAACAACAACTGGAGGGCCATAACTTTGCCATACTGCCTTACAGTAAGACATACTTGCAAATGATGTAAGGATTCACATGAAACCGTGGTATAGCTTAGTACTCAAACACGCCATAACTAACATTGATATAGAAGGGCAATTTTTAAGCAAAGGTGCCTTTATATCTGGCATTGTTCAAGAGTGGTGCCTGTGCTACTCTGTGTGATTTCATAGTTTGCTCATGATTATTCTGGATCGCAGTGATAAATAGTTGGGGTGAGAAGCAACTGGGCATGTGTTAAACTGGTTTAAAATACAAATATACAATGAGGTTCCTTGCAGTTTGTGGCAGCTTCAGGTAAGTAATTGTGATCTGGAACATATGGCAAGTATTCTGCACGATTTTATTGGTAGTTTCGTAACTGGAGTAGAATAACACAGGATATAAATAAATGAAATTTAGATCCTGTCCTGCTGTGCCTGCGGAGTAATTGGCACGCTTATTCCAAAACCATTTTCATTTATGTTTATTTATAAAAACGCTGCTATCCTGCCTCTCTGTCTTAACGAATCCCAGCAAAGCATAAAAAGCAACTATAAATGCAACAAAGAGAATTGGCCCAAACAGTAGTATTGCTTATGATCTTGCTGTCTGTCTGCCAAGTGCTCTGTTTTTGGGCCATGTTTTTGCAGAGTGGAAGGAAGCTGCCTTTGATGGGGCCAGTTTGGCCTCTGTCTGGAGAGCAATTCCACACCTTTGGTACTGTAAGATAAAACACCCTGTCATGCATAGTCCACCTACTTTTAGTGGTTGGGTAGGGACATATTAATAGAGAGTTCTTAAGGACCCATGTCTTGATGGCTTTGATTACCTGACATTAGCAAACCTTTCAGCACTTTCCAGTATTGATCTGTCTTCATCCCCCCCCCCAAAAAAAAAGGAGATAGTGTGAGATGGAAGCCATAATATGGAGTTTTGGGAACTTGGGAAGAATGCTGCCTACTTTTTATTTTATTAAAGATTTGTATTGTGTAACAAAAGTACATATAGTGTCTCTGTTTTCAATTCATAGGGTCCTTTTCACAGTTCAGTTACATTCAGTGTCGCGAAAAAGAAAGGGGTGAGGGGAGAAGGAAGGGGGGTATAATGATATTTCGTTCTACTGCATGGTATTTGTGCAAGTTTTTTTGTGTAAGCGTCACATAAGTAGGTCATTCATTCATTCCTTTATTTTTGTTGGTGCTTTTAATGTGGAAGGTTGCAGGTTCAGTCCCTGGTATCTCCAGTTGGAAGGATTGGGTAGCAGTAATGGGAAAGACCAGGGCATTCTGGCACCTCTGTAGTGTTGCTGTTCCCTGGCACAACTTTGCTGCCTCTAAAAAAGCTCAACAAGTTCCGGCGCCTCTTTTTCTAGGGGAAAAAAACCCTGGGAAAGCCTCTTCTCTGCCTGAGATTCTGAACAGCTGATGTTAGTCAGTGTAAGCAATACTAGGCTGGGTAACATAAATCTAGCATAAAAGTCCCCAATGCCCTCAAGGAGCAAATCATTCCATCTCTTTAACCATCACACTTTTGTCTGGTTGTTCATTTCTGTTTAGCTGCCATGTGGCTTTTCTGTGTATTCTGGAACTGCTATTCACTTACCCCCTTGCTACAATAGGACCCTCCATAGTTTGCATCTGTGGAAGGGGCTGGGAGTTGGTGGGATTTCTCTCCCTAATATCCAGGCAATAGCCAAAGGATAAGCCTCTTAGGTTTTCCCCACCATTTCCTTCAAAATAACCTTTTTTAAGACAGACTGCACTTCTACCTTAGAACCTGACTGTTGCTAAGATCTGGTGTCCCAGAAGCTCAAGAGTTGAACTGGGGTGGCTTTGGTTTACATCATTCCCCAGCCATGTGTATAAAGAATGAAATGATCATGAGGCTTGTTTGAGTAATTAAAATTACTCAATCCTCAATTACTTGAGGATTAAAAAATGGACAAACATAAAGCATTTTGTTCTCTGAACGTGCTGTGCAAGTTACAATATTTATCACCAAGGGAGAGTTGCTTTGAATTCCATGCTAATCTTCCCCACCCCAAAATTCTGTGAATGAATTTTATCAAATTGCACAAATTAGGAACTTGATAGGTCTAAGTGTCCAAAGCTTGCCATTACCAAACACAAAGTCGCTACACTTCTCCCCCTATTCCTTTTCTCCTGGTGCTTCCTGCAGGTTCTTAACTGTGAACCAGCATGCAGAGCAATCAGTAGCATTTCTTTTTTCTTTTATATATATAAAAAATGCTCTTTAAATCATAGGAAATCCGCAACATTCAGAATGATGAGCTGATGGGCATCCGACGAGAAGAGGAAATGGAAATGTCTGACGACGAGACCGAGCCATCAGATGCCAAGGAGATGGAAGAGTCAGGTATGACTGGCACTGTGCTGAAAGGAAGCCAGAGTATTCAAGTTCAGGGGTGAGCAGTATTCAAGCATGTGTGTTCTACTTACCTACCGTAGATTCCTGCGTATTAGGCGACTGGGCGTATAAGACGACCCCCCCAAATTGGCAGCTGCCAATTTGGGGGGTTGACTTATACGCCCAGTCTTATACACAGCAGCTTCGCTGGGCAGCAGCGGTGGGCGGTGGGCTCTGCGCTGGGAGGAAACTGCCTGGCAAAGCTGCTCAGCGATGCTAAGCCGGCTTTGCTGGGCAGCTTCCTGCTGGCGCAGAGCCCGCTACCCACTGCTGCTGCCCAGCGAAGCTGCCAAAGCTGCCACCACAGCAGCAGTGGGCGGTGGGCTCTGCTCCACGCCGAGAGGAAGCTGCCCAGTGAAGCCGGCTTAGCATCGCTGGGCAGCTTCGCCGGGCAGCTTCCTCCCGGTGTGGAGCCCGCCGCCCACTGCCGCTGCCCAGCGAACCCATACCCGGCGTATAAGACGACCCCCGACTTTTTTTTTGTATATATTTTTTATTAATTTTCCAATAAAAACAAATTTATAACACAATTAAACATTAGGAATTCATCACACGTCTTTTTTCTTTTAGACTTCCATCAACATGTCTGATAATTTTCCGTAGTTATTACATATCTTCACATTTCTTCATTTATATTGCACTATGTATATCTTATCTTACCATGTTATTTAAACAATATTTCTACCAAACCTTCTTACAGAGCTTCTTGGAAACTTACAAACGTTATATCATTATCACAAATATTTTTAATATATTCTGTAAATTAATTCCCATCCTCAGTGAATCTTTGGTCCCGTCGGTTGCAAATCCTCCCTGTTAATCTGTCCAGTTCTGCATAATCCATTAATTTCGTTCTCCATTCTTCAATCGTGGGCATTTCTTCTTGTTTCCATTTCTGGGCCACAAGAGTTCTAGCTGCTGTTACTGCATACAAAAATACTTTCTGATCCTTCCTTTTTATCTCACCACCTAAAATTCCTAATAGGAATGCTTCTGGTTTTTTAACAAATGTATATTTCAATATTTTCTTTATCTCATTATATATCATTTCCCAGAAGCGACGACCCCCGACTTTTTAGAGGATTTTCCGGGGTTAAAAAGTCGTTTTATACGCCAGAATCTACGGTATTATTTTTAATCAGGGCCCCAGGTTTTTCAAGCTAGAGTCAGTTACAAAACAGTAGCTGATTGGAAATGGCAGACCTAGTCGCAGTTATTTCCTGCACTGGGGATCTCATATTTCTAGATGACCTACCTATATACATTGTTTGAGTTCCTGCAGATCTGGATTCTCCCATAAAATCTGAAATTGTAGTTCCACAAAGAGCTATCTGAGGCACCACTTAATACAGGGGATGGGACCTGTAGAAAATGATTTGTTCCTGTGATGTATAGCCATTGCATTTGCTTACTGTCCCCTGCTGCAAAGCATGCATGGTATCATGCAAACTACAGATCAATCTGACGCAGTCCATACTACAGCTGTGTCATGGGTGCCTACAGAGCAAATTACCAAAACAGGTGAGACCAGACGCTGATGTGTTATAACACATGTATAACACAAGCATCTCCAATACATTTATTAAGTAATTAAGCATATATTTAGAAGGTGTTCTAGAAAATAAAAAACCAAATGGGGAACAATGAATGTCAAACTAATTCCAAGGACAATAGGTGTATCTACCTTCCCATTTTTTCTCTTCCCAACCCCCAGCTTTAATATCTCAAGCAGAAGCTCTGAAGGAAGAAAATGACAGCTTAAAATGTCAGCTTGATGCCTACAGGAATGAGGTGGATCTCTTAAAGCAAGAGCAGGGCAAAGTGGACAGAGATGAAGACATAAGCAAAGACCAGAAATTAAAGATTCTCCAGCAGGCTTTGCAAGGCATGCAGCAGGTAGGACTCTTTCCTGCAAAAGGAAACCACCTCCAATGAATATTTGTAGTAATTGCCTTGTGCCATAGAAGATCTCTCTTCCCCAACAGGGTGCCCTCCAGACATTTTGGATTCCAACTCCCATAATTCCTGACCACTGTCTATGATGGATGGTGCTGACAGGGTTGTAGTCCTAAACCTCTGGGGAAGGCTGTTCTACTGATGCCTTTTATTGGAGTGAAAATAAATGCCCTTGTGAAGCTTGCAACATGTCCACATGTCCAAATCTCTTTCCAAGGTTGCAACATGAGAATGATCCCTCACTAAGAAGTAGACTTGACTCCAGAGCACTACTGTTTAGGCTTTACAGTGCCAGAGCCTTCCCTGAATGCATTTCTGAAGTGTGATTTCTGTTGTAGTTGTAAAACTGCTTCTGTGCGGCTGGGGAAAGAGTTAATCAGTGTGGTTCCATGTGACTGGTAGAAGAATTAATGGATCTAATCACATGGACTAATGCGGGTCTTCTTCACAGAGTTGGCACCACGAAAGGGCACCTAAATTGTTTGTTCCAAGCAGCTGTTTCAGGAATATCTTTTATGCTCCTAAATGCTATGATAGTCAGAGAGACTACAAAGGCTCACTCATCCCCAGAAAGAACAACAGCAAGTGTTTTGGATAATAAAAAAGAGAGGTCCTCTAAAAATGAACAGCTCAGGTAGCTTTAACTTTTGTATGCAAAAGTTGTACCATGAGCAATTGGCCCTATATGTAAAATGGGCTGGAGGTTATATAATGTTTCTCAATGCCTTGAAGTTAGGTTCTGCCAGAAAAGGAGCTCCACTGGGAGAGAGGTTGGCATATAATAGGGGATAAGACAGTGGAAAAGTAGATAGAGCAGAGGACTTTATCTAAGAACAGCCCTGCTGGGTCAGACCAGGGGCCCATGTTTTCCAGCATCCTGTTCTCACAGTGGCCAACCAGGTGCCAATTTATTTAATGAATAAATAAATAAATCCTAGTTTGTCTAATATTAGTTTCGGTTTTGTTCGTACTTTACTCAGTGTTTGGGATTGGGTGGCTAAAAATACAGTAGATGAAACTATTCTCTTCCTCTTTCCAAGCATCTCCTGAAACTCCAAGATGAATGTGAAAGAAGAAATGCAGAACTGGAAAAAGTCAATGAAGAAAAGGCACAACTCGACAAATTGCTTGAAAGCCTAAATGAAAAGGTAAGATTTGCTCCCAGGTGCTGGTCTTGCTGGCTCTCCATCCTAACTTGGACACTCCCTTTGTAACTGGGAGCCCATATTTCTCTCTTACAGCCTAAATCCACCTCACAGGGTAGTTGTGAAGATAAAAAGAATGGAATAGGGAGAACCATGTATGTTGCCCACTATCCTTGGAGGAAGGGTGGGATAAAAATGTACATACATACATAAGGTAAAGGTAAAGGGACCCCTGACCATTAGGTCCAGTCGTGGCCAACTCTGGGGTTGCGGCACTTACCTTGTTTATTGGCCGAGGGAGCCGGCGTACAGCTTCTGGGCCATGTGGCCAGCATGACTAAGCCGCCTCTGGCGAACCAGAGCAGCGCACAGAAACGCCGTTTACCTTCCCGCTGGAGCGGTACCTATTTATCTACTTGCACGTTAACATGCTTTCGAACTGCTAGGTTGGCAGGAGCAGGGACCGAGCAACAGGAGCTCACCCCGTCACGGGGATTCGAACCGCCGACCTGATCGGCAAGTCCTAGGCTCTGTGGTTTAACCCACAGCGCCACCCACATCCCATACATACATACATACATAATTTAGGCCTTGCCAAAATAGTCTTGAATTATGTAGTAACCTATTTACTGGCATTGCTATGAACAGAGCAAAGGTGTATGAAGTTGGGTAACTTGCATCACATCTGTAGAGACTTTAAATCTTTTATATGTCAAAAGTCTTGTAGTCTCAAGCCAGTGTTGCATTTCATATTGCCTGCCTGTATGACTTTTCCCCACATAATGAGTTTTTATGATATTGCTGTTGTTTTTAATTACTAGACACTTATTTGGGGACTTGCAAAAAACTTGCTCATCTTAAAATAATAATATTGGGCTAGTGGCTGCACATGATTCCGTTCTTGATTGTTAACTCAGCCTTAGTTTGAAAAGGTGATGCTTATCACTGAGAGGGGAAAGTGCTGAGTGATTCAACTAACAAGAATAACATGCTACTGGGACTATGACTTTTTGTTTCTCCAACTGAATATAGCAAGAGCTGGCTGCTGGACCAGAATGGGGGAAAGACTCCAATGATCAAGATCACGCGAGTTTCGTAAGTTTCTTTCTGAATACTTTGACATAGTCTTATTTTTATATTTCCTTGTGAATTCAAGTTCAAATATGGCTGCTTTTTTATTAACCCAGTTCTACTATGCAGGGTAGCAGGCAGTATTTTCCTTTGCTTGCCACAAATCCTAGAATGAGCCTCAACCAACCTGTTGAGGTAATATAGATAATGGTGACAATGGTGACTTTGAGGCATAAAACCATTCTTTTGCCCCTTTCTATTTCCGCACTGGAACATGCCATCCCTATGACATGTGATGCTTAATTCTAGTCATGGTGATTACATGGTTTGTAACAGTTACTGTTCTCAAACTTTATGGAATTGCACTCTTTGTCTGATTTACTAGATCTTCCATGATGATGAAAATATTGCAACCTACTTTGGGTTAGATTTCTTTGGGCTAATTTAGTTTTAGCTGGCCCTCACCATTTTGTTCCCTGATGGATTATCCCCACTGTGTAAGCTTCCCACTTTCTTAAGATCCATAAATAGCAACACCCTAGAGGTCCTGGGCCTTAAGGAAGTTAGATTAGCTTCAACCAGAGCCAGGGCCTTTTCAACTCTGGCTCCGGCCTGGTGGAACGCTCTGCCTCATGAGACCAGGGCCCTGCGGGATCTGATTTCTTTCCACAGGGCCTGTAAGACAGAGTTGTTCCGCCTGGCCTTTGGCTTAGAATCAGTTTGATTCCCTCCCCCTCTTTCTTTTTCCTTTCTCCTCCTGTGAAGAGGCTGCATCCTAATGTTTTAATGTTGTATTTTAACCTTTTTAAAATTGTATTTTAATCAACTTGTTTTTATTATTTGTTGTTGGCCACCCTGAGCGGGGTATAAATATAAATTTATTATTATTATTATTATTATTATTATTATTATTATTATTATGATGATGAACTCTTGCTGTGTTAGACAGAGGTCTGCTCAATCTGTCATTTTTGTTTTCAAAGGCAGCCATCAGTTGCTTCCAGGGCAGGCTTCCTCATGCCCAGCCCTCCAGATGTTTTGAGACTACAGTTCCCATCATCCCTGACCACTGGTCCTGCTAGCTAGGGATCATGGGAGTTGTAGGCCAAAAACATCTGGAGGGCTGAGTTTGAGGAAGCCTGTTCTAGGGGCTTTCAAGCTAGGCAAGGAAGTGATGCTCTTCCCCAGCGCCTGGTATTCAGAGAGAGATACTGCCTCTGTGCATGGAAGTTCTGTTCAGCAATGCTAGCCACTGATAGACCTCTTCTCCATGCATTAGTCTAATCCCTTTTAAAAGCCATCTTGAGGCTAACTACCTGTGATGTAAAGGTTTTACCTTCAGTGCAAGATTTTTTCTTTCTTTTACAAACAGCCAGTGTGCCAGGGGAAGGGGGGAACCGGATCAAGCCCATAGTGGGGAGGGCAAGGTGCATTCCCCTGCTGCAGCCTAGATCCCCACACCTGCTGTTTCCATTTGCAGAGAGAAGCTCACATTTGTTGGCTGACAACAAATTTGGCTGACTCTGATTTGCAGTTGTGTGTTTTCCTGAAGAATATTACACTAATTGTGAGCATGCAAAATAAAAATAAAAATCCATTGTAGGTGAAGAAGTCAGTGCCCATTCAGGGGTGGGTGGGTGTGCATGCGTGCATTTGGGAATAATTTCTAATATGTTTTCTCCAGTCCTTTATCCTATACCCATTCTATAATATTTTTACTGTTTGTAAAGTATGCTTACTGTGCAACATGCAGGATGCAGCTGGTGCCTTAATTGATAGATTGCTAGGATACAAATCAGTGCTAGAAAGTAATTATCTGTAATTGCCTTTAGGCCAACGACTTTTCACCAGCTTGCTCAGTGTGCCAGGAAAAGGAGAGCACACTTGAGAGAGGACTCAACGGCAGCCCTATCAAATCAGAAAGGGAAGCTTTGCTAGTGGGTAAGGATCACATTGGCCACGGTATTGTTGAGGCCGGGATACATTCCACACAGAAACATAGGAGGCTGCTGGGCACCATTGGAACATTGGTCCATCTACCTAAGTATCAACTGGCAGCAACCTTTCGAGGTTTCAGGCTGGGACCTTGAACTTGGAACCTTTTGCTTCCAAAATATGCCAGCTCTATAAGCTCAGGTGTAAAGGATCATTATCTTTTGCAGTATGCACAACCTAAATTCATTATGCACTCCAAGCATCTTTATTGTACAACCAATTGGCCTTTCCCCATAAAAGTAAAAACTTTTCCAATGGGTGGGACGGATGATGCAGTCCTGAAGCAAACACAAGTTTATGTGTCAGTATTTTTTTTAATCAACAGGCAGACCTTCTCTTGGTTAATTCCCAAAACACACCAAGCTGTGAATAATTTTGCCAACCAGGCAAAATTGGTTCTGAGAGCTTATTAACAAAGGTGCATCTGCTCAGAAGTACTACTGGATTTGATCCACCCACCAGAAGTGCAGCCCAGCCTGATAACCATTAATGCAGCCTGGTCTGAGTCAGGCCCACATACATAACACCTGATGTTACAACAAATAAGTTGGAGCCCGCAGTGTGAATCTCTCTGCTCTAGAAGTGGAGAACCTGTGGATCTCCAGATGTTGTTGGACTACTGCTGATGGGAGCAGGAGGCTAAAAACATATGGAGGGTGACATTCTCCTTCACTAATGACCTGCTGCTTGGGCATTCCCACGACATTTTGAAAAGCCAAAAGGCAGCTTCTGCTCTTCCCCAAAGATACAGAAATGCTCACAGTAGAGACAAATGTGTTCACTGCAAGCGTCTGAGTCCCGGATGTAACTCTATTAATTTTGTTTCTCTAGGAATAATCTCAACCTTCTTGCACGTTCACCCTTTTGGAGCGAGCATTGAATACATCTGTTCCTACCTCCAGCGCCTTGATAGCAAGGTATGTGCCTGCACCTCTTGTCTGATGAGCAAAGTAAAGTTTGTGCCACTGGGGGACATCTTGTGACACAATTAAAAGCCTCCCTAGGCTCCACTGGGAGGAAAGGTGGGATATATAAATTTGATAAATAAAAGCCCAAGCTGTTGCCAGCCAAGGAGTCGTGCCATGGATTTTGGAGTCCCTGCAGATGATGATTATCATTTGATTTCTTGCTCACCTTTCACCTTGAGGTCCCAGGGCAGGCTGCAGCAATTTAAAAATTCAATATTAAATATTCAGTTAAAAGAAATTACAGCCAGAAGGTGGGTTCTAAAACATAAAGTATGTATCTAGTTTCAAAAGGTAAAGAAGTGTTTCTTCAGCATTTGATAAAAACTACTTAAGGTGCCAGAAGCTGCTCCATGGGCAGGGAATTCCACAGCTTAGGTGCTACCACTGAGAAGGCCCTGTTTTAGGCCCTCCACCCCAGATCTCTGAGGATGTAGGAACTACCAAGTGCCCCACCCCCCTCTGCCAGTCTTGATACCCAAGAGAATCTGTAGAGAAGGAGGCAATCTTTCAGTTATTTGGGCCTAAGCCATGTAAGGACTTCAAATACTAAATGTGAGCACCTTGAATTTGGTCTGGAAACAAACTGGCAACTAGTTCTGGGGTGTATGTGAATTCTTAATGGAACCGCAGCCAGTAAACTGGCTATTGCATTTTGGACCAATTCAATTTTGCAAGTCTTCCTTCAAAGACAGAACCACATAGAGCACATTGCAATAGGCAGGAGTCCGTTCTGGAAGTTACCAGAGCACATCTCTGTCCAAAAGGGAGCATGGCTCTAAATCAGCTGGAAATGGAAATAGGAACTCTCTACTCACCAAGGCCACCTGAAGCTCCAGTGACAATGCTGAAACCGGGATAACCCCTAGGGGAGGGCAACCCCATGCAGAACAGGCTGTCTTCCCTACCTCCCAGGCTTAATGCCACCCACGTGTAGCTGCAACATAAGCCATTACTTAGCACAGGGACAGGGAACCCGTGACCCTCCCGATAATGTTGGACTCCACCCCCCCCCATGATTTCCGACCATTGGCCATATTAACTGGCATTGTCTTTGGCAGACATTGATTATTATTATTATAATACTATTCAGGAATTATTTTCTTCTTTTTCAAATTTCCAGTTCAGCAACAAACTTTTAAATAAGTATAACTGGTTTGATAAAGAATGTATCAACCATAAGCAAGAACTTAGAACTTGTCTAAGATAAGCCTTTATCACTAACTCCTAAGGTCTCTGGAAGACCTATTTTGAAATGAAAAACGCTTTTAAGAACATGCTCCTGGAAAAAAAATACGTGTTTTCACAAGCCAAGTGGTTCAAAATTGTTACTGCATTAGAAATTAAAGATACCAAAACCTTTTGGTCACTCCTTTTAAGAAAAGCTACCACTGATTTCCCTAATATAAGTGATGAAGCTTGGATTACGCATTTCATCACTGTTTTTTATGACTCCCAAGTTTTTAAGATGGAAAATTTTAAATCTTCTTCGGCAATAACCACACAATTTCAAATTACTGTTGAGGAGATGAAAAGGATAATTCTTTCGTTTAAGCAAGGAAAATCCCCTCGTATGGAAGGCATCTCAGTAGACCTATTGAGATTAAATGTGGAATGGTGGGCCATTAATCTTGTCCCACTCTTTAACTCTATCAGTCACTTAGGCCTTGTACCTAAATTGTGGAATAACTCAATAGTGGTGCTGATTTTTTTAAAAAAGGTGATAGGAATTGCCAAGAGAATTACAGGCCTATTAGTTTGTTACTAATGGAAGAATGGATGCTTACAAAAGGTCTACCTGGTAAGGAACAAGCTGGTTTCAAGGCAGGACCTTCAACTCTTGACCAGTGTCTAGTGTTAAGTCATCTTGTGGACAAATATGTCTTGAGAAACAAACGAAGACTCTTTATGGCATTTGTAGATTTAAAAAGTGTCTTTGATTTGGTCAATCGTAATAAATTGTGGACCAATTGGAATACCTCGGTATTGATCCATACCTGCTTACACTCCAGTAACCAAATATATGTTAAAGTTTCAAAAGATGGTAGACTTGTAGGTCCAATTCTGAATAACTGAGGAGTTAGGCAAGGCTGCATCTTGGCCCCTACCCTATTTAATCTCTTTTTATCTGACCTCCCATTATTTCTTCAAAATGTAACCACTCATATTCCTTATTTAAACAATATCCCAGGTTTTTTATTACTATATGCAGATGATGCGATAATTATCTCACTTTCCTCTTTGGGTTTAAAACAAATATTTAAGTTTCTCAAACTTTTGCCCTCTTAATAACTTCAAAATTAACTATGATAAGACAAAAATTATGCAATTTACAAAGAGGGAACCCAAAAAAATGGATAATCAATGGACATCTAATACAAGAAGTGAAGCATTTCAATTATCTGGGAATTGTATTTAAAAATAACATGAATTGGAACACACATATCTGTGCTGCAATAGCTAAGGCTAAAGTGACAGCTCACCATATTAAATCTTTTGCAAATTCTGTAAAATATGAATCAATATGTTGTGAATTGGGAATACTTCCTTTATCAGTAAGAGTATAGTTGAGAACCTTGAAATATTGGACCTTCCTGCATCATAGAGCCCTATCGCCTAATTTTCTCCTTTACGACCTCTTAAGTAATAATGTAATTTACAATTTATCATTGGTTTGTAGGAGAAAATTGAACTCGATAGGGCTTAATCTACCTGACTTTGAAAATTCTGACCCCAAAGATATTTGGGAAATTATCAGGAAGAATCTTACAGAAAAAAGTGTTATCTCTCTTGTGGTTGCAAAGCACAGCACTTGCTCTCCTCTCTATTTAAATCTCCCTTTGTGTAGAGATTTTCAAAAGGGATATATGACAAATTTGAAGAAACATGAATTGTGCAGGCTGTTTATGTTAGCCAGATTTAATATCTGGAGGGCCGAGTTTGCCTATGCCTGTTCTAGCCAGTGAATTGCAAACCAAAGAGCAGGGGGGGGAAAGGTGGGAGGGGAGAGATAAACCCCTGGAAAGATCGGGGACTCTTTGATTCTCACTTATCTTTTAAACTGGTCTGTGCAGTTCATCAGTAGCAGGTGTGGTGTTTCTGGTTCCTGGAGTCAAGATCTCCCTAGAGAAACAGTGGACAGTGAGTGACCCAAGTTCATTAGCAGGATTGTGAGTCTGGCATATCTGTTCAGGATACCCTGAAATGTCATCTCACCCAAGGTGTTAAATGTTAACCCTTCATGGTGAACTGAGAGGATCGTCCATTTTTTTTTGTCTGGAACTGTTTTCAGTTACATGCTGTTTTTCTTTTCTAGATTTGTGCTAGTGAAGTGGAAGCCCTCATGATGCGACTCCAGCACACTTTCAAGCAGGAGATGAGTGGTGTTGGAGCAAGCCTTGAAAAAAGGTGGAAATTCTGTGGCTTTGATGGACTGAAAACAGCCACATGAACTTGAAGCTAATAGGACTTTGGACCATGGATTTTTTTTTCTGATTTCTATCATTGATAATAAAGAGAAAGATTGCAAGCAGAAATAGTTGCCATTTTGCAACAGAAATGGTTTGTTGGGTGAGTTTACAGCTGCCAGAGACACCTAACATTTCTGTTAGAAACTAACCATCTAATATTTCATTTCAGTGCTGTGATTACTCTGTTTCATGACTTTTATTTGGACAGAATCAGCCATTTTGGACCTATCTGTTCTCAAACGGTTATGAAAATTGTGGAAAGACCAAAGCAGTGCTTTTTTTCAGCTGGTTCCAGTTCTGGGGTTTCTCAAGACACTTGCGTTACCTCCATTGTTGGTGTGTATGCAGAGGTCTCCCAGTGGTGGCTATTGGGTGTGGTAGAGCAGAAGACTGGGAGGCCAAGGGTTGGTCAAGCCAAGTCCAACAACAGTTGGAGCCAACTAATTTTGTCCACATCCTCCTCCCTGCTGAGTTCTAAAAGGGCAACACTTAGACTAAGGGGAAGGAAGCTGACAGCCAGTGTCACCCTCTAGATGCAAGTAAGAAGGTAGGCAGGTGGTAGCTACTTGAGAGCAGGCTGGGCCTTGTGGGGCAGTTCTCGATTTGCCCTAATGGACCACCCTCCCCTGGGTGCTTACATTTGCTGCTTTGAGCACATTCCATGTGTTTAAACTTGGGAACGGTTGTCCTAGCAAAGGTTTGTAAGGGCCAGGCTAGATGACACATTGGTGGTCCATGATCAGACCAGCTGTCTCTTTAAATTTTATTTTAATAGCCATTGTGGAAGAAAGGAGATTGGAATGTGACTGCAGTGCTACAGTAGACGGGGGTGGTCTATTAAAAATTCATTCCATTGTGCTGCTTTCCTGATTGAAATCTTCCCTTTCTCCCCTGGAAGCTGCTATTTGTCATGGTGAGAAAATGACAGCTCCTGAGTGAGTGGAGGTTATATTGTTTGTTTATTAAATTCACATCCTACCCTTTCTCCCAAAGTTGCCCTGGGGCAGGGGCAAACATCAAGTGGCAAATGAATAAAATTTTCTTAAAAACAATTCCTATGCAGATTTAAAAACAACAACTAATTAAATACAAATTAAAGATGCCAATGCAGATTTAAAAAATAGCATGGAAGAAAAGTTCAGTCTCTTCTCTCTCCTGGCTCTGTGATCCCAGTTCAATTTTGACCCCCCCACAGTTGCTTTTAACAACTATTTAGAAGAAATGGGGGCGGGGTGTTTCTGATCACGGATCTCTGACTTTTCATCAAGCTGATTCTGCAACACTGAATTCTTTTGCAAAATTGCTAAGGGTTTTTAACATGAGTGGTGGCTCTCCTCCATGTGTGGTATCTTTGCTACAATCTGCTGGGTGCTATTATTATTGTTGCATGCCACCTCCAATCTCCAAGTGGTGCAAGATTCCAAGGGGTTCCAGGCACTTTACCCAGGGTTTGTGTTTCCTTTTGGAAATGAGGCACAGCGGAGACTGTGGTGTCTTTAGGCTATCGGGTTTATTTACAAATACATATAACCTAAGCCTATGGTGGACGGGTTTACAGCATCAACACCCCCCAAAATGTCTTGCTTCTTCCATAACTACAGTCTTGGATCTAAGACTGTTTAACCATGCTCTCTATGCATCTAGCTCACATTGCTTCTAACTTTTAAAACTCTGGCTTTATCTGTTGATGGAGGGGCCACACCCATTTTCTGTCTCGTTCTCTGTTCTGGTCTGATCACTTATCACCTTAGACAGTCGCAACAACACAGCAGACTAGTCTAACTTAATTAGCTTTTGACACTTTGCTGATTCCAGGGATTAAAAGTGTCTTAGCACCCCAAGATTGAATTATATTCTAACACTCACTGGATCCATGGATTTTAGAAGTCTAGCACCTAACTTAAAACACATGAGTCTGGCACCCAGTTTTAACACCCTAAGCATGAATTAAATTCTGCTACTACTGGACCCAGGAATTTAGGGGAGTCTGGCACCCACACACTTATAACATTTCTTTATTAAATTTCTATACCACCCTTCACCTGAAGATCACAGGGTGGTTTGCAGGTAGCCTGTACCATGGGTCAACCTATGTTTCCTGTGCCCTGATGATTAAAGTGTACACTGAGAAAGATGGCAGTTAGATTGGCCATAGAAACTCCTGCTAGGCCATGTGAAATTTATTTTCATATTTTACCATGTGTTTTCTGCATTAAGATTTTTCTGTTTAAAGTGACTACTGGAGTCCAACTGATACAACATAAAACAAGCTGTTTAAAATATTAAAATGATCACTGTTAAACAAGAAGCATTATCAGAAGTGGCAACAGTTCATTAACACTGTATGCACAGCAGTCAGTAAAAACACAAAATCCCTCTTCAAATAAATAAGCTGCTCTGCCAAAGGCAGGAAAGTATGGCAGGCACTAGAGACTGTATTAAAAAATGCCCCGTTCTGCATCCGATGGCAACAATGGCAAAGAGAAACAGGGCCTCTGATGGGGATCATATTTGTTCTGGCAACATTGGATGGCCGCTTATAGATTGCCAGAATATCTACATCACCATAAAAGCAAAACCAAGGACACGTGTGCATATGTTAATTTATATACATACATACAAATTCAAAAATGTAAAAATAAATTCATCTTAGTATTTGAGGAAGACAGTGACCAGGTAACCTGTACACCTGGTTGGTCTGCTGTCCAGATGCTGAAGGGCCCTGCTTTTTTCTCAGTTATTTATGTTTAAAGCGGACTTGAATGTACTGCCCTCTGTAATGTTAGATTACGCTAGGTGGAAGATTGTTTTTAAGGGTCCGGGTAACATAGTAAAGGTAAAGGGACCCCCTGACCATTAGGTCCAGTCGTGACCGACTCTGGGGTTGCGGCGCTCATCTCGCTTTACTGGCCGAGGGAGCCGGCATACAGCTTCCGGGTCAAGTGGCCAGCATGACTAAGCCGCTTCTGGTGAACCAGAGCAGTGCACGGAAACACCATTTACCTTCCCACTGGAGTGGTACCTATTTATCTACTTGCACTTTGACGTGCTTTCGAACTGCTAGGTTGGCAGGAGCTGGGACCAAACAACAGGAGCTCACCCCGTCACGGGGATTCGAACTGCCGACCTTCTGATCAGCAAGCCCTAGGCTCTGTGGTTTAACCCACAGCGCCACCCACGTCCCTGTCCAGGTAACATAGGCAAGCATATAATAACACAATCTTCCTTATCTGATATTTTGGTTTGGCATTGCCATTAGGCTGGGCAAGTATCCAGCACTCTAAAGTCTGAAACTCTTTGTGGCCAAACCAAAATATCAGATAATGAAGATTGTACCTAGTGGTGTCATGGGACTACTAGGTTCTTAAAATACTTTCTGATACTGAAACAGGGCTCAGAGCTGTAGCCCAATGGTAAAGGGTTGGAATTAAAGATGTGAAGGCCCAGGAAAATGGAACATAGAGAAGGGGAAAGTATTGGTTCTCTTCATAGTGGGAGGGATCAAGTCTTTCCACTGGATGAAAATGGAAGTTTAGGGAAACATACATAGTATTTTCTCTTTCCAAATTGCTGGGTTTGTTTAGTATTTTAAAATAATACTATGTAATACTATAGTCAAGTGGTTTTATCCAACTAACGTCTCACAATAGACGCATTCAAATTAATGGATCTAAGTTAGTCAAGTCCATAAATTTCAATGGATCTGCTCTTAGTAAGACTAAGACTGGAAGCAAGCAACCCAAGGTAAAGAGACAGTAACATGAGACCAGCTTATGACTCTGAGACTTAAACTTGAGATGCTCAAACTGGACCCCAAAATCTATGTCTTGGGGCGTCCTGAGGTGGTGGAGATGGAAGAAAGAGCAGTAACTCCTCCTTTATTTCCTACTTTAATGTTTTCAAAGTATTTTTGTCTCTCATCTGTGATCTTTGGACTTGTATTGAAACCCCCAGCTGAGCCCTAGGTGCACTTTCAATGCCAATCTGAAGAGTCCACTCAAGAGGTGAGTAAATATTGAAAATATTAGCACACAGTATTCGTACCCTACAATAATTACAGCAATGCAGCCTTATTTATCTGCCTCGGTGCACCACAGTGCATACCAATACGGTGTAAGTAAAGAATGTTGGGGAAGACCTGGTAGAGACCAGGGTTCAAATTCCCACTCTGAGAGAGCTCATTGGGGAACCAAGGGCCAGCCACCGTCTCTCAACCCAACTTTTTGTGGATATAACATGGGAGAAGAGGGAACCACGTATGCCACCTTCAGCTCTCTTGCATGTAGGCGACTGCGGGGGCTAGCAAAGGAGGACTGTCCACACGGTCTCCCGTTTGCCAGTAAACACGCTTCTCTGGGTTTATCGACAAGCCTGTGATCAGGGTTTTGCTGAAATGGTGAAACCCGACTTGACAGAACGTTAGCGATGCCGGGAAGGGGCTGCCTCGCAGAAATCCTCCGCGCGCCCCGCTCTGTCACTGCGCTTGACAGATGCTGTGAAGCCCCGCCCCGCAGGCATCTAATTAGTCCGCTTTCGCAAAGGGGAAGGGGCGCCCGGTCGGTTGAGTCGCGGGACATTACGTCAGAGGAGAGCGACGCCGCAGCACTTCAGAGAGGGCGGAAGAAGCCGTGGAGATGCCTCCGAAAGGGAAAAGCGGCGGCAAAGGGGGAAAGGGTAAGGGATGGGGGCCGCTGACTGGGGGTGGGGTGGGGTGAATGGGATGAATTCCAGCTGCAACCAGAGAACCCAGGAGTCCTAGTTTCCTTCTCCCCAGCCAGGTGCTGATAACAGGGACACCAGGAATCCTGATTTGTCTTCTCTGCCTTACTCTCCCAGAAGGGACAGTACAGCCTAAGAGTCTCTGCTTGCCCCCTCCCCCCTGCTCATCTTAAACCGGTCTGAAGCAAATTTAAGCACCAAGATGACGTGCAGAGATCTCCGAGACATGTGGGTTTCCACACGTGCCTGGGATGCCCTAATAGGTTTCCAGCCCCTTGACTCACAAAGAGACCGGTTTGTGGTACAGCATATCCCAGATCAAGGATATATAATCCTGTGGCCCTCTAGATGCTCCCAACTCCCATCGGCCCCAGTCAGCCAGCAGGGTCAGTAATGGTGTCCATTGTACCGCGTTTGGAGAGGCATGAGCCCTCCTCCCCAGCTGCAGATGGTACAGAACAGCGGTTCGGATGCACATAAGTCACGACAAAGTGAGGGGATACTTTTTATCAGGATCAACCAGTGTTACAAAACAAGGAGCAATTTTTCATATTCTCTCTGGTACAGTATGCTTCTTCAGGCAGAATGTCAAGTAAACCAGGAATGGGGAAAGAAAAAAGCTGTCATTGTGATTAAGTTCCCAGTGCTGTGATTGTGGGGTTTCTGTGCACTTTCACATCCTGCCTGGGTTCAAGCAGGGTGAGCAGCCTTTGCCTTATAGCAGCTTAAGTCTAGCTTGCTTCTGTGCATTGCTGTGAGACTGGCAACCTGGAGTTTGGCTGCACAGGGTACACACACAGCTGAGCAGAGTGTGGGCTTGGCGCTATGGAAGGAAGGAGTCATAGCGCACCCAGGGTGTCTCACCGTTGCCTCTGACCTTGTGTGTTATCATAGGTGGAGCATCCTCTGGCAGTGATGCTGCAGATAAGAAAGCCCAGGGCCCTAAAGGAGGTGGCAGCAGTGTGAAGGTGGGTGTTTTGTTTCATTTCACCTTGGATGGTGTCCCAGGGGTGCAATTTTAGACACAAAAGAGACAAGAATGTATGTACAGTGTAATTCAGCTAAAGCGGGGAGGGTGACTTGCTTCCTGATCTCTAGCCGCTCAACACAGCTAGCTTGACATCAGTCTACACAAGGAGGGTGGGGGTTCTGTGCCCCTCCAGATGTTGCTGGACTACTGCTGGCTGATGGGAGTTGGAGTTCAACACCTCTCCCCTACACTAATTACTCAATGCTATGGGATGCACAGCTATGTTTCTGAGCACAATTCAAAGTGTTGGTGTTGACCTTTAAAGCCCTAAACAGCCTCGGCCCAGTATACCTGAAGGAGCGTCTCCACCCCCATCGTTCTGCCCGGACGCTGAGATCCAGCACCGAGGGCCTTCTGGCGGTTCCCTCATTCCGAGAAGCAAAGCTACAGGGAACCAGGCAGAGGGCCTTCTTGGTAGTGGCACCCGCCCTGTGGAACGCCCTCCCATCAGATGTCAAAGAGAGAAACAACTACCTGATATTCAGAAGACATCTGAAGGCAGCCCTGTTCAGGGAAGTTTTTAATGTGTGACATCTTAGTGTAGTTTTGTCTTTGTGGAAGCACCCAAAGTGGCTGGGGAGACCCAGCCAGATGGGCGGGGTACAAATAATAAATTATTATTATAAATTATTATAGTGAGATGGGGTACTGTAAACCACATTAAATTACAGTCAAATGCCAGAGTTGTCGTTGGTTGCATTACCTCTTGAGGAATAATAATAATAATACATCATTCATAATAATTTATTATTTATATTCCACCCATCTGACTGGGTTGCCTCTTCAGCCAGAGTGGTGTATGCTTGTCTAATCTGTATTCTGCTTTTTTTTAGGTGAGGCATATTCTATGTGAGAAGCATAGCAGATGCCTGGAGGCATTGGAAAAACTCAAGGCTGGGGTGCGCTTCAGTGAAGTAGCCTCTCAGTACAGCGAGGACAAAGCCAGACAAGGGGTATGTGCCTCTTTCTGTTTTGTGCTGACAGACCACCTTGTTGCTGTGGTTGCCACCTTTCCTTTGTTGCCCTGAGGACTTGAGAGAAAGAGACAGCCAAGGTGCCATAGTCTTGCTTTTGCTACTTCACTGCCTGTTCTTCTGTACGATTTAGAAACACTGAGCTAACTGAGATCTAGATTTAAAAGACTAGAGTGAAGCTTAGCTGCAGCAGAAACACAGAGGCAGAGCCAAATGAAATCTGTGAGTACAGCACTTTGCAGAAGTAAAATGAGTTTTTAAAAAGACAGGTCTCTGGCCTCAAGAACTTTCAGTGGAAATCCTAACAGAAGAGGACACAGGAGGTGAGGAAGCTTGGAAAGGTGAGAGTGAAAGGGAACGAAGAACAAACTTGAGCAAAATGATGACGATATCTTAGCAACCTGACCTACAGGAAAAGCTAATTAGGCTTGTCAGGAGCATGTGCGGAAAGCAAGCAAGGTATAGCATATTGGAGAGGGAACTGAGGTCCAGCTGTAAGGGCTTGTGCCTTTTAGAGTAAGGAAGGGCAGAAGAGAGGTTGGATCTCCTGGTTGATCACAGGAGACTGGTGAGGGCTTCTCACTCTCACTTTGTTATAGCAGCCACTTCAGCAACTTCCCTCCTCCCTTTCTAAATTAGACTGTTAGAATCTCTGATGTGTAGTAACTCACATGTGGATTTATATGTGTACAAAAAGGTCAGCACAATGTGGGGGCTCATGGGGAACAATAGCCCCATCCCCACAGCTACCCTGGCTATGGTTGGTGGCCCTGAAGTTCTGCTAAGAACTAAACATACTGAAATCTGGCCAACAGCCCTGCTATAGGGCTTTAACAGTCTCCCGTTGTTCTTCTTTTCCAGGGAGATCTGGGCTGGATGAGCAGAGGCTCTATGGTGGGGCCCTTCCAAGATGCAGCCTTCGCCTTGCCTGTCAGCAGTATGGACAAGCCCGTGTACACAGACCCCCCTGTGAAAACAAAGTTTGGCTATCACATCATAATGGTTGAAGGGCGTAAATAAAAAAAAAATGTTTCTCTGTGATGCTAGGAATTTCTTCCCTTTCATTTAAACCCTTGGTATGGTTGCGTGAGAAATTGGAGGTTGATTTCCACACACCCTCCCTAGGTGTGTCAAGGCTGGTGTGTGTACACCATGGTGGGGTGAGAAACCGTGTGTGTATTGGGAATCAAAACTGAAACATTGAGGGTGGGTAGTGTAGAAAGGAGACATGCAAGGAAGGACATGATAGACCTTAATGAAATTATGCATGGTATAGAGAAAGTGCATCATTCCCTCCTTCTTGATTTAGCCTTTAGTTTGGCCTTTAGTTTAGACAGCTTTAAAATTCATGGCCAATAAGGTTGTAAGTGCAATTAGCCACTGAGGCTAGGCTCTGTATGTACCAGACATTTAAAGCACCCTCCTACCCCAAATAATCTAGGTAACTGCAGTTTGTGAAGTGCACTGGAAGTTGTAGCCCTGCAGTGGTTAAACTACAGTTCCCAGGATTCTTTGGGGGGATTCAAGTGCTTTAAATGTAGGGTGTGTATGTAGTCTTGATACAGTGGTGCCCCGCAAGACGAATGCTTCGCCAGACGGAAAACCCGCTAGACGAAAGGGTTTTCCGTTTTTCAATGCGCTTCGCAGGACGAATTTCCCTATGGGCTTGCTTCGCAAGACGAAAATGTCTTGCGAGTCTTGAGATTTTTTTCCGCTTCCCCCACTTTTTCTAAGCCGCTAAGCCTTTAATAGTCTTTTAGCAGCTAAGCCGCTAAGCCTTTAATAGCCGCTAAACCGCTAATAGCGCTAAGCCGCTAATAGGGTTGCTTCGCAAGACGAAAAAACCGCTAGACGAAGATATTCATGGAATGGATTAATTTCGTCTTGCGAGGCACCACTGTATTCAGTTCCTTCAGAATCAGAAGCAGCATGGCTCTGAATATCTCTGTTTGTGGGGAGCACCAGCAGGAGAGGGCTGTTACCTTCATGCCTTGCTTGTGGACTTCTGAAGAAACTTCTGACTGGTCACAATGGGAAAAAGGAGCTTGGCTAGATATGGACCATTAGTCTGATCCAGCAGGGCTCTTCTACGTGGTTTGTTCTTCCTGGGTAGGTGGCAGCAACAACAGTAATTCTTTAAAGCTGGCCCACGTGACTGGTAAAAAAGGGCTAGGTTTTATTTTTATTGTTTTGCAGCAAACATGACAAGCAGCCTTCAGGGCACCTCAGGAGGGGTCCCAGATGGGATAAATGGGGCGTAAGGGGCTAGCCCCCTGTAACTCTTTGAGGGTATTGAAGGGGAATGACCTGCAGTAATCCATTAATGATTCAATATCAAGTCCAAAATCTTTTAAGTTAGGGAGTAAAACCTAGGATCTCAAGCATGCAAAGAAAGCCTTCACTCTAGCACTGTGGGTGTCACTTACTTCCCCCCAAACCCCACCCTTCCAAAATGCTAAAGGCATGGTTTCCAGGCATGCAGTTTATATGGCTAAAATTGCTTAGCTTCAGCAACAAAACTGCATCATATGCCCTTAGACTAGGGTTGAGGAACCTTTTACAGCCCAAGGACCACATTCTCTTCTGGGGGCCAGATGTCAGTGGTAGGCAGGGCCAGAAGGAAATGTGGGTAGAATAATGGATTATAATTTTACCTTTGTTCAGTAGGCCAGTTACTGCACACAGGCAAGCCCCTTTCTATCCATGCTGGCTAGCAAAAAGAATGATCAGAGTTTATAGCCAGGCACAACACCCTATCTTTTCCTTTGTGTTGTTAGATTTAAACAAATGTCAAACATAACTTGAGAGTGCAGAGCAGAGCCAGGGAAGTGTTTGACACAGGTGTGCTGTGGTCTGGGAACAGTCCAGAGGGCTGGGGCATCATTTGGTCCCCAGGCTTGAGAAATCCCTCCCTGCTTTAGACCATTGTCCGAACTTTATTTTAGCGGCCACAACAACTCTTACAAGCCTTGCTATAAGAGCTCTTACAAACTAGGTTTCCATTCAGTTCCATTATCTCTCCACACTGACAATCGCCTCTCCTCTTCCTTCCAAACATAAAACCCAAAATGGGTTAATTACACCACAACGGCCAGGTTTATCTCCAGAGAGGGGTCCACTTTTCAGCATCTTTATTTGAAAGCTCATCCCATGTAGTTCTAAGAGATGCACCGTACTTCTAAGTAAGAGGTCTAAGTCTTGGGCAGTCTTAGATACATAGCCAAGGAAGGAAATACTTTATAGCTTACATGCTGAAACTGGATGTCCGGACTAGTTTTCCAAAACGCGAAGAAGTACATTGCAGGCATTTCCCCAGGGTTGTGCAAGGCTTCACATATATGCATGGTGGTGAACCCAGCACCTTCGTGAAGAACCTGGGAAGAAGGGCCAGGGCAGGCCTAATTAATAGATACAAATGGTTCTGTAGGACAAAAGCACATCAGTGTGCACCAACAGATCTCTGCAGGTGCCAGTTGCAAAAATTAGTTTCTCGGTTCAGGGTTGAATGCCTGAGTGTGCCTCTGTTATGCAGACATCTGAGAACCACAGGAACTGTCCTAAGTGATTCTCAAATTGAGGAAGGAGCTCTCCCTCCTTCTGATAGATAGATTCTGAATTTGTGGCTTATACACAGACAAGCAAAAACAATGCTTTTAAAACAGATTTGATGCTGCACATGCACTAAAGGAAGGCAAATACTTCCAGTTAGAACATACTAGAAATGTGCATTGCAAAAGATCATGTCCTTTTACAGTGGTTGCATATAGGAGTTCACCAATGGATAGGCCCCACAACCACTGCATTCTTGTAAAAATCGCTCAGTTGTGCTTGTCCAAGTGACCTTCCTGATCAGTTGTGTTTCATTGTTTTAGTGGGTTATAGAGAGAATCTTGGCGTCTGTAAAGTGTGTCTGTATAGTTTTGGTATGGAAAAATAACGACATATTAAAATTAAGTATATCTACGTATATGTATGTCCACAAAACACCCAAACTCCTGTGTGTAACTACAGGCAATGCAATAGGAACCCTTCTGTAAATAGCAAGTGCAATACAGTAGTACCTCGGGTTAAGTACTTAATTTGTTCCGGAGGTCTGTTCTTAACCTGAAACCGTTCTTAACCTGAAGCACCACTTTAGCGAATGGGGCCTCCTGCTGCCGCCGCACCACCGGAGCACGATTTCTGTTCTTATCCTGAAGCAAAGTTCTTAACCTGAAGCACTATTTCTGGGTTAGCGGAGTCTGTAACCTAAAGCGTATGTAACCTGAAGGGTATGTAACCCGAGGTATCACTGTATAACTCTGTCAAAATGGTAACAAAGTATCCAGATGTGCCTTTTTAAAGAGGGTGCTTTCACTTCACCTTGTTTTCTCAATGAATCCACCAATTTATTGATGAAATATCTCATTTACCAGTAAAACCTGAGCTGAAATGCTACGGATGGCAAGAAGTTGCTGGTAAAACATTTCCCAATAGACTGGCGATAAACTTCTTGCCACCTCTCTGTAAAACCAGTCTGGCAAGTATCTGTTAAAAGCAGACCTGTCAAAAGAGCATATTCTGTGTATGAATAAAGGCAGGGGTGACAATGGATTCAAGAACCAAGGCATTTGCCGTGCCTAAAGAATGGCCCAGGCTGGCCAGGAAAAGACAATCAGCAAGCAACATCAGGTATCTTGGCCAGACAAGACAGTCATTATACTATCAAATCCCTGTTTCAGGCCACCTCTTTCTGTGACGTTTGTATTATGATTTGGGATGGTTTGACTAAGGAGCTGGGCAATTTCTAAAGATTTTAAAAGTTGATACACACCTTTGTTCTGGGTCCCCTCAGCACCTAGCAAAGGGGTGGGGTGGGGACTCTGTTGCAACAGAAAAATAAAGATCTGCCTTGCTTTCCTTTAACTGGTTTCTGCCTCTACCCTTTCTTCTGTGGCCGACAACGGACTTAAGGGATATGAGCTCCCTTGGTGATACGTTGGGTTGTAAAAGCTAGCCTCCCTCCCCCCCCCCCATTTTAAATGCTACTTAGACTAATAGAGCTGGAAGGGATCCTGAGGCTCATCTAGACTAACTCTCTGCAATGAAGGAATCCCTATGGCAGATGGTTGGGCTGTACCTAGAAATCGGTGTGGGAAGGGAAGCCAGAAAGAAATGGCGAGGTATTGGAATAACACTTGTACTGTAGTTTAATAGTGAATTTTGGGACACAACGGAACAGTAAAAGATTTGGATTATTATAAAAAGATGCAGGAGGAAATGATTAACAATAGGACCCACAAAGGAGAGGAGGGAAGCCCAGGAGATTCTTTGGAATTTTGTTTCTATGTTGTATGTTGGGTATGTGACTGTAAAATTTCAATCTGAAAATCAAACCAAGAAAGAAAGGGAAAAAGAAAGAGGGGAAAAAGAAAAAGAAATGGCGATGTATAAATCAACAACAACAACGTGCGTTGCTAATAATAACTGTGCGACAAACAACGGCGATGTTGTTATTATCAATAGTAATAATAACGCAAATAGAAAAATCCGATGCTGCTATTCTAATCGCGGCAGGGTTGCACCAACGAAAGGGTTAATTCCCCTCCCCTCTCCGGTCTGCCGCGTGACCCAACCTGGGTCCTCCGTTCGTTCCTCTTTCTGCAAGATTCCCCCACCCACCAGGATTCCTAAGGAGCGGATTGGTGGATATTTCACGCTGGCCGCCGAAGAGCCCTTTGGTTGGCCGAGCGGCCAGAGCGAAGCGCTGCGATTGGCTGGATTGCCGTGTTCCTCGGTTCAGCTTGAACTCTGAGTTTTGCGGCGCGGCTGGTCCCAAAGTTCGGGAGCGGCGCTGCAAGAGGGAGTCGGGAATGGACCGGAGCTGTGGAATGGGGCTGCCGGTGCTGCTGCTGGTGCCGGTGCTGCTGCTGCTGGCGCTGTCCCGCCCGGCGGGCGCACTAGAAAACGGGTTGGCACGGACGCCGCCCATGGGCTGGCTGCACTGGGAGCGCTTCCTCTGCCAGGTCGACTGCGACGAAGAGCCCCGCCGATGCATCAGGTGAGCGCCTGGGATCTTGGGCCAAGAGGGCTGCCTGCTCGAACGTAGCGTTTTCATTCTTCAAAAACAAAAGCACGATCTCAGCTAGGTCATCCATCCATCTATCTATCCAATCTCTGTTAGAAAAAGGAAAACCTGCGAAGAGTCTGCCACCTCCCATTCTACTGTCAAACTTCCTCCTGAGGTTGAGTCAGAATCTCCTTTCTAGTAACTTGAAGCCTTTGGTTCAAGTCCTACCCTCCAGAGCAGTAGAAAACAAGCTCGCTCCACCCTCGACGTGACAGCCCTTCAGATACTTGAAGATGGCTATCATATCTTCTCTCAGTTGCCTCTTTTCCAGGCTAAATGTAACCAGTTTCCTCAGCCTTTCCTCATTAGGCTTGGTTTCCAGACCCTTGATCATACTGGGACCCTCCTCTGACCACATTCCTGCTTGTCAATGTCGTTGGACACAGTACTTCAGGTGTGGTCTGACCAAAGCAGGATAGAGTGATACTATGACTTCCCTTGATCTCTGGACACTGTATTTCTGTTGATGTAGCCTATAATAGCATTAGAATATTTTTATTTGGTTTTTTTGCTGCTGCATCAGGGTGCTCTTGGACCTTAGGACATCATTGCTTGCATTTGGGTTCACAATTTGTTAAATTATACCTTGTGGGTTCAGGCAACGTCATCTTATCACCTGCTACAAGTTTTTAAACTGGCTTAGCAGAGCTAGAAAGATTGTGCCACAAGTGGTGTGCTTGTATACATGCTGAGACTTGCATGAAAGCATCATAACTGTGCCATTTGCATTTAGTGGCCTTTCAAAGTGAATGCTTGTATAAACAAAGGTAAAATGCTTATATATACATACAGTGTCTCTCTCTCACACACACACACCCACACACCCACAGAGCACTTTATACCTGTGTGCACACACGAGAGAGAAAACTCTCTGTTAAATCCATCAGGTTCATGAAAGGTTTGCCAATATAAAGGTGTACCACATATATCTGTTGCCATTAATGTGGGCTAAGACTGTCCGTGGCTGGGGAACCTGTGGCCCCATGTAATATTGGACTACAACTTCCATCTTTCCTAGCCATTGTCCATGCTGGCCGTGAGTCCAACATGTGAAGGATTGCAGATTCCTCATCCCTGTTCATTTTAATGAAAGGTTGTCACCTTTCATTGCATGGTTCCTTTGCTTTTTAAGAGACACTTTAACCAGCAGATGAAGTTTTATCATCCATAGAGGATCTGGGGCAGGGGAAGGTTCCATCTGTTGACTTCCTGTTTGCAACTGTTAAAGGAACAAAAGCCTTTGACCTTGAAAAGCTTACAAGATAAGTCCAAGTGCATTAATTATGTGACACTTTGAAACTCCAAAATCAGAAAATGTGTCCACAATTGCCAGCGTGTAGTGGCAAACTCTGACTTATCTGCTATCAATAACTCACAATTTGCCAAGCGCAGTCAGAAACTGGCATATGCTGGTGTAGAAGTATTTAGCCAGGAGCCCCAAAAATACATTGAAACTCCTGTGTACTACAGCAAGCCTTGAAGCTGAGGGAGACAACTCTCTTTGCAGGAGAGGGAAAATATGTTGCATTTCTTCAGCATATGCATTACATTTCTGGGAGCCTGAGCAACAGACTGGCTTGGATTTTTGTAGCCCTGGTTTTACTGGCATGTCGAAAGCACGTCAAAGTGCAAGTAGCTAAATAGGTACCACTCTGGCAGGAAGGTAAACGGCGTTTCCGTGCGCTGCTCTGGTTCACCAGAAGCGGCTTAGTCATGCTGGCCACATGACCTGGAAGCTGTACACCGGCTCCCTCGGCCAATAAAGCGAGATGAGCACCGCAACCCCAGAGTCGTCCGCGACTGGACCTAATGGTCAGGGGTCCCTTTACCTTTATGATATTCTGGAACCATCTGGGACCTGGCCTGTGCTTGCAAACAGAATGGTAGAATGGTCTCTCTGTGTGTATCAGTTCAGATTGCAGATTGTTTCCTCACTAGATAAACAACAGCAAATTCTCTGTGAAGAGAAAAGTAGAACAGCAGAGCTGAACCTGGTGTCCTAAGTTTCATTTGTTTTGTTTGCAATTCTTTATGTAGGAGCACAGTCTGCAGTCTGAAGTTCATTGTGCCACCTCATTCTGCTAAATATGTCAACACAGGTTGAAGAAGCAAGCTGTGCAGTTTGCACATATCCTATGACTGGCCTGGCCGATATTGTAGTTTCCTCTTTAATAGTCTACGTAGCCTAAACATAAGCTGTTCCTCATTCCATGGAATATTCTGTGATTCAAACAGTTGGCTAAACTTTCCATGTATGTAAATCATCATGATTTATTTTTATATAGTGCCATGACTTGTACATGGACACTTTATAGAATAAGAGGTCCTCATCTCAAAGAACTTACAGTTTTGCCTGCTGGGAAGAGGAAACTTTGTGCAACAGATAATATGAGTAAAATGAGTAAAAACTTTTTCAGCTGGGGGACAACAGTAAGGGGCTGAGCCAATAACTTCACAGAGGTGATGAGTTTTGCAGGCAGTTAAAGGCTGTTGCTGCAAGGCTCAGAATGCATAGAAGTATTGTTTCATTAGCCACATAGGTGGGGCTGTAGGCACTTCTCAGTCATAATTATTGTAATTTGTTGTTTAGTCGTTTAGTCATGTCCGACTCTTCGTGACCCCATGGACCAGAGCACGCCAGGCACTCCTGTCTTCCACTGCCTCCCACAGTTTGGTCAGACTCATGTTTGTGGCTTCGAGAACACTGTCCAACCAAATTATTGTGGTTGGAGCAGGAACCGGCAAGCCACTCCAGTATCCCTGCCAAGAAAACTCCATGGACAAAGACAACAGGCATATAATTATTGTAATAGCAATATTTAAACATGAATGGTTGGGAGTCTGCAAACACTAAATACTATCTTGTATTAAATACCTTCCAGGTGTGGGTTTGTTTTTGGGCGGGGAGCAGGATTGCCAGTGGAAGCAGAAAATAGTTCTATTTTCAGTACAGACAAATATAAAATAGATGAAACCTAGGGTGATGACAGAGACCCTCTATTGCACAAGTTTCTGCAGAGCCTCTGCCAATCAGACAATGACATTGGGCTATATGACCTGGAGGAAGGCAACTTCTTATGACTTTCCTTTTTTGCCCTCTTCAGCGAGCAGCTGTTCATGCAGATGGCAGACCTTATGGTGTCAGATGGATGGAGGGACGTTGGGTACCAGTACTTGTGTATCGATGACTGCTGGATGGCTCCAACTCGTGATAAGCAAGGCAGGCTCCAACCAGATCCAAACCGTTTTCCTAGTGGGATTCGTAAACTAGCTGACTATGTAAGTGGGTTCTTGCTGACCTTTTCCCCAAAGCTTCTTCCACCTTGAGGTCAATGAGAACATATAAATGAGGAGCTGGAAAGGATGATGGGAATGGGAGGACTTCCTGTGCCTGCTCCCCTTTCACAGTGTGTCCCTAGCGCTGTATAACTGCAGGGCTGAACGTGACAAAGAAAAGCATTCCCCATCTCTAGATTTAACCATCCATAGGAATTGCTAAGAATTGACCTGAGCATGTCAATTTAGACCAGCATCCTCTTTCCAACAGCAGCCAGCCTGCTGCCCAATACATCACACGCAGAACATGAAGGCAGCAGCTCCCTGCAGTTGTTTGTCTCCAGATTCTGGTATTTAAAGACAGACAGCCCACTGGACATGGAGACTCTACTGTGCTCTCCTGGCTAGTGGTCATTGATAGGATAGCCCCTCCCATGTCCTGTCTCATTTTCTTGTGTCAACCCCTTTGGAGAGTAGCATCATACCTTCCATTGTTGAAAAACTAGTGCACCTTTTCTTAGCCTATTTTCTCCCCACCCCATTAACTAAAAGCAGGCCGAATTATTTTGATTTCTGCTTATAAAACATAATCTTTCCACTCCAGAAACCTTGCTGTGTTTCCCCCCTCAATTACCTGCAATCCAGGTCCACTCCAAGAGGCTGAAGCTGGGCATTTACGCAGATGTCGGGAACAAGACATGTGCTGGTTTTCCTGGCAGCCGCGATTACTACGATTTGGACGCTGACACCTTTGCTGGCTGGGGGGTGGACCTGCTGAAGTTTGATGGCTGTAACTTTGGCACCCTGGAACTGTTGGCAGAAGGTATGTCCCAGAGCAGTATTTGCCAGGAGGTCAGAGCGAACCTTTTAGCCTGCGTGGAATTTACTATTTACCTCGACCTTGGATAGGGTCACCCAGTTCACGTCCCTGGAAGCAGGAGAGAGGGCTTTAAGGAGGACTATGTGACTCGCTTCGTCCCCTCCCAAAACAGCTCACAGTAAATTTTCTGAACTGTCTATACTTGGAAGAAGCCACCAGCACCTTTGCCACTTTTACTCTCCCCTCTCTCTCCCCACCTAGCTCCTGATCCAAACGCTCTCTCCTGTTTCGGGCTTAAGGCACTGTTCAGGGTGCTTCATTTTAAGAAGATAATGACACACTTAAGAGCGTTCAGAGGAGGTGACCAGGATTTGGAGGGTGGGTGTCTGTAATTACTATGACAGGGATGAGGAACCTCAAGCCCTCCAGAGGTTACGAGACTCCCAAATCCTGTCAGCCCTAGGTAGCTAGGTCAAAGGTCATGGATGCTGGGAGTTGCGTGCAACGTCTGAAAGGCCAAAGATTCCCCGTCCTTGACCCAGAGCCAGAATTCAAGGAAATGAGCCTCATTGGCTTTAACTTACATTTTTCACTTCTTTATTGAAGACCTTTGAAAGAAAAAGTAAATGTAAAGGGACCCCTGGGTTGCGGTGCTCATTTTGCTTTACTGGCCAAGGGAGCTGGTGTACAGCTTCCGGGTCATGTGGCCAGCATGACTAAGCCCCTTCTGGTGAACCAGAGCAGCGCACGGAAACACCGTTTACCTTCCCGCCGGAGCAGTACCTATTGATCTACTTGCACTCTGATGTCCTTTCAAACTGCTAGGTTGGCAGGAGCAGGGACTGAGCAACGGGAGCTCACCCCATTGTGGGAATTCAAACTGCCAACCTTCTGATCAGCAAGCCCTAGGCTCTGTGGTTTAGACCACAGCGCCAGAAAGGCTTTGGTTATTTGGTTATTTGTTTTAATTCTTGGGGGGGGGTGTCTCTGCTCTTTGCCACCAGGTTATAAGAACATGTCTCATGCTTTGAACAAAACAGGCAGAGACATTGTGTTCTCGTGCGAGTGGCCGCTGTATGAGAGACCCTTTCGGAAGGTAAGGAGAGGCCGCTTTGCAACCTTGCTATTTCCCTGGGGCATATTGCTGGACTACAACACTCATCAGCTCTGACAGCTGGCCATGCTTGCAGGGCTGCTGAGGGCTGTAATAATAATTCAGCACCAGCTGGAGGGCCAAAGGTTTCCCACACCTGTCCTAGGGCAAGGGCTAGTAACCAAATGTTGATGGACTACAACTCCCATCACCCCTGACAATAAGTCATGCTGGGCTGGTTGAGGTCTGATGTGAGTTGGAATCCAGCAATGTCTGGAGGGTCTTCACAGGTTCCCCATTCCTACACAGTAACCTCTGCTTGTGATCTGCATATGAGTACATAAAACAATCAGGAAAGGTGACTGTCATTGACACACCAGTCATATTTGGTGTGCTGGGAACCTGTTTGGCTATGTAATAGTGAAACCCATTGATTGTGATGTTAGGCTGCACCTTGGGAAAAGCATCTTCCTGCATTGCAACAGGAATGACTATAATCCTCCACACCCAACTCACCAGATTAATTATCTGAAGAGATGGGAGGGTATGATAACACTTCCCTCCTTAGCTGATTTGCAGGGGTCAGCCAAGAGAAGGGGGGCTTTGTCCCGGTGTACATGTATGCTTGCTGTATGCAGGAGAGTGTGGGGTGACCACGCAAGCTGTCAGGTTCTTGGAGAGAATAAAGGTTCCCCACTCTTGCTGCAGCGGCTCCTCCTGTGTTATGTTTAGTCTCTTAGGGATATATAGATGGCAAGAAGTTATGGGGAAGGGCCGTGGCTCAGAGGTACAGCATCTGGTTTGCATGAAGAAGGTCCCAGGTTCAATCCCCAGCTTCTCCAGGGAAAGACACTCTGCCTGGAACCCTGGAAAGGCACTGCCAAGCAATGCAGACACTGCTGAGCAACATGGACCAGTGGTTTGACTTTGTGTAAGGCAGCTTCCTAGGGAAAGTTTCATGGGGCAAATGACTTCAGGAGAACTTGTAAAAAGAGAGGGAGCACCGTACCCTACCCGGGTCCTTCCCACACATTATTTAAAGCCAAGTTGAGTCAGTGCTGCAAAACCCTGTTTTGGGAACGGCCCTGCACAGTCTCTTGTAGAAGACCCAAATAGCCAGCCACGTCCCCTGCTGAAACAGTCCATTCCATTCTGATGCAGTGCTCAGTGGGACTGAAACATGACACATATCTTAAATAAAACAAATAAATCGTTGCCACCTCTTTTCTCTCTCTGCCTTTACTCCTCTGGCAGCCCAACTACACAGAGATCAGACAGTACTGCAATTACTGGAGGAATTATGCTGATGTCTATGATGCCTGGGGCAGCGTCAAGAACATCTTGGACTGGACTTCTTATAACCAGGACAGCATTGTGGATGCCGCTGGGCCAGGGGGCTGGAATGACCCGGATATGGTAAGAAAACCTTTTTCTGGGTCACTTATTCCAGATTCCACTCTGTTGCTCAAACATCCAAACCCTCACAGCCTTCCTGAGCCCAGGAGAGGGGCCTGTAGCTCACTGGGAGCGGAGAACCTGCCCACATTCAAACTCTAGCAATCCCAGATAGGGCTGGAAGAGGCTTCAGTCTGAAACCCTGGAGAACTGCTGCCAGTCATTGTGGGCTGGGGGAATGGTAGCTCAAAATGTACAGAGGATATCAGGCTGGGGTAGGGGGCTGTAGACCCGCCTTTAACCCAAATACGCATTTGGGGACCCAAATATTATTACTATTAATTCTGTTTTTGCCCTTATTATTTGTATGGCGGTGGCGTTGCAGTTGCAACCCACCTTATAGGTTTGTGGTGGGTCCTGACACACTAACTTGAAGACCAGTGGGTCTCAATTAGCTATGCACCATGGACCCCTTGTTTTTCAAAAGACAAGCCATGGGACCCCCTACTTTTCTGTTGCCCACCAATTGAGAAACCACTGCTGTAGAGAATATTGAACTCGATGAACCAGTTCTCTGATTTTGGCATAAAATAGCTTGTTGTATTCCAAAGTCATTGCTAAAGCACATCCAGTCCCCGCTGCTGAAGAGGGTGAGTCCCTTGCTCATCAGTCTGCCTTGAGTGTTCCCCAGGTGCCTGCCTTTTATTTATTCTCTCTCAATCTTCCTGCAAGCCCAGACATCTGCTTTGCATGGCTTTAGCTTCAGTTCTGGGTTGTATATTAATTTGCATGTTTTCTTCATGTTTATAAAATGACAGTAAGCTGCTTGTGTTCCTTTCAAACGCAAATACGTTTTTACATGTGGCCCACATGTAAACTCAGTGTGGTATACAGTGCACTTTATGGCCAAAGTGTCTCTGCACCATAAAATTTCTGCCTATTGGCTACAGCCATTTGGGATGCCCTCAGGCTATTTCAGCTATTAATTAAACAGGCATTAAAAATGGAATATGTGAGAAAATATCATGGCATCCCTGTGCAGGGCCTTCCTAAGAAAAATACAGAGCAGCAGAGTATAAAGAGTTTGATTCCTAATTCAGGCCCCAATCACAATATACATTTAAATCAGTATCATACCACTTTAAACAGTCATGGCTTCCCCAAAGAATTTTGGGTACTGTAGTTTGTTAAGGACTCTGGGAGTTCTTAGAATACCCTTATTCTCCTCATGGATCTATAACTTCTTATTTTTTTATATCATTTTTATTAAGTCTCCAACAATATTTAAAAACATTTATCCTTTTTTTTTTAGCATACAAATTTCTTCTTGACTTCCCACCCTTCCTTTCCTGATTTTTTTTTTTACTCTTTTTTATTAGCTGTTTATAGATCTATAACTTCTAAAATGGTCTAAGAGCTGGTCCTTCTTCTCAGGGACCCCTCGGAATGTCACTCTGTGAAAAGAGGGATTTCATAACAACTCCCGGCATCATACCAAACTACAGTTCCCAGCATTCTTCAGGGAAAACCATGGCTCTGTATTTATTATAGTGGTGCCATATTGCTTTAAAAATGTAAACTGCAGATGGAGCCACACATTTTAAGCGCACTGATATCAGGCTATAAAAGTTAGCCTAAGCTGTTCTGCTGGATTCACTTTTGGTGACAATCTCCACTTGAAAGGCTTGTTGGAAAAGGTCTTCGTTAGGAGTCAAGGAAACAGTAGAGATTGTGCCTCCCTTTGCAATGGGCGTTGCAAAGAGTAGGTGCTACCAAAACAGTGGTACCTCGGGTTAAGAACTAAATTCGTTCTGGAGGTCTGTTTTTAACCTGAAACATTCTTAACCTGAGGTACCACTTTAGCTAATGGGGCCTCCCGCTGCCGCCGCGCCACCCGCCGCGTGATTTCTGTTCTCATCCTGAGGTAAAGTTCTTAACCCACGGTACTACTTCCAAGCTAGTGGCGCCTGTAACCTGAAGTGTTTGTAACCCGAGGTACCACTGTAAAGGCCTTATTTCTACACTGTGTGGAGCAGACCTTCTGATGAGGTAGTATTTGCCAGAGACACTGAGTCAGGCTGTTTGCTCATCTAACCCAGAATTGTCTACACAGATGGGCAGCATCTCTTCAGGGCTTCAGGCAGACACAGGCTTTTCATAAAACCTTTCCTCTCGTAAACCTTTCCTCTCGTCTTCTTAACTCCGAATGCCTGGGATTGAACCTTTTCAGCGCAAAGAACATGCGCTCCCACTCTGTGGGAGTGGACGTATCTGGTGATAATTAAGGGCTGGATTTGGCCCAGGGGCCTCCAGCAGCTAATCACCAGCCTAGTTCCCTTCCTTAAGTGTAGCATCCCGATACCTAAGAGTTGTAACCCCCTTCAATATGGTAATTCTCCTCTACCACCCTCCTATGCCAGCTGGTGATTGGAAATTTTGGACTGAGCTGGGATCAGCAAGTAACTCAACTGGCACTCTGGGCCATCATGGCGGCTCCACTTCTCATGTCCAATGACCTGCGTCAGATTAGCCCACAAGCCAAGGCTCTTCTCCAAAACAAAGAAGTGATAGCCATCAACCAGGATCCACTGGGCAAGCAAGGATATCGAATTACCAAGGTAAGACTGCCATGGGGAAAAGGTGAGCGGAGCGGAGGAGGAGGAAAGTTTTGAAAGCCAAAACAAGGTGGGTTTAATAATAATAATAATAATAATAATAATAATAATAATAATAATAATTTATTTATACCCCACCCTTCCCAGTTCAGAAAACTAGGCTCAGGGCGGCTAACAACAAATTTTAAAACACTTAATTGATGCAACCAAAAACAGCATAAAATACAGTATAAAACGTGAATAACAATAAATTCAGAATTCAAAAATCAATTTAGGGGGGGAAATCCATCCAATAAACATTAGATGATCACCAAGGCTAGCTGGCTAAGTTGCTAAGTTAGTCCTATTTGGGCCAGCGAGGAAACCAGGGGAAAATTAGCTGTGGGATCCCAGAGTGGGTAATCTTCATAAAAAGGGGAGGGGGAGGGAAGGAAAGGAAGGAAGAGGAATAAAAGAACAGGCTGAGTTCAAATTGAAAGCCAGGCGGAATAGCTCTGGCTTACAGGCCCTGCAGAAGGAAGTTAAATCCTGCAGGGCCCTGGTCTCATGGGACAGAGCATTCCACCAGGTTGGACTCTCCTGTTCTCAGTCTTGATGTCTTTAGCCTTGTTTTCCAAACTTCCCAAACTTGAGCCGCCAGCCTTGTTTTGGACTACAGTTCCCATCATCCCTGACCACTGGTCCTGCTAGCTAGGGATGATGGGAGTTGTAGTCCAAAAACAGCCGGCGACCCAAAGTTTGGGAAATTGCTTTAGATGAAGTTGAAAGGCTGTACTCATCCAGATCTTGTTCCAAATACAAATGGGACGCAGCCCCACCAACCTCAGTTAGGCCTCACCTGCCTGCCTACTTACCTACAGCAATACCTGGTGGCCCTGCTGTCAGCTTCCTTCTCTGTAGCCTCAGTACTGCTATTGTAAAATTCATTACTTTTTAAGATTTCCTCCCCTACATTCAAGCAGTATACACATTCTACGAATGATTTGGTTAGCTCTCCCTGTCATTTGGCTTTGGCTCCAGATCCTGTTTGTAGGGCTTTCTGCTTTCCCTCCCTGCCCACTTCGAACAGGCAGCAGCAGCAGGTGATATTGTTAATTCATTGAGCCTAGTATTGTCTCCTCTGGACTGGAAGTAGAGGAACTTGGGCAGAGGTCTTTCACACCACCTGCTTCCTCATCCTTTTAATAGGCAGTTCTTTTAAGGAAGTGCATTTTAAGTTTCTTAAGAGCCGGTGTTTTGCAGCATTAAGAGTGTGAGCTGGGAAGACTCCTTTCAAATTGCCCCTGATGTGAACTTATAGGGCGGCTGCTTTTAAGCAAGCCATCTTTCTCCCTTCCTTAGATGATCCATTTAAATAAGAGGTGAGGGGTCCTTTTCAGCTTGAGGGCCACATTCTGTTAGGGGAAACCTGAAGGCTGCATTCCGTGCAAAATTCCCAGGTTTATTCACACATACACCCACCCACACCCTTTCCATCCAGGCAAGCGAAAGGCAGCATCACAGTTCCAAGGTGGTTACAGCTGGACAGTACCACTCAATGAAAGCATGGAACAGGACTGGAGAGACACAGATAAAGAGGCCTGGAGGTTTTCATTTGGCCCCTAAATCCAAAATTCCCTGCTCCCAATTTAAACGAAGTTTCCCATTTTGAATAGATAGATAAATATCCTGAGTGCAGTCCAGAAACATCTGGAGAGCAAGAGGTTCCTAGCTCTGCTTTAGAGCAATAAATAACATTGGATCAGGGTTATCACAGGATTGCTTCCTCCAGTATGAACCTGCTGAAATCTTAAGATCTCCATCGGAGGCCTTCTGGTGCTCCTGCTAGAGGAATATAGAGACAGCCTTGTCGGTGGTGGCCCCTTGTTTATGGAACACCCCTCCCTGAAGGGCAAGGGAGTCCCCAACACAATCTTTTACCGTTCTGTCCTTGAAGCCCTTTTAGTAGTTTTTAAAGGGTTCACCATATAGTTTCGTAAACTTTACTTGTCGTCTTTGTTGTTTTGTTTGTAAGCAGTTTTGTACGTTAACAGAAAAAGCAGTCTACAGAGCAGAGATGGGGAGCCTGTGTCCTTCCAGATGCTGATGGACTACAGCTCCCATCACCCCTGCCTATTGGGCTGGTTGGCTGTGGCCAATGGGAGTTGGCAGCCCAATATCTGGAGGGCCACAGCTTCCCCATCCCCGGTGATTGTTACTGCAGCTGGTAATGGATGTTGTGTCTTTCCAGGAAAACCACTTTGAGCTGTGGGAGCGGCCCCTGTCAGGTGGAGCCTTTGCCATTGCTGTGCTGAACCGTCAGGAGATTGGTGGACCACAGGCTTTTGTCTTCTCTACTGCCTTCCTTGGCAGTGGCTTAGCTTGTAACCCTGCCTGCTCCATCCAGCAGATCCTTCCCACCAGTGAGGATTTGGGGCTGCACAACTGGGTTTCACCCTTGAAGGTTGTGGTGAACCCAACTGGCACAGTGCTGCTGAAGACGGTGGTGACTGAGGAAAAACTGTTTGATAATGGAAACAAGCGCTTTCCAGAGTTCTTGTAACATAGCATATTCTTTCCCCCCTCATTTTTTTCTCCCAAGGAGGACTTTTAGGCAGAAGCAGGTAACCTTCCTACATGTCTGGGAAAGGTTGCTACAACATCAACTCCTTAGTTCAGTGCCACATTCCTAATCCTGCAGTGACTTCTAAATTTCCTTTAAAGTGTAAGAATCTGCATTTCTGGAGAAGTAAACTGGAGATAGCAGTCTATGCCTTATTGCGCTTTGCCAAACACGGTATCAACACCATGTTTTCTTCTTCTACCTCTGGGGGATGCCGAGCATGATGAATGTAGTTGTGTTGTTAAGAAAAAGGCTGTGGTTATACACCAGTAACTCCTGTGGGCACCTATTCGTCCAGCTTACTCAAACCACAATATACACAACTTTGTTACTTTTAGCCCTCTCCCCCCACTACCTAAAGATAATTAAAGCACAGCTGAGATTACAACATGCACACCCCGTTGTACCTCAGGCACTTTTCTGATAACCTGTTTCAGCAGGACACCTTTGAATAAATTGTACTATGCCTATTTATTGAACTTCTGTTATTGCCTGTGGGTTTTGTTTGTTGTGTAAGCCACGTTGTATGGGGGGGGGGGGGCAAAGCAGTCTTACCAATAAATCTAGGGGAAATCTCAGCTGTGTTGCTAAACCAGTAAGTTTGAAGTCATCATGGACTTTGCATACCACCAAGCCTCACTGCTTCACTAAAGTGATCCATAAAATGTGATTGTACAAGAGATACTGGCAAAATGTTTTCAATGAATCTTTGCTGTCTTTCTGCCATGAACTAAATCCCCATTGCTGGGATAATGGAAGTGAATTAAAAGTCCACATGATCAAGCTATTGGGGTTTTCGTGTTCTATTCCATTTGCTGCTTATTGGTTAAAGGAACACCACAATGGGAAAAATCAGGTCAGTTGTTTTAGCCAAATACAATGAAGCAAGAAACTAAAATTTACTTATGATTTCTTGAAACTTAAATGTTTGTTTCTAGATTTTTAACAAATAAAGGTGCAAAAATCTCAAAATTTAAGCATTCTAAAGAAAAAAGACTGAGAATATAGTTAGAAGTGATTATGGGAGTTTGGTGAAGGCATATCCTGCATATGCCTTTGAACTCTTGGGGGTTTACAGGGTTGGACTACAACTCCCACAATCCCCTAACTATTGCTCCTTCTGGCTTGGGGTGATGGGAGTTATAGTCCAACATCTGGGGACCAGAAGCTGAGAAAGGCTGCCCTAATCACTGCACAAATTACGAAGTCTCTGCTAGAGATTGAAGAGGGACACGCATGGAAAACAGCTTTCGTCCCTGTACTGTACATTACTTTCCATATTCCCAATTGCTTCAACACCTGAAAAAGCAACCTATCTGCTTATCTTCCAATAGTCTCCCAGCAATGAAAGTAGTCCCAGAGAAATATGTCATGTCAATGAATTGGCTTACAATGAATGTTTTCCCCAAAAGGAATGTGCAAGTGGGGAAAAAGTGGGGGGAAAGGCTAGACAATATTGAATGAGTGGGAAAGGGAAACAGAGAAAGCAGGGTTTGGTCCTAGGCTCCCTGTATAAAATGTTGCAGAGAAAACAGAATGACAAAAAGGAATGAAATAAATAAAAGATAAATGCCAAGAGGAAAAGGCAGCCATGTCCTACACATAGCAGCACAATATAATGAAAACACGACCCCGCTTTCTTCAGCCTCACAGTTGGGCACGAGAGCTGAAAAATATCCACATCTGTATACTCAATTCTGAGTAAACTCGGCCTCCTAAAGCAAAATATACCCCAGGGGGCTGAGTTTGGTCAGAATCAAGTATATACTTCCAGAGTTAACACTAAATACATTTCTTCTGGTAAATGAGCCACCATAGCTGCTAGAGGGCTGTGAAAACTGGTGTCCTGGGCTTTTGACTTACCTACCCACGTATTCTCTGAAACCAAGAGAGCACATTGGTTGCCAGATGTGAAAGATACTGGCATTTTTTCCAGCTCTCCTACCCCACTATCATGTTCTTCATCTACTGGAGATGTTCGAACAATCTGGTATTTTTGTATGCTTGACCCAAGCCTTTGTTCTGATGTCAGTGTTTTGTTTTGTGGGAATTGTGAACAGCCAAATTGACCATATCTCCTGCCAAGCCCCTTCACGTGTAAAAATGGTACTTAAGGGGGCCTTATCTGAGGAGGTGAGATACCTGACCAAAAAGAGCCTTTTAAAAGCTACGGTAATCTGCTTTTGCAGCCTTGTCCCCTTCACAACATCAAGATCTTCTATGAAGTGGAGCAGTCATACTGATTCTTTGTGAGTAAATCTTAACCAAGTGCAGTGAATAGGGTTTGATTAGATCAGAAGGTCAGTGGTTCGAATCCCCGCAACAGGGTGAGCTCCTGTTGCTCGGTCCCAGCTCCTGCCAACCTAGCAGTTTGAAAGCATTCCAAAAAGTGCAAGTAGATACCACTTGTACCACTCTGGTGGGAAGGTAAATGGCGTTTTCAGTGTGCCAGAAGTGGCTTAGTCATGCTGGCCACATGACCCGGAAAATCTGTCTGCAGACAAACACCGGCTCCCTTGGCCTGTAACGCAAGATGAGCGCTGCAATCCCAGAGTCATTGTCAGGCGTCCTTTACTTCAGTCTGAGAGTCACAGTACTCTATTTTTTTGGTATTCTGTTTTAACCTACCTGCTTTCCCCCTCTTTATTCCTAATAGTTTCTTAATTTGGCTGCTTAAATATCATTTGCCAGTCTCAGGGTTTTATAATCTCCATGTGCGTAGACCCTTGGTATTTAGTCTACTGGGAGTTTAGGACTGATGCTGTAAGTGCCCAGCACACTCTTCTCTGGTGTGTATGCTTGAAGAGAGAATGGGCTGATGCTACATTCTGAGTAAATCACAAAGCTGTAGGTTGAACAGAGTAGTGCTGGGGCACTGGCTCAGAATCCTTTTAAAAGCAATTGCTTTTGTATACCCTAGGTTCCCTCCCATCAGGGGCTGGAGTGGTGGTGGCAGCAAATACCGAAGAGTAAGATCCACTGGTAAACTGGCATGGTTAGTGTGTTGCAGCTGGGCAACCAAGGGGGTCAAGGAAAGCTATCTTGGACCACACACCCGCTTTGTCACAGGGATAAAATCAGATAAGCTCACACTAGTACACAAAAATGGCTATGACACATATTAGGGTGATCTAAGACTTTTATTACATTTCACACACCAACCAACAATGGGTTCCATAGCAGCCTAGAACTGGATAACCTGGCCCTGTAAGGGGGAGGAAAAAAAAGAGACTGAGAATACAGCCAACAGCACCCGAAAGCATTTTTTATTTTGTAGATTCCCCACTACCCATTTGCAAAAGAGGCTCATCACTTGCTATCAGCTGACCAGGACCACTCCCAAAGACTAAAGATAAACCTAGAAAATGATTTCAAACCTGTATGATTATGGGTCCCATATAATGCACCCTGAAAAGTATAGTTTTTCATACTATTTGAATCCACTGCACTCCTACAAAAATTAAGGCTCCCGAGGAAAGCCCTAAAACAAGATAGGTGCATGAGAAAGGTGTACATATCCTGATTTGTTTTCACTTATTTATTCCTCCAAGTCTTTTCTGTCATGACACTATATCAAACCCACTTTTACAATCAATCTAATGGTCCAAAGGACAGCTATTATCTCTCAGTGTCACAACAAACACCCACAATTAGCAAGACAGGCAGCATCACTTTGGACACTAAAGGATGGGGCCAGCATTGCACAGAACATGACTTAGCAAAGGTTTGTACCTTTCTCTTCTTGTCTCCTCCCAACTCGAAGTGCTTGCACCTCTTAATGGCCAGCATCCTCTTTGACCTGCAATTGGGCTCCACACATTCCAGTCTCAGCACGATCTTTTTTGTGGTCTTTGCCTGAAATAGAAAATAAAGTCTATTCAGGCCCTGACAAAGGCCTATCTCAACATTTGCCCTCTACCTTCCCTACACCTACTTACAAGGAAAGGCAGAAAGGGAAGCAGAAAAGTGGAAAGGTGAGGCAATCAGTCAGATTATATTCCGTGAAAATGAAAAGTGACCACAATTAAGCTGAGATCCTAAAAAGGAAGATCCAGTCCCAGAAGTCCTGATTTCCCATTCATTCATTCATTCATTCATTCATTCATTCATATTAATTCCTGAAATAAACCCACAACAGGAATCCTCCAGTTCCACACCAGCATACTCAGCTTCAAGCTGCACCATACAAGTTTCCATAGCCTTCCAGTCAGGCTCACCTTTTTGCGGAAGATGGGCTTTGTTTGGCCACCATAGCCACTCTGCTTGCGATCATATCGCCGCTTTCCTAATGGGAAGAAATTGAATCCTTCAGATAACAGTGAAGTCTACTTGAAACTCAACCCCCCTAAACACTACAAGGACACGTAAATGCAGGCAGAATCTTTATTTTTAAATGTTAAGGGAACCTCTGTATCCCCTTATCCCCCCCCTCCCTCCACATTTTGTATGGGTTGTGCACACAAACGCCAACACTGCGAAGTAAAAGCAAAATCCACTTAATGAAGTAGAACACTTCACGGCATGAGCTGATTCTGTATTTCCCACATGGCACAATGCTCTGTACTCCTCCTGCATTTTCTTAAATTAATGAAAGATATGCTTAAATAACGCTTTACAGATGGCAATCCAAGTTTCAAAAAAATGTACCATTTCTACAATATTGCAGGCATGCTCTTTGTGATTCCAAGAAATCGGGAGTAAAACATACAGTTCTGCAACTTACCCTGAGCATACAAAGACTCCTTGCCCTTCTTGTACTGGGTTACTTTGTGGGGCTGGTGCTTCCCACACTTTTTGCAGTAAGTCCTGCGGGTTTTGGGGACGTTCACCTGGAAAAGTTAGGTTTTACAGCAATAAGTGTGTCTCCTTAGCTTTGCATGCAACCATGTGATTATATCCTGGTAACTAGATCATTAGCATACCATGTGGTCAGGCAGAGTAAGATGCCCCTTAATAGGAAAACCCACCTAGCGAAAATGCATACAAGGGGGCCAATGGAACATAGTTCACAGCAGTGTTCTTTTCAAGTGTAAATAAATAAAATAAATAAAAAACAGGACTTGAGCACAACAGCATTCTCACATTCCAAAGCAACTGCTCTTCTGAGGCACACATGGCCATCGACAGGTTTACACGACGGAATTAGAAATAATCAAATCCCCGCCAGCAGAAAATCAGCACGAGAAGGCTGGTTTGGAAACCTTTCCACAGACGAGCTAGTTTTCTATACGCAGGAATGTTAATGCCTTTATATGCCGCGTGCCCTCCGCCAAAACCCCCCGCAACCTGAACCACAGCGCAGCCTACAATAGCCTAAGAGCGACCTGCACTACCGTCATGGCCTCGCTCGCTGGACAGGCACAATCAGAGTCTACCATTCTGGCCTTGCCAACCTCGGGTCTTTTCCACCTCCCTTCTCTCCACAACCCGGCGATTCCCCCAACCAAATCCCCCCAGCCCTGTCGGCCGTCTGTCGCCGCTTCTCTGAGACCCACGTCCGAACCGCTGCCCTTAGCCCCCGAAGCGGATGGCTTTGGATCCAAGAATCTCACCATCTTGCCAACGTCAACGTTGCCTCCACAGAGAAAGAAAGAACTTCTTCCCGGAAGCGGAAGTCAAAGATACGCGAGAGCAGAAAAAGAAAGGGAAGCCGGAAGGCTAGAGCGTCACTCGCAGGCTCATCATAGAGTCGTCGAGGAGGAAGAACGACCGAGCCGTGACCGCCACCGTCAGGAATGGAGAAGAAATTGCGGGCACATGTGCTTGCATGGCTTGTTCGCGTTGCACACTTACTTGAGAGTAACAAGCCCCATTGCACTCGACGGGACTTACCTTAACATGGGTTAAGGTTCGTGATGCATGAGTTTGTATAACAAGGAGATTTTTTTCCAAGTGCAGCTTTTCCCAATTGGGACGTTGCGGCGACTGCGACGGATAAGGAGCAGCTGGCATAACATTTCCTTTTTACGCAGCTCATAGAAAGGTACAGACCTCTGGCAATGATACTGAAATCATAGCCATCGTAGACATCTTCATAAAATAGTAATAATAACAGTAAATGTTACAAGTAGACAAAGTCACAAAAAAGGTTGTGTGGTGTGTTTTATTTAACCATTTTATCAGGAAGAGAGTTGCTCACATAGTGGATTACTTGGAAAGAGGAAGCTTTTGTGGCTGTGCAAACTCCGGAGATTCTCCCTATGTTCAACGGGCCTCACACTGGCGAGGGCTGCCTCTGGCCCTGACCTTCCCTATACACACGCACCCGGTACTTTATTTAGCTTTCCACTGACAAACACACTCCTCTCCGATTTGGCCAAATGGCAGTTTTTGCAAACTCGGGGGGGGGGGGGGAGAGAGAAGTTTCCTGACCTGGAGTTAACCTCAGCTCTGAGTTGCAAGGCTGGGGTTAAACGAGAGGCCTTGGTGCACATTAGGGCAACCCAAATGTTATGAAAGGCAGCGGCGATGTTCAGGCTTTTGAGTTGCCAAACTCTTAGGCAGACAAATTGGTAAGCAAAACAGAAAGGGAGGCGGAAGAGGGAAATGGTTAATGTGGGCCATGGACAAAGATTGGGCATCGCTGTACATGTCACATCACCACTATAGATTTAAAACAATGTTACACTCAGTGCTTTTTTCTTGGGGGTATGTAGGGGTACACATACCCCTAAACATTTTTTGAATCTTAAGTTTGGCCTCATTGAGGGGCCGTATTTCAATGTGAGTAGGAAAATGAGAGTACCCCTAAACATTTTTTTTAGAAAAAAAGCACTGGTTATACTACATTACCAGCTGCCACTTTTACCAAATAATCCCGGGACTTGTAGTTTACCTCCACAAAGAGCTACAGTTCCCAGCATTCATGGCAAGCTATAGTTCCCAGGATTCTTTAGGGAAAGCCATGACTGTGAATGAGTTGTACGAGTGCTTTAAGTGTACAGCATGGTATCAATGTGACCACAGTTTTCCTGTGCCTGGCATCACTCTTCATATTTTATGAAGTTCTCAAAACCAGCTCTAAAGTTAAGCCCCAGTTCAAATTGCACCCTGCTCAAGCCTTATTTGCTTGTAATGGCAGGATCCATCTTGAATATGACCCCTCTTCAGCTTGTTCTTTCTTATACAGTACAGGGAACATCTTCCTTTGCCTCTTTTGCAGTTTGCTGTGCAATAATTATTCCAACCCCCTCCCCCATCCTCCAGAATTGGGCCAAATGGATTGGCGTGAAAGCTTTTGAGTTTCGCAGGATGTTTCAACAGGCTGACCCTACTTGATGAAGAATTCTGGAAAACAGAAAAAAATAAATCTGAAATTAGCGCAGTAAAAGATAGTTAACCGATTCTGTATCTTCCTTTCATTGTCTTCCCCTCTGCTTCTATGGCTGTGTACCCACTATAATTTTATAGCACATTCCCAGCACATTCTTTCCCTCAAATAATTCTGAGCATAGTAGTTTACCCCTCACTAAGTTATAATTCCCATCAACCGTTAACAAACTAGTGTCCAGAATTCTTTGAAAGAAATACAGTGGTACCTTGGGTTAAGTACTTAATTCGTTCCGGAGGTCCGTTCTTAACCTGAAACTGTTCTTAACCTGAGACACCACTTTAGCTAATGTGGCCTCCTGCTGCCGCCACACTGCCGGAGCACGATTTCTGTTCTCATCCTGAAGCAAAGTTCTTAACCCGAGGTAATATTTTCTGGGTTAGCGGAGTCTGTAACCTGAAGCATATGTAACCTGAAGCGTATGTAACCCGAAGTACCACTGTAATGTACTTCAAATGTACTTCAAGGTCTGGTATGCATGGAACCATCTGCTTGCAGTTAGTCCTGGAGCCAATTCTGTTTCTCCTTCCCTCTCCTTGCCTCTCTGCAGACAGACCTATTGCCTCTTACCAGGCAAGGCCTGGCCCCCCTACTGAGCTAGGACTTCCTTTTCTTGCAGGAAGACTGAAAGCTCCTCCAGGGGTTTATTGAGCTCATTTGCTTGCACAGAGCTTTCACAGTGGTTAGACTATGTCTGTTGCTTATTGAGTACTTGTTCTTATTTGTTTATGGGGTAGCTATACAACAAGCATTCACCCACGTTTTCCTGCAGGGTGTTTACACATCTTCCCATTAACAATTCGTTCATCTCACACTTTTCAATACATTTCCCAGTCACTTTCCTAGCAGCAAAAAAACCAAACACTTATGGCATTGTTTTTCTTAAAAAGCAGATTTGTTGCGCTAGGGTGACAGAGTGCTTTAATCCATTTTCATTGTGCAAGCGTAAACTTACAGTGTGTGCTTGAAACCCACCCACAAATTAGTGACAGCCTGGGCTGGAGGCCCCTAGAGTATGCCTCCGGATAGGCATTTACTGTGGGATCAGTATTCCCCATATAAACAAGTCATTTGCAGCAGCCACACAACATCCTTCACATCAAAATGCCAGCCCATTTTAACCCCCCCCCATTTAATCAAGATTAACTCTTTTCAGGGGAAATAGGATAATAGGAAAGGGGGGCACCTGTTGCCAATGACCTGTTCGCAAATTAACCCCCTTGTGTCTGGAGACACCCTGAGGGTGGCATCATGGTTGAAAGGAAATAAAGACAGTTTGGTCAGAAACTAAGAAAAGGGGAACTGAAAGGGTGGGGTTAGCTCCAGATGACAGTCTTCCCTGCAGTGCAACACAGCTCTTTGACTGAGTCTCCTGCTGCTGCCATTCCTTTTGCCAGCCGTTCAAAGATTTTAAAACCATCCACCTATGTGCCGGCTGTTCCAGAGTCCAGAGGCGTCTCAAGGAACCTGCTGCTTTTGAGAGGAACCCGTTGCAGCACCGTGTGTGGAACAGCAAGGGCAAGAGTCAACCAGTGAGTCTTTAATCCTTTGCGCTAGCTCAGAATCAACAGTGCCTTTGAAAAAGAGAGAGAGGAGAGCAAACTAAGAAGTGGGGAGGGGGAAATGAAAGCTATGAAGGCAGGTTGATTTGTAGCCTCATTCAGGAATCAAGTGGAAAATTTCAGAGTGATGATCTTGGGCCTGAGAACACCAGTAGCAATCAGAGCAACAGCAGATTTGATGAGCCTTGTGCAACTAAACTGTGGGCCACACAGACACTCTAGTTTTCTGTTCTCAGGTGTATTTCCCAGCCCACGCACCTCTGGCTGCTGGTATTCAAATCCTGCACGCCATGTCTTCTTAACTGTGTACCTTGCAGATATACATGTGCGTATGCAGAAATGTAGGAAGCTGCCTTATACTGTCAGACTAATGGTCCATCTAACTCAGTATTATCCACACTGAGGTGCCAGAGATCAAATCTAGGACCTTCATGTGGAGCATGTGCACTACTGCTGAAGTGCAGCTCCTGGTTACGCTGTGTTTGTACTCTTCCAAGGAACACCACTCTTCCAAGGAACACGGCATCTGTGGCCATCACAAGCCATCTGTGCACAGAGACAGTGATGTACTTGCTTTTTGAAGCCATTCACATAGGGAATTAAAAGTACTGTATTGCGATGGCTTCTTTTCTTACATGCTATGTTTTCTATTACTATTTATATAAAGGAAGAGTAAGTAAATAAATATGGAACATTTGTGATTATGGACAAAATTAGAGCCATGGTAGATAGCAGAGCAAGCGATGCGGGTGGCGCTGTGGGTTACACCACAGAACCTAGGGCTTGCCGATCAGAAGGTCGGTGGTTTGAATCCCCGCGACAGGGTGAGCTCCCATTGCTTGGTCCCTGCTCCTGCCCACCTAGCAGTTCGGAAGCACGTCAGAGTGCAAGTAGATAAATAGGTACCACTCCAGTGGGAAGGTAAATGGTGTTTCTGTGCGCTGCTCTGGTTTGCCAGAAGCGGCTTAGTCATGCTGGCCACATGACCTGGAAGCTGTACGCCGGCTCCCTTGGCCTATAGAGCGAGATGAGCGCCGCAACCCCAGAGTCGTCCGCGACTGGACCTAATGGTCAGGGGTCCCTTTACCTTTAGATAGCAGAGCCAGGAATTTTTAGACAATTAATAAATTAATGGGCAACTGGTTCCCCCCTCCTTCTGTATTGGAACTGTTTGTTTGTTAGGCTTATGTATCACCCTTCATCTTAAGATCTTGGGGCGATTCACAAGATAAAAACACAAGGTTAAAACACAAATAAATAGTTAAAACAAAAGCAGCAAAACTATAACCTCCCCACACAAATATATAAAACATTATAATACTTAGCATTCAACCAGTGCTTTCCAGTGTTCAAAGTAGTACAGATGCATTATCTAATTGTAATCCCATATGGATTGCAATTGCAGATGAGAGTGGCAGGAGGTGTAGCTCAAAAGTCTGTCTTAGCTTTTTTGAACATTGCTTGGCTCTGTCTAATTAATGCCTTCTTTTTCTGATGCTGTGGAAGTTGTGCTAGGGAGAAACCTACTTCTAATACAAAAAGCAAAGGTTGGCCCAGAAGAGAAAAAAATCCAAAAAGTAATACTTTTATTAGGTTGAACAAAATGCTACAAAATAGTGTGCAAGTTTTTGAGTCCTCCGTAACTCATCATCAGGCTTTGTGGTAAACAAAACAAGATTGGGGGAAGAGGAAGGGGAAAAATTGGCTGATGTTGGATGAAATCTGAATTTAGTCACAGTCTTAATGTGGGAGGAGAAGGTACCACACATTCCAACGAGGACCTATTTCAAATGTCGAAAACATTTGGCCCTTCCAATGTTAATGAACTACAACTCCCATCAACCTCTGCAAGCATGGCTAATGACCAGGCATGATGGGATTTGTAGTTTAGCAACACCCAGCGCGCCAAATTTTCTCTGCACTTGGTATATTTTGCTATTTTGTAGGTTTCAGTGGGACTGTTTCCCAAGACAGACATACAATGGTTCATCATCCTTGTGAAAATATCAAGCTGTTACACTCAGATCTCCATCCTTAGGTGAAACACAAAGGTTCCTTTAATGGGGAAAACAAACAAGAATACAGAGCAGAATACAGAATACAGATGGGGCCTCATCTTATCTGAAAGCCCCACAATCTGTGCAGATGAGAAGGCTTATCAAGACGTTAGATGCATAAGATAGATACTGCTTCTGTTGAATAGTGGGTAGACATGGCAGACGACACAGCGATTTCTCCAAAGCAGCTCATTATTTTGTAAGCTGGAACAGAACTGAACAGCAAACAGCTCAGCCGGCCTGCTTTTATAGGCAGCCGGCTGTCAACATTGTAGCAACAACAACCCAGGGTTTCCCGCCTAAAATAACTGACGTGGACCTGAGTGAAAACTATCTACAGTATTCCCCTGCTGGGGCATGCTTGACACCCCTCCCCACCGAGATAAGGCGTTAGTTACAATCGTAATGGTTTCCTTATATACAGCACTACACGTAATGGTTCAATTAGGCACAAAAGCATATCGGTTACATTTCCCATACTTAGACCAACAGTGATACATGTCCAACAACATAGTCCTTTAAATAGGTTGGGCGCTTGGAAACTCTGCCAGACCACCGGGGACTGGTAGCCAAGTCCGGGGGGGGCCACACAATTCTTGCTGAGGCTGTGGTGCGACCCTAGGTGTCGTTGAAACCAAATCCCCTGGATCTGCTGCTGTGGGTGGAGCCTCTGCAAGTGGAGTGGTCTGAGTCTGTGGTAAGTTTGGCAGACTCTCTGAAGCGGCCTGGTTCGGCTCCACGCTGGCAGTTTGCGAGGGAGGTGTAGGTGGAGCCTCGCCATCTGTAAGTGTGTCTTCTGGAGCCACAAGCGCAGTTGGGGGCACCACGGTAGTGTCCAAGTCCCCAACCCTGCGCCTAAGCTGGTCTATGTGCCGGCGCCACAAGCGTCCATCTTCGAGTGCCACCTGGTACGAGTGAGGTCCAGTGACTCCCACTACTGTGGCTGGCACCCAAGGAATGTCCCCCACATAGTTCCAGGCAAAGACCTGGTTTCCTGGAACAAATGACCGTGGCGCGTTGGCACAGCCTGGGGGTTCGGCCACGGCAAAGTCCGGGTGCAGCCGGTCGAGCGGTGACCTGAGGCGGCGGCCCATAAGCAGTTCATCAGGACTCCACCCTGTGGCCGCATGAGGGGTGATGTGTTGCACGAACTAGTATTTGGCGACCCGCTCGTGCCAGTCTCCCCGGTCCAGGTGCACCAGTGCCTCTTTTGCTGAGCGCACCATTCTCTCCGCTTGCCCGTTGCTGGATGGATGAAAAGGGTGCCGTTACGGCATGGCGGATGCCCAGTCCCAAAAGATACCGCTCAAAAGTGCCAGACGTGAACTGCGGTCCGTTGTCAGAGACAAGGACATCAGGACACCCATGCGTCACAAACAGGCCTCACAGCACCCGGATGACGGCCTCGGTAGTGGTGGAGGGCATCAGGGCCACCTCCAGCCATTTGGAATAGGCGTCCACCACTACCATAAAGGTCCGGCCGTGAAAGGGGCCAGCCAGATTGATGTGCACCCTCGACCAGGATGTCTTTGGCGTCTCCCAGGTGTGTCCCTTAGCTGCCGGTGGTGCAGGCCTCGATTCTTGGCACGCTTGACAGGCGGACACCCAGGCAGTGATTGCATTGTCCATGTTAGGCCACCAGACGTAACACCGAGCCAACGCCTTCATTTTGGCAATTCCCGGGTGGCCAACGTGCAGAGCCTCCAGGACGCGTTGACGGAGTCTTTGGGGAATCACGATGCAGTCTCCCCACAGCAGACAGCCGCGATGAGCCGAGAGTTCATGTTGTCTGGTTGCGAAAGGCTGGAACTCCGATGCAAAAGACCCTTGTGGCCACCCCCTCCACACCCAGTTGAGCACACGGCTGATGGTGCGATCCTGGGCAGATGCGGAGGCCACAGTGGCAGCCGATACAGGCGCTGCCGGAAGATCCTCAATCAGGAGGAGCGATGAAGCTGGAGCCGGGTCTTCCATAAACGCTGGAAGAGGGCAACGGCTGAGGGCGTCAGCATGGCCCATCGATTTCCCCGGGCGATGGACAAGCCGGTAGTGGTAGGCAGCCAGGAAAACAGTCCATCGCAGCATGCGTGGTGAGAGGACCGGTGGAGTTGGATGATCACCGGCGAGGAGGCCCAGGAGTGGCTTGTGGTCAGTGATGAGGTCAAAAGTCCTGCCATAGAGGTATTCATGGAACCTCTTCACTCCAGCCACAAGTGCCAGTGCCTCCTTGTCGAGCTGGCTGTAATTCCGTTCCGCCGGAGATAGCGTCCTGGAAAAGTAGGCGCGTGGTGCTTCTCTTCCGTCTGGAAAACGGTGACTAAGGACAGCGCCGATGCCAAAAGGTGAGGCGTCGCAGGCAAGGACCAGAGGCCTGGATTCACTGTACTGTACCAGCACACGGTCCGATGAAAGGAGAGCCTTGACTGCGTTGAATGCCGCCGTCTCCCGATGACCACAGGACCAAGGCGTCTTTGTGCTGAGGAGTCGGTGAAGAGGCTCAGCCACTGTGGCTTTGTGGGGCAGGAACATGTTATAAAAGTTCAGCAGCCCCAGGAACGCCTGCAACTACGTCTTGTTCTTTGGGATGGGGGCCTGCTGGATACCGCGGATCTTGGATGTGGTCGGGTGAAGGCCGGAGGCGTCGATAAGATAGCCCAGGAACTCTGCCTGTGGAATGGCGATCTGGCACTTCACCCTCTTTACCTTGAGCCCGGCCTCTTGGAACCTGGTCAGCACGGCACGGAGGCGCTCGAACAGCTGCTGGTGTGAGTCTGCAGACACGAAGAGGTCATCAAAATATGGTACCACGCCCGGAAGCCCTTGCAGGAGACGCTCCATAAGGCTTTGGAAGATGCCAGGAGCCACACTCACCCCGAACTGCAACCGGCGGCAACAGAATGCCCCTCGGTGGGTGACGATCGTCTGGGCTTCAGCAGTGGCATCATTGACGGGCAGTTGTTGATAGGCTTGGGCAAGGTCCAGCTTAGCGAAGACCTTACCCTCACCCAGGGAATGCAGCAGGTGTTGGACAACAGGAACCGGATAAGCGTGCTGCTGAAGTGCCTTGTTGATTGTGCACTTGTAGTCAGCGCAGATTCTCACTGGCCCCTCTGGCTTGACAGGCGTAATGATGGGGGTTTCTCACTTGGCGTGGTCAACCGGCTCCAAAACTCCTTGGGCGATCAGCTTGTCCAGTTGTTCATCCACCTTAGCCTTGAGAGCAAAGGGAACCCGGCGTGGCTTTAGCTTGATGGGGGCGACTTGTGGATCAAGGCTAAAGGAGATGGGCGTACCTGTATATTGCCCCAAAGTGCCGTCAAAAACCTCGGCAAAGTCTTTGACCAGACCCTCAGTCTCTGCGTTAGAGATGCAGTTGATGCCGGTGACTTCCAGGCCGAGGGCATCAAACCAGTCTAGCCCTAGGAGGCTTTGCCGCTGACCTTCGACCACCACCAACTGGAGCAGGCCCGAAAAATCCTTGAAGGCGATCCGGAACCGGCCAACGCCTACCACGGGAATGTCGTTTGCCTGGTAGTCTCTCAGGTGTACGCGGTGAGAGTCGAGTTGCCTTTTGGACACTCTGGGTACCAGTCTTTTGATGGTGCTCCAAGACACGATGGACAGGGCAGACCCGGTGTCGATCTCCATGTCACATGGAGCTCCTTCAATGAGCACCGTAACGTTTAGCTTGTGCCGCGTAGGTTTGGCCAATCGTGGTTCCAGACGGGCAGCAGCAGTTGGTGAGAGCGAAACAGCTTTCCTTGGCAGACTGGAGTGAAGACTTGGACTTGTGAGTTGGTGAAGGGGGGGGTGTCAGACGGAGCCGATCGGCAGACCTTAGCGATGTGGCCCCTACTGGAACACTTCCTACAGATGGCGTCTCTGAATCGACACTTGGCACGGGAATGGTTGCCTCTGCAGCCGGCACATTCCAGTTGGCCCTTGGACTTCTTTTGGAACTTCCTGCGCTCCCGCTTTGTCTGGTGCACGTCATCGTCTTCACTGGAGGATGCCTCATCACTGCTGGCCTCTTCATGATGCACTGGAACTGGCTTCCTAGCAAGACGCGGGCTGCTAGACTTGCGGATCTCCTGGGCTTCAGGAGCTTCTGAGGCCACAGCCTCCTCAATGGCTTTCTGTAGTGTGAGGTCTGGCTTGGCGAGGAGACGCCATTGCAGATGAATGTCCCGGACCCCGCAGACGATTCGATCCATCAGGGCATCGTCTAAGTCTCGGAACTCGCAGTGCATTGCAGCCTGTCTGAGGGCAGTGGTGTAGTTGCTGATTGACTCCCCGTCTGCCTAGTTCCGGTGGTAGAACGCATGGCGGGCAGCAATCTTGGACAGCTTTGGCGCGTAGTGGTTGCGGAGCTTCTCTTGGATCGTGTCCCATGGTGTTGCCTGGACTGCTTCAGGCGCAACCAATGCTCGGGCCGTCTCAAACACCTCAGGCCCACAGAGGCTGAGGAATAGGCCCCGCTTCCGTTCATTTGATACTGCTGTCAGCTTGTTGGCTTGGAGGTAGCAATTGAACCGAGCGAGGTAGGAGTCCCATGATTCAGAGGCTGGCGCAAACGGCGGTAGAGGCACAAGTGAAGCCATGATGCGTGAAGGGCTACTTCCAAGCAGCTGGTGTCCTCTGTTGCATGGAATTGGATCCATCTCCAACTGCACATGGGAGTAGCTCCCATGGCAACTTTGGCCAGGCATATTTTTAGGAACACCAGAACATGACAGAACTTTTCATAATCTTACAGAGAATGTCAGAACCCAAAGTCAGCTCTCAGCATCGATTGCACACATGGCAAAAGAGATCATGGAAGTCATTAACACCTATTATTTTGAATAGCAAAATTCTGCATCATGGAAAAATTGAACCCTGTGGCATATATTGGGGGAGAGGATCCTTTTTGGATGCAAAAGACACCCCTGTTCAGCCCTTGGCATCTTCCGTTAAAAGAGACCCTGTCAAGCTGCTGTCCATCAAAGCTGACCTTGCCCGGCAGAGAAACCGTGCGCCTTGCACCCCTCCTAGGCAGCGGCCGCCCACCCGCAACTTCCAAGCCTCCCCCATCAATCAAAACAAAGTCGGAAGGGAGCAGGAGATCTGTACTGCCGGACGTCCCCGGTTCCCCTTTGGCAGTGGTGGCGGCAGCGGCAATCAACAGCCCGCAGCCAGCCAGAGCCAACTGCGCTACCAGGCTGGCTCTGGGCTGCTGAGGCTGCCGCTGCCACATTTCCCGGGGACAGATTTGCAAACCTGGGGACATTCCAGGGACAGATTTGCAAATCCGGGGACTGTCCCCAGGAACCGGGGACGTCTGGTAACCCTAGTATAGACAATACAGAGCTAGGTGGACCAATGGCGTGTCTTGGTATAAGGCCACTTCCTAAGTTCCTTTGTTTACATGGCACTGAAATGATCCCCAAAAGGTACCCAGCAACCTTGTAGAGAGAACATTCCACCGTCAGGGGGCTACCACTGAAAAAGCCCTTTCCCTAGTATCTCACTTGGCTGGGGCAACCAGAGAAGGACTTCTGAAGATGGTCTGGGTTTGTGCATCTTGAATACATTTTGTGCACCCTGAATGTATTTTGATTTAATAAGAAAGAGAATTAGTTAGCTTTGGGTCATTAATAGTGCAATATAAGCATGTTTACACAGAAGTCTGTTAATCAGGGCTTCCTTCCTAGTCTGTATTATGATGATGATTGCAGCTGTCCCTTTTTGTTGATTAGCGGAAGTCCAGCAAATCCACCGTGGAAGGGGAGGAGGAGGAGGAGGAGGAGGAGAAGGCGACGTGAGCCATGTCGAATGTTATCCTGGAGGGCATCTTTCTAAAACGCTCTCAGCAGAAGAAGAAGACATCCCCTCTCAACTTCAAGAAACGGCTCTTCCTGCTGACTGAGAGCAAGCTTTCCTACTATGAGTACGACTTTGAGCGTGGGGTGAGTGACAGAGAAGAGACAGCTGGCTGTGATAGAAGTGAGGTAGCGAGGTGCAAAAGAGTACATGGCTTTTGCGCCTTTAATAGTTGCATTTAGAGGGACTTCCAGCAGGAAGTTGTCACTAAAGATGCAGCAACCTAGCCACCCTAAAGCTGCTGATTGTAGATGCCATGAAAGGGCAGCAAGTGTTTAGTTATTTAATTTATTGTTACTGTATTTTTACTGACAGGGACAGGGAAATGTATGTGTAGGATTTTCTGTCTTAGGTGCCTTGGGTAATGTGCATCAGTTATGCTGAGGGATGGTGAATGGCCCAGGATCACCTAGTGAACTTTGTGGCTGAGTGGGGATTTGAAGCTGGAGTTCTACTGTCCCAGTCTGACATGCTCAACTAGGTATGGGGAGCCTGTTGTTGGACTCTGATTTCTCTCAGTCCCAGATAACGATCAGGGATGTTAAGAATTCAAGAACAATGTGGTGGGGCGCCCACACTAACTCTCTGAAGACACACAAAACACACAAAATCTTGCAAAGGAGATCTACATCAGGAAGGCGGTTTTTGTCTGTGCAGCAAACACAGCTGTGGGGTTTACATTGTGATCTAAGGCCCGTTGAACTGGGTGAGTAGTGTCACATCCACACGGTTACATGCAAAGTGCTCTTAAACCATTTTGACAGCCCTGGGAACCTTGGCTTGTTAAGGATCCCCGGGATTGTAGCTTGATTGGGGGGGGGGGTAAGGTCTCTTAACAACCCTCAGTGTCTTTAGCAGACTACAGTCCCCAGGATCCTTTGGGGGAAGCCATGTCTTGTTAAAGTGGCATAATAGTGCTTTAATGTATGGTATGTGGGTGTGATTCTTTTGATGGATACAGAAGGACTCATGTTTTGATCCTAGGGACTCAGCTACATTAGTAAAAAAAAAACATTTTAAATGTGTTATAACACTGTGACACCACATGGTGCTGTGGAGTTCAATCCTCGGCAATGTGATTTCTCATTATTATTATTATTATTAAATGTATTTTTATTAAAGATTTTCTTGATTTACAGAAGTATGTGTAATGTGTCTCTCTCGTATTTTTTCCATGTAACATTTTTACAAATCAGTTTCATTTGTTGAGACATTAGGAAGAAAAGGGGGAGAGGGGTGGAAGATGGGTGGGGTCGGGTGGCAATGTTTCTATATTACTTTCTATATGTAGGGTTTGGTGTCAGCGTTGCTTGTGCAGGTTCTCTGCTGTTCCCTTGTGTTCTTTTGGTGGTGAGAGAGGTTGGGGTTGGCCTAGGGTGTGGTTATTCATTTGTGGTTGGCTGTGGTGGTCTTTGTTTCCATGTGTGAGTGGGGTGGGTGGGTGTTTTGGATCAGGTTAGCCATATTGATTTGTATGCTGTTGGTGGATTATTGACATTGTCTTGTTGGGCTGTGTATGTGATAAAGGGGAGCCATACAGGGGTAAAGGCGTCTTCTATTTGTCCCCGTGTCAGTTTCAGTTTATTGGTTAATTTTTCTGGTAAGGCTCTTTCCCATACTATTTGGTACCATTGGTCCATGCTTACTCCTGACAGGTCTCTCCAGTGTATGGTTATGGTGTTTCTGGCTGCTGAAAGTAGGTGGGTTATGAGTTCTTTGTGGTGTAAATGGGCATTATTGTCTTGGAAGATGTATAGTAGGGCCAATTCTGGGGTGATTTCTAATACTTGCTTAGTTATTTTACATATTTCTCGTATGGCTGTTGTCCAGAATAGTTGGATTTTGGGGCACTCCCACCAGATGTGGAGGTATGTGCCTGTGGAGGTGCACCCTCTCCAGCATTTTGGTGAGGTTCCTGGATGTATTAGCGCTAGTTTCCTTGGTGTTAGGTACCACCTGTATGTGATTTCTCATTAGGAGCTTTACAATGCATTTTCCTGAAACTTTTTTTTATGTGTGTCTAGACCCAGCCTAAGCCACTAGCTGTGCAAGTAGTGGTGGCTCAGAGCTGGACTGTCTTAAAGCATTCCTGTTTTCTCCTTTGCAGCGCCGAGGAAGTAAGAAAGGCTCTGTGGACATTGAGAAGATCACCTGTGTGGAGACTGTGGCTCCAGAGAACAATCCTCCACCAGAACGGCGAATCCCGGTAATGAAACACTAATGTGCCTTCATTTCAGACAGGATGTTCCTGCTCTCAGCAGCCACAAGATTCTCCTGCTAAACATATACATGCATTCCCTTTGGGGGGGGGGAATGCCACATTGTTTTTCAGTGCTCCACAGTTACATCAAATTGCCATCCAGGGACAGTGCCCTAAACCAGCTGTGACATGTCTCCTTGTGGTCAGTGGAGGGTCCAGATCCATACCCACAAGGGAGGCCACAGAATAATGGACCAACACAGATACCTGCATTTTGGGATTCCCCTTGAAGGAGTCTTTCATGGGTCTGGGGGCTGTCAGGGCGAAGTCCTGGAGTTCCAAATGTATCAGTGGTACTAGCTGCTTGTGAGGTTCAGTGTAGGAGCATAGCTGAGTGAGCAGAGCATTTGCTTTCCATGCAGAAGGTCCCAGGTTTGACTCCTGGAGTCTCCAGGTAGGGCTGGGAAAGATCCTTCTCACAGCCCTTCAGTGTTAGACCTGCATGAGGAACCTCAGGTATAGGGGCCAAAACTCCCCTGATTCCCTCCCTGGCCCTGGACGGAATGCATCCTTGGACTCTGATAATTCCTCTTGATTGTGTGAATGGAGGGCAGAGATTGGAAGGTGTGTGGAGAAGCTAGCTTACTTTACAAAGGTAAAATAGATATTTGTTGCTTTGCCCCCTGTTATAAGAAAAAAATACCTGCTCCTTTTCCTTTATGGGGTATTCCAGAGCCCATATAGAGTCCTTAAGTGGGTTCCCTATCGGTAGGAAAAATAACAGAGGCCAACCAGAGTATATTGAGAAGCAAAGCAGCTAGAAAACCTGATCTTTAGTCAAGGAACTGTTGCAACAGGGTCCCCACTCACCACACGCAGACCACCCCCCTAAAACATCAGGTGTACATCACAGAAGGAGGTAGTCTACAGCAGTGTTTCCCAACCACTGTTCCGCGGCACACTAGTGTGCCGCGAGATGTTGCCTGGTGTGCCACGGGAAAAATTAAAAAATTCGAAAGATTTTTTTTTTAAGTCAAATTTTCGATTGGGGCGCCCCGGGGTTCCCTCCCTCCCGCTCTGCGCCTCCCTCCTCCTCCGGGGAGGCCCTTCCTGGCTCTCGGCCAAGGCTTGGTGGCTGCCACTCACTCACTCGCTCGCCCACCCGTCCCTCCATCCTGGGACCCGGCCTCTCCCCCTCCGTCCCCGGCGTGGGGGCTGCCGGGATCCGTAGTCCCCTCGCCCTTGGGTTCCGCGCCCGCGCGGGGTACGCGGACTACGTTTCCTGGCGGGCCGGGCGTTTTGTTTGAAGCGCTCTTCTCCCGGCCATGGAATGAGCGCAGCGGCGGCGGCCGGGCGGGCAGGGGCTCTTCCACGCAGACCCTGCACAGCCTGCCTGCGCCCCCGCGGAGATCGGGCGGCAGGATGGAGCCCGGGGATCCCCGCGGAGGCGGAGCGGCGGAGGCGGAGGCTGCCCCCCAGGTAGGGCTGCGTCGGGGGGGTTATTTTTGCAATGCTGCATCCGCGCCGGAGGGGACACATCGGACCTCGGGGAGACCCCTTGGCGGGCGTGCAAGGCAATGCATGCGTGCAGGCGTTGCATGGAGTGCAGTGCAATGCAATGACAACGCGGCGCCCCGCATGCATGCATGCAACTTCCACCGGCGCTCCGGACTTGGCAGGTGAGGGGGGTCCCCAGTGGGCGGCAGAGAGAGCCGGGAGGGCGAAGGGGAGCCGGGGGGGAGCAGCGCTGCTCCCCGAGCCGAGCCCGGGGGGAAACTTCGGCGTCGTTGCGCCGGGTGTTGGAAGCGGAGGCTGGCGGGGGCCCCTCACCTGCAAAACCTGGTCGCCTCTCATATATTTCGTGCATTGCATTCATCGCCCGCTTTCTCCTCCAAGGAGCTCCCGGGGGCGCGCGTGGTTCTCCCCGTGTTATCCTCGCAACAACAGCCCTGCGAGGTGGGTCAGGCGAGTGGCCCAAGGGAGCACCCAGGGATTGTCCTGGCCAGGTGGGGTGATTTGAACCTTGCTCTCTGCCCGGTCTTCGTCCTCATTTAGCCCCCACATGTGCATGACTGTGCATGACTGAGGTTTTCCCCCCTCGTCTTGGCTATGGTGTGAGTCTGTGCTGTTAATTAATGGGGTTCTGCCTTCGGAGAAGATGAGCCAGCCCTCAAGGAGGTGATTATGTAATTTGCTAGCAATTCATGTCCCTCCCGGCGTGACGCTGCGCGCTGACGTCACGGGGCTGTAATGGTGGTGTGCCTCGAGATTTTTTTCATGAAACAAGTGTGCCTTTGCCCAAAAAAGGTTGGGAAACACTCGTCTACAGCAGCTGAGGCGGTCTACAGCAGAACTCCTGTTTGCTAGGATACCTGATAATGGTCACTGACTGCATTACCTGGGCAGCCTGGCCATTCTTTTGTGATGGTTGATACTTTAGTTCCTGAATCCAGGCCACAGGCCAGTGGCGTAGCGTGGGGGGTGCCAGGGGTGCCGGCCGCACCGGGCGCAACATCTGGGGGGCGCAAGTCCAGAGGGAAGGGACAAGTTCCTTCCTCCGCCGGGCTCCCCGCCGCCACCGCCAGCCTTGCGCCCTAGCGCGTGCGTGCCCCCCGCCGCCGCTGCTGCGCTCCACTCACTGCTCGCAGGAGGAGCAGCCGCTGCAGCAGCGCCGATGCTGCCACCGACGCCTGGCCGGGCACGGGCAGCCTCCGCACCCCGCCACCGCCATCCCCTCGGCCCAGCCACAGGCGGCGGCTGCTTCTGCCGACTGGGAGGGAGGAGAGCTCCGAGGGGCCTCGCCGCGCCCTACGCTCCCCAAAACCCTCCGAGAGGAAGCCGGCGGACGGGTGAGGGTCTCCCGGCAGAAGGGGGCACCGCTGGCTCCGGCTCTCAGCCGCGGGGGGGGGGGGGCGAGGACGGAGCACGGCTGGAAGCCCCCGGACCCAGCCGGGAAGAGGAGAGGCGCTCGCCAAGCCCAGATCTGGAGCTCCACCTACAGCCCAAGGAGAGGAGGGGGCGGGGAGGCACCCAAGGGGAGGGGGCTTCGGCTGCCTCGGCCCGCAGGGGCTCCGCAAATAATAAATTTAATAAATTCCTGCTGAGCCTTGGGGCGGGGGTCCTTGGCTCCTTCGCTCGCCCCCAGCCCCAGTGGTGTAGCGTGGGGGGTGCAGGGGGGCCGGGCGCAACATCTGGGGGGCGCTCGCTCGCACTTGAGTACTAAAATCCACGGGTTAGGGGGCGCAAATTACTTGCCTTGCCCCGGGTGCTGACAACCCACGCTACGCCACTGCCACAGGCTCACCCTATTCATACAGAAATGTGCCCTTAAGACAGGATTTGCAAGCAAAAAGACAATGGGAAGGCTTTCCCCATTTGCCTCCCTTGCTGCAGAGGAGTATTTGAGGTCATTGGGAGAGTCAAAATGGCTTTAGGATTGTTCTCCTGTACTATTTAAGACACATGGTTCATATATTTAGATATGTGTGCATTTATGAATATTTATTTTCTATATTTGAGACCTTAAAATTTAAGCTACACCCACTTTCACCTGCCCACAGTTTCCTGGACGTGAGTTTTGGTGTGTAGGGGAAACATTTCTAATGTACTAATCTCCCATCTATTTCACATGCACACAGAGAAAAGGAGAAGATCTAAGCGAGACAGACATCATAGAGAGGTTCCCCTATCCTTTCCAGGTGAGCTGCTTTTCCTGCTAGCCACCCCATCATAGACAGTTGGGTCACATGTTCTAGACTCAAGAGAATGTGTCTGTACCTGTCTTGTCTCTTACTTTATTGCCCTTAATGACTCCTAGAATCTGTTGCTTTAGTCCTCCACCATTCTGCCCCATGGTCAAGCCACAGGTACAGCTAAAACATTATCAGGTACATTTATACCAAAAAAAAAAGTGAAAGAATTTGTTGGCAGGATGGTTTCAGCTCAAAATGCCTTTAAACAGGGCTACTCTGGACTTAAGGGATGCGGGTGGCGCTGTGGGTTAAACCACTGAGCCTAGGACTTGCCAATCAGAAGGTTGGCGGTTCGAATCCCCGCGACGAGGTGAGCTCCCGTTGCTCGGTCCCTGCTCCTGCCAACCTAGTAGTTCGAAAGCACATCAAAGTACAAGTAGATAAATAGGTACCGCTCCGGCGGGAAGGTAAACGGCATTTCCGTGCGCTGCTCTGGTTCACCAGAAGCAGCTTTGTCATGCTGGCCACATGACCCGGAAACTGTATGCCGGGTCCCTCGGCCAATAAAGCGAGATGAGCGCCGCAACCCCAGAGTCAGCCACGACTGGACCTAATGGTCAGGGGTCCCTTTACTTTTACCTTACTCTGGACTTAATAGTCTTACAGTGATGGACCTACATTTCTGGGGCCCTGAATGTTGAACTGTCGCAAGGCGCTCCTTCACAACCAGCATCGAGGTCTGGATAACTGCTGTTATCTTCTTCAATGGGGTTGTTCCATGACAGATCACCACACCTGTACAACATCTGTGCTACTGATGGTCAAGCTTAGGAATGTTGAAATATATACAGTGGTACCTCTAGATACAAACGGGATCCATTCTGGAGCCCCATTTGCATCTAGAGGTAAACGTAACTAGCGATGGCGTGTCTGCACACGCACACGTCACTTTTTGCCACTTCTGCGCATGCGCGTGACATCATTTTGAGCGTCTGCGCATGCGCAGACGACGAAACCTGGAAGTAACGCGCTCCGTTACTTCTGGGTTGCCGAGGAGCGCAACTCGAACGTGCTCAACTCGAAGCATATTTAACCCAAGGTATGACTGTACAACAAAAAATGAATAGGTTGAGTCATGCCGCTCAAATTGGGTCTAGTGGACCAAAAAATTTTAAGCAATGTGGACCAAAGTCACTTCTGGGGCCCCTCCAGGAATTGGGACCCTGAAGCTTAAACATCATCGTCTTATGCTCCTCTTTCCCTGGCTAAAACTGCACACACACCATATATTTAAAGAACACAGCCCAAGAGTCCTGGGAACTATAGTTTGCCAAGGGTTTGGGGAACTAGTTCTGTAAGGGGTAAACCACAATCCTTAGGATTTTTTTTGTGTGTGGGGGGGGGGGGAGTCAAATGCTTTAAATGTGTGGTGTGTGCATACAGACTTTCAGACCATTGGTCTTTGTAGTCCAGTACTGTCCGTTTCGGTTTCTCTGTTTCTCATTTACCTGGTTTAAAATCCAATTCTCCATGTTGCCACAGCAATTTGCATTTTAAAAAATCCTTTCGATTATTTTCAGTGAGAATTCCTCCTAAGATACGTTTTTGACTGAAATTTTGATTAAAATACTTTTGTGTGCGCGCGCGCAAAAATGCATTTTTGTATCTTATTTTCATGAAAGTATGGATTTTGTGTGTACTTTCCCCTTATGAATGCTTTTTTTGTATGCATTGTTTGGTTGGATAACTCCATCAAAAATTTCGGAAGGATGCAACTTTCAAAGGACAATTGCGTTTCAGTTATCCTATTGGTTTACCAAGCATGAATCACATCATTTCTCTTTACGTTCACATAAAATCCTATTTCTTTCTCCCATCCCTTCTTTCAATAAGCAGTAAACCAGCCATGGTACATTTAAGAATCTCCTGCCCTTATTGGTCTCTTGGACATCTGCTTCAGACCCCCATCTTGATATGACACTATTGTCTGTGTACAATGTGTTTGTGGCTCTCATCTGTGCTGCTCTGACTCTGTCCCACTAGGTGGTGTATGATGAAGGACCCCTCTATGTCTTCTCTCCAACAGAGGAGTTGAGGAGCCGCTGGATTCACCAGTTGAAAAATGGTAAGTCTCTCTCTCTCTAGTAGTTAAAAGCTAGATATTTTAAATAGGAACAATATTTTGCAGGAAGGATTCAGGTGGAAAATTAGATTTGCACACTTGAAATGAATTAAAGCAATCCGCTGCCCTTTTGCAACAAAGCTACTTAAAAGCAGACACACACAGCTGACTTTTTGCTCTTAGGAAAGTGATGGTGAAGCACCCTGAAAAGTGTGAGAAGAATGAATATTAACTAGAAGGCATATAAATGCCCTGTAAGCAAATCAGGATGAATTCCAGATGAATGCTTACTGTGGTATAACTTCCCTGCAGACAAATCAGAATGAGTGGCCTGTAACAGGGTTTCAAGCTGTTTCTGGACTACAGTTCCCATCATCCCTGACCACTGGTCCTGCTAGCTAGGGATGATGGAAGTTGTAGTCCGAAAACAGCTGGAGACACAAGTTTGGGAAACCCTTCGCTATATAGACCAGACATAGTCTAACCTCTGTATATGCTATGCGGAAGCAAATCTGGATGAATGTTTAATAAACAGGTCATCTAGAGCAGTGTTCCCCAACCTTGGGCCTCCAGCTGTTTTTGGACTACAATTCCCATCATCCTCGACCACTGGTCTTGCTAGCGAGGGATGATGGGAGTTGTAGTCCAAAAACAGCTGGAGGCCCAAGGTTGGGGAACACTGATCTAGAGGAGCAGTAGCCTGGGGAGAAATTGCTTTTTGCATGGATGACAACCTGATTACAAGTAAAGTCATTACATGCTTCCTTCCAATAATCTTATTTAACTAAGGTTCACACAGGTTCCTTGTTCTGGAGTGCCCTTATAACGCAAAAAAACAATAGATTCCTTTCTCCAACAACCCTGGCAGTCTTACCTTTTAAAAATTTGTCTCACCTGATATATATCAACATGTCAAGCTTTTTTTTTTTAAAAAAAAGATATTTATTAAAGTTTCAACATATTACAAAAATAAGCAAAAAAAGAAAGAAGAAATAAAGAAAAAAGATAAAAATGAAAATACAAGATAAAAACAATTAAAAAACAGATTAGTCTTTCCATGTCTTATCTTTCATTTGCTTGTTTCCCTTCACCTAAGCTGGCAAACAAGCCAGGAAGTTTTCGTTGACAGTTGTTTCCTGTTTCATCCGAATTGGGAAACTATGGCTAGCAGCTCTGGAGAAAGCCAAGATATTGAACCAACTTTAAACTGAGTTTCAATATCCAGGTTTTTTGTTTTGTTTTTGTTTTGTTTTCTGAAACTGTTTACCATCACTCAAACAAGATCAGAAACTATAGTAACCCTTCCTTCCTGCTGCAGTGATCTGCTACAACGCCAACCTGGTGCAGAAATATCATCCCTGCTTCTGGACTGACGGACAATACCTCTGCTGCTCCCAGACAGCTAAAATGGCCATGGGCTGCCAGATTCTGGGAGGCAAGAGTAGAAGTAAGAATTCACTTCGGCTTTTTTTAAAGCTTATCTTTCCTTGTGGTTTGTATATGTTAGTACACTTCATCTTTGCTTAAAGCCAGGAGGAGGAACCTGTCGCACTCCAGATATTTGTACTACAACCCCCCTCATTCCTGACCACTAACCATTCTTGCTGGGGCTGATGGGAGCTGGAGTCACAACCTTGTTTTTTTTTTGGGGGGGGAGGGCAGGCACAGGTTCTCCAGTCCTGATTGAAATGATAGAAACCTCCACCTCACCTCTGCTTTATTTGTGACTGGGGCAGTGTTATGTACTGAGTTGAATAGGATCCAAAATGCAGCAGTCTGATTGGTCCTAGAACAATGGGATCCAAAATGCAGCAGTCTGATTGGTCCTAGAACAATGCAGCAGTATGAATGGTCTGCAGGAGCCACCCAATCCGGCTCCAGATGGAAGTGAATCCACAACCTGATTGGCCTACAGGAGAGTTCCAGAATTAGCCAATCACGTGCAGCCCATTGTGTAAATAATGTATATAAAGCAGATACTTTGAGGGGACTTTTATTCCTCCTCATCACTATGAGCTGAATAAAGAGCATGAAATCCACTCTCGACTCTAAGTATATTTCAGGCAGACACATATTTAAGATACATATGCCTGTTTTGTCATGTCTAGTTTGGCATATTTGGCCTAGTTTCAGGGCGTAGAACCAGAAAGCTGGCTAGAAATGCATGTGCTCCTAATCATCTGGTGGGGGTCTAAAGCATTCCTGAAAACAGATAATCAAATGTAATAACAGAAGAGTTCTGGGTCATTTGACCAAAGATCCACCTAGCCTCCAACAGATCCTGAGTGGAGTAAATGGTAGCATAGGAAGTTGCCTCTTGCTCCATCTACCTCAGTGCAGTCCATACTGACTGGCAGCAGCTGACAGGGTTTCGGCAGTAGTCTTTCCCAGCCCTACTTGATGGGCTGCTGTGAGAGTGGAGTGCTGGACTAGGTAGACCTTTGGCCTGATTCACCAAGGCTCTCCTGAGGTCTAAATCTTAAAGCAGCCACCAGCCTGAGGGTTGAACTTGAGTTCTTCTGCAGGCAGATGCTTCACTGCTGAGCTAGCAGGAAGTTGTTGCCGCCCATCATGCCTTGCTTGTGGCATGACGTTGGCGACGACGGTGATGATGAACAACAATGATAGTAACAACATAGTCTCTAGTAATCAGAGGTGTGTTACCTCTGAATCACCTCTGGTATGTGATATGAGCATAGAAAACTTCCTTCCTTGTCCACTTTGCCTGATTAGCCTCTAAACCTATTCCAGCCTTCTCCTTCCAGATGTTTGGGCCACAACTCCCATAAGCCCCAGCTGGTTGCTTCAGAACATTTGGAGACCAGAAAGGCTGTTCAGCTCAGGCTGGTGGAAGTTGTCAGTAGAGGACTTTTCTCACTTGCTCTCAAGAGCAACCTCCCTAACAAAACAAGGCCTTGTAACCCTTTCAGCTTGAGTGCTCTCCCCTGCCCTGCTATAGTAGTTCACTACTTTCAAAGAGTGCCGTGTGCGAGTCTGAGGAAGGCACTCTTCACTTGTGAATAGGGATTTGCCAGGGGTTGAGGACCTCCAGCCTGCAGTTCAGTCTCAGCCCACCAGGGGGTGCAATTTAGACTGTGAAGCCTTTTCTCCTAAACCACGCCACATGTCAATCAGCTGATTGGACTGCCCACCTACCAGTCTCCAAGCACCAGATGATTGAGTTGGTTCATGGGGTGGGGAAATAAATATATGGCCTGCCAGACTGAAAAGATTCCCCATCTTTGGGACAGACAGAACTTCCTCAGTCTGTCCTGTCTTATTTTCGCCGGCACTCTTTTATAGTTCCATTCCATCCTATTTCATGCTGATTTTTGGAAATAGTGCATGGAAAATTATTATTTAAATTGTGATCTTTTTATAAGCATTATTGTCTGCATCCCCCCTCCCACAAATGCTATTTTTCAGGGCTTTTTCAGTGCACTTTCATCATCATCATCATCATCAATTTATAATTTATACTCTGCCCATCTGACTGGGTTTCCCTAGCCACTCTGGGTGGCTCTCATCAGAATTAACGATAATAGTAATAATAATAATAGCAATAAAACATCAGACATTAAAAACTTCCCTGAACTTCCCTTCAGATGTCTTCTAAAAGTCAGATAGTTGTTTATTTCCTTGACATCTGATGGGAGGGCGTTCCACAGGGCAGACGCCACTACCGAGAAGGCCCTCTGCCTGGTTCCCTGTAACTTCACTTCTCGCAATGAGGGAACCGCCAGAAGGCCCTCGGAGCTGGACTTCAGCGTCCGGGCAGACTGATGGGGGTGGAGACGCTCCTTCAGGTATACAGGACCAAGGCCATTTAGGGCTTTAAAGGTCAGCACCAACACTTTGAATTGTGCTCGGAAACGTACTGGGAGCCAATGTAGGTCTTTCAGGACCAGTGTTATATGGTTTCGGCAGCCACTAGCTGCCAGAGATCATTGACCAGTGCAACCAAGGCAGTTTCACATAAAATACACATTTTATACGCATTTTAACTGTAAAAAGATGTGGTTTTGGGGTGCCTGATGAAGAATTTTTCTCTCTATTCCTACTGGAGATGCACTTAAAATGCCCTGCTTTCCTCTAATTGAAGGTTTCAGAAGCGGCCGTTGTCTTCTCAAGCCTGACAAGCCTCTACCACCAACTCCAGAGGAGAACAAGGTATGAGCAGCCAGGATTTGCAGTTTTTGTGGTGGGTGGGTTGCACCTTGGGGCAGAGACAGGATTAGGGAAGGGGTGAGGAACCTTCAGCCCATGGACCAATCCTAGCCTTCCAACTGGCCTATTTTGGCCCATGAAGCCATTTCCCTCAAACCACACTAACTTTTTATCACTTGTGACATCATCTGATGGGCAGGAGGGTGGGATTCATTTCTGCCTTGGTTGCACATACCTGTTTGCACATACCCAAAGCAGCAGGATTTCGCTTTTCCTTCAGCCACTCATCAGCTGACCAGTACGGCAAGGTGGGGGGGGGAGTTAAATCCTACTGAGAACAGACATACTCAGCCAAAGCAAAGGACCAGGTAGCGGGGCCTTCTTGGTAGTGGCACCCACCCTGTGGAATTCCCTCCCATCTGATTTCAAGGAGATAAGTAACTATACAACCTTTAGAAGACATCTGAAAGCAGCCCAGGACAGGGAAGTTTCTAATGTTTAATGTTTTATTGTGTTTTTGTAGTATTATTATTTTGTTATTAATGTTTTTGTATGTATTGGAAGTCACCCAGAGTGGCTGGGACAACCTAACCAGATGGGTGGGGTACATTTATTATTATTGTTGTTGTTGTTGTTGTTATCATCATCATTACTACAGTGGTGACCCGCAAGACGAATGCCTCGCAAGACGGAAAACTCACTAGACGAAAGAGTTTTCTGTTTTGGAGGTGCTTCGCAAAACGAATTTCCTATGGGCTTGCTTCGCAAGACGACAATGTCTTGCGAGTTCCTGCTGGTTTTTTCCCCTCCCCCCTTTTTCTAAGCCGCTAAGCCGCTTATCAGCTGATCCGATCAGCAGATAAGCCGCTAAAAGCCGCTAATAGCGCTCATAGTGCTAATCTGCTAATCCTTCAATGGGCTTGCTTCGCAAGACGAAAAAACCGCTAGACGAAGAGAATCACAGAACGGATTGTTTTTGTCTTGCGAGGCACCACTGTATTAAAGCAAGCAGCTCTCTTTTTTTTGCAGGCAAGAGGGTCTCCTCCTGCTTGCAGCCATGCTTACACATTGCAGGCTTTTTTTCTTCCTCCCCACCACCTGATAGGGAGCGGAAAAACAAGGCTTTGCCAATCCTCTACTTGGTTGTTGTGCCCACCTGTCAGAGTTGGCCCGCCAGAAAGGTTCTCCACCGCTGTATTAGGGGTAGGCAGCGTAGTGCTGTTGAACTCCCAACTCCCATCAACCACAGGCAGAACGGCCAACAGCCAAGGGTGATGGGAGTTGTAGTCCAGCAACATCTCTCTCTCTCTCTGTGTTTCACACATTCCTTCCACCTGTTGTTGTTTTTTAAAAAAAGTTTATTTATTTTCATTTGTAACAATTAAACATTTCAACAAAGAAAATGAAACAATTCTTACATATCAGTCTTCTACTTCCCACTTCCCTCCTCCTTTTTCTGCAGTTCCATGAGTTTATTTTCTTTCTTTTCCCCTGCATATTCTTTTTTCTCATCTAATTCATTTATGTTTTAGAAGTTTTTACAACAATCCTGCTCATGTCTTGTTTGCAACATATCTGTAAATATTCAATAAACCATTTCCATTCCTTACTAAAAAAAAAGTTTATTGTCTTGATTTCTTATTCTTCTGGTAAGTTTTGCAGTTTCTGCATAGTCCATTCGTTTCCGTAGCCATTTTTCTCTCGTCTGGACTTCTTTCCATCAAGTTCCCTCCACCTGTGATAGGTGCTGAAAGAGGTATCCTGAAAGTCTCATTCTTTTCTTGTTTCCTCTCTGAACACTGGCAAAGATGATGAAGAAGCAGTTGCCCCCTGAACCAGTGCCTGGTGGCCAGTCTAGGACGAGGAAAGTCGTGGCTCTCTATGACTATCTTCCAATGACTGAACAGGACCTGGAGCTGCAAAAGGGCAAAGAGTACATTGTCCTGGAAGAGAGCAATGAGTCCTGGTGGAGAGCACAAGACCAGAACGGGTAAGAGACCCAACACAGACAGTAGGGGGGGGGAGAGAACAGTGCAAGGCCACTGCCAGGAGCCCACCCTCCACTGCACACCCCCTGTCCCACAGGTGGAGATGAGGGGGACAGTAGATTTAATTATCATTTAAAGGTGAACCAAACTACCGTATTTTTCGCTCTGTAAGACACAGCAGACCACAAGACGCACCTAGTTTTTGGAGGGGTAAAACAATAAAAAAAAATATTCTGAATCCCAGAAGCCAGAACAGCAAGAGGGATCGCTGCGCAGTGAAAGCAGCGATCCCTCTTGCTGTTCTGGCTTCTGGGATGGTTGCACAGCCTGCATTCGCTCCATAAGACGCACACACATGTCCCCTTACTTTTTAGGAGGGGAAAAGTGAGTCTTATAGAGCAAAAATATGGTAATTCACATTTTCCGGGGTGGGGTGGGAATATATGAGAACGGAGTTGGCTGTCCTTCGAAATATGCACTTTCATAATTTTGCTGTGTAGATTTGCAGCCAAGTAATATGTTCAAGAATGCCCCTACTGGGATAAAGTGTGCATAAACATGCATTTATTAGTGAGGACAACATACAAGGATGCATTATTCTGGGAGAAATTGCTTTGCAAAAAATGTACCTCTTAGAGAAAATTCAGTACAAAACATGTGTATGTTAGGAGAAAATGTATGGCGCTTATCATGGACTGGTTGGGTGCAGAGGAATGTCCTGGGAGGAAACAGCTGAGGAACCCCCAAGGGAAGACAACTCAGAGCCCGGAAAATGGTGGTAGGACAACCATGACTGGTCAGAGGGTGAAACCTGAGAGGAGGTGGTGTCAGAAGCTGAAGAGGTAACAGGGCTTAGTGAGCAGGGAGAGTCTGTGGCAGAGAGAAGTCCAGAATCAGAAGCTGGAGCAGGAGGATGGGAAGAGGGAGATCAAGAAGCAGAGATTAGTCAGGCTGGTGAAGAGTCACAGGTGTTTCTCTCTCCTGATGTGACAAGCTCCCCTCTCTCCTGGTCTCCTAGAACTAGGCGAGGCATGAAGAGAGGAGAGGAGAGGTTGGCTGCCATAGGTGCAGTCTCTGGTTGTTTGGGGAAAGCCCTGGAGAGGAGGGGACAGGCGGCTGTGACTCTCGGCAACTGATTGTCATGGAAGAAGACCACCAGGAATGAGCTGCTCTGCTCATTAGGCCTGACACTCAACCATAATAATAATTGTAATAATTTATTATTTCTAGCCCGCCCATCTGGCTGGGTTTCCCCAGCCACTCTGGGTGGCTTTCAACAGAACATTAAAAACAGAATAAAACTTGAAACGTTAAAAACTTCCCTAAACAGCGCTGCCTTCAGATGTCTTCTAAAAATCAGATAGTTGTTTATTTCCTTGACATCTGATGGGAGGGCATCCCACAGGGCGGGCACCACTACCGAGAAGGCCCTCTGCCTGGTTCCCTGTAGCTTTGCTTCTCGCAGTGAGGGAACTGCCAGAAGGCCCTCAGCGCTAGCCCTCAGAGTTCGGGCAGAACGATGGGGGTGGAGACGCTCCTTCAGGTATACTGGGCCGAGTCTGTGGAGATGTGTTTTTGCTAAAAAAGAGCTGGACTTTCAGCTGAGCCAAAGCATGTGAGCCTGGGACCTTCTGCATGCAAAGCCAGCACCCTTCCACTGAGCTACAGCCCTTTCCTCTTGGGTTTTTGTCTGTTGCATAGGGAGTGGCTCATGGTGTTGTTGTTTTCTTTCACCCTACAGGAAAGAAGGCTACATTCCCAGCAACTATGTCACAGAAACAAAAGATTCTCTGGAGATGTATGAGTGAGTTTCCTTGGAACTGTGGGCCTGAGGGCAGAAGTTAAATGTTATGAGAAAAACATAAGAATATCTGTCCCTTTGTATTTGTAATAAGATACATTCTGGAGTCTGGAATGGGGGTAGTGATGAGGGGGGAAATGAGTAGGTAGGTGAACCTACCAAATCTACAAATCGAGAACCAAGCAACAGCAAATTTTATTATGCCATTGTTCAACCAAAGAATGCATACTAAAATTGCATATAATCATGAAAAGCTCATGTAGACTGTTATATACTTAAGTTCTCACCCTGGGCCAGCAAGGGGATACATTGAAGGAGCTCCATGTGACATGGAGATCGACACCAGGTTTGCCCTGTCCATCGTGTCTTGGAGCACCATCAAAAGACTGGTACCCAGAGTGTCCAAAAGGCAACTCGACTCTCACCGCATACACCTGAGAGACTACTACAGTATCCCCCTGCTGGCCCAGGGTGAGAACTTCAGTACATAACAAAGAGTGGATAATACACAAAAATGCATTCTATTGGGGGGTGGGAACGACTTGCAAAATGTTTATCCTAGGCAGAATTGCACATAGTAGGAGATAAGCACCCAAACATACATGGGAATTTTCTTGCAGAGTTGTTGGGTTTTTTTAATCACAAATAAATGCAGAAATGGGGCAAACCAAATTTCTGATTAGAAAAAATAGAACAGGAGAAACCAAAATTGACAATGTTGTCTATTTCTCTGTAGTGTTTCATATTTGTAGTAGAGAGCCAGTGGCTGGGAAAAGCAGGGCCCTGTCATTACTGCCTTCTGAGGCTTTTTTGCAAATGCCTCGCATGACAACCCATTTTTCATCACACCCCTGCTAGCTGGCCGGGGAAAGCAGAAATATGGCAAAGGGGGAACTGGCGTCAAGGGAGAATTGATTTCATGGGGGAGAACCAATGGGTGCAGGAGTGGTTAAGCATCCGTCTCATTTTCCTGGCAGCTCATCCGTTACAAAATACTTCCATTGCCCCCAGATTTGCAGCCTTGGAGAACACACATTTGCCAAGGTACCTAGTAATCTGCCCTGATTGGGTGGGAAATGTTTGACCTTTATGTTAACATTTCACCCCAAATGTAGAGGTTCACCACCTCCCACCTCCCAGCCCTCTTCTTTGCATTTCCTCCCTGGCAAATATTATGTCATGTTTCAGGTGGTATTTGAAAAACATAACTAGAAGGCAAGCAGAGGAACTGCTGAAGCAAGAGGTGAGTGTATAAGTACTTCCTTTCTTCTTTCCTTCCTCTTTCACTGTGAGAGTCAGCAGATAATATTAAAAATGCCCAAACATGTATATCTGCCTATATACATAAAAATGTAAGGCAGTCATCTTGCTGCAGTTCCATGGGCACGCCAACTTCCAGTGCAACAACAGAATGTCTGCCTGGCAGGTGAGCAAACAATGTGGATGGCAGGCGGCCCAGGGGAGCTATTTTACTGAGTGAGGGAAGCACTTCAGAGAGTGACGTCCTCTTCTCCATTAAACATGGCTGTTGAGAGCAGGCAAGGCACTCAGAGAGTGGTTTGGCAATCAGCTCTCTGCAGTGCCTCTGTTAAACAGTTCACCTGGGTTGCCTGCCATCTAGACTACTTGTTGCTCACCTGCTTGCCATTCTGTTGTCATGCTGGCTGTAGACCAGATCCCATGGTGAGTGTATGCAAAGTATGAGAAAGGGGAAAAAAACAACTACTAATACCCACTTCCTCCAAAAAAGTAAAAGAAGAAGAAAACCCCGGGGCGGGGGAGAATTGTTACGCCTTTTATATCAATCAGTAATGGGTCCAGGGGGTTGGACCTTTCCATTCTAATTTTCCATGTGGGCATGTGGGGGTGGGGGGAAATGAGCAACAGGGATCTTTCCAAAATATGTGGTTCCACACTCAGGGGCTTTTGAACACACTTCAGTTTCTTTTTGCCAAAACATGTTAAGCCCTCACTTTTGTTTAGGTAAAAGGTAAAGGTAAGGGGACCCCTAACCATTAGGTCCAGTCGTGGCCGACTCTGGGGTTGCGGTGCTCATCTCGCTTTACTGGCTGAGGGAGCCGGCGTACAGCTTCCAGGTCATGTGGCCAGCATGACTAAGCCGCTTCTGGCGAACCAGAGCAGCGCACGGAAACGCCGTTTACCTTCCCGCCGGAGCGGTACCTATTTATCTACTTGCACTTTGACATGCTTTCAAACTGCTAGGTTGGCAGGAGCAGGGACTGAGCAATGGGAGCTCACCCCGTTGTGGGGATTTGAACTGCAACCTTCTGATCGGCAAGCCCTGGGCTCTGTGGTTTAACCCACAGCACCACTCGCTTCCCTTGTTTAGGTTACATAGCTGCTTTTCTACCAACCTAATCAAAATGGCAAGGTGTATGTGAGTCTTCATCAAAAGCAGCAAAAACTGTACAGTACACAAATGTTTAAGCAGATTCTGCAGGAGAGACTGCTCTGCTGCCTTTATAAAACATACCCTAGCATATGGAAGTGATGCATATATAGGTCTAGCAAGACTCAGATTAACCCCCTCTTCCATTACCTATGGCTTCAGTGATGGGGGAGGCACTTTACAGAGTATTTTGTCAAATTGCTATTGAAGTGTTTCTTCTGACCCTCTTTTAAAAGGGGTTGGGGCAAGCTGGGGGGGGGGGCTGGGATTTGCAAACGGGAATTTTGGCCAAGCTGTGAGGGGATAGATGAGGAGGTGGGAGAGTTGTAAAGGAAGGGAGGGCAAAGATTGAGGGTGCATTGGTAGGGTCAAAACACTAGATATCACTTCTTCAGAGTCAAGGACATGCAGGTCCCTGAACCCGCTGCAGTTCTCACTAGGCACATGGTGCTTCTTGCAGCTTACTTCAAAGATCACTCCTCATTCTCCACCCCCACCCTGCGCATGAAATGTTAATGATGTCACCTGCTTCCAAATTTCAGGGTAAAGATGGTGGCTTCATTGTCCGAGACTCCATCAGCAATACAGGAAAATATACAGTCTCTGTGTTTGGCAAGTCATCTGGGTAAGTGTGGCCTGCTGATGTGGGAACAAGATGACCACACATGACACTAGTCCTCAGTAAAAACCTCAACAGTAGGACAGATATGAGGATGAGCCCCAGATGAAGGATAGCATCTGTTCTAGCCTGCTCCTGCTGCAACCTGCTAGTTGCTTGCGGCCCTCCTCTTCCCTCTGCCTGGCCCCTGATACCCCCCTGTACCTTCACAACAATAGATGAAGAGGAGAGAGATAATGAATGGAAGATGGGTGAATGGGGTGTATGCTTGTGTCTATGAGTACTGCTGGAGGTATGTGTGTAATTATATTGGGGATGTGGGGTTTGTGTGCATGAGGAAGATGGAATGGATGGATGGATGATGAAAGGGAGAAAAAGGGGTGTCCCTACGCACTTTGGGCTTTGGCCCTGCCTAGTACTTGACTCCTGAGGGAATGTGCCCTTTGACTCAGTGGATGCTGGTTCATTAGCACACTTGAGAATACTGCCCTACCCACCTCAGTCTCATGTTTTGCAACTTTCCTCAGAAAATAGGGACATTCTGTTCGAGTCTGTACCTGACCTGCTCTCATCTGCCTACCTTATTACTTACAACCAGTCAACGTGTGGCTTTGCTTGTCATTGGCTCTGGCTCCACGTAGAGCTGCCACTGCTTTGGCTTCAGAAAAGGCTGCTCAGCCCTGTGCTGCCTTGCTTGTCCCTTCCATCCTTCTCATGTTATTGCTCTTAACTTGTTGTGCAGCAGTGGTTGAAATCCATCAATGGCATTCCCTGGAATTATCGGTTTTCCTTTAGTCACACCTTAGGAGTCATGAACTCCAGAATTCATCATTACCCTACTGGCCACCAATCCACAATTGATTTCACAGGGACCCCCAGGGGATGATCCGCCATTATGTTGTGTGCTCCACACCCCAGAACCAGTATTTCCTGGCAGAGAAGCACCTCTTCAGCACCATCCCAGAGCTGATCAACTACCACCAACACAATGCAGCAGGTGAGGAATGAAATGGTTGAGGCACAAATATACTTGCCGACTTTTACGATGGAGGTGGGGGTGGGGGAAGGGGAGAAATAAATGCCAACAGCTTGATAAAGGCAAAGAAGGTCAACAACGTATTTTAATTTATTACCTGTCCTTTGCCCTGAGATCCCAGGGCAGGTCAAAACAATTTAAAATGCAGTTTAAAACTGTTTAAAAACTTATAATTAAAAAATGCAAACACAAAAAAGAGTGTGGCTTTTGAAAATAAATGTTTACAGAGTATAAAGAGGTAGAAAGAGCTCCTACCCCTCAGAGGTTTCTCCCAACATTTGACTGAAATCTGTCCCACTGCAATTTGCACCTGTTGTGTTTTCTCCTGTCCTCTCAAACAACAAGTTTCTTCCATCATCAGTTATTTGAAGACAGTTATGTATTCCCCTCATCTTCTATTCTCCAAATGAAACATGCACAACTCTTTCAACCATTCCCCTTTGGGTTTGGTTTCTAGATATCACCTCACCCAAGTCACTGACCTCTGGATATACTCTATTCTGTCAATGCCTGCATACACACCATACATTTAAAGCACATGACTTCTCTCAAAGAATCCTGAGAACTGTAGTTTGTTAAGGGGACTAAGAAGTGTGGCTGCATACAGACAATACCTTCAAAGCACATTCATAGGACATGCTTTCCCTCAGATACCTCTTGACAAGGTAGTTTACCCCTCACAGATATATAATTCCCAGGAACCTTTAGCAAATCACAGCGCCTAGAACTCTTTGGTGGGAGGGTTGTGCTTTAAAGGTAATGTATGTGCATAACTTGTAGCTGCACAAGGAGTAAACTATAGTTCTCATGATTCTTTGAGGGAAGCAATGTGTTTTAAATGTATGGGGGTGTGCACAGCCAGTGTCCTTAAAATGTGGTACTCAGATCTTGACACTGTATTCCTGATGTGGCCTGTTCAGCACAGGATAGAACCAAGCTATTACTTCTCATGTATTGCACACTATGCTTCTGTTTACACAGCCTAAGATTGCATTAGCATAACTTACACAAGCTGCGCAATTTGGGCTTGTCATCTTGATGCTGAATTTGGATATCTTTAGCATAGAATATATACAGCTCTGTTTATAATATACATGGTAATACAATTTATATTGCTTTGCATCTATATTATTATGAATGCACTACTTCAAAATATAATTGTTTTGATGCACCCTAGGGCTTATTTCCAGACTGAAGTACCCTGTGTCATCGCAACAGAGAACTGCTCCTTCCACGGCAGGACTTGGATATGGTAATATTTGAATGCTCTTCATTTGGGATTTATCTGTATGTTGCACCTTCACCTTTACTGTCTTTCTCTTGCTCCCCTGCAGTGAAAGTGGGCTTGGGATAGGTGAACCAAACAGCTGTTCTTGCTGCTTTCCCCTCTGTATCAGAGGTGGGAAATGTGTTTCCCTCTGCATGTTGTTTGACTACATTTCCCAGCATCCCTGATCTTTAGCCATGCTGACTAGGACCGATGGGAGCTGGAGTCCACAAGTTGCCCAGCCCAGTTCTAATAATCCTTCTTCCCACAATGATTCACACCTCACACTGTGCTTTGTGTTGATTCTAGGGGCATGGGAGATTGATCCAAAGGACCTAACATTCCTCAAGGAGCTGGGGACAGGGCAATTTGGGGTGGTGAAGCACGGGAAATGGAGAGGCCAGCATGATGTGGCAGTGAAGATGATCAAGGAAGGCTCCATGTCAGAGGATGCATTCATTGAAGAAGCCAAAGTCATGATGTGAGTAGCAAATAACTTTATATTCGTCTCTTTGTCTGTCTCTCTTTTTCTGGGTAGATTCTTATTTCTTCTGTGATAGGGATGGGGGTACATTGAAAACACTGGACTACAAGTCCCTGGGGTGGTGGAAGTTAGAGCCCAGTAACATCTGCACAAGGCCACAGTTTTCCCATCCCTGCTTAACTGATGATCCCAAGAATTAAGAGCACGTCTATTTATTGAGCAGTCTTTGTGGTTTGCTACCACAGAGATTGTGCAGAGGTTTGGATATATATGGTAAATTGAGCATCAAGTCTGGTTTGTTTGTGGGGTAGTTATAAGTCAATAATCATTCATCCTGATTTCCCTGTGCAGTGGTTTTGCATCTTCCCTGTCATTCCACACATTTGGGTACATTTCACTGTCACTTTCTTAAACTGCAAAATGTCTTTCTTTTAGTAAGGAGGATTTGCTGCTTCAGGATGAAAGAGGACTTTTATGCATTTTTAACTTTGCAAACTGAAACGTCCTTGTACTGTATGTGCTTGAAGCCCTCCCACAGAATACTGACAGTCTGAAGGTACCCTAAATCTGCTGCATGAAAAGCATGTGCTGAGAGACTGAAAGGGAAGCAAAGGAGCCTTTAGCCCACCCCCTCCTGTCAAATCTCCCATTTATTGGTTCCTCCACAGGCACAGCTACTACAGCCAGAGTCATCACCCCAAATGACTCAAATCAAAACACACAAAGATATCCAGTCTTTTTGAAAACCACAAGAATACAGAACCTGTGCTCCTCTAGATGTCACTGGACTTCAGCTCCCATCAGCCCAAGCCAGCATGGCCAGTGGCCAAGGATAATGGGAACTATAGTCTGCCAACATCTGGAGGGCAACAGGTTCCCCATCCTGGAAATAGGAGAACATGGTTGTTGTTTTGTTTAGCATTGACTTGTGCTCTTGTGGAGAATAATAATAATAATGGAAAATGGGAAGGTCCATAGCCCAGTGACAGAATATTTGCTTTCATGGCAGAATACCCCCATGGTAACTCCCAAGTAGAGCTAACAGAGACACCTGTCTCAAATTATCTAGAGCCACTGCCAGTCTTCGTGGAGAATTCTGAGGTATAAATGGACCAATAATGTTTTTTCCCCCTAGAGTACTGTGGAGAATCTCAAGAGGCAGCTTTCCATTCTGCCGCCAAGTCACTGGGAATCACAAGTGGGAAGAGTGCTGTTGTACTCACATCCTACTTTTAGGGCTTCCCAGAGACATCCTGTTGGTCAGGATGCTGGACTAGATGAGCCTTTGGCCCAATCCAGCAAGCCTCTTCTTATGTTCTTATGATGTTTTCTCACTCCAGGAACCTCTCACACGAGAAGCTAGTGCAGCTATTTGGAGTCTGCACGAAGGAGAGGCCAATACTGATCGTCACCGAGTACCTCTCAAAAGGTTGCCTCTTGACTTACCTGCGGGACACTCGGCGGTCCCTCCAGGGCACGGAGCTTCTAGAGATGTGCAAGGATGTCTGCGAGGCCATGGGGTACCTGGAATCCAAGCAGTTCCTGCACAGAGACCTGGTAGGCGATTGCTTTTCAACTGCTCCATATACCCCTGCCATCTGAAGTAAATTGGGGGTGTGTGTGTGTGTGCCTAATAGGGAGAGGGCCTCCTTGTTAGTAGCACCCTGGCTATGGAATAACTTCCCCAGAGAAGAGCACCTGCTTGTTGCTTGAGCTCTTTTCCTCACATTTTGAACAGAATGTATTTTTTTTAAAGAAAAATCTGGCCTCTCAGTGCTGTGAACCGAGTTATTTTATTATCTCTGCTGCTGATTGCAAAAGTGGAACATAGGAAACTTCATTTTACCCACTCAGACCACTGGCCCATGCAGCTCTATGTTATCTACACTGATTGGCAGCCGCTCTCCAGGGTTTCAGGTGGGGGACACGCCCTGCCCTACCTGGAGATGCTGGGGACTGATCCTGAGACCATCAGCATACAAAGCAGATGCTCTACCACTGAGCAATGGCCCTGGGTTTTGTGCTTTTTCTCTGCTAGAAAGGAAGTCTTCCTGCTGCATTTTGTTTTCTTATTGCATTTGTAAGAACTGTATTTTGTAAGTTACTGTTGTTGTGTTTTATTCCTGCTTTGGTAGCCACCCAGCTAAAGTATGTTGAGACCATATTCTCTTATATCTCTGCCACAGGCTGCTCGCAACTGTTTGATCAGTGAACAAGGTGTTGTCAAAGTCTCGGATTTTGGCCTTTCCAGGTCAGTTTGTGTGCATATGCGTGTGTAGGGAGCTGAGGTTGCTTAGCTTTTTCTCTGTTTAACTTTGTATATGCCTTTTTTCTTATTCCCTTTCTCATTATGACTGTCATTCCTCCTCAGCCTCTTTGTTTGCATCCTTCACTGCAGCTACCATTTCGGACTACCTCTTTTTATTTTAGGTTTGTTACCTGATTAAACAACTCTTAGTCGGTTATTATTATTTAAGACATAAAGTGCTTAACGTTTCCTAAGCATGGCACAGAAGGTAAAGGTAAAGGGACCCCTGACCATTAGGTCCAGTTGTGGCGCTCATCTCGCTTTATTGGCCGAGGGAGCTGGCGTACCGCTTCCGGGTCATGTGGCCAGCATGACTAAGCCGCTTCTGGCGAACCAGAGCAGCGCACGGAAACGCTGTTTACCTTCCCGCCAGAGCGGTACCTGTTTATCTACTTGCACTTTGACGTGCTTTCGAACTGCTAGGTTGGCAGAAGCAGGGACCGAGCAACGGGAGCTCACCCCGTTGCGGGGATTCGAACCGCCGACCTTCTGATCGGCAAGTCCTAGGCTCCGTGGTTTAACCCACAGTGCCACCCGCATCCCTAAGCATGGCACATACTGTACATTAAAACAGAAGACAGCCCTGTCCAGAGGCCCACAATCTGATAGACATGATACAAAGGAAAAATAAATGAGGAGGGAAGAGGAAAGCTAACACTGGAGCTGCTGCTCCTTCTCTGGACAATGGTGGGAGGGAAGGCAGGCTGGTCCCTCGCCAGCCATGATGTTCTTACTGAGAGGCAGGAGGTGCCCACCTAGCTCATAAGAGCCTTAGTTGTTTAAGTGCACAAACTTGCATATGAGAAGACACAACAATTCTAATGGTTTTGACAGAAAGCACAGAGATGTCTTTTCAAGGAAGCATTTGGCGTGGTTTGCAGTGCAATCCTATTAAGTCAGAAGCTGCATTTGAGTTTAGTAGAGCTTACTCCTAGGCAAGTGTATAGCAGGGAAGGGCAATCCTCTTCAACCCAAAGGTCACATTTCCTACTGGCCGGCCTTCTTGGAGTCTCCTAGCCACAGAAGTCAGTTTCTTTTTTTTCAAAGTGGATGTGTTGTACCAGAGAGCACTTCTGTTATGCAAACTTAAATTTCCTCTATGTGAGTGAATGTCTCCAACAACATACTGATAATCTGAAGGCAACCTTTTCTGCTTAAGAGAGTCTTGGGGGAAGGCGCTTTAAAAGGATAGGATAATGATCGACTGATGGGAACACATATAATTTCCATGCAAACAAATCAGGATGAATGCATGTTCTTGTATAACCTTCCTGCAAACAAGTAAGAATGGATGTGCATTGCTCAGTAAAGAGCAAACATTGTTTACCGGTAATCTCCACAGTAGCTTTGTGCACACAATTTGGAATGAATGTTCATCTTGGGGAGCTTTTAGGCTTTCAGGAAGCACAAGATCCTGTAAGGCAACATATAAACTAGCACAACCAAAATCTGTCTACACAGGTACGTCTTGGATGATGACTACATTAGCTCCATGGGATCCAAATTTCCAGTCCGGTGGTCCCCTCCAGAGGTTCTTTTGTACAGCAAGTTCAGCAGCAAATCGGACATTTGGGCTTTTGGTGAGCTGAAATTGTGTGCCACTGATGTAGAACATGGAATAGCCAGAGGATGAACTTTCTATGGCAGTAGATTTAAGGACAGGCAAATGAACGGAACCCTACCTGCAATAGGGAAGGCATTAAGAACACTGTGTTGCTGATGTGATTTGCAGGCCCCAGAATAGATGTGAGGGCTAGGCCTTTAAGAACTCACAGTAAATCCTAGGGATAGGGAACAGTGTTCATAGGGCTTTGGGGTATATTTAATATACATACATTGCCATATCTGACTATAAATACAAAACAAGGAGACACTGGAGCTTAAACAGTAGAGACTTAAGAGATGCTAAAGGACTGTAATCAATGCTCCATTTTTTCACCATGGCCCATTAGGAGGCAGCTTTCATGTAGAACACAGAGGTCACCCTAAGATAAGGGGTTGAGCCAGTGATTCCAAGTTCCATTATGGTGCTTTCCTGACTGACAGGTGTCCTGATGTGGGAGATTTACACCTTGGGGAAGATGCCCTACGAGAGGTTTAGCAACAGCGAGACCACTGAGCATGTGACCAAAGGGCTGCGTCTCTATCGCCCCCAGCTGGCCTCTGAGAGAGTCTACGCCATCATGTACAGCTGTTGGCAAGAGGTAAGGCTTCCCGTAAACTGCCCCGGTTGCTTGCTTATTTATTAGCAACACTTGCATGTCACCCAGTAATGAAGTTCTCTCTTTTTGCCACAAATCAGGAACTGTAAATGGTAAAATGCAATAACTCCAGCTATCACCATACCCTGGGACCGCTGGAGGATTGGTGGCTCCTCTTGGCAATCCGCGTGGTGCGTGCTGAGTCACAAGTCCCTCCTCATCCCCAGGATCCGGGCAACTGAGCCTCTTGCCTGGCTTGCCAAACTGTTATAAGAAAAACTGCTCCCTTTCCCTTATGAGGTATTCTGGAGCCCATATAGAGTCCTTAAGTCGGTTCCTTATTGGTAGGAGAAAATAACAGAGGCTAACCAGAGTATATTGAGAACCAAAGCGGCTAGAAAGCCTGATCTTTATTTAAGGAACTGTTGCAACAGCGTCCCCACTCACCACATGCAGGAGGGAGGGAGAACCCTGAACAATGGTGCGCAAGCCCAAGACCACCACCCCTAAAACATCATACATACATTGCAGAAGGAGGCAGCCTACAGCAGAAATCCTGTTTGCCAGGATTCAGTGACCTGATAATGGTCACTGATTGCATTACCTGGGCAGTCTGGCCTTTCTTTTGTGATGGTTAATACTTTAGTTCCTGAATCCAGGTCACAGGCTCACCCTATTCATATACAAACGCGCCCTTAAGACAGGATTTGCAAGCAAAAAGACAATGGCAAGGCTTTCTCTCTTTGGCTCCCTTACTGCAGAGGAATATTTGAAGTAATTTGGGAGAGTCAAAATGGCTTCAGGATTGCTCTCCCGTACTATTTCAGACACATGGTTCATATATTTAGATATGTGTGCATTTATGAATATTTATTCTATATTAAAGTTCTTATTACACAGGGGTGGCGTTTTGTTGCTTGAAATAGAGCAGGATTCATTGTTTTTGCTGTTGTTAGATGAGCGTCCTTATAAATTTTGGTTTTATTGTATTTTTCTTCTATTTGTTTTTAAATAACTGACAAGCTTTTGGTATTTTATATGAATTGCTTGGATACATTTTTGTAGAAAGCAATGGATAAATGTAATAAATAATAGTACATTAATGTCTATTAAGTAAACAACCTTATTGGTATAAGCTTTCCCCTCTTTTCTGTTCTTTTGCTCCAGAAAGCAGATGAGCGTCCCACCTTTCAAGTCCTTCTGAGCCTCATTTTGGATTTAGCAAATGAAGACCCCTGAACTGCCATCATCCAATCGCTCCTTTACTACTGCTTATTTTTGTATGTTCGCTCCAGAATTTCTAGATGGACAATGAATGGATGGATCTACATCATGACAAAAGTAACTGGATCTATCAGACAATACCAGATTCTTTTCGTCTGCCTCACCTGTAATAACTGGCTTGTATCTGAATTCACTGAAGTGCTAAAGAAGATCTAACTTATGACAGCAAGTGCTGGCTTGGTACTATTTTCCTCTTCAGCAGAGTTAATCCCTTTTAATGCAGTATCATGGCTCTCTACCTGTAACTTGAAATGGCATTATGGGATTCAAATAATTTTTCAAGGATGATGTAATTGTTTGGAAACTTGTTTTGCTACGATGAAATAACAATTACAAGAAATAATATGAAAATGAAATATATAAAAGGGAAATATACGCAATTGTTTATCATATTTCCTAGATACTTCTATCTTGCTACCCTTTCCAGTCACCCAGTCCTCTGCCATGTGCTTTCAATGGCCCAAGATGCAAATTTATTTATTTTGTTAAAAAGGTTGAATTTACAGTTACACTCATGCACTCACACATTCTCCATCCCGTAAATTAGATTTGGTATGCTGATAAATATTCCACCGTGGCCCTTCTGCTGCAAAAGGAAGGGGGAAATCTCAACAAGGGGATGTGAATAAACTGAGGCTCCACCAGGATAATAAAGGAACTGGGTTTTTAGAAACAAAATAAAAAAATTCTTTGCAGTAGCACCTTAGAAACCAACTAAGTTTGTTATTGGTATGAGCTTTTGTGTGCATGCACATTTCTTCAGACACTTCAGTAGCTTAAAGCATCAATGTAATGTAGCTCACTTCTCCCCATATTGCACGGAGAAGAGATGAGGTTGAGAGAGAGAGGCTTACATCTCCCACATTGCAGGATGCCAGGTGTGTGTTGAGGGTCAGAGCCAGAATTAATGGGTGCCCTGAGGACCGTTACCTCTGCATTGCAGTGCAGTGAAGTGGGGGCAGAGGTGTTTTGTGACATCTCTGCTGCAAACAGCTGCAGACAATACATCTTGGGTTTTGAATTCACTCCATTCGCAGAGATCTCCAATAATGCATTTTAGGACATAAATAAAAAAAATAAAAAAATGTCCAGTAGCACCTTAGAGACCAACAAAGTTTGTTCTGGGTATAAGCTTTCGAGTGCATGCACACTTCTTCAGATACACTAAAAGAGAAGTCACCAGACCCTTATATATAGTGGGAGGGTGAGGTGCGGTTTTTCTCAGATCAGCGGCACAGCAATGGGCACACGCATGGCCCCACAGTATGCCAACATCTTCATGGCAGATTTGGAACAATGCTTCCTAAACTCCTACCCTTTGAAACCTCTCTTGTACCTGCTATACATTGACGGTATTTTTATTATCTGGACACATGGTCAGCAGACCCTGGACACCTTCCACCAGACATTCAGTGACTTTCACCCCACCATCAACCTAACAATGAACCAATCTATGCAAGAAATACATTTTCTGGACACTACTATAAAAATACAGGATGGGCACATAGGCACGAAAGCTTACACTCAGAACAAACTTAGTTGGTCTCTAAGCTGCTACTGGACAATTTTTTAAATTTATTTCGACTGCGTCAGACCAACACGGCTACCTACCTGAATTCAGGACATTGGTGAGGGGAGGTGCGTGGCCCTCCAGATGTTCTAATTAAATTATTAATGCTAATTGTAATAACTCTATACGCATTTTCCTGGGAGCTGCATCATGTCGCTTCCTTCTGAGTAGGCGCGCGCGTGAAGCCGAACTGCAGAACCCACCGTATTCTTACCCGATGACAACTCTACACGCCCCCCCATACGCCGTAGCTCTATGGCCTCGCGCGCGCGCAGCTCCGCCCACCGCCGGAAAGAGGAAGCGCTCGGATTGAAGCCTTACTCGCGCGGTGCACTCTGGAAGCGGAAGCTTGCCGCGCGCGCGCGGAGGGGACGGCCGGGGGCGGGGGCTAGCTGCACGTGAAGGTCGCCTGCCAGATCGCCATCCTCTCTTCCTCGCTTCCTCCGATCGGTCGCTGTCGGCTCACAGGTCGGGCCCGGCATGGACCCTTCGTCCGCCGCGGGAGACTTGGGGGCGGCCGTCAACGACCCGCAGCTGCAGCACTTCATTGAGGTGGAGACGCAGAAGCAGCGCTTCCAGCAGCTCGTGCACCAGATGACGGAGCTCTGCTGGGTAGGGAGGAGCTGATAGCCCGGGGCGCAGGCGGAGGCCTCCTTCGCGCTGCTCGCGGTTGACCTTTGGAACTCTCTGCCGCAAGATTCGCTGGACCAGGGTTAGAGGATCGGGCCATGCCATAGCTGCCAACGTTTCCCTTTTTTAAAGGAAAATTCTGAATAGGATTCCTCGCAAGAAAAGGGGGAAAGTTGACAGCTATGCATCGGGAAGAGGCGGTGGAGGTGGGGAATCAGATGGAAATCATGATGGAGGAAGCAGAGGGCCGAGGGCTACGGGACCAAAGGCCCCCCCCCCACTCTTTCATGCTACGTGCAGTTAACTTGCGGCACGTGCTGCCGCAAGATGGGGAGCAGATCCGCACGGTACATTTAAAACATTTTATTTCCAAACCCAAGAATCATGGGCAATATAGTTTCCCCTTCAGAGGCACAGTTCTCGGACCCTTTAGATTACGGAGCCCAATATTCTTTGGGGGCAGCCATGTTCTTTAAATGTACGTTGAATGTGGATTTGCCTGTGGTGGTGAGACCAGAAATCTGCTTTAGAAGGTGGTCTAGCAAAATCAAGGTGGAGGACTTGTACCTCTGGGGTGAAGTTTGGTTGTGATGTGGTTGCTCAATTTAAATTAATTTCCCTCCCTCTGCAAGGTGATCCTCAGGGCCCCTGCCAACTCTATGATTCTGTCTCTGTCTATGTGGCGATGGACAGACGCTTTAAAAGTAGGTCATGCAAAGGACTGGTGTCCCTATAGGGGTTAATTCTTTTTTTGTGGTACATACTGACTTGTGAAACTTACTGCTACAAGCTGCAGGGATGGTCCTTGTCTTGGGTGGCTTTAACAGGAGATCAGACAAAGTCACAGTGAGCAAGGAGGACTGAAGGCCCTGGGAGTGAAGTCTTTCAGCCTACGCATTCTTAACTGCTTTGAGGGTGTCGTTCCCCCCCCCCCCACAAGCAGTGCATAATTTTTTTGAAATAATACAGAAATTGTGGATACTGATGGCCCCTGGTTTGTTGTTTAGTTGTTTAGTCGTGTCTGACTCTTCGTGACCCCATGGACCAGAGCACGCCAGGCACTCCTGTCTTCTACTGCCTCCAAACTACGGTTTGGTCAAACTCATGCTGGTAGCTTCGAGAACACTGTCCAACCATCTCGTCCCCTGTCGTCCCCTTCTCCTTGTGCCCTCCATCTTTCCCAACATCAGGGTCTTTTCCAGGGAGTCTTCTCCTCTCATGAGGTGACCAAAGTATTGGAGCCTCAGCTTCACTCCTTCCAGTGAGCACTCAGGGCTGATTTCCTTAAGAATGGAGAGGTTTGATCTTGCAGTCCATGGGACTCTCCAGAGTCTCCTCCAACACCATAATTCAAAAGCATCAATTCTTCGGTGATCAGCCTTCTTTATGGTCCAGCTCTCACTTCCATACATCACTACTGGGAAAACCATAGCTTTAACTATACGGACCTTTGTTGGCAAGATGATGTCTCTGCTTTTTTAGATGCTGGAGCAGGAACCGGCAAGCCACTCCAGTATCCCTGCCAAGAAAACTCCATGGTCAAAGACAACGGGCCCCTGGTTTAGGTGGCTTTAAAAGACAATTGGATGAAGTCCTGGAGGAGGAGAGGTCTATTGATTGGCTAAATAAAAGTTCTAGATTATGAGGCTTTTGAATTCCCTGTGTTAAGGAAACAACCAGTGGCTGTGTGCGTGGCTACCGGGAATTCAGTTCCTGGAAAGAAGCCACTGTGAGAAACTCGATGGTGGACTTGATGGACTATGGATCTGATCCAGCCATGGCTCTCTTTATGTTTGTATTGGTGGCCTGTGGTGAGTGGGTGCAAATTCACTGCTGCTTACACTCACCATCATAGCAGGGCTCCAACATCTTTAATAGCTGCAGTGTAGTAAGTGGTGTTGGCATGGAGATATACTGGTGAGGACGTATATACCTATTAAAATTGCTGGTACTGCTGCTGATAATGCATGCAAGCAAAGAATGACAGATGGTGAGTGATGACTGGAATAATAGACCAACAACATTGGGCATGGGGAGGGCATAGATTCCTCAGTCCTGTTTTACCTAGGCATGCAAAGAGATTGAACGTGAACCCTTCTTCATGAAAGAGTGTGCTGTACCACTAAGATATAGCTCCCAGGTGGAGACAGGTCCTGAATCAGGAAACTGCAGGGGATATTGCAGTTTATTTTTTTATGTTAGCCTTCTCATCATTGAAACAGCTGTGGCAGCGGCACAGTGGAAGGCAATGAGGATGGAGAGGCCACCTGGGTGTTTGTGTTCTGAGCCAACTGTTCTGTTTAGAGTTACAGGACAGGAAATCCAGGCATGTCCCTCTTGTACATTGCAAAAAGAGTGTGGGCGTGTTTTGGGACTGATTCTGTGGTTCAAAATTCTGAACAGCTGGTGTCTCTTGAATGCCCCTAAGTCCTATATACTAGGAAGAGAAGGGGTATAACTCAGTTGTATAACTTGTGTGTGCAAAACTTCAATTTCTGGCATCTCCAGGTCGGGCTGGGACTGTTCCTCATCAGAAATCACTGTCAGTCAGTAGTCCGAGTCAATATAAGGCAGCTTCCTGTGTTCCTAAACAATGCTTACTCTTCCATATCTTTAATAGGAGAAATGCATGGACAAGCCTGGCCCCAAGTTGGACAGCCGCGCGGAGACCTGCTTTGTGAACTGTGTGGAGCGCTTCATTGACACCAGTCAGTTCATTCTCAACCGGCTGGAGCAGACACAGAAATCCAAGTCGCCCTTCTCTGAAAACCTCTCTGACTGATTTGGGTGCTGCAATGCCTCAGTTTCCTTCCTTAATGAGAAACCAACCTACTGAATTGAGAGAAGAGGAGGAGCTGGAGAACAAGGAGAACAAGCAGAAGAAAGGATCAAAAGTTGTGAAGGACGTTGGCCTCCACATTCAGGACAGACTTCTGGGTTTCCTGGCCAGTGTGAGCAGTTCTGGTTTTAAATTCCCATCTTGTGAACATTTAGCAGTCAGGCAAGTGAAGCCTTGCTGATTCGCATGGGCTTGTGCTGCCCAGGTTTTTATTAATTTTGCTGTTGGGTAACAAGAGCTTCACAGCAGAACTGTAGCATCAAACAACTTGCTTTCCCAGTGGTGTGGCCAGGGAAGCACACCTATCAATATTCAATAATTTCTTCTGTTTTGAAATGAAGGGGACTGGGAGGTTTCAGACATGAATGTTGATCCTGGGAAAAGCAAAGGTGCCTTTTTAAAATGGTACTGTGTTTTAGCACAACTCTTTTAAGTGATATAAATTGCTCACCTGCAGCTTGAACATGTGGCTGAGTTGACCCTTTTGTAAACTGCAACTAGTGTTGCAGTTGAACAGAGGGAGGCTGACTTTGCTTGCTGTCATGTGCCATTTAAGGTGCATATTCAAGCCCTCCTTTACATAGCTAGGAAGAAGTAACCCCAGAGGACATGGGAACTGAATACCACTCATCTGGTCATGTAAATGTTTCACTTACCAAGTACAAAAGTCAATTTTAACTTTCTCCATTAATTCCTTTCCTGCTGATCAGTGGAATAAACATCAGTAACATGCATTTTAAACTGCCTGTTGAGTCGGTGGTGATTCCTTCTGCTTTGATTGCTAGGGATTTAGAAATAGGAATAAAAATAGGAATAAGGGGAGCTCTGGAAAAATTTCTCTTTGCCATTTTTGTTGTTGGGATTTAAGCAGTTTTAAAGACTAAGGAAGCTGCTCCTGATCTGGCTGTAGTGGGTTTGGTGGAGGGAAACTGTTTTTCTCCATTGTTGTGCTAGACTGTGTGACTGACCTTGACATTCTTTAGCTATAAGTTCAGAAAGATAAAAGCTCAGACGTGGCTCTAAAGCAGCAACACAATTTGAGGAGTCGGTAATGTCAGCGTTAAATGATATTAAAGAAGGATTAGATCGTAAAACAGCATCCGTTAATAAGTTGGAAAAAAGGATTGAACATTTAAGTACCGACTTGAAAGATGTGAAAGATGAGATACCCACACATACGCAGGTTAAGTACTTAACTGGTTCCGGAAGTCCGTTCTTAACCTGAAGCGGACTTTCCCATTGAAAGTAATGGAAAGTGGATTGATCCGTTCCAGACGATGAAAAACACCTCCTAAAACAGCAATTTAACACGCATTTTACTGTCTAACGAGACCATTGATCCATAAAATGAAGGCAATAATCAATGTACTGTACTATAAAATAAATAAGAAAGACAGTATTTTAGAAGAAAAAAATTAACATTTCCCCCCCTTACGTGCACTGATGATAAATCAGTTTGGATGGTGGGCTTTTATCCATTTCTGAAGTCACACAATCAACCAGTAGCTGAACTGGGTTCTACACATTCACAAAAACAAGTCACAAAAGTGAAGTCACAAGTCAGTCCTGTAAAATGAAGAACAAGTCACAGTCAAAAAAACGAAAAAGCCACACAAACCAAAACGCAAAAAAGGAAACAGATGATGAAAAGTGACCCCTAAAACAGCAATTTTACATGAATTTTACTATCTGAGGCCATTGATCCATAAAATGAAGTACAAAATGAAAATGTGATTTCCCCCCCCTTACCTGCGCTGATGATAGTCATTGTTTGGATGGGGGCTCAGGGTCCTCTTCCACAATCACAATTGGCTTGGCTCCCGGGATTCACGGAGGTCTCAGAGAGCTCCCGTGGCTGGAGAGCCTAGTTGCGGAGCCGCTGGAGACCCCGTGGGTGTCGAGGCTTGGCTCCAGGCAGCGGTGAGGCCTCTTGAGAGCTTGGACAACTTACTTTTGGGTTACAATAGTCGTAACCCGAAAAAACGTAAGTTGAAGCGTTTGTAACCTGAGGCACCACTGTACTAAGAGATACATCAATTGCTGGTAAGTCTACACAAGTTATTAGTCCTCACCTCAAACAGTTTTTATAACTAGCTATCCACTCATATGTATATTACAAATGTGTGTTTCTCCTCACAAAAAAACCTATGTTAGGATAGCTTCCCTTCTGTCTGGTCTAAATAGATCTTTACTTGCCACAAGTGACCAATTCAGTAGTTGCATAGATGCTGGCTAAGCCATTAATCAATTAATGCATAGGAGAGTATTGACCACACTGACTGGCAGCAGGGTTTCCAATAGGGGTGTCTCCCAGCCTTACCCAGAGATGCTGGGGATTGAGCTTGAGGCCTTCTGTGGGCAGCACAGGCTGTTCCAATGAGCTACAGTCCTTTATGTTGCATATGTATGCTGGCAAAGAGAGGAGGGACAGCCCACTTAGTTTCTATGTTAAGCACACACAGAGTACTCCATGCCTCCTCACTCAGCTTAATGACTATAAGGTGCCTTGAATTCCTTGTTGTTTAAGGTTACCAGGCTGCAGCTTAAATATGCTGTAAATGCATAAGGAAACAGGTGGCCTGTCTTTGAAAGATTGCTTAATATCGAAAGGCAAAGGCAACCTACTAACAAAGTTTGCTGGTTTAAAAGTTCCTTATGAGCGCAACACCATGATAGATGAAGCCAAACTCAGCGACTTGTCTCTCAGAGGTATCTGCTGTGTAATGTTTCAGATCAGGAGGATAACACTACACATACCAGACCTGTTTTATTAGCCTACCACATATTGCAGAAATTGCGCAAATGCAGAACCTCTTGAGTCTTCCAAACACTGGTTTGTTGTCCTGCCCAGAAGTGAGAGTGAGAAATCAAAGCTTCCGTTTCTGCATTGGGTGAAGTTTTAAGGGTTTGGCGGATGCCTGAGCTGCAAGTAATATTGCAGGGGTGGGAAACCTGTGACTCTCCAGGTATTGTTGTTAGACTACAACTTCTACAATTGTTCTTGATCACTGGGCAATGCTAGCTAGGGCTGGTAAGAGCCGGAGTCCTCAGATGTCCTATACTGTATCTGCTTCAGCTATGGTGTGTGGATGTGCAGCAGATGTTGGTTTTTGGCTGTATTTCCCCCCCCCCCATTACTGTCCTAATATATTTCAGCTGGTCTGATTTCTTTCCAGTCCACATCTTGTTCATACCAATAATATTCCTGTAAGATGGATTGCTTTACTCATATTTAGATGGGAGAATCAAGGCCAAGAAGGCAGCTAGTCTGAGGTTGATTCTTCGCTACCTACAGAGTCATAAGGATCAGTAGAAGGAAATTAATTCCTTAGTGTTTTTCAAAGAACTATAATTTTTCATAGGGCTTAAACCTTCATTTACAAGGGGGGTACAGTATATTTGTTCTTCAAAAAACCGAGGACACCTTCAGATCAATTCCTGGTTCTTCACCATTGTATTTGACAATGGAGGGGTCTGTTACTATTTTTACATTTTTAGCCTGCCTGCCTTCTAATGTAGAACTGAAGACTACATACATGGGGTTCCCAGATAGTCATCCATCCAGGCACTGGTCAGACCCAGACCTGCTTAGCTTTTGCAATACGGTAGCCTCACATGCTGCAGACCATGTCCTGGGACCCATAGTAGTTTACTTAAAGGTCACCGCCAGAGTTCTTGTGAATTCTCAGCCCCAAACTCTTAGAATTCTGCAGAATTCTGTAGGTATATAGAAATTATGAGCCCAGGCAACATTTGAGTGAAAGGGCTGTAACTTTTGCCAGGGTGATTGGGAGGACTTGCAGTGGAACTACAGGGCTCAACTAACTGTTAAGGATAAAGGGGGCACGCCATTATTTTTAAAAGAAAATGGAAAGTAGGCAATGCATAAGCTGCTGCCTTCAGCTGTTAGAAACCAAGGGGATATCCAGTGTTAAGACATGCTCCAAGTAAACCTACTGAAATAAACAGGCTTAAACTACAGGTGGGGACCATTTTGCATAGGGGTTCCATCCCTGGTTCCCTTGCGCATTGGTGCCTAAGCACACCCTACCCCCCCCCCCCCCCCGTTCTGACCTCTGGGTTCCAAAGGACCTGTGTGTCAGTGATTGCACTTTAATTGGGCACACCTAAAATGATCACTGCATTAAACCACAGAGCTTAGGACTTGCCGCTCAGAAGGTTGGCGGTTCGAATCCCCTCAACGGGGTGAGCTCCCGTTGCTCGGTCCCTGCTCCTGCCAACCTAGCAGTTTGAAAGCAGGTCAAAGTACAAGTAGATAAATAGGTACTGTTCCGGCGGGAAGGTAAACGGTGTTTCCATGAGCTGCTCTGGTTCGCCAGAAGCGGCTTAGTCATGCTGGCCACATGACCCAGAAGCTGTACGTCGGCTCCCTCGGCCAATAAAGCGAGATGAACGCCGCAACTCCAGAGTCGGTCACGACTGGACCTAATTGTCAGGGGTCCCTTTACTTTTTAAAATGATCACTGCTTTTACTTAAATCTACTGTTTTGATGGATTTATTTTGTGAGCATGACTATGCTGGATATCACCTTGAGGTTTGTAGGCAGCCTGTTTGTGTGACTGCCTTTATGGGTCCTGTGATCCTCCTCACAGCGTGAAGGAATTAAAATATATCTGGGCCCATTCTGTTGTGCAGCAGCAACATCAAAGATTGTAGTGAGCCATCAGAAACAACGTATTGGGTAGGAAAACTGATTTAAAAACAAATGGCTCCAAATGATTCAGGTTTATAAGCATGGGTGAAGGGCCAGAGTGTGATTTGGAAATTCACTCAGTTTTTCACCAAGAGAACTGCTTGCTTGAAAAGCCACCATGGGTGAAGGCTGGAAATGGCTAAAAGGTTGAATTGAACTGAATTGGTATAATTCAGCTATCAAGAAGTTCAAATAAGTTTTGTTTTTTTAAAAGAGAAAGTTTAGGGTTGTTGTTTTTTAAAAATGTTATTAACTCTGCAACACTGTTAATGGCTGTACAAAGAAAAGTAACATTTATTTGAAATAAATTAACTGTCAACCTTAATACATCATCAACATTAAGTGATCATCAACACAGCCCCTGTGGCACTGGGCTTCCCTGACAACCAGTGCCCTCTTGTTCTCCTCTTCCCCCACTGAAATGAGAAATAAGCATTCTATCGTAGCCAACAGAATATGTGCTTGTGTGTGTCTTACAACAGGTTCTCTGGTTTGCAAAGGTACCCAAGAGACGTAGAACCCCCGATAATACTTTAAAGAGAAGTTAATTTTTAAGTCACTTAAAATGCACTGTCCTTACATTCAGAAAGTGGTAGAGCACTGTTATTAAGATCAGGCATGTAAACAGAGTAGCAGCTGCATTCTCATAAGAGAGTTGCATACTGAGTTAAAACAGTTACGTTTTACAGAACTTCTGTGCATTCTGATTCTGAAGTACAGCAATGTAGAGCTCATTCAAGAGCTGAACTCATTGCTTATATCCTTGTTTTATCAGTGGGGCACTTTACATGATAGAGCCAAGCTTTTCCATAACCCAAGTGGTCTGCTGTCCATGCCAGCTTGTCCTTGTGTTCTCATGTGTCTTCCCTTAATCTGTGTTCTTTAAAATGACCCAGAGGAAGAAAACACAGGGAGAAACTCTCCTCTCTTGCACACGCTTGTTTGTCCACATACTAGTCCTCTGGGTCATACACATATTTTTCTACTTTTCCCATTCCCCGAGATTTGAGTTACCTTCAGCAGATTACAAGAGAAAGAGAAATTCTGCTGTGCATTCCTACCTCTAACTAGAAGACTGAAGTATTTTGCTTCTGCTTACTCTGCAACACCCCCTGAGCAATTCACACCCTCCTTACCAATGCCACATCACCCATTACTTTTGAAACTCGTTTTTTGTGTTGGGGCTGGTCCAAAACCCCCCAGGTGCACATATTTTTGTCCCTGGTTTTCTTTCTTGTCCTCCACATCACTTCTGGATGCACGGGAAGGAATGCAGGCGACAGCAAGTTCAGCTCTAGGGCTGCCACTTGCTGAGCTCTAGCTTGACCTGATTGGGTCTCTAATTTGGTTCAAGTATGTTACCAGTGAAAGGACTCGCACATAAAAGCATTTCAAATAGTTCAGTGTTGCTTATTAGAATCTGATTCAACTTTTCTGGTGGAAAACAGCAGCAGTCTTAAGAAGCTCTTTGGAACATGGAAAATGGATTGGGATATATCTTTTTTTAAGCCAAAAGGCTATGTATAATGTGCTAGCTTTCATAAACTTTGGCCATATTGCTCCTCTGCTTTCTCTGTCCCCTCTTTGTGGGTGTCCTCAGAGTCCAAAAGGGGCTGGTGAAGACAGGACTGATGCTTGCCCCCCTTTCTCCAAGAAGCGGCTCGCACATTTGTTTGGTTATCCTTCAGGAAAAGAGGCAGCAGGTCTGCAGTGAAGGGGATGTCTCTGAAAGAATGCAGTAGGAAGATGCCAAGGACAATGGTGAGGAAGCCACTGATGGTGCCAATGATGTGCATCAGAACCAGATGCTGCCACTCCTTGAAGAGAATGGCAGAGCAAGTCATAACTGATGTGGTGAAGAGGACGTAATAGATGGGGGTGACTACAGATGTGTTGAAGATATCCAAGGCCTTGTTCAGGTAGTTGATCTGGATGGTGATGGAGATCACAAGGCAAATAAAAAGCAAATAGCTCAACGGTTCCTTCCAGACAGGCTTCCCAGCAAACAGTTCTTTCAGGGCAATACCCAAGCCTTTCGCAGACGAGACAGAGAGCGAACCAATGGCAGAGCAGATCAAAACATACACTAAGACGTTGCTATGTCCATAGCGAGGCCCAGCCACGAAGATGAGAAGAGCTGAACTCACCAGCATGCACACAGCAAACACTATAAATCCTGTGGAGGAGGAGAGAGGAGAAATTGTTAAGGACAACATGAATCTTTTAGGTGTAGCTTACTTCTGCAGGATGTAGACGGTTTTGTTCAGATCAATGAGTGCACAAGCTAGATTCAATTAGTAGAATCTGGTGAGTAAAATACATAGAGGAAAAAGTATAAGCAGCAGAGATTAGATAGTGGCTCAAAGGATAAGACACATAGCCCCCAGCTTATCAATTTTTTTGCACTGGGTTTGACTAGAACCCAGTTGCTTCCTCCTTCAGTTGCTTGTACAGTTTTTCAGCGCACAGTGTGCTTTAGAATTCTTATGACACTGTTATGGTTCAAAGCCAACTAAATGTCATTGGTGGGGGAATAAAGAATAAAATAGGTCCTATAAAAATTATTCACTCACAGGTTACTGATTATCAACATGAGTTTTCATTCAATGAAATTAAGGAAAGCACTCAATTTCTGTCAAGTCCCCCTCACCCAAAATGGTATTCTGTTGGTATACATACAATAGGTAAATGAAGAGGGGCAGTTAATACCTGGATCCTTTAGTTTCTCTGCCATTGACTCCAGGCTGGAGACCTCTTCCTCCTGTGGGGCATGGATGACCATCACAGTGGAGCCTAAAATGCTAAGGATACAGCCGATCTTCCCATGGATGTTTAGGTGCTCGTTCAGGAAGTAGGAGGCTAAAACTGCACTATTGGAAGATACAACTGTGTTGAGAAAGGACCTGAGACTGGCATGTTTATTTCCAGAAAAGGGCTTAGGGATTGGGAAACATCTGATCATGTTGTACTTACCTGAATAAAACACTTAGCGCTCCTAGAGGAGTGACCAGTGTTGCAGGGGCAAAAGCATATGCAGCAAAGTTGGCAGCTTCTCCAATTCCCACTGCAAGAGAAGCAGTTTGCCATTGGCAAAAAAAAAAAAAAAAAAGGTTAGCAAAGAGCAAATTTCAGCTTCCTTTCTTACCCTCATGGTGGGTGAGAAAATCAGGTGACCAGCAAGAGAAGTCTTCTTAATTCAACATTATTCCCTCCACTTCCTGTCAGTAATCTACAAATGACTAGGTTATTAGGCAGGCTAGTAATGATTTTAAATAATAGTGATGATGATGATGATGATGTACCCCATCCATCTGTAGATGCCCCAGCCACTCTGGTGGTTTAATTTGCAAGGCTGCTTTATTATAAAGCTCCTTATACCAAGGAACTCATTGGGAGCTATTGGAGGTCATGTAAGAAGGCAAAGGGAATAATTCAAGTTGTTGAAATGTAGGTGAAGATGGTAAAATCTTGCATGGAAGTACTTACTAGTTAGTAGCCCTGCCCACCACATCCATTCCTTCAGATATGCATGACCCCCTAGACCTGTGAAGAGAGAAAAGAAACCAAAGGTGAAGTTTAAATGAAAACATAAGCTGGCCTGGAAAACTTTTTCAAACTCTTAAGAAGCACGGACAGCCTGGTTTCTGGGATTTTCCCCATCCACAACAGATGTCATGGTAACTCTGTGAGCTCCTATTCAATATCATTACCTGCTCTGACAGCACCTCTGCTACTTAGCTTGAGAAGTCCCTTCTTCTTTAGGATAAAACTTCCTCCAATGAACAGGCTAGAGCTGAGAGCCAGGCCCAGTCCAATGTAGAAGTCGTAACGTCCCACTGAGTCCTCCATTTCAATCACCTCAAGTTTTGAGAGAGAAAGATCAGAGTGTAAATGTCTGTTCCAGAAGAACAGCCATGTTGAATCTGCAATAGCAGGAAGCCAAAAATACAGTGATGCAACACTGGCAGGTTACATCCTATGAAAAGTTCACTAAATAAGTATTCTGTCATACAAGCAACTCATGTTCTACCTACATGCTTCCAATGGACACAATGTCCTTTGAGTAGAAGTGATTTTTCTGTGAAGTGGTCCAATGTTCACTAATAGGGTAAGCATAACTAGCCTCCCTTTGCTACTTTTGACAGAAGGAAAAAGGGATTGTTTTTCTCCAGGCCTCAAATACTCTTGGGGTATACTGGTATAATCATAATCTTATGGGGGTGGGGGGAGAAAGAAGATGGTGCCTGAAGCAAGTCTCCTGTGAGCACCAGCAGAGTGAGTAGGAGCTTTTAAAAACACGGGGGAAAAGACACACTCCCAGAAAACAAGCTTACAGTGGTACCTCGGGTTAAGTACTTAATTAATTCCGGAGGTCTGTACTTAACCTGAAACTGTTCTTAACCTGAAACACCACTTTAGCTAATGGGGCCTCCCGCTGCTGCCACGCTGCTGGAGCACGATTTCTGTTCTCATCCTGAAGCAAAGTTCTTAACCTGAAGCACTATTTCTGTGTTAGCGGAGTCTGTAACCTGAAGCGTATGTAACCTGAGGTACCACTGTATATCCCAGCCAGATAAGGACTCCAGGAGTCACCAGACAGCATTTTAAACACCCTCCCTTCCTTTGAGGCTCTTCTAAAGCCCCTCTGAAATCCTGCTGAAGCCATCCAAAACTCCTTGAAGTTATCTAAAACTATTTGAGGCTACAGTGGTACCTCGCAAGATGAATGCCTCGCAAGACAAAAAACTCGCTAGACGAAAGGTTTTTTCATTTTCGATTTGCCTCGCAAGACGAATTCCCCTATGGGCTTGCTTCGCAAGACGAAAACGTCTCTCGACTTTGTTAAACCGTTAAAACCGTGCTTCGCAAGACGAAAAATTCGCTAGACGGCAAAACTTGCGGAACGAATTAATTTCGTCTTGCGAGGCACCACTGTAATTACAACGCTCCGGGTTTCTTTCAAACAAAGCCCTCAAATATACTGACGGGACAAAGTAACCCAAATCTAGTCCGGGGATGGTACTCACAAGACAGAGTTATAAGGAACTGGGAATTTCTCTTACACAAGCTGCAGAAACGCCCCCCAAGGAAAAAGCAGGCCAAAATCTTAAAGTATTTCAAACAAAAAGCAGACGATACAAGAAACATGGAGAGCTTGCACTCTCACAAATTGTCTGTCGACCGTACCTGTCACGGGAAGGATATGGAACCTTATAGGGACTATTTACCTCTCTTGTACTACAGGTGATGTTGGAACTACTTGTTAATGATCTTCCATAAGTCTTTTGAATGGCAAGTGAATACAGTCATAACTCAGGTTGAAGTAGCTTTAGGTTAAGTATTTTCGGGTTGCACTCTGCAGTGACCTGGAAGTAACGGAGTGTGTTACTTCCGGGTTTCACCGCTCACGCATGTGCAGACGCTCAAAATGACGTCATGCGCAAGCACAGAAGCGGTAAAACGCGACTCGCGCAATCTCATGTTATGTTCTTCTCAGGATGCGAACGGGACTCCAGAATGGATCCCGTTGGCATCCAGAGGTACCACTGTACCTGAAAAAGGGCCTATATTTATCCCCCTCTCCCTTCGAGGTGATGTTGTAATACTTAGGTGTCTGTGTTTGAGACCAAGACTCAGCTAACTTTTGGGCGTTTGTAAGCTAGCAGAATTTTGGGTGTTGGCTGTGACTCTCTGGAGATCTGGAGTTGCGTCAAACACATATTAAAAAATTTGAGTTGCACAATTAAAAGTTGGTTTGGCACCCACTTAAAACAAAAAGCCCCAAGCCCGGAACTTTTGGGATATAAATTCACTGGAAACTTGGGAGGGGGGCGGTGGAAATAGCTGGACATTAAACAACATCTCCACAAACCAACCAGGATGAATGTTCAATAAACAGGTTGCCTGGAGCAGCAAACTCAACCTGCGTTTTTGCATTTAAACACAAATAATACAAAATGCCAGTAAGTATCCATATACCCATATACTCTTAGCTGTTTCGTAGGCTGCCTTGAAAGCTCCGGAGTAAATAGGCGGCAAATTTTACTTTAGATACACGCGCACCCCCGCCAACCACAAACCACCAAGGTAACATAGAACATTAAACAAACAATTACTTTGGGCGGAAAAGCAGTCACTCCCCTTCTGTTTCCCCAGCCAAGTAACACCCGTCCCTAATTTTTTTTTTTTTTTGGGGGGGAATTACAGGTAAAGTAAGATTAAAAGGAACCAAGGCCACTCCGGAATTATTAATCCGGATTTTTGAAAGGAAGCTTTCCGCGGTTCCCCTGAGAGCGAGGGCCCCCCCTAGGCGAGCGGGGAGGTCGAGGCCTGTCTAAGGGCGGCGGGCGGGGTGGGGTGGGGCGCGCCGGTACCTGTTGCTGCCGTCGGTCTCTTCCCTGTCAGGAGCAGCTGCCGGCAGGCCTCCCGCGGGGTCCCTTCCTCTCTCCGCCTCCTCCTCCGCCCCGTGGCCGCCTGTTCCGCTTCCGTAGCTTCCGGGGCGGGGCAGGGCTGGCCACCTTTGGCATACTGGGCTGCCGGCTGCCGGTGAGTGACTGGTGACTGGGGAAGAGGGGGTGGGCGAGGCGCCCCCCCCGGGGGGGGGACAGGCCTCACCTGAGCACTGCTGCTCCCAAGCCCAGCTCACCGAGGCCTCTGCCGGCCCCCGATCCCTCCCTAGACCCTTCCTTTCATTTCTCGGGACTTTTCCACTTTCTCTCTCTCCGCGCTGTCTCACCCCACCCCCACCCCCAAAGGGGGGGAAAAACCACCTTCAGGGCTCCCCATACCTTCGGAACACCTCCGATGAAAATAGGAGCGCCCCCTATCCCATAATGATGATATGGGATATTCTGGGCTCAGATCCAGAAACCAGGGTGGGGGGTGGGGTGGGGGAGGCGCCCCCCGGGAGGACAGTCAGAAGGCTGTCCTTTGAAAATAGGGACACACGGTGAGTCTGGGAGCCTGCACCCTAAACAGCACCCCAAGACTCGTTCCTTACTCTTCTCCACAGGCCCACTGCTATCCCCTGTCTGCTTCAACGCCCCCCCCCCATAACCCTAATGAGCACCATCAAGAGCATATGGAAAGAGATATCCCAGCACTAAAGCAGCCCCCACAACCCAGGTCCCCCCCTTTCCTTCCTGCAGCTCGGAATTCTTCCTTCCCCCACTTTGCAGTGGCCCCGAGCCCCAGGCAGCCTCCTACCAAGGAGGTGTAGGAGAGAACCGCCCCCAAGAGTTGCTCTTTTTCTCCAAACCCACAGTTATTCTCTGCCGCACCACCTTAGTTTCGTCGATGCCCCCAACCCTAAATGGCACCCCCAAGAAAGCATTGGAAAGAGATTCCCCAACCCTGCAACAGTTCTCCTTCCTTTCTATCTCTTCCCCAACTCAGAACTCTTCCTTGATTATCCACACCTGTTGCCTCCACATTGGAGAGCTCCCCCCCCCAGCAGAACCAGTGTGGTGTAGTGGTTAAGAGCAGTAGACTTGTAATCTGGTGAACCGGGTTCACTTCCCCGCTCCTCCACCTGCAGCTGCTGGATGACCTTGGGCCAGTCACACTTCTTTGAGGTCTCTCAGTCCCACTCACCTCACAGGGCGTTTGTTGTGGGGGAGGAAGGGAAAGGAGAATGTTAGCCGCTTTGAGACTCCTTCGGGTACTGACAAAGCGGGATATCAAATCCAAACTCTTCTTCTTCTTCAGAACGTGGGGTGCATGGTTAAGCCATGGTACTCACTTCTACAGGAGGCTGAAATGGCCACCAAACTGGATGGCTTTAAAAGAGGATTAGACAAATTCATGGAGGGCATGACTATTCATGGATGCTAGCCATGATGATCTCCAAAACCAGAGGCGGTATTGCTTCAGAATGCCAATTGCTGGAAACTGCAGGAGGGGAGATGTGCTCTCATGCTTGGGTCCTGCTTGCGGGTTTCACACAATATAAATTGAAGCAGAGTTTGTGTACTAATTAAAAAAAATAAAACGAAGAACTTAAAAGAGACTTTCTGCAACAGACCAAAAGTCCATCTAATCCTCCATCCTGTTCTCAGTAGTAGATGCCTGTGGGTAAATCTGCAAGCAGGATCTGAATGCAACAGCACTCCCCTCACTTGTGATTTCATGCAGTTGGTATTTAGAGGCCTGTTGGCTCTGACAGTGGAGGAAGAATGTAAACATTGTGACTAGTTGCCACTGATAAGATAAATTCATGCAAAATGGGACCAATTCTTTCTTAAAGCCATTCCAAGTTGGTAGCTTTTAGTATCATTTAAATGCCCTGTTGTATGTGTAAGTAAGGTGGTTAAATGATACATTTTAATACACTTAAACTGGGCGCAATTTTAAATCAGCTTTGATGGTGAAAGCTCCATGCTTTGTATGGAGAAGGTCCCCAGTCCAGCCTCTGGCACTTCCTGTATCAGCATGGAAAACTAACACTTAGGGTAGCAGCTTTGGTCTAGATCAAGTATCTTCAGCCTTTTCAGATCCAGGGCCCACCTTCAATCCAAATTTGCATCTGTGGACCCATTTCTTATTTTTTACCATATATTTGCATGGTGGTAATGCTCCTGTTGTGACCCACCTTGGAAAATGCAGCAATTCACTAGTGGGTCCCAACCCACCAGTTGAAGACCAATGATCTAGATGGTTTGATCATCTGACTTTGTATAAGACATTATTCAACCAGATCCATGCACAATGCAAGGATTTGGTCTTGTACCTGTAGTACTCAATGATGTTTTCATTCAAGTAAAGTCTGTTTCCCCTCCCCAGTTTAAAATAATATGGTTTCCAGCTATCCTGATTTAATTCATCTCTGATACAGCCATTGGATAGTCTTGCAAAGCATTCTTTCCACACAAAAAAGCAGTTATTGTGTAATGGCTCAGAGATTGAACTACAATCCAGATTCTTAATCAGCCTCAGCCTCTTCGCTCACCTGATGTGTAAGGAGAATGACTGACTTTGCAGATTTGTTGCAGTAAGATACTGCATACTAAGTGCTTTGAATGTTCCAATTATTTTTCAAAATACTAATACTAACTATTATTCAACATACATGTCATTATTTCTTTGGTTGTGCCCTATCTATGGTCCTTAAAAAATGCTTCGTTTTGGAGTCAACGTATGAAAGTTTCATACTGGTAACCACTAAAAAAGCTGAGGATAATCTGATTTCTGAACTTTTTTGCCTTTTTGCCAGTATGGTGTAGTGGTTAAGAGCGGTAGTCTCATTATCTGGGGAACTGGGTCTCTGCTCCTCCACATGCAGCTGCTGGGTGACCTTGGGCCAGTCAGTCAGTTTTATTGCACATAGCCAAAGGCTGCCACAATGTACACAGAATTATTTGACAATTAAAAGAAAATATACTACCTTGGGCCAGTCACACTTCTTTGAAGTCTCTCAGCCCCATGCACCTCACAGAGTGTTTGTTGTGGGGGAGGAAGGGAAAGGAGAATGTTAGCCGCTTTGAGACTCCTTAAAGGGAGTGAAAGGCGGGATATCAAATCCAAACTCTTCTTCTCCAAACTCTTCTATGGTAAGTATGGCAACCATAGTGCCATCCAGATATTTTAAGATAACAACTTCATCACCCTTGCCCATTATCATGCTGTCTGGGAATTTGAAGTCCATAACATCTGGATTCATAACATTCAATTCTAATCCAACCTAGACAGATGCCAATGGTCAGGGATGCTGGGAGTTGTAGTCTTCAATACCTGGAAAGAACCATGTTGGGCTACCCTTGCTATAGGTAAACAAATTATTGCCTGCAGATTAGCTGATCCTCAGCTATAGAGAGAGAGGTTATGTGGGATGGGGAAGAGTTCAGGGGAAGAGTTCAAGGGAATTATTATTATTATTGTTGTTGTTGTTGTTGTTATAGAATCTCATTCATGGGGACAGAGAAACAGCAATTTGATGTATTTAATCTCACTTTAGTAGCAGGCATTGTTTGATCTACAGACATTTTTCTTTTCTTTTTTTTAACTGTTGTTTTCTGCATTTATGTTTAGTTTTTTTGAATGGTACAAGTTTTTATAAACGTTTGCGTGAAGCAAGAAGAGGAAAGATGGCATCTACAAGTAATGCATTTGTTTATTTTATGATACTCTGGTGTTGACTCTGTAGTTCTTTCTAGAAGAAGGCTCTAAATGCAAATATTACTTCTGCCTTTCTGAAATTATCCGAAAGAGGACTGCAAGCCTTTGGAGTGTGATTAGGGGAATGCAGGGGGCGGACTGGAGCAAAAATGTTGATGAACTGCTGTGTTTTGAGACAGTGAAATGTGTAGCCTTTTACACATGTGGCATCCATTGCCAACTTTATATAAGGTTTTACTGTCACTAGTTCAGTGGCAGGGAATCTCCACTTTTACTTGCCATCCGGCCAGCACCCAGTGCTTCATAAATGGCAGGATCTTTACTCCCAACGGCTGCATTCTCCTTATGCTTCAAACAGTAATCTTATACTGTACTGTATGATTCCTGCATTCCTTTGATCTTGTGTGTATTGTCAAATCTGATTTTCTACACTGCTGATCACACCTTATTTGAAAGAGCTAAGAATGACTTTTTCAGAGTATGGGGTGGGGAAGAAGAGAGAAGCTTTGCTAGCTTGATTCTGCTCTTTATCTTAAAGCTGTTGAGTTTTGCCCTGTCGTATGACTGAAACTGCGGCTCAGAGTAAATTATGGAGACCATAGTGGCTATGTGGGCAAACCCTTCTGCTTTTACCATCTTGCCTTTTATTTCTTAAGCTGCCAGTTGCATCTGTGGCTTTATTGTCCAGAATATGCTTTTCATGTGTGGTGCAAGTTCTCTAGTTCCTTCAAATAAGGTGCTTCTGAGCAGAATGCACTTGGGTGTACTGCTACTTTGAGGCTATTAGCAACACAGGTGGTTGGATAACAAAGGTTGAGAGAAGCTACTTTTAGGCCAACAGGTAACCATGCTTTCTCTTTTCTTGTTCCCTGAAACACAAGAACAAAAGATGAGCAAGAACAAAGATGATGCTCCCCATGAATTGGAGAGCCAGTTTGTACTGAGACTTCCTCCGGTAAGAGACCCTTTGCAATAAATAGCCTCAAAGTGCTCTGTGCTTGCTTCCTGATTCTATTGCTGGAGGCATGAATATGGGTTGGTACAGTGGTACCTTTCTGTACACCCATGTACAGCCCACGTCTTCAGTGCCTGCATGGGGTGGGTGTCGGGAGCACCTTCTCTGACCTTCCAATCACAGGAACGTAGGAACATCAACACAGCATTCCCGAGGAATAGGTCCTGGTGCAGTGGACTCGCATTTGCTCATGTGAGCACCTGAAATGCAGCAGAGTAACGGGAGCAAAGCTGTGGAGGTTTTGTTGCATATCTAATATATTTCTTCTAATTAAACAAATAAAAGAACAAACATGTATGAGAGAAACAGCTCTCTCGTACTGCCATCTTGTCTCTAGACAGGTGAAAGAAAAAGACACATAGTGCTAGGGATGGAAGTCTGGAAGAGTAGCTTCCTCCCCCTCCTTTAGACAGAAAGTAAAACAAACATGATCTGGTGATCCTTGCAAAGGGAGGGATGAAAATGCTGACAGTACCTCTACTTACAGACCCGATCCGTTCCAGGGTGCCATTCGCACCCTGAAAAGTCTGTTAGAGTGTCACTTCTGTGCCTGCATGTGACGCAATAGAGCGCTCCTGCGCATGCGTGAAGCGCACAGATTGCTCCTGCACATGCGTGAAGCGGCAAACCCGGAAGTAAACATGTCCGGGTTTGCCGCATTCGTAACCTGAAAAAACGCAACGTGAAGCAAACGCAACTTGAGGTATGACTCTATTGTAAACTCTGCCTTTTCAGGAACATGCTTCTACTGTGCGGAGGGCAGTCCAGTCTGGAAGTGTCAACTTGAAGGACAGGCTCACCATAGAATTGCATGGTAAGAGGACCAGGTCAATGAGTTCTTACTTCTTGGGAGTTGTATCCAGTGCTAGTCCTGCTCAGAGTAGACCCACTGAAATGAATAGACGTGGCTAACTTTGGCCTATTAATTTCAGTGAGTCTAGTCTGAGTAAAACTTAATCATCTAGAACACTTGACTTTTGTTGTTACACATTTATTACCCTAAGCTATTCATCAGGTCCTGCAGTTTGGAACGCCCAATCATTAGGAAGCTATTGGGTGGGGCTACATGAAATTGCTGGGGAGGGAGAGGGATTGTTCTGCCACTGATGCCTCCACACTCTCTAAAAACAGTGGAAAAGTTGAATTAGTTTTTTGTAAATGGGGGTAGTACAACTGGTCTTTTCTCCTATCTATACTTCAGGAAGATAATATATCTAATCCACGTTCCCACGTCCCCATGTTGGTTTCCACATGCATGAATATCACTTGATTTGATTGGCTGTTCAGTATTCAGTAGGTGACTTATGTGCTTAAGGTTACATGAGCATTATTTTAATGATAACCCATTCACATTTGCAAGTTATCACTGTATGTTGCAGTAATCAAAGTTCTGCACAGTATGCCAGTATTATTATTATTTTTTTGTTATAAAGGAAAACATGATTGAGATGTATAGGTGTCCTCCAACTTATGTGTGATCGACTCATGCGTGACTGGGAAATAATTAAATAATTCAATCCAAACCCAGAAATGGCAGGAGGGAGCTGGCTCACGAGGAAAGCCTCTATGGAGCCTGAAGACGATGCCAGTGAGGGCAGAGGAAGCCCCGAAGAGACCGGAAGCACAGTGGGGCTTTGTTCTGGCTGCTTAGCCTCCTTGTCTAACAGCCGACATGTGGGGTAGCTCAGGAGCAGCAGCCTCTTTCCCACACAACCTCCAGCTGACCCCAGAATGTCAATTCTAGTTGTGCATATTTTTTGATACAGTATTTTTGGTATGAGAGGGAGTTTAGAGGGTGCGCCACGCTTTATACGATTTCACTTATGTGTGCAGGGGGCTGGAAGCAACCCCCTTGTTAGTGTGAGGATGCCTGTATAAAATGATGCGGACACAGAGAAGTTTTTCTCACTCTCTCATAGAATTTGGCATCCAGTGGAGCCAAATGTTGAGAGGACAGGCAAAAGGAACAACTTCTTCACATAATTTGTAGTTAATAGTTTATAGTTACTGTGTAATTTGCTACCGCAAGATGTAGTGATGGCCAGCAGCTAGGATGACTTTAAAAGGGAATTGGACAAATTCATGGCTACTGGTGGCTGCTAGTTCTGATGGGTACATTGCCTCCAATATCAGAAGCAGTATGCTTCTGAATACCGGTTGATGAGGAACACAAGCAGGAGATTATTGCTCTCATGTCCTCTGGGCGACCATTGAGGCAAATAGGAAACTGAGCTAGATATGCCTTTGGTCTGATTCAGCAGGGTTCTTATGAAGTAGCGCACATGCATACATGTTAAACATGCCAGAACTGTGTTTTGAATTGCTAATAAGATACCACGAATCTTCAAGTGCAAGCCTACTTTCCTCTCTGCAGCAGATGGCCGCCATGGGATTGTGCGAGTAGACCGGGCCCCATTAGCCGCCAAGCTGGTGGACTTGCCTTGTATCACAGAGAGTTTAAAAACAATCGATAAGAAGACTTTCTATAAGACAGCAGATATTTGCCAAGTAAGTATTGTTTCATGGTCTGGATATCAGACTTTCTCTGTCCTCCCTGTGTCTTGTACACAGTCTCAATTTTGCCCCACTCTCATTTCCATGCTAGAAGCTCTTTATGGATGTTCCACGATGTAAAACATCTACACCCAATTTTGAGTGTGAGAAATTCCTTACAGTTGGCTGTTCTCCCAAAGCAAGAAAATTGAACTGTCTTGGAGAGGCTTGTGCCAAATACTGTTGGTGGCAAAATGGTTGGTTGTCTCCTCTTCTCCCCAGTGCTTTCATATCCAACCAGTGCTGGCTTCAGATTTTGGTCAGCCTTCAGGCACAATGATCTCGATGGGGCCCTTATCTCCATGAGTTCAATAATTCAAATACCAAAATAATAGGAATGTACAAATATTAAACAAACCTATACCATACTGAAACTTCAGATGGCTACATCCATAGCCATAAAGAAGAATAATGTGCAAAAATGTGTGATAATAAAGTTTAATATTACCAGCATAATAGTAATATGAATGTTATTAGAGCCTTCAGGTATCCAACAGTGCGAATCCCTGACATTGACCTTGCATATAACAGTTGCCTCTCTTTGTGGGGATTTAGATGCTTGTGTGCACTGTGGATGGTGAACTATACCCTACTCAGGAAGAGCCAGCTCCAGCGACTACTGATGCTAAAACTCCTTCAAGTGCTGATGTCAAGGCCAATAAGAAGAAAGACAAAGACAGAGAGAAGAAGTTCCTCTGGAATCATGGCAGTGAGTAGAATAACTATATTTCATTTCACCTTCCTTACTCGACTTTGTGCCCGCTTCCCACTCTACCTCCAGAAAAGTCCCTTCCATTGATCCTCAAGGAGTTGGAGTATTGTTTGCCAATACAATATGACCAAGATTCACCCTCACCCTCTTGGTTTCTTCCAAATCGATTTGGTTTCTTCCAAATCGATTTGGTTTCTTCCAAATCGATTTGGTTTCTTCCAAATCAGGGAGCTGCCATTGGCTCTTCTCATCTTGGCTACCTAGCTCACTGCTCAAGGAGAGATCCATTTTCCCTTAGTAAGTCACAATGCCCTTCAGCTCTCCCTTTTGCCCCATGTAATTAATTTGCTGTGATGTTCCAGTTACTCTCCCACTGAAGAATGTGAGGAAGAGGCGGTTCAGGAAGACAGCTAAGAAGAAGGTGAGTTGCATCTCCTTGTTTGGTGTTAGCTTTGAATTGTTGCTCATACATGCTGTGGCAGAAGGCCAACCACAGTGCAAACTGAAGCAGGCTAAAAGTTCCACCAAATCAGATAAATGTTCACCAGTCTGGCATGATTTCATTGCTACATTTACAAGAAAGACAACAACAGAGCACAGCACAGCAACAGCACAGTTGTGTCTCCATCTAGAACTTTCAATGAATGTATATTTGACAGCTAGCCATAGTTAATTAAACCCATAAGGAGGACCTGAGCTCAATAGCCTGCTTTTATTTATGATTCCTAGCAACTGGTATTCAGAAGCAGGTGTGTGTCTGATACTGGAGGTAATATACAGCCTTCATGAGTAGCAGCCACAGTTTCTAAAGATGCACATTGCTTCAAACATTCTTTCTTATAGGAAAAATCCCACTATAAGTGATTCTGGTTTCTTAAAAAACAAACAAAACAAAAACAAACAAAGAGAAATCACATGTCCTTGACTGACAAAATGTAGTAATCCAGTCAGCAGGAACAGATTGACCGGTCTTGTGTGGTCTGTTTTGTTGTTGCTGTTTTTCAAGTGGAATTCCCATGATTCACTGATTTATGTTTTTCAGTGTATAAAATAAGAGAGCAGCATAGAGTATTTTAAGGCAGCTTCCCCCAACCCAGTGCCCTCCAGATGTTTTGAACTTGTACTCCCATCCTTGCCAGCCCAGGTTACCAATGGTCAGGGATGATGGGAGTTGCGAGGGGGGGGGGCACTGTGATGGGGAAGGCTATGTGCTAAAGTGTGCCAAATGATCCTGAATATGCAGATCTAAAAACCATAAGAAGTTCCTTTGCTGAAACAGACCAAGGCCTGACTTATCCAGCATTGTTTGTGAGAATCTGAGCGATCAGGAAGCACTAAGTGATGTGCCATAAATTGTCCTCCCTGGTCTGCTGGTAGACCAGTCTCCTTTCCGCCCATCTCCATTTGAAGGCCTCCGGAGAAGAAGTTGTGACTTGCTTGGAATAATAGCAGGAATCTTACATGATGGCTCAGGAATGCCTTTGAAAATGGAGGTAGAAAGGTTGCAGGCGTGTCTGTGGCATCCAGTAGGAATGACGCTTTGGGCTGAGGCACAACCAACTTGTGGGTGCGTAATATTGTTTTTCTTTCTTTCTTCCTCTCTGGCCCAGTACATTGAGTCTCCAGATGTGGAAAAGGAAGTGAAGCGCCTGCTGAGCACAGATGCTGAAGCTGTTGGAGTCCGTATCCTTTCTTTATAGTGTTTGCTCTTTATGTAGACCAGTTTGCCATCCTTGCCTGAATACACAAGTGCTGAATGTATGTTTGGGGGCAGAGGTATCCCACAATCTTGCATGCTTGCCCTCGCATGCATTGTGTGTCTCCTCTCATCCCCCACACTTGTGACTTTCTGCATGTTGCTCTGGTTAGGCCAGCTGGTGGTGGCTGTTGTTCTTTTTTGCATTTGTACAGATCAAGTAGAATTCTGAGTATGGCAAAGACCCAGAGTGGAAGAGTCTGCTTGCATCTGGCTGAATGTGAGCAGACATATCCTGGCGGCATCTTTCTTGGGATTCATGGCACTTACAGAGGCTAGTCCATTAGGGCACCTTGGGCACTGCCTCGCTAACTGTCCTCAGTCTGCCCTCAGCTGGCCACATCTGCTTGCCTTGCTATTTTCCTCCAGTCTGAAAAGTGGAATTGCTTGTCAGCTTCCTCTTTCTCAGTCTCAGTATTGCCCTTGTAAAACTCAGCAAGGAGGAGGGTGGGAACAGAACCAGAGTTATTGGCTCCACCTATCCTTGTCTCTGGTTGTACCTACTGTTCGTCTCCCTACCTTCTGCCCGACTAGTTCCAGTGGGTACCAGCCACCACTGCGTTGTACCATACCTGTTCAGGAAAGCAGTGTGTGCAAAAAGGAACAGGTGTAGACATCAATTAATGTGCTTCAGTGGAAAGCTGGAGAGTGTTTTCTAATCATCTGAAGAATATTGCTGTAGCATCAATTTAGCAGCGCAGATTCCATTTTTCTAGAGGATGCCTCCCTATTGAACTGGTTTTTCCTTGACTCTTCTGTACCTGTTCTGAGGCTGGGAGGTCATTGCCGAAGATGAAACAAAAGACCCTGACAACCATGGTTCACTCACAAGCTTGGATATTTCTTCTCCTGGGATGTCTGGACACAAACCAAGCCATGGTACTGCAGGTATTGTCAAACTTCAGTAGCTCCCTAACTTAAAGGAAGAGCTGTAGATCATCTTATCTTATATGCCAGAGTTTGAAGTTTCAGTCCCTGATACCTTAATAGGTATTTTGTGGTTTTATATCTTGGTTTTATTCTGTGATCTGCCCTGAGACCCCTGGGTGTAGGTAAAGGTAAAGGACCCCTGACAGTTAAATCCAGTTGCGAACGACTCTGGGGCTGCGGCGCTCATCTTGCTTTACTGGCCGAGGGAGCCACCGTTTGTCGGCAAACAGGGTCATGTGGCCAGCATGACTAAGCTGCTTCTGGCGAAACCAGAGCAGCGCACGGAAACACCATTTACCTTTCCGTCGGAGCTGTACGTATTTATCTACTTGCACTTTGATGTGCTTTCGAACTGCTAGGTTGGCAGGAGCTGGGACTGAGAAACGGGAGCTCACCCCATCACGGGGATTCGAACTGCTGACCTTCTGATCGGCAAGTCCTAGGCTCAGTGGTTTAGACCACAGCACCACCCGTGTCAGTATATAAATTCAATAAATAATAATAATAACCTCCAGTTAAAATTATTGGGAACCAAGTGATGAGAAAGACCCCTTTCTGCTTGAGTTCCTAGAGAGACACTGCCTTTCAAAGTGGACAGTCCTGAGCTAATTGAGCAAATAATAACTCTAGTATAATGTAGTTGCCTGTATTCATATTCCAACTTGCTGATGCTTACATTTCTAGATGCTTTCATGCAGATGGCTAAGTACAAAATATATTGACAGAAGCTTTTGGGTACAGATTTCTGACCCAGTGGGGTAGAGAAGAATTTCACCTGGCCTGGCAAGGAAGCTGGAGGTCTTTAAATTAAAACAGCGTCAAGGAGGCTATTTGTTATCATGCTAACCAAAAGGTTAGCAATACTTTTCTAGGATAATTTTTACTGTGCATATTGTAAACTATACTCTTCCCTTTTTCCTTGTTGCTTCAAAGCGATTGAACATGCTGAGCTCCGGGAGATGTTTAAGGATGTCAGCAGTACCAGCAGTGATGAGGAGGAGAGGGATGACCTGAACATCATGGACACAGAAGAAGACTTAGCGAGGAGACTGCAGTGCAAGCTGAATGAATCAGATGGGCAACAGCAAGAAAATGAAGGGTCCAACCAGATAGGTATGATGCCTGAGACCCCCAGGGAGGGAGGCTGTACAGTAGATGGGGTGGTCAACTTGAATCAGGACCTTACTCGGCTTGTGCCAGAATATGCAGAGGATTGTTTGACTTGTTTCTGGAAGTGCTAAGTTATCTGCTCTGTCTTCCAGCCATGGGAATCCAGAAGCAGATCGACAACCTGAAAGACAAGTTGCAGGAGACCCAGGACCGCAGAAAGCGCCAAGAAGATCTCATCATGAAAGTTGAGAACCTAGCCCTCAAGGTGAATTCAGCATCACCACCCCTTCTCTAGAGAGAGTCTAATAGAAGCCTGCTCAGCTCAGCTGAGTTTGGCAGGTGTTTATAGCTAGTAGGCATCTCGTTCAGCAGAGACAATAGTCCCTATGGTGGTAGAGTATATGATTTGCAGAAAGTCCCAGGCTCGTTCCCTGAATATCCAGTTAAAAAATAAATTAGGTTGCAGTTGGTGAGTCTCTGCCTGAGACTCTGGAGAACCACTTCCAGTTGGGGTAGACAAGAGATGGGCAAACTTTTCACACCACGTGTCACATTCCCAGATGGGCAGCTTTCTGGGGATGAGTAGCACAATAAATGTCAGATTTACTTTTGTGCAGTATACGTCCATCACTGTCTTCCATGCAAGCAACTAGGGGGCAGTGGCAGAGTTCAAGGATGCATTCCAGCCAGACAGTAGCATGCAAGGGAGGTTGTGAAGTAGGGCTCCTTAGGGGTGTGGCTTGGGGAGATTCCCGTGGGCCAAATAGAGCAGCCTGGAGAGTGACATTTGACCCCCTGGCATGATATTTACACACTCCTGTAGTAGACAGTACTGAACTAGAATGTCAGCATTCTTCAGCCTTGAGTCTCCAGGTATTGTTTGACTACAGTTCCCATAATCCCCACTTAAGTAATTGTTGGGGATGATAGACGTTGTAGTCCATCAACATGGAGATCCATGGCTAAAGGAACACAGGATGGTCAACAAACTGACCTCATAGAAAGCAGATTCATCTTGGGGAGCAGGTAGATAACCCTAGTATATCAGGGCTCACTTCCTAGACAATAATTTGAGAAAGAACCTGAATAGGTAACCAAGTTTTAAGGAGAGTAATACAGCCCTGTGCTGTTTTCATCTTAACCTGTGGCTTGAGAAAATCCACACCCTTGGGTTATGCAGCAGCACAACCTGCGATTTTGCCACAGTTGCCTTTTTTGTGGTTGGTCTGTGTGGGAGGTCAGTGCAGGCTGAAGACCCAGCTGTGCGCATGAAACTGCCCTTTGCAAAAGAAAACCTATATGTGTTGTGTTCTTTTGTTAGAAAAGTACAGGAGCAACAGCCACATTTCCCGCCCATCTTGTTTTCCAGACCCGCCTCCAAGCTGTGCTGGATGAATTCAAACAGCAGGAAGAGCTAGAGAAGCAGCAGGTAAGGTGGTCTGTAAGGCTGACAAATGGGGAAAGGGCAGTACAGTTAATCAAGCTGCATTGTGAATCCACAAGCAATGCTAAAGTCTTTCCCCCATGTGATAATGAACCATATTTTCCCAACTGTGAACTTGAAAAGCTTTTCATCATTTGAGAAAAATTATGCTGTGCTCTCTGGTACAATACAGTGTGAAATGCTTGCCAGTAGCTGAACTGTCCGCAAGTGCTTTGTAGTGTGGCTTAAGAGCTCTTAACCATATTTTGTCTCTCTACATTCTGTTTCTCTTCAGCTGGCCTCTCTTCAAGAGCAGCTAGAAGCCCTTATGGAAAAATGAGTCCGGCTTTGACACACCAAGCCAGTACAGATGTGATGCCAACCGAAAAGCTCCAGAGACTGCCTGCCTTTTTTTGGGGGGGGGCTTTTTAATTCACCAGTGTTAGATGGATTTGGTTCTATGGCTGGGAAGCAGATCCCTATCAGTTTTTGATGTTTTATTTGCACAAGGGACTGGCGTTTTGCAGGTAATGGACCAGACATGTGGACAGAAAGTACCATCACTTGAGGGGAAGATACTGGTTCCCTCGAGCACACACACATGGTCGGTCTCCTGATGAAGATAGAAAAGTCTTAATTACAGTCTTGGTCCTTAAAATTTATTACAATTTTGCTAGAAGCTACCCAGAGTGGCTGGGGCAACCCAGCCAGACAGGCTGCATAGAAATAATGATTTTTTAATATAATTAATAATAATAATAATATAATTATTTTACTTTATGCTGAGCCAGCATGCAACATTCTTGTTTTTATTTTTTATTTTAAAAAAGAAGCGTATGCTCCTAAGAGTATTTCTTTCCTGGAAGAGAGTTATTAGGGCACAGTGCAGAAGCGACTTGTGAGAAGGAAAACACCACTGTTCCCATTCTTCATATACTGGCATGTGTTGTCTGTAAGAGGTTTACCTACAAAATAACAGCAAATAAAAATGTATGTTTATTGATCTCATATTTTTTGTAATGTGGACAGTTTCCTCAAGATGGTTGGATACACACAAGCTAATCCCAGCTTTTTCCCTCCAGAGGAATAGCTTTTTAATTCTTGTGGCTAAACAATTTCAACACACAATAGGTTCAGAAGGTAATGGGTATCATCATCATCAAGTATTCTGCCCATTCCTGCTCATGCTCTGTCCCTTCACAACTTCGCACTGCATCATTCCATTTGTAGTCACAATCTAATCACTGTCTGTTATTTTAAAGAGAGAGAGTGAGAGTGAGTGTAATATTATGCCCCTTGACCTCAGTGTGGGTTGTGTCTTTTAAAAACAAAATGAACATGTGATTCTCCAGATGTTCAGCTCAGCTCCCCTCAGCCAGTATGGTCAGTGGTCAGAGATAATGGGAATTGTATTCCAGTAACATCCGGAGGTCCACAGGTCATTCCACCTCTGTTGTATAGATGCCATATAAAACAAATGAGAAAACTACTGCTAAACTTGAAAGCTAGCTATCTCAATCTGTTAATTTTGTATACCGTATTTTGCGCCCTATAGGACTCTCCGGCCCATAGGACGCACCTAATTTTTTTGGGGGGAAATAAAGAAAATCCCCCCCCCCAGGTGCGGGGCTGGAAGAACCAGGTCTGCCTTCCCGCTGTCCCCCGAGCTTGTGGGGCTGACGATGGGGAGAAGTGCGCTGATCCCGGGACTGCAGGCAGCTCTGCACCACCATCCGGAGCGGAGCGGGACTTAGCGCCCAGCTCCCAATGGCCGCGCAGAGCTGCGCTGATCCCGGGACTGCAGGCAGCTCTGCGCGGCCATCCGGAGTGGGGCGGGACTTAGCGTCCCGCTCCCGATGGCCACGCAGAGCTGCGCTGATCCCAGGACTGCAGGCAGCTCTGCGCAGCCATCGGGAGCGGGGCGGGGCTTCGCCCCCAGGCTCCTGGTGGCCGCGCAGAGCTGTGCTGATCCCGGGATGGCAGGCAGCTCTGCGCCGCCATCCGGAGCGGGGCGGGACTTAGCGCCTGCTGCCGATGGCCGTGCAGAGTTGAGCTGATCCCGGGACTGCAGGCAGCTCTGTGCCGCCATCCGGAGCGGGGCGGGACTTAGCGCCCCGCTCCCGATGGCCGCGCAGATCTGTGCTGATCCCAGGACTGCAGGCAGCTCTGCGCGGCCATCGGGAGCGGGGCAGGGCTTCGCCCCCGGCTCCCGGTGGCCGCGCAGGTCTGCGCTGATTCCAGGACTGCAGGCAGCTCTGCGCGGCCATCGGGAGCGGGGCGGGGCTTCGCCCCTGGCTCCCAGTGGCCGCACAGAGCTGCGCTGATCCCGGGACTGCAGGCAGCTCTGTGCCGCCATCCGGAGCGGGGCGGGACTTAGCGCCCCGCTCCCGATGGCCGCGCAGATCTGTGCTGATCCCAGGACTGCAGGCAGCTCTGCGCGGCCATCGGGAGCGGGGTGGGGCTTCGCCCCGGCTCCCGGTGGCCGCGCAGATCTGCGCTGATCCCAGGACTGCAGGCAGCTCTGCGCGGCCATCGGGAGCGGGGCGGGGCTTCGCCCCTGGCTCCCAGTGGCCGCACAGAGCTGCGCTGATCCCGGGACTGCAGGCAGCTCTGCGCCGCCATCCGGAGCGGGGCAGGACTTCGTGCCCGGCTCCCGGTGGCCGCGCAGAGCTGCGCTGATCCAGGGACTGCAGGCAGCTCTACGCAACCCTTGGAGCCGGTCTCTCGAGGGTTGCACAGAGCTTCCTGAAGCCTGGAGAGCGAGAGGGGTCGGTGCGCACCGACCCCTCTCGCTCTCCAGGCTTCAGCGAAAGCCTGCATTCGCCCCATAGGATGCACACACATTTCCCCTTCATTTTTGGAGGGGAAAAAGTGCGTCCTATAGGGCGAAAAATACGTTAATTCCATTTGGATCAACCTGACTTCCTCCCACTGGAAGTTTGAACTCTGGTTTTGAAGTAAATTAATGTCTTTGAGTTAGGATGTCCTCTGGGTGGTACAACTTAGAGGATCAACTGAACAACCTGTGTCATCCCTGCCACTTGCAGCATGGTGAACATAATGTATGTTTTATGTACTTTTTATGGGTTGTACTTATAAGTATGGGTTGTACTTTGACCAAACTGCGGGAGGCAGTGGAAGACAGAAGTGCCTGGCGTGCTCTGGTCCATGGGGTCACAAAGAGTCGGACACGATTAAATGACTAAACAACAACAACATGAGTTGTACTTAGATTGCATTGAAATCAGATAAGTTGTGACTTTCAAGTTTCATTGATTTCAGTGGTAGCTAAGTGGGACTAACATGGAAACAACCCTGGGTATTGATGCAAAGTATGCATTAAATCATGACATGGGCTGCAACTAAAAGGCATCAAACAAGTGTAAAAAGAAGGTTTCCCAAATGTACCAAAAACATTCCTTACCTGGGGCACCATTTGATCTCTGGTTAACCCTTGGATGGAGGTTTATGGCCCAGAATTCTTTTGTAGAGGAAGCATTTTTCTATGGAGGGGCATTCACACTGTCTCAACTAGCCCTAGGAAATTGCTAGCATCTTCTAGAAGGATGCTGGGGGATTTCTCTGTTTACTAGACTAGCCTAATCTAATTTCATACCTACTAAGAAGGCAAATCCTGGATTAACCTGGCCTGGCAAGGAGGGGATCAGGAAGGCAGCTTCAGCGTGTTGTTTTCCCAGCACATTGGAGAAGGTGACAAGGACCGGGACAATATCTCTGCCTCCCAAAGGGGTCTGGGCAGAGAAGAATTTCTGCTCAATTTTCTAGAGTCAGTTGGACATTAGTACCATCAAAATAGATTGGGAGTAGAAGTGGGTCTGTTGCAGCAAGGCATTGTAAAACCATCTAAAGAGTTCTCCGGAAAAGAAAGCCGCTAGCAGCTCTGCCATGGAGGAAACGTATCTACTTAACGTGGAAGGAGTCAAGAAAAAGATTTTACATGGTGGTTACGGTCCGTTGCCAGATTTCAAAGATGGGAGCAAGGTAAATGGTTGCAAGCATAGAAACCATTAAAAATAGGTAAATAGGATCATAGGAAGATGTCTTACACCATGCCAACTTGTCTCATCTAGGTCATGGTTGCCGATATACTGAGTTGCAATGGCTCTCCCAAGGTTTTGGACAGGAGACTTTCAATCCCAGCTGGGGGTGCTGGGTACTTAAATAGGGACCTTTTGCATGCTAAGCATGTGCTCTGCCCCTGAGCTAGAGCTCTTCAGCAGTTATTAGCAATTATGGCTAAATTGGAGACAGTATACGCTGAATTTGAGTGGCTGGGGTCGGCAGCATGGAAGAGCAATTGCTTTCATGTTCTGCTTATGGGTTTCCTGGATGCATGTTGCTGGCCACTGTTGGAAATGGGTGCTGGACTAGGTGGGTCTTTGATCTGATTCAGCAGGCAATTGATTCTTAGGTAATTAGGTAAAAAGATGGGCAGCAGAAGGGTTGACCTGGAACACTCCTCTTTATTCCTCTGCCTTCTGTCTCTTCTGACCACTGGCTTTAGAAAGCTGTTTTTCGGTTACAGAAGTAAAGCACACAGTAATAAGGCAGTGAATCATTTTCAGTTGTATAATGTGCCTAACTTCTATAGAGCTACAGATAGGTAGCCGTGTTGGTCTGCCATAGTCAAAATAAAAAAATTCCTTCCAGTAGCACCTTAAGGACCAACTAAGTTAGTTCTTGGTATGAGCTTTCGTGTGCATGCACACTTCTTCAGATACACTGATACAAGTGTGCATGCACACGAAAGCTCATACCAAGAACTAACTTAGTTGGTCTTTAAGGTGCTACTGGAAGGAATTTTTTTCTTTTTTCTATAGAGCTGTGGAGGCTAAGCGTTCTATCAGGTGCTAGCCCTATTCCGAGTAGACCCATTGTAATTAAATGACCTACTCTCAGTAGGACTAGCAGCCCTACATATTTAAGTTCCTGTCCTATCTTTCAGTTATGTGCTTTTGGAATTATGACACTCATTTGCTATTGGTTAGCAGTTCGAAAGCACGTCAAAGTGCAAGTAGATAAATAGGTACCGCTCTGGCGGGAAGATAAACGGCGTTTCTGTATGCTTCTCTGGTTTCACCAGAAGCGGCCTAGTCATGCTGGCCACATGACCTGCAAAAACTCTGCGGACAAATGTTGGCTCCCTCGGCCAGTAAAGCGAGGTGAGTGCCGCAACCCCAGAGTCGTTTGTGACTGGACTTAACTGTCAGGGGTCCTTTACCTTTAAAGGACAAAAATTCCCACATAGGAAGAGGAAACTGAGCAGAGTCCCATTCAATCGGGGGAGGCAATAAATAATTGCCCCAGAACACTGTGGAAGGCAAAGCAAAGGTGGTTCTGAACTTCCAGAGGTTTAGATTTGAGCTGACTACAGTCCTAACCATTATTAACTTTAGTTTGCCTTTGATCCAGATCACATTCCACTTCCAGACGCTAAAAGACAACTTTGAGAGAACGGTGATAGATGACAGCCGGGGCCCTGGCATCCCCATGGAGATTATTGTGGGGAAGATGTTCAAAATCGAGGTGTGGGAGACCCTTCTAACTTCCATGCGGATCGGCGAGGTGGCAGAGTTCTGGTGTGATGCTATTGTGAGTGTGCAATCGTGTCAGGCATACCCTGAACGCATGAAATTGTCAAGTTCATGCCTACCCTAATTAGCAGAAAGTTATTTGCAATTGACTATCAAGCACCTGGTACCCTTCAGATGTTGTTGAACTCCAACTCCCATCTTCCCCAGCTAGCATGGCCAGTGGCCAAGGAAAATGGGAGTTGTAGTCCGTCAACATCTGGAGAACACCACAGTGGCTATCCTAAAATATGCTCACAACCTCCCATCATTTGACCTAGCTATCCAGATTCATTAAAATAATTCCCCAGGCTCCACCTTTTCAAAGTCTCTGGAACGTAGGAAGCTCCCTTATACCATGCCAAATTATTGGTCCCTCTGACCCAATACAGTCTACGTTTAACTGGCTACGTATCTCCAGGGTCTTGGGAACAAAATGGTCTTCTCCATCACCAGCTACTTTATTATCTTAATTTGAAATCTAACCCTACCCTAAGCATGTAATGCAGGAACTCTACCACTGAACTACATGCCTCATCAATCAATTTCCTTTTATCAAGTGCCTCTTGCGATAGATTCTGGAGTAAAGCAGGGATGGAAAATTGCAAAGGGTTTTGGACTCGAGGAGGCGGGGCGGGCTGTGGGTTCAAATACCTATTAACTTGCCTCTTCTCTTCAGGCCTTGGGCAAATTTCTGTTTCTTATTGTGAGTTGACTATGGGCTATTTCCAGGCCACCTGTATACTGAACATCCATCCTGATTTGTTTCCATGGAGATTAAATAGCCAACATTGTCTAATGAACTTTTGTTCTGACTTGTTTGTGGGGAGGTTAGATGCTGCTGCATCAAAGCGAGTGTTATCCAGCACTTCCCAGTGCATCTTACCCTCATTTCCTGATCACAAAAATTCTTTTTTTTTGGGGGGGGGGAGTGGCCTTGTTGTGCAAGACTGCTCTCCCCCACTCCCCAATCCATTATAGTTGCACAATCTGAATTTGCCAGTGACTTGATCCTGTCCCAAAATAGCAATAGTCTGGAAGTGTCCTAAGAGAATGCCAATGACCTAGCCTGACGCTTGGGAGCATGATAGGCTACGTTGTGCCTTTTTATGCTAAGATAATGCAGATCCTAAGGGACATGGGTGGCGCTATGGGCTAAACCACTGAGCCTAGGACTTGCCGATCAGAAGGTTGGCAGTTTGAATCCCCGCGATGGGGTGAGTTCCCATTGCTCAGCCCCAGCTCCTGCCAACCTAGCAGTTCGAAAGCGCGTCAAAGTGCAAGCAGATAAATAGGTACCGCTCTGGCGGGAAGTTAAATGGAGTTTCTGTGCACTGCTCTGGTTTCACCAGAGGTGGCTTAGTCATGCTGGCCACATGACCCAGAAGTTGTACGCCGGCTCCCTCGGCCAATAAAGCGAGATGAGTGCTGCAACCCCAGAGTCGTCTGCAACTGGACCTAATGGTCAGGGGTTCCTTTACCTTTAATGCAGATCCTACATTAAGGAAAAAATACCATCTTCCCTCTTGGACATCTGATTGTAGCACATCACATTTCCCATGCAAGGCCCTGTATGCTCTCTGCCCCAGTCTTATGGTTGCCTTCTTTGCAATTTCAGCACACGGGAATGTACGCCTTGGTCTCCAAGGGCATGAGGAAAATTGCCGAGGGCAAGGACCCTCTGGAGGGCCAGAAACATCGCTGTGGGATGGGCAACATGTTTGATTACTACACCACAGGCCATGCAGACCTGGATGAACTGCAGCAGACGCCACAGCCCCTTATTTTCATTATGGAGCTGTTCAAAGTGAGTGGGAGAATCAGAAGGAAACTACAGTAACGTTGCGTAACGTGCCTTTGCCACCATCTATCTCATCAATGGATGATTATTTATGAACTTTATATTCCCCTTTCCTCCAAAGGAGGTCGATTGGTTTATCACACCCTCCCCCCCTTTTTACCCTCACAACACCCCTGTGAAGTAGCCTGGGAGACAGCAGCTGGCCATGGACACTCTGTGAACACCACGGCTGCGTGGGGATTTGAGCCTCCCAGCCCACTGTTTCCCAGGCCTAATCCAGCATCATTCTGGCTACTACATGCCACTGACATGGCAGTCAGTGCCAATGAGTACCAGTTTGTGCCCAGCTGTGTCAGGTGCAAAAGCTTTTTGTGGATTCTACCACCGCAGTTGGAGGGAAGAAGCATTCCTGCCCAAATCACCCTCTCACCCACCCCAAGGTCCTTGCACTTTGAAAACTGGCTCCTCAGAGAAAAGGGTTCAACTTACCTCATCCCTGATGTGCTGTTTTCCTATTGTCAGCCTGCCTATGCACAGCATACGTTTTCAGAAAGCCTTGCCCAGGTGCTTCCACCATCTGCTGTGAACTGGGTGATGACTTAGTAAGCGGACCTTCTCTGCTGCAGCTCCCTCAGAAATCTTTGTACTGGGAGGTCCAGGGACAGATATTAGAGCTGTCCACATGCACTGGGTGCTGAGTCAATGGGGGTGCTATCTCAAAGCTAGCCCTGGTGATCATCCAATGTTTATTGGATGGATTTTCCTCCTAAATTGATTTTTGAATTCTGAATTTATTGTTATTCGTGTTTTATATTGTATTTTATACTGTTTTTTGTTGCATCAATTAAGGGTTTTAAATCTGTTGTTAGCTGCCCTGAGCCCGGTTTTTTGAACCGGGAAGGGCGGGGTAAAAATAAAATTTTATTATTACGATTATTATTATTAAAGCTGGGTAAGCAAGGCACTGGGCTTTTGGGGAGGAGGTGTGAAGCTCTGGTAGGATCCTAGAGTCTTCTCACCTCGTTCCCAAAGCCTAGCTAGCACTTCCCCAGTTTTCAGCACCAAAAAGGAGATGGCGCAGAATGTGGGAATCCCCCTCTTGCAGGTGTACTAGTATGGAACCCCTGTGTAAGTGGGGGTTCCCCTGTAATAACTGTGGTTTTCTATCCTATCTAGGTAGAGGATCCCTCTTCCTACAAGCGGGATACGTGGGCCATGAACAACGAGGAGAAGCTGCTGGCTGTGCCAAAGCTGCACACGGAGGGTAACCGACTGGTCCTTTCCAGGAAATTCAAGGAAGCGGCAGAGAAATACCAGGAAGCTATCATCTGCTTGCGCAATATCCAGGCCAAGGTAAGAGTTGGGTGGAGATATAATAAAAAAGTAATTGATTTAAAATATGTTGGCTATAAACAGGCTGCCTGTCTCCATATTTGACTGCCTGTAGAGTAGGACTTTCTATTGTTACCATCTAAGGCAAGCGGGGTAGTTGCCCAGGACAGGGTCTTCTCAGTGGTGTCCCCTTCAATTATGAAATGCTCTCTCCAGAGAGGTCTGCTTGGTGTGTTTTTTGTCGTTTTCTTGGCACCATGTAAAGACCATTGCAGCAGCAACAACAACAAAATATCCCAGGCCTTTTAGGCAAAATGTTAGTTCCATTGATTGTTTCACATGGCTTTTAAGATCTTGCCGCCATTCCAATGTTTGGGTTTATTTAGATATTTTTTATTTGCATTGTTCTTTTCTAAAAACTGTTTTGCATTTCCTTCTCATATGAATTGTTTCTATGATTTTTTATTTTAAAATCAAAAGGTGGTATAAATATGTATAATCAGAACCATGAAGCAAGGAGAAGAACCCACCTCAGGCAGCAGAAGTGCAGGAGGCGGTGCTCTACCTGATCTACTACTTCTGCCACTGCCGGAGAGAGGGAAGCTTTGTAGCACATGGCGCTGCTCACCTTCCCTGCCCCTGGATAGAGGAGCTGAGTGTTGACACTTTGAGGAGCAACCCAGCTCCCGCCTAATTTGGTGAGAGCTGGGGCACGAAGGCGGCAGATGTTGTTGGACTCCAACTCCCATCAGCTCATGTCAGAATAGCCCTGCAGTGCAAGATGGTGGTGGAATTTGTAGTGCAACAGCCCCTGGAGGGCCAAAGGTTCTCCCATCCCTACAATATGGACCATAATGAAGGTTTTGAACATGGGTAGGCGAACTAAGGCCCAGGGGCCGGATCCAGCCCAATCGCTTTCTAAATCTGGACCACGGACAGTCCAGGAATCAGTGTGTTTTTACATGAGTAGAATGTGTGCTTTTATTTTTAAAAATGTGTGCTTTTATTTAACATGCATCTCTGTGTTATTTGTGGGGCATAGGAATTCGTGTCCCCCCGCCCTTCAAAATATAGTCTGGCCCTCCACAAGGTCTGAGGGACAGTGGACCGGCCCTCTGCTGAAAAAGTTTGCTGACCCCTGGTTTTGAATGTCCAGTGTTGGACTATATTCTTGGACCACTCATTCCTCATGAAGGACTTAGCATGTCTGCTGTCTTGCCACCCCTAAAGTTAAGCTGTATTTCACCTGGCCGCTGTCTAGATCACCTGGGGATCCATTTTTAAGCTATTCTGAGCTCTCTGTGAGAAAGAGGTGGATGCAAATAAACCATTTTGTTAATTAGCTAGGTGTTCTCTTTTGCCATGAACGAGCTTGTTGGCCCCCATGTCTCTGGTGTAGGCTGCTGTGCCCCACCCTGAACACTGGCTGCAATGCAGGGAGTCTCTGTCTCTTAGTGCACTATTCCAAACCTTACCTGGAGATGCTGGTGATGGAACCTGGGACCAGCATGCAAAACCTGCAAAGCGGGTGCCTTTACCACTAAGCTACAACTCTTCTCCAAACCCACCATCTTGTTCTTTGCTGGGTTTCTCCACAGGAGAAGCCGTGGGATGAAGACTGGATGAAGCTGGAGAATCTCATTACACCTCTTGTGCTGAACTACTGTCAGTGCCAGCTGGAGTTGGGGGAGTATTATGAGGTGCTGGAGCACACAACCGACCTCCTGCAGAAGAACAATGGTGAGTGGTTCCTTCAGCTCGCTACTTGCAGAACCCTCCTCTATCCTTTTCTGCATGTGCCAGGGCCCTACATTGCATGAGCATAGAGATGTGCTCCAGCATTCCTCCTGTTGCCCCGAGACTACACATCTCACATCACATACAATTTTATTGGCCACCCTGAAAACATCAGTGACCAATGCAATTACTTGGGCAGTTTGTTAAGACTGGGTGAGCTCACACGCTTTGTTCCTTTGAGTTATTTATGCTTCCAAAAAGAGCAAAGCAAACATTCGATACTAGTTTAGATGCATCCAACTGACATGCAATCACTGACGCACAAGTCCTTTTGGAAGAAGGCAGAAGGGGGTGGAATAAGGGTGGAGCGGGGTGCACTTATGCACGCCCTGCCAATGTGTGCAGGGGCCGGGAACAGAAGCCCTGTGCAAAATAGTCACTGTCTGTATCAATAGCCTGCTTTTGCAGTCTTGAGGTCTAGATCATCAATATTATTATTAATTAAAGTTGGGGTTTTGAGAACACAGTGTTCTACGCTACTTACCAAATTATTCATGCATCGTGATTGTGAAACCACAAGGTTCAGCACTGGTTCCAGGTTTTGGGGTGCTGTTGGGCAAGATGCTTTGGTGGGGTCTCCTCCCTCCATGAGTCCATCTCTTCCTTCCCACGATCACAAGTGTCACATGATCAGCACAGCAACAAGGCTCCCTAGCAGGACTGGGGAAGCGCAGGCCTAGGGGCCAGATACAGCTGGATTCTTTGAAACGGAATGTAAACTCAGCTGAAGTCTTTCTCCCAATGTGCAGGAGGAGGAGAGTGGGAGCATGTGAGCCCAGTGCTGGATTCCAACTCCAATCGGCACATTTAATGGCCAGGGAAGATGGGAGTTGTGGGCAGCAGCATTTGGAGCACCACAAGTTATTTAGCTTTAGTTTCAGCATTATGTGTGATCCTACCCCATTGTGTCTCAGTGAATAACTGAGGAGGAAACATCAACAGTTGAGTTTGGTTTTATTGACCCATCGCCATCTGGCAATTTTACACAAGGCTACTGGTACCTCTGAGAGAGAGAGAGAGATTTAGGCTGTTTACACACCATACATTTAAAGCACACACCCCTGCAAATAATTATTGTTAAGGGTGCTGTTAATTTTAGCTCTGTGTTATAATAATTTTAAGGTCCCAAATATGGAATATTCATAAATGTACACATATCTAAATATATGAACCGTGTGTCTGAAATAGTATGGGAGAGCAATCCTGAAGCCATTTTGACTCTCCCAAATTACTTCAAATATTCCTCTGCAGTAAGGGAGGCAAAGAGAGAAAGACTTGTCATTGTCTTTTTGCTTGCAAATCCTGTCTTAAGGGCACATTTGTGTATAAATAGGGTGAGCCTGTGGCCTAAAGTATTAACCATCACAAAAGAAAGGCCAGGCTGCCCAGGTAATACAATCAGTGACCATTATCAGGTAGGTAGGATTTCTGCTGTAGACCGCCTCTTTCTGTGATGTATGTATGGTGTTTAGGGGTGGTGGTCTTGGGGTACAGCGTGGGCAATTTCAAAAGGCCTTGTGAACTATTGTTCAGGGTTGTCCTCCCTCCTGCGCGTGGTGGGTTGCAATGGTTCGTGAATAAAGATCAGGCTTACTAGCCGCTTTATTTCTCAATGTACTCTGATATTTTCTCCTACCGATAGGGCTCTGTATCGGCTCCGGAATGCCCCATAAGGGAAAGGGAGCAGTTTTTCTTAAAACATCTGTAAGGGGTGAGCAACAATTCCCAGTATTCTTTGGTGGGAGGAACTGCGCTTTAAATGTATGTTGTGTACACAGTCATTGTGTAACCCAAGTGGCCTGACTTCAGTCTCATGTGGTCCACTCAGATGACAACGTAAGAAACACCCTACCCTTACATGGCTCAGGAAAGCAGAATATTGAGAGCGGTGGCTTTTAACTCTGTAATTTATTAGATTTGTATATGAGAGCTAGCAAACCAACTGACTTTGTTCTTTTGCTAGAAAATGTCAAGGCTTATTTCAAACGGGCTAAAGCCCACGCTGCTGTCTGGAATGAAAAGGAGGCCCGAACAGACTTTTTGAGGGTGGCCCACTTAGATCCATCGCTGACTGCTGCTGTGAGGAAAGAATTGAAGCTCTTGGGGGAGAGGATGAGGAAGAAGCACGTAGAAGACCGCAAGAAGTACAAAGATCTCTTCCAGCAGCCTCCTCCTAAAGGAGAAACTGAGGGGAGAGCAATGGAGGAGACAGAAAAGCTGTCAGATTCTAGCCTCGGCCCACAAACAGAGGAAAAGAATCAAGAAACCCTGAGGCCTGAGAGAGGAAGAGAAGAAGGGAGATGGATGGGTGCAACAGAAGCAACAGAAGAAACAGAGCAAGGGAACTTAGCAGAGAAAGAGGATGGACTCCTAATGAAGACAGGCGAAATGGACAAAGAGGACATCACCCCTCAGAAAGTGAGGGAAGAGGAAATGGGAAATAAAGATAAAGGAATGATGGAGAGTCATTCTGGAGATGACCTGACAGGCTGTGAAACCTCTGGCAGCAAGGAACAATTAGAGTTCGGGCAGTGGAATCTTGAAGAACAGAGGGGGAAAGTGGAAGAGATTAATTCTGGGGCTTGGGATCAAAACAGAGAAGTGGATTTTCCAGTGCTGGAGGAAAAGGACGCAGAAAGAAGAGCCGTCCCTGGGAGCTCTGGGAAGGAATTAGGGGGAGTTGCAGGAAACCATGTGAACAGCAACGTACGGGAAGGGTTCATTAAAGGAGCTTGTGAGACTGGAGTGGGCATTGGAACAGAGAACTTCCCAAGAGAGATGGAAGGATATGAAGAAAGTTGTGGGAAACGGGAAGCCCAAACTGTTGAATTGCCAGGGGTACAGGGTGATAAAGGCTTTGGAGCAAAGGATCCCAAGGATGGGGTTATAGTGGAGAGCCCTCAGGAAAGTAGTGAAAAAGATGACTTCCAAATCTTTCAGGAAGCATCAAAGACAGAAACAAGTGTGTCAACAGAACCGAGAGAAAAGGTCAGTTCTGACTTGGAAACTTGTGGTGGGCCAAGAAAGGAGAATTCTGCTAGAGAGGAGGAGGAGGAACCTAAAGAAGAAACAAAATTGGAAGAGAAAAGAAGAGACGATAATCGTCATTCTATTCCAGAAGAGGAGACACGTTGCTGTGAAGCAGGCCCAGAGCATTGTGAGGGAGAGGCAGACCCAGAAGACTTTAAAAGAGTGGCAACTGGTGATTATGTGAAAATAACATTAGATGTTAGGGCCAAGGAAGTGATAAGCCTCGAATCACAGCATGCCAGAGAAGAGGGGGGTGGCCACAGAGAGGTGGCTGGATGTAGGGAGGGAGGAAGTGAAGTTGGTGACAGATCTAGGCCGTGCAAAGATGCACAAGGAGATGAAGTAGACCAAGAATGGTTCAAGGCAGAAATAAGCTTCAAAGCTGATGATCTGGAGATGGGAATGAGAGGGGAGGATTCCAAGACAGAGCAAGCAGATCTGCAAGTTAGGGGGGAAGAGCCAGTAGCGAAAACAGGCAGGGAAGCAGAACTGATTGTGGGGCAAGACTCTCTATGGGGCAACAGTGAGGTGTCAAGAAAGGAGGATGGAGATACAGAAGATATTTCATTGGCCACCCACTGCAGAGGAGACAAAAGCGAAGTGCTGGAGTTGACTGGATCTGGAGCAATGGGTGAGCTGAACATTTCTACCCTGAGACAACGCAACCTGATGAAAGAGGAAACCCAGTGAGGAGACAGAGAGTCAGGTATGAAAAATAGTGGGTTGTAGAATCAGTTGCTAAGGTCTAGAGCAGAGCTTTCCAAACTGTGTGTCACGACATGTTAGTGTGTTGGCTGCAGTGTGCTCCTCCCAGGGCTGGAGAGGGGGTAATTTAACCTCCAGTTTGCTAATAAAACTGAATTACTGTTGCAAAATGATGTGTTTCTTTAAAAAAGTGTGTCACCAACATAAAAAGTTTGGAAAGCTCTGGTCTGTGGTGATATTGGGGAGCAGGGTCAGAGTGAAAATGTGCTAGCTAATGATCTTTGACGTGGCCAGCTCATCTTGTTGAGAACAGGCAAGTCAGGGTCTGGTGTAGTAATCAAAGGCTCAAGGAGGGAGCAGCCATTGCATCTACACCTAAGAAAATAAGCATGCTTGCTCCTTCTTGGGTCTGCTGGTATTCTCTTCAGTTTCCTTCCTCAACTGAAGAATTGTCTGCAAAAAAGTGCTATACAGAGTCATCGTCTCATCCTCATTCAGCCACTGCACGTGTACTCAGAAAATAAACCTCCTCTTTGCCACCACAGGCAAAGTCTAAAATCTCAGATGGAAGCTAGAGATGGGTTATGATTTCCATCTCCCTGCCCCAAAGATTCTTTGCAGATTTTTAAAAAAATTGTATTGTGCTATAGCTGTACAGTGCTAGAGAACTCATTTATGAGGCATCCAATGAATAGAAATAAAGTTGAAGGTGTTTGGAGAAAGGGATTGGTGCTTTTGGTGGTGTTGATTATTCTTGCTGTTGCCCTGGCAAACAGGTTTTGCATTTGGTCAGAGAAGACAGGGAGGGTATTTAAAAATGCACGAATGCAAGGTTAACGGGATCCTCAGCATCGGCAGGACACTGCTCCTCAGTGTCATCTGCTTATCCTCATCCCGTAAGTACAGTATATGGCATCTCCTAAAAGGTAAAGGGGTAAAGGGACCCTGACTGTTAGGTCCAGTCGCAGATGACTCTGGGGTTGCGGCACTCATCTCGCTTTACAGGCCAAGGGAGTTGGCGTTTGTCCGCTCCACAGACAGTTTTTCCAGGTCATGTGGCCAGCATGACTAAGCCGCTTCTGGCGCAACGGAACAGTGACACCAGAGCAGCGCACGGAAATGCCGTTTACCTTCCCACCTATTTATCTACTTGCACTTTTGGGCATGCTTTTGATCTGCTAGGTTGGCAGGAGCTAGACCAAGCAACGGGAGCTCACCCCATTGCAGGGATTTGAACCGCCAACCTTTTGATCGGCAAGGCCAAGGCTCAGTGGTTTATACCACAGCGCAACCTGCGTCCCTGAATGGCATCTCCTAGATATAGCTTAAAATCTGCCATTTTAACTTTTCCACGGTGCCTTCTAGTGTAGCTAAGGCATTGAGGGAAATATTGAAATGTTGATATCCCAGACAAAACTTTTGGTGGTATTAATCTGCAGTGCAACAAGTGGAAGAAAACAAGGACAAATGGAAGTGTGGATATAGGCCCTAATTTTTTTTTTTTTGGGGGGGAATCTTTTTAAAGCATTTTTTTTCAGGCCACATGCAAAGAAGGAACATAAAAAAAGAACCTTGTGCTTTTCTCAAGAAAGGGGAAATTCCTCCAAAACAAAAAAAATGAAGCAACACAGCACTTCAGATACAAATTTATTCTTTTTTCCCAAAGCAGAAATGGAAAAGACTTGAGTGAAGACAGCACATTGTAACCAGTCATTATTAGTTCTGCTCCCTTTAGAAAAAAACCCCTCATTGCTCATTGTGTCCCTTTCAATTGCTTCGACAGAGATGAACACCCACCCACACCCCAGTGACCAAGCTGCAGTCCTTCTATGTTAAGAGCTAGGAAAGTGATGAGCAAAATTCCTGGGAGTAGGCAGCAGAGAGGAAATCTCTTGTTATTTGCAGTGGGAAGTTGCAACACTAATGAACAGGGTTCTGGGTTCCCAATGTTATTCAGAAAGTGGGATGGGGTGGCGGGGAGAACTAATAATGAAAGTATAAGATTGAGGGATCCACCACATGCTACAGAGCAATTGTCCTTTTCAGGACAATTTTCAGGCCTCTCACCATATTTGTTTCTGTCTCTTATTGGTACACTGGAAAATAAATTATATATACTTCAAATGCAACACAAATTCTGCCAAGCGCAATAGGCGACTGCAATTCCTCCAATGCTAGGGGCAGAGGCACAGGACTTAAGGTTTTACTTTCTGATAAGTAAATTGGTTGGCTTAACGTGTAAATTAGCTTGGGTGATGGTTCATAAAATTTAAGAATAATGCTGCAATACTATAAATACCAACAAAAGAATCAAGAACCTACACATCCTAGCACTGTGGAAAGCGATCAGATTAAACAACAAAAGTTTCTTAATATGGCCTACTAACAATATTGTCCGCACTCTGTCTTCGGCCACTGCAGACGAGATGAAGGAAGAGCACCGAGGGGTAGATAAGACCAGTTGGATGAATGAGTGGGCTTCTCTGCCTTGTAAGAACTGGGTGGAAGATGGGACTTGGGTATGTGTTGCTCTCTCCACGCTTCTGACTGAAAAACTGCCCCACCACAAATTACCTGTTCTATACAAGAGTTAAAGGTTAAAAGTAGGGAAAAGAAAGAAAGTACAAGGCAGTCACGTCTTGCGTGGGGGTACATTCCAGGGATGGCATGTATATGCAAAAATGTATATACACAAACCACCCCCTTGGAACCACCCACCCACAATTTTATGTTCCAGAGCCTGCATGCTAAATGGACCGACAACCCCCCCCCCAAGCTTGGTAAGCAAGTCTGAGAGCTTAAAAGCCCTTTCCGCATCAGGAAAACCCTGTGCAAAAAGAACATTTAAGCTCTCTGCCTCCCATGCATTTAATTTGTTTGATTTCAACCAGCTGGCCTTCAATCGTGTAAAGTTGAAATCACACATGTTAAACACACATAAGCTGTGAGTTACCTGTACTTATTTTACATAACAAGGCGATTCTACCTAATTCACACTTTCCAAACCCACATGAGAACCGAAACACAGCTGCCCTTCAGAAGTTGCACTTCCTCAAATGCATTCCTCAAGCCATGTAACGTGTACAAAAAAATGCACTATATCACGGTAAAATGTCCATTAATAATGCATATATAAAAATTCAAGAATATAACATATCCCAAAACGCATTATATTAGGGCAAATTGCTTTGCAAAAATGTGTATATTACACAAAATGTACTCAAATATATTAGAGAACCTTTGGACATCATATGCTGATGAGTTTTCACATGGAGTTATTTAAAAAAGAAATTACAAGCTGATGTGGGAAAACGAGAAACTGAAGAAGATTTGTTGATTTCCTAGTTGAAAGCCCCATTCTTCCTTTGCATCTGACTACCCATGAGTGTGGATTTGCCATTTGTCAATATCCTGGTTTTGTGGGCTAACGTGGGTACCAAGCCCCTGATCATATACAATATCAGCACTTAACTCACATACAGTAGTTCCATAATGACAGGACTTTGGGACCTAAGCCCAGGGTTTGATTCATCAGAAAGAAACAGGAGGGCTGGGTTTACCATATTTTAAAGTAAAACAATATACCGTACATTCCCCAAGCCCACCCTGTTCTCTTTGAATGCCATGATCATTACGTCCAAGACTTAAAATTGCTTAGCTTGCACTGCAGCTCATGTGCCACTTTAGGAAAAGGAAACATGCTTCTCACCTCAAGAAAGGAACACTATGTGTTCCTTCAAAAACATGAAAAGAGGAAACACAGGACACAGATTTCCTCCTCTCAGCAGATCATGTAAGCCAAGGCAGGGATAGGGAATCTGTGGGTCTCCAAATATTGGATTCCAGCTCTCATCAGTCTCAGCCAGCTTGGCCAGTGATCAAGGGTGATGAGAGCAAATCACTGACGGTGCACAGGTTCTCAATCTCTGTCCTAACCTCTCCTTCTTGCTAGTTTGAGTAACTACATGACCCCTGGGGATCTCCACCTAAGGCCCAATTCCAATGTGGAGTTTCAGTTTCTTTCAAAACTAAGATGGCATGTGGTGTTTGTTTTATTTTAAAATACAATTCAGAAACAACTACAGTGGTACCTCGGGTTACAGATGCTTCAGGTTACAGACGCTTCAAGTTACAGACTCCGCTAACCCAGAAATAGTACCTCGGGTTAAGAACTTTGCTTCAGGATGAAAACAAAAATCACACAGCGACAGTGCAGGGGAAGGTCCCATTAGCTAAAGTGCTACCTCAGGTTAAGAACAGTTTCGGGTTAAGAACAGAACTCCAGAATGAATTAAGTTCTTAACCAGAGGTACCACTGTACAATGGTGATTTCTGTCAGGCTTTTTAGAGGTTCAACCATCAAACCAGAGTATTTCCTTGGGAGGAAGAATTGGCATATGCCTGCTAAGAACATTCTTGGCCTAGACTTAAAGGTCCACCATTACAGAATATTTAACAGAATGCTCTTTGTCATGCTTTAAATCATGCTCATACAGTATAACTGGCAGTGCCTACAATGCCGATGGCCTAAAAAACCCACTTCCTTCTACAGCTACTGTGTGACACAAATCAGCCCACTTTGTTTAGTATTTTCCTCATCTTCTTGGGAGCCTACAAGATTCTCAACAGCCAACATGCTGTAGCAGTCCACTAACATAAACCCCACACAAATTTATGACAACGTGCTACAACAACCCTCACAACCTACAATGCTTTCAGCACATGTGACATTCCTTACAATCCATAAATGCTGGTAAATTACATTGTGACCCATAGCACCACCAGCCTTGGAGTTCGCAAAACCCATTCTATAACTTGCATTTTTAAGGGATTGCGTTCAGCCATTTAGCAATACTGCTACTTGAAAGTTGAGGCAGACCTCAAACGTATAACTATCTTTTTTAGTTTTTGAGGTAGCAGCTTTGACTGTGTATATACTCTGCAAGCAACACCCACAAAGAACCAGCCACGGACATGATATACAACACCGAATGCAGCAAAAGGCAAAGGCTTAAATCTAAACTAGATTCCACACACTGTCTTTGCTTACAATTTACTGCCCACTGTTAATCGCCTTTTACCATAGATTAGCACCTTTAACCAACAAACATAGGTTTAGGGCATAGTTCCCTACACTAGAACACTTCCATTAGTTGTCAGAGCTGCCTTTCCCCTTGTAAATTTGTCACCTGCATCCCCAAAACACAGCCTATCATGGACACCAGCTTCAGGGGATCCTGCAATGCCAGTTGATTCTACTGGATCCCCAGTGCCCAACTAGGGGATAAATCCTGAGTGAATAGGCCATGACTGTGATGTTTATATGCCCCTCCCTAAAGAGGAGAGGTGATAAATTTTCAAGTTTAAACGGGAAACTTGTGGTGTACAACAACCTTGTGCCAAGACTGCTCTTGGAATGGCCCAGGTCTGTCAACACAGCACCCAAGTGGTTTCTGCAGCATCAGAAGATTTGGGCTACATGAAAGGCATAGTATGCTTTGTGCTAATCCGGTGTGTTTGGGATTAGAATGGGAACTGCACAAATCAAGGCCATATCACTGAGAGCTGACCTTAATGGCAGTGGTTTCCAATGATTTTTTTTTTGGCCATGCCTCTCTGTTTCTTTTCTTTTGTCTTGTAGCCTATGGGAAATGCAGAACATCTGGTGCCGTTGCTATCTCAGTCCGGGAAATGAGCCACATTCCATAACTTTCTCTCAGTTGGAGATATGGAGGCAGCAGTTCCAATGTAGCAATTGCTAACCAAGGAAAGAGCCTTGAGCTGCCTGATCAACAACAGCCCAGATTTAAAAATTCCCCCAATGTTAAAATGATTATGGGATCACACTAGCTTAAATCTAAGCGACCCAGCCTAACTAGAGGCCTAACTATTCAGACGCCAGTCCTTCTGAATAGTTGCAATCTACCTGAAAGGAAATGGGGACACCTGTTTATTTTCCAACATAACTAGCTGTGCTGCTGAGCGCAGTTCAAAAGAAGTCCTTTTTTGGTCACTCAGAAACGCAGACATACTATGCTTTCAAGTGCTCCTGCAACTGAATATTTTGTACTGCATTTGACCTGTGTGACTTGGTTAAGACCACTATGCATAGGAAGCTCAAGGTAGCAGCTATCCATATGCTTCTTAAGTTTGCCACACACAAATTGATCTAAAGAGGGAGGGACTGGACCCCATAGCACAATGCGTAAATAAACTCTATAGGTGCCAACAGATTCTGACTCCCAACCACCTTTGTTTGCAGGAGGTCACTCAGGTGGAGATTATTCCAACTCCAAAAGGAAGCAGGCAGGCCTAGGCACTTTGGAAGCAGCTGCTGGGGCAGACAAAGAGAAGAGAGGGAGCTGCCTCCCATCACATAAAAAAGCAGATTTCGGAACAGAGCAGAACTGCAAATCCAAAGTAAACACATAACAAGGAATTAGAATTTAATGCATGAGGAAGTCCATTACAGTGCTTAAATACAATATATATAATATGTATTTATATATTATGTATATATATAAATATGTAAATTAAAACAATAAGGCTCTCTGTTATAAAGCTTCTCTCACATAAGGCTGCTGTTACTGCCATTGGAACAATAAGTTTTAAAGCCTGCTCCTCTCCCTCATTTTCCCATGAGATTTCATCTGGGCCTTGTCTCCTCCTCCCACTGACCTTGGAAGATATGAAGTTACCCGGGCGCTTGCAAATTCCTTTTGCAACATACCAATTCTTCTGATTTTTTTTTTTAATTATTATAAAGGTTTTGGATTTCTTCCCAGCTTAAAGGTTCTTCATGGTTTATTGGTCACCGTGAGACAATTCCAGTCCCCATAAAACCACCATCCTGTGAAGGCCACAGATCATTTCACTTGGCCAAAATCCACCATAGGCCACTTCCTGACTCAACCCCAAAATTGGCCCAGAAAAAGCGACAGTCCACAACACAAACTGTAGAGGGTGGGGGGAAGCTATTAATGTCAGTTTGTAGTTTGCACAGAAAGGCACCACCATGTGCCCTTGTTTCCTTCCTTTCAGAGTTCCTTGAATCTAGACATGTGTCAACATCCAGTTTTGACCTCATCTGGATTTGGGGTACGTAACCCTGGATTGCCCTTCCAAAGGAAATGCTCTGTAGATACACCAAGGAGTGCTCTCCTGGAAGCCAAACCCTGCAAGGATTCTGGTGAGCTTCTGCTGAGGGTTGTCCCCTTAAGGATCCGAGTGAAGTCTGTCACACAGAGGGGAGGAGAGAGGAAGGGAGAGTAGCAGCTGCTGAGGAACTGGTTAGGCAAAGCCTCTCACTTGCAGGAGGTGTTAGATAAGGGAAGTCGGACCTGAAAGAGAAAACAAAACAGGGTCGCATCCAGTGGAATATGTGCCTGCTGGATTCATGTTATAAAGGTTGTCTCCAGATTGTCTTTTTTTTTTTACCAGAAATCTGGGTTTGTGCAATTCATGAATTAAAGCCCTCTGGGGTAACAAAACCGTTATCACACACACAAACACCCTCAAAATTGGACTGCTTGCAGCTAGGAAAGAGATGGGTAAATGAACTAAAAAATATGGGACAACGATCAATTGGCAGGAAGATGTATAACCTCCATGCAAACAAATAAAGATGAATGCACATTGTTGAAAAACTCCCCACAAACAGATCAGGATGAATGTTCAATAAACAGGTTGCCTGGAGAAGCCCAATGATATTCAGAGTTCTACCCGGAGGCAGTTTGGAGAGTGGAGGTGTTAAGGGCTTGTTTATATGTGTATACATGTACAGACAATTTGGGTTTGATAATAGTGCTAGTAAGTTGTGTTGATCCCCCACCCTGTAATGTTTTGCACCCTTCTTCGTTTTTAGCACAGAAATTAGTATCTCAAGACAACAGGCGTAAAAACTTTTCACAAAATGCTACTTGGTAAGTCTATAAGGCTTATAGACAAACATTAAAGGAAAAAGCAGGCATGCACACAATCTGATTATATTCACAGTGGAGCTTAGTTAAATCACCCATCCCACCCACAATTTACACCCATCCATATAGTTTTCTGTGTCGCATAAAGATGGCTGCAACCTTAGAGGCCATGAGGCTATATTGGTTCTCCTTCTCTAGTACTGGATCATCCCTCCCCACCATTTTTGAGAACTCTGGCCTGGCCCAAATGATGTCACAGCTCTGAGCTTGGTAGGGGTCAGGGTTTGTGTTGGGGTGGTTGGGAGTTATACCAGAGTGGGGAGAGGGCTGGGAAATGTATTGGTTCTAAATGATCCTGAGTTTTTCTTAGCGGCCGAAATTCCCCCAAACCAGGCAAGTTTTTAGATCTCAAAGGGAGGAAATAGTGGCGTTCCTCCCCCCCCCCCCCGCAAAATGACAGGAGGACCGCAAGAGCCTTTCTTCACCCTCCCCGGCAGCAACACATCGTTAGGGCATTGGATGAGGCAGTTGAAGTGCCTTCAGTCCCCTCGGCCTCCAAACCATTTAAACTTGGCACCAATCCTTCTGGATTAGTTCTACACCAGAGCTCAGCTGATTGTTTCCCACATCTTTTTCGGTGGGCATTTTCCTTTGAATTTAAGCCTGGCTGCATTGGAAGAAAAGAAACAATTCTGTCCTTTGAACTTGGGCCACCTGACATCTGGCAATGTCAGGCAATTCGGCAGCTCTGCCCACCTGTCAAAGTGATGGGGAGCAGAGTTTCCACTCTGGTCTTTACATTTGCAACAACTCTACAGGGTTTCAGAGGCTGGGGAAAAAGCCATACTGAGCAAATACTAAATCTTTACACTCAAACTGTGGCTGCATACACACCATGTATTTAAAGCACACCATATATAGAATCCTAGGGACTGTAGTTTGATAAGGGTGCTGGAAATTGTAGTTCTGTGAAGGGTGAACTACAGTTCCCGGGGGTGGTGGTGGTAGGGGAGAATGTGCTTTGAATGTACAGTATGTATGCAGCCAATGTCTTGGAGCCTACCTCAGGGCTTATCCACACTTACTTTTCCTCTGCTCTTTCCAGGCCCGGTCCGTGATTTAAAGCTCCGTGGTTTTTTTGCTACAGAGCTGCCTCCGTGAAAACTCTTTAAAGTTCAGTCAGAGCAAATGTCAATCTGCGGGAAACCCGAACTTGACATTTTCTCTGCTTCAGCTTTAAAGAGCCGGTTCTTAAAGGAGAAATCTCAGAGCAAAACAACAACAAAAAACCCCACTTGGATGCAGAGTGTTTAATTGCGCACCTCTGCCTGGAAATAATGCATGGGCTTTATTCATTCCTGGAATAAGTTTGTCAATGACAAACACGTTGAGCCTCGAAATCTTTCTGTCCCTTTTCATCAGCGATTTTCCTGAGATATATTTTGTCTTCTGCATATAAGAGGTGAAGAAAGCCTTAGGCCTATTATGCCACTGTGGGGCGGGGGGGGGGGGGAGGGAGGCCAATGGTTATGCCCATCAAATAAAAACGGACACACTGGCAAAAGCAGTAAGGCTAGGTTATACAGGTTTGGTATGCCAGACATCAATGCCGTAAGCAGCCAGACCAGGAGCAATACAATAGCTAATACCAGCTGATGCCCACGGTCAGTTTTGAACAAGTCATCTAGGAGAACTTGAGAGACTTCTTCAGGAAGGCCAGGGGGTGTGGTCTTTGCCCTGTCAGGGAAAAAAGGGACTGTGACTCCAGGGGCCTACAACCATTCTGGTCAGCCTTCCATTTGTACAGGAAGACTGAAGTGGGAAGTCTCCTATACTCATGGAGACTCCCCTCATATTTCAGGTTTCTAAAACATGTGGGGAACTTCCACAAACTCAGGTAAAAAAGGCTGCAGTGAAGATGGCACGCTTCAAGGGTTACAGTGCAACTTGTGCAACTTTTTGGACCTCTGCATCGCATTTGAGCCCACTGCTGGTGCCTTGGGCTCTCCAGTAGGACCCACTGCTTTCAGTAGGGGCCGCCATTTTAATTTACCTCAGTAATCCAGAGATGGGGAATCTATGGCCCTCCAGATGTTGCTGGGCCTACAATTCCCATCATCCCTTGACATTGAGCCACACTGGCTGGAGCTGATGGGAATCCGGGTCCATAAGCACCTGAAGGGACACAAGATATCCCATCCCTGATGATGTAGGCCCAGATGATTTAATGCACTGTACCTCCAGTGTTGGGAAAAGCATTCCGAAGCTTCTCCATGATATCCTCCAGACACAGACTGACGTCCTGAGTACTCACCTCCACCTCATCTATGAGAAAGAAAAATGAGTAAAATGGGGGTAGGGAGGATATCATGTTAATATTGTTGTATCAGGGGACGCGGGTGGCGCTGTGAGTAAAACCTCAGTGCCTAGGACTTGCCGATCGTATGGTCGGCGGTTTGAATCCCCGCAGCGGGGTGAGCTCCCGTCGTTCGGTCCCAGCTCCTGCCCACCTAGCAGTTCGAAAGCACTCTTAAGTGCAAGTAGATAAATAGGTACCGCTCTATAGCGGGAAGGTAAACGGCGTTTCCGTGTGCTGCGCTGGTGCTGGCTCGCCAGAGCAGCTTCGTCACGCTGGCCACGTGACCCGGAAGTGTCTCCGGACAGCGCTGGCCCCCGGCCTCTTAAGTGAGATGGGCGCACAACCCTAGAGTCAGACACGACTGGCCCGTACGGGCAGGGGTACCTTTATTGTTGTATCTGGGATTTTCAATGAAGAGTCAGTTAAAAGTGGTCTATTAATCAGTCACCATCTTGCTGAAAGGTTGGGGATAACACTACAAGACAGATTTGGGACTCTTAGAGGACAAAGCCCTCACACCCACACCATACATATGAAGCAGATTTAAAGTACATGGCTTCTCTCAAAGAATCCCAGGAACTGTGGTTGGTTAAGGGTCCTGGGAATTGTATATCTGTGAGGTATAAATTACAGCTCCTAGGATTTCTTGGAGGAAGCCATGGTCTGGATGAGACTGAAGACTACTAGACTAGGAAGCAGAGAGGCCAAAGGCTATGTAATGGTCCAGCTCAAATGCATGTTTATAATGCCAAGATGCGTTCTCAAATAGATGATAAAAGACCTGTGACCCAAATTGGGTTCTCTTCCTGTTTCAAGGAGGGGGACATGACCAATGACCACCCTAGGGTTACTTGGGAGGAAAGACAGGGTATTAAAGAAAGGAATACAGTAGAATAAATAGAGCAGGAAGGCAGGATCTGTTCCTCAAGGCACAAATTCATGCACCACATAGTTAAACTATGGAACTCACTCCCACAGGAGAACCAATCTGGATGGCATTAAATGAGAATTAGAGAAATTCAAGGAGGGTAAGTCTGTCCATGGCTACCAGCTATGCTCTGCCTCCATGGTCAGAGGAAGTATGCGTCTGAATACTGGTTGCTGGCATCTGCAGGAGGAGACGTGTGCTCAGGTCCTGCTTACAGGTTTCCCAGAAGCACTGGGCTTGCCACTGGAAGAGCAGGGTTTTGGGCCAGCAGGCTCTTCTTATGCTCTTTAATTGCTTCGGCAGAAGTAGGAATGAGGACACTCAGGAAAGAAACCCAGCAGCCTGCAGGGCAGGCTTCATAGCACCATAGAGCCTCACCTGCAGTTTCCGTGTTTGGAGTGCCAGGGCCTTTTTCTCTGGTCTGACTCTCCTCTGATGGATGAGGAGAGGAAGCCAAGGATGAGGCTGTAGAGCCGTCCCCTTTGGAATCTGCTCCAGGCTGGGAAGAGAAGGGAGATGTTAAGGATGCTCATGACCACCAACTTCTCACCTGGTGCTCCCCCATCTGTCCTGCATGACACATGGCCACTGGCTCTGACATCCTCACAAATCCAACTACACCTTCAGGGCTGGGCTGCCCACTAAATCACAGGTCTTCAGCTGATGGGTCATGCCCCACAAAACCTGGCCTAGTTTCAGTTCATACCATTTCTTTTGAGTGTGTAATATTGGGAAGGGCCATAGCTCAGTAGCAGAGCACCTGCTTTGCAATCAGAAGGTCCCAGGTCCTACCTGCAGCATCTCTAGGTAGGACAGGGAACATCTTCCACCTGAAACCCTGGAGAGCCACTGTCAAGTTTGCACAGACAATACTGAGCTAGATGATCAATGGTTTCGCTAAGTGTAAGGCATATTCCTGTGCTCCTAATGATGTCACCTGAGGATGAATGCAATGTATGCAAAGAAGGCCAAAGAACTTTGTTTTTGAGATATAGCCCACAGACAATACCTGCAGAAGCAGCTCTCTCAGGCGCTGAAGCTGAGATTCTAATTGTTTGTTGTGGTCCTCCAAGATCTGCATCCGCGTCTCCAGGCGGCTTTTGTGCTGTCGAAGGATCCGGGCCTCTGCCAGCAGCTCTTCGTTGTGTGGATCCTGTGCTGATTCTGGAGTTCCTTCTGCCGACTCCGCTGCCTCCTCGTGCTGCCATTTCAGACGCTTCAGCTCCCCCTGGAGAACCCTGCAAGGAGAAATACAAGGATGCAGCAAGAGTATGCTGGCATTAGAGGCTTAAGGTGCTCAAGAGCCAGAACAGTGGCTCCCAAACTTTCCAACCCCTGGACCTTTGAAAATTGCTGAAGGTCTTGGAGGACTACTTAATCAATGGGGATTTTTTTTTGCCAATATCATGAATGAAAGCAAATATCGTTAAGAAGCTCTGTTCCTTTCTTCCCAGAAATATTTGCACACATCTTACAGATCTGTAATAAAAGGAATGATTACAAGAACTCTGCTAGCCGTGCCCACTTACCTGTTTTCATCCTCCAGGTGCGCCAAGATTCTCTCCAGTTCCCCTTTGTCGTCTGTATTGGTGCTGTCCTGGGGCTGCTGACTGCTGACCGGTTCTCTGTCTGTAATAGGGCTGGAGTGGCGCAAAAGGTACTGGTCCTCATCCCTGTTGTGGACAGAGCTGTGATGAGGTTAATGCAAGGAAGCTAGAAGTCTCAGTAGGGGTGGTTTGTTGCACTACACTACACCTTGCATCAGGCCTGCTGAACTAATCTAAACAACTGGCATGCTAAGCTTCTGCCTCTCCCCCTTCACAGCAAGTTCAATGCCTTACACTGAATCAGACCCTTGGTCCATCTAGCTCAGTGCTGTCTACTTTGACTGGCAGCAGCTCTCCATGATTTCAGGCAGAAGCCTCTCCTGTCCTACCTGCTGATGCTGGAGACTGAACCATGCGACGCAGATGCTTTACCACTGAGTTACAACCCTTCACCTTATTCTGCTACTTGCGATGGCTTTAGCCTTGCCTTCCTGTTTCCTGATAGCATTGCACATGCTCACCCTTGGCTCTGCATCCCTTTTCCCTTTCTGTGATGCATCTTTTAGATTGTCAGCCTGTGGGCAAGGGGTGTGTTGGGTCTTGGTTGTCACTGCTAGTGTGTAAGCTGTTCTGGGAGGCATTTTGCCTGAAGAGGATAAAATTGCCTGAAATAAATAAATGTGCATGGCTTAGGTGCTGGTCACCTGGGAAACAGCAGACCAGCTGGCCTACTGCACATTCTACCTGAAGAACATATGCACTGATGGGACAGGAAGAAGATGGCATTGGGAGGTAGAGCAGGAGAGAATTTGAATGCGTAAATATTTCTCGCTACGTGTAGGAAATCTCAAGGTACCTGTAAAAAGCATGGGGAGCATGCTAACTTTTGTTTGCCATGCTGTTTGCTCCTTTCCAAGAAATGTAGGCCAGGTTTGACTCTGGATGAGTCCACAAGCAATTGCAAGTGGGAGAAGCAAGACATATGATAGAAGTGAGGTTATGCGCTGTATTAATGCTCATTTTCCCCACCCAAGGGAAGTGGGGGAATGTCCACATGGAATCCTTCTCTGCCCAAATGAAGGAGTGGAGGATAAAGGGTTGGGGACATCTGCCAAGAGATCACAGCCTAAACGTGAAGCCCTATACACAGTCACGTGGCAGTTAGTCCCATTGAACTCAATAAAACTCCTATGCCCAAATATAAATGCAGGTGGCTGCAGTGTGAAGTCGCCTAATTAAATATGACCTCTGGTTTGACCCAATATTCCCCACCCCCTAGCTTTGCAACTGACACAAAGCACACAGATTTCAGTAGAATTTGCAAGGAGGACAGTAGCAACTCACAGGCTGTCATCCGGAGAAAGGCTGTCATTGTAAAAGGAGGAATTCTGGCTTTCCATCTCTGCAAGCCTACAGGAAAACAGAAGAGGGGCAGTGAACTGCAGGGAAGTAGCAAGGAAAGACAGGAGATCTTCCAGAAGACCCCAAAAGGTACCAGGTGGGTGGCCATAGCAGGAGAGAAATTGCAGCTCTCACGAGGGTAGAAAATTCTGGGTATAAAACAAGCTCCTCCAAATTGGCAGTTTAAATATTGCCTTGCCTCTCACATTCCACTCTAAAGCATAGTTGCCTAGTGCTGGTTGCACTCCTCTATATTCACCTCTGCAATAAGGAGGTCCAAGCTGGATGTTCCAAGCTTAGACTACATGGCTTACGCAAGCCATCTTTGTGTTTCTATACAAATAACTTAGAAACATTTACCATTTTGGAATCTAAGGTGTCTTTTCTTGCTGCTGTATGGAAAAGCACACGAGTTTGATGTTTGAAGAGTTTGTAAGTAAAACATTTTTAACTTACCAAATGTCTGGTCTCTTTCTATGCTATGGGAAATGGGGCTATTTAAAAGGGGATATTTTAAACATATTCTAGCCTACATTTCCATGCTTTACTTTGTTGCATGTTTTGCAGTTTTAAATCTCTGCTGGAGCTCTCTCTCCAAAGGGTACCTGCCCCAAACCTGGATCTAGGCATCTAGAGAATTCTCCATTTATTAAAATACCCCTGCCCAAAGAAAAAAAACAACCACTCATCAGAAAGCAGGATCACTGATAACCACCCTTGATACCACCATGAACAAAAATAACTATGAATACACAATTAAAAGGACATCTGAAGAAGCCCACAGCTGGAAGCCATCAATATTCTGGGAATTTTAAGTTTCATCCTTAAATGGAACTCTGTCTTCTTAGCAGTGCTATTGTAGTCAGGCCCGTATAGAACTCGTCCAAGGCCTGGGGCAAAAGAATTGTTAGGATAAAGTTATAAACCCAAACAAAAAAGAAGTCAGTCCCTTGCAGGGTCCCCTGGCCAGCTTAGCCTTCCAAGGCCCAGAGCAAGTGTACCCGGCTGCCCCCCACCCTGCAAAGGCCTGATTGCAGTGTTTGGAGCGTTGGAGACAGTCACCTTCTGCCTTTGCTACAGAGGGCTTTTCTGATGTACCAGGTTTTCTTACTGTATCTGTCATACTGGCTGTGCCACCCCATTCCCCATACCACCCAACATTTTGGCCCTTTCTTAGGGGTGTCAAGTGGTACCTGCTGGCGAAGTGTTCGATCCGAGAGTGAGTATCTGCATGAGGTAACATTGGAGAGGAGGCTGGCCTGAAAGGAACAAGCAGAAGTCACGAAGGACTGAGGTATGACATTGTCAGCAGCTGCCTAGCAGGGGTCTAATGAAAGTGTTACCTGCACCGGTTGTCCATCTAGGCAGGTAATACAAGGTCCTTGCATTAATTTACAAAGCCCTGAACAACTTAGGTCCAGGCTACTTAAGGGACTGCTTGAACTCTTCTATCCCAGTTCAGTCACTGATATAATCTGCAGGCGTGTCATTGGTCACCTCCTGAGTTTATGAGGCTCGTTTGACATTGACAGAAAACTGAGGCTTCAAGTGTCAACAGCATAGTCTTGTGGAAGGCTCTTCCAGTAGAGATGATGATGATGATGATGGTGATGATGATGATAATAATAATAATATTTATACCCTGCCCATCTGGCTGGGTTTCCCCAGCAACTCCGGGCAGCTTCCAGCACATATAAAAACATAATAAAACATCAAACATCAACAACTTCCCAATACAGGGCTGCCTTCAGATGTCTTCCAAAAGTTGTGTAGTGCTTTATCTCAGTGGCATCTGATGGATTCAGTAGGTGTCTTCTATATTACCCTTTAAGCATCTCTTGAAAACTTACCAATGCTGTCAGGTTTATGCAGACTATTAAGAAAACATTTTCTGTAATAGTTAGCTGATAATCTGTGATAGTACTCTTTTTACATGGTGGTGTGTGTAACACTGTTGTAAGCAACTTAGATTTTTTTAAAAAAATGAAATTGTGGTATATAAGCATTTTTATAAACAAATGAACAACAAGTCTGTGGGGAGACCTTTTGACCTTTGGGAAGGGGGTGTTATCTGCTGCAACAGGGGTGGGGAACCAGTGGCCACCCATATGCTGTTGAGCTCCTGCCAAATCTCCCACTAATTGATACCTTCACAAGCCCAGCTATTACACCAGAGTAATCACTGCCAATGACTCAAGACTTTTCAAACACACACACACACACACACACACACACACACACACACACTCACACACACAAAATGGCACAGGGATTCTGCCCTTTTGATGCTGTTGGATTCCAGCTCCCATCAGCCCCGAGTCACTTTGACTAATGTCCCAGAAGGATGGGAGTATTATTCCCATAACACCTGGAAAATCACAGGTTCCCCATCCCTGATTTACACTATGCAACTGTGACTTCTGAAGACTGACAGCAAAGGATCACAGAAAGCTGCCTTATACCAGGCCTGGGTATTCACCCATCTAGCTCAGTACTGTCTTCTCTGACTGGCAGAGGTTGCTAGGGTCTTGGGCCGAGCGGGGTCTTCCCCATCTTCTGCATTTGCTCTGCTCCTAACCTACAGTCTCTTCTCCAATCCATGCACCAGTTGTGCATGAGCATCCCTAGAAGGAATGGAATGCTGGACTTAGTGGGGACATTGCTTCTCATCCCTACTGAGCTGATGGCAACCTGGTGTGGATTCCTTCACCTTCAGCAGTGATGGCAGATGAAGTTTGTGCAAAACTAGCTTTGGAATCTTATTATCCTATTAGTAGGAGTAGCTGGTACTAGAAGATGGAACTGGAACTTTTTACAAGCACCACACAATATCCAATTCTGCAGTTGTAAGGAAACAATGGTAGAACTCCTTGCACATTGATACTAGGTAGGCCTCTTAATTGTATTGTTTAAAGTGCCTACTAAAAACTTCTTTGTTTATAATAATAATAATAATAATAATTTATTATTTGTACCCCGCCCATCTGGCTGGGTTTCCCCAGCCACTCTGGGCGGCTTCCACAGAAACCCAAAAAACACTAAAATATCATACATTAAAAGCTTCCCTGAATAGGGCCGCCTTAAGATGTCTTCTGAATGTCAGGTAGTTGTCCATCACCTTGACATCCGATGGGAGGGCATTCCACAGACAAGTTGAACCAGATATGGAAAGCTGACGTACATTTCAATAGGTAGTTTTCTTTTTTTTTAATAATGTAAATTTTTAACGACTGATTTTATTTATTTTGGAATTGTTTAAAGTCAACTTGTCTTTAACCTCTGATTTCTATAGTTAACCTTAATGTATATTTTATGTAAATCATGTAAAGAGATTTCAATGATTACACATTTTATTACATAAACTTGCCACCTTCTGGTGACCCACTCCAGACCACCCATCCACCAATGATGGGGAATTCTTTGCTCCCCAAATTTCTAGGTTTGGTCTAAATTCTGTTGGGGCCAGAGATGGGGAACCTGCAGCTACCCAGATGTTGCTGGACTCTAGTTACCGAAATCCCTGAGCAATGGCCATGCAGATAGGATTTGGGAGTTCAACACCTGAGCACTGCATGTTCTCCATCTCCCGTTTCTTCTCACCCAGCAAGCATCATGAAGATGTCCACCGATCAAGGAAGAGGGTGGGGTATTTGCAGCCAGGACTAGGACTTACGTTTCAATGAAATCTGCCTCCAGGACGGACTGGACAGGCAGGTACCCTCTTTGGGGATGCTTGCTGAAATACTGCTTTGACCGGAACTTGTTTTTCAGGGTGGTGGCAAAGTCCCTCATGTTCTCACTAGAGGTGGTCTGTAGAGAGGAACAGAGGAGACTGTTTACTGCACAATCAGGATAGTGATTCATACACTATATATAGTAAACTTAAGATAAAAAATAGATTAACCTTATAGAAAATATACAGAATACTACTGATCCTAACTTGAAAATCATTTTCATGCATTTGTTAAGAGTGTTTTTCAAAGTTATTTGGATTGCATCCAGAGTTCGTCATACTCTGGTCCCCTGAAAATAATTGACATTAATTTCTTAGGTCCCTTAATTTAAATGGGTCTACTCTGAGTAGAACTTAGTTGAAGACAACCCTTCATATTAATTTTTCTAAAAAGCATAGTTGTGGATCCAGCATTAAATTCAGTTTGCAAAAACAGGTGCCCAGTTCTCCAGAAACTCATTTCCTCTTTGATAATTCTCATTTGTTCTTAGAAAAGATGTCAAGGTGGACATTACTGTCCTGGCCCCCAACCTAAATAATAATAATAATAATTTATAATTTCCACCCCACCCATCTGGCTGGGTTTCCCCAGCCACTCTGGGCGGCTTTCAACAGAAGATTAAAAGCAGAATAAAACTTCAAACATTAAAAACTTCCCTAAATGTTACGATAAAAGCTCTTACCTATGAGTAAGAAAGAAAGCTTTATTCAAGACTTGCAACAGTACAGGTCAGGCTAAAATTACTGTCAAATCCCACATATTTTAATCTCCATTATTCTATATTTGGTGTTGTAGTTATTTTTTCATATTTAGCATATTCTGGTCTAGAAGCTAGAAGTCAGTCCTCTATGTTCTTTCTGTATTTTTGTGTGCAGGCTGAATAAAAGAACATTGTGTCAAGTGTGGTATGATGTTGTTGTTGTTTAGTCGTTTAGTCGTGTCCGACTCTTCGTGACCCCATGGACCAGAGCACACCAGGCACTTCTGTCCTCCACTGCCTCCCGCAGTTTGATCAAACTCATGCTAGTAGCTTCAAGAACACCATCCAACCATCTCATTCTCTGTCGTCCCCTTCTCCTTGTGCCCTCCATCTTTCCCAACATCAGGGTCTTTTCCAGGGAGTCCTCTCTTCTCATGAGGTGGCCAAAGTATTGGAGCCTCAGCTTCACGATCTGTCCTTCCAGTGAGCACTCAGGGCTGATTTCCTTCAGAATGGAGAGGTTTGATCTTCTTGCAGTCCATGGGACTCTCAAGAGTCTCCTCCAGCACCATAATTCAAAAGCATCAATTCTTCGGCGATCAGCCTTCTTTATGGTCCAGCTCTCACTTCCATACATCACTACTGGGAAAACCATGGCTTTTACTATACGGACCTTTGTTGGCAAGGTGATGTCTCTGCTTTTTAAGATGTTGTCTAGGTTTGCCATCGCCTTTCTCCCAAGGAGCAGGCGTCTTTTAATTTCGTGACTGCTGTCACCATCTGCACTGATCATGGAGCCCAAGAAAGTAAAATCTCTCACTGCCTCCATTTCTTCCCCATCTATTTGCCAGGAGTTGATGGGCCCAGTGGCCATGATCTTCGTTTTTTTGATGTTGAGCTTCAGACCATATTTTGCGCTCTCCTCTTTCACCCTCATTAAAAGGTTCTTTAATTCCTCTTCACTTTCTGCCATCAAGGTTGTGTCATCTGCATATCTGAGGTTGTTGATATTTCTTCCGGCAATCTTAATTCCGGCTTGGGATTCATCCAGCCCAGCCTTTCGCATGATGAATTCTGCATATAAGTTAAATAAGCAGGGAGACAATATACAGCCTTGCCGTACTCCTTTCCCAATTTGGAACCAATCAGTTGTTCCATATCCAGTTCTAACTGTAGCTTCTTGTCCCACATAGAGATTTCGCAGGAGACAGATGAGGTGATCAGGCACTCCCATTTCTTTAAGAACTTGCCATAGTTTGCTGTGGTCAACACAGTCAAAGGCTTTTGCATAGTCAATGAAGCAGAAGTAGATGTCTTTCTGGAACTCTCTGGCTTTCTCCATAATCCAGCGCATGTTTGCAATTTGGTCTCTGGTTCCTCTGCCTCTTCTAAATCCAGCTTGCACTTCTGGGAGTTCTCGGTCCACATACTGCTTGAGCTTTCCTTGTAGAATTTTAAGCATAACCTTGCTAGCATGTGAAATGAGTGAAATTGTGCGGTAGTTGGAGCATTCTTTGGCACTGCCTTTCTTTGGGATTGGAATGTAGACTGATCTTCTCCAATCCTCTGGCCACTGCTGAGTTTTCCAAACTTGCTGGCATATTGAGTGTAGCACCTTAACAGCATCATCTTTTAAAATTTTAAACAGTTCAGCTGGAATACCATCACTTCCACTGGCCTTGTTATTTGCAGTGCTTTCTAAGGCCCATTTGACTTCACTCTCCAGGATGTCTGGCTCAAGGTCAGCAACCACACTACCTGGGGTGTATGAGACATCCATATCTTTCTGGTATAATTCCTCTGTGTATTCTTGCCACCTCTTCTTGATGTCTTCTGCTTCAGTTAGATCTTTACCACTTTTGTCCTTTATTATGGTAATCTTTGTACAAAATGTTCCTTTCATATTTCCGATTTTCTTGAACAGATCTCTGGTTCTTCCCATTCTGTTGCTTTCCTCTATTTCTTTGCATTGCTCGTTTAAGAAGGCCTTCTTGTCTCTCCTTGCTGTTCTTTGGAAATCTGCATTCAATTTCCTGTATCTTTCACTATCTCCCTCGCATTTTGCTTGCCTTCTCTCCTCCGCTATTTGTAAGGCCTCGTTGGACAGCCACTTTGCTTTCTTGCATTTCTTTTTCATTGGGATGGTTTTAGTTGCTGCCTCCTGTATAATGTTGCGAGCCTCCATCCATAGTTCTTCAGGCACTCTGTCCAGCAAATCTAAATCCTTAAACCTGTTCCTCACTTCCACTGTGTATTCATAAGGGATTTGGTTTAGATTGTATGGTATGGTATGATTGTGTGGTATGATAGCCTATTTTTATTCTATTGAAAAGTGTATTTTCTTCCCATACCTTTTAAAAAATAGGATAGGCTTTTGTAATGCTGGTAACTTGTTATGCAGCCAAGCTGGGGAACGTATGCCCTACCCCAAGTGTTGCTGGACTACAATTCCCATCATCCCTGACAACTGGCCATGCTGGCTGGAGCTGATGGGAACTAGAGTTCAACATCTGGAGGCCCAGAAGTTCCCCACCCTTGGCCTAGGCCTAAGTAATGGGTGCACAGCTTGCTCCATGACAGCTTATTGGTCAAACATGAACATTGTTGTTGGTCAAATACCAGTGTCCCCCAAACAGTTTTCTCCAGACAACTTCTTGCCTACATTACCATTGTGTAGTATTCCATAATGGGATAATGCAGCTTGTTGCCTTTGCTGGCTCTCCCAGTCAAGAAGCAAGTCTGGCAGATGTCCACATTGAATTGCTTCAGGCTTCGGTACCTGGAACAAAGAGCAATCAGGGATGGGTCATAAAACCAGCAGCATCAAAATAATAAAGCATCTCCTAGACTCCACCCATGTCAGGATGCAAGTAGGGTTTGTATGTTTGGAGAGGACCATTGATCTGGGGTAGACCATTTGCCTTGCACACTTCAGTTCCCAGATTCAATCCCAGGTAGGACTGGGAATGCCCCCATGACTCAAACTCTGGAGAGCACCTGCCAATCAGAGTAAACAGTTCTGAGCTAGATGGATGAATGGTCTGACTCAGAGAGGCTCACTTGGCGCCATCATTACATGTCTTTAGGTGCTAGGCAAAACATTCCTCTTTGGCCATTTAATAATCTATGGCCTGTTAAAGCCGTGTTTTGGGGAGAGCAGGGTTGCTATTATGATTATTTTATGATTATGCTTTTTATTATGTTTTTATTTTTGTGCTCCATAAAATGTGCTCTAAATGTTATGCACTGCCCTGGGATCTTTTGACAAAGGGTGGTATCTAGATTGAATAAATAAATAATAATACAAAATAATAAGGCAGCTCCCGAAGTTCTTCTTAATGCCCACCTCCACTTTTTTTTAAGGCTTCAACATAGAAAATAAGTACATAGAAAGAAGTGTTTCAATGTGCAAGGATGTTTTTGCTGTAGGATAGCATTTGAATATAGGAACATATGATGAGCTATGGAGGAAAAGATCTATCAGCAGCTATTACTTATAATAGCTAGATAGTACCTCTATGTACAGAGGGAATGGACCTGTGGACATCAAATGTCATGCGCCTAGACGAAGAACTCTGCTGGATCAGACCACTGGCCCAACTAATCCAGACCCTGTTATCACAGTGCATATGGGAAGCTGTATACTGTAGCACACCCCGTACCTGAATCCTTTGATAGGGCATTGTCGGCAGACAGAGCACTTGGTCTGGTGTTTAACTTGCTCAGCTATAGTCACTCGATGCAGGACTGCCAGCCACACCATTGACTGTGGCTCCAGGTTAGCCCATTCCAGGAACTGGATAGCCTCAATTGCTGGTTTCCCATTACCCTAAGAGGAAGAGAAGTGAGGCAGGTGCTGATTGCTAGTCATATGAATGGATTGCAGGGCTGCACATTTGGCACATATATCCTCTTTCCCTTTCAAAAGGGCACTGATCTTGCTGACTTCCCTGCTCCTACAAATCATTTAATTTGCTTAAAACGATATAGTGCATAAAAATTCCTTGAAATTCTACACTGTGATCTTTAAAGACTTTTTTTTTATATCACCCTTCCGATTCCCAGTGTACTTTCTGTTTAAGAAGTATTACACAGCAAAGCAATCAACGTTTCCAATACCAATAAAATGTAAAAACTAAGAAGGCGGCAGATCTCAAAGCAGCATTGAAACAACCAGAATCAAAACGTAAGGGGAAAAGCTTGGTTCAAAACAAAAAAGCAAAACACCTTTGACTAGTGGCAAAAAGATAACATTGTAGGCACCATGAGAACCTTGCTGGCGAGAACATTCCACAATCGGGGTACTACCAACCAAGAAGGACATCTTCCTGATATCCACTCACTTCACCACAGATTGCAGAGTGTCCCATTGAAAACTCTCTACTGAAGATCTTAAAGACCTATGAAGAAAGGTGGTCCTAAGCCTAAGTCACATCACAATACTTGATGCTAAGTGGACTTTCATCTGAAGACAGTCTTTCCTGTAGTAGCTTTCTGTCTATGGAATCCTCTTCCCTAGGGAATCTTGCTTGGCACCAACTCTGCCATTGTTTTGGTGCCAGAAAAAGAAGTTTGGGTGTTTTTTTCTGGGTGTTTGGGCAGCACCAAAGACTGGGTGTCTTTACTCCGACTATGCTTTCTATAAGCTTATGTGTTTTGATTACTGCATTTTATGCATGTCTTAAATTTCTTCAGGACTTTTTGGTTGTGGGAAGTGATTCATAAATTTGACAAACCTAAAACAAAGGGATAAGACTGTCAAGAGGTGACAAAGGCAGTTGAGTAGCTTCTTATTAAAAGACTAAGGTACTTTTCATGGTAGAAACATAATGAGCAAGTTACACATGCCTTCAACTCTGCACCGTTGCTGGAACGTGAAAGGCCTAGTGCAAGGTGGGTGGAACCATGAGGCCTCCTCCCCCCCACTTGTCCATTCGTTTTGGCTGACTGTTGGGGTCTCTTTTTTTGGGGGGGGGGAGAGCTGAGCAACTGGGCCCACCCATGTGGCAACAGGCCTTGAAATGTGACTTGCAGCTGTGAGGGAAGGAACCACAGAAAAGCCACTCCCAAGCCACTGAGAGACACCCAAGAAACATGACCCACTGGCTCCCTCAACAACTCTTGTGGCAAAAGGAATCTCTTCTCGTAGCGTCAATGTGGATAAAGCACCACCTGTGTCACGTACAAATCGGAAGCAGCTGCGAACGCTGGGCTCCACGTTGCTCCCTCCAAAGGCTGCCACCTCCCCGAGCTGCCGTGGGACCTGGATGGCCTCGTGAAGAAGGATGCCAAGGTGCCGCTGGTCGCAGAGTCCGCTGGCATTGGCCACCTGGCTGAAGAGATCTGAAAGGTGCGGGGGGAAGAGCATGGGGCCCCCACAAAGGGTGGGATGAGGGAGGGAGGACGAGACAGAGAGAGAAAGAAAGGAGAGAGACTCAAACTGCAGCTTTTCCCAGAGCTATGAAAACATGGGGAAAGACAAGCATCAGTGGTGAAAGTCAAGCTTTGAAAGAGAGAAGGTATCACTCTTAACCATGGCCCATCTGCGCTATAAATTTAAAGCAGTATCATACCACTTTAAACAGTCAAGGCATCCCCCAAAGAATCATAGGAGCTGCAGTTTGTTAAGGGTACTACAATTACCAGGATCCTTTGAGAGAAGTCATGATGATTACAATAATCTGCAATTAAGGATGGAGGAATCTGTCAGTTTCGATTTCTCTCAGTTTCTCCTTTTTATAAAACAATTTGCAGGGTTGTTTCCTGCCGCCGCCCCCCAAAAAACCCCTCATGAAAATTCATCAGCAATTTAGTGCAGATTTCTCTTAATAAACATATTTTTGCTCACAGTTTTGGTGCGCGCACACACACACACACACACACACACACACACACATTCTCCATTGTAATGCATCTTTGTACATATATTTTCACTAATATTTTGCATTTTATTCACCATTTCCCCCAATACATTCTTCTTTTCATCCAGATTGTTTGGTTGGAGAAATGTACCACAAAATTCAGGGAAGTGCAAATTCTGAAGGACAGCTTTGTTTTGGTTTGCATATTGGTTTGAGAAGTGTGTGTTAGTTAGTTTCACATTAAAATGCCAACAAAATTGCATTTCTACAACTATACCTGTAGTAAAGATATGCCCTAAGGCAGTGGTTTGCAAAACTTTCTGTCTGCGAGTAACCTTTTCAAACCAACCCCCCCAAGCTGGCTTTGCCATTAGGCAAACTGAGGCAAACTGAAATCGCACCCGAAATCGCACAAGATCTTGCACGAAAGCAAGATATTGCATAATTTTGGCAATATCTCGCCCAAATCAGGCAATATATTGCCCAAAAATGGCACTGATGGCAGCTTTGCTCCTGCACCTGTGGCAAAGGCAGCAGGGCAGGCAGAGAGGTGGCGCCAATGGCAACAAGTATGGCAGCAGCAGTGGGAGCAGTAGGGCCGGGCAAGGTGGCACTTCCTGTTTTGCCTCAGGTGGCAAAACGGGATGGGCAGCCCCTGTAAACTAGTATGCCACAGAACCTTTGCATGTTGCCAATTGCCTTCCGCCCTGCAGGGGCAGATTCAGGGAATGGCTGGAAGCTGAGGAGTCATGGCTTGATTTTGATGAGTGGGCACCAGGAAAAGGGGTGGGGGGTTGGATGCTGGCTTGGAAGAAGGGATCAGTGATCTGGGGGAGCCTGTAACAGCCAGGAGACGAGAGTCAGAGGCAGGAGGAGCTGCAGGATTGGAGAGGGGAGAACAGGTGCAGGAGGAGGGAGAGATAGGTCAGGCTGGTGTAGAGTCAAGGGCTTCCACATCTCCTCGTCCTGCTCCTAGCTCTCCTGCTCCGCTGTCTCCCAGGACCAGAAGAGGACTGAAGTGGGAGGCGCAGAAGCTTACACGCAGGCAGAGTCTCCAGCTGCTTGTGTGCCGCTTGGGTGGGGGAGGTACATAAGCTGAGGTCAGGGGCAGGTCCTCTCTGTCGCAGCAACTGCACAGCTAGGAGTGGCTGAGAGACATAGGACTGATGCTCCTGCCTTTTCCTAATTTGCAAGTGTACTTTAGACAATGAAAAGCTAATTCATCTCTCTGGACATTCCTCACCTGTCAGCACTGTGATAGGCAGGAGGGAAATAGCTGGTCTGCTTTAAAACTCAGTGGAGCACTGTGGAAGCCCTGTGCCTTGGAGCAAGGCAGGACTGGAACTGAGAGGGTGTTTTTCTGTCATGCAGGATGGCATGTGCAGGACTGATTTGTGTGCAGGCCTATTCATGCAAGTGGGATGAGGAACCCATGAAAGAATGCTCTCTCCTCCGCTGCAGGAAACAGGAGCTTTGTGAGCAATATAAAAGGCTTCCTGCCATATTTCCATCTGTGCAATACTGGAAGGGATGCAGGCAGGTGAGTTGTGATGCAGCTGTGACTCCTCCTGCACTTGCCTCTCTCCACCTTTCCAAACCTGAAAGCCTCCCACACTCTGGTTTCATCAACCATCTCCCCCGGATGACTCACATTGAAATTTTTCCTTCACCTCCGTGCCACACAGACATGCTATGCCTGTCTTGAAGGAGAGAGCCCGCATCTTCCCGCTGCGTCCACTGGAAGACAAAAGGCGCAGGGTGAGTGGGGTGGGGGGAAACCTGGAAACCCCCTTTTTTGGTTTGGTTTACAAGTGCCCAATTTCTGCACAGCAGAGGAGACTCTGTAGTGGTTTGCACCAAACAGTGCTGGCAGAACCAGGCCTCCCAGAACAGGTCTGCAAAGGCATGATGGCCCACTAGGAACTCAATAAAAAACATGCATTTCCAGCCTGTGATTGCAAAAGCAGGGTGCGTGCATAGCACCTTGCAGGCAACAGGGCATGGCTGGTGGTCTGTGTCTTGCTTGGCAAACCCAACCTATAAAAAGCAGGCTTTTCCTTGCAATGCCACATCATAGCCATCCAGACCACAGGCCAGTCTCCACTGACAGAAGCCTCAGTGGAGAGACCAACCAATCCAATCCACCTTTGCCCCTGAAGACACAGACTTTATGAAACTTCATATTTAGAGGCAGTCTGCCTGCTTTTATCAGGTGCTTGGAACGCAGAACAACCATCTCTACAATGCACTGCTTGTGGATTTCCTATCGTAATCATCATTGTGTTGCTTTTTTCAGAAAGGTGAACTCAAAGCAACTTATGAAAACAAACATTTAAGTAGGAAAACAAGAGGCATAGAACAATTGAAAATGCCCACAATAAATTGTATAAAAGAACAACCCCATCCCACGAAGACAGGATTTCCCAAACCTGTATCTCCAGCTGTTTTTGGACTACAACTCCCATCATCCCTAACTAGCAGGACCAGTGGTCAGGCATGATGGGAACTGTAGTCCAAAAACAGCTAGACACCCCCGTTTGGGAAACCCTGCACTAAAAGAGAAAAGCAGGAGATTAAAGTCAAAGGCCGGGGAGGATAACAATCTTCAGATGCCTAAAAACAGATAGTCATGGTGCTTGGCATGACAGCATTCCACAAATGGGGAGGACCCACTGGTGAAGCCCATTTTCACACTGCCACATTCTGCACCTTCCTAATGAATTTTTATACCCCGAAACCAGTTTCTAAGCAGTTTACAAAGTATAAAAACTAGTTTACGCAAGCATTAAAACACAAGCCTCTATCATTAAAATACACAATAAAACAATCACATTAAAACATTACTAGTCTGCTGAGGCATCTCTTATTGGTATGGATGCCTTTATGGGTACCTATCGAAAACATTGAGCAGCCAGTTCAAGGTCATGTCGACGCAGAGGGGGACGTTCACCAGGATGCCTCTTTCCTCCTCGAGCCGCTCGTAAAGGGCAGTCAGGCAGTGGATCACCTCCACCACATCCATCACGTGGTCGCTGGGCTGCAGCTCATGTTCGCTGAAGACCTCCAAGGCTGTTGGTAGCGTCACCAAGTCCACTGTGGCGCCCAGAGAAAAGGTGGTCAGAAATGGAAGTGGGAGATGAAAAAACAAAAAACAAACCTGTTATAGATTTGTCACAGGAAGCAAGAAAGAACCCCCCCCCCAGTGACAAAGATAATGAGGGCTACAATTAAAAAGATACAAAGTCTTTGAGTTTGAAAACAACTCAAGGCACAGCAAAATGGCTTCACCCATGCTACCAACTAATAAAAAAAAAGGCACCCTTTGCAATTGACAGTTGTTGTTGTTAATTTCATTTCTGTACTGCCTTATATTTTTAAGGCGGGGGGCGGGGACCTTCCGGCTTCCTACTATAAAATATTTCGAGATGTGTTAACATCCCCACTGAAAGATTTAATGAATGGAATCCTCCCAAGAAAGCAAATACCAACATCATGGAAAAATGCATATATTACACTAATCTCTAAAAAAAAGAGCAGGATGTACTCCAGCTTAAAATCTATAGGCCGATTTCCTTATTAAACAATGATTACAAGATATATGCAGCTAGTATAATGACAAAAGGAATGAGAGCAATTCTAAGAAATTTCATACATGAAGATCAAACAGGTTTCCTGCCATCGAGGCAGCTAAGAAATTACACTAGGCATATATTGAATATAACTGAACGCTTAGAGAAGAAAAATGAAAAAGAAACAACTTTAATGTTCCTTGACGCAGAAAAAGCATTTGACAATGTTTCTTGATGAGAGTTATAGAAGTTATGGAGTTTGGGACTGCCTTCACCAAAGGGCTAAAAGCCATATATATAGAACAATGGGCAAATATAATAATATATGGTAACCTAAGTGAGAGGTACAATATGAAAAATGGTACTAGACAAGGATGTCCTTTATTGCCACTGCTTTTCATTCTAGCATTAGAGGTCCTGGCAATAAAAATATGAGAAGACACAGAAATAAGTGGGACAACAAATACTGCATGTTTGTGCGTTGCTCCTTCATGCATATCGTAGCTCCAGTTTACAGAATGTGAAAATTGTCCCTAATTAGGCAACACGGCTGGTACAAGAGGAAGAACAGGAGGGAATTCTGGGGCTTACATCGCAAGGCCTTCTGTACACGGCGCAGTTTCATGGCTGTGCGATACGCAGAAAACTTGATGTTGTTCAGGTCAGCTGTAGATAAGGACAGAAAGAAAAATGAAACCACAGGCTGCCCTTTGCCAACTTGGTGTCCTCCACTAAGGTTGGCACTATTTCCTTGTCATTCTTGCTTTGCCAACTTCATGCACAGCAAGTGCTTTGAACCACAACTCCCATCAGCTGCAGGTGACATACATAGTTCTCTTCCTCCACATTTTATCCTCATAACTACCTTGTAGGTAAGGCTGAGAGACTGTGACTGGCTCAAGGTCACCCAATGAGTTTCATAGCTGAGCAGGGAGTTGAACTCTGGTCATCCAGGTCTTAGTCCTACACTCTGACCACCACACCACAACTCTTGCAGTTCTTGTTACAAAATTGGACCGAGAAACATCACCCTGTCCTTCACTTTATCCCAAAATGAGGGTGCTTCCAGCCTGTTGCTATTATTGAGTGGCATTTAACCACACAGGGGCAAATTCATGTTATGCACAAATAACATGCACAAATAAACTCTCCAAAAGACCTGACTTTTTACAATAAGGAAATTGAAGAGGGAAATGCATTGGAAAGTGGGTGGATGACACTTGCTCCGGCACAATGTCAACTAACTCCACTGTCCAAGCAATGCCACTTCCGCCCTTCGGAGGAGGTGGAGCTGCGGGCTTCACGGCCCCACCACATGCGCGGCAGCTGGAACCCAGCCCCCGCGCGATTGGGGGGATTCCCGGCTGCGTCACCTCCTGGCCAGCCAATTGGCTGGCTCTGGGGGTGTGGCCTGCCGCCTGCCAGCTGTTTGTGGCCCTGTCCGAAGCTTGGGGAGGGCCTAAGGCACCTATTGGCGACTCCGGGGGAGTTCCTAGTTGATGTGCATCAGCAGGACTCCCCCTACTGATGGTTAACCCTTCCCGGACTTCAGGTGGACGGGCTGAAGTGGGATATAGTCGCTTAGGACCAATGCCTAAGCCAATACCGCTCATCACCTGTAACCAATAAAGCCAATACTGCTCATCACCTGTGGCCTTATTTAGCCCATTAAGCTTAATAATTGTGTCATGTGTCATTATTTCCACTGGGGGGCGGGAACTCGCCACGCAAATCAGAATAAATAGCCAACATTATCTGATCTCCCTGCAAATAAATCTGGATGAACGCTCAGATAATAGGAAGCACTCCGAGAAAGACATCACATCCAGTGCAGAAGCTTCTCCCCCTCCTCCCACTGGCAGATTGTCTAGTAGTCCATAACAATAGTTGTGATGCAGACCTTGCAGACTTTAAAGTCCTTCTTACCCAGTGTCTGGTATAACTCAGTCATCTTGGGATGGTCCCAGCATGTTGTCTGAGCCTGGTGGCTGAAAAGATAAAGAGGTTGAGAGGAATTCAGTAACAGGAAGTTACTTATTATTATTATTATTATTATTATTATTATTATTACCCCGCCCTCCCCAGCCAAGACTGGGCTCAGGGCAGCCAACACCAAGTATAAAAACAATTGATTAAAATACAACTTAAAACAAGATTACAACTTAATAAAATACAACTTAAAACAAGATTATACAACATTAAAATGCAGCCTCATTTCAGTAGAAACTCAAATCAAAAACTTTTTGGGTATGAAAACGTCAAAATTTCACCAAGGCCAACTATCCAGACTGGTCCTACATGGGCCAGAAAAAAGCCAGGGAAGTCCTCAAATAGGAGGTCCATCACAGAAGGAAAAAGGGGAAAGAAAAGAGGGGGAGGGAATCCAGTTGCTTCCAAGCCAAAGGCCAGGCGGAACAATTCTGTCTCACAGGCCCTGCGGAAAGAAATCAGATCCCGCAGGGCCCTGGTCTCATGAGGCAGAGCGTTGCACCAGGTCGGAGCCAGAGTTGAAAAGGCCCTGGCTCTGGTTGAAGCCAATATAACTTCCTTAGGGCCCGGGACCTCTAGGGTGTTGCTATTTATGGACCTTGAGGCTCTCCGTGGGGCATACCAGGAGAGGTGGTCCCATAAGTACGATGGTCCTAGGCCGTGTGTGTTTACATGTGTGTTCCACATATAAATATATATTTTTTCAAGAGTTGTGTACCGGTATGACTGTAGACATTTTGTCATGGACCAATGGTACCAAATAGTATGGGAAATAGTATATAGAAAGAGACCCCGCACAAATGACGCTGAAACAAAACCCCACACATGCACTAAGTAGAAAAATAGAAGCATTGCCCCCCCCATGCCACCTCCCCCCCTTATCTTCCAAACCTAACACTGCATGCAACAGTAATGTCTCACAACAAATGAACTGATCAGTAGCAGACACATATTGAAAAAACAGACAATGTACGTATTTCTTGTAAACTAAGAAATCTTTAATAAAAATAATATTTAAAACAAAACTGTAGACACCTTGTGTGATTTGGGATTGGGAGAAGGAATGCCCTGGAAAATCCCAGAGGATGCAGGTACGAATAAATAATTGTTTATGCTGATGTGCTAATCAGAGCAATGCCAATCATGAAATAAAGACATATGGCGGTTCAAACACGTGGATGTCTTGGGGACCCACAGAGAACTTACAAATCTTATTGACTGCAATGTGGGGGTAGGTTGTGTGTAAGATGCCTGAATATGTGGCAAGAAAAACTGAATACTGCGCTCAGTCACAAGGGATAGGACAAGACCAGAAACTCATTCAGATGCTGTTGCACACTCACTTGATGTAGTATGGGACCTTATTGGGAGAAATTGCTCGTTCCCAGGGGACTTGGACTGAGGCTGCAAGAAAAAAATAGAAAGAGGAGATAGACAGAAAAGGCTGAAAAGCATTTTGCATGTGATTTGAATGCCCCAATTATTTACCTGCACCTACTTCTATTTTCTAATCCTCATACCTGGAAAAACACAGTTATGCAACAAAGTTTTACTCAGAATACAGTGGTACCTCGGGTTAAGTACTTAATTCATTCTGGAGGTCCTTTCTTAACCTGAAACTGTTCTTAACCTGAAGCACCACTTTAGCTAATGGGGCCTCCTTATGCTGCCGCACCGCCGGAGCATGATTTCTGTTCTCCTCCTGAAGCAAAGTTCTTAACCTGAAGCACTATTTCTGGGTTAGCGGAGTCTGTAACCTGAAGCGTATGTAACCCGAGGTACCACTGTAGACCCATTGAAATGAATGGATCTAAGTTAATCATGTTCATTAATTGCAACGGATCTACTTTTACTAGGATTTGCAAAGGATACAACCCAATATCCCTTCTTTTGGTTCCCATTTTTGCCTGTCTGGGCAAATACCTTACTAAAATATTGTTAGTGTGTGTCGTCGTTCTTCAGGGTTCAGCTCCTTTCCCAGGGTCACTAGAACAGGGACAGGGAAATATGTGGCCCTGATGATGTTGCTGGACTCCAACTCCCATCATCCTTGACCATTGGCCATAAGTTTGAGAAAGCAATAGATGGTGCAGCTATTGCAAAGGAAATGAATGCATCACATATATCACAGGCAGAATAGCTTTTAATTATGGGCAACAAACAATGGGAAACAGTGGACTGAGTGGTGCTGACAACATAGATAGACAGATAATTTATTACGGTCGGAGACCAGCTTATATGCTGACAACATCATCTTCAGCATGAGGACATTCCAGCTGATTAGTTGTGCTTTCTCTCCAGATGGTCCATTCCATTCCACTTTCCCATTCAAAATAAGCAAATATATCATTGCCAGAAGAAAACTAGCACATCAGGAAGTGGGGGCTAAACATTTTCCCCTGATGAGCTAGGGTTTTTTTTGTCTGTTTTTGTTTTTACTACTGGAGAGACCGTTTAAACATTAAAAATTGTTATCCTCAAGGCTGGCCAACGGTAAATATTTTAAAGCAATTAATTAATTATAATAACTGTATCAAGCATAAAATGTTGTCCCCACATCAGATTATTTTAGTCCCTTTGTCAAAGCTAAGGAAAGCTTTATTCAGGACTGTGGGAATGATAACTAGAAATGACAGCTACAACAGTCATAAAGGAAGTCCACAGGCAAGTTGTTGTTGTTTCTTTAAGAAAAGAAAATCTGGGCCCACTTCAAGTTTTGAAAATAAACCAAGCACATTTTAAAATCATTTAGGGGGTGAGAATTGTTTAACAAGCTTAGCAGTCTCAGAGCAAGTGAACAGGCAGCATACACATCACATGACATCAAGTTTCAGTATTCACCCAGGCTATGAAACACATGTAGTAGCACAAGCCTAGCAATGAGTCAGTCTTGGGGCAATATCCAAACCCAGCTCAAGGATCTGTGGTAGGACCACCTCAAGGACAACCTTTGTGAGCAGAGCCCTTGAAATGCAGAAATGGCAAGAATGCTTGGGTGGCAAAAGACATCAATTAGCATTAAAGATGAATAGTAGTAGTAGTAGTAGTAGTAGTAGTAGTAGTAGTAGTAGTAATGGTATCCTGACCACATGTTCTCATAATTCTATTGTCCTTTATTAATGCCTAATTACCAACTGTGTACACGTGGCCGTTGACCACAAATTTGTACCAAGTTGTCCTGTTTTTGTTGTATAGGTTTACTTTTATGAATAATAATAATAATAATAATAAAAACTGTTACAGAAATGGCACCCTGCAGTTGCAGCCTGAAATGGCACTATATATATTCTACCTCCTCAAGATTCTATCATCTCATTCAGCTGCACATGTGAAACATGCTAAAGAGAAGGGAGAACATCTCTTCCCCTCCAAAGTGACAATGCCTTCAGCTGTAGACTTTGTCTACGTACTTGAAAGGAAGTGCTGTGATCCTGGCCCAAAGTCTCGGTGGGCGTCCTGAAGGTGCTTCAGCCGGTCATTAATGGAGACCTATGCAGAGGTTGGAAATATTAAAGAAAATTGGGAGGGGGGAACATGTAGCATTTCAGCCTGTCCAGCACAGAACCCAGATGTGCCTCCTATCTTTACAGAGTAGGCTATATTCCATCCACACAAACGTCATGAGGTTTCTACACAAACACTACCCTCCACCCAGGCAAGCAAGTATAAAGTTCTACACAAATATAAAATAGGGGACATGGATTGCCACTGCTGCATGTGGAAATGACCCAGGGTTTTTAGTAGAGCATAAAGCTAATCCTGAGTCAAGAGCATGATGCAACAGCAAAAAAATGCTAATGCTATTCTAGGCTTCATCAACAAAAATATAGTGCCCTGAGCAAGGGAAGTAATAGTCCCATTCTATTCTACCTTGATCAGAGTACTGCACATGGAGTACTGCATACAGTTCTAGGCTACACAGTTTACAAATGATGGAGACAAGCCATTCACCTGCAGAACTTATAGCCAGGGCTGCTGCAATAAACAGCTGTGTAAGCCTTGGGGAGGCAGAGATGCAGGAAGGCATCAGAGGAGGGAGGGAAAGAGGCCAGTGTTGTCCACAGTATCCCTGACCATCATTCAAGGCACCCTAGGGTGCCACAGCACACTGGTTGAAAACCACTGTCTCAAAGGATGACACATGAAGGATGGAACAAGTTTTGTTTTCTCCAGAGGGTAGAATCCGAACCAATGGATTCAAATTAAATGAAAGGAGATTCTGACTAAACATCAGGGGTATCTTTCTTACAGTAAGAGCTGTTCAACAGAGGAACAGACTCCCATAAGAAGTGATGGACTTTCCTTTGGACATTCTTAAGCAGAGGCTGGATGGCCTTCTGTCATGTATGATTCCTGCATTGCAGGGGATTAGACTGGATGACCCTCAGGGCCCCTTCCAACTCTACAAGGTTCTTGTGTCCCCTCCCTCACCTGCAGCTGTTTCCAACGTGTGTTGATCTGTTCCAGGGCACGAGAGTTCTCCATGGACAGATGCACATCGGAGATAGCCAACTGATGTGCAAGGTCATTCACAAGCTTCACTGCATCTTTCATGGGGGACAGCTCCTCTTTGAACAACTGGAGATCCATCCCATCCCAAAGGAAAAAGAAGTTGGAAAGAGTCAGAAAGAAGGAGAGAGAGAAGAAGAAGAAGACAAAGAAGAAGAAAGCCAGCAACCAATGATCTTCGATTGTTTACAAATGGGTTTTAATGCTCTCAACAACACATGATGACCCAACTCATGTTGGAAGTGGTGGAAGAAAGCAATCACAGACCTCTTAAGATAGCTAGGAAGGTTGTTCCACTCACAAGTCCCTTGTGGAGCACTTTTTAAGTGCCCAACAGCTCACTGGTTGTCAGATGTTGGGAACCACAGTTCAAGGGCCTTGCTGAAGGACTGCACTTCATGGAACTGATAAAGTGGACTTTAACCCACAAAATCTTATGCCACAAATAAATTAGTTATGGTCTTAAAGTGCCACAAAATTCCTTGATTGTTTTTGGCAACCTCAGTGTCTGCCCACTCCCTCCCTCCAGGCAGCGGCGAAGCTGCATGCTCCGGCACCGGGGGAGGAGAGCAGGCAGGGGTGTAGCTGGAGCGCGTCCCGGGGGCGTGGCATGCCGCCCACGGGGACGTGGTGTGCATCCTGGGGGCGTGGCGCCCGGCGCAGTGGGGAGATGCACAGCGCGTGTCTGGGGGGCGGCCACAATGGTACCCCCCTCCCTGACGGTGCCAGGGCGGTGTGCTCCCCCACCCACCCCCATTCCTCCACCAGTGCCTCCAGGTCATACCTTGGTGGCCTGGATGTGTTCTGGCAAAGAGTCGATGAAGAGATCTCCAATGGGCTCCCATGTCTCCCTCACACTTTCAGCTTGGTTGAGGGTTGTGCTGAGCTCCTCCATGGTGCCCTTGATCTCCAGCAGTTGCTCCAAGGTCCGCTCAATGTGGCGGTGCTGGTCGACGCAGCGGGCAGTGAGCTTCTCCCACAGCTCACTAGCCACAGTGGCCTGTTTCCACACAAAACGACTGATGTTCTGGATCCGGTGTCTTGGGGAAACATCTAGAAACAGAGCAGGAAGAAGACTGAGGGCAAATGACCTGGACGTCAAGCATGAGGGTGGCAGCCCTGAGGAACTCAGAGAAGGGTAGAAGCAGAAAGGCAAACAGGTATAGGCACTTTGTATTGCAGTTAAATGTTATTAGCACAACATCACCCTGGTGTTTTGTGAGAGGGTGGTATATAAATACTTTTATGAATAAATTATAAATTGTGAAAGGGTGGGCTGGGGGCCTGCCTAAAGTTCCCTGTGCCTCTTACCTACACCCAGTGTTTCCCAAATGTGGGTCTCCAGCTGTTTTTTGGACTACAACTCCCACTATCCCTACCTATCAGGACCAGTGGTCCTGCATACTGGGAAATAAAACACTTGCAGGCATGAGCGATTCCACAACAACACACCTCTTTAACCCGGTTTTTGATACTTGAGATGTATATTTTTAGGACCCAGCTTGCTTCTGTAATTTTATGCTGTTTTAAACTGTTTTTAACATTGCATTTTAATTATCGTAGCCCACCCTGGAACCTGGGGTGAACAGCAGGTAATGAATTGTAATACCAATAGCAATACTAATACAGTGGTACCTCAGGTTACATACGCTTCAGGTTACAGACTCCGCTAACCCAGAAATAGTACCTCAGGTAAAGAACTTTGCTTCAGGATGAGAGCAGGAGGCCCCATTAGCTAAAGTGGCGCCTCAGGTTAAGAACAGTTTCAGGTTAAGAACGGACATCCAGAACAAATTAAGTACTTAACCCGAGGTACCACTGTAGTAACATCGACTCCAGTCTGGTACACCCCCCCCGCTCCAATTCTGAGCACCTGACTTCCTTAACTGCTTTCAGATGTCCCTGTCCATCCTATGTAGCTCATCACCACCATTTTAAAAGGGAATCTGTCCTTCCTGCAGCCTTCAAGACACCCATCTAGGAATGAGATTAACTTCTATTGTATCCTTCTGGAGGTCAGGAGTATATTATCCTCCAAATGCGCTCATGGAAAATTCAGGACAGGGAAGGATTATGGGATCTCTCCATGGTGACAAAGAAGGTCAGCCGGTCAGCCTGGAAGCCTAAAAGCCATGTGCCAGTGAGCTAGCATTGCCTTTTGGCTTTGGCCCAGCAGAACGAGAAGGGTCTGTTTGAAGGTGCAGCGTAAGCGGACTGAGGGGAGACAGCTAAAGTTATGTAGGACCGTAAACCTTTGCTGTCAGAATTGGAGTCCTCCACTTCTTCAAATGGATGTTGAGTGAGGAAGGCCTGAGCAGACTCCAGGACAGAGTAAATGTAGGGGCCCCGGGACTTCACCTCTTCCATAAATGCCTGTGCCAAGGAGAGAGAAGCAGGAAAGATTAAGTGAGCTGCAATGTTGTTTCCCGGGCACATAACACCACCCTCTTCCAGAACCAGGATTTAGGGTACCCTCAGGAATGTCACCCTCAGTGGGCTTCCCTCAGCCTGAAAGAGGTGGGAGTTCAAAGTGGGGTGAACTAACAATTCTCTTAGGCTGCCTTGGTTTTTTTTTTGGTACTCTGTGCAAGGTGGCAATGGTAGCATAGTTCAGAGAGGGAGGCCTCCTCCGCTGGTCTCGGGGGCCCTGGCAAATGCCCAGTGTTGCTAACCTTGCAGCACACTCAGCTGACACATGGCGTAGGACAGGGGAGCTTATGTTTCCAAAGCTCTGCCACAGATAAGGTGTCTGCTTCACCATTGCCAAAAAGAGAGGACAAAATGGATTTACATACTATAATTTACATGTACAGATGCATATTTAGAGAGGAATATTATAAAAGAGAACTAAAGTGCACCTCACCATATCAGGCAAGGCCCTTGCAATTGAAGCCCCCTGCTCTCACTTCTTGGGGTTATCTATCTTTTAATTAGACTTGGAGGAGACAGCCTTTCAATATAGAGCACTCCTTCAAATAAAATTAGGTAGATGGTGCATGGAAAGAGGGTCTTTTCCATGGTGTGCCCCTGGTTCTGGAGGGTGATTTTTTTGCAGGTCGGTTTAATTTGCAGAAGGCGACTTGAGGGCCTGTTAAGGTATAGGGCCCTCACTGCAGCCGCCCCAGCCAGCATGGCTACCAGGTGTCTGGGATGATGGGCTGTAGCCCAGCAGCATATTAAGAGTCCCACTGGATCAGACCAAAGGCCCATCTAGTCCTGCAGCCCAACAGATGCTCATGGGACGCCCACTTCAGAGGCATATTATGCCCTCTTATCCTGGTAGAGGTAGTTCGCAGACATTGTGCCTAATAACCATTAGTAGCTTTATTCTCACCCCCCCTTTAATGCCATGCTATGCCCTCTGCGGCTCCTGCCAACCTAGCAGTTCGAAAGCACGTCAAAGTGCAAGTAGATAAATAGGGACCGCTCCGGCGGGAGGGTAAACAGTGTTTCCGTGCGCTGCTCTGGTTCGCCAGAAGCGGCTTAGTCATGCTGGCCACATGACCCGGAAGCTGTACGCCGGCTCCCTCGGCCTACAAAGCGAGATGAGCGCTGCAAACCCAGAGTCGGCCACGACTGGACCTAATGGTCAGGGGTCCCTTTACCTTTACCTTATGCCCTCTGGGACACTTACCGCATGCCTCTCCTTCTCCTGCTGAACCAAGAGGACGTCCCCACGGAGTGGCAGCTGGGCGGAGAGCTCCTCATCTTTTTGGCCGAGCCAGTCTATGATCTCCTGCAAGGGAATCTGCAGCTTGCTGCTGTGGTCTGAGAAGGCTTCCAAGCGAGCCCTGAGGAAATGAAGGTGGGAAGCAGGCAAAGAAGAATGAGACCACAGAGATGGGAAGCGAAGTATTTGAAGCAGAATGCTGAGAGGGTGACAAATGAAACCATCTCGGAAGTATGTGTTTTGGATACTCAGAATTAAATCCTTCCCTTGTCCATTGGCTGATGTCACAAGTGATGTCAACGGACATCACTATGGCTATGGCTTGAGAAAAATGGCTTTCTGACCTCCCTCTTCTCCCCTCGCCCCGCATTGGCTGTGAGAGATAATTCTCCCTCACACAGCCAATGCTTGCAAAATGCAGGCTTCTTCCTTCCTCTCCCCTTCAGCTAATGTGGGATATGGAGAAAAAAACCTGCCTTTTGCAAGCACCAAGCATAGGGCTAGCAACACCCCTTGCACAGCGGTTCCTAAGCGTCCAACAGATTTTTGACAGGTGGGCAGGACAACCTGTCTGCCAGTTGTATGACATCAAAGCGACACTGTGTGATTGACAGGTAGGGTGCCCCATCTGCTTGCCAAAGTTGATTTGCAGGGTCCAGACCAGAGCCCCAACGGTTTCCCATTCTTGCACTGTCTATCCTCACCCATGGAGATTTCAACTTTGGCTTCAGTATCTGTCAGACTGGCTTCTGTAAGCCAAAGGAAAACAAGGCCCTTTGCCACGCATCTCCCAGCATCTCACCGAAGGCTGTGCGATTTCTTTTTAATCTCATTCCAGCAGAGATTCATCTCAAGAGGCATCTGTGGCCCAATGGCACCATTCAGAGGCTTTTGGCTCACACAGGCTGCTGCAGCGCCATCTTGGGCTGTTTTAACCTGAGCATAAACACAGAAAGCAGGAAACTCTATTATCAAATGAGGAGAAAAAGCACTTGGTACCTACACGGCAAGGGAGCGCAGTAAATTTTTATCCTATTGCTCCTCTTCTTTCCTTGTTGGGGAACAATTGTGTGGGAAGGGATGCACAGGAAGTGTTCTAAAAATCTATGATTAATACTGGGTGCTGCTTTATAAGAGACATTTTAGTTTATTAACCACCTGATTTTTTAGTTACCCAACCGCTTTTCTTTTGTATGTACAGGATCATGAAAAACAAGAGAAAAAAAGGGGGGAAATCATCTTTGTTTTGTTTTTGCCTCATTAACCAATTTTATTAAGCAATTTTTAAAAGCTCACAACCAAAATAAATAAATAAATAGTGTGACAGCACTTGCTGTCGTGAGTATTCATGGATGTTTGATTCTTCTTTATCAGCGGTAGTTGGGATTTTTCAATCAGTACATATTAGGGAAGGAGAATATGGTAACAGTAAACATGCACCAAATCCAATCACTATGATACAACTTGAAATAGTCATAGCTTCCCCCAAAGAATCCTGGGAGCTGTAGTTTGTTAAGTGTGCTGAGAATTGTTAGGTGACTACCTATCCTCCTGACAGAGCTACAATGCTCAGAGTAATTTAACTATCCACCCCTTTTTTCAAGGAACATGTAGTTTTCTGAATTAGGGGAATAGGGGGTTGCTTAACAACTCCCAATACCTGTAACAAACTACACTTCCCAGGATTCTTTGGGGGAAGCCATGACGCTTTAAAGTGGTGCAATACTGAATAGTGCAGATGGGGGGGGATTAGTGATGGGAAAGACACAAGACCTTGTAGAGCTACTGTCAGTCATAGAATCAAAGGACAGTAGAGTTGGAAAGGACCATGAGGGTCATCTAGTCCAACCCCCTGCAATGGAGGAGTTTCCCCTCCCCCAGGGTAATTGTATCTGCCTGGTATCAAACTGGGAACCTTTCATGTGTTGGGCGAATGTGATAACTATTACACTGTGGACATCAGAAGTGAGAAACCTTCAAAGGAGTCCGTGCCCATTCCTAGTGCAGACCCCAGCTGCATCTTCCTCTGCCTCACACCTGATGTCAGGTGTGGTGCAAGTGGGTGTTATTTTGAGGAAAAACTTTGCAGGTCTAGTTAGGTTCCCTACTCTTGGAGTAAATGGACAAAAATAATCTGGACTAGTAGGAGGACACTTTCTATGTATGTAAGTGGGATCTGCAACAGAAAGTTACAGTGTGGAGTGTTGTTATTGAGAGCCTTCCTGCACAATGCCTCCTTCTATTTGCCTTTCCCCACTAGAGCAGTTAGCATTTCAAGCCCATTGTGCCTGCTGGAGTCTCCCTCCATAACTTCCTCTCTCCACTCCTTTAAATGTTTTTTTTTAAATAGTTACAGGTAGGTAGCCGTGTTGGTCTGCTGTAGTTGAAACAAAATAAAAAATTTCCTTCCAGTAGCACCTTAGAGACCAGCTAAGTTTGTTACTGGTATGAGCTTTCGTGCGCATGCACACTTCTTCAGATACAGTGGTACTTTGGGTTAAGAACTTAATTCGTTCTGGAGGTCCATTCTTAACCTGAAACTGTTCTTAACCTGAGGCACCACTTTAGCTAATGGGGCCTCTTGCTGCCGCTGCTGCTGCGCAATTTCTGTTCTCACCCTGAAGCAAAGTTCTTAACCCGAGGTACTATTTCTGGGTTAGCGGAGTCTGTAACCTGAAGCGTCTGTGACCCAAGGTACCACTGTACACTGAAACAGATAGGTGTGGTAAACCTGCCAGTCTGATAGGTGTGGCTGATAAACCTGCCAATCACCCATTCCCACCACCCTTCTGAGTAATACCCCTCCCCACACTCCCACTATATATAAGGGTCTGGTGACTTCTGCTTCAGTGTGTCTGAAGAAGTGTGCATGCACACAAAAGCTCATACAAATAACAAACTTAGTTGGCCTCTAAGGCGCTACTGGAAGGGATTTTTTAGTGTGTGTGTGTGTGTGTGTGTGTGTGTGTGTGTGTGTAATTCTGTAAACTCTGGAGTTCCCTCTCTAGCCTCCTGATACCTCCCTCTTGGCACGAGTGGTGCCATTTTGGCTACATAGCAATCAGCACTCACACTTGACCATTGCAAATACAAGGAAATATAGTGGGGGCGAAAGGGTAAAATCACAGCTGGCTTCCTAATAAGGAACCACTAGAGGGCAGACCTTGGCTGGGCTGGTCACTCCGCTTTTGCTCTCTTCCTCCTTCTGCATCACAAGGATGGTTTTTGACTTGTCTTGTGAGGTCTACCTTTTTTTTTTTTTAAATGGACTAGAATCTTGGTTGCATACCAATAGTCTTTTCATGGCAGGAAAGCATAGCCTAGATCTCTTAATACCTAAGGCATAGCTATTGGGCTTAAGTGATTCCAAGCATACAAATTTATTTAGGATGCAAGAAATACTTTACTAGATTGACCAAGCTCTGCACAATACAACATTCCTTGCAAGAATCCAAGCAACCACAGATAGAGAACATCCCTACATTAGCAGTGCAATGACAGTCCACAATCTAACAGAAAATTTTCCCTACTCTTTTAAACTTCCGAGGGTTAAATCCCCTCCTCCAACCAACTATGCCAAAGTTGGAGAACCTCTGGTTTGCTGGTCAAACTTGAACCGTCAGGGGTTCAAATTTGGCCCACAAACCATGGCCACCTGGCTCCTCACACAATAGCATATCAGGAGCATTAAAGTGTACCCCTAATTGTGTATTGGGGCAAGGGAAAGCAGGCTTCTGCTGATTGCAAGGAGAGCCAAAGCCTGCTTGGGAACCACTGTACAGTGGTACCTCTGGTTACGTACTTAATTTGTTCCGGAGGTCTGTTCTTAACCTGAAACTGTTCTTAACCTGAGGTACCACTTTAGCTCATGGGGCCTCCTGCTGCCGCCGCACCACTGGAGCACGATTTCTATTCTCATCCTGAAGCAAAGTTCTTAACCTGATGTACTATTTCTGGGTTAGTGGAGTCTGTAACCTGAAACGTATATAACCTGAAGCGTATGTAACCCCAGGTACCACTATACAAGGGATTTGGGCTGGTAGACAGGATATCACAGCATCATGTGGCTGGTGATATCCAATCTGATATCCAATCAGTTTCCTGCTTGGCAGGGGGTTGGACTCGATGGCCCTTGTGGTCTCTTCCAACTCTATGATTCTATGATTCTATGATTCTATGGTGATGTCCATCTGATCCTGTTGACCTGCAGGGATGGAGCCAGATAAGGATCTGGTCCATAGAGTCAAAAAGGTTCCCCACACCTGAACTGGGCAATGGGATAACATGTGCTATCTCCCAATGTCATCAGTGAGAGCTTTCCATTTATTCTGAACAAGAGGCATCAGGCGGGTGCATTTCAACTGGCAGGGACAAGGGTGAAAACTCACTCCTCTGAGTCCTGGTCCTGTTTCCAAACAACAGCAGCAGCAGCAGTTACACTGCACTCAATTACATTATAAAAGCCACTTAAGAGTCTAGCCCTGTGCCATCTTAAAAGACTAACATAGTGCAGGACTTTGAGGCTCAGACATCATGGCCAGACGACTTTTCTCTTCCTCTCCCCACCCCCACCCCCATTTTGATTAACTTCCAGCCTGAAGAAGAGTTAAGAAAACTCAGAAGTTGCTTTCTGTTTGGTGGCATTTTAATCAATACTGTACGTAGGACCAGTGCTTTTTCTTTTCTTTCTAAAAAAATGTTTAGGGGTACTCTCATTTCCCTACTCATATTGAAATACTTCTCCTCAATGAGGCCAAACTTAGATTTACAAAATGTTTGGGGGTATGCATACCCCTGTGTCCCCCCAGAAAAGCACTGCATAGGACCCCTCCAGACAGCACATTTAATCAGCTTTCATCCTGATTTGCTTGCACGAAGCTTATGCAGAAGTTAGTTTATATCTGGTCTTTATTGAGCATTCATCCTGATCTGGTTGTGGGTTGTTGACTCTGCTCCCTGTTAATTAGGGTTGCACTGTTGTTTCAGTGGATGTTTTCCTGTACAAAGTGCACACTGCTTACATATTTTTTAAAAAATACTGAGGGCTTTAGAAATGACTTTAACAAAGTAAGTAAATGAATAAGACTACTGAAGCATCTGAAACTGAGGCAAAGGAAAAAATGGAACATACTTCTGACATTTAAAAAGAGAACAGATACGCTTGTTCTATTTTAAGAGAGCAAGGATTCTGGATAGCAATAACAAATACAAAATAATGAATCACTCCCACAAGTGGCATGACTCTTCCATCCTTCTTCAAATGAAACTATAAAAAGACTTCATATGTTTCCTTAAAAATACCCCCAAAATATGTTTTCTTAATTAGATGTCTTTGCGACATATGAATTATTTTTGATACCCAAAATATGTATTTCATGACTAAGCAAAATGGTATGATCAAGGTCTCAAGCAGATATAAAAGCATTTTGTTTCTTTTGGTATGTGCCCAATGCAAACTGGAACTGCAGAGATGTACAGGTACAACAACACATTGGTGTTGTTTTTCTTTGCAATGATTCAAAAATCCAAAAGTGTTATAATAAATAAAACTTACAGCAGTGAATTAATAGTCATCATGCATAACCAATCTGCTATTGGTTGCATGAGCATCCAAATGATGTTGGTGACTTTGGTGATGAAGACCTGCCAGAGTCCCTCTTCTCTTTCTAAATGGTCACCAGTTAACATTTAATGTGTGACACATAAAAGCAGCAACAAAATGTTGCAGCGTGAATTGCTCCTGTTCAGGATACTCCAAGCCACCCCCTCATTCCAAACAACCCATTAGGATTCTGTAACCACTCTCAATCCTCACTGAGCTGTTTTTTAGGTTCCACCCTTGGGTTCCTCCCATTTTTTTGTACTTCTGTAAAACTTGGTGATCCCCAAGTCCAAGCCTGCTAAGATGTTCTGTGTGTGTTTGTGTATGCATGGATGTATTTATGCCTGCATGTGCACACACCATTTTAGCTATACAAACAGACACATGGAAAGCCTGAATATCAGAAATAGTAATACCCGAGTGGGATCTGCAACAAAATGCTGCAGTGTAGAGTGCTCCTTGTTTAGCGTTCCATTTACTCCACAAAATCCTATACCCCTCCAGTTTTCATTCCCACCCTTAACGGTCAGCCTTCCAAGCCACTGGGCATTCTCAGTTTTTCTTGGACTTGGGATGTTTGGCGGATCTCCCTCTTAGGATTTTATTTGCTAAATATTTTTTGTGCACTTACAAACCCAAACCTGCTGATGTTCTGTACATGGGGTGATGCTGTTTTGGCTATTTAAGGACTGGAAATAGCTAATGCTATATATATCTGCTATTTAAAACAACGACAACTGTGGGTGCCATCTGTTTGAGTTTCCTAGATTTGTACAACTGCTATTAGTATTTTGAGTGCAGTTATCAATTTGCTGTTCAATCTTTTCCCTCCATTGCACTTTCCTTTCCGCCCCTCACCCCATAAACCACTTAAGATTAATTTCCTTCTCCGTGGGAAAGCTAAATAGAATCAAGCCACTAATCTGGCCTCCCAGGTAAAAGACATTGTGCTACCAACACAAAATGTACATTTCCAGTAGTAAAATCAAGTCCAGGACAAAATCCTGCACAAACAACACACACAGTTGCTCAGGATCAATACGTGCTTAAAGGTGGGCCGATGAAGCTGCACACAAGCTGAGATTTGAGTCAGCAAGTGTCAGGACTGGGAGACTCACATTCAAACCCAGCGTGCATGGGCCTGGTACCAAAATGGGGGATTTTTTTGGGTACTCGGGCACCCAGGGTACCAGGAAGTTGTCACCTATGTCTCTTGGCTTAACACACTTCACAGGGGTTGTTGCGGTGAAGAATTAAGGGCTTTATTTGGGAACAGAGTATACCACCTTGATCTCCTGGGAGTATAGGAAATTAAGGTAAAAGGTAAAGGTACCCCTGCCCGTACGGGCCAGTCGTGACCGACTCTGGGGTTGCGCGCCCATCTCACTTAAGAGGCCGGGGGCCAGCGCTGTCCGGAGACACTTCCGGGTCATGTGGCCAGCGTGACGAAGCTGCTCTGGCGAGCCGGCACCAGCGCAGCACACGGAAACGCCGTTTACCTTCCCACTATAAAGCGGTACCTATTTATCTATTTGCACTTAATTGTGCTTTCAAACTGCTAGGTGGGCAGGAGCTGGGACTGAACGGCGGGAGCTCACCCCGCCGCGGGGATTCGAACCGCCGACCATATGATCGGCAAGTCCTAGGCACTGAGGTTTTACCCACAGCGCCACCCGCGTCCCAGGTGGGAGTATAGGAAATTGCCTTATGCCAAATCAGACTCATTGATCCATGTATCTCAGTATTGCCCAAACTGACTGGCAGTGGCTGTCCAGGGTTTCAGATAAGTGTCTCTTCCAGCCTTACATCTGTACATGCCAGGGATTGAACCTGTGACCTTCTGTATACAAAGCAGATGCCCTTCTACTGAGTTATGGCCCTTCCTTGCAAAAACCAGTATAAATCTGCAACTAAAAAAACAACCAGCATCCTCTGTGACATTGCATGGAGCAGCTTCTTGGATAATTCCTGGACATGTGCAATGAGAATTGCAGTCCATGAGCCCTTGCAGAGGTGCTCAAGGTGGCTTAAAAAAAGCAAGAATGACTCAACCATTAAAATATAAACCATCAAACTTAACATCAGGAAGAAAAAACACACACCAAGAAAACACAAAACAAAACACAAAGTGAAGCATCCATCATCAATACACTAAGGCAGTGACAGAATCAAGGGTCTCCCCATTGATGATGGGGCTGCTGTTTGTAATGATTTTGGATTATAGGTTCCCAGGACTCATCCCATGAATTGGGAGTCTTGGGTGCAGCCCTGAAAAATACAAAGCAATTCTGAAGGCAGAAGTGTTTCTGAATTTGTATAGAATGCATTACTCTTGATGCCGAATAACCACAGCCGGATCTCAGTACAGCTGGAGTGACATGATTAATTGATCATAGTCATAGATTAATAAAAATTGATAAACACAAAGTAATTAGCATAATAAGGGTATGGAAAGATTCACATAAAAGCAATTCTTACTTCACCGTCTTGTGTTCAAATTTGTATTGAGGATAGACTTCAACTACTTTTTTAAAGTAACTTAGGAAAAGTTACTTAAATTGTTAGATATTACAGTTCCCAGAGGGTGTTCCAGGTTCCCCTCTCTGAGCAATTTATACAAAATGTGTTATATATAACATCACAAACCACAGATTCCATCTCTCCAATTCAACAGGGACAAATAAAATCATTAAATGGAATTTTCTTAAACCAGCCAATTAGCAAGGCAAGGGGCAGAGTATTAAAAATGGAGAAGCATAAATTTGTGTATTAAAATGAACGAGCATGCATTTGTAAACAGTTAACGTTTGCAAGTGCAAAACTCTGGTAATCCCATAATTTTGGATATCGCTTAAGAAGAGTAGAGAGCAAAATTTAGCCTCTGCAGTTTTCAGATGGTGCAAAATCTAAGTCCGTTAGCCTCTAGGTAACAGGGAGAAGGGTTATAATTACCCAAAGAGATACATCAGGTGGGTTTTCCTAGGTACAGACAGAGTAGAAACTGGCAACTCAGAGGTAGCTTTTGTTAGAACAGACATGGATTCCAGTAGTGCCTAGTGTAAGGTTACCAGATTTTTTTCAATGAATCCAGGGACACTTTTCAACTTCAATGGATTTTGTATGGGGAGTGATTTGTAAATCTGGGGACTGTCCCCGGGAAATGGGGACATCTGGTAACCTTAGCCTAGTGGGGTAGGAGGTTGCAGTAATTGCTCGGGGGGGGGCAGACTCTCATCATACTGGACAGGTATGGGGTAGAGCTTGATGGGCAAAGGAGATGAAGCCAAACTCAACAGGACTGCACATAAACATGCCTCTCCTAGCAATTTAACCAAATAGTAAGTTTTATTAGATTACAGATTTTAGTGTGGCAAGAGTTCGGGGGGGGGGGCAGACTGTCCCTTTGCTTCTGGCTCCTCATTACTTCCATCTGTCTAGTGTCCCTGAGAAGGAAGCTATAATCAGCGGAGTAGCATGGGTTGCCAGAGCCCGGGGCAAGGAAAGTATGCTTGGCACCGCCCTCTGATAGGCTGGAACAAAGGGGCAATAGCTCGGTGACCTACCCAAGTGGCAGCAGTGGCACCCCGTGAGTGTCAATAACAGCAGTGAGCAGTATATGGGGGGAGGTTGTTGTTGTTGTTGTTGAGGAGCGGGTATCTTTCTAAAGCTCATGCAGAGGGCACCTAAGCAACAGGCCGTCACTCCAATTCACTCCTCAGTCCTTCCTTCATGATAATTGGAAGATATTCTGTGTGAGCGGGGGGGGGGGGAGGTGCACGCTATTTTTTTAAAAAAATTATTATCTTATTTTTTCTTTTTGGAATGTTGTGCCCCTAAGAATTTTGCGCCCAGGCAATTGCCCCTATGGCTCACCCATAAAAAGGTTAAAAAAAGGGTAAAGGACCCCAGGACTGTTGTCCAGCCAAAAGCAACTATGAGGTTGTGGTGCTCATCTAGCTTTCAGGCCGAGGGAGCCAGAGTTTGTCCACAACAGCTTTCCAAGTCATGGGACCAGTCTGACTAAACTGCTTCTGGTGCAACAGGACACTGTGAAAGAAAGCAGAGCACATGGAAACACCGTTTACCTTCCCACTGTAGCGGTACCTATTTGTCTACTAGCACTGGTATGCTTTCGAACTGCTAGGTTGGCAAGAACTGGGATCAGATGCCTCAACAGAGCAATGGGAGTTCACCTCATCACAGGGATTCGAGCCGCTAACCTTCTGACTGAGAAGCCCAAGAGGCTCAATGGTTTAGACCACAGCACCACCTACCCATGCTACACCACTGGCTATAATCCAGGAATTGTATATCAAACCTTGAAACCTGGCTATCTTAGCTTCTCATTTGAAAAGTAAATGCCCAATAAATGCACAGCCTGCTGTGGGCTATTTTGGCCAACTATTTATCTGCAGCATTTATCGGGGGATGTATTGAGCAGTTAGCTTAAAGGCCAGGAATCACTGGGTCAGGCTTGGGGAAACACTGGCCCGAGGGTGAGATGCAAGCCCTACAGCATCTTTCCATCTGCTCATGATGCCAGCTAGAGAGGGAGGAAAGATTCATTTCTGTTCGCATTAAAATGGGAATATTGCACTTTCTGAAACAATACTGCCCTCTGGGAGGAATATAAATGTAATGATAATAATGATAAGTGGACTGGAATGCAGCCATCCTTTGAAATCTGCATTTCTCCAAACTTTGTGATACAGTTCTGCAAGCCAAGTTATGTGTACAAATGAAGTAAGAGAAAATAACATGAAAAATGTGTCTGAAGACAAAAGTGCACACAGAAATGTGTGTATTCTTATGTTGAAAGGGACTTTAAAAGAAAAAAGTCATACTGATGTAGAAATGTGGGGAGCTAAAGACTGGAAAAATGAAGAATTGAAAAAACACACACAAAATGGCCAGATTTGCCCATCCCTATTCTTCTCCATCCCCTTCACGGATCACTGCCTTGCCGTGGCGAAGGGGCTTGAATAACTCAGAGAAGCTATGAACTACGCCGAGCAGGGCACCCAAGATGAACAGGTCATAGTGGAGAGTTTTGCACCCAAGATGGACAGGTCATAGTGGAGAGTTTTGACCAAACGTGATCCACCTGGAGCAGGAACCGCCAAGCCATTCCAGTATCCCTGCCAAGAAAACTCCATGGACAAAGACTAAGCAACAACAACATTGTTGTTCCATGGTTCCATGGACTCTCCTCGAGTCTGCATCACACCCTCCTCCAAAGTCTTGTCACGATGTTTGCCTCTTATGCCACTGAATCAACACCACAAGCCTTCCCATCACGGCTTGGAACACCTGGAGATCTGGTTTCAAATCCCTCCTCAGCCACACAGTAGGGTGACCTTGGTGCAGTCTCTGTTTCTCAACTTTAACCAACCTTGCATATTTGTCATTAGGATGAAAAGGAGAGAACATACGTTCACCACCCAAAGTTCCTTGGAGGAGAGGCAGGATGCAGACATCAATTGACTAGATTTATTAAATAACTAGAAGCCTCAGATCTGTTGCTATTGGGAATTCTAAAAAACCAAACATGAGGTGCAGTTTGGAAATTCAGTTGCATCCAAACATAGATGAAAACCTGCTACTTGATCTCAGGAACCGTCATGCAAAATTTGAATGTGTTATCTTAAGAGGTGTCCAAATGCATACCGGACAAACAATTTTCCAAATGTTATAGTGGAACAGTAATACTTCTACTGTTGTTGCTGCTGCTACTATTGCTACTACCTCCCTCCAATATACCACCTGCAGAGGAACTGTCTTATGCATGCAAGCCCTTAAGCCTGGTTTTGCAAAATGGTATTGTGAATTGACATGTGTTGCTGATGGGTTATCTTTTTCCTTCTTTGAGCTTTTATTAAAAGCCAATAAACTTTGCATAAAAAGTTCAAAGCAAGGTCACAAGAAAGTCCCACCAAGTCCAACAGAGTTTACTCCCAGGAAGGTATGTACAGTGGTGCCCCGCAAGACGAATGCCTCGCAAGACGGAAAACTCACTAGACGAAAGAGTTTTCCGTTTTGGAGGTGCTTCGCAAAACGAATCTCCTATGGGCTTGCTTCGCAAGACGAAAAGGTCTTGCGAGTTCCTGCAGTTTTTTTCCCCTCCCCCCTTTTTCTAAGCCGCTAAGCCGCTTATCAGCTGATCCGATCAGCAGATAAGCCGCTAAAAGCCGCTAATAGCGCTAATCCTTCAATGGGCTTGCTTTGCAAGACGAAAAAACCGCTAGACGAAGAGAATCACAGAACGGATTCTTTTCGTCTTGTGAGGCACCACTGTACAGGTCTGCAGTCTCACTATGGAATAATGTTTACAGTGACACCTCAGGTTAAGTACTTAATTCGTTCCGGAGGTCCATTCTTAACCTGAAATTGTTCTTAACCTGAAGCACCACTTTAGCTAATGGGGCCTCTCGCTGCTGCCGCGCCGCCGGAGCACAATTTCTGTTCTCATCCTGAAGCAATGTTCTTAACCCGAGGTACTATTTCTGGGTTAGCAGAGTCTGTAACCTGAAGTGTATGTAACCTGAAGTGTATGTAACCTGAGGTACTACTGTACTTAGATAGAAGTCCCACTGTGTTACTCCCCAGAAAATGGTGAACTGGATTGCAGGTGGCATTATCTGTTAAGCTCACTGCTGCGGAACAAATTTCCTTGATGGAGAAACCCACATGCTTTGAGACTGACTTATTTAAATTAGAATTTCATCTTAGTGGTCCTGCCTCTTTCCTATTGTTGGTGTCCTTCCCCCTGATTACTTAATACCAGAGGTGGGAACCATTTTCAGCCCGAGGGTCACATGTCCTAGAGGGGAAGATTCTAGAGGCGAAAGTGGGCAGAGTATTGAAACTCTTATCTATGTGCACAAGGCTATATATTCCAAGTCGTGAAAAAATCAGAAGTTTCTATAAACACACATACGTAACACTCCATCCAGGGAAACAAAAGGCTTAAGCACACTGTGCTGGCTGGGGGACGACAGAAGCTATAGTCCGAAACATCTGTAAGGTGCAAGACAGTGGACCTAGGACCTTCTGCATGGAATGCAAAAGTGCTCTACCACCTAGATATGTCACTTCCCTGCACATAGAAAACTAGCATGTCAAGGAGAAGGTTAGGGTTCAGCCCATATAGGGGCAGGCTGTTGCCTTCATGTTCTGATGATGGGCCTCAATAAAGCATCTGGCTGGTTGGCTGGCCACCATGGACTCTGGAAGAAAACAAGGACCCCTTGGCCTTGCTCTTCTTCATTTCCATAACAAAATGGAGCCTCCAAGTATATATACTGCATACCTTAAAGACAGATAATGGAGACGTGGATTTCAGGGACATGGTTTTTCCGCCCCATCAAGAGCTGCATGTGAGCTTCCCAGTGGCACTTGGCCAAGTTTTGCTGGAAGGAGGGAGCTGTGAGGCTACCAACAGGTTCTCCAGCCCTGGTCTAGATGGATCTTGGCATTCAACAACTAACTCTCATACACACACAGAGCAGCTTCCACTTTTTGCAACCCGCTGCTGACATTTTCACTAAAAAAAAAACACCACTGTGACTTTATTTGTGCTGGCCATAGTTTCTCTCTCTGACTAATTAGCCATTAGTCCTCCAAAGCGATGTAGCATTTACTGCCTTCCATTAGAAGGCATCAACCCCAAGGGCTCCAGGAATAGCATACTCAAGCATCATAATGCTCTCAGCAGAAGGGCACCCTAAGGGAGCATTGTTGTTGGGGAGGGCAAAGACTACTCAGCAGCAATATTCCATGGTCTGTTAGAGAAGGAACGGAAAAAAACCTGGTGTGTGGCTGGGTGAATTCCCCAGGAAAATCTCTTTTAACACAGATTTGCTTGTAAAAAATCCATGCATAATTACAGTGTCCCCTTGTTTTAATAAATCCACAGGATGGCTTAGGAATTATATGGAAGAAATTCAAGTGTTAAGCATCGCATCTGGCAAACTAATTCTTAATATTTTGAGTCTTAAAAGATTTTACTGAAGAAACCCTTTAATATTTTGATTGCTTTACTTAAAAAAAGAAGAAGAGCTGTGCTAAACAGAATCTCATTTCAACTGGAAAACTTTGCAAATCTGCAATACCCAGTTAAACATTCTGGGAAGCACCAATTCTGAAAGAGTGCAAAATTACGCACCTGTGCTAGGGAGCACATTGCAAGTACAGCAGGAGCACATGCACACACACACACACACACACACACACACCCAAAACAGTGCAAAGGAAACTTAAAAAGATGAGCATTATAAATCATTCATGCCACAGCTGCTGCATCTCACGATGCCTTCACACTGGGAAGATGGTGCCTTTTCATGCGCCGATTCTCACAGTGCTAAAGTAGGTTAGCCTTGCTCTGTCAGCCAGGAAGAACGCTTCAAGTTGGAAACCCTAAGTCCAGGAGGGGAAACCCCAGGGGAATCTGGGGTTCTTTTAGAGCAGCAGCTTGCAATAGAGTCACAACAGAAGACAACTCCACAGGGTGCTGCCACGTGGAGCCGAAAGACAGCCCAAGCGTGCAAAGCTTGCAAGAGAAGTTCACAACACACCAAGTGCCAAAATGTGAAATACACCTGCCCATACACAGACACAGAGTTAGACATCCCGAACCTGAAACAAAATCTTCTGGGATGGGGGAATCAGTTGTCTCCAGCTCAGCATCAAAACTCCAGCTGCTCTCTACTGCAGGGATGTCAGACTGGCTAATTCACTCCCACTCTGCCCAGATGCATGTGAACTGCTTTATTTTTAGATCCATGCCTGCACTCTGCCTTTGCAGACAGCTCTCCCTTACCTGGGCAGACGCGAGGATCCCCAGAGGGTCTCCTTGGTAGCTCCATGGGAGAGCATGTGTTGTCGACTGCCAGCCCTACCAAAGCCATCCAAAAGGGAGATAAAGGAGGGAACAGGGAAAGCAGGCAGGAAAGGGAGGGAGGTGCAGGAAGGAGTGGTTTGCTACCATCTCTTTGCTGACCCCCTAGGAATCTTGCAGGGGGGTGGCAGCAACAGCCACTGTTCAGGCTGTGAATTGCAGCTTTGTCCATATGGAATTCCAACACCCTCCAAACCACTTGATTCTCTGGCTGGGGTGGAAGCAGCTGCCTGCGTGAGAGGGAGGCTGAATGTCACGGGCAACGTCCTGCCCTCCCAGAGTGGACTTGACTTGTGACAGTCACACTCAACTGCAGTAAAAGGGTCGAAAGAGAATAGTCACCTTGCTATATGGATGACCCGGTGTTGGCCATGGCTGTCAGATTCTTTCTCCTTGCCCTCAATGCTTACCCTTGTAGAACTCAGTAGGGAGCAAAATTAAGACTCGTAGGTTCTGCCTGTCACTGTCTCTTGTCTCTACCTATTGTTGGTATCCTTGCCTTCTGCCCCACCAGTTCAAAGGGGCACCACCCACCAATGCCATGGAGTCTGTTGTCTGATGGGAACTGCTGTGAAAACCGGTGTGGAGGAAAGATCCCTCTTTGGAGATTGAAGGGATGGGACCAGGCCTTCCCTGTCTGCCAGTCTTCCTTACAGACCAAACATGCTTCCTGACTGTCCCTATTTCCAGGTGGGATTCAATCACATACCAGCAAATCCAGGCTTCACAATCAACATTGTTTCACACTTGCATAATAATTTCACATAACCCACCACAGCAAACCTTTATCCTTTTTGCAATAAAGGAATTGGCAGGAAAATGTGTAGGATAATCAGGATGGGGTGGGGAGGGGGAAGGGGAAGGAAGATGTCCTTTTTATTATGCATTAATGATGTCGTTCTCATAATGTTATTGGGGCAGTTGTAGATGGCTGCGCTTTCTAAACTGTTTGTGTCTGCAACAGTTCCTGTACGAACATATTGCTTTGTTTCCAATCAGTGCATGTTCTGTAGCTTCCTGATGAAATCCTGCAATTTTTCATATCACAAGGGTTCCTCTGGACTGTCAGGATTTTGCAGGAGGAATTTGATCATCTACCAGCAGTAGCGGAGCTTCATGCTCCGGCCCTGGGCGACAGAGAGCAGGCGGGGGTGGGGCTGGCGTGGGTCCTGGGGGTGTGGCGCACCACCTGCGGGGGCGGGGTGCCTAGCATTGGGGGGGGGGGAGCTGTGATGGCACCCTGGGGATCACGCTGCCAGGGGTGGTGCACTCCCCCCACACTCCTCTTCCTCCGCCAGTGTCTACCAGAACTTTAGGTGTGTGTGTTTTAAGTGGATTAAAGAGCTGTTGCCCTAGCACAACAAATCCACTTTTCAAAAAGAGAGAAAGTGCTGGACTTTTTCTGGTTTGGAACATAATGGGGAAATGCACTGAAAAGTGGCATGAACAAATGACTAACAGGAAGATGTATAGATGTATATGCAAGCAAGTCAGGATGAGTGCTCATTGCCATAAAAAGGTAGAGGTAAAGGATCCCTGGACAGTTAAGTCCGGTCAAAGGCGACTATGGGGTTGTGGTGCTCATCTCGCTTTCAGGCCGAGAGAGCCAGCGTTTGTCCACAGACAGCTTTCCAGGTCATGTAGCCAGCATGACTAAACCACTTCTGATGCAATGGAACACCGTGATGGAAACTAGAGCAGCGCATGGAAACGCCGTTTAACTTCCCGCCACAGTGGTACCTATTTATCTACTTGCACTGGTGCGCTTTTGAACTGGTAGGTTGGCAGGCACTGGGAAAGAGCAATGGGAGCTCACCCTGTCACAGGGATTCGAACCACCGGCCTTCTGATTGGCAAGCCCAAGAGGCTCAGTTGTTTAGACCACAGCACCACCCGTGTCATATAACCACTCTGCAAACAAATCAAATACTCAATTAAAACTGATCAGAACCTATCCCCCACATAAACTGTCTGCAAGCAAATCATAGTGTACGTTGAATAAATCTTCTAGGTTTGTTTGGTTTTTGTCCCACTTCTGTTGTGCTATAGCATAAGCGTGCCCTTCCAGTAGCATTGAGAAGCAATCATAGGGCAATTAATGAAGCAGAGTGATGTATGGATAATCCAGTATAAATACTCCATTAATGCACTATCAATGTGTCAAAGACATGTTTTAGGATACATGTTTCGCAAGGAGGAGGACACCCGTCTGGAGAAACTCTGACTGCTTGATGCCATGTCATGTAACCCCTGACACAAACAAATCAGAACGAATGCTCAGTAAACAGGGGACTGTTGTCAAACCTGCCTGCAAACTCTGTGGAAACAAATAACAAAGAATGCTCAATAAACAGGTTGTCTGGAAGCAGCCCAGGTTCCCCGCAGGGAATACTGAAAATTCCTGGGATTCACCACCCCCTTCAGCACCAAAGCAAGAGGAAGAATGTCTTTGTTTTGGCCAAGAGGATTCCGTTCCTGCCACTAATGGTCTCCCACAGACTTTCCCCCTATAAGCTAATGTTTCCATGCTCGGTCCCACCTACGGGCACATGATAAAAAGCTCCCTCTTTCTTTTTGTCTCTGCCCTCTGCTTCTTTCCACCAGATGACCTCCTGCACTCTTGCATGCCTGTCCACCACCTCTGCCTTTCCCTCTCTCCCCCGCCCCACCTCACAGCTTTTAAAATTTCTACAGTGAGATATTTGCAGGGCTGAAGCTTGCCTTGAAGCCATTGCAGAAGCCATGTTCTTTGTTGGTATCAGGAACCTCCGGCCCTGCAGATGTTGTGGAACTACAACTCCCATCATAATGATCATCAACAACAACAACATCATTTAATTTGTATGCTGCCTTTCCATGGTGAAAACCATGCTCAAGGTGGCTTACAACATGAAAAGATTTACATAATTGCAAATGTAACTTAAATAGAAATAAACAATAAATAATACTTATCAAAATACCATAACTGAACAATTTCCACATAAATCGTAAGATCTAAATATGAAGGTACGGAAATTTTATGTCGATAACAACAACGAAAACCCCCAAGAAAAATCTCTAAATAGCCCAAGAGTCTGTTCAGCAGTCTCAGTTTTTACAGCTGGAGTCAGGGCCCCACCCTCCCAGGCCAGGTGGGAAAAGGCCAGCCAGGCAGGGAGTGTTGGTTGCAAGAAAAAAATAAACATAGAGAAGAGAATTTCCTGGATGCCAAGATACAGGTTTTGGGCAAGTACTTTTTGGTGACAGAACCCCAGCAGAGATTTGAAATCACAAAACATGCTGCAAATTAAAGTGTGGAAATATAGGCTGTTAGGCCTGTAAAATAGATCCACCCAAAGTTTTCCTCTTCCCCCAACATAGAAAAAGACCACACATTCGGTAAGTTTAAAAGAATTTACCTACAACTCTCCAAAGATCCGATTCATGTGCTTTTCCATATAGCATTCATATAAAGTTACACAGGCAGTAAAACCTGGCAGTGGTAAAAGTTCCTAAATTATTGTGATAGGAACTCAAGAGTGGCTTGTAGGAGCCATGCAGTCTGAGCTTCAGCAACCAGCTAAGACATGGGTTGAGGAGGAACAAAGTCTTGATTACATAGTCCCTCCCAAGGTGAGCTAAGCTTAGTGGTACAGCTTATTCTATGGTATTAACACCTTCATGCATTAAATAGACTTGGTTATATGAGGCTGGTTATCTCACAGGGAGCAGGTCTTCCAGGATTCATGGCCATCATCCCTGGTCATTTGAGGGCTAAACGTTCCCCACACCTGGTTTCTATGGTTGCAAAACAGGGACAGACAACATTTTTGTTTGAGGGCTGCATTCCTTGGGTGGAAAGTGGCTGGGAGCTACAAGACAGAAGTGGGTGGGGCTAAAGCTGGAAATAGGTGAGGCCAAAGGTGAGTGTGGCCAAAGCAAAAAGTGCCCCTCTCTTTGCCCCTAATTCATTTATCATTTATCCATTCTTACTCTCACACACAAGCCCCACAGTTTTTGTTCCTTGGGATGGAAATGCCCTTCTCACATGCCAGAACCGCAACACATAACTAATATTTAATTAACGTGTCCAACTTGCTGCCATAGGAGATAGGGAAGACTACTAGAATAGATCACTTTAAAAAGGAGGATCAGGCGAATTCATGGAGGAAGAGTCATCTGCAATGAGACAACAGGTAGGACAGAAGTGGGGAATTTAACACCTGAGCCCTCCAAATGCCCCTATTTGGCCCTTGGGACTCCCTGCAGGCCACGCCCCCTCATTAGCCACCTGCTTCTCCCTATAATAGTAATAATATTAATATATTTATATGCCGCCCATCTGACTGGGTTTCCACAGCTGCTCAAATATGCTGAGCTGTTGTTTTCTTTCACTGTATTTTTTCTTTCACTTTTGTTTTTTTTTTACAAAAGCAGTTTATAAAAAATATCACATATAAACAAAGACATCCCCCCCCCTAAAGAGCACAGGAACCAATAAATAGCGGGAGTTCTTACCTGAGACTGTGCATGGGAGGTGCTGTTGCGACGAGATTGGCCTGTGGCATGCCACTCATGACATCTGGGGAGGGTGAAAGAGCATCCCTGCATGACCATTGGCTGCATTAGAACAGACGCTCATGAGGGCATATCTGCTTTGGAACACTAGAAATGGAAAAGGGAGTGAGCAGGAATTACTTGATCACTTCATGGACTCTTGATGAGCCACTGACCTGATCCAGCAAGACTCTTCTTAGATTCTTATGGGCTTTTAGAGAGTTGGAAGGGCACTCAGATGCAATCAGGTCCAACCCCTCTGCTAAATGCAGAATCTGCAATGTTGGATTATCATCATCACCACTATTACCATAACTGATTTACTGATCTCTTTCTAAATTGTTCCATGGGGTATTTTAGGCTGGGAAATAGTGACAGACCTCAGGCTACCAAGTGAACTATGTGTCCGGGGGGTGGGGGTGGGATTTGAACCCAGGTCTCCCAGATCTTAGTCCGACACTTTAACCCAGTGCTTCTGAAACTTTTGTCCACACCTGCCACACTTTCAGAATAAAATTTTGCTCATGCCACACCACAATTTTTAATTAATAATAATAAATATTTTGATACTACACTGAAATGTCTAAATGTTTTTTTTAAAAAAATATTTATTAATAGTTTCAGAGTAATAGGAAAAAAATAGAAAATACAAAAAAACAACACTACAATACATAAAAAAGAAGAAAAAGCGCAAAACATAAAAACCAATACAGCAATACAACAACAAAAAAGAAAAAAAAGACACAAATCCCAAATTTCATATCTTTAACTTCCATTTGCTTGTTTCATTGACCTCCTCACACCTCCCTTTTTGTATTCTAGTTTAATTAGTTATTTCAGCAAATTCTTTCCATCTTTCTCAATTTTTGTTAAATAATTTATCTTAACAATTTAACCTAATAATTAGCTCAACAAATCCTTTCCATCTTTCCCCATATTCTGTTATACAAATTACCTTAATTTATTTAACCTTATCGTACCATAAAGTATCTTAAAGCTCGAATCTTAATACTCAAATATACATAACCCCTAATATCATTTCTGCTAGAGTCATATAGTTTCATTCCAACATTTTCCTTAATATTCATTGATTTTACGCTAATTCCCCAAATAAAAAATTTTCTTTATAATTTTTCTTCCAATCTTCATCCAACGTCTCTTCTTCCTGGTCTCGGGTCGTGTCAGTCGTTACTGTCCATTCCATCTAGTCCATCAACCTGGAAGTCTTATGTCAGAGGCCCGTAAGTCTCTTCCATGTCCCTTCTGCAGATCTTCTTCTTCTTGTTTATACTTGCCCTTTTCCTTGTCATTTGTTGGTCTCTTTCTTAATTTCTTTCCTTTCTCATTGAGGAGTAGGTCTCTGGGGGGTTCCAACCCAAAATTGTCTCCATCTCCCTTCACCAAACCCGCCCATTCCCCACAGCCCCACTCCCCACAGTCATCAATGTAATCCAAAAAATATTTAAAAACATATTTCAAGGTCTCTCCAAAGTTAGGACCCTCCTCAGCTCCAGACTCCCCCTGGCCCACTCCAACTTCAATCTTCAATGACAGCGGCTTATACTCCTGTAGGGCTTTGGGTTTCTCCATTTGTATTATTTGAGGTGCAACTGCATCCTCCTCCATTATCTTCTACACTTGCTCAGTCAGTACAGGTTCATGAGTTGGTCCCTGAATGGTTTCTGTATCAATATTCCCTGTTTGTCCACAGTTGTCAACAGTTGACAACAGTCATCAAGTCCATTTTCTCATTCATCAAATCCATCTTCTCGTGCATCTGTTTCAGCAAGGCACTTGTCTTGCATAAAGCAAGCACCCAATCTTCCTCCCAGCTCATCTTTAGTCAAGGTCAGAAAACACTGGTCCCACGATCTTAATCTCACAGCTGTTGAGTCCTCAAGTAAACTGCAGCAACAATTTAACAAGCTCCCTCTAGAGGAGACAATTTCTATTTGTATCCATTTTTTTAAGGCAAATGCAACAAAGGAAAATTACTTTCATTTTTCAGATATTTTTCAGATATTTTGTTTCTTTAGAATGCAAAAGGCAACATTGGAATCAGTCTATTTCTCTTCTTTAGCTATCTGTCAAAGTATTCCATTCACAGCCAATGAACCTCTCCAACTATTTCTGTCTCTGACACCCCGTTCCCAGGTTAGAGATGGTGGAAGTTTATCCTTCTTCACTCCCTCTCCTGCAGGGGTTAAACAAAGTTCTCCCCCCATTTCTCCTACTTCCAAGGGGGTTTCAGTAATTATAAATGAAGGAAATTAGACTTTTTTCACGGCTTTCCAGGCTTTAGTTTACAAAGTTTTTGCTTTAGTCTATATACAAAAAGCGGAAGGCGGACTTCCTGTTTTGAACCTTCCTGCTTCAATGCCAAATTAAGATATTTCTTGATCCAATTTTCCGTTTCTACTCACGGGTACTTGTTTTGAATCCAATTGTCCACAGGAAAAAGTCAGCGCTCTCCGGTAATGGCTGTGCGGCTTCACTCCGTAAAAATAGCAATCAGTTCGCAGCACCGCGCCACTCACCCCACTTCACTACGGCGCCCCAAAAAGGGGTTCCCGGTGAGTAGGGGGGGCGCTCCTGGTGCCCTGCTGAACCCCACGTTCCCAGGCTTCCTCCGCCTGGGATTTCTAGTGGGTCCCCACCTTCGCCGCGGTGGGAAGACCCAGTTTCTACGGAGCCCGTTCCTCCGATCGGAGGAACTCCACCATTCACCGATGGCGCTGACCCAGAAGTCCCCTGAAATGTCTAAATGTTTTGATTTTCGTTATCTTCCAGCTACAATTGCTATTCTCTCCTGCCGCACCAGTGTGGGGCACCACACCCTTTGAGAACAATGCTCTAACCACTACACCACCATTGGTTCTATAACTAACTCCCCACTGCTATCACTATCCAGTGATGCTTTTGCCATTTCTGCTTATTTTTTTTGTACGGCTGTGCACTTGTCATCTCCAAGTGCAGAGCTGCAAAACAACCGCCCATGAATGGATGTATAAAAAGAACCCTTGTCAATCACAGTGCCCTGATTTTGCTCAGTGAAGAGCAGGGCATTTTCTTAGCCCTATATGGGACCTGCTAGAAGTTCTCCTAATAGTTCTGCACCATTTTAAGAGACTTGCGTACAGAACTCCATCCCAATGTCACACTCACGGGTTTGTCATTGAGTAAGCTCTGGAGTTACGGGGCTTCCTTTCCTGAAATGTGGAACTTTGTTCAAAAAACCCTTGTTCTCACGGCTTTGAAAACCTGAATGCTTCTTTAACTCAGGTTTTTGTTCCTCACCATTCAAGCTATGCCTATTGCTATAAAAGGAGCCACTAGCCTATTATGGAGGCAGAGAAGACATCTGACATACTTCTGCTCTGGGCTTTTATTATGGAGTTGCCTTGGGTATCTCGCTGCAATAACTGAATTTAGGTTGGGAATATATAGATAATGGAACATCAAAAAATCTAAGTCCCCTCTTCATGCAGGGATTGAGTTTGGGTTGCTTTTACCCTCACGGCCCATTAGTGATGCCAAGGGATTTCTCTTCCACAGTCAGATGGAAGCAGAACTAAATCATTCAAGGTTTGTCCTCATAGGCAAAGTCCTAGAATATGTTTACTCAGAAGTCCCATTCAGTAGTAGTTCCACTTCTCCCAGCTACTGGTCCTTTAGTTAATCATTTCCTGGTAGCTCTCAGCTAAAGAAGCTTTTAGTTAGCTGTTTCCTACTAACAGCCCTAACCATCAAAACATTTTCTTATTAAATATTAATTCATTCCACATTAGGAAACAATTAATTAAAAGGGCCTGGTTGTGTGTGGGAAGACTAATTATGTCTTGCAGGACCAGGCATCGGACTTCCCATACCCCAACTTGTATAATAAGCGACCAATGAGACTGGTTTTTGGTCAAAACAGGCCACAACTTCACTGAATACAGATGAAAGAGGTTTGGCTTGGACGTGGGGCAATCTAAATACTTCTGGCCCACCCGCCAAAACGGATGTGTGGTCAATCCAGGAGAGGGTTCCTAAGATTTACATGGCCACTCCTCCCTGATCTCTTTAACAGGATACCCAGAGTTTGGAGGTGCAAGCAGAGACTACAACCTCCCCTCTGTCCAGAACAAAGGATTGCCCCAATGCCCAACCAGTCGTGATGATTGCTATGAGGTAGGCAAAACCACCAGGTCAGTGCCAATTAACCTGGTAGGCAAATTCCTACCCGGCCCCTTGAAGGAGGGCGAACACCATAGCCACAGCAAAGTCATTGACTATCAGCTTAAACCGAGGGTGGGTGTGCGGGAAAACCTGGAGCAGGAACAAACAGGCTGTGCCCCAGGTGTAGGCTGCTTAAATGGGCACGGGGTGGATCCGAGGGAAGCCCACCCACAGTTCCATTGGCTCCGCTCCTGGCACAGCCCAAGTCCTGGCCTGCATCCTCATTTGCCAAAGCAGGGTGCAGGCTAAGATCCAGTTCCTGATAGGAAGAGGGCTTACGCCCCCTTCACCTATCAGGAAGGGCACAGCCAGTTTGAACTGGGGCGCCAGTGAAGCCTCCTCTGTCCTGCAATGCCACTGTACGAAAAGGGTGAGCAGGCTTGTAATTATGCCTGTTGTTCAAGGGCAACAAATGGACTTTAAAAACAAGCAAAACAATTGATCTTTCTACTATTTTGTAGATTTATTTGGGTTGCTTTTTGTTCAAACAACAAATAATAAGTGCAATAGTAATAACAATAATGATATTACTATTGTTTTTGTTATCATTAGGCCCGAAGCAGAGACAAGCCTCCATAAGGCTTTGCAAGGCTTTCCTGGATAGGTTGGACTTGTTACTAAACCTCCATCAGATGTCAGAAAAGTGACTGCAAACTGGATATTAAAACAGATGGGAGGGCCATGCCCCCCACCACAGACATGCAATGGTTTGGCAGCGATATCATCTGGTTTCCTCTGCAATAACTGCATAAAATTAATAATGTTATTTGCAGAAAAAACGCTTCATGTGGAACTAACCTTGTTCAAATGAACCAGTTTTCCCTTTGTGTACTGTTTGGAGGCTCTAACCACGAGGTCACATGATGACCCAGCTGTCCTTACTTCACTCTTGAATACAAGATTTTCAGTCGGGTTCACCCCAGATAAACCTTCGGTTGCACAGCCCAGAGCAAATCCAAATGGAAATAAGACCTCCCAAAACTGCAACCCTTTAGAGGTCATTTGCTCTGACCTGCCTACCTAGCATACCCAAGGCAGTGTTCACACCACATACATTTAAAGCAGAAGACCTGCCCCAGAGAATTCTAGACAGGTTTCTAGCCCTTAGTGGTAAGGGTAACCTTTGAAGGGTGTGGACAATATCTGGTCAAAATTCGTAGCAGTGGATGGGAGGAGAAAGATCTCCAGCTGTCATAAGATAGGCCAAGTATAATGCAAGGGGCAGGGACTGTGACAGCAAAGTGTTGCTGAACTACAACTCCTATCATCCCTGAACATTGGTCATGCTGGCTGGGCTGATGGAACTTTGAGTCCAGCACATTTCCCATCCAATGAAGTGGGCTTGCTGCTATGTGGTGCCGCAATACATTTGCACTCGTTTTGTTAGATCCCTAAAACTCGCAGCCAGACTTATCTGACAAATTCTTCTCTTCCATTTTTTAAAAATCCGTTGTACTCCACCCACCCTTTCTGTCAAAAAGTTTCTATTTCCTGCTTGAAGTTCTGCCACTCCTGACATCTTGAACAATAGAGTCCTCCCTATCTATCAGCTCTTATGCACACCCCCACCTGATCTCTGGTCAGTTTTACCTGTTCTATGCACTGTTACAAAACAATTAAATATGCTTCCCTAATACTAAGGATGTATGTCAAACTCACAAATCCCTTTGCATAAAAATAAATAAATGATGACTGCTTCATGTGTACATGTTATGGGGGAATTAAAAAGGAATAATGCAGTCATAGAACTGTAGAGTTTGAAGGGACCCCAAGAGTCATCTAGTCTAACCCCTGCAGTGCAGGAATCTCAGCTTAAAGCATCCATGACAGAATCACAACAAACTTAACATCCACTGATTATTCCCCCCCCCATTTTTTAATTGCAGTGAACAAAAGTAATGGCTATTAAAAAAAGGAACAACGAACGCTTTGAAAGCCCCATAATTGCTGAACATTAATGCAGGTCAGATGGTCATGTTTGACTGTTAAACACGGGGATCTGCCAGTTTGATGGGTGCACTTATTAGTACTTAGACCAATTTCATTGTTTTAACTGGCAAAGTATGAATGGGGCTTTAAACCTTGCATTGACTACCTTTCTCCAATTCTTTGCCTTAATTTAATTAGCAATGTTCCTCTGCTTTGGGTCAAAGGGTCCACTCCTGACTTTCCCCATAACTTCTCTTATTTGATTGCCAACTTTGGGTAGGTAACTGATGGCCACATAAAGCTCAGAAGCTGTTAGGCACACCATTAGGTTCCAGAGGCTCTCAAGTGTATCTGTTATCATAGAGGTGGGGAAACACGGATTATCCAGGGTGTTGCCTGCCATAACTTCCCACAATCTCTTTGTTTTATCTCAAGATGTTAAGCAAAGTTAAGGCCTTCATTCTAGCACCAGAATCATCATCAACCTTCCACCTCTCCTTACCAAGACAATGATTTTGTTATTATAGCTTCTCTCTCTTGGGAGATTTGCAAGGAGAGGGGGAAGATGAGAGAGGGATGGATACTGTTCAACAGCATCTGCGGGCAGAAAACAAAGAAGGGAGTCTTCAAAAGACAGAACAGGTCTCATTTTCCTATGTAACAGAATCATTCGGCTAGTCCTCTGGAATGTGTCAGAATCGGGAAAGGAAAGAATCAGCGTAAAGCTGCCGCTCATCTAGGAGGAAATTCTTAAGAGAGGGATAAATGGAAATGGAAAGGGTTCTTCGGACGCCGGGGGGGGGGCCGGGGGACGGACGAGGCGAATTCCAAGGTGAGAGGCCCCTCCCCTCCTCAATTGCTGAGGACACAGCGCGATAAAGAGAGAGCAATTATGGGGATGGTGTGTGTGTGTGTCGCGGGGAGGGGGTGCATTTGTAAGGCTGACTCAACCTTGATCATTTTTTATTGCCTTCTGCAAATAATCGGTGGTAGGCCTACCTTGTTTTTCTTCTGGGGTGGTCAGTGGGGAGATGGAGCTGCCGGTGACTGGCTCAGCAAATGAGGTGTCGGTTCCCCCCGTGCCGAAGAAGCATGCTAAGGTTTGGGAGGCGATCCCATCTCCAATGGAGCGGCGGGGGGGGGGCGGAGGAGGAGGAGAGACTTAGGCTTGCTGTTGGCGGCGGCGGCGGCAACAGCAGCAGCAGCTGTGAAAGCGAAAACGCTGTTGCTGGACCAGGAGAGGGAAAAAAGGATGGGGAAGAGAGAAGGGGGTGGGCAGCAAGCGAGAAAACCCCGGCAAGGAGGAGGGACCGATCCCCAGCGTCGGGATCGGCCCCCTGCGTGACTCTGGAGGTTCTCCGCTCCCTCGGCTGGGAGACTGGCTGGGCTCCCTTTGCGTTATTAGGAAACGAGGCGCTCCATTGCCACTAATGCACACGTTAGCTGCTGGTTCGTAGAGGTCGCCTGTGTCTTTAACATACGGAGACGGTGAAATCCAACAGGTGATGATCTCTCGATCTCTCCCTGCCTCTAAATCGCCGTTGTCACTTGAGCCTGGGGACTAGGAAAAGCTTCAGCACCTGGCAGCTGTGCACAGGAGCCCCGGCAGCGGGAAGAAGTTGGCAACTTTCGGGTACCTCGACAGAAACGTTGTGGTGAAAGGAGCTAAGGCATGGGGAGGACAGCCCGTGGCCCTTTCTAGCCATATGCTAGACTCCCAGACTCTTTGCACTCATTGGCTAGAATACAGAAAATGCACCATAGAGTTTGCTTCCTAGAGATCAGCCAGAAAGATACTCACACTTGATCTGGCAACCTCTGATGATTTTTAATCTTCAATTCTTATGAAAAAGAAGGCAGGCATCCTATGAGAAGAGGCATTCTGTCTTCTCTTGCACTTATACAAGGAATGCCTCTAAGATATTGCTTGCAATGGCACAAACACACCTCTTAAATAAAAATAGATTTCCCTCTGCTCCAAATGTTTATTTATCTCTAAGTGTATACAAAAATTGATCCAAACAAGACTCAGGTTAATAGTATAAATTTTAGCATGTAGATGGCTTACACACCAGGATAAAAAAACACCTAATTGCTGTATGTAAAATGAGTAACATGCAAACAGCTGCTTGCCCTCTTCCCTGAAAGCGCTGCTTTTAATTCCATGACAGCTCCTGCTCACCTAGCAGTTCGAAAGCACGTCAAAGTGCAAGTAGATAAATAGGTACTGCTCCGGCGGGAAGGTAAAGGGTGTTTCTGTGTGCTGCTCTGGTTCGCCAGAAGCAGCTTAGTCATGCTGGCCACATGACCCGGAAGCTGTACGCTGGCTTCCTCAGCCAATAAAGCGAGATGAGCGCCGCAACCCCAGAGTCGGTCACGACTGGACCTAATGGTCAGGGGTCCCTTTACCTTTACCAACTATGCCACAACTGGAACAGTATCCTTCAGTCCCCAACAATTTATAATCCCCCACCCCCGAGGTTGAAAGAATGGCATAAATAATAAGAACAAGAATAAGAATTCAATTTATCTGAAGATCCCAGGGCGGTGTACAATATTAAGAACATAATTTATGTAGCATAATAATAAAAGCAATAGAACAGACACAGAAAAAAAATCATAGTAACAGTCCTCTCGCTTTTAAAAGGTCATAGATTGCCTAATGGCTGAAGGACTAGGTAAAGACAGTGCTTTTTTCTAGGAAAAAAAGTGTCAGAACTCACCACCTGCGGCCAACCCAGACACCATCTTGAAAGAAATGAATTTGTCTGGTATGATTTGTTTTTGAGAAACCTGGTTGGTAGTTAGTTACCTGGGTCTTCTTTTCCCCCTTGTTGCAGATGGGGACATTTGCCCTTCTCCAGTTGGCAGTAACTTCACTTGCTCTCCAAGGATTCTCAAAGATCATAGACAAGGGCTCTGAGATTACATCTGCAAGCTCCTTTAGTACCCCTGGATGCAGCTCATCAGGTGTTGGAGATTTGAATTCATTTAATGTAGCTAGGTGTTCCCTTACTACCTCTTTTCCTATCTTGGGCTGCATCTCCCTCCTTACATCATCCTTATATAACATCTGTTATCACCAGTAGAGTATCTTTCGTTTTGGGTGAAGACAAAGGCAAAGTAGGTGTTGAGTTCAGTGGACCCTCTGGATATGGATTTAATTCATTCCGGGGGTCCATGTACACCCCGAAAAATTCGTAACCAGAGGTGCTGTTTCTGCGCACGCACACAGTATGATAGAACACTTGTGCGAGTGTCTGAGCAGTGAAACCCAGAAAAATACTTCCAGGTTTGCTGCTTTTGCAACCCAAAGATTACTTATCCAGAGAGGTATGTAATCCAAGGCTCCACTGTAGTTCCACCCTCTCTCCGTCACTCAATAGCATTTCTTTGTCTTCACTGCACAGAGGATCTACCATTTACCGTACAGACATAGCCAAATAAATGTTTTATTTTTTACCTCTCTTGCAAGCCTGAGCTCATTCTGAATTTTTGCCTGCCTGACCTTCTCTCTGCAACTGTCAACTACTTGTATATACTCCTCCTTTGTGATTTCCCCTTTCTTCCATTTCTTATGTCCTTCTTAAATCTCAGTTCATCTGTAAGCTTCTTATGCAACCCACACCAGTTTCCTTAGATGCCTCTCACTTTTCTTTCTTGTTGGAACTGTCTGCATTTTGCCCTTCAATATTTCACCTTTAAAAAACTCTCATCCATTTAGGATTCCCTTCTCTTTGTGTATTTGTGACCAGTAGCTACTTAAGCTTTATGAAATCAATCTTCTTGAAGTCCAGACCACACTTTGACTACATGCCTGACTACACTCATCTGTGCCTTGCCTCTGTATCATGAAATCTAGGAGGATACGAACACTTCTTTTCAAGTTTCCAAGTACTTTCATTTTGTCCATCAGTTCTTCCCTGTTGGTGAGGACCAGGTCCAACATAGATGATCCCCTTGTTGCTTCTTCCACCTTCTGCAAATGCGATTGCTGAGTGCTTTTGCCAGGCTGGAACGTGTCCCTGAACTGCAATAATGCCTCTTGCTTTCCCGGAGAAGCTGTGTGTGCAGAAACCTTTGAATTTTGTGTGGCTGGAATGTAGCCTACAGTACAAAAGTAAGAGCCACATCCATTGCTCTGCCCACTTCTGTCTCAGGCTTTATACACTACTCACCCCTGAAACAGGGACCCCAGCTCCTGGGGGCCAAGCCCTTTTGGCCCCCCCTATATTTTTTGGGTAGGGTGCCACCACCACCCCAATGTCCAAAGAGCAGAGTCGACTACAGAGCATCATCAGTGGCTGGCTCCTTCTCCTGCTGTGGAGGCGAAGGAGGGTTGGAGCAGCCTCCGGTGGCACTGCTGCCAAGAGCAGGTGAAGGAGGAGCCACCAACGTCACCCCCCCCTGCAAGTAAGTTGAGAGCTAGGCACAAAGACAAGTATCATAAGGGGGAGTGTGAGATGTGGAGTGCTTAACTTAGGCAAAAGTGATTTTTACATTTTGGTATGTTTGCTTTGCTTTTGTTGTTGTTCAGTTTTAAATTAATTATTTGTATTCTCTGCACTGTTAACAACTGTGATAGCTTCTAGCAATAAAGATTCAATCAATCAATCAATCAATCAATCAATCAATCAAGAATTGTCTTTGAATGCTGAACAGAGGCTGTGCTGTACAAGAAATGCTTACAGAGCAAATAGTTCAGTGACTTGTGAAAATAAGGTGCAAAATGTTAAAAGTCAAGACAAAAATAAACACAGTTTTTATCAATGATTGTGGAATTATTGGAATGTATTGAAACTGAAAATCATAAATTTCCTTCTTTAGCAGGGATGAGACTTCAGGAAGCCTTGATAATATATCCTGGAGCTATATGGAAATATATATATAGAAATTATGGGTTTTGGGAAGAATTTCAGTAGAGGCATTGAGACACTATATCAAAATCAGAGAGCGAAACTGATTATAAATAATGAAAAAATAGAAAGTTTTAAAATAATGAAAGGGACTAGGCAAGGTTGCCCACTGTCACTGCTACTGTTTATTGTGGTGTTAGAATCACTGGCAATTGCAATAAGACCCAGAAATAAAAGGAATAGTAGTAGGAAATAAGTCATACAAAATAAAGGCCTTTGCAGATGATTTGATAATAACTACCGAAAACCAGGCAGAGAGTTTACCAAAAATACCAGAAAGAATTTTTGAATGTGGGAAGGTGGCAGGATTTAAAATACCTTAAATATAAATAAAACCAAACTGTTGGCAAAAAAATTGCAAGCACAAGAGAAAGAAGAATTGCAAATAATTTCGGGTCTGACAATGGTTAACATGGTCAAATACTTGGGAATTTCGTTTACAATTAAAAACAACAATCTATTCAACGACAATTATACAAAGACATGGAAGGAAATTAAAAAGGATTTAGAAATATGGAATAGGCTGAACCTGTCGCTCTGGTGGAGAGTATCCACAGTAAAAATGTGCTCCCTAAGATAATGTTCAAGTTTCAGATGATCCCAGTGATAGGGGGGATGGGATGTTTTAAGACATGGCAGAATGACTTATCAAGGTTTATCTGGTAGTGAAAATAACCTAGAATTAAAAACGAATTATTAATAGACAGTAAGAACAGAGGGGGATTCGCACTGCCAGACCTGAAACTTGCTTAAGTTGGTTAAAAGATTGGAAGACATTGCAGAACTCAGATTTACTAGATTTGGAAGGCTTTGATAACCGTTTTGGGTGGCACCCAAACCTGGGATATGAAAAAGTTATAATTCATAAGAGGCTTTCTGAATCATGTTATAAGGAAGCCACTATATAAGGTATGGGGAAAATACAAAGATTTATTGGAACCAAAAGCTCCCTGGTGGCTATCCCCTCTGGAGGCCATTGTAGTGAAAAGAAAAAAAAAAAATGGAAACAAACTGGGCCACATATAAAGACCTATTAGAAGAGGAAGATAATCAATTGAAAGGCCCTTACAGCACTACTGTCAGACGACAGCAAGTTTGGCTTTATTGTAATAGATGGTAGTGGTGCACTCTTCAGAACTCTTCAAGGAAACACCAGAGAGGTGCTGCACAAGTTCACAGTCGATCTCCCAAAGAAGCATGGAAGAGGAGGTCAGTCTGCCTTGCGTTTTGCTCGTTTGAGAATGGAGAAGCGGCACAACTATGTAAGGAAAGTAGCAGAAACGGCTGTACAGCTGTTCATTTCTGGCGACAAGGTGAACGTGGCTGGTCTCGTTTTAGCTGGGTCAGCTGACTTCAAAACTGAACTAAGTCAGTCAGACATGTTTGATCAGCGATTGCAGTCCAAAGTACTAAAGCTAGTTGACATCTCATATGGTGGTGAAAATGGATTCAATCAAGCAATTGAATTGTCCACTGAGGTCCTATCTAATGTGAAATTCATTCAAGAAAAGAAACTAATAGGCCGATACTTTGATGAGATCAGTCAGGACACAGGAAAATACTGTTTTGGTGTTGAAGACACTCTAAAAGCCTTAGAAATGGGAGCAGTAGAGATCCTGATAGTTTATGAGAACCTGGATATAATGAGATATGTTCTCCATTGCCAAGGCACAGAAGAGGAGAAGATTCTCTATCTGACACCAGAACAAGAAAAAGATAAATCTCACTTCACAGATAAAGAGACTGGACAGGAACACGAGCTGATAGAAAGCATGCCTCTGCTTGAGTGGTTTGCGAACAACTACAAGAAGTTTGGAGCCACGTTGGAGATCGTGACAGATAAGTCACAGGAAGGATCCCAGTTTGTGAAAGGATTTGGAGGAATTGGAGGTATCTTGCGGTACCGAGTGGACTTCCAGGGAATGGAATACCAAGGAGGAGACGATGAATTTTTTGACCTTGATGACTACTAGGTAGTCGACCTGGGTCTGGCAAAACGTGCCTCACCCCTCCATCATCCAACCCAAGGAGAAAGCTTGCGATGGAATACAAAACAGATCCCTGCCTTAGAATTGGAGTTTTTCCAGAACTTTATCCAGAACACCGGGTTTAAAAGAAGAAGAAAGAAGCAAACCCTACTGATTTGTCATAGTGTCAGTACAGCAGCAATCTACTAAGTTTCTATAATGCCATTTTGGACTAATTAAAAAAAAAAATCCCAGTTTTTACTTTTACTTAATGGTGAAATTGGTTGCTCTTGTATTTTATGAAAATGATTTTTTTAACCTTCATGCTACATTAACTGCTGTAAAACCTTCATTTGAAAAATTAATAGATTATACTGGTTTGTTTCTTAAATTGATTGGAGGCAATTAAGTCGCTGCGTTTTGCAGTGAGATGACCCATTTACATGGCGTTCTTGGCTTAGACTGCGGAAGAAGAACCTTAGGAGGTGCACTCATTGCTCTAGGTCTACAGGGGTGGAAGTAAAAGAAAGTGCAAAAATTCAGAGAAATAAGACATCACCTAACAGGCTGGCTACAATATTATCAATTAAACAAGGTTTTTAAGACAGACAGGAAAAAGGGTTTTGCAATGGAAGAATCAAAAGTTGACAAAGAATTAATACAAAACAAGAAAATAATAATATCCAGAATGTACAAACTTCTTTTAGAGTGGGAGGTGAAAGATGAAGAGGTGAAAGAAGGAATGATTAAGTGGGTGAAAGATTTTGGTAAAAATATCCAGCTGTCGGCAGGGGAAAGATTATGGAATAAAGAATGGAAATTTACGGCTTGTTATACACTAAAGGAAATTTTCCCAAAGATGCTCTGTAAGTGGTATATAACTCCCAGCAAACTGGCCAAAATGTATAAAACAAGATCTAACATTTGCTGGAGGTGCAAACAGGCAGAAGAGACACTGTTTCATATGTGGTGGGGCTGAAAAAAATAAAAATCAAGAATTTCTGAAATTTATTTAAGAGGAAATGAAGAAAAATGTTAAAGCAAACCTTCATAAAAAACCAGACGCCTTCCTCTTGGGCATTTTAGACTCAGATATTTCAAATGAAAAGAATGAGAATATTCTTATATGCTATAACAGCAGCAAGAATATTAATTGCAAGAAAATGGAAAGGAGAATTAGTACCAACAAAAGAGGAATTGCAGGATAAATTATTTGAATATCTCCAACTAGCAAAAAAGACAATTAGGAGAGAGCCAAATGTTCAAGAAGGAGTGGGAAATTTATAAAGAATATTTTAAAAAACAGTGTCCTCAAGTCAAAACCTGGACATGCTTTGATTAATTTTCTCAAATTACAAGATTATAAGTATAGAATTCAGATAACGGAAGAAATGGGGAAATGATCAAAGAAGCACTTTAACAAATAGATAAGACAGACCCACTTTGAGGAAGACGGAAGTCTACTGGATAGGATAAGTAATTGGGAATTAAGAACACGGTAGCATAAGTTTTTTAAGAACTTATGGGTTTATGGATGTATCTATGCTTCTCTTTTTGTTATTATTTTATTATTTTAGTTAATTTGTGTATGTGTGCGTTTGTTAAGTAAGAAAACTAATAAAAAGCAGAGAGAGAGAGACTTCCTGAAGCCACCCACTGGCAGGTTTTGCTTAAACAGTTGAGTTTTCCAAGAGGCTCCAGCTGCACCCCCTTCCAAATCTGCAGGCTCCTGATTTATTCATGGCATTAGGAATGCACAGCACAAGCACTAGGAAGTAGGCCAACATGAGAAGAGAGTTAGAACACACAGCAAGTAGTTTTTGCCATTCCAGCAGAAAGAAAAAAAGGGAGAAATCGTTAACTCATTGAAACGACAAGGCTAAACAGATTGGAAAGGTCTGTCCAAGAAGAAAATGAGGCACTCCTCAGTAAGATAAAAACACATCTTTCCCCTCCCTGCACAGAGACTGATTAAAAGATGGAAAGCATAGCATGGCTTTGGAAAACAGTCTGTAGGTGTCTTAGGGCAGAGTTAACTCATTTCCCAGATGCAGTGTGTGCACAATGAATACTGGAAAAGAGAGGGGTCTGATTCCCAGACACTGCTGCTGCAAGTCAACCACTAGAAGTCCAATGAAACAAATGAAAAACATGCAACAGTAATGCTTGCTGGGAGGCATAATACATCTTCAGCACAGCACTCTGGCTGCCTCCTCTGGAACAATAGCAGTTTAACAGCCTAGTTGTGCAGTGACAAACTGGCAAATACGGGCAGTCACTTCTCCATAAAAAAACTTTGTTTTTTTCAGCAACATAATGTGGTTTACAGCTGAACAGCTGCTGGTGCCTTCCTGATTACAATATAATGAACCCCCACTAGGAGGTGAAGAACATAACATGAACAGCATCTGCACACGGTTTCCAGTGATGCACACTTGGTTATCAGCAACTATTATGTGTGGGTGAAAGCATGCGCTTGATTATATGTTGCTGCTGGATTGCTAAGGACAAGAACATGCTCTGTCTTCCAAGGCTGATCAAGCTTTGTTCCCTTTGCCAAAATACTGTCACCTACCAGGGAGGGCCAGATTCTACACTCTGAGCCAGATCAACAGGTTAGGCAAACAGGAGCAGCGCTATATGAAATGAAAGTACTTCGTTTTGACCCACATACCAGGCAGGTTGCAGAACGTGTAATAATGTAAGGAGGAAAGTGCTTACTGATTAAGAGAAGGAAGAATGAGAACTTGAAGAGTTCAGTTGAAGAGACAAAGACAAAATTTCAACAAGCACTGGGACTGATTAAGCTCTGCCAGCTATTTCAGCTTTGGGGACTAGAATTTGTCGGTAATAATTTTAGAAGAACAGTAGTCCACATCCTCTGGCAGATACCAGTTTTTCTTTTGTATGTGTTTAATGCCAGCCAACTGCTGATGCTATTTTTAGTTACTTCTCATTTTACACATTGCTTGTTACTTACTATTATTAATATTGTTGTTTTCAAAAGGAATAAGGGAACATGACCCCTCCTTAATAAGCACTGGTTAATTTTATTATTATTTCACCATTTATCTTGATGGTTTAATCCAGCACAAGTGAAACATTAGCCCAGTTACAGATAAAAAAAGCTATTCATACAAGAAAAGGGCTCATCCAGAGAGATATAATTTAAGCTTTCTCCATTGCAAGGGGTGTGTGTTAACAAGGATGCCCTCTTTTGCAGCCCTGGGGACTGCCATCTTCCCCACCAAGAGGACTAGCTGATGCTGCTGGGGGATTGCCAACTCCCCCCACTCAAGGGGACTGCAGAGTCCTGCAGGGACCAGGACCATGGGCGGGCAGGCAGCATCGGGAACATTTGCTGCCCCATCTAGGTGTACACTGGATGCTGGGGCAGCTCTATAAAGCTTGCCTGCCCTGGGGGAGGGGCCGCCAGCAAAGGGGGTTGTCCTTTTGGGAGCTGGCACTTTGGGGGTGCGATGAGGGTGTGGGCCAACCCCCTTGTGCCAAAGTTACTGTTTTAATGAGGATGGGGTTTTAACTTTGGGGTGTTTTAAAGTGTTTTAGCTTGGGAAAGGTAAAGTAAAGGTAAAGGTACCCCTGCCCGTACAGGCCAGTCTTGACAGACTCTAGGGTTGTGCGTCCATCTTACTTAAGAGGCCGGGGGCCAGCGCTGCCCGGAGACACTTCCGGGTCATGTGGCCAGCGTGACGAAGCTACATCTGGCGAGCCAGTGCAGCACACGGAAACGCCGTTTACCTTCCCGCTAGAAAGCGGTACCTATTTATCTACTTGCACTTTGACGTGCTTTCGAACTGCTAGGTGGGCAGGAGCAGGGACCGAACGACGGGAGCTCACCCCGCTACGGGGATTCGAACCGCCGACCTTTCGATCGGCAAGCCCTAGGCGCTGAGGCTTTTACCCACAGCGCCACCCGCGTCCCATTTAGCTTGGGAAAGAGTTATTTTAATTTGTATTTTAGATTACCATTTTACATTATATTAGTTATTTTAAGGGCAGAGGGACAGGGTGGGGCAGTTCCACGCGGGGAAGGGTGTGTGCATTGGGATACTCAATCTCAGTGATCACAGGTAGGAGGAGTTATGTTAGGACCAGACCACGTCATTACCGAGGAGGGAGGTTTAGTCATCATTTGAAAACCATCCCTGCCTCTGGGTTTGATCCTGACCGGAAGGGGTACTGGTATCCACATGACCTTAAGGTGCTGCTGCGCAATGCCAGGACAATGATTCACAAGACAATCATTCCCAGGATTACTGCCATCAATAACCTGATCGTGGATGGAGGAATTGACCTGCCATGTGTAACAGAGACTTGGTTGAACATGGCAGATGGGCCTGTTTTGGGGGATAAGTGTTCGGACCCCTGGGAGCTCACTTGTGGGGTGCAGTGGCAGTGGCGGAGCTTCATGCTCCAGCACGGGGGGGGGGGTAGAGCACGGGGGTTGGGGGTTGGCGCACCATCCGCAGGGGCGTGGTGCGCTGCCTGTGGGGGTGTGGCGCCCCAGCGCAGGGGGCAGCCATGATAGCACCCCACCGGGATTGCGCTGCCGGGGGGGGGGCGGTGCACTCCCTCCGCACTCCTCTTTCTCCGCAAGTGCCTCAGGGCTCTGTCCTCTCCCTCATGCTTTTTAATACCTACCGTATTTTTCGCTCTATAAGACGCACCAGACCACAAGACGCACCTAGTTTTGGAGGAGGAAAACAAGAAAAAAAATATTCTGAATCTCAGAAGCCAGAACAACAAGAGGGATCGCTGCGCAGTGAAAGCAGACTCTTGCTGTTCTGGCTTCTGGGATAGCTGCGCAGCGTGCATTCGCTCCATAAGATGCACACACATTTCCCCTTACTTTTTAGGAGGGAAAAAGTGAGTCTTATAGAGCAAAAAATACGGTATATGAAGCCACTGTGAGAGATCATCAGGGGGTTTGGACCGGGTGTTCACCAGTATGCAGATGATACTGTTATAAGAAAATATGTATTAATAAATATCAATAAAGGTCAATCCCTTCCTTTCTCTCACCCATGTTTCTATCTTGTACCAAACTATAAAATGTCGATCTTTTCTGAACTTGAATAATGTATGTGTTTATATACTTTGTACCAACTTTTATCTTTTCTGAAAATGCAGCTATGCCTAAGTCTTTTAAACTCTTTCATAAATGTATCCACATGGTTTTTTAATATATCTGTATAAATGAAAGCTAAGTGTAACTCCCTGAACATGCACAATGACAGTCCAAGCACTAATACAGTGCTACAGCTCCATCTACAGGGTCTGCAGTGATATGACACCAATTCACAAATGCAACTGTTTATTCACAAGCTACCGTATTTTTCGCCCTATAAGACGCACTTTTCCCCCTCCAAAAATGAAGGGGAAATGTGTGTGCATCCTATGGGGCGAATGCAGGCTCCTTGGCTTCAGCGATAGCAATGCGAAGCCTCCAAAGCCTGAACTCCGGAGGCTTCGCATTGCTTTCACTGAAGCCAGGAGAGTCTGCTCTTTGAGGCTGGCGGTGGGGTAAATCAGCGCTTCCCCCCACCGCCAGCCCAACAAGCTGGGTCAAATAGCCCGCAGGAGCCGTGCACCCTTTAAAGAGTGCGCGGCTCCTGCGGGCTTTTCCACAAGGAAGTAGAAGGGACTGACTGGCCAAGTCAGTTCCTTCTCCCTCCTGCGGGCTTTTGCGGGAGATGGGGGAATTCCCCCACCTCGCGCAAAAGCCGTGTGCTCTTTAAAGGGGCTGTGCGGCTTCTGTGGGCTTTTCTACGAGGTATGGTAATTAATAACTACCATAACAAAACTTCACCAAAACGCTTCCCACAACTGCTCACCTGTAATCTCCGAAATCTCCCCCCTGTGACGTCTTCCGCTGTGCTGTAAGAAAGTATAAAAATCTGTGTCTTCTTTTGTTCGGGGTTCTCCTTCCTTCGTACCACATTGGGCGTTTGGGAGCAGGAACCCCTGTTGCAACTGTGCTCTATATTTTGCAATAAAGGATCAGGCATAATCACCACTTTGCTTTGAATTACATCTGGTTGATCTCTGTCATTTTATCTCTGACTGGGGGAACCTCATTGGACGTTATACGCTTCCTGGACCCTTACGGGGCAGGGAATTAATGGAAAATCAATTGCTCTTAACAGTACCCAGCTCTACTTCTCCTTTAAATCGGAACCAGTGAAGGTACTGTGTAAGTGTCTGGAGGTGGTTGGAGTATGGATAGCAGTAAACAGATTGAAGTTGAATCCCAAGAAGACAGAAGTACTGTTCTGGAGGGATGGGGATGGGGAGTGTGTGGGGTTCCTGGTCCTGAATGGGGTAACTGTGCCCCTGAAGGATCAGGAGCACAGCCTGGGAGCCATTTTGGACTTACAGCTGTCCATGGAGGCACAGGTCAATTCTGTGTCCAGGTCAGCCGTCTACCAGCTCCATCTGGTATGTAGGATGAGACCCTACCCACCCATGCACTGTCTTGCCAGAGTGATACATGCTCTGGTTATCTTAGGCTTGGACTACTGCAATGCATTCTATGTGGGGCTATCTTTGAAGGTAACTCGGAAAGTTTAACTACTCCATAAGACGAGACAAGGATGTCCTCTTTCTCCATTATTATTTAATCTCTGCCTGGAACCATTAACAAGAGCAATAATTCAGGATGAGCATATCAAGGGTGCAAAACACAACTAAGATAATTACAAAATTGTATTATTTGCGGATGATATCCTTTTATTTATTACAAAACCAGAAGATACAACTCCAAAAATTATAAAAACCTTTGGCAGAATATCAGGATATTCTATAAATTGGACAAAATCAGAGATTTTACCAATTGGGCCAAGGGCTACATTTTATAGAAACCAGCAATTTCGGATGTGCAAAGACTTTATTAAATACTTGGGTATAATGATTTCATCAGATATAGACCAAATTGTAAAATTAAATTTGAATCAAATTATAAATGAGATTTCTTTTGATATTGAAAGGTGGGGACCTCTAAACCTCTCCCTTTGGGGAAAGGTTAATGTCCTCAAAATGAATGTTGTTCCAAAGCTTTTATACATTCTTAGATGATTACCAATACATATTCCCAAATTTTACTTCCAAAAAATAAATAAACTATTTATATCGTGCCTGTGGGGTACAAAGTCACCAAAAATATCACTACATAAAATGCAACTTCCAACCAAGGAAGGTGGCTTTGGTCTCCCAAATCTGGAACTATATCACCAGGCATACCTGCTGAGTAAGACTAATGACTGGAGAGCTAGCAGGAATCCCAATTGGGCTACTCTCGAGTATAGTTTCTTTGAATCTCTTGTAGGGTGGACTAAACTTGGCTCCAATTTTATGAAATATCCTATTATCCTGGAGACTATTAAAGCACCTATAAAATGTTTGATGAATATAAATAAGAATAATAAGGATGACCCCTATCAACATGAGAAATTAACAATATGGACCAAACCAAAATTTAAAATTGGAAATCAATAATAATTTGGCAAAACTGGATGAAAAAAGGTATTTTGACATTGAATTAATTAATTGATGAAAATTACAAATTTGTGGAATACAAGACTTTGCAAGTAAAGTACGGATTAACCAGTGAAACACAATGGCAATACATCCAATTGAAACATATGTTGGAAAGGCAGTTTGGCCCTGAGGCTATAGCAGCATTGGAAACACCCATGCTGCTTCAAGATTTAATCTCTGCAACAAAAACAAAAAACTCTACACTTGCACTATATAAAACCCTACTCAACTGGAAGAAATATGAATTAGAATATGATAGACAAAAGTGGAGTGAAGAGTTAGGGGTACAGATAACAAATGATATATGGGAGTCAAGTATAAAATCAACAGAAATAGCCTCTATGGATCTAAGACTAAGACTTATTCAACAGAAAATAATATTCAGAGTCCACTGGACTCCAGCAAAATTATACCATAAGAAAATAACAAGTACAGACAACTGCTGGAGATGTGGGAGTAAAAATGTGAACTTAGTACATATGATGATTAACTGCCCGATGATAAGATCATTTTGGTGTGAGGTGAGGATATTTACAGCAAGAGTAATAAAAAGAAATTGTTATTTAGCGGAATTAAATTTAATTCTAAATTATATTCTGGAAACGTGGGAGATTACAAGGGGTCAAAAAAAATGGATGTACCATGCTATATTGGAAGCAAAAAAACTTGTTTTGATGAATTGGAAGAGCTGCAGAAAGATTCCATTGAGTACATGGATTGATAATATGGACAGACTAGCTACATATGAACGAATTGCATGTCGAAGCAAATTAAGAATGGATAAATATGAAGAAATCTGGAAGGAATATTTAAGTGATAAGGTGGATAAGTGGTGGGAAGTAGGGGAAGGAGAGAGAGGCGGGAAAATATTGCAAATCTGAATTGTCAAACTGTGTTATTAGTGTTATTATGGTTTTTGTTGTATGTGTCTTTTGCGATTGTTGTTTGTATTGAAAAAATGATTAAATAAATTTTAAACAACAAAACTACTCCATAATGCTGCAGCTAGACTGGTGACTGCGAGTGGTCGCCAGGATCATATAACACCGGTCCTAAAGGATCTACACTGGCTCCCTGTACATTTCCAAGCACAATTTAAAATGTTGGTGCTAACCTTTAAGTCCTTAATGGCCTCAGCCCTTTATACCTAAAAGAGTGTCTCCACCCCCATCTTTCAGGGTCTTCGAGCGTCTTCTGGTGGTTCCCTCATTGCGATAAGTGAGGTTACAGGGAACCAGGCAGAAGGCTTTCTCGGCAGTACCGCCCTCCCTGTGGAACGCCTACACAACTTTTAGAATACAGCCCTGTACTGAGAAGTTTCTAATGTTTGATTATGTTTTTAAATGTGTTTGAAGCTGCCTAGAGTGGCTGGGGCAACCCAGCCAGATGGCCAGGGTAGAAATAATAACATTGTTGTTGTTATTGTTATTGTTCACATTCTCAGTTGAACCATTAGCTATTGAACCAACAGCATGGAGATAAAAGGAACAAAAATAAAAAGAAAATGCACAAAGTAATGCTTTTTTGCAGATGATATAGCAATTATGCTATCCAATCCAAAAGCTGCAATGCCTGTATTAATGAAACAACTAAGTAATTGTGGTAAAACACAGGATTAAAATCAACAAATCCAAATCAGAAATAATGTACCGTATATACTTGAGTATAAGCCAACCTGAATATAAGCCGAGGCACCTAATTTTACCATAGAAAACAGCGAAAACGTATTGACTCGAGTATAAGCCAGTTCACCACACCACAAACCTGCTGGTGGGCCAGAGTGCGTGTGCACCCATGACAGAGGGGGCGTCTCTCTCCCCTTCCCATCCCCCTGCCTATCTAGGGTGCTGCCGAGAGGCAGAGGCAGCAGCAGAAGAACAAGCAGCCCGAAAGGGCTGCTTTCAGGCTGCTCGTTCCTCCTCCACCACCACCACCACTGACAGTGAGCGGCTGCTGGAAATGTGCTCGAGTGGGACCCTCACTCGAGTATAAGCCGAGGGAGGCGTTTTCAGCCTAAAAATGTGCTGAAAAAGTCGGCTTATACATGAGTATATACGGTATATGGGCATTTCCTCTAACCAATCATTCAAAAATGGATGAGTTTTAAAATTTGCCATGAAGTAATAAAATATTTGGGAGGGCAGATAAATAATGATCTATCAGTTGTAAAGAAAGACAGCTTCACATCATTATTTTTACAGATATGATGGGATTGTAGATCTTGGAAAGATGTAAATTTATCAGTCAGAACGCGTAGCCGCTTTAAAGATGGTTATCCTTTTGAATTTTTTGTTTCTCATTCAAGTGCTGCCAATTATGATTGCAGTGCTCAATAAACAAGTTTATTTAGGAAATTAAAACAGAGGGATAGCTCAAAAAGGGACATTTCTGTGAAAATTATAATAATAATTATTATTCATACCCTACCTTTTTCCCTGACAGGACCATCTTGCTCAAACAGAAACAGGAGAAAAACATAAAACATGCATACACACTATTTATTTAAAACATACAGATTATTACAGTAAAAACTACACCAGCCCTTTCCTTAAAAACATACAAGTTTTCAATATCACGATAAATCACCAGCTAAACATCACAATATTTTGATATATCACAATGTTGAATTGAATTGATTTATTATGGTCACAGACCGGAAATTATCATGGGGTCTGAAAACATTTTGTTACTCATTAAAATATTTTAATAAATACATATTTTAAAATTTTTAAAATATTCCTCTTATTTTCTGAAGAATAGCTTGATAGTTCATAACAGACTGTAAGAATCAATCTATTGTTTCCATTAATGCCTTACTTTCTCTTGAGGAGCATGGCAAATGCTACTTTCGATGAAAAGCTTCAGGCCTTGTAATCCTTGGGAGTAGAGAAATTCCTGGTACCATCCCCACTTTGCCCCCTGCAAATAAAGCATTAGGAGTTAAATCTCTTCAGATACAATGGCTTTTTCTTTTTTGGGCCACAAAGTGTCCTCTCATTTCCTACCCTAGCTCTCCAGCACCTGAACTTGCAGACCAATCCACACTGAAAAAGCCCAGCATACCCATGATGCTAATATGCTGCAACACAAACTTGGTCTTTGTGGTGAGGAATAAGCTATCACCATGCAGCCCCTTCATAAGCCAGTTCACATAGGGCAGTTTCAATTAGCTTTTAGCGGGCATACCTCTTTGCAGTAGAGAGTTCCTACAAAGAATGAACATCTCTTGATGCCAGAATTCCCTCTTTGAAATTTTATATTCCAACTGGTACTGGAAACCAAGCAACAAAGAGACCTAACTGAGATCCCCTAGCCTTGGGGAACAGTTGCATCTTTATGCCAGTTCCATTTTCAGACCAGAAATAAAAACTTTTTCAGGTGTAGTACTTGCCACATTCAGATATGTGGGACCAACTGTTTGCTACTGAGCAATTCCTTTTCATGGGAAAATACATGGTGGACAAAGCTAGAAGATGTAGGTTCCTCAGCAGCACAGGTTATCAGCCTTGTCACAGAAGCAAAAAATTATAGAGTTGGAAGGTACCCTCTCCTAACCCCTCCCCTTTCTCAACATTTTAGTTGTTCCTTCTTCTGTGGCACTGGCCCAAATCCCAGCTCCAACTGACAACCAGCTTCCCAAGAAACATAGCGTTTTGTCAAGCATGCCACTTTACCCGAATGAATTTGAAGTTCAGGGTTGTGTCCTCTGGTTGCATCTGAAGAGAAGGGGGGGGGGGGAGAGAAAGGTGTTAGAAATTAATGGTTCTCTAAGACTAGAGCTTTTAAAAGAAGAGTTATTTGAAATTATTAGAGATTAACTCTAGAATCAGCCTCAGACTAGCCTTCCTGAGGATGACATGGCACAACTGAAACACTAAATGCCTTTTGGACAGCACCAATGCCTCAGAGCTGCTCCACAAAACTACTATTATCATAGGTCTTGAAAAATTCACATCTCTGACATTTTGTAGTGGGCCTGTACAGGTTGAAACAGCAAGCACTGCTCTTTCGGTTCAACACATGGAAGTCCATCGAAAGAAGCAGCCAAACACATACCAGTGTTGCCTGGGGAGAAAATGGCTCTGATAATTTTGCTATCAGCTAATCTTCAGTTGTACATCAGCACTCTCTGGTGAACTGAACAACAAATTTCAGTCTAGTATGTCTTCCAAAGGCAGAAGACCACATCATCTCCTAGATAAGAAGCCACACTTCAGTTGAACAGCACAGGTTCCAGGTAGGGGTAGGAAAAAGACACTAGAGAATTTGGCAATGCGAACAATACTGACAGATGGATTAATGATCTGAGTTGGTGTAAAGCAGCTTAAGTTTTTGGATATCAGTAAAGCTGCCTGAGTAGGAGCAAGCAGTTACCAGGTCCAGAGCCCAAAAGCTGCACCAAAGAGAAAAGTTCAGCTTCCACTTTCACTGAAGCACAATGAAATAAAAGCTTACACTGGGGACAAGTTTTACCTTCTATGCTACTTTTAAAAAGCTGTGGGCAAATACTTAGATACCACAGGAAGACACACACAAAAAAAGCTTGGAAAACAATGTTTCAGAGGCAGACTTATCAAGAAAATGGAATCAGAAACAAATAAGGTGAAGGTTCTTGAACCAAGCCTTGTTGTTGTTTAGTAGTTTAGTCGTGTCCGACTCTTCGTGACCCCATGGACCAGAGCACGCCAGGCACTTCTGTCCTCCACTGCCTCCCGCAGTTTGATCAAACTCATGCTAGTAGCTTCAAGAACACCATCCAACCATCTCATTCTCTGTCGTCCCCTTCTCCTTGTGCCCTCCATCTTTCCCAACATCAGGGTCTTTTCCAGGGAGTCCTCTCTTCTCATGAGGTGGCCAAAGTATTGGAGCCTCAGCTTCACGATCTGTCCTTCCAGTGAGCACTCAGGGCTGATTTCCTTCAGAATGGAGAGGTTTGATCTTCTTGCAGTCCATGGGACTCTCAAGAGTCTCCTCCAGCACCATAATTCAAAAGCATCAATTCTTCGGCGATCAGCCTTCTTTATGGTCCAGCTCTCACTTCCATACATCACTACTGGGAAAACCATGGCTTTTACTATACGGACCTTTGTTGGCAAGGTGATGTCTCTGCTTTTTAAGATGTTGTCTAGGTTTGCCATCGCCTTTCTCCCAAGGAGCAGGCGTCTTTTAATTTCGTGACTGCTGTCACCATCTGCACTGATCATGGAGCCCAAGAAAGTAAAATCTCTCACTGCCTCCATTTCTTCCCCATCTATTTGCCAGGAGGTGATGGGCCCAGTGGCCATGATCTTCGTTTTTTTGATGTTGAGCTTCAGACCATATTTTGCGCTCTCCTCTTTCACCCTCATTAAAAGGTTCTTTAATTCCTCTTCACTTTCTGCCATCAAGCTTGTGTCATCTGCATATCTGAGGTTGTTGATATTTCTTCCGGCAATCTTAATTCCGTCTTGGGATTCATCCAGCCCAGCCTTTCGCATGATGAATTCTGCATATAAGTTAAATAAGCAGGGAGACAATATACAGCCTTGCCGTACTCCTTTCCCAATTTGGAACCAATCAGTTGTTCCATATCCAGTTCTAACTGTAGCTTCTTGTCCCACATAGAGATTTCGCAGGAGGCAGATGAGGTGATCAGGCACTCCCATTTCTTTAAGAACTTGCCATAGTTTGCTGTGGTCAACACAGTCAAAGGCTTTTGCATAGTCAATGAAGCAGAAGTAGATGTCTTTCTGGAACTCTCTAGCTTTCTCCATAATCCAGCGCATGTTTGCAATTTGGTCTCTGGTTCCTCTGCCTCTTCTAAATCCAGCTTGCACTTCTGGGAGTTCTCGGTCCACATACTGCTTGAGCCTTCCTTGTAGAATTTTAAGCATAACCTTGCTAGCATGTGAAATGAGTGAACCAAGCCTACTAAACTTCTAAAAAAGGCCGATGAAGCAAAGAAAAAGAGAAAGAAAAAAGCCCAGTTATGGACAAAGCAGATCAAAGAAAGAGGTCTGGTTGTGGTATGAAAATGAATCCACAGAAGGGGCAACAGGTATAATAAATTGTATCACATTGTCTTCTGTTGCAACAAAGAATTGTACTGAAGTTTGGTACTCCCTGCACACTGATTTGGGTAGCTGCTAACAGTTTGCTTCCTGGAAATAAAGCAGTAGTAGCTCCTGGAAGCTTTCCAGACCAGATATAGGAGGCTGGTCTCCCATTTTGAGAACTGCTGGTCAAAAAAACCAGACAGGGGGTACTGTTTACCCTGACAGGAGAGAGTGCACCTACTGATGAACCTGGAACTTCATCTGGCAATTCCTTTGGTTTTATACTTCACCAGACATTGCCCAAATACTCAGGCATATTTTTGCAATGGCAAAGGCTGGAAACTTGCTTTTTTAAAAAAAAGAAAAAAGGAACAAACAAGACTGAGGTGAAGTCAAATTCTTCAGCCCCCACAAGAAGCTGCTATATTACCAAAACAGACCAATGGTCCATTTTGTTCTGTATTGTTTACATTGATTGCAACCACTCTCCAGTTTTCCAGACATAGAGTCTTTTCCTGTCGTGTGTGGGGAATCCAGTGCTTGAAACTGGGACTTTCTGCATGAAAAACATGTGCTCTACCACTGAGGTATGGCCCCTCCCATATCCCATATCTTTAGTACACTTCTAAGGAAGAGAGTTGGTAATGATTCAAGGAGGAGGAGAAGCCTTCCTTTAAACTTGGGGTTCCAAAGAATGGAGCCAGAATGACTTGGAACTGCAAGGAGATCTCTTTTGTCTCTGCTAGTTGTTGCCAGAGGCTTGGCACTAAGCTTTCACGGTTAAATGGAGTGGTGAACCCAGGTCTCCCCATTCCTCCCTGCACAGTACTTATTCTTAATAAGCCCATGTACAGCTTGACTTTATATGGCATGGTAGAAGGTAGGCCATGGTGTGCCAAAGGCTGGAGTTTTAAAGGACACAATGCAGACATCATAGTAACTAACAGTGATCATACACACTCATGCTCAGTAGTCCTCAAGTATTACAGTGTTAAAAATAATTGGAAATGATTCTACTTGAAAAATGCAAACTGCTCTCCTCACCTTCTTCAAGAAGAGCATAGCATATCCCATCAGTGCAGGGTGGAAAACTACATTGAAGCCCTTCCTGTGGTCCTTCACCCTTGTCATCTCCAGCACTTCTGGGTCCAGCTGAATCCCCTGAGGGCAGGGGGACTCCTGGAATGCTTGTGAGGTCCACAGATACCCAACTATGGTTGATAGGTATCGGTTGTATTCCTGGCAAATCTGGTGGCTGAACTTGAACTGCAGTAGCACATGGTAAGACATAACATGACAATCTAGACAATATTTCAGGTTCATGATAGCTCCACATCATCAATTACTAGCAAGAAGTATCACTCCAACATGCATCCTGTCTACTCCATAATAATTACAGAATACCATTGATCAATCAACTAAACATCAAGCTTGAGCAGCTTGTGACCCACTAAGACAAATGTAGCACCACCATGTGTGTATACTATTGTGGATTGCCAGGTTCTTACGACTGAAGCATAATGGGAGGTGGTGGGGGGAGAGAAGAAAAGGAAAACATGTTAAATCTTTGCTTGACACTGAATGAAGTCAGATACATGTTATGTTTATAACTAAACCAGATGCATAAAATTTGCAAGCCACCTACTGGCAGTTTGGAAACAAGATCAAGAAGAAACAATGACTTGGGATGAAGCTTACTTGCGTGGGTGTCCCCCTCCCACCCCATTTCCAGCACCATATACGTTAGTTGGCCATTAGAATCACACAGAACCATCTATTTTCCTAAAGTCTGTAGAAGAGATTTTTCTCTTTGATTAGATATGCACTGAATCTTTGAAGTCCAAGAACATCTCATATGGGAGAAGAGATGTGAAAGATAAGGGAGGCAAGTTTTGTCAGTGAAATTATATTAAATTTCAGATGGAGCCATTAAATATATTTGTTCCAATCCAAGCATTTGCCATTAAGCACCTTATCTGCAGTACCTTTTTAATCTCGGGTTTTTGTTTTGCAGCCACCAGGTTGATTCGATACCTAAGTAAGAATTAAAAAAGATGATTATTCTGAATTGTAATATACCATATGTGCGCAGAATGAAACTGTGTAGTGGCTAAAGAAATCCCTTGCATGAGTCTTGATTCTTCAATTAACTCACTAGGTGGTATTTGGCAAAGCCAGTTTCTCTTAATTTCTGCTCCCTCATTTACTGTGAACAGTTCTTCAGGGGGGTTGTTTTAAGGACCACAGCTAGATAAAGCATGTGAAGCACTTTGAACACATGACAGTGCCATACAATTATTACTATGCACAGGTGAGCAGTGACTATCCCAGAGTACATAGCTATCTTTCACTTAGCATTATGAGGCAGCAAGATAGCACATATCTTTTCTCATTTGGTTCCATTTCTTGGGTTATGTTACATAAATCTCTCTCTTGCTTACCTACCACATGTCCTTGCAATAGGAGAGCCATCTACAGAGTATACTTTGAGAGAAAAACACAGACGCCATGCAGAACAGTTACTAATCACCCAATAGAGAACATGCTGAATTTGGTTCTGAATATAAAGAGATTCAATGAGTTCAAAGGGCACTTTTCACCGTTCAGAAGCAACTGTTACTTAGAAAGAAAGACAAACACTTGAATGGATGCTCATTTCTGTTCACAAGGGTGCGTGTGTGAAAAGAAACTGTCATGCATGAGCTGTAAGCATGAGACAAAAAGGTGGAGCACGACCTCAAGCAGCAAACAGCAGCACTGACTCCTTGTTCAGTCACTATAGAAACTGGAAGGAAATAGAAGTATAGGTCCTGGCAGCTGCTCTGTATAATAGACACTAGTTTCAGTGCATCTTCAGCAACTGCATCCTTCCATATTAATTACTCTGCAGCTTCCTCAAGCAGGAAGCTGCACAGAGCTCTACACCAGCTGACAACAATTGGCTACTTCTCACATCAGACACAACTGCTGGAACTAATGTTAAGAATGGCACTCTTATGTAGCATTTCCTGAAGAGAACAGGGCATTAAAAAAAAATATCACCCAGATGCATAACTGGCCTCAAAGGCTTGGACTTTTGTTAGTCAGTAATCAGCACAGCAATGCCATCCCAACACATATCACCTGTTTGAGACTCTGGGTTAAAAATTTGACTACTGGGTTAAAAATTTGATTCAAAAATCAGAATAGCTTCATCAGTGTCACACAGGTAAGTGTATGGGTTATGCAACAGAGAAGCTCAGTTCAGTTGAATTTCTGCATATGCACCACAAATGTGTGTGTAATTTAGCTTTGCTCTGGGCAATGAGGGTATAACCAGTGGCAGAGCTTCATGCTCCGGCACTGGGGGCTGGAGAGCAGGTGGGGACGTGGCACCCAGTGCGGGTTGGGAGGCAGCTCCCCCCGCACTCCTCTTCCTCTGCCAATGGGTATCATTGTAGTCACTAAAGAATAATATGAGCCAGCCTGATATAATCTGGCATGCCAGTCACAAATACAAGGTTCTCACCAACTGCAAAATCCAATACCACATCTAACACAAGTAACATTCCCAGTTCAGCCATTAATCTCCTACTTGGAAAAAATGAGCACCAGTCAGCAAACCTAAGTTATGTACCATGGTTTTATTTCCTGAGAAGTCCAAGTCTATCCCATTTCAGCAAAAGAAAGAGCACTTTGCTAAAAATAGATTAAATGAACAGAAACATCCTAGTGGCTGGGTTCTAACTCTGTGGCATGACAATTGACTCAATTCAAGATGTCTCAAGAACATCACATCTTTCTTTTTTATTTAATGTTGCTTATATCTGAAACTAGACCGTGTGAAAGAGCCCTTTCACTTGCATGGCGTGGTATTCTTAAGTTTTCCCTTTAACTGGGTGCACAAGGCACCTTTATTTCACCTGACATTCTCCCCAAGAGGTTGCTCTATGTTGCTCCTCCACACCACTTTTCTCCAAGACATACTATCTGGATGATGTAGCGGGTGAGGACCAGACCGCGGTGGCGTCTTCAACTGGAGGTATATCGCGAGTGAAACTACATACTGCCGCTCCTGAGTCTCTTTGCCACCAGCGCCATGCGTGCCGAGAGAGAACCAAGCTGCAGATGGATGCTGGTAGCAGAGGGACTCAGGAGTGGTGGTGGTTTCACTTGTGATACACCGCTGGGTGAAACAGCCATCTCACTATGGCCCTCATACCACAGAGGGCTGATGTAGCTTGTTCCTCCCTTGTGCTCGTGCGGGCAGGCACCCCCTTTAGACTTCTCCACTTAGGGGAATGTGGCTGCCTGCCCCTCAGTGGAGAAGTCTAACAAAGACCCCATCCTGCCTCCGGCTCACACAAGCTGGGGTGGGGGTTCCTTTACTCTTCTCCATTGAGGAGCGCATTCACAACATATTGATGATGGTTCACAACATAAAAATATAAGATAAAAACACAAAGTACATAAAAAAGCAAACACAAACCACCAATGCCCATCCCACAAACACATTTAAAAGGTCTTATAATATTAATCAGCCAAAGGCCTCTTTATTGAGAAATATTTTCACCTGGCACCTAAAGATATGCAAAGACACCAGGTGAGGCTCCTTAGGAAGAGCATTCCACACACAGAAAGTCACCTCAGAAAAGACCTGATCTTGTGATACCACCCGCCAGACCTCTCATGGAGGAGGCACACAAAGGTGGCCTCAGGACTTCCTGTTTGGCTGCTTTAGCGAACGGCTGCCCATTACCTCAGAGCCATCTCACACGACATATTTTGAAGATGAGATGGGAGTAATCATCCAACTTTCCCAAGGTTGGGGGGGGGGGCAGCTTCACCAGCAGATCACCCAAGACTTGCTCCTGGTCCGGAAGGAATGAGGGGGCAGGGAGCACTGGGTGTAAAGCACCGTGCGTTTCTTTGGCAAGTCTCCAAAGCTGTTGCCATGAGCAACGAATACCTGCTTTTTTAAGATGAAATTTGGACTTAATTAACAGGCATGCTCTGAGCGAGGGGAGATAAAGTATTCTGCTAACTGATTCAGCCACTGGGGTGCCAAGGATTTGAGTGGAAGGATTACCATCATTATGGGACTGGTATGTCAGAACAGAAGGGGGGGGTGAGCCTCCATTATTTCTTTTTGATATATTTTGTATTTGCTATCTTATTTGGCAAATCTCCCTGGAAGGACTGCCTGCCTGCCTGTTTGAGTAAGCAAGCAGGACTGGAAAGAAAGAGTATTTCATTATTGTTATAATTATGGTTTGACTATAGAATTAACTGTGTGTAACTGGTTTATGAATTTTGCAATCACTTTCAATGGCTCAATGAAAAAGAATAGGTGATGGAAATTATGGTTTCTAGCTAAAGTACAGGCTTATTTGTCTTGGAAGGAGATGAAACAAAGAAGTTTGGACATATGCATGGTACAAATGGTGGATGTCAGATTTCCTCCAGCTCAAGATGTGTCGCAGTAGAAAATTACAGGCATGAGAAAGTGAAAGTGAATTGCCACAGACTGCCAGAGTACAAAGAAGAAAATAAACACGAAGGAACTTTTTCACATAGAATCACACTATATTGGTTTAATCTGCTTGCTAGACGAACTCAGAGGCTGTTAAAAATAAACAAAGGATCAACATCAGAATGTCTTATTTGGAACTATCTGGACTAATTAAGAGAAGCAGCACAATTATGAGATCATCACTCCCCAAACCTCAGAGCATGGGAAGTCAACCAAAGACTTAACATTTGGCATAAAATTTGGACTGTTTGATTATTTTATAATTTGGAATGTTTTTAATGTGGCCTTTATTGGCTTGTTAAAATGGAAAACTTAATAAATATTATTTAAAAAACAAAAAACAAAACAAAAACAAAGGTGGCCTCAGATGATAATCTCAAGGCCCAGGTTGGTTCATATGGAGAGGTATTGCATCCCGAGCCTGAAATGAGGACTCTCTCATGGGAAATTTCTTTAGCAAGGAAAAACTCATTAAAAAACTTAAGCATCAGGGCCACAAGCGCCCCCCCCCCCAGGAATCCAAAGAAACCTACAACACTGTGAAAGTTAGCAAACTGCCTTCATAACACTCACTAAATGTAAGCACAACAAGTTAGAAAGGACAAATTGACATTCTGCCTTCTGGCATTATTATAGTGTGGAGAATCAAGTGGGCAATCGCAGATTAGTAGAGAAGTTGAAGTGGCAATTGGTAGTCTAGTACAGGCGAGATTATGGCCATGCAGAAAGGCTGAGGAAAAGCACAAGGGGCAGAAAAAGGAATTTTCTCAGTACCTGTACATAATGTAGCAGAGTTGGTCAAGTGTGGCAGAATTCATGCTGAGAAGTGCTGGATAGAAGACTCCAGTAGGAAGCATAATAACCAAGGGGAGGTTGTACTTCAGATATATATCAGATACCTACAAGTAGGAAAGATTGCTGTATAAGTTTGTATTCTCAGCTCTCTGCCCTTAGCACATTACCGTCACAGGAAAAACGGAGGAACAGCCTTGTTCTTGCCTACTCAGACATTATGTCTCAGTCTACAACATTATATACAGACGTTATACTTCAGAGGCAAACATGGGCTTCAAACAATCTACCCACTTTTCCCCCTTTGGATTTCTCTTTCTCTGCCTCCCCCTCAAATTATCAGAACCTCCCTCAGGATTGTCAAATACATAACGTCTAAAGCTATTAAACAAATTTGCAGTGTGAACAGCTTACATACTGTCTCATAGAAATCCAGGATAACATTCATCAACAAAGTAGAGTTGTTCTCCAAGCACAGACCAACAGATGAGAGCCTGTTTACAAAGTGAATGAGCTCTGCCAAGGAGCTTATCAGGTCAACTTGGGTGGTGTTCCTGCAACCAAACAAGATAGATATCAGCCTTAGCATCTAGTAGGAAGAGAATGGTTGTGCCCACGTGAGCTGCATTATTGCTTGATTGCCTCTGTTCTAGAGGTGTACCACTTTGTAAAGATTATACTTACAACACATCAACATTTGATTCTGTTGCCATGTCTGCTTGCATGTGGCAGTTCAGCATGTTCAGTAACAGTTCCCTTAGGCTTTCAAGAACTTCATACTATGGAAGAGCAAAAAACAAAAAAAAGGATCCATTGTATTTCAGATTTGGGGGAGCTCCATACCGGCAGTAATATGCTTGAAAAGGTTTTTAAAGCCCAGGTTATCCATACACACAAGTTTAAGAATTCTCCTAGGGTGCTTCAGTAGCCTGCAGTTGTGATGTTAGCCCCCAGAGAGACAGGAGATAAAAGCAGAGAAAAATTATAGGAAACTTGCATACTTCCAGCTGAAGGAAGAAAAGCAGCAACCATTCTTATTGCTATGGTGCTGTATTTGTAATTCCAAAAGGCTAGTTCACACATAATGCTAAATGTTATGTGCATTATTGTTATAATGCACTAGTGTTATATGTGAAATAAGAATCATGGCTTATGGCAAACAGTTTGTAGCTATACAAACCAGCTTCATAGCCCATTGTCTGAAGTGAGCTTGCTTGGTAACCACCAATGATTGTTGCAAGCTAGGATTCCTAGTTTGCGCGTAGCAAAAAGCAGAGATTCTGTACGTGCAATTAAAGCTCATTCAACTAGTTTACATACAACAAGAAATTCATCTGAGTCTGACAAGTATTTGGTCTCCTTCCTTTAACAAGGATAGCAATCCCAAACATATTCAAGGATTTGTCTTTTATCAACCGCAATGCGCCTGGTATTTTGCTCCCAACTGCCCTACTCTTGGGCACCTCAGACAAACATATTTCCTAGTTGTATGTCAGGGATCTAATTTGGTAATTCTTACATGCCAAAGCGGGACGCAGGTGGCGCTGTGGGTAAAACCTCAGTACCTAGGACTTGCCAATCGTATGGTTGGCGGTTCGAATCCCCGTGGCGGGGTGAGCTCCCATCGTTCGGCCCCAGCTCCTGTCCACCTAGCAGTTCGAAAGCACGTCCAAGTGCAAGTAGATAAATAGGTACCGCTTTATAGCGGGAAGGTAAACGGCGTTTCCATGTGCTGCGCTGGTGCTGGCTCGCCAGCTGCAGCTTCATCACGCTGACCCAGAAGTATCTTTGGATGGCACCGGCTCACAGCCTCTAGAGCAAGATGAGCACGCAACCCTAGAGTCGGACACGATTGGCCCGTACGGGCAGGGGTACCTTTACCTTTACCTTACATGCCAAAGCAGGCATTCACTGCCCACTTTCTCTCCATTACCTTAAAATAAAGAGATGATATGGAAAAAAGCTTCAACAATGGCTGGTAGAGATACGTCTTCATTTCTGAAAGGAAAGAAACAAAAAAAGGAACAGAGACTTTGAAGCAGGCCTGTCTGGACCACAAAGCAGGGTAAGATTGGTTTGGCTGCATCACATACCTGAGAAGCTGTTGGGAGAGATCCATCTCACCAGCTGCAGGACCTGTGACTGACAGCAACAGCCATCCCAGAAGCGCAGACTCTTCCACAAGAATTCTTCGCAGGCCAAGAAACCCCTCTGAAAGGCACAACTAACACTGCTAAAGATTCTTGAAAGCCAGCCCTTTTCATGCACCCACCCTGACAGTGCTCTTCCATAGCAGAAAATACTTAAGAAGGCCAAGACAGATAACTTCTAAGAATTCAAGGGATAAGCTAGTGAAGCAGATTAGTTGAGAGCTGCCATCTTAAAAGTACTTTGCTAGGGATAGCAAAAGTTTCTAATAATTCAGGTGATCTTCTTTGGCCCAAGAGCCTCTACCGCTCCTCCTAAAAAGCAGATCTGAAATTACTTTTGTTCATGCCACTCTTTTCTGCTTCCCAGTTTGCCTTCTTCAGGAACCCTATTTCTTGACTGCACAGATTTAGGCTGTGTCATTCACCACCTGCCCCTGGATGCCCTCTCTGTTTCCTTCATCATGCAGCTCTTAGGAAAAAAATAAGGAGAGCTGCAATTTGGCCACCACTGTCCTTTGATAAGGAAGCCCACAGCTGTGTAATTGATTTGGATAGCTTCATGACTTTCAATAGAATAGTTTTTTACTTATGGCTTATTATTAGGGTTTTCACATTACTACAAGAGAACAGTACATCCCCTTCGTCTCTTCCCACCTCCGCTTCTCTCCCTCCTGTGCTTTTTAAAAAAAAGCTACAGTATTTTCATTTCTGACATACCATTATTTAACATCCTACTAACAGAATATTGATGTTTTAGTCAAGGCATAGAATGGTGGTGGACAAAAGACAATGTCCAAGGAATGATGGGATGAGAATTGCATATGAACCAACCTGCAAGAAACACTCTGCTTTGAAGACTTCCTCTAAGAAGACCTTAAAGTTCAATTCATCTTCCTGGTTCGTCATCTTATACCAAGGGCATCCTGAATCAAGAGACAAAGGGGTAAAACATTGCTTATCCTCCAAATTCTTATTCTCTGACATCCCCAAGTTTTCACCTTTGTATATAGTCTGCCACCCATTTTGCCTTGGCACAGTTGAGGTACACTGAGATGGTGACCTGTGTCTGTGCAGTACCAAGTCAGATATTTGGAGAGGGGATGGACTCATAAGATGAAATGCTTCTCTGTACAAAAAAAATGTTCTGCAGATAGAATATTTGCATATTAGGTTAAAACTCAGCTCTCCAAGATCTATAATGCAGCAGAACAATCAATCATGTGAGCTCTCACATCTCAGACACAAGATTATCTCTGTGAGAATGAGGCCGTAGCCTAGATCTAAGGCATCAGTTTCTCCTATGTGGGAATCCAATTAGTCTCCCTACCTTCTTTTAATGTATGACCCATCCAGTAATGCATCCTCCTAGAGACCGATTTATCTTTGAGGCTGAAGTAGTGGAGCAACAGAGGATTGCCTATCACCGAGCCTATTTGGGCTGGAGGCTGGAAGAGAAGCCAGAAGAAACTGTTCAGAAGGGAACACAAAAACTCAGACTTCCAGCGCTCCGCCACGATGAAAGCAAATTTCATGTTAGCGGAGTCTGTTCACGGAACGTAAACCAGGACTAATTGGAGGCTAATTGTCCTTGCAAGCCACCCCCAGGGTTGGAAACAGTCAAAGATTTTGATTTTAACAGAATGTCTCATTTAATCAGCAGTATTTTTTTAAAAAATCTTCAGTTTATAGCAGTGTTTCCCAACCTTTTTTGGGCAAAGGCACACTTGTTTCATGAAAAAAATCTTGAGGCACACCACCATGCCAGATGGGGAAAGGTCACTTTTTACTTATGTAAAAAAAAAAAAAAAATAGTAACAGCATAGAAGGTAATGGTTAGGCTAGCATCCCTCTTCCAAATATGCTAGGTTTTTATTTGCAGGGACTGTTCTACATGGGAAAGCATTCAGCACTGTCATTCTCCCATCTGCCATCTGAATTGGTACTATTCTGGGTCAACTTACTCTGCTGCATGTGTAGATGAAAATGGCACCAAGTGTGGGGGAGGGGGCAGAACAGGTTTCAGATACAGGATATTAAGCATACACGTACTTCAGATTGAACTGGTTGCTTGCTTTGCAAGTTTTCATTTCCCAAATGACTGCCTTGGCAAGCGCAATACCTACCAGGCTCAACGCCGGTCTCGCGCTGCCGCTTCCCGCGCTATCAAGGACCCGGGAGGAGAAAGGCGTGAAGGGAATCCCGAAGGCGCGAAAACCTCGCGCATGCGCAGGCCTTCCGCCTGCGACAGCCCAGTAGGCCGGCCGAAGCGAGCGGCGATGGGATGTGGAAGGGAGCTCGCTCGCCGCCCCGCGTGTGCCTATGTGGGGCACGTTACAGCCCCGTGACGTCAGTGCCAGGCAGGCAGACGGCGAGAGCCCCGCGCTGGGCGGCCTCTCCTCGCCGTCGCCGCCCCACCTCTCGCCGCCCGACTTGCCCGCCTCCCTCCCACGGCACACCAGGCAACGTCTCGCGGCACACTAGTGTGCCGCGGAACACCGGTTGGGAAACACTAGTTTATAGAAAAGCCATTGCTTCTAAGAACACATATACTAGAGATCTCACATAACCAGAATTGAACAGGTTGGTTCAAGTCAATGGAAAATTTAGAGCCCTCCCACCACACCCCAACCCATGGTTCTTCAACCCACTTGCTCTTCTTTGCCTGTCCATACCCTTGCTGCCAACAGAATGCAGGTCCTCACGTCCCTAAGCGTTTTGCATAGCCAAAAGGAACCTTGCCTCACAGAAGTGCTTAATCAGCATGGCTGCTGCACCCTGAGCAAGCAGAACATATGGCTATTCCTTGGCACTACCCTGGCACAGCTGCTGCCCATCCAACTCCCCTAATAGTAGCCATCCCACATCTGGCTGTAGTGAATAAAGAGATGGATCAGGAAATAGGGCCTTCACCATTGACTTGACTGATGTACAAGTTCATTTTGCTCCTTCCTGGACTGTTTCCGTTCAAGCTAGTGTTTTCAAAAACTGGCATCAGAGTTTCCTTGCTTTCTTTTTGAATTACATCTTTTAGATTGCAAGTCTGTGGGCAGGAACTGTCTTGTTCTTAATCTGTGTAAGTGCTTAGTAAATCTTATTATAAATATAGTTCATAAGTGCCACCCACACCAAAGGATGAAGTCTAGTCGTGTCTAACTAAAAATCCATCATGTAGCTAGCTATCCTACACATTTAGTAAATAGCTCCAATGTGGCATTAAATACACATATTTCCTCCCAAATATGTGCAATTTCATATTCCGTAGGCTTTGTTACATTATGCTTTTTGCCATGTTTCAAATCTCTCACCTATTGTGCACACATAGTGCCTCTTTTCCACTCTGAATATTTCGTTCAAAGCAGTTTAGTTAAGCCCTCATTTTACGTGGTTTTTTGGGGGGCAGGTGAATGAATTGTTGCACATCTATAGTTGCAGTGGTTCAAGAAAAACATTATGACTACCACAGTATCTCACTTAACTGTTGCACTGGTGTTAACATTCACCTTTAACCATTCCTTTTTGTTTAGAATCCATGCTTCCAGGTTAAGTTACAGAAAAAATTGCCTGAGTAAGCAAAAACCCTATGGCTAGAAATTAGGAGAAAGGCCATGATGGTTGTTTAACAGAAGGCTACAATAAATCTTTACATTCATATTTTTACATTAAATTGGAATCATTGTCATACATTCTTAATTGTTTTAAAGCTATGTTTCATTTGGGGTCTATTTGACCCCTGCATTATATTAGTAAAGTGCTATTCACAAACCTACCTCTAAATATTGAATGTTCTGCAGAAGCTGGGAGAAGGTCTGCAGCTGTTCCAATGAAAAGAATTTATGCTTTTCACTCTCAGCTAAGCTTTCTGCATTGGAGCTGCATACAGGCGGAATCAACTTTGTATTCCTTTCCTATGGAGAAAACAAAATGCCAAAATCAAATGGCTCACAGCTACATCTCTAGATTATGCCTCTGTCAACCCTAATCCCAATTTAGGCTATCATATTATCTTCCAAATCTTTTCTAAAGTTGTTCCTTCAGTGATTAATTTTCTTTACAATTCTGTGTAATTGTAATGTTCAGGTGGAAGAAGAAAACCAAACAGTATTTCAAGCTTTGTGTGCTTTAAATATTCAATAAAAGGTTTACACTCCTCCTTAAAGTCTGCCTCTTCCTGATCAGAATTATAATAATAAAAAATGTGTGAGCTTTACATATTGCATTCCATTTATAATGTAATTGAAAAAATAAATGACCACAGAGCATCTGTTGCTATAGCAAGTGTGAATCCAATAATAATCAGAACAGGAGTCTACTAAAAGCATCATGTAAGCTACTCTAAACTTTTTCAAATATGAAAATATAATAAAGTTATTCAACACTTGCTACCATCAGGAAACCCTTTCCATATCTGAGTGGACAGAGATTCTCATGCCATCACTGACACTAACCAGTTGTCAATAAAGTAAATAAAATTAGCATGCACAGTTGTAGCCCAATAACTGCATTCAAACTATCCCCAGCAACAAACCTTCTTCTGAGATTGGGGATACTCCATGCATTTTAAAGTTAGCTGGGATGCAGATGGTGTTCCGTGAATTCGCAGTTTTACGTTGTCAATTGCTGTTTTCCACGGATGTGAAAAAGTCCTAAATGACATCTGGCGGGGGAAGAAGAAGATTGGTTTTGTTGAGATGAAGTTCCTTTTCTGTGGCAAATGGAGGGTATCCTCAAATGCGTTGACTCTGCACTTGCTCCAACAGGCTACGCAAATCAAACTTTTTACTGCCAACATGTGTGGAAGAGAACCTCTCCACTTTTGGGACATAACATAACAAATTGAACCATGAATGCTCAAACTGTCCTTGATAGAAGAGGGACTGCAATCCTTAATAGCAAAAACAGCAGGCATTGGGGGGAAACTGATATGGGTGATATCAAAACCCAAATAGAACTGAGAGCATACAACCACCCCCAACTTTTGCCAGCAATGGGAATCACCCCTCCAGGGCAGGTAAGCTATCCTCCATCCAGCGTGGAAGAGGAACTTTGCATACTAAGTCCAATGTTCTATTTACCTACAGTGGAGGAGGGTACCATTGAATAGGATGCTCTATACCAGCCTTGTACTCAACAATTAGCCTGGTACCATAAACAACTAGGAATTTCATGCAGATGAGTGAGCTGGTTGGTGGTGAAAGGACATGTAGCTCACTCCTTACCCAGCAACTTTGTTTTCATGTTTGCTGTGGAGGAAAGCAAATTTCTTCTTTCATTATAGAGCAGGCTGACAAATCTGCCAGTCTGCTTTAAAAAAACACAGCAGAACGAAAAAGGTAGCTCAGCTGATCCATTGGCAAGGTCAGCTCTGTGCTTCAGGCCTAGTAGGAGCAGCCCAGCAAACCTCAACAAAGTTTATTGGCAGAGGAGAACTCAGCACAAGAGTAATAAATGTCAGTTAAGATGACAGCTGGCTGCTCAATTTAATTTCTGCTTTGATTTGGCTAAGCTATATGGGCACATCCTTACCATATTTGGAGCTGGCATTATTTCATCATGGATCTTACAACAGGAGTACAGAATCTCCAGTCTGTGGGTCCATTTTGGTTTGACAGGTAATTTCCTCCAAACCACGCCCACCTATCCATCAGCTGGTGTTGCAAAGCAATAGCATTAAATTTGGGCTCAATTAGCTGATGACTGGGTGCTAATCCTGCTCAGTTCAGCCACGCTCTCTGGTTCCTACTGGGAACAGGCACAGGCAGCCAAAGACAAGCATTGAGAAAGGTAGCTGTCCCTCTTAAGGCCATCTACAAAAGGCAGCTTTTTAAAGTGTTTTTTTGCAGATCAGATGCAAGAAGGCTTTTTCACGTGTGCAGCGATGGCTGTAAAATACTGTCAGATGGCTGTTAATTTGTTTTTGTGAGGAACCCAGTTCAGTTGATTGATTGTGTGACTGCGGAAATGGATAAATGCCCCCCATCCAAACAATGACTATCATCACTGCAGATAAGAAAATAATAATAATTTTAATTGTTATCATCTACAATACTGTCTAGGGATGCGGGTGGCACTGTGGGTTAAACCACAGAGCCTAGGACTTGCTGATCAGAAGGTTAGCGGTTTGAATCCCCATGATGGGGTGAGCTCCCGTTACTCGGTCCCTGTTCCTGCCAACCTAGAAGTTCAAAAGCACATCAAAGTGCAAGTAGATAAATAGGTACCGCTCTGGCGGGAACGTAAACGGCATTTCCGTGTGCTGCTCTGGTTCACCAGAAGCAGCTTAGTCATGCTGGCCACATGACCCGGAAGCTGTATGCTGGCTCCCTCGGCCAATAAAGCGAGATGAGCGCCGCAACCCCAGAGTCGGTCACAACTGGACCTAATGGTCAGGGGTCCCTTTACAATACTGTCTTATTTATTTCATAGTACAGTACATTGATTATTGCTTTCATTTTATGGATCAATGGTCATCGATAGTAAAATTCATGTTAAATTGCTGTTTTAGGGGTTTTTTTTAAAAAAAGTCTGGAATGGATTAAATCGTTTTGCATTAGTTTCTATGGGAAAGCGTGCCTTGGTTTTGGAACGGACTTCCAGAACAGATTAAGTTTGAGAACCAAGGTACCACTGCACTTCAAAAGTAACTCATGAAGGATTTTTTATAACTATTATTGTCTGGTAGAAATTACAACAATCACATGACACCCTTTGCTTCACCTTCATTATCAATTTAATATTAAGCAACATGATATGCAAAGTTTAAGAATTCAGTTATGTGTACACCAGTTCCAATCTAACTGTTTCTTCCTCAACAATGAGTAGTTTAATAATTTGGCAACACTGAATTCAGATGCCTAGTCTCCCAGCGCAGATCTCACAGCACAGCACAGATCTCATTTGAAAGTATCCTCACCTTTGTTTTTGTAGGCAAAGTTATTGTTACCATTTCAGGACTAAAGATCTTGTACTTCCATAGCAGAGTCTGCAGAGAAGCTGATGTCTGAAAAGAAATGAGTTCGATGCTGTTGCACTCGATAATGTTCAAACATAGTAGCTGAGAAACTATGAAACCCACTGCATGTGCTTTTTTTCTGGCGGCAGTGGGGACGGACGGACGGGGGACGGCGACGCACACCCCTAAACATTTTGTGAAGCTAAGTTTGGTCTCATTGAGGGGCAGTATTTCAATATGTGAAGGGTAATGAAAGTGCCCCTAAACAAATTCCTTTTTAGAAAAAAAAGCACTGCACTGCATTAGACATAGCAAATCTCTAGCCATGACCCTACAAATAGGAGATGGTGGGCTATACCAATGCCAAACAAATGCTGTTGTGACAGACAGCAAGCCAGACCAGAATATGGTGATGCAGTCCCTCAGAATTCCACCAGAATTCTCTCTGATTAGCTACCACCACAACAGCCAGCCAGAGGGGCGAGTGTGGAGCAGCACTTTGGGAGGGAGAATAAAAGGAGGGGTTTCTGAATGAGTTCTTAGATAGGGATAGCGAAGGGAAAGAGCAGGAGGATAGAGTGTAGTTTGAGAGACAGGAGTTGATTTGAGATGAGAGAGAGGGATTAAGATAGGGTTTTGTCTGAGAGAATTGGTTCTGATTTGAGTTGAACATCCTCTCTGAGGGGACTATCTATAGCAAGAGGAAGGAGCCTCAGTTTAGATAGGAAGACTGGGTTGGGTGTCTGGTGAAGGTATACAGACATGATTTAACTGGAGGGCTGAGTCTGAGCCAGGAGAGGTAGAAGCTATGGGAATACAGGCTACCTGGGTCTCATTCCTGCCAGGGCGGGAGAGTTCTTCTAGGTAAAGAAGACTCCCAAGCCAGTAACAAGGGGTGAGGTGATCCTCTAGGTTTGGTATACTAATCAGAATACCTCAGAAATCAGATTGTTGAAAAAGTGGGTAACTGATGAAAAGTGCACCTTGCTCATGAACCAAATTAATAAACTGTGAAGGAAGTTGTGCTGCATTAAAAGCATTAACCTGAAACATCTGTCATAACTAAGTAAAATGAGAGAGAAGTAACAGAAACTGAACAACTGATTTCTGAGTAACTGAAGTTTCAGAAAAGATGTGCATATACTGTGTCTAAACAAGTACAGTGGTGCCTCGCAAGACGAAATTAATTCGTTCCGCAAGTCTCTTCGTCTTGCGAGTTTTTCGTCTTGCGATGCACGGTTTCCCATAGGAATGCATTGAAAATCAATTAATGCGTTCCTAGGGAAACCGCCTTCAGACCAGGTCCGGGGACAGTCTGTCCCTGGACCTCTTCTGAAGGCTGGGGGGGGGGGGACAAGGGCTTTTCTTCCCACCCCCAGCATTTTAAAAAGCCCCGGGACAGCGGAGGACTTCTCCGCTGTCCGGGCGATCTTAAAATGCTGGCGGGCGGCATTTTAAAATCGCCCCGGGACAGCGGAGGACTTCTCCGCTGTCCGGGGCGATTTAAAAGCCCCTGGGAAGGCAGGCAGGGGGGACATAGACTTTCGCCCCCCGCCCGCCTTCAGAAGGTGTTCCCTGCCCGCCGCCGGGCTTCGGAGCACCGTTCCGAAGCCGGGCAGCGGGAGGAGGTGTTCCCTGCCCGCCGCCGGGCTTCGGGGTGAGGTGTTCCCTGCCCGCCGCCGGGCTTCGGAGCACCGTTCCGAAGCCGGGCGGCGGGGTGAGGTGTTCCCCGCCCGCCGCCGGGCTTCGGAGCACCGTTCCGAAGCCGGGCGGCGGGGGAGGTGTTCCCTGCCCGCCGCCGGGCTTCGGAGCACCGTTCCGAAGCCGGGCAGCGGGGGGAGGTGTTCCCGTCCCGCCGCCCGGCTTCGGAGGAGCCTTCCGAAGCCCGGCGGCAGCGGGAGGAGGTGTCCCCGCCCCGCTGCCAGGTTTCGGAGGAGGTCCGAGGACAGTGGGGAAGACGCGCTGCGCTTCCCCGCTGTCCCGGAGATTTCCCTATGGGCTGTCGTTTTGCGAAGCGCCTCCAAAACGGAAAACCCTTTCGTCTAGCGGGTTTTCCGTCTTGCGAGGCGTTCGTCTTGCGGGGTACCACTGTAGACTTATACCTGAAGATGGGCCATCTCCTGTCTCAACTTTCTTTCACCAAACTCTTTTTCTGGAAATAAAACTTTTTTTGTTTGATCAACTCCTGCCTGAGACTCCCTGAGCTTTTCCTTTACACCGTTCTGGTGAGAAATATAAGCACAGAAGAAACCTTCAGAGGAACAAAAGTAGGAAATAAAGAATATACTGTGTTGGGTTGGCCTGAATATAAGCCTCACTTTTTCCCCAAATTCCGACCGTGAAGTTAAAGTGCAGCTTAAATTTGCGACCTTTCAAAAATAGGCTTTTACAATATTGCTGCTGAAACAGACATATGGTAAAACGGAACAAAAAAAATGTTTTATTGCCGATTTGCGAGCTTGAGATGGTTCATTTGCCATTTATGGGAATGAGTGCCTCCGGAATTGTAGCAATTGAATAGGGATTTGCGATTTTAGTGATTGTACGGTAACTTTTGCAGGCTTGCAAGATCAAAGGCTTAAATTGGCTCGGAGTTACAATTCTACCAACCGCAGCAATTTTCAGCCTGTAACCCAATTTTAAGGGAGTGGTTTATATATGGGTATTGTCTCCCCTCCCACCAATTTTAAAGGTGTGACTTATTTGCGGGTGCAGCTTATATTTGGACCAATATGGTAAATTGAAAACATTTGCGGATGACCTTGTGATAACGGTTGAAGATCCTATAAACTTATTACCAAAAGTATTAGAAAAAATACTGGAATGTGGAGAAGTATCAGGTTTTTAACTGAATAAAAATAAGACTAAGCTTTTAGTGAAGAACATTTCAGAGCAAGATAAAAAGGAGATACAGCAGAAGACAGAGATGAGTATATAAAAGAAAGTTAAATATTTGGGAATATGATTGCCAGCCAAGAATATTATTATATTTAAAGACAACTATGAAAAACCATGGAAATAAATAAAAAGGAACATAGTAATTTGGGGAAGGATGAGTTTGTCATTATTAGGTGGAATTTCAGTGATCAAAATGAACGCATTGCCAAAAATGTTGTTTTTATTTCAGTCAATCCTGGTGGTAAGCAATGTGAGCTGCTTCAAAGAATGGCAAAAATACATTTCAAGATTTATCTGGATAGGGGGAAAACCAAGAATTAAAGATAAATTATTAATAGATGTTAGAGGAGATTTCTCTCTACTGGATTTAAGATTATATTATGAAGCATCTTGCATCTGCTCGATCCGGGATTGGATAAATTTAACAAATGCTGATGTATTAGATTTGGAAATAGATTTGGTTGGCATGCATATTTATGGTATGCCTTACCATAAGGCAAAAGTTCATAAAAGTTTTTATACTCACATAATAAGAAACTCAAAGTTTGGGAGAAATACAAAGATTTATTAGAACAGAAAACACCACGCTAGCTTTCCCATTAGAAGTAATAGCTTTGAAAAAAGTGAGTATGAGGATAAATTGGCCGACATATAGAGAGCTATTAACAGAAACAGATAACCAACTAAAATTAAAAGGTTTTGAAGGAGTAAGAGGAAAAAGGAATAGACTGGGTACAATATTTGCAATTAAATTAAAAATTTTAAAATGATAAAAAGAAAGCATTTAGTTATGAAGTGTCAAGATTTCCGAGAGAAATAGTAGACGGTAGTACAAAATTGCTGAAAAAAACCACACAATTGGGGATGCTGGGGACAGTTGATTGAGTATATCCTCTCATGTGACCTCAGGCAGGAGCAAAGACTTGTGGGAGGCAGGCTGGCACTTCCTCAGTTTTTCAGATTCACCAAGCAGCAATGTTCGCCAAAGTACCAGAAACAAAACAACCTGCCTCCCTTCCTGGCTCATAAATCAATAAAAATAGAAGCAAGTGTCAAAATTGAAAAATTTATCTGAAGAAGCAGGAGAGCCAGGAAAAACATTCTGAGTCAGGCAGGAGAAAAAACTGAGGAAGTGCCAGCCTGCCTCCCACAAGTCTTTGCTCCTGCCTGAGGTCATGTGAGAGGATATACCCCATGAAATAAATTGTACAATCTGCTCTTGTAGAATTGGTGGGAAACCAAAGAGGAACAGGTCAAATGTGTTACGATAAAATGGGCGAAAGATGTGGGACATAATATTTTAATGATGGATTGGGAAAGGTTTTGGAAGTCATATATGAAATTTACTGCATGTATTTTACTCAAAGAGAACAACATGAAAATGATGTATTGGTGGTATTTAACCCCGGTTAAATTAGCAAAAATGTATGTAGAACAAGTTCTAATAAGTGCTGGAAATCTAAAGAAACAGAGGGTACGTTTTATCATATGATGTGGGAATATAGGAAGGTTGAAAACTTTTGGGAAATGATTTGTAATGAAATGGGGGGGGGGAAATGTTTAGAGTAACCTTTTTTTAAAAAAACCAGAAGCCTTTTTATTAGGTACTCTTGGAGTGGAGTTTCCAAAAGAACATAAAAAAATGTTTACATATGCTACGATGGCTGCCCAGATACTGTTAGCCCAAAGATGGAAAGAGGAAGCAGTCCCGACCAAAGAAGATTGGCAAACCAAGTTAATGGACCACGCTTAAATAGCAAAACTAACTGGAAAGCTCAGAAATGAAGATGACAATAAATGTTAAAAAGAATGGGAAATGTTTATCATATATTTACAAAAGTATTGTAAACAGGTTAATACATTGGCAGGATTTTAAGAACACTTGTAATTATAGAAATAGTATAGAAAATTTGAGGTGGAAAAAATAATTTGGAGTAGAAATGATATGCAGTTGAAAAGGAAATTTAAGGAACCAGGGGAGGGAAGTCATGGGATTCGGAGAATCCCATTTTATGGATTTGATATTGCTTTTATGTATATTTTTCTTTGTTTGTGGTTGTTGTTTGTTTTTTATATTTGTTGAAAATCTAATAAAACTATTATATATAAAAAGTTTTCCTTCACATAAGACTGTGGTAAATTGTAGAAATTCATTTAATTGGCATACCATGCAGTGGATGCACTATAGTTAATTAGGGGCAGTTAGTGGAGTGAGGCGGCTACAGCTGCTGTAGAAACAATCCAAAGAGATGAAAAGCTAACAAAAGAATCTCTACCATCTCTTTTGTTCATTTATGCTGTACAGTAGTACCTCGGGATGCGAACGGGATCAATTCCGGAGCCCCGTTTGCATCCCGAAGCAAACGTAACCCGTGTCCGCACATCTGCGTGGGTCATGTTTTGGCGCTTCTGCACATGATGTCATTTTGACGGTCTGTGCATGCGCGCGGCGAAACCCAAAAATGCCTAACCTGAAGCGTATTCATCCCGAGGTATGACTGTATACCTTTTGCTTAGAGAGCAAAGGACAAAGGTTGCATGCCCTCTCAGATGAGCTCAGTATTAGACCTACACCACCAGCAGGTTATAAAGAATAGTAGATGCTACTATTTGCAGCTTTGCTTTACGTCTTAGAATGCAAGATAATGCACCATTTAAATTACATCAGATATTTGTCAGCTATCCAAATATTAAGCTTTCATGCCACACTGGAGTTCCTATAAAGATTAGATTCCAATTTTTTAATAAAAAAGTTTTGTCTTGCTTCAACTTTCATATCTCAAGTGCTTACCATGCTGCCGTGTAAATTTAGAAGTTTCCTCACATGGAAAGGTTTCACTAGGGAGAAGAAATCAAAACTCAATACTTATTCGTAAAAGTTATGTTCTGCCTTTCACATATTCTTCTTCTTCTTTGACGATCACTCGTAACTGACTAACATTGTCTTCCAGAAACACAGTTTTAACAATGAGTCCGTACTCAAGGCAGCTGTAGGTAAAACAGCAAGGGGATCTTTATTCCAAGTAAAGTAGCATATCAGATCTAGAAACAAGATAGGTCATACTCTCTTGCACAAAATCAGCCAGTTTGAATAAAAGGGCTGAGCACACTTTTGGAGGGTGGTAAATCCATAAAGTGGGTCCCCAAGACTGGGTGGTGGGAATGACTTGCTTCCTGTGACAAATGACAAAAAGCTTACGATGCAATCACATAACATGTACCATGAATCTAATTAAGATCTCACCACTCTCCATTCTGGTCAGCAAACACAGCACATGACAGGCAAAGGGGAGCTACAGTAAGAAAGAAAATATATTACACAAAAGCAGTTAACAGGTAAATTCAGTTCTTTCCATCTCAACACAATCCTGAATAGCAGATGGCATTTAATTCAGCAAGTATTTTAGTGTCCAAGTGACAATGAGTTCTAAATTACTAGCCTGCTTATAGACAGTATTTAACTGCCAAATGTTTACTTAGAAGTCTCACTTTATTCATTGGAACCATTCTGTGCACAGCAGGGTCGGGGGAGGGGGGTTTACCACGAGCAGTCTCACTATTGCAGCTGGATGCTAGAATGCAGTGGGGAGGGCCTGGCATGAAATTCCTTGTTGCCTATGGATACCAGGCAAGTGCTTAAATAGAATACAGATTTAACTATTTGGCCTCTGCATCAGGCTTTTTGTGAAAATGAAATGTTTTTAGAAAAACCATCACTCAAGTTGGTATCACTGAAGCAAGATGGCATTTTGATCTGCTGTTCCTTCCTTCCCTGGAAGCAAAAATAGCCTAGCTTGGAATCAGTCACATCCAGAACCTACTATTCTCCTGATGCTGGACACAGTCAGGACATGTGATTGTTTAAACTTGCAAGATCGCTTTACAATTCTATGTTCCTTTGGCATTAGTACATCCTGGGCTGATCCACTTTTTAATTTATACTATGGGTCAGTGAACTAATTTTTGCTGAATGGAGGAACACTCTCATTGGCTGGGGCACAAAGCAGAGCTGCTAACTGCCACCCCTGCTTTTTGCCATGGCTATGGAACCCCTAACTAGAATTGTCTTTGTCATCTCAGACCATACATTTAAATATACTACAAGCTATGTAATGTCTCTGACTGTTTAGTATTTATGTAACATTCTGTCTTCCCTTAAATGTAGGCGCAATTATCTAAACTTTAAATGATTTAGGTGCTGGTATTGTTATTTACATTTGGTGGGAGGGTGGGTATATTCGTATCCAATTAGTTCTAAAGTGGGATAAAGTCAAATAATGCATTGTTATCATTGTATCAGAGATGATAAATATGTCTAATGCATGACTTTATATGTATGTTTGTTTTCATATGTGAAATGAATCAAAATTAAATACAGGCAAGCCCCTTTTTGTGTACGTTCAAAGAATTTGCAACCCATTTTTTGGACCTGGAAGAGGGAGAAGCGGGGCCAGGACATAATGGATTTATGCATGCTCCGCCAACATGCACGAAAACCCGGAACACAATCCAGGGTTGCCTGTACAAAAAAAAAGATTGGTGCAATGAATTTAATGGATCTATGTTAGTCATGCCAATTTCAATGGGTCTGAGTATGACTAACATTGGATTTAGCCTATTACAGTCATACCTTGGAAGCAGAATGCCTAGGGAGTCTAACGTTCTGGATCCCAAACGCCGCAAATATGGCAGTGAGTATTCTGGTTTTCGAATGTTCTTTGGAAGCCAAACGTCCAACGCAGCTTCCAATTGTGTGCAGGAAGCTCGTGTAGCTAATCGGAAGCTGTGCCTTGGTTGTCAAACATTTTCAGAAGTCGAATGGGCTTCCAGAACGGATTCTATTCGATAACCAAGGTATGACTGTCTATTTTATTGTTGTGTTCAGAATTCAGTATTTAGTAATGTTCAGGTTTTTTTAAAAGCGCCACTTTTTACATTGTGTCCTATTGTGTGGTCAGAAAGTATTCTTTATTGTTTGATTTTGGTTACTGTCAGAGAACAAAAGCTAGTTCCTTCAAAATAACACATTCATTTTTATCTTACCAATTTGTCATATCGTAAGAAGCTGAAGAAGAAACCATAGAGAGCATTAATATTTTCCTTCTGGTCAATGAAGTCAAACATTACAATTAGCCATTTTAGAACGAGCACCTATAGGGAGAAGATAGATATCAGTAAGTGAAAGCAAGACCAAGATAACAAACCCCTTCTGGAATATGTTCAGGAATTGTACAACATCTAGTTTAATAATCACCAGGATAAATAAGTCAGACTGGCAAAAATATCATTCTTCAGAACCAAGACATCATTACCATGCTTTCCAAGTTACCTGAATGTCACTAGAACACTTGCGAGCACAGAGCCAAGACACAGCTGAAATAACAGAATCCTCTGTTATTACGGAAATGGGAATCAGATTCTTCAGTAGCCTATTGCTTATCACTGTACCTGCAAGACATTGAAAGACACTGCTTAACATCTTCACTATTGATAATTTGTCACAAGTTAGAAGCAGCACAGGTTCTTGATAAGGGAGAAGGCATGGCAATGCAGCTGCTTTGACATACTTTACTGCCAAGGGGAAAGAGAGAGAAAATTTTTTTTTTCTTTACCAAGCTTGCCACTGAGTGCGATGTTCAGCAAGTTATGAATTTCTTCTGGTGCCAAGCCTCTCTCTTGTGCAATCTTTTCCACAGTCTTCAAAGGACCCTGCAAAGCTCTATTCTTTTTTGAGGCACTACCTTTAACTAGAAAAAAGTCAAAGTGTGAGTAAAATACATTCTTAAAACCATCCTCATGCATGATGGCCTTTCAAATGGCTTGCTTTACCATCAATTGGCAAGGTAGCCCCATTGAGATGCCATGGCATTTGGAAAACTATGGAATTCTTGTTTAATTTGCCATCTGCTTTCTTGATCTTTGGTTCAGTGTGTAGGTGCAGGTAGGGGAAAGTCTAAAGCTTTATTGAAATTCATCAGCCCCAGCCAGCATTGCCAATGGGCAGGATGATGAGAATTGTAGTTAAGCAACGTTTGGAGGGGCAGATGTTCCCCTAACCTGTTTTGCTGGTTAGTGTGCTAAGATCTGTGTACAAGCCCAATTCAGCTCATGGTACTTAACAAGGGGTTGCTTTAAACAAAACATTAGACTTCATACACTATTATGCTCCAATATACAAAACAGCCACTTCTCTATAGAAAGCTAAAGAAAATACAAGCTTTGGTGTTTGTAGATGGCTGTAAAGGTTGCTGAAAGTTTTCTATTTTACTAGTTGGAAACAGCTTCTAGGCTATGCAGGGCCAAGGTTGATTTGTAACTGTTACTATCCGCCTGCTTGCCATCATGCGTATTTGTGAACCATTTTTGCCAAAATATAAACACCTGCAATAGTTTCTGCTCACAAGGAAGCAGATCCTGCAAGAGCACACACTCCAAGAAGTCTTTATGAATAGAAACTAGACTACCCCGCTTGAGGGAAGAAATGTGGGTTTTGCTCCCACTGAAATGCTGTACTCTAAATAAGCACATCTTCCTACAAGTGAATACTAGCCACCTATCTGGGGAAAAATAAAGTGGTATGCTGAGAGAGATTGTCATGGTGGAGATCAAATCTGTTTTCAACAATCCTAACATCCAGAGAGAAACCAGATGGCAACTTTTTTTTTTTAACTGTGTCCACAGAACTCAATGAAAGCCAACCCCTTTTTGCATAGTCCTGCCCTTTGTTATGATCCCTGTCACATAAGAAGCAACATTGCCAATGGTTTGGTCAGGGTAAGTAGAAGCATGTTGAAATCTGCAGATGGTACCAAGTTCAGAGGGAGTAAATCAGAAAGAGGGGCAGTCCTTAAACAGCTGAACAGAATGGGATAAACTTCAATTGAGCATCCAAGCATTAAAATCCTTATGGTAAGGACCTTACCCAACCCTAGTTACATGTAAACACAATTTTAAAGTATGGCTTGTTGAGCTAAAATATGAATAGAAATATACATTCAAAAGGACATCCTATTGGAAACAATGCAGTACAGTACTAACACTCATATGTGCACCAGCTTAATTCCCAGTTCGTGATCCAGCAAGAAACAAACATACAAGAGCAGATTTACATGTATTTCTCTTTTTTTGCTGGATAAGCATTAAGCCCTATCTTTGTTCTTACTTTTATTCAAACAGTTCAAGGCTTCTTCAATGGAAAGTCGGTCATCTTCTATCTCTTCAGGCTCTGTGACACTTCTGGTTTGTTTACTACCAGCAGCTGGCAAAGTTTGTTCTGAACTCCTGCTTCTCTTCATTTTTTTCTTATTCCAGGAAAGAAACACAAGACAAGGTCAACTTTTTTTTGGTTTTCTTTTGTTAGTATTTTCCTGTCCTCCGATAATCAAGTTTGGTGCTGAAAATGAATGGAGAGCTACCTTCTAAAACAAGCAAAGGTGCCTTAGGCACATCAATGAACCCAATAACAACAACAACAGGGCAATAGCAATATGACGGAACCAGTGTCTCAGCGATGCCTCCCCCCCCCGATGTCTTCTTTGGAAGAGTTCATAAAATATACAGATATTTCGGTTTTGTTTTGTTCAAAGTGGGATCAGAGGGGACAGACGTGGAGCCGATGAACAAGAGAAGACCATAAACACCTCCTTTCTTGCCACAGGCAAAGCAACATAGGCGAGGAGGAGGGTGGGGTTTGAAAGTTTGGCTAACTTTAAAGTGAATAGTTAATTTACAGTGTCCGAGTATGGCATGCTCCACAGCCTACCTCTCTTCACCTCAAACAGTCCTTTAAAAAATATTTTTAAAATTAAATCCTTCCTTCCCACCAGCACTCCGCTCTCCTCTCGCGCCATTTTTCCAGTTTTCGAGGCCCACCTACCTTCCCCAGCTCGCACCGTCAAAACCAGCGCCGTCAAAAAACTCCCTCCTCAGAAGCCGCCCTTCAGTTCAAAAAATATTTCCCTGCGCAGGCGCAATTCGCGTTCGGGGGGCGGGGCCGTTGGAAGAAAGAAGGAAGCGGGTGCGCTCGGGAGAAAAGGCTCGGGTTTCCCTTTGTCTGCGTCACTTCCCACCGTCGGCACGAGCGGCGCTGGTCTCAGTATGAGCATGCGCGAACTGCTCGCGCCCCCTCCCTTCAGACGAAAAACGTAGAGGGAGCGGGGGGGGGGGAATGATATCACCGCAGGCTCCCGAAGAATAAGCGGGGAACGGAACTGGAGAGCTGCGCATGCTCACAAATGAAAGGGAAGGGTGAAAAAAAATAATGGGCGGGCTTTTGGTTCAGAGCGGGAGGGGTTCGTTTTACAGTCTCTCCGTCAGGCGAGAGGAAACCTTGTTTTTTCTGTCATTGTACTCGCTGTCATTTTTTCCCCTGTCGTTATTTCACGAATAAATCAAGCAGTTTGCCCCATTATAAAATTGAGAAGAATAATCCCATGTGTAAATAAGGCCGGCCCCTCGCGTAGTTCCACAGAACGCGCGTCAAGGCATACGAAGTGCTTTTGAACATTGAAAATCCCAATAAATGCTTTTAACTACTATCGTTTTAAAAACGAAACTGTGATTAGTAACAGTTTTGGGAATTAAAAATTGGTTCGTTCTTGGGGCGCTTAAGCTCTGTTCTGGGTTGAAAACCCAGTGAGACCACTGAGCCATCTAGTTCTGTATTGTCTGCCATAGCCAACAGCTGTTGTCCAGAATTTCAGAGAGCAGGTTTTTGGAGCTCAGTTTCCCATGAATGGATTTTAAACTCTTGCTTTTTGCATAATGTGCCTCTACCGGTGGGCCATTCATAAGCCATTTCCTGTATAGGGTTCTATATCCCATGTGGTCCTGGTTCTTCTAGTAGTTCAATTCAGTTAATTCTGCAACTGTGCAAGTTAGACCGCATCTGCTTTATACATTCAAAGCTCCATCATGCCAGCTTAAATCATAACAAATTGCGTCCTTGTATTCAATCCCTTCAGTACTTTGGACAGCAGTCTCTCAGGACTCATCCACAGTTACCTTGTGCCCCATGCTTCCTAGGCACAGGTCTGTGCTTTAAAGGCACTGTGTCCGAGTGTTTTGTTTTGTTGTCCCAGTGCTTTCTAATTTTGACTAATTTTCAGCATCCCTTTCCAAGGCAAATTTATTTAAGGAGTCCTCTGGCGCTGTGGGTTAAACCACAGAGCCTAGGACTTGCTGATCAGAAGGTCGGCAGTTCGAATCCCCGCGATGGAGTGAGCTCAGTTGTTCAGTCCCAGCTCCTGCCAACCTAACAGTTCGAAAGCACATCAAAGTGCAAGTAGGTTAATAGGTACCGCTCCAGCGGGAAGGTAAATGGCGTTTCTGTGTGCTGCTCTGGTTTGCCAGAAGCAGCTTAGTCATGCTGGACACATGACCTGGAAGCTGTATGCCGGCTCCCTCGGCCAATAAAGCGAGATGAGCACCACAACCCCAGAGTCAGCCACAACTGGACCTAATGGTCAGGGGTCCCTTTACCTTTACTGTGCATGGCAAAGGCTTGTTGCTGGGACAATAGGAGGCTGCCTTATACTGAGTCACACTATGGCACCATCTAGCTCAGTGTTGTCTACAATGGATGGCAAAAACTCTCCAGGGTTTCAGACAGAGGACATTCTACTTGGAGATACAACAGATTGAACTTGAGACCTTCTGCATGTAAGCAGGTGCTTTACCACTAAGCTATGGCCCTTCTCCCATTGCCTCTGCCCTGAATGAACTGCAAGCCTGTCCTACAGTTCTCCCAAAACTCTTTTGTGGCTATACTCTGCAGGAGGTAATTGGTAGTAGTAGTCGAGCTATCTGAAAAAGTGACTGAAAAAGTCAAGATCCCCATAAGCTTTAAACCCCAGGGATTCTAACAAAATCGTTCAAAATCAACTGGTCTAGAGTAATCATTTGAATTCTTTAATGTTACCATCTGGACATACATGAGCTGGATTCTTCATTGACCTGGGTTTGTTGCCATATTAAGTCTTTAGGTACAGTGCTGTGGGAAGGTCCTGGCTCACAAGCTTGCTGTGAATGCATATTCCATATTTTCCCCATCCAGCAGTGAAAGGAAGGAAATGTGGGCCATGTCTCTCAAGCTTAGCCCATCCCTGCTGTAGATGAATGACCATTGCTTATGGGGCCTCTGCAGGATGGAGTCTTAAGAGTTGGTCACACAGTCCTTTCACATAGTCATTTTTGAGGTGGAAAATTCACCAGCAGCATTTATTGTGTTGAAGCCCTGATTCTTCCCTTATCCAGGAATATCATCTTAAGGGCTTATTCTAGTATAACTACCCCAGTACTCAGAGAGGTCACATCAGAGCTCATAACAAGTTGAAAGAATCCATGGCCCCATATAATTTGAGGGGTTCCTGGCTTACTCCCTCTATCATCCAAGAATAAATAATCATGTTACTAATAGCAAGCTGGAAGTCACAGGCAGATGCAAGGCATTTCAATCCTAAGTATGTTTCACACACATGAAAAATCAACTATATACAAAGACATTTTCCTTCAAATTTCAAAAAGTTTATTTTTATAAATTAATGGGGAGGGCAAAGAAAGGGAGGAGGAGGTGGAGAATGCAAACCAGACAATACCAAAAAAGGCAACATACCATTTAAAAACCTTATTTCCCAGGACAGTTTAACCTTTCTGTTTATTTGCCCTCCAAGCTCAACACTAAAACAATTGAAGCAGCTTCTTAACAGGGACCTGACTATGTCTTGGCTCATCAGTAGATTCCCATGTTGGATGGAAAATGAATCCTGTTCTTAGCATCAAGCCCTCACCCACCCACAGTAACCTGTCACTTATTTAAAGTTAGAGTGAATGGATGGCTGAAAAAGCAGTTTTATGTGTAGGCAGACAGTGAGCAGTCCCTGATCTTTTGACAGCAGCAGACAGTGAGAATTGGGAGTAGAAAGGGTTTGGGGAATGACTGCTGGGTTTATTCTTGGGTATACAGCATTTTTGCTGAGATAGGTGGGTGGGATGCACCACTTGGCTCATTTGAAGCAGGAAAAAAAAGGTTTGTCACTCCAGTGCTAGATGCTAGGCAAACAGGGGCAAAGTACTGGGAAGGTGAGCAAGCACAGGGTTGGAACTTCCCATGCCTTTTGCCTCTGAAGAATACAGACGGATGCAGAGGCAGTTCAAGTTAAGCAGTTCAGTCTCTCTCTCTCATTCACACACACACACACACACACACACACACACACACACACACACACCACATGGTACATTTATTCCCCTCTAGAACCATTAGATTAAGTCATGTCTACATGTGTGTGGGACACAGGAGAGAGCAGCTCTAGAGGTTTGGAGTGCACAAGCCAAGCTGTTGTGGAGCCGGCAGATTAAGGTTTTCCCCATGCTCCAAAAGGTAACCCTTTACAAAAACCACAAAAAGAAAAAGAAATGCAAATCTTTTCAGGTTTTGGAGAGAGCTGCTTGGAGGGTCCCTGTGTGTCCCTCATAGGCTTCCCACTAGGACACCTTGATTTTTCCCTTTTCTGGGGCTGCCTCCGCAAGAGGTGGCTGCTCCTCTCCATTCACCGAAAGGGTCTTCTTCTCTGGCAACTGCTCCTCAGGCTGACGGGCGATCAGCAAGCGGCAGGTAAGCAGGATTCCAAAGACCAGGGCATGGGCATAGCGCTTGAGTGGGTCACCCACCAGCTGGTGGAAGAAAAGCACAGCCAGAACAAGCAGCAGCAGCAGAAAGTTAGCCACGTCCTTGGGGCGTCCAGGGACAAGTGTCATGACAATACCGCAGGCCACCTCTAAGGCTCCAATGCTCTTGCGGAGAATGATGGAGCTGACCCCCATCTTCTTAAGCATGGGCAGTGCACGGATATAGCTCTTGTAGGCTCGTTTCTGAAATAAAAGCAGCAACAACATGGGATTCAGTACTGATTGGGATCTGACATACAGATTCCCCCCCCAATCTAAATATACAGGCTCTAAGTGGAGTACAGCTTCTACTTGATTAAAGCTGTGAGAGGAAGTTCAGTCTTGCCCATAATAAAGCAAAGCCACAAGTCAGATATGGTAAGAAGTTGTTAGCACAAGCAGAGATGGGATTTTCCATCTTATATTCAGTTTCTTCCACCATAGTGTTGAAGAGTTATTTCTACCCTGGCTATTAATAATTGACTATAAAATGTTGTACTGATTAATACAATGAAAATATGTAAGCAGGTTATGTAAAAACAATAAAAACAGAATAAAATAGAATAACATTCAATAACTTTTCCTAAAAACCATATGTCACAAATATATGCATGGAAAAAAAAATACAAAGTAAGAGTCAGAGTTCAAGAAAGCTGAAGTAAGCATGTAAGTTTTTAAGAGGAATTTAAAAGTCTTTGCTGCCTCCAGCCTGAAGGAGGGCATTGCAGAGGTTGGGCACTATCACTGAGAAGGCCCATTTCTACACTGTCACCAAGTGACAATCCACCATTTGTAAAGTGACCTGCAAGGTCTCCTTGGAATATATGAAATATAAGCTTGTTCTGTAACAGAAGAAGTAGCCAGCTAGGTAGTGTGGGCCCAAGTTCTCAAAGACTTCAAAAGTCAACAACAAATGAACTTGGCTGAATAGCTGCGGCTCCTTCTCCTCCTTCTGCACGTTTTTTCACAAAAGTGACTCAAAGTGACTTCCAGAAACAAACATTGTAAACATGTATACAAGCAAGTGTAAAAACATCCTTACATGCCCACCAGTAACATGTAAATCAGGGCTGATCTAGCCCACCTCACTAAAAAGATGAGCAGAAGAAGAGGCTGCAAACATGCATTACCTTCCAAAAAGGGTTCACAAGCTGGATGAATAAAAACTGATAGTGGTGGAACCAAGCATGTCTTCCTGGGGGAAATGTTCCACAAAACAGGGAAGCACCACTGATCTCACAGTGCTGATGTAATAATATTTGCATAGCTAAGTGTCCCACTAAGCATTCTAGCAGCTACAATTTGCACTAGCTGGAGCTTCTGAACCAAGTACAAGGGTAGCCCCTCCTATAGCACATTACAGTAGGATTGGAGAAGATCAGTCTACATCCCAATCCCAAGGAAGGGCAGTGCCAAAGAATGCTCCAACTACCGCACAATTGCACTCATTTCACACGCTAGCAAGGTTATGCTTAAAATTCTACAAGGCAGGCTCAAGCAGTATGTGGACCAAGAATTCCCAGAAGTGCAAGCTGGATTTTGAAGAGGCAGAGGAACCAGAGACCAAATTGCAAACATGCGCTGGATTATGGAGAAAGCTAGAGAGTTCCAGAAAGACATCTACTTCTGCTTCATTGACTATGCAAAAGCCTTTGACTGTGTCGATCACAGAAAACTATGGCAAGTTCTTAAAGAAATGGGAGTGCCTGATCACCTCATCTGTCTCCTGAGAAATCTCTATGTGGGACAAGAAGCTACAGTTAGAACTGGATATGGAACAACTGATTGGTTCAAAATTGGGAAAGGAGTATGACAAGGCTGTATATTGTCTCCCTGGTTATTTAACTTATATGCAGAATTCATCATGCGAAAGGTTGGGCTGGATGAATCTCTAGCTGGAATTAAGATTGCTGGAAGAAATATCAACAACCTCAGATATGCAGATGACACAACATTGATGGCAGAAAGTGAGGAGGAATTAAATAACCTTTTAATGAGGGTGAAAGAGGAGGGCGCAAAATATGGTCTGAAGTGCAACATCAAAAAAACAAAGATCATGGCCACTGGTCCCATCACCTCCTGGCAAATAGAACAGGAAGAAATGGAGGCAGTGAGAGATTTTACTTTCTTGGGCTCCATGATCACTGCAGATGATGACAGCAGCCACAAAATTAAAAGACGCCTGCTTCTTGGGAGAAAAGCAATGACAAACCTAGACAGCATCTTAAAAAGCAGAGACATCACCTTGCCGACAAAGGTCCATATAGTTAAAGCTATGGTTTTCCAAGTAGTGATGTATGGAAGTGAGAGCTGGACCATAAAGAAGACTGATTGCCGAAGAATTGATGCTTTTGAATTATGGTGCTGGAGGAGACTCTTGAGAGTCCCATGAACTGCAAGAAGATCAAACCTATCCATTCTTCAGGAAATCAGCCCTGAGTGCTCACTGGAAGGACAGATCCTGAAGCTGAGACTCCAATACTTTGGCCACCTCATGAGAAGAGAAGACTCCCTGGAAAAGACCCTGATGTTGGGAAAGATGGAGGGCACAAGGAGAAGGGGACGACAGAGGACGAGATGGTTGGGCAGTGTTCTCGAAGCTACCAGCATGAGTTTGACCAAACCGTAGTTTGGAGGCAGTGGAAGACAGGAGTGCCTGGCGTGCTCTGGTCCATGGGGTCACGAAGAATCAGACACGACTAAACAACTAAACAACAACAACAATGATGATGAGGTTACCAACATATAGTCCATTGTGGCAAGATTATCCCTGTTCAGGAATTGTCAAAGTTGGTAATGGAAACTTCAAGCCACTGAGTTCACCTGAGCCCATCTGCAGGGTCTACAATCCATCTTTTCAAAATTTAGTCCCATAGCACTGAATCCCCATTCACTTAACCACTAAGAATATAAAGGTAGATTTCAGAGCTAGAGAAGTATTTTGAATATTTAGGGAGGCGGCATATAAATACAAAGTGCATTATTATTATTATTATTGCCATTCTGCTTTTTTACTAATGTCTTCAGAGTGGCTAACAACAAATAACACGATTGGGGAATCTATGGCCCTCCAAAGATTGCTGGACTGCAACTTGTATCATCTTTGATCACCGACTGTTATTGTTAAGGCTAAGAGTTGTAGCCTAGCAACATCTGGAGGACCTCAAGTTCTTTTTAGAATAATTTTTTTTGTCAGATACCAATGTATGCAGATTTAAATAAAGAAATCCCCCAATTTAAAATAATTGAAGTTCCTACAATTAAGCAACTAACAGTACAAACCTAAACACGTCTACTCATAAGTAAGTCCAGTGGAGTTCAGTAGGGCTTACTCTCATGTACGTGGAACTAGTATTGCAGCCTAAGATTTATTGCTGATTTAACCAGATTAACTCCCATATTCCCAAAACAATAGATTTTCCCCCTGTCCTTAGTTTGCAATATTGTGTTTCTCTTCTTGATTAATTTTGGCCCCAACAACAACAACAAAAAAGAGGTACCAGTTTCTAAACTGACCAGGAAAATAACCTTTTGATCGGGAAGCCTTATCCCCATTTCAGGAAAAAGGAAACTGGCTGCCCTACAGATTGTTGTTCATTCTACACATGCTCAGAATCACTAACATCCTCATTTCACATTGCTAGTGTTATAAGAATTTTAAAGTCATATATATAAAAAAATAAATGATCAGAACTGTATATATAAACCACATGTCTGAAACCCCATAGAAAAGGTTCTGAACAAATTGACATCAACTATTTCTCTGCAAGGTCAAAGTGGGAAACCTCCCCATTGTCTCTTTCCTCACAAATCCTGTCCTCACAAATCCTGTCTTAAGGGCACATTCAAGATATGAGCAGGGTGTGAGCCTGTGACCTAGATTCAGGAATTAAGCAGTTATAATAACAAAGGAGTGGTCAAAATCCAGATAATGCAATCAGGTAACTTGCCAGACAGGAGATTTCAGATTTCTGTTGTAGACCGCCTTTTCTGTGATGTAGGTATGATGTGATGGGGTGAGCTCCCGTTGCTCGGCCCCTGCCGAGCTGTTTGAAAGCACGTCAAAGTGCAAGTAGATAAATAGGTACAGCTCCGGCGGGAAGGTAAATGGCGTTTTTGTGTGCTGCTCTGGTTCGCCAGAAGCAGCTTAGTCATGCTGGCCACATGACCTGGAAGCTGTACGCCGGCTCCCTCGGCCAGTAAAGCGAGATGAGTGCCGCAATCCCAGAGTCAGCCACGACTGGACCTAACAGTCAGGGGTCTCTTTACCTTTACCTAGGTATGATGTATCTGGGGGGTTGTCTTGGGCTATACCCCTTCTGTGATGCATGTATGATGTTTCTGGGGGTAGTCTTGGACTCAAGGGTGGGTAATTTAAAATGTCAATATAAGGGCGGGCACACCTTTGTTCTGGGTCCTCCTCCTCTCTCTTGTGTGTGGGGGAGAACCCTGTTGCAGCAGTTAATAAAGATCAGGCTTACTAGCTGCTTTGCTTCTCAATATTCTCTGGTTGGTCTGTTATTTTCTCCTGCCGATAGAGAACCTACAGAAGGACTCTAGATGGGCTTTTGGGTACCCCATAATGGGAAAGGAGCAGTTTTATTTCTTATAACACTAGGTCAAACAAGATGCAGACACACAAACCCCACAGCACATATACAACTGAAATTATTCAACAACATCTACCATGTGTGGGTCCACCACCCACTATCCACCATCCAGGTCTGAAAACAGAGGAAGGAGATTAGAAGCTTAACACCTTACACTATAGTGGATCCACATCCACGCCTGGTAGAATCTGTCTAAGTTCGTTCTCTCACACATACACACAATCACCTTGGGGGGGAGGTGGCCAGATGCTTTCAAGTTGGTATGTAAGTACAGATAGGGCCACCTTGCGTGGCAAGGTCCCCCCCCCCCACACCTGGGATGTTGGAATAAAGACACATGAAAGAGTATTTTGGGTTAATCGGTGAAAAAGGCCACAGCATTATTGGTTATAGAATGCGAGTGGTATTGGCTTAGGCATTGGAAACTACACGACTATATCTGACTCCTGTGCATCCACAGGAAGTCTTGGAAGGGTTAACCACCAGTAGGGGGAGCCATGCTGATGCACAACAACTAAGAACTCCCCCAGGGTGACCGCTAGGTGTTGTGCCATGGCCCTAGCTCCCTGTCTGGGGCTTTGGACAGAGACCACATCCCTCAGATTCTTTTAACGGAATACCCTTGAATTAGGAGGGGTAGGTGATGGCCACTACCTCCACTCCCCTTCAACCAAACACTCCAATGCCTAACCGCCAAACCTTACAAAGTTGTGATGATTTGCTACGAGGTAGGCAAAAAACCAATTGGCCGGTGCCAATCTGCCAAGTGGAAAAAATTCCTACCAGGCCCCTTTGACAGGTGACCATCCGAGGTCCATAGCAAGGTCAAGAGATAAAGAGCCTAACCTTAGGGAGGGAGGGAGAACTGAGTGAGCAGGAAGAAAAGGGGGCGAGTCCTCGGTCATGGGCAGTTTAAATAGCCCGTGCCATGCCCCGGACCGTCTGGATTGGTCGGCCAGGGATGACACGGCTGAGAACCCCCCAATGGCACAGGGGCTATCTCTCCCTGTGCGCGTGGGTAGGGCTTGGCCCCAGCCTGCAACGTCATTTCCTTGTGAACAGGAAATGGTTTTCCCAAATCTCTCTTATTTTCTCTCGCAAAGGTTCCTACGGCTCCTAAGAATTAAGGTGTACATTTCAAACTATGGCGTGGAAAGTCAAACATCTATCGAGGCAAGCTTTTCAGTTTATTCTGATATGGACACTTTTAATTTTTATATCTTACCACCTGTATGTGAAACTCAAAGCAGATAGACATAGCAACATTGAGTGCATATTTATGCCTGCCCCTGTCTTCTCCCTATAGATGCAAGTGACAGAGGTGCCATCACAAAATAATGTGAGGTTGAATTTAGTAGAGGGGTGTCCATTTCATTTTAATTATTAAACTCTTAATTTTGTTTTATTAATTTATTAATATCACATTTGTTTTGCTATTCACATTGTTGTTTAGTATTATTTCTTGCTGCTTCTTGCAACAACATTAACTGGATTATTAATTTATTTGGATGACTTTGTATGATTTTATTGTTTAAACTTATGCTAATAAAGGTAAAACAACAACAACAGAGGTCCTTTAGGAGGCTGTCGTATTCTTTCCCCAGAAAGCCTTGGATTTTTTGATGGTCAACACACACAAAAATAGTTGACTGCACTGAAGGCTGCCATTCTCACCCCACTCCATCTCCAAATGTCCTGGTATGACAAAATTGTGGGATAACCAGCCTCATACAACCAACACAGGTAAAGGTAAAGGGACCCCTGACCATTAGGTCCAGTCGTGGCCGACTCTGGGGTTGTGGTGCTCATCTCGCTTTATTGGCCAAGGGAGCCGGTGTACAGCTTCCGGGTCATGTGGCCAGCATGACTAAGCTGCTTCTGGCGAACCAAAGCAGCGCATGGAAACACCGTTTACCTTCCCGCTGGAGCGGTACCTATTTATCTCCTTGTACTTTGACGTGCTTTCGAACTGTTAGGTTGACAGGAGCAGGGACTGAGCAACGGGAGCTCACCCTGTTGCAGGGATTCGAACTGCCGACCTTCTGATTGAAAAGTCCTAGGCTCTGTGGTTTAACCCACAGTGCCACCCACGTCCCATATAACCAACATAAAGGCAAAGGGACCCCTGACCATTAGGTCCAGTCGTGACCGACTCTGGGGTTGTGGCGCTCATCTCGCTTATTGGCCAAGGGAGCTGGCATACAGCTCCCGGGTCATGTGGCCAGCAGGACTAAGCCGCTTCTGGCGAACCAGAGCAGCGCACGGAAACGCCGTTTACCTTCCCGCAGGAGTGGTACCTATTTATCTACTTGCATTTTGACATGCTTTTGAACTGCTAGGTTGGCAGGAGCAGGGACCGAGCAACGAGAGCTCACCCTGTCTCAGAGCTTCGAACCGTCGACCTTCTGACTGGCAAGTCCTAGGCTCTGTGGTTTAACCCACAGCGCCACCCGCGTCCCATATAACCAACATACTTAAGTCTAATTAATGCAGGAAGGAGTTAAGACCATAGAGTAAGCTGTCCTGCCAGGCTTAGCTAGGTGAACTTCCCTTACCTTGGGAGGAAATGGGCAATCAAGCCTATCGTTCACCCTCCAATCTACCTGTGAAGCTCACCATGTGTAGAGGTCTGAGCTGGTTGCTGCAAATTCAGACTGCATGGCTCTCACAAGCCATTCTTGAGTTCTGATACAAATAATTTAGGAACTTTCACCACCATAACTAAGCCAAGTTTTACTGCCTGCACAGCTTTTTCTAAATGCTGTATGGAAAAGCACATAAATCTGACCTTTGGAGAGCTTGTAAGTATACTATTTTTAACTTTCCAAATGTGTGGTCTTTTTCTATGCTGGGGGAAGAGAGAAATTTTGGAAGCAACTTGTAAGGGGATATTTTAAAGGTCTAACAGCCTATATTTTCACACTTTGCAGCATGTTTTGTGATTTTAAATCTCTGTTGGGGCTTCTCTCATCAAACTGGATCTGGGCATCCAGAAATTCTTCTTTAGGTCTATATTTTTTTTTCTTGAACCAACATGAATATCTGCAGAATCTGGGAAAATAGATTGGCAGCTACCTGAAGGCATTAGTACCAAAACAAGGTGAGGCGCAGGGATGAAGTCACAAAAAATAGCACCATTAGGCCTCCTTTTATTCAACTGTAACCTGGGAACAACCATTCCATCAGCCTACTCAAGGCTGAAGTGAGCTCTGCTTCTCAAGGTGAGAAGCAGAGCTCACTTCAAGAGCTCTACTGTGACAGACAAGCTCCATCAGGCACCTTCAACCCCTGAACTGGGCCAGCTACTAGTTATAAGAACAAGTGTTCAAGAACTGATGCCTGAATTTATTCCCCATCTCATCTTCCCTCCATGTCCTTTTTCTCTTGTGTGCTCTGTTTGTTTATATTGTAAGCCTGTGGGCAGGGGTTCTCTTGTTTTCGGGCCCATCCATGCTTCTGTTTGTCCTGAATTTTGAAGTGACTTTGGTTCCGAGAGGTGGGTTGGGGTTTTTTTGGCCTGCCACTTTCCTCAGGAATAACCCACTATTTACTGCTGAATTGGAAAAACTTCATTCCGCTGATGGATGCTTGATCTGATTCCGCAACAAACACGGGACAAACACAAGGGTGCATAGGCTGTGGGTTAAACCACAGAGCCTAGGACTTGCCGATCAGAAGGTCGGCAGTTCGAATTCCCACGACGGGGTGAGCTCCCGTTGCTTGGTCCCTGCTCCTGCCAACCTAGCAGTTTGAAAGCACGTCCAAGTGCAAGTAGATAAATAGGTACCGCTCTGGCGGGAAGATAAATGGTGTTTCCATGCGCTGCTCTGGTTCACCAGAAGCGGCTTAGTCATGCTGGCCACATGACCCGGAAGCTGTACGCCGGCTCCCTCGACCAATAAAGCGAGATGAGTGCGCAACTCCAGAGTCGGTCACGACCGGACCTAATGGTCAGGGGTCCCTTTACCTTTACTTAAGCCACCCTAGGGGCCTTTTTATCTAAAGATATGGGGAAATGAATGCTATGAATGAATGAACGAACGAAATCAGCTCTATCTATTACTCTTGGCATTCATTTAAGAAGAAAATGGCACTGATTCTGTTCAGTTCTTCATTAGTTATGAAATAATGCATACCACTGATTTGGGGGAACCTTTGTCTTTCTAACTTGGAGAAAGCTCCCCAAATGTAACACACACATCATAGGAGTAATCAGAAGGAAGAAGTTACCTGAAAGGAGAGTTAAGGGTCATAGTAAGAGTAACAGTCAGAGCAATCTGCACTCTCTGCCAATGTTTGAAATTAGCCAGGTGCGAGGAGCATTTTGCACCTGGCTTTCAACCATTTGCAAATAAGTGAAGATACCTGGGTGCCAGGATGGCACCTGATACCTTCACCATCTGAGGATCATTGTATCTGGACTGTTTTACATTTTTTTCTGCACAATCAGAATGAATATCTGGAACCAACTTGCTTTTTCTGTGCAGCCAGAGCAGGAGCAATCACCATTAAGAAAAAGAGGTTCGAATATATACATGGACTATCCCTGGTTTAAATGACTTTTCTTCTTTAAGTTCTCAAAGTTCTTAAACTAGCTCAAGGTTGTCATCTGAACTAGCCAGTTGTTTTACTGAGAATCAATCACAGTCAGTCCATCATTTGAAAAATAAGATTTCAGAACCGTTTTGCTCAAACATGGCAACTAGCGACTACAATCTGTTTTAGCGACTGCAACCTTGGTTTAAGGTTCTAACACTGCTCTCTGCCACCTTTCTTATCTGAAAGTTACAAGTTCAAACTGAAAAGCAGACCATGTTGCAAATTCCAAGCATCAGTTAGTTGGGTACAGTGGTACCTCGGGTTAAGTACTTAATTTGTTCCGGAGGTCCGTTCTTAACCTGAAACTGTTCTTAACCTGAAGCACCACTTTAGCTAATGGGGCTTCCTGCTGCCGCCATGCCGCCACTGCACGATTTATGATCTTATCCTGAAGCAAAGTTCTTAACCTGAAGCACTATTACTGGGTTAGCGGAGTGTGTAACCTAAAGCGTATGTCACCTGAGGTACCACTGTATCTTGCTTATAAGGAAAATAATGGGCAGCCGGAAAATAATGGGCATTATTTCTATTAATATTGATATTATTATTATTTCTATTAATATCGATTTTGATTTTATTATTATTATTATTAATGAGATTAGGATTATTAGTAAAAGGAAAAAGCAAACTAAGACATACGTTGCATGATTTTCAAAATAAGATACAAAGAGGGGAAATGCAGAAGAATCGGAAAGCAGGGAGATGAAATCTGCAGCTGGCTCTTCCGAGATATTGTTAAAACCAAAGTCGTCTAACCATAATTCTAGACAGTAACATAACAGATGAAAAGGGTTGTTTTTGTGCGCATTTGTTTAAAGGGCCATCACAAAAAACCCTCATTAAACCAAAGACTGTGTTGATGAGGTCACTGATGCTAGTGATACTGAAATCTCATTAATAAGAGGGTAAGGGTAGAAAGGGTAAGAAATGAAGTACAGTGCTGATGAGATTTGTGCTTTATCGCCAGCCTGACATAACTGAACATTCCTATGGCTGCCCTTTACTCAAGGGTTCCAGAGTATTTTGCCAGTCCTTCAAGAAGGCAGCTTGGCACAAGCAGAGTGGAGGAGATCCATATCCCCCCGATATTCCAGATTGTGCAGCAAGGCAAGGAAAAATTAGAACATGTCAGAAAGTTCCATAGTTGTTTCTTAGGACTTCCAAGAAACTCTAGCCATTTTCATAAAGAAATAATGTATCTAGGATAGATGGGCAAAACATAGCTGAGGTGGTAGCAGCAGGAAGACTAAATGATGGGCAGTCACACTTTGGTTTCCTGCATCGCAACATAGGTGGGGCTCGCTGGTGGATTAATTATAGGCAAGAAACAGGAGGAAATGGAAGCATGTTGACTAACTGGAAGACTGGCACCATCTCAGCCAGAAATCCCAGGTTTATGAAGGACCCACATTTGTCATTTTCCAGAACCTTCTCTTGGGAAAGAAATTAGAGGGCAGGCAGTGGACAAAATCATATTACCCTCTGACAGAGTTGACCCAATACATTTTGGTACTTTCAGCAAAATATCCACAATACCCCACAGAGTGCCAATATGCTAAATAATTTTACAGTTTGTGGCCTTTAAATGGTACTCAGAATTCATGCCCTGACATGAGCTGCCTCGTTCTGCTGGGCTGGTTCTGTCCTTCGCCTGGGAAGGTGATCCACTTTAGATCATTTTGAGGCGAGGGAACAGGGATCCAGTGCCCTATGTTACCTTCCCCACAATCCTAAAAAATCACTTGGGACTGCCACCCTCCACGCCACTTCACTTGATGGGGAAAATGCACCCATGTTGTGATCAAGTCTTCTCAGATCAGATACATTTATCTTTTTGCAGAGCTCTCCCCCATCCTCTTCGCCCCTGTTCCGGCAGCCCTTCTCAATTTATAGGTGTTTTTGCTGTGGGGGTGGAGGGCAGCTTTAGAAATTAATGCCACAGGAGCCAAACCACCAGCTAACAAGAAATATAATTTCAGCAGCCGCAAAGGGAGGCTCAGGCTTCTTGATCTCTATTCCCAGCCAAATAAGGATGAGGATGTCATTCTGTGGTACCCATTTATTTCCCTTCTCCCACCCTTGGCACATTCACAGCAACAGCTGCCTTCTTTTTACATGGCTGATGCTACTTGCAAATAGAAACAGACAGCAGCGGCTGCAAGAGGATGAATGCCAGCCAGTGCTGGCAGTAAGATGTCTCCCACCCCAGATGTACTACTCACCATCTCGTTGTAGGCATCTCTGCTGAGCCTGGGGGTCAGTTTGATGGTCCCCATAAAGACGAAGAAGAGCCCCAAGGCTACCGAGAGGGCTACAATTGTTATAGTCCTGGGAGAGGCCATCGGGTCTGGTCCTACCGTGGTTTGGCTCCCTGGCTGTGTAAGAGATGGTCAGTCACCATTGAAGGCGATCAGGAGAGGAAGGCTGCAGAGGCAAGGGAAGATGACAAAAGAGAGAAGCAATTCTGCCTCTCCTGTTCAGCAGCGTCTGGGTCCTAATGTCCCACGTCCCTGACAACAGCAAGGCGACATCTGTTACGGAACGGGCAGGAAAATATTATGGACAAAAAGCCAGGATGTTGCTTTAGCACTCCTGTTCCAAAGCTATTTGCAAACCTTTGTGAAATCTACAACAGCTCCTGTCCCCAAAAGGCAATATGCAAAATAGCCTAATACACACACCGACTGCTGCATTACGTTTCATAGCAGCAACCGCTCCTCTTTCTAATAATGTGATGGTTAGATCTTGCATTTCCAAACCTGTCTCTATTCCAAAAAAACAAAAACAAAAACCCACACACCCCAACACCCCCCCCCGATTGTAACATGCCACAAATGTCTGCTATTCCAAGCTCTCTCCGCCCCATTTATTATTATTAATCCTTGGGGGAACCTCCGGAGCTATTCAAATCTAAGACGCAGTACAGTGTAGACATGAAGGCATTTAGGAGCTTCAACTAGCTAGCTGCTCAAGAATCTCTGTCTAGCACAAGGAAATTGTCTCACGATTTATCCTCCTCCTTCTTCCAATACCTTAGCTGGCTACTATGCTCTTCCTAGCTTCCCACGACGTTGAACAGACGATCACACCTCAATTCCTCATCCACGCACATATTTGTACTGAATACCATTTGGAGTAGCAATTTTGCTCTTCTTTAAATTGGCAGCGTTAACAGCTCCTCAACATTGAGCCCCAAATATCTCCAGTATAGATTATACAGGGCTCAGATGCTTTCTATAGCTGCATAATTACTGAGATAATGACCTCTCAAGTGTTATATACACATTAAGTAGTAGTATGATGATGATGATGATGATGATGATGATGATGATGATGATGAAGGAGTATTGCTGCAGGGAAATCCCAAAGAGTGGTTGGAGAGATATATGAATGCTAACAAACGTTTCAGTTTTGCCACTCCTCTGCAACCAATAAATTCTTGAGGACCAAAAGCAGATGGATTTTCAGTACGTTCATTAACAACCTGACTGCAATCTGGGGTCAGCTTCAGCTCTTTCTCCCATTTGTTTTGGCAGAACATGCACAAGAGGGTGTCTTGGTCTATTGCATCAATAATTTAGAAGACACCTTGCCAATTTCAAGTGGGCACTATTTCTGATTAGTGTGTTCAGAAAAAGAGTGTTGGTGAAGAATTATTACAGGGTTGATTGCAGCAGATGAAAACTTTTATTTCTGAAGCTCCTAAAAAACAGGGCCAGCCACTGTACCAACTTGATATTTTTAAAAAGATATTTTGCCCTGTTTTACAACCAATATGATCAAAGTTATACAGAACCAGGCTACTGGCCCATCTAGTCAGTATGGTCTACTCTGGCTTACTATAGTGGCAGGCTTTCCTACCTCTCCCTACATGATCCCCTTTAATTGGAGATCCCAAGACTGAATTTGTAATCTCATACATCAAAGGAAACTGTCCAGGCCAGACCAGATCTGTGAGCAGCCTTAGCTAGAGAGATATCCAGTCTGAAGCCTCTGTAGTCAAGCGTAGTCTGTAGGAGGATCTGCTCTGTTTTGATCATGGATGGACAGGAAACAGGATCCTTCCTCCAGTGAACTCAAGGCAGCATACAAGTCCCCCCCCCCATCTTTTATCCACATAACAACACTGTAATGTTGGCTGGCTGAGAGGTGGTGACTTGCCCCACTGAGGTCCACAGCTGATTTTATACATAGCCCAGCCAATCAAGATGCCTCTTACAGACTGCCTATCATGCAGACTGGAGCTGGGCTTTACTGTTAACTCCACTGAACTCAATGGAAGGAGTGTATGCAGGAAAGCCTACTGGGGGTTTGGATATATTCCCCAATAAACCCTGCTGCATTAAATGGCAGTGGGATGGGCTAGATAACATTGGAAGATGCTCCCCAACTATGCAGTTGTTCCTGCATAGCTTTGAGGTTCTAGGTTAATTATACAGATTTGAGATTTGCAGTTGGTAGAATTAGCTATGCTGTTTGACATCTAAAGAGTGGGTGGGAATTTTTAAAACGTGGATGAGGTTGACACTTTTTGAGCAGCAACATATGGTTGCAATCTCTGGAACGCTTTAGGGAGGATTAACTGGAATGCCTCCTCATCTTTCTCCGCCACCACATTACTAGGGTGGTTTTCAATTTTTATGTCTCCAGTATCTTGGTATAGTGTTGAAAATTCTAGGGTCTTCACAATTAAAGTGCTTGATTGCTCTATTGAAACAAATCCACTTTTTAAAAATACAGTAGTACCTCGGGTTAAGTACTTAATTTATTCCGGAGGTCCGTACCTAACCTGAAACTGTTCTTAACCTGAAGCACCACTTTAGCTAATGGGGCCTCCTGCTGCTGCCGCGCCACAGGAGCATGATTTCTGTTCTTATCCTGAAGCAAAGTTCTTAACCTGAAGCACTATTTCTGGGTTAGAAGAGTCTGTAACCTAAAGTGTATGTAACCTGAAGTGTATGTAATAATATAATAATAATAATATCTTTATTGTCATTGCCTCCTCTCGGGGACAACGAAATTACTTGACTGCTCCATAAAAACACTAATTAAACAATACAGTATAGTATAGCAAGGAAGATTAGATGACTTTCAAAGTCCAGGCTTCCCATTCAGGGCCGAGATCGCTCTGGAGAAGAAGCTGTTCTTAAGACGGCTCGTTCTTGTTTTCATTGTCCTGTATCTCCGTCCCGACGGCAGGAGCTCGAAGAGACAGTGACCAGGATGTGATGGATCTTTTACTATGTCCAATGCCTTCCTATGGCACCTTGTGGCATAAATCTGCTCTAAGGTGGAGAGTGGGCAGCCAACAATGCTCTCTGCTGCCTTAACAACCCTGCACAACCCCATCCTGTCCTGGGTAGTGCAGCTTCCGTACCACACACATAAGCCATAAGTGAGCACGCTCTCAATGGCACAGTGATAGAAGGCAAGCAGCAGTTTCTGTAACTGAGGTACCACAGTAAAAAAAAAAAAAAAAGACTTTCTGCACTTTGGAAAGTGACAGGGAAATGCACTGAAAACTGTAGAATGAACTAATGATTAATAAGAAGACATACAAACACCCCACAAGCAAATCAGGATGAATGCTCATTGTCGGATAAGCGCACTGCAAGCAAATCAGAACAAATGCTCAAAAAACACGGGACACAGTCTATCCACTATGTAAGCTTTAGGCAAGCAAAGCAGCATGAATGCTGAACAAAACTGTCATCTGCAGAATTCCTTAAACTAAGAGAAGAATCTAATCTGATTACTATATGAAGAAGAAGAAGAAGAGTTTGGATTTGATATCCCGCTTTATCACTACCCTAAGGAGTCTCAAAGCGGCTAACATTCTCCTTTCCCTTCCTCCCCCACTGCAAGTAAAGGTAAAGGTAAAGGTACCCCTGCTCGTACGGGCCAGTCGTGTCCAACTCTAGGGTTGTGCGCCCATCTCACTTAAGAGGCCGGGGGCCAGCGCTGTCCAGAGACACTTCCGGGTCACGTGGCCAGCGTGACGAAGCTGCTCTGGCGAGCCAGCACCAGCGCAGCACACGGAAACGCCGTTTACCTTCCCGCTATAAAGCGGTACCTATTTATCTACTTGCACCCGGAGGTGCTTTCGAACTGCTAGGTGGGCAGGAGCTGGGACCGAAAGACGGGAGCTCACCCCGCCGCGGGGATTCGAACCGCCGACCATACGATCGGCAAGCCCTAGGCACTGAGGTTTTACCCACAGTGCCACCCGCGTCTCTACATGCAAGTATTCTGGGTAATTTATTAAATCTATTGATGCTTCAGTGTGCATTCAACTTAAAACAGCACCCCCTCACAAAAAAAACAACAACAAAACCCTCACTCACTGCATTCAGAGATAAATCCTTTTCATACATTCATAGAATTGTAGAATTGAAAGAGACTACTTGGGTCATCTAGTCCAACCCCCTGTAATGCAGGTATTTTTTTTTGCCTAATGTGGTACTTGAAGACAGGAGTGCCTGGCGTGCTCTGGTCCATGGGGTCACAAAGAGTCGGACACGACTAAACGACTAAACAACAACAACAATTTGGTACTTGAACCCACAACCCTGAGATTAAGAATCTCATGCTCTACCGACTGATCTATCCAGCATATTACTGGAATAAATTATGCAAAAAGGTATGGTTTGCATGCATTGTACAATCTGGTTGCTTTTAAAAATAATAATTCTGGGGGCTATTTCCTTCCACACATTCTGAATTTCTTTTCTCTCCCCCATCCCCCAGTTCCCTCCTCTCCTAGATTTGCATTCAGAGGTGTACTTAGGGTCCCTTGCGCCCTTGGCAAGGAGCTATATTGATGCCCCCCCCATGAAAATAATCTTTCCTGCAACAGCTGCATTATTTGTCTAAAAATTACTGCTAAAATGAAATTAACTACTGTTGATTTAGTTGTGAATTCTTTAATTCCATTGATTAAATGTGTCATGTAATTTAATGGTGTAAATAATAAATAAATAAATGAAGCAAGTTCATGGTCCCTGGTAGAGTTAATACACTCATGTCTAGCACCCTGCTTTAACACTCCAAGCCTTGATTACATTCTAACACCTACTCGACCCAGGAATTTAGGGTGTCTGGCACCCGCAAACTCATAACACTGTAAATTCTATATGAGGAAATTGTGGTTTTCCAGATATTGGGACTCCAACTCCCATCAGTCCTAAAAATAATGTCCAGTGATGATGGGAGTTGGGAGTCCAGCATTTGGAGGGCTACAAGTTCCCCATCCTGGATATATAGACTAACAGTTTCTGACTTCCAAACTAAAATGACAACATTTCCACACAAGAGGGAGGTGTGAGCAAGGAAAAGCAAGGTTTGCAGAAGTGCAAAAAAATGTTTTAAAATCCCCTGGAAAAGGACTGAGCCACAGAATGCTGACTGAGTGTTGGAGGGGAAAATCCTAGGCAACTGGGTTGGGCGGGGGGAGAGACAGAATGGGATATTCTGAGAGAGCCCATGGCTGGTTGGAACACTGGCACACACCACATGTTAACATTTTGCTGCAAGTCCAACTTGTTCATTTATATTTGTGTCGTTTCCAGCCTTTCTCTACTGGCAGGCACATGATGCGGTGTGTGAATGCCTACTAGCCTACTGCACAAAGGCAGAACTGACATTTGTTGCCCCACTCACTATTGCCTCTGGACCCGACCACCGCTGACAGACCATGGGTACCGTAGAAGCCAATCAGAGCTCATGGAGTGTTAATCAATCAGGAGGGAGTGGAAATTTTTTAAAAATAGAACTGGACTGTTAAACTGCCAGATAGGGCAACCTGGATTATTTCCCTGAAGAGAAGGAAAAGATCCTAGAAGCGGCTATTGTTGGACCCATAAGCTCCCCAGCCAGAGACACAGTGGATTTTAGGAACCATCTACAAACACACAAAATATTACCTGCCCAAACAGCCATTAGAAAGCAACACAAAAATATATTTAGTTTTTAAAGTCTAAACTTTATCATGGCTCGGGATTCAAGCCATCCTAATGCAGTTCTTATAGCCATTCCAAAAAGACACTTGTCAGGGTGTGCTTTAACTGAGAGGCTGGAGGATCAGGGTGCAGGATCCAGACTCACCCTAATGCTGGGCACTTGCCATCCCAATGCTAACGCTTTCTTGCCTGAATGAGCTGAACAAAATAACACAACACGATGGCCAATAACAATGGCACTAAACACTATTTATAGACTAATACAAATGATCAGAAATTGCAACCAAAGTCTCTACATCTTCTTCACCAGTGATAGTAGAATAATTCAAAAGTTTGATATATACATAATCTGTCACCAAATATCGCCGGAACAGTTTCTGGATAATCAATCTGTTTCATTAGATGCTTCATCAGCCAATCTTGATCAATTCTTCATCAGCCAGACTTGTAAGAATTAATGTGAGAAAGATTGTATTAGTCTATAAATAGTTATTTTGTTCAACTCTTTCTTGCCTGGCTGCTTGTGGAAGGCCCCTAAAGCCCATCCTCTGGGCAACCCCAATTTCTCTGACCTGCACACAGTGGCGTAGCGTGGGGGGGGTGCAGGGGGTGCCGGCCGCACCGGGCGCAACATCTGGGGGTTAGGGTTAGGGGGTGCAAATCCACGGGTTAGGGGGCGCAAATTACTTGCCTTGCCCCGGGTGCTGACAACCCATGCTACGCCACTGGCTGCACACATCCTGAAATGCAATGTTTACCTGTAGCCAACCAAAAGGGCACCAATGCCTTTCAATGGCCATCCGGCATCATTCACTTTCAGCCTGTCTCCTTGCCTCAAATGTGACTGGCAATGCAGTTCTGGATTTATCTAGGCAGGGCTCCAGATGAGCCTTGAGAGTGATCACTCCCAGCCAGGTAAGTGGATTCAGGACTGCAGTCTTGGCGTTCTGAGGCTGGACTGGAAGCAACTCAGTAAATAAGCTCAGGATAACTCTTGAGACTCCCAGCGTCGTCATTATTATTATTATTATTATTAGTAGTATACTGCCCTTCATTTAGCATAACTAAATCATGGGGTTTCTGTGTTTGGCAAAGTTGAATCAAACCTTAATTAATTCAGACTTTCACTAAATCCAGGAATTTAGGGAACTCCCTCCTCCCATTGTAAAAATAATAATAAAAAAATAATCTTGTTAGAAGCTCCATCTTTAGCAAAAACTAAGAGTCTTAGTCCAAAACCAACCTTGTTTTGTTTACCATCAACCCAACGAAGTCTTCCAGACAACTGGAAAGCTTGCATACCCTTTTGGAACATTTTGACTGGCCTAGCATAGTAGGGCCCTAATGTGGAATTTACATTGTTCATATAAGTCAGCACAACTGCTTTTGTTTTCTTCCTGAGACATAACTATGTACACACCATGCATTTAAAGCATGCTCCCCTCCAAAGCATCTTGGAGACTAGCTTTATCTCCTTACAGTGGGTGCTGAGGCACAGCAAAGGCAAAGGTGGTGTGGTCCCAGATCTGCAGGGGGAGGGCGGTGGCAGGGCATTTTGTTTCAAGCTCCAAAATGTCCTGGGCCAGCCCAGAGACCTTTGGAGGAACTGGGGAGGGACAGTGTTGTCCATGGGCCCTTCCACGCAACATTTTTTAAATTGTGCATTCATGATGGCCTGTGCTCATGATGGCACTGGGGCAGTTATATGTGATCCCACTTTCAATACTGTTTGTGCCTGCAAATGTTTTGGAGCAGACATACTACTTCACTACCAATCAGTGCCTATCCCAGAACTTTTGGTTCTTACCTTTCTTTCAACCACTTTTCTTGTAGTATAGTGCAGGTGGCAGTAATGCAATAACACTGGGGAAGCTTTTCAGAACAGCTAATAAAGTGAACAGGTGTGCAGATGGTCCAGTATAAATCCACCACTAAGGCATTATATTTGCGCTAATGCCATGCTGCAAAATTTAACCACGAGAAAACAACAGCCTACCACCAGATTGGAAGGATGCTATTTCATGAGTCTTTATTGAGTTAGAACAGGACTCACCAGATGTCACTTTACTAAGAGTCCCATCAAACCTGGGGCCAGCTGTGGAGTCCTGTGTCCAGTTCTGGGTGCCACAATTTAAGAAGAACATTGATAAGTTGGAATGTGTGCAGAGGAGTGCAACCAAGATGGTCAAGGGTCTGGAAATCAAGCCTGATGAGGAACGGTTGAGGGAGTTTGGTATGTTTAACCTGGATAAGAGGAGACTGAGAGGAGATATGATAGCTATCTTCAAATACTTACATGTGGAAGATGGAGAAAGCTTGTTTTCTCCTCCAGAGGTTAGTATCCGAACCCATAGATTCAAATTACAAGAAAGGAGTTTCCTGTGAAACATCAGAAAGAACTTTCTGGCAGTAAGAGATGTTCAACGGTTGAACAGACTCCCATGAGAGGTGGTGTACTCTCCTTCCTTGGAAGTTTTTAAGCAGAAGTTGGATGACCATTTGTCATATATGATCTAGTTGAGATTCCTGCATTGAAGTGGGTTAGACTAGATTACCATTGGTGTCCCATCCAACTCTACCGCTTTATGATTCTTTTTTTTTTAAAAAAAATATTTTTTTATTGCTCAATTTCCACATAACAAATTATCAAACCATATAATGACCTACATAATTCCCCCCCCCCCGGACTTCCCTCAGCTCCTCTTCCTAGTTTCACTGCACATATTTTCTCTGCATATTATAAAATTGTATATATCCTTACATATCTTTCCATCATGTTATCAACAATAAATTTGTGTATGTTTAATTCAAAACCTGCCAAAGAGTCCAGTTCATTTTGTTGTGTTTTTAAATAATTTGTATAAAGTTCCCATTCCTCCTTAAAGTAACAGTTGTCCTTGTCGCACAGTTTGTATGTCAATTTAGCCAGTTCTGCATAATTCATCAATTTCTCTTGCCACTGTTCTTTTGTTGAGGTTTCCCCATTCTTCCATCCTTGTGCTATCAAGACTCTTGCCGCTGTTGTAGCATACATAAACAAGTTCCTTATGTCTTTGGCAGGTCTTGTCCTACAGTCCCTAACAAAAATGCTTCTGGTGTTTTTTTACAAATGTTATTTTAAACATTTTCTTCAATTCATTATATATCATTTCCCAAAGTTTTTTTAATTTCTTTACATTCCCACCACATATGATAAAAAGTGCCTTCTTTTTGTTTACATTTCCAGAAAATGTTAGAGCTGGTTTTATACATTTTTGCTATCTGTACTGGTGTTATATACCATCTATACATCATTTTCATATAATTTTCTTTCAGAAGGGAACAATCTGTACTGCTTTATAATTCTATGTTCAATCAAGCCACAATTGTGCTGTTTTAGGTTTATGGAATCCACAGAGGCTCTGGCAGTACTCCAACAGAAGACTGTTTCAGCCTCTGAGTACTCCCCATAGTTGTACATTTACTTCTTAAATTTATTTAACAAGAGTTATATCCCACTTAATAATAATAATAATAAACCCTCTTTAAATGGCTTACACAAAATAATATAAAATATTCATAAGAAAATATCAATAAAATCGACAAACTTTAAAAGTAGACACAGTAAAATTATGAAAGTACAGATGAAACCAACAGTTTTGAAAAACAATATAAAAAATAAAATATCATTTGGTACAGGTAATGGTCCTAAGGGAGTGCCCACTTGTCAATCACAGTTGGACATAAAGGATAAGGCAATTTCTAAGGGTATCCAGAATATCGATCCTTTCTTCTTCATAAATATGATGCCTGAAAACTCTCCCTCTTCATAGGATGAGGCAGGAAGGCATATGCACACATTGCTGGTTTAAAGCATACAAAAGCCATTTTAACTCAGATTTACTCAGTGAGCATTTATGTAAACCCATCTTCACATTTATGCTTTAATGTCAATTTCAGGTAGACTTATGCTGGTTCATGCCATGCACATCAGTCGTCATGGTGTGATGGGATGGATATGAATTGTTTCACTGACATTCCCTCCCCTCAACTAGCCTTCGAAGGTCTGTTACTGCTTCCAGAAGTAATGTAACCCTATCTGCTTTCCACACCTGAACAATTGTGAAACCATCCAACAACTAGGTAGTCACACAATGTGCTTCCTGATGTCTACACAACAGAGCGATGCAAATTTATATTGCATTTCCCCAATGCTCTCAACTTAAAATAAGAATGAGAAGAAGTGGAGAATAACTTCAGAACATGTGTTGGATATGTATGATGTAGTGTGACAATTTGGAAAACGTCTGCACTTGCTGTGCACAGAATGCTTTTTAAAATTTGATGTGTACACAGCCCAAATCTTGTTGAATTCTAATTTCTCAGAAGTGTCTGGGAGAGAGGGAGAGAAGTACTGAATGTGTGTATGTTATATGTGAGAATAGATGCATGTGGGTATAATGTGTGCATGTGTATGAATGCAAAATTGTATTTGTGTGTGGATGTACATAAGTGTGTGTGTGTGTGTGAGAGAGAGAGAGAGAGAGAGCGAGAGAGAGAGAGAGAGAGAAGAAGTGGCCCCGCCCCCACCCACCTTTTGCAATGGCTCTTCCCACCAGTAGCATGTGGCTCATGGAAAGTTAGCCATCAAAGAAATGAAAAAGGTTCTTCTCAACTCCGAGTATATTTCACTTCTCCATCGCTGCCCCAGAGCCACCCAGGGCCAACTCAACTATTAGGCAGAATGAGGCAACCAGTTCAGGCAGGAAATGCTGGGAGGCAGGGAACAGCAGCAAGATTCTGGGGAGCTGTTTGCACAAGTGGCCTACAATTTGCTCCCTAGGCAAGTCTACTACCTTCAGGCATGGTGGAGATGCTGTTCTGTTGCTAATGCTGAAGGCAGAGATTCAACCACCAGTCTTGTTTGGCTTCTTGTGTAGAATAGGGGGCGGTGGACACACCATCTTGTCTTCTGCCTCAGATAGCAAAGTGACTTGGAGGAGTTCTGAAGGCCCCCCACTCTTCTACTTCTGAGACCAGGGATGCTTCCAGTTGCCTTGTTAGTTGAGCATTCATCCTGATTTCATTGCAGGGAAATTAGCTGCCATTGGCTATTTAATGAGGATTTGTTATGAATTGCTTCCAGGAAGTTAAGATGATGCTTGTGTCAAAACTGGCATTATCCCACACATTCCAGTGCCTTTCCCTTTCCTTATTGCAAAAGAAGTTCAGTGTTCTGAGGGAAGCGGATTTGTTGCGCAAGACCTCTTATAATTGCACAACTTTACTTTGCCAGTATGTGATTGAACTCCCTCGAAAACAGAGACAGATGGGAAGCTCCCTGGCTTTCCATTTGGGGAGGGCTCTTTCCATCGACTACCAACTGTATGCTAACACCTGCCCCTTTAAACACCTTGCAACATCTTGCAGATGAGCTTGGAACACCTCAGAATCAGGTTTGGCCTCGCTGCTGCAGTTTCTTCAATTCTCTTAATACCACTTTGAATCCCAAGGGAAAATGTGCAGCACCTCATTTAGGGAGTAGTTGTAGACTGTGGCTTCCGGCCCTGTGGCTGCATTTTCAAAGCCAGCATGGCTCTCCGATACAAATCTGTGGAAGAAGGAACCATGGATGAAACAGGGTGACCACTTACCGATTGCCAGAAAGAGGAAAAAAGAGGACATACATTCAGTGGCGTAGCGTGGGTTGTCAGCACCCAGGGCAAGGCAAGTAATTTGCGCCCCCTAACCCGTGAGCCAGGTAGGGGCAGAGAGCTGCAAGTGCGAGCGCCCCCCCCCCCGATGTTGCGGCCGGTGCGGCCGGCCCCCCCTGCACTCCCCACGCTACACCACTGCAAACATTTGCACAAAGTGGGGAAGATTGTGACCAGGACACCTGCTCAGTCTGCAATCCTTCTGCTAACTGTTGATGGGAAACTTCACTGGCCTCTGAAAGTTCTCCCTTTTTATGGTTCTTTAAAGAATTTTGAAGCAGACAGCCCTTCAGACAGGGGACCATCCTGTGTAAAGTAGGACACAATCACCCTGGGGTGATCTAATTACTTTTTCTTAACTGTTATACATACAAAGGAAATAACAAGACCTCTAGTCCTACACAAATCAAAAGTGGAGTCCCTAAGGCAGCTAGATGGCCCTTTGTCCACCTCCTTCCAGCAACTCCTGCAGCCAAGCTGGTGCTAAACATACTGCTCTGTTTTCCTTTGGACTACATCAGGGGGGCTGAGAGGGAGAGTCTTGTCCTCTGGGGATGCCAGGACCTCCACACTGCCCAGGCTTGTGCCCTGGGGAGATCACTTTGACACTGCCTTCATCCCCAGAGGTGCACACCAGTGCCTCTCAAGGCAGATGAATGCCAACAACAACAGGTGCCTCAACAGGTGGGATCATATAAATCTGACAATTATTTAAGAAGATGCATACCCTGGTTATCCACCCAAGGATGAACAAGACAGCTAAGTAAATAGTTAGCCTAAAGTAGGAATGAGCAAATATGTAAAAGCTGGGTTCTCTCAGTTTATAATTTTTCTAGCCTTGAAAATTTATTTATCCACATTTCTACATAACTTGGCAAGTCCTCATGAACATTTTCCAGCATTTTAGTGAGAAATTTTCCCTTATACACTTGTTTTGTATGCAATTTTGCCTAATCCTGCTTCCACCTCAATATGGAAGCACTGCTACATGACTTCACATTTGCCCACAATCTGGCTCAATAAAGACCCTAAAACGCGCAGAGCTTTTGTTTCCCTCCAAAGCTAATCAACCTTATTTGTTGCTTTAATGAGTATCATTGATATTTTGCAACCCTTCCCACAAATCCCTTTCCTAGCTGAGTAAGATGTACCAAAAGTGCTTGATAGGTGCTCGTTTGGCTGGGTCTGTGATGATTCCTGAGATTTGACTTTATTTTTCAGTCTTTTATTTTTCTTCTTTGTGCTTTGTCCTGAAAAAAGAGAAGTGGGGAGGGGGGAATGGAATAAATTCTCTGGTTTACAAGCCACAGTAAACTATGGTTTGACATATAGTTACTGGTTAAGGAAGACAGAATTAACCAGAATCCCAGATTTGTGCTACAGACTCAAACCTGATTTCAGAGCCACATCATAGTAACTAGCAGGGACAGAAGGATCTGTCAGTAGTGGTTCTCTCAATCTCTCATTTTTCCAATCATAAATTCAGTTCTCTGCATGTATGTAGCATTTACACACATATTTTTTTAAAGGAATCCTCACAAAAATTCACCAACGTTTGGGGAGCATGGCTAGCCAAGGAGCTAAATTGCAACATAGTTTAGTGTCTCTAATTGCCTAAGGACTACTTTGATGCAGAGTAGACACATACAATTCAAAAGCCCTGGCAGACTAAAGCTACACAGACTCCAGGGTCCAAAAAAGAAGTAAGCAAGACTCAGTATTCAAGAAGAAATTGACAAATCCTTCTTCCAGGCCTCAGATTCAGAGATGGTCAAGGGAGGAATGAGAACACAAAAAGGCATGAAAATGCTAACAACCGTGGAGGAAGACAAAGAATCAGACTACTACATAAGCAAGATAAGGAAAGCTCCTGTCTCAGATCGGGCAGAGCTTTCAAACAGAAGTTTAAATATCTATCCGGGCAAATTGCAGACTGGACTAGTAAAAGCAGTAGAGCTAAACCTAGAGCTAAACAACCAGGTAGACATTCAAATGCTACAAATGGCAACAGAAGATCTGGCCCTAAAATTGGAGGAACAATCTGATTGAGCAATGAGGGGTTTTCCCCCCAGTGTCAGCATGATGGTTCATCCTTGTCCACCTTCCCTATATAAGGTGGTGTGAAACAGGGCTGTGTTCTCACCTTGACTCTCTTTAGCATATTCTTCTTCCTGTTGCTCTCCAATGCCTTCAGCTCGGCTGAGGACAGTGTGGACTTCCATTCAAGGAGTGAAGGAGGCTTGTCCACGCCAAGATGAAAGCATGGCAGATCCTTACCTGTGAGGTGTTGTTTGCAGCTGACAGCGCACTCTGAGGAAGTTCTACAGAGAAGCACTCAACCCTGAAGCTCACTGAAGTGATCTTGGGCCTGTCACTGTCTCTCAACCCTAACCTACATCAGAGGATTGGTGTGAGGATAAAATGGAGAGGGGGAGCACTACCTCAAGCTCTTTGGAGGAAAGGCGGGATGGAAATATAATATTGCTACTTCTTCTTCATCGTCATGCTTCTAGCGTTTCTATCATGTTTGTAAGAAATCTATGTTTACCTGCTGGGGGTGGAGTTGATTCCAGAACTCTGGGGTTCTCTTGGGCAACCTTGTTGCTGGGACGGCGGACGGTGACACCTCCCACTTTGCTCCCACTTGCTGCTGCTTTCGCACTGTCATCTTCTGCCAAGGTATTCTCCGACTGCACCAAACTTTTCTTCTTCACCTTCAGCTTTAATTTCCCTTTCTTTTTCTTGGAGGCCACCGGCATTTCTTCCTGCTGAGCAAAAACAAAGTGCGTGCGTGTGAGGAAAAGCCCTGTCTCTGGGAATGCTTTCAGAAAACGTGGCACAGAAAATGTCAGGAAGATAGGAAGCTGTATAACTGAGCCAACAATTGGTCGATCTAGCTCAGTAATGGACTGGCAGCAACCCTTCACGCTTTCAGGAAGGAATTATAAGTTGCACCGGCCAACTTGTAAATTCTAAGGATTGAACCTGGGCATTTCCGCCTGGAAAGAAGGTGCTGTGCCATTGAACTATAGCCCTGCGCACTAGGGATGCTGGAGAATTCCAGTGAAAATGGAAACTGCCAATGTTCACCTAAAGTGGTACCTCTGGTTACGTACTTAATTCGTTCCGGAGGTCTGTTCTTAACCTGAAACTGTTTTTAACCTGAGGTACCACTTTAGCTAATGGGGCCTCCCGCTGCCACCGCTCCTCCGGAGCACGATTTCTGTTCTCATGTTGAAGCAAAGTTCTTAACCTGAGGTACTATTTCTGGGTTAGCGGAGTCTGCAACCTGAAGCATATGTAACCTGAAGTGTATGTAACCCGAGGTACCACTGTATTCATCTCATGTCCAGAACAGAGATCAGTCCAGCAAATACAACTGGCATTCACTGTTGCTGCTGCTTTCAGCCTGCAAACAATACATAATTGATTACGTACCCCCCCTCCCACATTTGCATTGCATTTCCTTTGCATTGAAATGAATGCGGTGGAATAGCATGATGACAACATAATTTACGTAATTTATGGAATTAATTACATAAATCACATAAATTATGTAGTTTTGCCATGGCGGACAGTGAGATAAGCAACAGCAATTTTGATGGAAGATGAGCTGCTGAAATGAATGCAAGGTGGAATGGAACAGAAAATGATGCCTTTTTTGTGTCCCCATTGCCCACACATGGATTGTTCTTTAAAAAAAATTAAAAAAAAATTATTACATTTCTCAGATACAAAATATGCAAAACACAAGAAATACAAAAGAAAAACAAAGGAAAGAAAAAAGGAAAGAAAGAAAGAAAAAGGAAAAGAAAGAAAAAGAGAAAGAAGAAATCCAACTTTTCAAAACTTTTTAAAATAACCAACCGGACTTCCCCACATCTTCCTCATCCTGCGTTCTTTGCAATAAAGATATCAGCAAATTATTACCTTGTTTCATATCTTATTTTGTACCTTTCAAATATTATATATTTAAATTTAAATTACTTTTTATCAATTACTTTTACCTTAAATTAATCATAATATTACTTTAAATTTCCACCTTTTCATACTTATAACTTAGTTTCCTGTTTCATCAAATCTAATTGCTGAAGCTGAAATTTCCACATCGTGCAAATTCTTAAGATTCATACAACTTATAATATTTTTGTAAATAGTCCTTAAATTTTTTCCAGTCCTCTTCCATTGTTTCTTCTCCCAATCTCGGATTCTGCCAGTCATTTCAGCCAGTTCCATATAGTCCATCATTTACGTCTGCCACTCTTCCAGTGTGGGTAGATCTTGTGTCTTCCAATATTTTGCGATGAGTATTCTTGCTGCTGTAGTTGCATACATAAAAAAAGTTCTATCCATCTTTAACACTTTCTGGCCGACAATGCCCAGGAGGAAGGCCTCTGGTTTCTTGGGGAAGGTATACTTAAATACCTTTTTTAACTCATTATAAATCATTTCCCAGAAGGCCTTCACTTCTGGACAGGTCCACCAGAGGTGAAAGAATGTCCCTTCAGCCTCCTTACATTTCCAACATTTATTATCAGACAAATGGTATATTTTTGCAAGCTTGACTGGGGTCATGTACCACCTATATATCATTTTCATAATATTTTCCTTCAGGGCATTACATGCCGTGAATTTCATTCCGGTGGCGGATTGTTCTTGACTTCCTGATCATGAGTTTGTTTGAGGGAAATGACCCATGATTTCTGGCTCAGATGTAATGCTAAGGCAGGAATTGTGATCTGTTTCTCCCCAGTGCTAGCAAGGAACAAACGGGACGCAAATGGTTCACGTGTGGTAAATAATTACGGTAACTGTGGTTTATCGTGATGTCTAAACCTGCCCATTATGCCACTAATTAATTTTATGAAACAATGCATCTTTAAAAGTGTAAAATTCCTGGCAGACAAAATATAGCAGAATCACCAGTTACCTGGGAGGGGATATTCTGGGGCAGCTTTGTGGGTTTCTTTTCCTCCATCTTGGCATTTCCTCCTTGGCTGCACTCTCTTCTGGCCAATGACTCCCTAAAGGCAGATGTAAGAAATTATTCAAAAGATACACATATGTACATGTTATTCTATTCCTTCAACTTTGAAACTAAGCAGTGTTGCTAAAAACAGCTCTGCCATCTTCCATGTCTATGTGGTACAACAAATAAATGTAGTTTTTGGAGAACTTGGTCTCTATTCAACTACAGATCTATTGGTGGACCCTTGAGCAAATCAGGTGCAATCCCTACTATGTATTTAAAGCACTTTAGAAACACACGGGTCCCCTCAAATAACCCTGGGAGTTGTAGTTTACATAACTACATCCCAGCACCTTTAACAAATGACAGTTCCTAGGATCCTTCAGGAGAAGGTGATGTGCTTTAAATTTGTGTTAAATATATGGTGTTGATGTGGCCTCACTGTTTCTCACCCTCAGTTTCTCAGCCTCAGTCAATATCAAGTAATTGCTGCTGTTTGGGTAGTATTTTCTGTCTCTGGTCTTTCAGCTTGTCCCATTTGCTCTACTTTTTTGGTCTGCGGGCACACATGCCCCGCACATGCACACACTTCATTTTACCAAGGAATCTGGGTAAAAACCAGATCCAATAGAATTAAGCTGAGCTTTGAAGACCACATACAACTGAAAAAGGAAGTGGGAAAGAGCGCCACTCTGTCAACTTCCTTCTTAATCTCTACGTACTTTTAAAAGAAGAAAAAGGCAAGCACTCTCTTTACCTTATGACCAAGAGGGCAGTGTGTGGGGGACACACACAGAGGTTTTGTTGGCCCCAAGGTAAGACTTCAAGGGTCCTATTGGAACCTTGGGTGCCATGTTGTTGACTCCTGCTTCAGTTTCCGCTCTAATTGTTTCCTTCTTGTCTTTTGCCCTTTTGCCAGCTTGCTCTCTGTTCAGCTTTTCATCACCTTGCTCATTCCCCTTCTCTCTCTTCACCACCCTGCACTAAGCAATCTTCTTATAAACTGACCTTTGTTTTCATTTCTCACCATTCTGCGCCCCTCCCATATGCATTTTAGGAACATAAAATGTAAGCTGCTTTATACAGTACTGAGTCAAACCATTGGCACATCTACCTCCATATTGTCAATGTTGACCAGCAGCGGCCCTTCAGGATTTCATACAGGAAATCTTCCCCCACCCTTATATAGAAATGATGGGGATTGAACCTAGGACCTTCAGCATGTAAAGCAAGATGCTCCAGAACTGAGCTATGGTCCAACCCCCTCTAAGATCTTAAGAGTAGGCATTACACACAGCATAGGCTTGCAGGAAGAAGGAGGAACCTGGCTTCTGATGTCCTGTTCCTGGATTTCTGTACTTTCTTGGATACCTCCTGCTCTAGTGACACTTGCTGTTCAGGACTGTCTTCCTGGATGCGACCACACAGTACACTGTAGTTGGTGGCAATTGTACGCAATAGCCAATGTAGCCCTTGAACGATGGTCCAGCATTGCATTTTGGGAAGCCTTTTGGAAGCTGAACATGGTTCCTGTAAGATGAAGGTAGAGGACAGCCAGTCTGAAAACCCAGCTGCCCCATTCAAGGCAAAGAAAGTGGAGGAGTTTGTGAGTTGGCAGATGGATGCTAACAACATAACCATAATACCTATGGGAGGTCTGTTACAAGAAACTCTGGCAGGCCCTCTCTGGTGACATGTTGAGACCAGCAAGCAAAGGGGAGACATCTCCTGGTGCAATGCAAAACCTGCTACATGACAAGGGAAATTGTGTATGAAACGGCTTGCTGCAAGAAGCCGCTTTATGCCAAACAACCATCAATGTATTTTCTATGCACCAGGAGTTGTTAACTATACTACTACTACTATTATTATTATTATTATTATTATTATTATTATTATTATTATACCTTTATTGCCACTACACCACCTGTGTGCAGTGAAATTAAATGAACCCCCCTCTGCCCCACACATACACTCAGTCTTGTTCGCACTCTGTGTGCTTGTCGGAAGTCAATTGCACCACTATTTCCCCCTCCCATTCAGCAGCCCAACAGCCCACAATTAAAAACTGTCCTTTAACCTGTTGGTGCGACTGACTATACTTCTGTATCTCCTGCCTGAAGGTAGGTGCAAACTAGACCTTATGTGAGCTACATACTGCTAAAATAGTGCTGAATTCCAGGGCCAACCCATCCAGGAGGCAAGGGGAGATGTCCGCTTGCTCTCAGTTAGCCCCTACCTGCTTGCCTTCTTACAACCTGTGCAGGGGGGTCACTGGCTGTTATCTCTACCCTTTTTTAGTCTTATGGTTGCCTTTGTGCAACCACAGGGAGCTGGATGGGGGCAAAACTAGAATTATTTGGCTCCATCTGTCATGGCTTCTGAGTCTGCTGACTGGTGTCTTACCAGTCCTAATAGCCATCAGCCTCCATTATTCCAGGTGTTGTGGGACTACAACTCCCATCATCTCTGACCGCAAGGACTTCCTGCCCAGATCTCTCTGACCCAATTGCCTCAATTCCATTGGGCAAGAATTAAAATGGGATACGTAATCTGAGCAAGAGGAAGTAACAATCTGTATAAACTCCATGGAAATGATCATCATGAAGGGCAGAGTGGACAAAAGGGAGACTTCCTTTCCATCCCTTGTGAAGAATAGCCAACCTGTGTAAAGAGGGTATCATTTTACTTACAATTCGACACAACGACTTGTTTTCATTCACCAACTTTTCCAGAGACAGGTACTCAATGATCTCACAGGGCAAGAGAGCATCCAGTTTGTCCTGCTTGTTTGCCAGCCTTGAACCATTCACATAGAATTTTGAAAACAGAACAGATGGAAAGGCAAGATTCCATTAGCAAACAGCACACTCACTGTTGTAACTATATCATTTAAAAAAGCAATAGGGAACCTTCGGCCATTCAGATGTTGTTAGACTACATGTCCCATAACTGCTGTTCATTGGCCATGCTGGCTGTGGCTAGTAGGAGTTGTAGTACAAAGGTGAGAGGATCTGTCTACTTCTCAGTTTCTCCTTTTTCCAATTTTACATCCATCAGCATTTTAGGGCAAATTTATCCTAATAATATAACTCTATTTTGTATGCTTCCCATTCCCACAATATCTCCATTTTTATGCATGCTTTCCCCTTATATATGCATTTTTGTAAACATTGTTTGCTTGGAGAACTGCATCACAAAATTTGGGTAAGAATGGATTACAAATAATTGCTGTGTTTTGGTTCACATATTGTTTTAGAAAGTGCAAACTTGATAGACTGAGCTTTGAAGCTTTAAATGTGTGCTGAATCAAATTTATCCTCTAACCCAAAGTCCAACAGCATCTGGAGGGCAACAGGTCTACTATGCAGTCTTGAATGGGCAGATCCACATGCTTAATAATAATAATAATAATAATAATAATAATAATTTATTATTTGTACCCCGCCCATCTGACTGGGTTTCCCCAGCCACTCTGGGCGGCTTCCAACAAAGATGAAAAATACACTAAAATGTCACATATTAAAAACTTCCCTGAACAGGGCTGCCTTCAGATGTCTTCTGAATGTCAGGTAGTTGTTTATCGCTTTGACATCTGATGGGAGGGCGTTCCACAGGGCGGGCGCCACTACCGAGAAGGCCCTCTGCCTGGTTCCCTGTAGCTTTGCTTCTCGCAATGAGGGAACTGCCAGAAGGCCCTCGGAGCTGGACCTCAGTGTCCGGGCAGAACAATGGGGGTGGAGGCGCTCCTTCAGGTATACTGGACCGAGGCCGTTTAGGGCTTAAAGCACATTTAACATACATTTAAAGCACATGACTTCCTCAAAGGAATTCTGGGAACTGAAGTTTACCCCTCACTGAGCTACCATGCCCAGCACACTTAACAAACTACAGTTCCCAGGATTGTGGTTTTCTTTGGGGGGGGGGAGAGAGCTATGTGCTTTAAATGTATGGTGTTGATGTGACTTTAGGCTTGATAAAAGACTACTAATAGCTCTGATATTCTGCCAGTGTTATTCCATGGGTGCTAAGAGGGCCCAAAAAGATAAAGTGATGGTCAGAGGAGATGACTCATCCCGATTTACCCCTTCTAGTTAGGAAAAGGGTTAGGAAAGTGCTAAACTGTCTATCCCTGCTTCCAGACCATGGGTAGGCAAACTAAGGCCCGGGGGCTGGATCCAGCCCAATCACCTTCTAAATCCAGCCCGCGGATGGTCTGGGAATCAGCGTGCTTTGACATGAGTAGAATGTGTCCTTTTATTTAAAATGCATCTCTGGGTTATTTGTGGGGCATAGGAATTCGTTCACACACCCCCAAATATAGTCCAGTCCCCCACAAGTTCTGAGGGACAGTGGACCGGCCCCCTGCTGGAAAAGTTTGCTGACCCCTGCTCCAGGCTGTCATTATTTTGTGGGAAGGATTAAAGCACATAGTAGCAAATTAGGTCTGCACAATTAAAGTAGATTAAAGCACTCTGCTGCTGTAGTACAATAAATCCATTTAGAAAAAAGAAAAAAGAAAAGAAAAGAAAGGAAAGGGGTCACCTTTTTTAGTCAGGAAAGTGATGGGGGAAGGCACTGAAAGGTGTGGGATAAACAAATTATTAATGGGAAGAAGACATATAAACATCCCACACCCAAATCACAATGAATGCTATTTGTTGTATCACTGCCTCATCAAACAAATTAGAGTTGATGTTCAAGAAAGAGTGGACGCTGTACAGCCTCCACAATAGCTTTGGGCAAGCAAACCAGGATGAATGGTCAGTAAATATCTGGAGGAGCTCCAGAACTCTGTAAGGTAACAGTATTTGGCTGTAGGGAGCAGCACCTGTTTCCAGTGAGACCTGGGCTTTGGCTGTCTTTTGGAGCATTTAACCTGCACCTCTGCTCTCTCTGTGTGTGTTTGTAGATAAACACAGATATGACAAAACACCAATGAGCCTCCAGTAGCCTCCTTCCAAAGGGAACTAAAACCTGCCCCCTGGAGCTTTTCACTGATCACAGAAGCAGGCTGAGTGTAAGCTGATTGAGATGGCTTGAAGATGCATTGTTTCCCCTGTAAACTGGCTTGTGGATCTGATCATGACTTGGAAGGTATAAAACCACTCCCTTTACTGCTCTCTGTGGCGCTTTGTAGTTGCCTTGGATCAGTTCTGCCTGCAACCTCTCTTTCATGTCAGTGGATCTAACATGCCCAGCACCTGATGTTATATATAATGTCAAGTGGATGGCAGGTGGATGTAGCTTGGCTGAAATGGCCTCATGGGCCTAAAGATGAATCCTAGGTAAAGGTAAAGGGACCCCTGACCATTAGGTCCAGTCATGACCGACTCTGGGGTTGCGGTGCTCATCTCACTTTATTGGCCGAGGGAGCCGGTGTATAGCTCCCGGGTCATGTGGCCAGCATGACTAAGCCGCTTCAGAGCAGCGCACAGAAACACCGTTTACCTTCCCACCGGAGCGGTACCTATTTATCTACTTGCACTGGTGTGCTTTCGAACTGCTAGGTTGGCAGAAGCTGGGACAGAGCAACAGGAGCTCACCCCATTGTGGGGATTAGAACCGCCAATCTTCTGATCGGCAAGTCCTAGGCTCTGTGGTTTAACCCACAGCGCCACCCGCGTCCCAAAGAGGAATCCTAGTGGGTCTAATAAAACAGGAGAGGGGGGAGAGGAGAGGGGAGAGAAATCTCCACCCCTGTTTTACACCCATTCATTCACCACAGGGTACAAAGGAAGGAAAGAAGATGCCAGGAGAATCAGTATCTCACAGTAACAGAGGCTTTCCTGAAACTTTGGGGTGCCCCAGAACACGGGAGAGAGTCTTCTTGGCCTCTTCCATCCTTGCCACATCGCTGGAGTCAAGCACAAAGATAATCCCATGTGCAGTGCTGTATTGGTCCCTCCAGGTTCCCAAGGACTGCTGTCCACCAGGTAGGTCAATGAGGGACACCTCAAACCTGTCCACCCTGAGTGCCGTCTGGTTTGGCTTCGTGATGGGAAGCACTTCACAGGAGAGGACTGCAAACAAAAGTAGCAAGAGCAAACGAAACAACAACAACGGGCATCAGTCTCAAGTAAAAATACAGGTAAGCTCATACACCACAGAAGCTTTCCTCTAATTTCCAGAAAAATTATAGGAAATTGCAAGGAGGGCCTAATATAAAACGTTACACGGTGAAGCATTCCTGTTCAGGTCCTTCCTGTTGCATAAACCATTGTATTTGCCCACTCAAGCTCTGTTTCCCATTATATTCCCTTGACAGTCAGCATACACTCAGGCTGTGTATGCATCCATGCATTTAAAGCACATTTATTCCCCCAAACGATACTGGGAACTGTAGTTTGTTAAGAATGCTGGAAATTGTACCTCTGTGAGGGGTTAACCACAGGTCCCAATATTTTTGGTGTGTTGTTTGTGTGCTTTAAATGTATATGGTATGTATGCAGCCTAAGTCCTTATTATATTGCTTTGGTAGTCTCCCAGTTTTCTGTTCTTCTGCAAACCTTGGGGTTTCCCCAAGCCTACTGATACTACTCTCTTGGCCATGAGTATCACCATTTTGGCGGTTTGAGCAATGGTACTCACAGCCCAAACATTGGGAATTAAGGGAATTATAGAGCTTTACTATTTAAGTGATGGTTGTACAGAGTAATGTGTCAGGTCAGCCAGTGCGTACAGGGCTCATAGGCAGCTGAAATCAGCAACAAGGGTTATAGGTTGATGCTGAGACTCAGGTCTACCTGACAGCCAGTCTCCTAGAACTAAACTATGTAAGACTGGCTGAGGAATGTTATATGAAAGAAAGGCCTTCAGCAAAGGCTGTGGACTCATTCACACTTCCTTTTGCGCCGCATTTCTAGGCACAAGTCTGGGCCTCCCAGGTCTATGTCCCAGCATGTTTTACTGCTGAATCAGAGCAAATGGGTTGCTGTTTGCTCTGGTGGTAAAACATGAGTTTTCCTTGGGAAAGCACCAGAACGGAACAGAATACTCAGATACAGACCTGGAAAGCATGGATCTATAAACTCAGAGCAAAGGTTAAGTGTGGATGAGCCTTTAGAGACACTCCTGTCAGCTCTACTAGGCACTGAGTTCAGGTTCTGGAGTGGAAGAGCTGGAAAGCTTAGCTGACATTAAGTTCTGCTCAGCAACTCACCTCTCTGGATTTCTTTCACGAGGGAACTTTTTCCTGCACTGTCTAGGCCAAGGACAAGGATGGTCACTTTCCTGATGGGAAAGAGAAAGCTAATGTAAAGATGCAATCTGGTAACACCTTTGCAGGGAGGGAGGATTAGAGTTCCCATAGTAAAGTGAAATCCAGATGAAATGTTTAAAATGCATGGGCTGGCCTTTTGATGACATTTTGTTGCAGGGGACACTGTGAGAAACTATTTTGTTGCAGAGGGACACTGTGAGAAACTATTGCATGGAAACACCTTTAAAAACACACACAACTGCTTTGTGCACACATTCCACCCTTCCTCTCTACCCATATGGCTGTACTTTTTTGTTAAGAAAGATGCATGGCAAGTCCTAAGCATGCCGCTTCAAAAATGTAATTATTGTAATGAGTACTTTGGCCCTGAAGCTCTCCACAGTGGGACCAATAATTCTTCCAAAAAATGTTTACAAGCCATTGTTTTGTGAGGAGAATTACCAGTGATGTGAAGGGTCTGTTTTATTTCTCTCCTCTCCCCCCCCCACCCCACAACAGGTGGAGGAGATCTCTGTTTAAGAATGGCAGGCAAAAATGAATCAGAGCACATATTTCCTCATCATTGTATTGCCATTCTGAGGGAACATGGCATACTCATCCCCTCTCTTTGTGAAAATGTGGCATGCGTAGTAGCACAGGGCAGGCCTTCTGTGTTGCTATAGTGATTTTTTGTGGGGCGCAGGCCTAGTTGAAAGGGCAACATATACTTGGAACAGAAGTGGATGGCAGCACGAAGTGCATCACTTGGCAACCAGCAGGGCTTCAGCTTATTGCCTTAGCAACCTTTGTTTGGCACTATGCAAACAAACCAGAATTCAGTGGTCGTATAAAGCTGGGAGAGAGATGTATGGTGAGTCTCTCGTTACCTAGAATGCTCTGCTTACTTAGGCACTAAATGCAGCAGTTCCTTTATAATAAAAAAAAGGAAAAAGATATTGAGGCTAAAAGCAGGACCAGAGCAAGACATTTGCTGTCTGAGGAAAAGAACAAGATTGTGCCGTCTCCCAGTTCCACATGCAGAAGTCAACGCTTTTCATTGCGACGTTAAATCGCTGCTGTTCTCTCACCAAAGAGTACTTTCCTCAAACTTGGGGCTTGACTTCCAGGATTCCAACAACTAGTCCTGGGGCTGCCACCACATGTTACTTTCATCCTCCTTAGTATGTTACCCTTGTAGAAATCCATAGGAATAGTTAGCTCAACCTGTGGCTTCATCTATAACTGACCTTGCCTTCACCTGTACACTGACTTCCCAGCCTTCTTCCCCACTAGTCCCACCGGGCACCAGATATCCTTGCTCTCCAGATTTACCTCATTGGCTCTTGGATAGCCTGCAGCCAAGACCAGCAGTAAGAGAAGAGGTGAAACATACTCCAGCAAACCACAGAGATGAACAGGGGTAGGGTGAGTCTCTGGCTTTCCCCCGCCGTCCTTGAAGAAAAATAGCAAAGCAACAACAATCCTGTTGTAAGATTTTCTTCCCTTAAAAAATGGGGGGGGGGATGCTTTACTCGTGGCTATGTGCGTACTTCAGTATAGGGCAGGTTGATGGCTTAAATTAAATAAATAGCAGACTTTAGATTTTAACTAAGACCCCAGGATCTATCAACAGAACCCAGTACAAAACACATGCTTAAAATCACAGATTTTGGACTCTACAGTTTTGTTTTGAATAGCAGAACTGAATGGCGCTCTCTCAGTCCTTCCACACACATGAGAACATAAGAACAGGCCTGCTAGATCACGCTAGTGTCCCATCTAGTCCACCACAGTGAGATGCCTGTGGCAGACATGCAAGCAGGGCATCAGTCACCTGAGCACAGCAGCAGTCTCCCCTCCTGAAGTTTCCAGCAATTGCTATTCAGAAGAATTACTGCCTCCAGTTGTGGAGGAAGATCATAGCCATGAAGGCGAGCACTCACTGATAGCCCATTTCTCTGTCAAATCCTCTTTCAAAACCATCAGAGTTGGTGGCCATCACTGGCTCTCATGGGGGTGAGTTCTGTAGTTTAACTGTGAGCCAGGTGAAGTAGGACTTTTATTTTGTCTGTCCTGAATCTTTCAACATTCATCTTCATTGGAAGCATTAAAAGGGAACAGCTTTTCTCTGCCCACCTCCTCCACGCCATGTATAATTCCTTATACACTTGTATCATGTTGCCTCTTACTCAGCTCTTCTCTAAGTTACTCCACCCCCAAGTGCAGTGAGTATACCTGTATATTATACAGTTGTAATCTATCCTGGAACCTTACAGTGAAGTGCAGATTTTTTTTTAAAAAAAAAACCTTATAAATAAATAAATACATCCTTTCCTCAAATCTCTCTTTAAAAAGCTCTTTACATGGACTTTGATCCAGGATTTGGCTCTGTAAGAGATTGATGGTCCCTTGCTTCACACACTACATCTCCCCTTTCCTCTTGAAGACCATCTCCTAACAGTCAGTTAGGCCTAACCTAACAGAAAGCCATGGCCAGGAATATATTTCAAGTATGTGCGGCTAGCAAACCAAGGCAGGCTGAAGAATTCCTATTAGGTCAGGAGGGTGAAATTAAAACAGAAACTCTCACCTGTTTCTTGCTTTCATATGTTGCTCTTCCCTGTTGATGGCTCCGCTGCATCCAGCTAAACTTAATCTGGATTTAATGTATTCACCATCCCTTGTTTCTTTAATCCCAAGGACATCCAAGAGAGGAAAAACGGCAAATCCAAAGGACTGTCAGTTTGAAGGCCTTGCTTCTTTATCCAGAAATGACAAGATGTGTGTGAGAAGATGCCTACGATTTCCTGCGCAGGCTATGCCCTGAGTGTCTGAGGAAAGGAGCAATCAGATTTGTCACTTGTTTTAAATGGCTTGAGAAAATGGAACACACCAATTGGGCAGTTCAGCAAATCTCTTGTAATGGATCACATCATGGTTCAGTCAGTCATGTGTTGGTTTAATCCTGGGATTGACCTCTTTGCACCTGCAGGAAAGCACAGCCATTCGTTCTACAGTCATTCTGAAACTTCCTTATTCGCAGGCAACAGTCAGTCAGTGCACTGGATAGATCAGAGATCGGGAACTTGTTGTCCTCCATAATTTGTTGGACTACAATTCCCATTGCCCCTGATAATTGTCCATTCTGGCTGGAGGTATTGGGAGTAGGAGTCCAGCAACATCTAGAGAGCAGCAAGTTTTGTATCCTTGGGAGAGAGTGTCTTGGATAAGTGGGCAATGGCAGCAGGAGAGCCACTGTGAAGCAATTTAAAAAGCAGAGACAATACATTGAAAAGCTTCAGTGTACATAAGACCAATTCATAAAGCAGCATCGATGACAATACAAACATATTGGCAAATAAATTTTAATAAATGAACTACGCTTGGCTGCCCTTTTGCATGATTATTTTAGTATGTTTCATACTATATTCTCACTCTAGGAAGCTCAAGGTGGTACGTGGTATTATCCTCTTTATTGTGCATGAGGCGAGGTGAAGCTATTTGCCTTGGGTGGCAGATCTGAACCCCTCCCTGCCACCACGGTTGTGCAGCTGACAGCCCTGCTGGGGCTTTGTGTGTGCCACCCACCAAGTGCCATTGCCCTTACCCCTGCTGCTGTGCCCTTGTTGCTGCACCCTTGCAGCAGCAGCGGCAGCACAGGTACAGCACATGGCACAGCAGCGGCAGCACATGGCGGCAGCACAGGTACAGCAGCAGGTGAGTTGTTGTGGTAGGGTTGGCAGCAGTGTGAGCACAATGGCAGAAGCAGGGAGAGGGGGGGACAGGACTGTCAGGGTGTTCTGTTCTACCTTAAGGAACAGGCATGATTGTTGTGTGTCACATGTCTGTTTACACTTCAGCTCAGTATGCTGGGAACTTCTGTTTGTGGGCAGTGGTACCTCGGGTTACATACGCTTCAGGTTACACACTCCGCTAACCCAGAAATAGTGCTTCAGGTTAAGAACTCTGCTTCAGCATAAGAACAGAAATCGGGCTCTGGCGGCGCGGCGGCAGCAGGAGGCCCCACAAGCTAAAGTGGTGCTTCAGGTTAAGAACAGTTTCAGGTTAAGAACGTGTTAAGTTGTGGGTGAACATATCCGACGACACAGTGATTCTTCAAACAGCTCTTGTTTATTCACAGGTCAGAACAGAACTGAACTGAACTGAAGGGTTCAGCCAGCCTGCTTATATAGAGCTCCACTAGAACGCAACAGTAACCACTTTCTGTAACTATCCAGTCACTGAACGTCACTTTCGATCCCTTATTTGCATATGTTGACCTGAGTGAAAACTATCTACAGTATCCTCCTGCTGGCCCAGGGTGAGAACTTCAGTACATAACAGAACCGACCTCCGGAACAAATTAAGTACTTAACCCGAGGTACCACTGTATAGCTTTCTGTTTTGCTTTGGACACGAAGGAGATCAGACATGTTTTCCTTTTGTCCTAATCTACTCTGAATAAACCTGCTTGTAAATATGCACACACAGCCTCTCGTGCCACTTCTGTTTGCACAGTGTTTATTTTGCTAACTGTGTGCTCAGTCTTCTGAAGCCTGGGCCGCAGATTCATGCTGCACCAAGGGCCGGAGTTTGCCCAGCACACTGCCTGGTGGGCTGGAGCCAGCTGGGGGCCTGCCAATTGCCCTGGTTTCCTTGGGTATATGCCAACAAGGGCAGAGGCTCAGATTTGTGGGTATCATTGGGGCAGGGGCATGGGTGGGGGAATTTTGCCTACAGGGGTTGAGCCAACCCTGCAAACTAGACTAGTCTGGCACTGGAGAAAGGTGGTAAAATTAAAAAAAAGCTAGAAGATGAGAGTGCTATAAAACTAGTTAACTGTGAGGGATTTGAGCAGATTAAAATTGTGTCCTAGATAAAGTCTGCTGTGATGAAGGGCAGTGAGAAGGGGGGGGGGACGACAAAAAATAGTGGAAGACTGTGGTGTAGTATAGTGACAGAGCGGGGGTGGCTCTCATGCCAAAAGCTCTTTGAAAGGAATCGTGTCAGACTTTTGCAAAAACAATCTTTCCTTCTCCCAGCAGAGAGTTTGGCAAGGAGGGACTGAGAGAGGAAGAGAAAGGGTTGTCAGAAAGAGACAGGTGCCAGGAAGAGTGAGAAAAGAGAGGTGCCTCCCTCCTGGATCTCGCCCTGCCCAATACTGTCTTCAGCCCCACAGAATGCCAGCATGCAGCTGATATATCATCCCACAAGGTAATGTGGGCTCTGAGAGATTAAAAGGTTCCCACCCCTTGCTTACAGCGTCTGGCTATAAATCTTCCAAGGACAGTAGTTTGAAAAGCAAAATGAAGTCCCTGCACAGGTGGGTGACCTTGGTGGGTTGTCACTTTCTTTCACACAGAACTGGTGTATATTTAACCTATGTGTGTGTGTGCGCATGCAGGGTTGAGCACAGCGCACTTTATGGGAAACAATTTAGATGCATTAAAATCTGCTGGGAAATGAGTTCTGCATTAGACAGGAAGCAGACTCACACTTTGGCTAAACTCCAGACTAAAATCAGAAGCCAATAATGGTGTCACATTAAACCATGGTTTATTTTAAACTGGGCTTGAAATGTGAATGAGCAGTATGCTGGTAAACACAGCTCAAAAGGCAATGCTTTGGTCCTCCCAGGTTTCTGTATTTAATGAAGCAGTAAAGGAGCAAGCCAGAGACTTGCTTCACATGCAAATCAGCCCTTGCAGTTAATTTGGGGGAAAGAGCTATAGCTGAAAATTGTAACATAGATACTTGGTGGGGAGGGGGGTCCCCTTTGCACGTCTCCTTTCCCCTCTCCCAATTAACCTCTGTCTCCAATGACCGCCTCCATGACATCACTAGGGCCTGCCTCTGTGACATCACCAGTAGCCGCCCCTAGGTCTCAGATTTGGAACATGAAATCTCAGTGTCTGGGATACTCCTTACCTGACACCCCTAACAATAACTGGTTGTGAGAGTTAGCATGCAAATGAACATCCAGTATCTTGTTTTATTGTTAGTAATATGCTTGCTTGACTGTTTATTTTCTTATTAACTTATTTTTAACATTTGTATTGCTAAATGCTTGTGAAAGAAAGAAAAGTAAGAAACCAGTTCGGCTGCATAAGGAGCTTACAAACGAGCTGAAATTTAAGAAGGGTGTATATAATAAATGGAAGAAAGGGGAAATCACAAAGGAGAAGTATGCACAAGTAGTCAGCAGTTGCAGGGAGAAGGTCAGGCAGGCAAAAATTCAGAATGAGCTCAGGCTTGCAAGAGAGCTTAATAATAATACAGTAATAAAAAGTGTCTTTGGCTGTGTTCAAAGCAAGAGGAAGTACAAGCAAGTAGTAGGTCCTCTGTGTCTAGAAGATGGAGAAATGCTATTGGGTGGAACTACTCAACACCTACTTTGCTGTCTTCACCTAAAAAGGAAAGCAATGCCCAACGTGGTGATAACAAAATAAATGATGGACCAGATGACCCTTGAGATCCTTTCTAACTCTGCAATTCTACAACTCTGTGATTATGTGTGGGTGCAAGTATGTAGAAAGATCTGGCTTTTGCATGGCTGGAATTTAGCCTACTGTACAAAGGAGTCACATCCATGATACTGTGTATTTCTGCTTCTGGCTATGTCCATCATTGGTATCTGGCTCCCAGATGGCTGCCCACAAGGGCAGCTGTCTCTTGGGTTGGAAAAGGTTCCACACCCTACATGCCCTACATGTTACCTACCTTACTTCATTTGGCAGGGGCCAATTGCAACAGCACTTCTGAAGAGCATCCTTAGGTTTGGGCAAGGTGTTTGCATCTGTCTGTCTCAAGAGGCAATGGAAGAGTGTGCCATCTAAGGTAAAGTCAAACAGTTGGAGAATTACAGCACCGGCTGTGGCTGTAGAGACCAGTATGGGAGAGACACATTTTATTGCAACTGGGACAGATGAAAGCATCCAGTTTTGCTGTTACAGATGCACCATGGCTTTTCTTCTCTCTGTGCTCCACCTAGCGGTCATTTCTCCTCTGGTCACTGCTGTGGATACAGGGCCTGACTGTCTGCCTCCTGGCACAGCAGTCTTCTGCAAGGGACTCCTACACAGTGGAGAGGGGGGGGGGATGTCTAATGTTACCAGGCTTCATGTCATGTTGCAGACAACTTTATAATGTAGAGTTAGTCTGCCAATGGGCCTGGTGTCTGATGTCAGCTCTCCATAAAGCACGTCCTTGGGGATTCTGCCATCTTCCATTCTGTGTACATGATCAAGCCAGCATAGACCTTGCTGAGACAGAAGTGGGAGCATGTTGGGAAAGTGGACTTGGAAGAGCACATATTTGTTTGAGACTCTGTCCTGCCATGGGATAAAAACCTGACATACTTTTATCTTAGCATGGAGACATCCCAGGTTGAACAGGACAAGACCCCAGTTGCTCCTTGAATGGAAATCCACACCATCTTCAGTTGAGGTGAAGGCACAGGAGACCAACAGGGACAAGAATATGCTAAAGAGAATTGGGACGAGAACACAGCCCTGTTTCACATTGCTCTTTATAGGGAAGGCACCTGAGGATGAACCACCATACTGGATGGTGCCATGCGTGTTCCCATGGAAGGACACAATAATCTTGTGGAGCTTAGGTGGGCATCCTAAACTGCTGAGCAGTGCGAAGAGTCCTTTTCAGCTGACAGGGTCAAAGGCCTTTATCTGGTCTGTGAAGGTGATGAACAAGGGGCATATTACCTTTTCTCCTGCAGCTATGAGTAAATCATGTTGACATACCCTCCAAACTGTCCCTATTTTCCAGGGACATTCCTGATTTAGAGAAGCCGTCCCGGTTTCTGGTTTGATCCCACAATGTCCCACTTTCCCTTAGGATGTCACTATTTTCATTGGAGAAATGTTGGAGGGTATGGAGTTATCTGACCCCCCCAAGCTGCCTGAAGGCAATCCTGTATAGGGAAGGGTTGGGTTTTTACATTTTTTAAAAATGTTTTATTGTGTTTTATGTATGTTGGAAGCTGCCCAGAGTGGCTGGGGCAAGCCAGTAAGCCAGTAAGATGTATGGGTTATAAATAGTAAAATTATCATTATCGAATGGGATGCACCTATTTTCATCTGAGAAATTTTGACAATTGACCTCTGAGCTCTAAAGCCACATTGTGACTCGGGATAGGCCCTGCCAGTCAGAAGGTGTTATTTTAGGTACCCTGGTTCCAAGCCATCACTTTAAATTTGGCCTAGGATCAGACTGGGAGTCCGGCAGCTGGCAAAGTACAAATGTAATGTGGTAAAAATGTTCAGTTCTCCGAGTTTAAAGTCTGGACCAACCACAGTTTCTGAGCCATTTACAATACATACATGTTCCAGGTGGTGTTCATGGCACTTTCAATGTGTTTGTTTTTTTAAAAAAAAATGATTCCAGACCTCATGAGCAGAGTACTTTTTAAGAAGTTTTGTCACTAGCAATTTTTGAAGACTGCTTCATGCTGTAGCTTGGAAATTTTGATTTTGAGTTCTCTCCATTCCTTGATTCCCTGCCCCCCCCCCCCATTTCAGTTGTTCACATTTCTTCATCAGTTTGCAAGTTTTTAACAAGGAGTCCTCTCCAAAATTTGTCTTCATCTTAATGCTAACTCATCCTAATAAAAACATTTTTGGGTATTTTCAGTAATACGTGAAGTTTTAATGCACACTTCCCCTAATGCAGCCATTTTGTACACATTTTTGTGGCATCAGAAAACTGAAATTCGTAATGGTATAGTCGCTGGGGTCTTTTTAAAAATAATAATAATGGCATGCTACCAGACTATGTCATCATTATTCAGCTTCTGTTCCAGAATAATGTACTAAAAAAAGCACCCCTGCTTTATTTTCTACTGACCTTTGTTGGAATGGATCCTCACTATTTTTCATTTGTGTGACATGTATACAAACATTGTCCTGCTTTTTGTGTGTAGGGGCTGAGGATTGGTGGGTGTGTTCTGGGAGTTTCTGTTTCTTGCAACCTCCCTCTCACTGATGTGGGCTGTCATTTTGCAAGCTCATTGCAGAGGAGAGATGTAGCAGACGGAGATGATGGTATTAGGTCAAAGTACTGCTCATGTTAGCTGTTGTTAACTGCAGGCAAAATTACATTACAAATAACCAGGTTTGCCATAGGTCAGGCAGGCACATACCGTAATTTCCCTTCTGATATCCTAAACTCCCACAAGATTAGAATTCTTGAACAGCAGGTGTCAGGGGTTCAGGAGCAGAGGCAAGGGCAAGGGAGGAAACAGAGAGCGAGGGGGAGGAGGCAGAAGAAAAGATGAGTGATGACGACGACCCGAGATCTCCGAGTCTTTCCAGTGAATCAGAAGATTCACAGAAAGGAGCACCAGTGGCCAGGGCAAGGGGGGAGCCTAGGGGGACATCCCAGGAAGATAGAGCCAGAGGGGACTCAGAGGGGAGCAGTTGGAAATCGGGACCAGCGTCACCGCCAGAGAGCAGGGAAGAGGAAGGGCGCCAGGGATAAAGCGCTGGCAGCTCACAACAGGAGGGAGGGCACGAGTCAGGAGTGGCCACACCTCCATCGGGGAGCGAAGAAACGGTCAGACGGAAAGTGGAAGGTTGGGCGCGCGCGCCAAGTTCAAATGCACAGGGAAGTGACGCAGTAGGCAGCCCGGAGAGGGAGCCAGGTCCTAAAGCCCGGCGCAAGGAGACAGGAGGGTCCGGGGGGTCGGCGTCAGAGGAATCCCGGAGGGAAGAGACCCCGGGGGGCAGAGGGACCCAGAGGAGAACAGTCAGGCGGAAAAGGTGGAGCAGGGCTAGGATATTAAGTTGGTGCACAAGGGGCGGAGACTCAGACGGAGCTTCGCCGATCTAACCATAAGACGTAGAGTTGCACGCAGCAGCTTGAGAATGGAAACTGTAACTCAATAAAGACTTTTACTTAATGATCGCTGGCTAGCATGATCCTCTGTGAGCTAGGATCGGGGAGCAACTCTGACAGTAGGCATTAAATGAAAAATGAAATAGAAAAAAGCTCTGAAAATGCTAACCCAAATGTGCATATTCATAACACAAACCTTTGCTGGCTGGAGGAACAAGAAAGGTACCTAAGGGATGTGACAACAGCCACACAACTTTTCTCAATTCAGGCACAATCCACCATTAGTGTGGGAAGGAAACACACACACACACCCCGTCTCCAATATCAGCAACATATGGCCAAAGGTGCATACAAGCATAAAGGTGCATAAAAATTATTTTTGAAAAACATTACATCATACAACTGTTTACTTACTGCATGCAGAAAGGCCAGAAATGTGATTTTGGAAGGATAGTTTTTTTCAGTTTAAATGTTGATTGGCATCCACCTGTCTCTGGAGACAGTGGAAGAGCGCAACTTCAGGGCTGAAGTCAAACCGTTGGAGAGTTACAGCGCCTGCTGTGGCTGTAGAGACCGAAATGGGAGAGACATGCTTTGTTGTAGCAGGGGCAGTGAAGATGTCTGGTTGAGCTGATGCAGGTGTACCCTGGATTTGGATGTAGGCTCACATTAAATTGTAAACCAAACTAATTTCTTCCCCAAGCCTAACTGTGGTGCACTAAAGTAGTATGTTACATTACATTTATTAGTAACTTAGATGCAACTTGACGCTTGGTTGGTTTGCCTGCAACCAAGACTGCTCAATATATGATTAGAACAGGAGAAGCGGTGTTAGTTTCGCTGGTGACCTTTATTTGGCTGGCTGGCTGAGCACGCATCAAGTTACACAGCTGGACCTCTTAGCTCGGAGCATTGAGATAAGCATCTCAAGTTCAACAGTCTCTCGTTTACACAAGTGTACAGCTATAATAATCCACTCTCAGGCTGATCCAGAGGAGCCTCATGAAAGCAAGCACAGTTGTTGTCAATTTACACTTGAGTAGTCAGCAGCAGATACCAACCATAGTTTCCTCAGGAGACCTATTGTCTGGACCTTTGAACTGGCTTTGTGATGTGAGACCAGGTTTCCATGGGAACAGTTGCCCAGGGATACGCTTCATGGTAGAATTTGCATCCTTAGGTGATAACAGAAGCTGCTTGGCTGTTAACCAGTTTAGATGAAAAGAGAGAGCCTCTTTTTCATGTTCCACTGGTCATTCCTTAGAGGCAACCTGCTGTGGAATGGATTCAGAGATGAGGCAGTCACATGTGAGTATTTCTGGGGTATAGTTGGCTGTCTTCATTGCAGGCATCCTTTTAAGACTTTTCAAACATTTTAAAGCATTTCCCCAGCACTCTCAAACATCTCTTGGTGTTTCTTGAAGATCGAAGACAGAGGACTGCTGATGACAGGCAAGGCCTGCCCATTTGTTCTTGTGTCAGCTGAGACATCAAAAACGAATGGGAAGAGCTCAGGCTTGTCAAAATTAACATGCCAAAAAGGGAACAGGCTATGTCTGAAGTTGCCAGACCCTGGGTGCCTCTAAGACAGGGATCAGCAAAGTTTTTCAGCAGGGGGCTGGTCCACTGTCCCTCAGACCTGGGGGCGGACGGGGCGGACTATATTTTGAAGAAGAAAAAAAGAATGAATTCCTATGCCCCACAAATGACCCAGAGATGCATTTTAAATGAAAGGACACATTCTACTCATGTAAAAACATGCTGGTTCCTGGACCGTCTGTGGGCCGGATTTAGAAGGCAATTGGGCCGGATCCGGCCCCCGGGGCCTTAGTTTGCCTACCCATGCTCTAAGACTAGCCCAAGATGCAGCAATTAAACCCATGGACCATCTTCCACCACTTCATCTCAATGACAGGGAAATGCCTCACCTGTTACATTTCTGCATGTCATGCTGTCATTAAAGGGCAGGGCCCTTACAAAAGAAAAAAAGAAAGAAAGAAAGAAAGAAAGAAAGAAAGAAAGAAAGAAAGAAAAGAAAAGAAAAGAAAAGAAAAGAAAAAGGAAGGAAGGAAGGAAGGAAGGAAGGAAGGAAGGAAGGAAGGAAGGAAGTTAGCCATCTTTATTAGCAGCATTTGCTTTACCAGGATGTAAACTCCCTCTGAATGGTATGACTTACTTCTGATGAAGCATGAAACTTTTGTGAACATCATTAATGCGGTATAAAAAGTGAAAGAGAACAGTCGTTTTATACTCAGAACACACATTTTCATCAGTGTGCATTTTTCATTCAATGTGCAAATGCAGGATGGAGGCGGCGGGGTGTGTGTGTGATTTAAGTGACATTTCGGAATGAATGTCTCTATATCTTCACCCGTGTGATATTTATATTTATCAGTATGTATCGGTGGCGTGCGGTGACATTTTTCATAGGGGAACAGTTAGGGCCAGAGGCACTAGCTTGCAAAGGAGTTTTTTTTTTTTGGGGGGGGGGAGGATGATGTTGTTCCCTTGAGCATTGTGCCTCCTTCTCTAAGCAGGGAAGAAGCTTTGGGAAGGAGGCACCAGGGAAACATTAAGTCCCTCTTGCCCAATGACTGCACACCACTGTTTAGTAGGGCTTTCCCTATAGTCTATGCCACCATTTCAAAGAATCATAGAATTGTAGACCTCTAGTTCAACCCCTGTGCAATGCAGAAATCTTTTGCTCAACGTGGCGCTGGAACTCACAGCCCTGAGATTAAGAGCCTCATGCTCTTACTGACTGAGCTATTTTGGCCAAGCCACGCCCACCTGCCTGACCTTTGCCATCAAGCATGACTTACTTCTGATTACAGTGGTACCTCAGGTTAAGTACTTAATTCGTTCTGGAGGTCCATTCTTAACCTGAAACTGTTCTTAACCTGAAGCACCACTTTAGCTAATGGGGCTTCCTGCTGCCGCCGCGCCACCGGAGCACAATTTCTGTTCTCATCCTGAAGCAAAGTTCTTAACCCGAGGTAATATTTCTGGGTTAGTGGAGTCTGTAACCTGAAGCGTATGTAACCCGAGGTACCACTGTATCTGCTCTTGTTATGAACTCATGCTAGTTAGGGTACAGAATCAAGAAGTTTCAAAGCTACCAGCAGAAATTAAGGAGAATAAACAGCTTTTGAAGAATAACATTTAGCAATTTCCTTAAAACCCTTTTATTTAATTAAAATGCACTCAAGCTAGGATTGCACTTAGAAACACACACACATCCCTGTGCCTTGAAACAGCTGCACAAGGATGGGGACACTCAGTGCTATTTTTCTAGAAAAAGAGGTGCCGGAACTCACCAGAAACACCTCCCTTGTTCTCTTAGAAGGGCAATGGCACCCACCTGGGGTGTGCCAGAACTGAGTTCCAGTGAGTTCTGGCTGGAAAAAAGCCCTGGGGACACTCAACCCATCACCGTTACGTAAAATAGCACCTGTTAGGATTTCAGGTTGTTGTATAGTTGTAAAAGACACAAGTACTTGGCACTTTAACACTTGTGCCTTCTCCTCAGTGTTTCCTCCCTGCCCCCTTGCAAACTGTGGCTGGTCATGATAATAAAGCCAGCAGAACTAATTGCATACAAACAAGAACAGACTGGTATCAAAAGGTAACTGTGGCCTGGCTAGTCACTGGGGAAGGAAATAGGAAGGAAGCTTTTGATAAGGGCTTGGGTGCTGAAAGCAGAGATCTGCGGCTAGTCTGCTGAAGGCAGGAGGGAGAGAACAAGGGGCTTGGTTAAAGTTTAGCTTAGCCTTTTAGATGTGTTACAAGTAAGCATCAGATCCTGGTTTCTGTTGGCACAGGACCATTTGGCGCTAAGCAACACTGCAAACTAGAGTTCTCACTGTCCCCTTTTCTAAATCCGAGTGCTGTAGCTCAGTGGTACAGCAGCTGGTTTGCATGCAGATGGTCCCAGGTTGAATCTCCAGGTAGGACTGATTGAGACTCCTGCCTGAAACCATACAGAGCCACTGTCAGTCAGTGTTGAGAATTCTGGGCTTGATGAACCAATGGGCTGATTGGAAGCCTCCTATATAGACTCATTAATGCAGGGATACTGAATGTGTGACTCTTCTGTTGTGGGACTACAATCCCTATCATCCCTGGCCATTGGCCATGCTGGCTGGGGAGCTGATAGGAGTTGGTTCCCAACAACACTTGGAGGGCAAAAAATGACCCATCCCTGACTGGAATCGTATCTTGAGCCAGAGAGGAAAGTTTTCATTTTCTTGTGTTGCTTATTTTAATATTACATTTATACCTCACCTTTCCTTCAGGGAGCTTAAGGTGGCATACATGGTTATCTTCCTCCCTATGAGGTAGGTTAGGCTGAGAGACTGTGACTGGTGTAAGATCATTCAGTGAGCTTCGTGACTGAGTGGGAATTCAAACCCTGGTCTCCCACAACAAGCCCAGCACTCTCTTATTCTTATTTTTTCTAATTGAAGTTGCTCCCTTTTTTTAGTTTACAAAAAGTAAACTGAACGCAACTTACAAATACTGGCTTCTCACCAGGTACCTATCTGTTGTGGGGCTGCCAGCTGGCCAGAAAATAAAGTCTGGCCTGTTCTTGTCTCTTGCTGTTGAAAACCAACCTTAGCTTGCAAGGAAGAACAGAGGTTTGATCTGCAGAAATCATCCGCAGTGGGATTCAACATGACTACCTGTAGCTCAAAGACCTCAGGAGTGGCCCAAGCCATTTTGCTGCCTGAGGTAATGGGCAAGATGGTGCATTTCCCATGCCGTGCACAAAATCTGATTAGACTGTTAGTTGAATCTTACTCCACAATTGGTGATTGAACAAAGTCCTCTACCACACCCTTGGGCAGCAAGCAAGCTTAGGGGCTGCAGAGCAGAACACAGGGCACACATTTCTAACCACTTTCCACCCCTTGAAATTTGCCAACTGAGGCAGCTACAGCATGTTGCCTCATGGAAGGGCCAGCCCAGTAATTAAAGGGACATCAGCAGAAGCCAACGCAAAGGTTGTAAGTCCTATGCAAGCAGGCTGCTAGATGACCCTTCTTCTAACAGGCAGAAAGTAGTTAGGTATTCTGTACCTATAAAACAATATTAAGAGACAGCATGTAAAGGGGGAAATGCTTACCTATCAGGGCATTACCTTCCTAAGAAAAACAATTGCTGAATATTTTCCTGTGCACAGCTGTAAGAAGCCTATGAGCTCTTACATGGGGCAGGGAGGAAATCCCAACTTTCTTCATGGCTGCTGCCCATTGGGACTGGTGGAGTGGAAGGCAGGAAGCCCAAACAGTAAGTAGAGTCACAGCCAATGAGAAGCAGAGTCCATCAGTTCCAGTTTTCTCCCCATCTTCCTAAATCTATACATACACATTAAGTGTACTGGAAGAAGCAAAGATCACCAGTGTCGAAGCAATGATTCTTCAACATCAACTTTGTTGGACTGGTCATGTTGTTTGGATGTCTGATTATCGTCTTCCAAAGCAACTACTCTATTCCAAACTTAAAAATGGAAAAAAGTAATTCCTGGTGGTCAACAAAGGAGGTTTAAAGACTCTCTCAAGGCAAATCTAAAAAAAAACTAGAATAAACATTGACATCTGGGAAACACTGATCTGTGAGCACTCCAGTTGAAGAACAGCCTTTACCGAAGGTGTCGTGGACTTTGAAGATGCTTGAACTCAGGATGAAAGGGAGAAATGAGCTAAGAGGAAGGCACATTTGGCAAACCCTCACCATGATCAACTCCCGCCTGGAAACCTATGTCCCCACTGTGGAAGGATGTGTGGATCCAGAATTGGCTTCCACAGTCACTTACGGACTCACTGTTAAGACCATGTTCATAGAAAACAATCTTACTTGGCTATGAGTAATCACCCAGGAAGAAGAAGACTGAACACAAAGAGAAGGCTGGCCTAGGCTCTTGTAGTGCTTCCAGCAAGCACACCTTCGCTAGCAGTCCTTACAAACTGAGCAGATACCAAAGATGTCCCAGGAGGAGGCTACAGAGGCTGCTAGAATGCCTTCTGATCACAGTCATCCTTTGATCACAAAGGGTGCTGGTCAGGCCAGAAGCAAAAGTACACAGTGTGCATTAGCATGAATTGAAGACTCAAAACAATTAGCCAAATATGGTTGCCAGTGCTGCTTTCTCCCTATATGGCAGGTAAGCCAGCTCTGGCAGGGATGCTTCAGATACATTATCTTGGCTGGAAATCATAAGTACACCAGGCCTGACTCACTGTACCCATTTGCTGGCAGGTCTTGGTTTCCATTTCAGAATGGGGGTGGAGAGAAGGAGACGAGCGGGTGGGAGAGTTGCCAGTTTGTTTACTGCCCTCTGCATTATCTTTGTTTGCAAGGGATAAACAGGCAGTGATCATGCTTTTTTCCATGCTGCTGAAGGTAGCGGTGGGAAATCTTCACTGGTTAATTCCTGAATACCCTGTGTTCAAGGCACAAGCTCACTTTTTCTTTGACCTAAGTATGTGGCCGGCCTCAAGGTATTTTCTGGAACTTTATTCAGGAGTAGCATGCCTATGTTGTAAAATGCTTTTTTGAAATTTTAAGGAAGATGTTGAAGCAATTGCAGCTACAGAATCATTTGGGACCCTCCTGCAGTTGGGGATTCCCAAACCTGCCCCTTGTAATCTGACCCAAATAGTGCCTCTGATTAACACTCCTGCTTTCTGATGCCAGCACAAGACAAGCCTACTGAAATTCCACCAAAAATGTGTGCAAAGTTCAGTTGGCAGGAAAATCCTCACTGCCTCATCCTATCCAGGTTTACTCAGAATAGGAGGAGGTCCTGTTGAATTCACTGGGGCTTACTCCTTAGTAAGTGTACATAGGATTACAGCCTTAAGCAATACCTAAAAAGATATGACCTGGAGGGTAGGCGAGAGATTTGCACATATGTATTTGATAAGGAGGGATGCGGCTTGCCGATCAGAAGGTCGGAGGTTCAAATCCCCGTGATGGGGTGAGCTCCCGTTGTTCGGTCCCTGCTTCTGTCAACCTAGCAGTTCAAAAGCATGTCAAAGTGCAAGGAGATAAATAGGTACCGCTCTGGCGGGAAGGTAAACGGCATTTCCGTGCGCTGCTCTGGTTCTCCAGAAGCAGCTTAGTCATGCTGGCCACATGACCCGGAAGCTGCACGCCGGTTCCCTCGGCCAGTAAATTGAGATGAGTCGTCCGTGACTGGACCTAATGGTCAGGGGTCCCTTTACCTTTACTATTTGATAAGGAGAGCCTGTAGATTGAGACAAATGCACCCACTCTTCATTGTGTGTTGTGAACCCAGTGTCATTCTTTTTTTCAGAAGCAGATCTGTGAGCTGGTGTGTGTGTGGGGTGTATGGGGAAACAGCTGCTTCTAACAAGTTATGTTTCATGTCTGATGCACAGTAACTGCAAATGTCACTGTATACTGAGGCAAGTGTTTGCTTCAATCTATCTGTGAGTGTACATCTCACACCAATGCACAGTGCGAGTCTTTAGTGTAATCCATTGACTCATTTAAAATTGGCAGTGTCAACCCTTGATAGATAAACGAGGCTACCTCTCCCTGCTATGCCATGAAGAGGAGAGTTAAATTGCCACAAATGTTTAAATTGCCTTGGCCTACAAACCCGGGAGTAAGTACAATTGAACCCTGTGACATCTGAGAAGAAATATACTGGATTGCACTGCTAATTTTGTAGTGCCAGGTTTTATTCTTCTTTGTTTGCAACTGTTCTGGGATTTGCAAAAGAAGGGCCTTGCTCTGGAATCAATTACTCCAAAGGCCACCTTGTTTAGCTTTTTTTTCCCTTCTTCTAAAAGTTGCTAGCTGGATGCTCCAGTCTCTGGCCTTTGGAGGCTGCCTGCCTCTATAGCTGAATATTCTAGTGGCAGTTTAGCTATGTGAAACATTCCATCAGTTCATTCTCTCTAGAGAGTAATCAATGAGAATTTAATTGTCTGAAAGGGCTCCGAGTAAAATCAAACAGCAGGTACATATGCACAATTTTTAACAAATGTGCTTACAGAAACTGCAGGTGACGAAAACCACAACAGAGGCATTTCCTCTTCTTTCATACATAGGAAGAAAGCCTCTTCTAAGATGATGGCTGTTATATATATCTGCATCTTTTAAAATAGGGACAGTGAGCCTTTTCCCAATCCCACAGGTTGTTGAGAAAAAAGTGCTTGGAGTGGCGTATGCCTTTAACTGAGTAGCAGCCCTAATTCATAATTATGGATAGACCTGGATTCCATTTATCTAAACTTTTTCAGAACAGCAACCCAAGTTGGTGGCCACCACAATACCTTGTGGCAGTAGGTTCCATAGGTTAATGGCCTAGCATGTGAAGAAATGCTTCCTTTTGTTAGTCCCGAGCCTACAGTCAACCAGCATCAGTGTGTGACTTCAAGTTAGAAATATGAGAGAGAGGAGGAAAATACCGTATTTTTTGCACCATAACACTCACTTTTCCCCTCCTAGAAAGTAAGGGGAAATGTCTGTGCGTGTTATGGAGGAAATGCCTACGGGTGGCATGCCTACGGATTTTCCTCCTCTAAAAACTACGTGCGTGTTATGGTCGGGTGCATGTTATAGAGCGAAAAATATGGTACATTTCCAGCTACACCATTCATAATGTTATAAGACTTATACTATGCTGCAAAGGTATAATGAATTTAGCCCTCCCCTCCCCCCTATAGTTTTAAAAACCTTTTCTTAACTAATAGTGGCCTGCTTCCTGTTGCCTTCAGAAAGCTCTTTTCCAGGCATTTGGCCTTGTCAAATCAAGCATTATCCACTGCTTAGCACAAATGGTTTTTTTTGCGGGCAGATTTAACACTGGTTTCTCTGTCTTCCCTTAGTCACCCATCTGCCTCCAGACCCAGAACTTTACTATATTTGGGAAAGGGACCATGTAAGTCTCTTGGCAGGGTTTACTGGTTTCCTCTTAGAGCCACGCTCTCTCCTGGGTCCTAACACAAACCAATCCAACAGTAAGGGAGCAGACAGCTGTACACTAAAGTCAGGTTGCTTGGGCCTATAAGGGGATTTAAGTTACCTTCAGTTCTCTTCCAGTTATTGTCTCTTAAACGCTTTTCAGGGCAGGCAGGAGGGAGGCAAAAGAAAGATGAATGGCAGGCAAGGGGATATTTAAGCAAAAAACTAACTGCATATTTTGCAATCACAGGATTTTTTCGAAGTCCCACACCCACAAATAGACCAAATCAAAAGGAATTCTTTTTCAGACTAATTCCAGACTAACAGCAGCATAGGGAATAAGATAGTCTTTTTTAAAATAATAATAATAATAATAATAATAATAATAATAATAATAATTACCTGGAGCAAACAATAGGGTTAACAAATTAAAATTGCTCTGGATTGTAAACAGAGGGGGGTTGTATTTTTAAATAAATGAGCACATGCATGGCCAAATCAATTTAAAATCATATCAATTTAGAGAAACATTCTCTGCCCTCATCTTGAAGTTTCCATAGATGCAATGGGACTTATTTACAAAAGTTGTTTGTTTATTCATTTGTTTGTTTATTTAAATGATCTCTTGTTGATATGAAATAATGTGGGGTGGGGAATAAGGTACCCAAAATCCACTGCTGGCATGTTATTGATTTACTTTTCTACCAGCCACAAGGAAAAGAAGGCTATTAGGATAACGTTGTTGCCCTCTGTTCCATCCTGGGGCAGTCAGCTCCAAAGGTTCGTGATGTGAATAGAGAGAAAACTTGAGCTTGAAAGCTAAATACCAAATAGCTTGAAGCTTTGTAATAGTGAAGAGAAGGGTCCCTTCTATCTTCTTGCTTTGCTTTCACTATTTGCCTTTTATTCAGGGCAGGCCTGAAAGAACATGTCAACCAAAAACAGTTTTTCCATCTGTGAATTTATTCATTACATGTGAATAAATACCCAAAGCCCACCTGGTTTTGGTGCCTGTCTAGGACTACATACAGAACTTGTTAGGCACCCAGCAGGGCCCCATTACAAGGCTCGTGCGCTGCGTTTGGTCTGAAAAAACATGCCTTATCCAGGCCCATACTGGGTGCTAGGAACAGTTCCAGCTGCCTTGTGTCCCAAAGTTGATTTATTTGTTGTGGTGTGGTGACTGACCTTGCTATCAGCTCCCTGCCCCCATGGATTTTACCACCTTTGTTCCTTACCAAAGGTTTGTTTTCTGCCAGATTCATCTCTTCTTGTTACACATTGTCTTGAACAGAGGGTTCAAGGACTTCTCAACAAACCCCACAAGCCAGTTTTGGCAATCAGTCAGAAGTGTGTCCTGCCAAGCCTGCTGCATCATACTCCACTTGAACGTAAGAACATAGGAGTCCTGCTGGATCAGGCCCAAACTCTGTTCTCACAGTGGCCAGCCAGATACCCATAGGTAGCCTGCAGACAGAAGCTGAACACAACACCACTTGTGCTCCCCAGTATATTGCTTCCAACAGTGCAGGTAAAATATAGTCACCATGGTTAGCAGCCACTGGCAGCCTTATCTTCCAAGAATAATAGAATCGTAGAGTTGGAAGGGACCTGAAGGGTCACTTAGTCCAACCCCATGAAATGTAGGAATCTCAGCTAAAGCATCTAAAGCATCTCAGCTAAAGCATCTGTGGCAGATGGCCATCCAACCTCTGCTTAAAAACCTCCAAGGAAGCAGAGTCCACAACCTCCCAAAGGGGGTCCGTTCCACTGTTGAACAGCTCTTGCTGTCAGATAGTTTGACCTGATGTTTGGCTGGAATGTTTGGCTTCTTGTAACTTGAAGCCAATGGAGCAATTTGTTGGACACTACATTCTTGGCAGAGTTTGAGTTCCAACAGATATTGGGGAAGTCGAAGTCACTCGTGACTACTCTGTCTCTCCTTTTTGAATGTTTGGTAATCTGCTCTAGGAAGGCGCCGTCCAGGTCATCAGTCTGGCTTGGAGGTCTTTAGCGGACAGCCACACTTAAGGTCACTGTTGTTTCCCTCTCCTAGTTTCAATTTGCTTTCTGTGCTCCAGGTCATGGATTTCTTCACAAGTGTACACATCCTTTACATGCTGCTGCTCCTCCCTTTCAGTTTGGTCTATTCCTTTTGAACAGGTTATACCCCTCAATTCCTACATTCCAGTCATGAGTCTCATCCCACCAGGTTTCAGTAATGCCTACCAGGTCATACTTACCATCCTGCATTTAAAGTTCCAATTCATCTTGCTTGTTTCCTATATTCTGTGGAGTATACTCATTTGTGTAGAGACAACTGAAATCATGAGTAGTTCCCTCCAGCTGCTTCCTTCTTGTAGTTTATTGCTCTTTAGCAGGTTTCTGGAGCACCACCTCAGTTTCCTGTGCATCTATGAAGCGATTATCCCCAGTACCAGGTGTTCTGTAAAGTTGCCTCCCTCTCCCTCAAGATCCAGTTTAAAGCTCTCCTGATCAGGTCTGCGAGACTCTTAGCAAACACGTTATTTGTCTAATCCACTGTTTAACTATGCACTATTTGAAGAAGTAATTTCTTTTGTCTGTCTTGAAATATTTAAGCCTGCAGCTTTAATACAAGTCCCAAGGTCTAGTATTATGGGTGGGGGCGGGGCGGGGGGCGGGACTTTACTCATCCTCTTGCCCCATGACATTTTTATACATCTCAGTCATGTCTCCTCTTACTTGTCCTTTTTTTTCTAAATTGAAAAGCTGCCGACTTTATGCATCATGCAACTTGAGCACTATGTTACTTTGGCATCAAACCTTGACTCAACTACCTCCTCCAGGTTGGTAGCTTTGAATTCTCAGCCAGGAGTCACAGGTTGTGCGCATGTGAGTGTGTTCAATTAGTGTGATGCAAGAATTTCTGGTGCAAACCATGACAACTGCTCAGAAATTGTCAGATCTTGGAGCAAAAAAAAAAAAAGAAAGAAAGAAAGAAAGAAAGAAAGAAAGAAAGAAAAGAAAAGCATTTCAGTTTTGAAATCAGTAATTAAAAATTAGTGCAGTTTTGAAAGGTTTCCAATTGTATCCAGGCACAGACAAACCTGCTCCTTCTTCTCAGGGGCTATCATGCAAAATTTACTTACAATATCTTAAATCTGGTTAAAATCAATACAGCTTTGAAAGGTTTAGTTCACTGTCTTGATTCAGAATAGTTTCCAAATGTATCCAGACATAGACAAAAAACCGTTTCCTTGAACTGAGGAACCACCATGCAAAATTTAGCTATGAGACAACTTTTCTGAAAAAGGATTCAAATTATAAGAATGGAAATTCCAACTGAACACCAAGAGTAACTTTTGGGCAGTAAGAGCTGTTCAACAGTGGAACAGACTCCCTTGGAAGCTGGTGGAGACTCCTTTCATGGAGGTTTTAATGCAGAGGCTGGATGGTAATCTGTCAAGGATTATTTAGATGTGATGCCTGCATTGCAGGGGGCTGGACTAGATGACCCTTGGGGGTCCTTTCCAACTCTACAATTTACTTACTTACTTACTTACTTACTTACTTACTTACTCACTCACTCTAGTACAGTGGTGCCTCGCAAGACGAAAAGAATCCGTTCTGTGATTCTCTTCGTCTAGCGGTTTTTTCGTCTTGCGAAGCAAGCCCATTGACGGATTAGCGGATTAGCGCTATTAGCGGCTTTTAGCGGCTTATCATCTTATTGGATCAGCTGATAAGCGGCTTAGCGGCTTAGAAAAAGGGGGTGGGGGAAGGGGAAAAAACCAGCAGGAACTCGCAAGACATTGTCGTCTTGCGAAGCAAGCCCATAGGAAATTCGTCTAGCAAAGCACCTCCAAAACGGTTAAACTCTTTCGTCTAGTGAGTTTTCCGTCTTGCGAGGCAATCGTCTTGCGGGGCACCACTGTAGATGTATTTTATTGATATTTACCTAAATATGTTCAGATGTATAGAGGTTCTGGCTGTTCTATAATGACTTGCGCATGTCCCCTATCTATACCACCCCACAGGAAGGCCCCCTCAGTAAAAAATGACCGGCTATGGGCCTGCACTCAACTCTTTGCTCAATATGATACCCAGTTCTCTCAAACGGTCCTCTTAAGTACTGGTTTCCAGACCCTTTGTCACCTTCCTCTGCACAGATTCCATAACTGGACACAGTATTTCAGGTATGGTCTGACCAAGGAAGAACTGGGCATTAATATAGCTTCCCTTGATCTGGACACTATACAGTGGACACTTGGGTTGCGAACGTGATCCATGCGGGAGGCACATTCGCAACCCACAGTGTTCACAATCCGCCGTGCCGCATCTGCGCATGCGTGGGTAGCAATTTGGTGCTTCTGTGCATGCGCAAAGCGCGATTTAGTGCTTCTGAGCATGCGCGCCTGTTGAAACCCAGAAGTAACCTGTTCCGGTACTTCCCGGCTCCGGCGTGTCCGTAACCTGAAAAAACATAACCTGAAGTGTCTGTAACCCCAAGGTATGACTGTACTTCTGTTGATGCAGGTTTTTTTGTTGCTGTGTTACACTGTTGATTCACGTTGTTGTCTACTAGGACCCCCTAGAACAGCCTTTCTCAACCTGTGGGTCCCCAGATGTTGTTGAACTACAACTCCCATCACCCCTAGCTAGCAAGGCCAGGGATGATGGGAGTTGTAGTCCAACAACATCTGGGGACCCACGGGTTGAGAACCACTGCCCTAGAAACTTTTCACACATACTCTTGGCAATCCAGGTATCCCCCATCCTGTATGTGTGAAGCTGGTTTTTCCTGCCTAAGTGTAGAGCCTATTGAAATTCATTTTGTTGGTTTGGGCCCAGTTCTCCAGTCTCTTAAACTCTCACCAACTTGGGGAACAACCAGCAATGCTCCTTCAGATGGTCTCAGTGATTGAGCTGGGATATAAGAGTTCAGGCAATCCCTGAGATACCCTTGTCCTAAGTTGTTGTTCAGGGCTCTGCAAATTAATACAAGAACCCTGAATCTGGCTCAGCAGTAGATGGGCAGCCAATGCAGCTGTTGGAACAATGGTGTTACATGATCTCAGCCAGAAGCTGTCAGCTGTCTGGCCACCACATTCTGCACCAGCTGGAGCTTCCAAGGCAGATCCAGGAGCAGCCCCACATAGAAAAACATTACAGCAACCCAGACTTGACCAGTGCATGGACTACAGTGGTCAGGGTATCCCAGACCAGGAGTAGTCATAATTGCAACGTATATGAAGATGGTAATAATAATAATAATAATAATAATAATTTATTTATTTATACCCCACCCTTCCCGGTTCAAAAACCATGCTCAGGGCAGCTAACAACAAATTTAAAACACTTAATTGTAAAAGCAGCATAAAATACAGTATAAAAACATGGATAACAATAAAATTCAAAATTCAGAAATCAATTTGGGGAAATAAGCATTAGAATAATCCCCAGGGCTAGCTGGCTAAATTGGTCCTACTTGGGCCAGCGAGGAGGCCAGGGGAGAATTAGCTGTGGGGTCTCAGAGCAGGTAATCTTCATAAAAGGGGAAGGGGAAGGAAGAGAAGGGAAATAAAATAAAAGGCCAGGCGGAATAGCTCTGTCTTACAGGCCCGGCGGAAGGAGGTTAAATCCTGAAGGGCCCTAGTCTCATAGGACAGAGCATTCAAACATGTCGGAGCCATCACTGAAAAGGCCCTGGCGGAGGATAGTCTGACTTCCTTAGGGCCCAGGACCTCTAAACTATGGTTATTCATGGACCTTAAGGCCTTTGTGGGGCATGCCAGGAGAGGCGGTCCCATAAATACGAGGGCCCAAAGCCACAAAGGGCTTTAAAGGTCAAGACCAGCACCTTGAACCTGACCCTATACTCCACCAGGAGCCAGTGCAACTGGTAAAGTACTCCTAGCCACAGAAGACACTTTGGCGTCTGGTGACAGAGACATACTTGGGCCTGGAGCATCAGCCCAGCCACATGATGGTTAAGAAGTGCAAGGGTTATGCAGTTGGGTCATCATGAGAGCACTGGGTGTGTGGATTTCTGCAGCATGCCCTTTCATACACAGCGCTTTCTCAGCCTCAGTTCAGCAAATGGAAATAACACTGAGACAGATGATTTCCTGTTTCACAACATCATGGCCAGATTTACACAACCACTTTGCAGACTTTTCTTCTTCTTGAAAAAATTGTGAAAACATCTCCCCCCAATTCCAACAGTAAGCATGATTCTTTAGAGGTTAAGTAGGTCCATCCACATTCTGCATTTAAAAGACTACCATATGACCATATGCAGTCATGGCTCCCCCCCCGCCCCCAATCCTGGGAAGTGTAGCTTGTTAAGGGTACTGAAAGTTGTTAGAAGACTCCCTATTAACTACAATTCCTAGAGTTCACTGGGAAGAGAGACTGATTCTTAAACCACTCGGGAAAACGTAGCTCTGCAGCAGACACCAACTTTGATGGAGGACGCTGCAGTCAACAACTTCTAGTCGTGATGGCTGGTTATTGCTTCCAGTCCTGGTGGTGATATGCTTCTTAATTAGGCCATGTCCACATTCCTGTTTACTTTGTGTTTCCGAGGGCTGAGAAACATCAGTCTTCACCTGATGTTATCCAAAAGGCATATGTATCTTGTATTTTGTTAGAAAATACAATTGCTTGATGTGTTGTTTCTCAAACCAGCTTCACACCCATAGGAGTCCCTAAGCTGTTCTGAAGTCATCTCTAGTCAAGGTGTGAACAGCTTTGCATAGGGCACATATATCCTCACCCCATCAACCTCTCCTGGAGTGTACAGAAATGAAGCTGATACTAATGAAGCTGTGCTGATGTGAACAGTTGTTGTGCGTGTGTGTGTGGGAATAGCTGTGAAACACACTGAAAAAAACTAACGTAACTGAGCTCTAAGTGTGGTATAGAGGTTAGAGGGGTCAATTAGGGGTGGGGACCTGGATCCATTGAGCACACCAGGTCCTTACTTCCTCCGTGGGACATGTTTTTGACAAGTGAGCCCTGCCCACTTGTCACTCACATGATGTCGCAGTGATGCCAGGTGACCCATGACGCAGTTTGGAAGCAAAGAAACAGCATTTTGCAAGTGTTGATGATCAGTTGGGCAGGTGCCAGGCATCCTCATTTGGCCTGTGAGATTGTTCTGGCTAAGCTACATGCACCTGCCCCTACACCTGATATCCAGTGTGACATCAGATGTGGGGCAGGTAAAGACATGGTTGGGCAGAAAGTGGGCTTTGCTGGCCACTGCAAAACCTGCACATGGGTTGAAATCAACACTCAGCAATGATGCCCACTGGTTGATTGTAGGGTCTGATGGGAAGAGTAAAATGGAGGAAAGACACATGTACACCACCTTGAAATTTTTGGAGGAAAGGTGGGATGTAAATGTAATTAAAATGATGGTGACAACAACAACAACCAGTTGCTATGGAATAACACTGGGAGAGGTTTTATTATTGGGTGCAAAACAGGAAAAAAGATGCTATGACTCTCAGGCTGTGCACCCAATTACTGTTTACTCCAATTCCAATGGGCTCTGTCATTTGAAGCCACACAGGTGTTTAGCCACAATCCACCTGTGTCCTTGAGTTTCTTGAGATGCCTTTTCTCTCAGCCATTCCACCCAGTTTGAACATGTAAGCCATGGCTAAGCTGAGGTGTGTACATTTCAGACATCCATTGCACACCCAGATTACAGCGTGCGCGCAGAGGGTGGCTTCATTGAAAAGCAGCTTCAGGAATTGCAGGCATGGGAAAACAAATCAGGCCATTTGCATCAGGTTAAAAAATTCATTTCCCCTCCCTGCAGTCTACAGGAAGATTAAATTGTGACATGAAAAGTCTCAGCCTAGCCTTGATCTGATACAGCAGGCCTCCTGGCTCTCTTCTGCTTTTCTCTCCCACTTCAGTATTGATAATGTTCATAGGTGCACAAACTAGAGGCTGAAAGACACTCCCCCCCCCATCTCCTTTAGCAGCAGTGTAGCAGTTAGAAAGTCAACAGGTGAAACTTCTCCATCTCGTGCCTATGCTGGGATAGCCACATCTGTTGAATTTTTGTCTGCAGCAATTAAAGGCACAGGTCAGGAGCTCCTGTAACGGCGGCCGCTGGTTAAGTTACTGTACAACCCTACTGCTGATCAAGCGAGGAGTTGCAGATGGCGGCGTCTTAAGGAATGTAACTCTGCCCTGTAGCGGGCGTGCACTAGGACCCAGCGTTGCCGCCAACAGCGAGTGCAGACACACCTGTTTTCCAAGATAAGACCAAACAGACAGGGCGAGCGAGTGCGCAGGGGGCGAGACGGAGAAGGGGAGAAGTCTCACGTCTGGCTCCCAGTCGGGCTGCGCAAAGGGGCTCTTTCTGGCCAGCCTTTCCCTCTGCTTGCTCTGCCAATTCGCGCGCTTAGCGGAGCGCACGGACCGGTCGCTAGCAAGACAGCTGGAAGGAAGCGACCGCCGACGCCTCCAGCCCGACGTCCTTCGTCGTGGCATCTGGGCTGCTTCTCGCCCCCGCCCCCCGCTGCTGACTTCTTGTCGTTTTCTCTTTTTTCCCCTTCAGCGGAGCTGAGCTGGCCCGAAGACCCCCGACGGCGACAGCGCGCTCTGGCGGAGTGAGAGTGGCTGCGGACGCCGCCGTCTTGTTCTCAGCGGAGAAGGGAGACACGCCTCCCTCAGTTAAAAAGCGAGGGACTTCGGGTTTCGCTGCGCTTTAGAGCCGGAGGGTGCTGGAACTCCCACGTGGCCTTTGGAGCGAAGGAAATAAAAAGCGGCTGTTTCTGGGAAGACCCTCTTCGCCTTGAATCGGTCGCGAGGGACTCAGGACTTCTTCGCAGGCTCGAAACACGATCAGGATCGATGCCGGAGAAGCCACCGGGATTAAGCCTGGTTTCTTCGTGTGAATGTTCTTGGCCTCATCGAGGCCTCCTTTCTCCCTCTGAGTCATCTGACTCGCTGATTTCTGGATCTGTCTAGGGTCGCCTTTGCGCTTGGCTTCCCGGCATTGACTCTGGGAAAGAGCCATACTAAGTTTTCTGGCGTTTTGGAAGAACAGCCTCTGAAGCCGCGACGCGGTTGCCGTAGAAACTCGGTTGCCGGGGTCTCAGTTTTGCGCTTCTCTTCCCTTCCGCAAATGGGTGTGGGTGCAAAGGGGAAAGAACGCTTCTGGAGCTGGACCCCTGAATCGCCCGCTCTTCACTCCATATTGTAGGCTGGAGCCTGAAAAAAGGGAAACTGTGCAGAGTGGTGCATGTCCTGGTTTGTTTGCAGAGACAGACTACCTGCTGGTGGAAAGAGACTGTTGTCTGTAAAAAGGAACTTGGGTCAAAATTACTGGTCGCCTCCTCTTTAGGGTCCCAAAGCCTCCATTGGAGGAGATCAGCTCTGGACTGGAGGGTCAGAGGGCCCCAGGATGGACACTGTGTGTAACAGTTCCAGTGGGGAATGGTCAGACCAGGTCCTTCCCAGGGTGGCAGGGTACCAACCCCGCCACGTAGTGCGCAGAGTCGCATCCCAGACGGTGACCAAGGTGAACCCACCCATAGGGATCGCCTTTATCACCCTCCTCTACTGTGCAGAGATTTCTTCTGCCTGCGTCGTGAGCTATGCCTACAGCTGCTCCAATGATGTCTTCTGGCTCTCCCTGACTCTCCTCTTGATGCTGATACCTGCCGTCATGGACCAACTTACCCTCATCTTTGTGAACCGGGACCTGACTAGTGACCAGCCCTTTATCCTTTTCATGCATCTTGTGTTGCTGGGTCCTCTCATCAGGTGAGCCGTGCTAGCAACTTTGTTTGGAGAAGGTGCCATATAGCTCAGTGGTGGAGCATCTGCCTCACAAACAGGGGGGTCCCAGGTTCAATCCCCAGCATCTCCAGGTAGCATTGGGAATTTCCCCTGTCTCAACTCCTGGAGAAGCCCCTGCTGTAGAAAGTACTAAGCTAGATGAAGCAGTGGCTAGGGAAGGACTGTAGTAGCTCAGCGGTAGAGCATCTGATTTGCATGCAGAAGGTTCCAGGTTCAATCCCTGGCATCTCCAGGGAGGGCTGGTGAAATACTTTTTGCTTGAAACCCTGGAGAGACACTGCCTGTCAGTGCGGACATTACTGAGCTAGAAGGGGCAATTGCCTGTCTCCATATAAGGCAGCTTCCTAATTTCCTCCCCCTGCCCACCCCCTTCAACTTTACTCAGCAGGGAGCTTTACCCAGCAGGGAGCTGAAGGGTTCTTTGTGTAGAACTGCAGTCATAAACTCTGAGCTTAGAAAGAAGAGATGCAGGTAGATGCAAGTCCACAGAGCCTAGGACTTGCCGATCAGAAGGTCGGTTCGCATCCCCGCGACGGGGTGAGCTCCCATTGCTTGGTCCCTGCTCCTGCCAACCTAGCAGTTCAAAAGCACATCCAAGTGCAAGTAGATAAATAGGTACCACTCCAGCAGGAAGGTAAACGGTGTTACCGTGCGCTGCTCTGGTTCACCAGAAGCGGCTTAGTCATGCTGGCCACATGACTCAGAAGCTGTATGCCGGCTCCCTCGGCCAGTAAAGCGAGATGAGCGCCGCAACCCCAGAGTCATCTGTGACTGGACCTAATGGTCAGGGGTCCCTTTACTTTTACCTTAGAAAGAAGAAAGCAAAAGGCAGTGGCAAGGTACTGTGTGTGTGTCCCCTGAAAACAGGCAATACCATATTTAATTGAATGTAATGCACACCTTTTTTGGCCAAATTATGGTGTGCATTAGGGTGCGCATTAGATTTGATGGCGGCAGCAAATACTTTTTTGGTTTCAAGGTTTTGAAAATTGAGTTGTGTGTTAGATTCGATGGTGCATTAGTTTCGCATAAATACGGTAACGTCTTCCATAAATGATACAGCACCCTATTATGCTTCTTAAGGTTGCTGCTCCCGCTCATTCTGCTGAGTGGGGCCCTGGACCTTTGCCACTCAGTAGTGGGGCAGGGGAGCTGGAAGAAAATTCACGTCTGGCAGCCAATGTGCCCCTTTGGTTTCAAATAGTACATGGGTAGACGAGTCTAAAAAGCCTGGAACACAAAACTTTACAGCCCTCTAGTGACTAGGTTGGCTTATTTACCAGAAGTAATGTACTGTATTTAGTGTTAACTTCTGACTAAACTAAGCGTCCCGGAGCAAAAAAATACATCAGGAAGCTGCGTTTGGTCAGAATCAAGTATATACTTCCAGAGTTAATGCTAAATACATTGCTTCTGGTAAATGAGCCACTATAGCTGCTAGAGGGCCATGAAAATTTGTGCTCTGGACTTTTGAGACTCTTTTACCCATGTACTATCAGAAACCAAAGGAGCAAATTGGAAGCCAGGTGTTAAATATATTGGCATTATTTCATCTCTCCTATCCCACCACACAATTCTAGCCTCAGAGGCAGTTTTAGGGTAGTGCAACCCGTTCGGCCACATTGGGCGTTGTGCTGCACGGGCCATCACAACAATGCTGTAGAACGGAACGTAGAGGTCACCCCAATTTTAGCATCACACAGGGTAGTGCTGAAATTTGAGAGCCCAAAGCTTGCCAATGCTAGCCTGATGGTAGCTCTGGCCAAGTGCCATTCAGAATACTAAAAACTCATCTGTCCATTTGGAAGTGCCATTCGGCACTCCTAGCATCATTGCATAGGAATTGGGAACTTCAGGTCGGGGGGGGGGGCAAATACGGCCCTCTAGACATATCTAACTGGCTCTCGAGACTCTCACTAGGCCACGCCCCTTCTCCAGGCCACATCCCCATTCACGGTGCTCTGCTTTTGCTTGGCTGGAACGTGCCCTTGTTAACAATGCCTTTCACTTTCCTGGAGGGTGACACAAGTGGTGTGTGTGGTGTTTGTGTGTAGGAACCTTTGAATTTTTTTGCAGCTATAATGTAGACCACTATAGAAATGTAAGTATCACACCTGTTGCTCCATCCTCTGACCCTTCCCACCACCAGCAAGCAGCCTACCAGAAGACTGTCTGCAAGGGCATACAGCTCTTACTCTGACAAAGGTTCCCCACCCCTGAACGAACAGGAGCCCCGGCCCCCACTTCCAGTCCTGTCTTTGCAAGGGCTAAAACACCAATTTCACTATGAAACTGGAAAGCTGCAGGATTCATTGACTTGCAGAAGATGCTGCACTTTGGGGCTGTGATTTTTGAAGCATAAAGCATGCACAGCCCTTGGTTGTCCCACACCTTGGTGCAACTGACACATGGCGCACATGGGGCCAGATTGCCCAACTCAAACAAGCAAAACCTAGCCTTCATGGGATGGGGGCGGTGGGACTGAATGGGGCAGCAGTGCTGGAAGGAGGCAATTTAATCCCCGCACTCCACATGCCATTTTCACAAGCAGAATTTATTCTCCAAAGATATCTTTAGTCCCACTGTGGGGAGAAAAGTTCTTGTTCCCACGGTGCTGCTGTCCTGATCCAATTAGACCTCCCTCCATGAATCTCTCCCAAGTTAAGAAACAAAACAGCAGGAGATCCAATCACATAGGAAGCTGCCTTATACAAAGTCAGACTATTGGACCATCTACCTTGGTACTGTGTACACTGGCTGGCAGGGGCTGTTAGGGTTTCAGATGAGGAGCTTTTCCTAGCCCTACCTGGAAATGCTGGGAATTGAACCTGGAACCATCTGCATGCAAAGCAGATGCTCTGCCCCTGAGCTATCATGGTCCCCATTGAACTACCACCCTCACAGATGTATCATCATGTCTACTTTGTCCCTCCATCGTTTATACTACTGTAGGACTTCAGACACAGGTGTAGTGGAGGAGCCAGAGACTGACATGCAAGTTGGACTGATGGGTTAATTGGGTGGCAGTGCAGGAGCAGGTAAAAGGTGAGCAGCCTGCTACTTGAATCACCTCCAAAGGGTCTTGTCCAAATGTTTTCAGGTGGGACCCCAGAAGTGAAGTGAGAAGAACTCCAGAGTTTTGAAAAGCTGCTTCACACTAGTTTCTTAAGGGAGCTGGGAGTTGTTAGGAGACCCCTACTCCCCTCACAGAGCAACAATTCATGGGGAAGAGGGATTGACTGTTAAACTGGGAATTGAAGTTCTTTGAGGGGAATAGTGTTAAGTTGTGGGCGAACATATCAGACAACACAGCGATTCCTCAAACAGCTCATGTTTATTCAAAGGCCAGAACAGAACTGAACTGAAGAGCTCAGTCAGCCTGCTTATATAGAGCTCCAGAACAACGTACAGTAACTGTAGCAACTTTCTAAAACTATCCAATCACTGAACGTCACTTTCGATCCCTCATTTGCATAACTATCTACAGTATCCCCCTGCTGGCCCAGGGTGAGAACTTCAGTACATAACAAATAGGGGTCTCCTAACAACTCTTAGCACCCCTAACAAATTACAGTACCCAGGATTCTTTGCAGAAAGCCTGACTGTTTGAAGCAGGGTTCGCCAAACTTGGGTCTCCAGCTGTTTCTGGACTACAGTTCCCACCATCCCTGATCACTGTTCCTGCTAGCTAGGGATGATGGGAGTTGTAGTCCAGCAACAGGGGAGAGCCAGTTTGGGAAACCCTGGTTTAAAGTATGATACTTTCTTTTTGCCTTGCGAGCACATCCCAGCTGCCTTCAGAGAATCATATGCGCTCTGTAACGATGGGAATTTGCTGTTTTCAATCTGCTTGCTTTCCAAGGTGAAAGGTCGTTGGCTGCCTCCTTTAGGCAGCATAGCAAGGAAACTGGTTTGATCCCATGAGTCAAACAGGGGGGTGGGTGTCAGCAAAGGCTGTAATTCTTAACTCTGCCTCTGCTTGTCCAGATGTTTCATTCTCCACTCCCCACCCCCAGTCTCTGCTTTGCTCTTCTTTCACCTCTTTGAGTGCAGGAAGGGAACTGGGTGGGGAGCTCATTTTGGAATGCTCTTCACATTGGAACCCCACCCCCCACAAACTTTGGAGGCTGCTGTTCTGCCACTTGTGAATGTGGTTGTTGTGGAACACAGTGCAGAAGAGAAATAACATGCATAAATTTTACATTCATTGTTATAGACAGATGTGGTTTTCCTTGCTCAAGACGCAAGGCTTTATGTTCTTAATTAAAAACATTTATACCTGCTTTTGTCACGCTGATGCCCTCTTGATATTTTGGGCTGCAACTGCAATCATGCTTCTGCCAGCATGGGTTGGAGGCTGATGGGAGTTGTAGTCCAAAACATTTGGAGGGCACCAGGTTGGGTAAGGCTCCTTTGTAGCCTGCCATCTACCAGCTTTACAATCCCCAAGGCAGCTTAACAAAATACTTTTGCTTTGTTACTTGCTGCATTAATATCCCACATCTCCAAGGCACTCAAGGCAGCAGATATAATTCTCCCGAACTCCATTTTATCCTCTCAACAACCCTGTGAGGTTGATAAGACAGAGAGATAGTGACTGGCCCAACTTCACCCAGTGAATTTCACGGCTGAGTGGGTGATTTGAACCCTGGTCCTAGTCTGCACACTCCTAATCACTACAAGGAATTGGCTGCAATTAAATGATGCAGACTATCAGATCATTATCTATTATTATTAGCCAACCAAAGCAGCAAAAGCATGACACTCCTTACAAATTAAAATGGCCAGGACACTCTGAAAGCTCCTTGAAAGAGAACTGCCTTGGGTGGTGACCTGAAAGCCAGCAGGGAAGGAGTGAGGCAAATGTGTCCCTGCAAAGGAAGTCCCACAGTTGCAGTGGACCTGACGAGGAGTCCCATGTACTCATCTACTGTACTTTGAGTGGTGAGAGCCCATGGAGCAGAGACTCCACACAAAAAAACCCACACCTTAAGTTATCAAACAATCCTATGCATGTCTATTCTGAAGAAAGCCCCACTGAGTTCAATGGGACTTGCTCCCAGGTTAAAGTGTGTAATATTGCAGCCTTAATATACGTAAGAGAAAGGAGCGCGTCTGTAGGTATGCTGGCCCCAGATCATTTGGGATTTTAGAATTCAAACTTTGAATTGGGCTGGAGAACTAACTTGAAGCCAGTGATGCTGTTTATGGTTTAGTGGAACATGCACAGGTTGGAACAAGACCAGGCAAGCCCCAGTGTTGTGTGTTTCCTTTCTTCCACGTGGCCAGGTGTACTTTAGCAGTGTTTACTTGCTGTTTCCCTTAAAGTTAGCATGTTCCTGTGTCTGACTCCAGGATTGTGGTTTGCTGCAACTAATGGTTCATTTAAGCAAGCCAGCTTCTTCATGCCAAATGCTTCTTCTTTCTCCAGCTTAAGCCTGAAGTACAAAATCATTAGGGTTCTCCCTCTCTGTCCTGCCAGCCCTGTTGGCCAGCATTCCTCTGACTGGCCAAGCCGGGAAGGTCCTCTTCTCTGCCTGCTTTTACCCTGTGCTTTATTTAGCCCTCATTTATTTGCCCTGTGCTCTACCCTTCAATTTCAGTCTTCCCCCTCCCTCTCTCACTGGTGAGGGAATGGAGTGAAGCTGCCGTCAGTACTATTCTTAGCATATGGAACTCGTCAAAGAGCCATTCTTTAAGTTTTCTGTTTGCGGACTTCGCCTCCCTTTCATTCCAGGTTGAACGAAGCTTTGAAAGCATAATGCACAAGGCAGTTTATGGGGCCTTGGGAGGAGTGGGCAAAGGCAGAGGGATGCAAATTTAGCATGTTTTGGGGCTGGATCATTCATGTGAGATGGCGAGAGGCTACCGGATTCCTCAAAATAACAAAAAGTCTTGTGTCACCTTAAAGACTTTAACACTTATTTTGTGACGTAAAAGGCAAATGTAGCCAAGGTTGGTCCATAAGGGAAAAAAAATAAAATCCAAAAGCTGGGTCATAACTTTTATTAGAACCAACCAAAATGCCACAAAAATGTGGCAACTTTTTGAATTCTCCCACCAGGTGAGGTATTATACAAAGCAGGGAGGGTGGCAGTGGGAGGTGGGAATGAAGGAAAACCAAAACAGTGCAGAAATTAGGCTGGATGTGGTAACCATGAAGCCAAATTATAGACCTGGTTCCAAGATGGTGATTGCAGGCTGACGTGAGTCCCTCCCAGGTGTTACAGGTATGAAGTCACACACCTATGGTTCTGAGGTGAAGAAGCCATGGCTGCTCCTCCCCAAATTAATACCTGGTTTGTCATTTCCGGCTTCTAACTTGAAGGATTGCCACATTTTCCTGACAATTTGGTTGGTCCCAAAAAAGGTTTTCCCCAAATTTAGGCTGTGTTCAGGCATGGGGGTTTATTGTATCCATTTCTAATGCTCCCATTTATACCTCATTACCTGTCATTTTGATTAACAAGCTGCCGTGTTGCACTAAATCTTAGATTGTGGGGAAGAGTTGCATGCTCGTCCCATGAGCAGCTGTGGCATGATCATGAGAAACATAGGGAAGTTAACAGGGCTGTGACATAGACTTCCATGAACAAGAGTTCACTTCATCAGATGTGTCAAGTGGATACACAGACAGACACACATAAAGGAATAAAATGGTAAACAGAGAAGTCAGAAAGTTGGTGAAAGGCAAGGGGTACAGTCTCAAATGTTTCTATGCAAAGCTGAGATGTATACAAAATAAACATATTGACGAATATCTTCCAGCTAAGGACACACCTCATGTATCTGATGTAGGCTCTAGCCTACAAAAACATTGACAGACACATATCAAAATCTGATGCATGCTTGCATCTGAGTAATAATTCCCAGGATCTATTCACTTGGAATGGCCTATGAGGTTATGTTCTGCAATTGCTGAACACAGGTTCTGTCAGTACTTTCCTGGTCTCATCCCAAGTCCCTGTAACCTTTGAGTTATGCAGAAGTTTCCAGGTTCTGTCCCCTGAATCTCCAGCTAGAAGCCGGGAAAGACTTGAGTTTCCTGTTTGAAACCCAGAAAAGCTGCTGCCAGTTGGCATAAACACTGCTGAGGTAGACAGATCAAAGGTTTAACTCTGTATATAAGGCTGCTTCCTACATCTGAGAATCCTGTGTATGGTAGCACAGGGATGGGGAAAGCTTTACCAGTTGATATTCTGGCCGCTGTGTAGCCATGAAAAGCACAGGATCTATGTCTGGGGCTGTGTGGACACCATATATTTAAAGCACATGGCTTTTCCCTCAAAGAATCCTGGGAAATGTAGTTTGCTAAGGCTGCTGGGAATTGTAGTTCTGTGGGGTGACTACAGTTCCCAGGATTCTTTTGGGGAAGCAATGTGCTATAAATGTACTTTATGGTGTATATGCAGCCTTGGTCAGAGGTACCGCACCTGCTTTGCATACAAACCGTTCCAGGTTGAATAGGATCAAAACAGACCCTGTTTTGAATCCCTAGAGAGCCTCTTCCTGTCCACACAGCTAATACTGGGCTAGGTGGCCAAAGGCTAGATGGCTTATTCTGATTCAGAATAAGGCAGCTTCCCATGTTCATATGAGTCTGAGTTGGAGAAAGAGGGGGTCTTTGCCTAAAGGAATGACCTCATGGCTCCCTCAAGATGCACACCACCACCGTCCCCGTAGCTACCTGAAAGGCCTAGCCTCTCTTCTTTTAATTGGCACTGCTGGACCTCAGTGCATTAAAAGTTGTTTGCTTTTATTTAAAAAAAAATTAAAAAGAAAAAGAAAAAAAGAGGTGGTCTACTTTAAAAAAAATAAGCTGTCAAAAAGCCAAAAAACAAAACACTGTCAGGTTGGTGGAGCTGAAAGCATGTCGCTCTAGTCGTGGTGAGTCATTCTGGAGGAGAAGCACTGCTTTGTCCCCATCTTGCTGGATCATTCGAAGAGGGTGTGTGCTCTCAGTCTCATATTTTGCCTTGGGAGACAGTTGTGGGTGTGCTGCTTTTAAAACTGTGGGAAAGTCCTGAGCGGCGGACGCGTTCGGAAGCTGGATGTTTATCACCTGCTCGTAGCTAACGTTTGAGATCGGCAGTTTCTTGTTATAGTTACTACTACTTCTGCAGCAACAGATAATGAACCGGAAGGAAATAGGCAACCCCAGTGGAGGGCAGAAAGGAGACAAAGCTCTATTTGCAGACCTTTGGGTGATTTGCTATAGATCTGACTCCAAATCGTGCAGCAGCAGCAGCAGTGGCAACAACAACAAAAATAATCATTTTTTAACTATTCTAAATGAGGCTGAAAAATAGTGGACCTTTGTGTGTAAAAAGACATTGAGTTCAGATCTGGTACGATAACCTATTTCTTGGGCTAAAACGTATCTAGAGGTATTATTATTAGTATGAGATATTATTTTATTATATTTACATTTCACATTTCCTCCTGGGAGCTCTGAGCAGTGTAGATGGTTCATTCCCTCTCCCTGCAAGGTAGTTTAGATTGAGAAATGGCGACTGTCATCCATTGAGCTTTAATGCCTGAGTGGGAATTTGAAACCTGGGCTTCCGGGCACGAGTTCAACACTCTAGCCACTACACCAAGTGTTGCTCTTCTCCCTTTCCCTCCACATCACAATTTTACACCTGGCTTTGGTTGAGAATGATGGTGTTGGACTATATCAGAGTTCTTCAGCTTTGGGTCTCCAGGTGTTTTGGGACTACATCATCCCCAACCACTTTAGCCAATGGTTTGGGATGATGGTAGGAATTGTCCAACTACACCTGGGGACTCAAGGTTGAAGAAGGCTGGACTAAGGGTATTCCAATATCCTTTGCAACCCTAAAGTCCTATGGCTGAAACCCTGACTCAAAATACCATCAGACTTTTACCCTCCCCCCCACTCCCAAAACAACACATGAATATTCATGAGTATGTCTGTTTGCTTCTCCCTTGTGAAGACCTTAAGAGAAGGGCTGGTGGCTTCTATACTGATCCTGACTCTTTCTCTCATGCAGGTGCTTAGAGGCCATAGTGATGTTCTGCAGGTTGGGGAAGGAGGAAGAGCCCTACGTCACCATCACTCGCAAGAAGCAGATCTACAAGGACGCTGAGATTGAGCTGGAGCAGGAAGTGGGTCACCTGGTGCGCAGGCTGGTCACCCACCGCAATGCTTTCAAGCGCATGGCTGTCATCCAGGCCTTCCTAGGTTCTACCCCGCAGCTCACGTTGCAGCTCTATGTCAGCGTTGTGGAGCAGGAGGTCCCCACCAGCAGAGGTAAAAGGCGGAGCAGAGCATTGCAGGTCTTTACTGTGCAGAATGGGAGGGGACTTAAAGGGCACGGGTGGGCTTTGTTTACAGCTAGAAGCCAGTTTGCTCGTCTGGTGCAAACTATAAAGGGTTTGGGAGGGGGGGTCGTGGGGACGCGGGTGGTGCTATGGTCTAAACCACAGAGCCTACGGTTTGCCGATCAGAAGGTCGGCTGTTCGAATCCCTGTGATGGAGTGAGCTCCTGTTGCTCGGTCCCAGCTCCTGCCAACCTAGCATTTCAAAAGCACGTCAAAGTGCAAGTAGATAAATAGGTACCTCTCCAGTGAGAAGGTAAACGGCATTTCCGTGCGCTGCACTGGTTCACCAGAAGTGGCTTAGTCATGCTGGCCTCATGACCCGGAAGCTGTACTCTGGCTCCCTCGGCCAATAAAGCGAGATGAGCACCGCAACCCCAGAGTCATCCGCGACTGGACCTAATGGCCATGGGTCCCTTTACCTTTACCCTTTTATACCATTGTAATAGCCCTGCAGAGTCCTGGCAGCCACAGTTTGTTTACATTGCTGACCTCACAGAATGGCAGTTCCCAGAACCCTTAACAAACTATGATTCCGATGATTATCCAGGATAGCTGGACAGTGACATGATAGTGCTTCAAATGTATCGTGTGGTTGTAACCTTTCTCTTTCTCACTGCTCTCTCCTGATTCAAACAGGGTCTAGACTTGCAACAGAATAAGGCATTGCAAATGCTAGAATGGTAAGGGTGGGCAGTTGCACTTCAGAATGCATGGGATGCATATTCCTCATTCAAACAAACAAAACAAAAACACAGTGCCAATAGAAAATTAAGGCATATGGCACAGAAGGCTTTTATCCCAGCTTTGTACCTGCAGTGCTAGGTTTCTGTTTGCAGGGAGGTTGTTGCTGTTTTAATTTTTTTTAAACAAGATTTGTATAACACTTAATCTAAAAATGAATCACTACGCAGTTTACAAAAATGTATAAAATCTTCATTAAATAATATTCATTTAGAGTAGCAATAAAAGTAGATGTAATAAAATTGCTAAAATATAGATACAATCAGATTTTTAAATTTAAAAACCCCATATATGATAAAATTACATGTCCAGGTAGATTTGTTTAAACCAAAAAGTTTTAAGCAGGTGGCAAAGACATGTAAGGGAATGTTAAAAAATGCAGCCATGTTGCCCAACTTTCTACAGGCTCTGTCTTCCACCTTTAATAACCGTGCACCCTGCAGAAAGTAAGCAGACTATTACATAATATATGGCACTGTTTGTCCTTCCAGGCTTAGAGTAGAAGTCTCTTCGTGACCGTAAAGTATTGCAAATTTCTTTTCTCGCCATTAATCTCCATGCTACAGGACTATAATTGAAAAGTGCATGAACACCTGCAAATGTCAAGGATTTTGCCAAACAAATTTCATATGGACACTACATGAGGAACGGCTAAGGGAGTTGGGCATGTTTAGCCTGGAGAAGAGGAGGTTAAGGGGTGATATGATAGCCATGTTCAAATATATAAAAGGATGTCACATAGAGGAGGGAGAAAGGTTGTTTTCTGCTGCTCCAGAGAAGCGGACACGGAGCAATGGATCCAAACTACAAGAAAGAAGATTCCACCTAAACATTAGGAAGAACTTCCTGACAGTAAGAGCTGTTTGACAGTGGAATTTGCTGCCAAGGAGTGTGGTGGAGTCTCCTTCTTTGGAGGTCTTTAAGCAGAGGCTTGACAACCATATGTCAGGAGTGCTCTGATGGTGTTTCCTGCTTGGCAGGGGGTTGGACTCTACGGCCCTTGTGGTCTCTTCCAACTCTATCATTCTATAATTCTATGATTCTATGACTACATGGCAATTTTGACAGGAGCATCCCTAATCTAATTCATGCCTCCAAACTCTTAAACGTCCTGCATTGGGGGAAGATAATACATGTACAGCATCAGGGTCACCTGAGACTCCATTCCTGGATAAACCAAACTAGCTACGCATTCTTAGGCTCACTTACAGTAGGGTCATCTTCCGCAACCTGGTGCTCTCCAGATGTTTTTGAACTACAACTCCCATCAGCCCCAGCCAGCAGCTGATGGGAATTGTAGTCCCAAATGTCTGGAGGGCACCGGGTTGCAGGGTGGGGTGCAGAAGGATATTGGGCAGGGTTGGGGAAGGCAGGTAAGGAAATGGTGCCAAAAGATTCATGGAAAAGGTGGGCTTTGAAGAGGGAACTGGAGGAAGTAGGAGAGATGGCATCCTAGGAGTGTTCTGAGAGGCAGTTCCAGGCATAAGGGGCAACTCATTTGTGTGAGTCTGATATCCAAGGCCGATGGAGCCAGAGGAGTGAAGGTCCTAGGCAGAGTAGTAATGTGATACAAGAGTGAATAGGGAGAGTACAAGATTGTGAAAGGCTTGGAAGGTAAGGGATAAGGGGACAGGATTTGGACAAGATGTCCCCATAGGGGTTTAAGGATGTGCATCCTTTGGCTAGAATGATGAGAGGTTTTGCAGTGATGCAGCTTGGTAATTTTAGACTCTGAGCTCAATGGTCTCAGGGGAGCCTCTCTTTGAACTAGGGGTGAGGAATCTTTTGCAGCCTGGAAGAAGAAGAAGAAGAGTTTGGATTTGCTATCCCGCCTTTCACTCCCTTTAAGGAGTCTCAAAGCGGCTAACATTCTCCTTTCCCTTCCTCCCCGACAACAAACACTCTGTGAGGTGAGTGGGGCTGAGAGACTTCAGTGAAGTATGACTAGCCCAAGGTCACCCAGCAGCTGCATGTGGAGGAACGGAGACGCGAACCCGGTTCCCCAGATTACAAGTCTACCGCTCTTAACCACTACACCACACTGGCAATGTGACTGGAAGTCACATTGCCACTGGTGCGTGGTGCCAGTAGTAAAAGTAGGTGGAGTCATCAACCCAATGCTTAATCTTTGTAGAGTTACAATGCAGCCACATAACAGCCAGCACCTTCTGCACACTCGCCCATACTTCACTGTCAGTGGCGTAGGAAGGCAGGGTACGGACCGCCCCGGGTGTCATCACTGAGGGGGGTGACGGCAGGGCCTGGCCTGCAGTGCACCCGAGCCACACGTCTCTCCTGGGGAGTGACACGGTGGCTCGGGCCCCTGCAGGCTCCGCGCTGCCCGAAACGGCATGTGGGGCTTGCGGACTCCATGGAGGTTCTGCGCAGTGTGCTCTGCCCTGGCTTGTCCTGCCCACGGGTGCGCCGAGCAGCTAGCTACACCGCTGTTCACTGTCCTCCATCCAGTCAAGTGAGAGGGCATGGACACAGTTCAAGATCATGAAGCGGAGCTGGTGAGGAGGTGTGGCCTGGGGAGAGTTCTAAGAGCCAGTTAGAGATGCTTGGAGGGCCACATTCAGCCCCACGCTGAGCTTCCCCCACTCCTGCTTTGGATGGTAATGTGTATCGCTCCACCTACTCCAAAGGATGGAGTTGTGCTTGGAGGCCTTCCAGCTCATCCTGCTTATTGGGGCCCTGGACTGCTGCCCTCGGAGACCTGCCCTGTGCACAGACTGGATATTGGCAGCAGACATTTGGACAAAGATGAAGAGGGCTGTGATGTGACAACTGCAGACTACAGGGAGGAGAAGGCATCAAGGCAGGAGATGACACCTACCCATGTTTGGCATTTTCAGGATGGGAGATGAGAGTTAGCCATATTTTCTTGGCCTGCTCCCAGGCGGTTGCTGCTTTCAGGTGGGATTCCAATTGCATACCAGCAAGTTCAGGTTGTGCTACTATAATTGATTGGGAGGTCTTGCACAGCAAACCCTCTTCCCAAAAAGGTGGGGCTTTATTTTTTTTCGCAATAAGGGAAGAGATGGAAAAATGCACCGACACAACGGCAGCTAAGCTTCCCTGCAAACAAATCAGAATGACTACTTGTTAAATAGCTAGGGTTGCAGAATTTCCTTGCCAACAAATCAGGACGAACAATTAATAAACTAGAAGGGTTGGATGCAATGTAGCGCTAGGTTAAAGCCACTAGCAACCTACTGTACTTGTTCTGAGGGTGAGATGTTTCGTGCCAGTATAAGAGTGCTGCAGAGAATACACAATTGGGTTGTTAGTAACTTCTTTGCAGAATAGATTGTGCAATCTTTTGCAATGCACAGTGAGTTTCCTCTGGTGCAGCTGTTTCATTGGAACCCTCTGTTGCGTGGCAAGGTCCCTAACCCTCCCAGGAAGTTAGAATAAAGACACATGAAACAGTATTTAGAGTTAATGGGCGGAAAAGGTCACAACTTTATTGGTTACAGAATGTGAGTGGTATTGGCTTAGGCATTGGAAACCACGCGACTATATCTGACTCCTGCCCGTCTGCAGGAAGTCTTGGAAGGGTTAACCACCAGTAGGGGGAACCCTGCTGTCAGGGGATGATTAGCTGCTTGTGCTTAAAATTGTGCCCCTTCAGAGTTTGTGCGGCCCCACAAACCTCTGTGTGTGACAGAGCTCCTCAGACATGTCTGCTCTAGTCACTAGTAGTGTCTGACAGTGGCTGCCTGCGGAAGCGCTTCCAGCAAAGAAGTTCCTTAACGGAAACGCGTCTCCTGGACTCACGACGTGGCAGCTTCCGGCGAAGCATGGGTCTCCCTGCAGTTGCTTCTGACACCTCCCCGCTATTTTCGCTGGATGTGTCTCTCACCCCTTTCTCTCCCCTGCTGTTTCCTGCCTGGGCTGCTGCGTCTCTCTCAGCATTACTGAGATCCTCCTCCAGAGACCCCTCGCTCCCCCTCCTTGTCCCTGCTTTGGCTGCTGACTCTCTCCCAGTCTCTGGGAGCCCTACCAACTCCCTTTCCTCTGATGTCAGTTCCCTGACATCCACCTCCCCTCCAGGGCCCCCTTCTCCCCCGCCCCTACTCTCTCCTCTGGGCGGTGAGGAGCTGAAACCCCGAAAAGAATCCTCTTCATCTTCAGACGTCTCGAACATTTCCCTCCATCGGTCTTCGTTCCGACTCGCTGAATCCTCCTCCACCTCGGAATCATAGAACCCCTCCAACTCTTCTTCTTCGTCGGTGGTGGCGAAGTATTCCCTCCGGAACCTCGCCACTGGCTGGGGTTTACGAGGGAATCTCTGATGAAAAGTTTCAATCAAAACCTCGTCATCTACATCCTCTGCCCTGACCCAGGTGTTTTCCGACTCCGGCTCCCCTTCCCACATTACCAAATACTCTACTTGCTCTCCCTTCCACCTGGAATCGAGAATCTCCGCTACATGGTAGCTGTGTTCTTTTTCCTCCATAGCTGGTCCCCTATTGACCCTCCCCTCTCTGTCCCCTTTATACGGTGACAGCAACGACCTGTGGAACACTGGGTGCAACTTCATGTGGTTCGGTAACCGGAGTCTGAAAGCCACTGGGTTGACCTGTTGCGTGACTTCAAATGGGCCCAACCTTTTGGGTCTTAACTTCTTACAACCTCCTTTGAATGGTAACCCTTGGGTGGACAGCCACACCTGGTCCCCCACCCTAATGCTTTCCCCTTCCCTTCTGGTTTTGTCTGCCTGCCTCTTATATTCCTCCTTCGCCCTGTTTAAATTAAGTTGGAGCTGGCGATGGATCGCTTCCATTTCTTCAACGAACTGTTCTGCGGCTGGAACGCTCCAGTTCTCCCCTTCCCCCCCTGGGAAGGCTCGGGGATGACACCCGTGATTAGCCAAAAAGGGGCTCATCCCCGTGGACACGTTCTCTGCATTGTTGTAGGCAAATTCTGCCAACGCCAGCTTCTCCACCCAATCATTCTCTCTGTCATTCACATAACACCTCAAATATTGCTGGAGGACACCATTAGCTCTTTCCGCCTGCCCGTTGGTTTCTGGATGACGGGCAGTTGAGAAATTCACCTCTACATGCAATAAGCTCATGAGCTTCCTCCAGAACCTGGAAGTAAATTGTTTCCCTCGGTCAGAAACCACCCTCAAGGGGGCGCCATGCAGCCTAAACACATTTTCCACAAACAATTTAGCGGTTTCTTCCGCTGTGACCGCATGTGAGCAGGCTATAAAGTGGGCCATCTTGGTTAACAGGTCTACCACAACCATGATGGCTGTTTTGCCTTTGGACCTGGGCAGATCAGTCATGAAATCTATTGCCACTGCCTCCCATGGCCTTTCCGGCGTGGGTAGTGGTTCTAATAAACCTGCCGGTGCCCGCCTCTCCCCCTTGGCTCGTTGGCATTGGTCACACCCTCTCACATACTCCCGCACATCTTCCCTGACCTTGGGCCACCAGAATTCCCTGGTAACCAGCCACATGGTTTTGTGTTGCCCAAAATGCCCTGCTGTGGGGCTATCGTGCAGTTGCTTGAGTACCTTTTCCCTCAATTCCCCTTCAGGTATGTATAACGCTCCCTTGTAGTACAACGCCCCGTTTCTCTCCTCAAAACCCCCGGGTTTGTCTCCCTCCCTCCTGAGACCCCTGAGTTTGTCCTGGGCGTATTCATCCTGCACCGTTCCCTCTACCAGTTCCCTTTGCCCCACCAATGCCGCCCCACACACCCAGCGGTCCTCGGGAATGACATGGGTCTCTTCGGGGGCACCCTCTCCCTCCAAATATTCAGGTTTGCGTGAGAGAGCGTCCGCCCTAACGTTCTCTGGGCCTGGTACGTAACAAATCTCAAAGTTAAATTTGGAGAACTCCTGGGCCCATCTCAACTGCCGTTGGTTGAGCACTCGCGCAGTTCTCCAATACTCTAGATTCTTATGGTCCGTGCACACTTGCACCTTCTGTTGTGCACCAATTAGCAGGTGCCTCCATCTCCGGAAGGCCTCATGAATCGCAAGAAGTTCCCGGTCGTACACCGTGTAGTTCCTCTCAGATTTGTTCAGCTTTCGCGAAAAGAAGGCACACGGTCGCCACTCTGACCCCTCCTTCCCCGGCTGCAGAAGAAGCACCGCCCCTATGGCTCTGTCAGAAGCGTCTGTTTCGACCCTCAGCTTTTTTTGTAAATCCACATGTAGAAGTTGTTCATCAGAGGCGAAGGCCCTTTTCAGTTCCTCAAACGCTCGCTCCGCCTCCCCCGTCCAAACAAACTTCTTTTTACTGCTGAGACAGTCCGTGATGGGCGCCGTCAGGTGGGCGAAGTTTCGGATGAACTTACGATAAAAGTTTCCAAACCCTAGGAACCTCTGCACATCCTTCTTGGTCTTGGGTGTTTTCCATTCCAGCACCGCTTGAACCTTGCCGGGGTCCATGGCCAACCCCTTGTCTGACAAGCGGTACCCCAGGAATTCCACCTCCTTGGTATGAAACTGACACTTCTCCAGTTTCACCCACAGCCTGTTGGCTTGCAGCCTGCTCAACACTTCTCTGACGTCTCTCACATGTTGCTCCTCATTCTCCGAATACACCAACACGTCATCTAAGAAGGCCACGCAATTCTTGTAGAGCAAAGGCCCCAGTACGTGGTTCATGAAGGCTTGAAAACACGCGGAGCCTGTTTGTAATCCAAAAGGCATAACGAGGTATTCAAATGCCCCCAAAGGGGTGAACATGGTGGTCTTCCATTCATCCCCTTTCCTTATACGTATCAGGTTGTACGCCCCCCTTAGGTCCAGCTTTGTAAAAATCTTTCCTTTCCGCACCCTGGTCAAAATATCATCAATCCTGGGCATAGGAAAAGCCGCCGGCTCTGTCACTGCATTTAACCGCCTAAAGTCACATACCAGTCTCGGCTTGTCCGTGTTTTTTTTATCCACAAAAAACACTGGGCTACCCCCCGCTGCCTTGGACTCTCTGATGAAGCCTCTCTTCAGGTTCTTGTCAATGAACGCTCGCAACTCCTGCATTTCCCTGTCTGACATGGCATACAACTTGCCTACAGGAAGCTGTGCTCCAGGGAGTAAATTGATCTGGCAATCAAAGGGCCTATGCGGGGGTAGTTGGTCAGCTTCCTTCTCGCTGAATACGTCGCTGAGATCAGCATACTGTGGTGGCACCTTCCCCTTCCCCATTACTTCAGTCCCTGCCAGGGTGGCTTGGGCCCCTGCTGACCCCTTTTCCCCCCTGCAGTGTTCTAAGCAATGTGCTGAACCGAAGGAAACCACTCTTTGATGCCAGCCCACCAGCGGATCATGTAAGGCTAGCCAGCTCATTCCCAAAATAATGGGAGCGCCTCCCAAGGTGGCCACATTAAACGCTATCAGTTCTGTGTGCCTTGCCACCCTCATTATCATTGGGACGGTCTGCAAGCTAACTCCTCCTCCCAACAGTTCCCTGCCATCGATCGTGGTCACCTGCAGGGGGTTGCTTAAAGGGATAGTCTGTATCTGATGTTCAGCAGCAAACTCCTTGCTCATAAAATTGCAGGAGCTGCCTGAGTCCAACAGCACCTTTATTTTTAGGGGGTGTCCATTTTGCAGCTCTAGCGACACTTCAATCACTAGAGCAGGTCGAGGAGCTTCTGGCACGGGCACTTTCACTGCTCTTTGGCCTGGCTGCAGTGCCCTGACGGTGGCAACCAGGCGTTGGCTTTTACCTGCTCCGTTTCTCCCTGCTCTCCCCCCTCAACTGCTCCCACCATCCCTTGCCATTCCTTCCTCTGGGGGCAGACTCTGGCAAAGTGGCCTGGCTGTTGGCAGAGATAGCATTTCCGGGCTCCCTTTCCCTCCTTCTTCGCCCCCTCACTGGGCTTTGAAACTGCGCGCGCGCGGGCTGTTCCGATTTCCATCGGCTCTGCCGGCGGGAAAGCTGGCTCAGGAATGTCTGGAATGCGTAACTCCTTCCAACGTTCCCCTCTCCCTTCCCGCCTCTCCAAAGCTCTTGCCTCCTGGCGCGCTCCAATGGTCAGCGCAGATTTGGTCAGCTGATCCATAGACACCGCCCTGGGGCTCCTGGACAGCTCGTCTTTCACAGCCGAAGAAAGACCTTCTTCAAATAGCATCTGAATGGGTGCTGCCGATAAATCCCACCCCAATCTGTGAATCAGCATGGTAAATTCAGTCCAGTACTCACGGACAGATCTGCTTCCCTGCTTGCAAGCCATTAGCTGTCTGCGCACCACCCCTTCCTCAATATCGCTGGAAAACATGATATCCATTGCACGAAAGAATTTCATAGTGTCCTTTAGGATATCGTTGTGCGTTGCCATCAGGGGTCGAACCCAGTCCCGCGCCCCCTTCTCAAGATGCCCAATTACGAAAGCAACTCGCGATTCCTCATCAGGGAACTCATCAAACTGCACATTCAGGGCATATTGCATCTCGGTCCTAAAGGCATGGTAATCCTTGGGGTCCCCCCCAAACTTCTGCGCCAATCCTGGTACCTTTCTGGGGAACTGAGTGGTTCTCCCCTTTTTGTCAGCATCCTGAGCCCTTCTCTCCTCGAGCCTCGCCGTCTGCAGCGCAAGTTGGACCTCCAGAGCTTGATACCTTTCTTCCAAGCTTGGACCAGCTCCAACCCCTGCCTCTCCGGTTCCGGCTGGGTTGCTCATGATGCTTTCTCCTGCACAGGCAGCGTACAAAGACTGTCAGACTGCTGTCAGGGGATGATTAGCTGCTTGTGCTTAAAATTGTGCCCCTTCAGAGTTTGTGCGGCCCCACAAACCTCTGTGTGTGACAGAGCTCCTCAGACATGTCTGCTCTAGTCACTAGTAGTGTCTGACAGTGGCTGCCTGCGGAAGCGCTTCCAGCAAAGAAGTTCCTTAACGGAAACGCGTCTCCTGGACTCACGACGTGGCAGCTTCCGGCGAAGCATGGGTCTCCCTGCAGTTGCTTCTGACACCTCCCCGCTATTTTCGCTGGATGTGTCTCTCACCCCTTTCTCTCCCCTGCTGTTTCCTGCCTGGGCTGCTGCGTCTCTCTCAGCATTACTGAGATCCTCCTCCAGAGACCCCTCGCTCCCCCTCCTTGTCCCTGCTTTGGCTGCTGACTCTCTCCCAGTCTCTGGGAGCCCTACCAACTCCCTTTCCTCTGATGTCAGTTCCCTGACACCTGCCAATGCACATCAACTAGGAAGTCCCCCAGGATCACCACTAGGGGTCGTGCCACGGCCCTAGCTCCCTGTCTGTGGCTTTGGACAGAGACCACGCCCCTCGGATTCCTTTAACAGAATACCCTTGAATTAGGAGGGGTAGGTGATGGCCACTACATTCACCTTCAACAAAACACTCCAATGCCTAACCATCAAACCTTACAAAGTTGTGACGATTTGCTACGAGGTAGGCAAAAAACCAATTGGCCGGTGCCAATTTGCCAAGTGGAAAAAATTCCTACCAGGCCCCTTTGACAGGCGACCAACTGTAGTCCATAGCAAGGTCAACAGATAAAGAGCCTAACCTGAGCGAGCAGGAAGAAAAGGGGTGAGTCTTCGGCCACGGCCAGTTTAAATCTGGATTGGACGGCCAAGGAATGATGCTGCGAGGACTCCCCAATGGCGCAGGAACTATACCGCCCCGTGTGCGTGGGGCAGGCTTGCTCCCAGTCTGCAACATCAGCTCCCCAGGAATGGGAAATGGCTTTGTCTAACATTAAAATTTGCCTTACACTAGCAGACATAGAACATTGGATGGAGTTTGTAGTCTGGAAGCTTCCTAAGTTTATATTCCCTTGCCCCTGCAGTCAAGGTAGTGAGGTTGGGATTGCCTCACTTTGTCCCCAAAGCTATCCATAAGTAAGCTTTACCACTAAGAAGTGATTTGAACTTAGGTCTTCTCAGTCAAATCCTCTATCAACCTCGTCTCCCACAAACTAGCATGTAGATCTTACTTTGTGTACTTGAGAAGGAGAAACAGACTGGTTTAGTTGGTTGGAACAACTTGGGGAAGTCTGACTGAACCTGGCTCAAACAGGAATGCCCAGCAAACTAAAATTGCTAATAGTTTGGTGCCGATTCCACTGCCTAGTATAAATGGCCATTTAGCTTTCCCCCAAGGTTATCAGAACCCCCAAGAGCCCTTCTTTTTAGGCATGGTAGAAGCAGAAGTGTAGACAAGCCCAAAGTTTCAGCTAATAGACAGGAGTGCTTGTGGCTTCATGTTATTCCTGTTTAAGCACTTCAGAAAAGAAGGGATTGTGTACAGGAAGCCTCTGAAGCACACAGTACACTATTAGCCAGCTCTCTCCAGTGCTTGTATCTTAAATTATTACAGCTAAAAATCAAGCTGTGTGTAAGATCCCCTGCACAAAAGCCTCTTGAAATGGCCTGCATGTTCTCTTCCTGCAGACAGCTGATAAAGCTCTTTCTGGATTGTACCACTTTCATCTTCAGGTGGGAGGGCAGATGGTTGATAGTATTCCTATGAAAATAGTTCACTGCACATAGAAAGCTAGCATATGAGGGACAGGGTTAGGCTGGAATTCTTGCCCCCGGACACTCAGGTTATTAAAGTATTTTGCCTATATGTATGTCTTTTTTTAAGGGGAAGTAAACTGTGTGGTTATGCATAGAAAATTCAGCTGAGATATGCACATTCCCCAAGACCTGTTGAGTATTATGTAGATAGATTGCGAAATGTGCACAATTCCCTCTTCACAGAAGGGTTATGTATACATTTTCCATGAAGCATGGTGAATGTATACAATGCCTGCTTGTTATGCCTATTAACTGCTCAACTTACATTACACAGACACACACATAAATATATGTATTGGCAAAGCATTCTGTCCTCTGACCTGCCATGGAACAATCGTGAGATAGTTATCGCTAAATCTGAAGACCCACATGTGGGTCTGTCAGCTGCTCAGACAGCTAAGATATAAATGCCACAAACGCACCTGCCCTTTCTGTGAACTATGTGTTGGTTGTGAAATGCAAAACAGCTTTTCATGTGAATTGTCATTATAGAAAGGGTTTTTCTGCAAAGGATATGCATGCAGTCAGTAATGGTGATCCATCTGGTTAGCATATGTTGCAGCTGCCACGGATGACTGAAAAGTTTCTGCCAAATCACTAGTTGAACCCTTCCCCTGATGTGTGATGCTTTATGTTAGGGATAGAGAATCTGTGGCTCTCCAGATGCTGTGGGACTCCAACTTCCACCATCTCCAGCCAGCATAGCCAATGGTCCAGAATGATGGGAACGGCCATCAAGTCACACCTGGAGAGCCACAGGTTCTCCACCCTTGCTTTATGCATTAAATTGTAACCCAAACTACATATCAATACCTCTACAAATTCTTTCAATGAGGGTGTGCCAGAAGTGAGCTAAAGCTCGAACAGACTTCTGGCTGATGATGAAAATGCACCTTGAAACATAGGCATAGATCAGCTGCAAGTGGCGTAGCTGGTAAATTCCACAGAAATAGTCAAGAATGAGTCAAGAGTGTCTGCTCTCTTTGCAACCAAGAGTGTGACTCTTTGGGTGTGACTCAGTTCTGGCACCTGTTTAATATAGGATTCTGCCCAACTCCCAGGGGTGTGGTTGCAGTAATGAATACCTGTCAGGAGGCAGCAGGTGTTCCCATTGCTTAGATTCAAGCAGTGCTGCTCTGTGCTTTTGGTGTTGGAGATCAGCCTTGCAGCATACAAACAAGAATGCTTCCACAACACTGGCCTGGGTCACACTGCATGTTGAGCCATACCGTAGCTTGATGGGATTGTGTGAATCTGCAAGCTCCTGGAGAGTTCATAGGCTCTTTGCTTCTTCCTGGCCTTTCTCTCTGTTGTGCTGCACTGAGCTAAGCCAAGGTTTAGCATAGCATGCCTTCTGAACTGGGTCTCATGGTTAATCTCTCTCCTCATTAACCAAGGTTTCTTCTTGGCCTTAGCTTATGGTGAGTGAGGGGAGAGTTTAGCACACTAAAAAAAGACACACTGAATCATGGCTTAGCATAGCACAGTGTGAGAGCGAAAAGGATGAGGGAGCAGCAAAGCAGCAGTGATCTCCTCACTGGGAGCCTGCCCATATGCAAAGTCCTGGTAAGCGTAATTCAGAGCTTTCCAAACTCTGTATTGAGACACGTTAGTGTGTTGGCTGTAGTGTGTAGGCATGTTGCGTGAATGCTCCCCGTGCTCCTCCTGGGGGTGGAAAAGGGTTAGTTCAACCTCCAGTTTGCTAGTAAAACTGAATTACTGTGTCGCGAAATGATGCATGTCTAAAAAAAATGTGTCACCAACATGAAAAGTTTGGAAAGCTCTGGCCTAATTACTATGTGATGTGAACCATGCAGTTAAATCAGACGGAATAAACAGCTTCAGGTCCCTTGTCAGCTATGAAGTGCACTGGGTGGGTGTCAGTGCCTCTGCCCATGTGTAAAATACCTTTCCCTTACCACTGTTTATGTTTAACTGAACAACCTGAACTTGTCAATACATGTGATGGAATTCCATGTGAAAATAGTGACAATCTGGAAGTGCCCAGTGTGGGTCAAGGTGATGGAATAATAATGGGTTTACCAGCTCTTAGCTTCTTTAGGTATTGAATGATGAACAGTAACTCAGCAGCCACTTCTGTGGAGTTAATGCTGCTTGCATAGTTTCCATGTGGGGTGACAGCACATCAGAGAAATGGAAGATGCTTCTCCAAAGACAGTCCTACCCACCCCCACATCACTGCTGCTGGTCTTCCTGTAAATAAGTTCCCAGTGTTACAGAAGTCTTGTCACTCTGCAGGTATCTTGTGCCCTTCCCTGGGGTTTCTGCCTCACAATTCATGTTTGCTTATTGTTGATTTGCATAATCTATTTTGAAAGCCAAATGGTATTTCCTGGGAGCAGTATTTGGAACTGGGTGTGACCAGAGCCCTGAGCAGAGCCTCTTTCCATTTGAATGAGACTGCCTAGCCAGTTCTGAATGAGGAAATTCAGAACACATTTCTCCCTATCTAGAGTCCGCTTTGAAAAGAAAAGAATAAAAAGGAAAGTGGCCATCCTAGTAGGTGAGCTGATTTCAAAATTTACAAATGTTTTTCGTCTGTATTGTGCAGGAAGACCTGTTGCGTTTCCAGCAGGAAACAGCTGGATTCTTTTTTTTAAAAAAACAAACAAAAGCTTGTGCTACACAAAAGATACAGATCAGCCATTGCTTTAGCCATACCTTTACATGAACCTCTGGCTTTGTTTGTATGCTTGTTGTATAAATATTTAGCACAGCAACAGCCACCAGTGACCTTGGAGTGGTAAGGCAAATTAAATGAAGGGTAGTTTGCTGGACCAACAGTTTATGATTGGCTGCTGGCCTGATTTGGTCCAAAGGGCTGCCATTGTACATGACTGGTCTGTACAATGTGGCTGCTTGCACATTTTCCAGCTATGTTCAGCAGATGATGAGAGAGACATACTTGCCATTGCAGAACAAGCCAAAACCTCTGCATCAGGACATTCTTTCCCCATTTCAACAGAGCTACTACTTAGGCTATTTCAGGCCTGAATATCTAGCGCTCTTACCTCTTTGGCAGCAGCTGACTGAACACCTGCCCTGAGCAATCTCTGTCTAACCATCTCATCTCTGCCATCTCCCAGTGTGTGCCTCTTGCCCCAGCTGACACTCTGTAAACTATCTGAGCAGCTCCAGTTTCAACACATTGCAGAGAAGAATGAGCAGCCAGTTAGCACCAAGTTAATAATAAATATAAATAAATTTTTATTTATACCCCACCCTTCCCGGTTCAGAAAACAAAATTGATGCAACAAAAACTAACATAAAATACAGTATAAAAAGTGAATACCAATAAATTCAGAATTCAAATATCAGTTTAGGAAAATCCATCCAATAAACATTAGATGATCACCAGGGCTAGCTGGCTAAATTAGTCCTATTTAGGCCAGTGAAGAAACCAGGGGAGAATTAGCTGTGGGATCCCAGAGTGGGTAATCTTCATAAAAAGGGGAGGGGTAAGGAAGGAAGGGAAATAAAAGATCAGGCTAAGTTCAAATTGAAAGCCAGGTGGAATAGCTCTGTCTTACAGGCCCTGCAGAAGGAAGTTAAATCCTACAGGGCCCTGGTCTCATGGGACAGAGCATTCCACCAGGTCAGAGCCATCAATGAGAAGGCCCTGGCCCTGGTGGAGGATAATCTGACTTCCTTAGGGCCCGGGACCTCTAAACTATGATTATTCATGGACCTTAAGGTCCTCTGTGGGGCATACCAGGAGAGGTGGTCCCGTAAATATGAGGGCCTTAAGCCACAAAGTTACTACTAACGTTGCTCCTAAGTGAGCTCCAATGGGCTAGTAACTTTTGTGGGCTTAATTGCAAGGCAGAAGTACACCGAGGTGTGATAATAATTGTGCAGTGAAGACTCATTGGGCTGATTCTGTGTGCTCACTCTTTGGCCTTCCTTCCTACCTCTTTTAGCAGTCCTGATGTGCATCTGCTTGGTGTCGGTCACCTATGGAGCTTTGGTCTGCAACGTCCTGGCCATCCAGATCAAGTATGACGACTACAAGATCCGCCTGCACCCGCTGGCCTTCATATGCATCATCCTGTGGCGTAGCCTGGAGATCTCCACCCGCATCACCATCTTGGTCCTCTTTGGGAGTGTCTTCAAGTACTATGCCATGGGCATTGGTGGGGCCAACTTCCTGCTCTTCTTCTTCTTGCCCTGGGTGCAGTTTTGGTGGAGTGGTGCCCAGCTGCCTGACAATGTGGAGAAGAACTTCAGCCGGGTGGGCACCGTCTCGGTCCTGTTCTCCATCACTTTGCTTTACGCTGGCATCAATATCTTCTGCTGGTCAGCTGTGCAGCTCAGGCTGGGTGACCGGGAATTGATTGCCAAGTCACAAAACTGGGGATGCTTGGCTCTCTTCTATGTGTTCCGAGGGCTGGAGAACAGTGTGCTGCTTGTTGTCTGGTACTTCTTTATGACGGACGTCTACGCGTACTTCTGTGCCCCCTTTCTGGTGCTGCAGCTGATTGTAGCCTACTGCTTGGCTATCACCTTCATGCTCTTCTTCATGCAGTATCTCCACCCCTGCCGCAGCCTCTTTACGCACAACGTCTCTGACTTCTTGCAGTGTGTCTGCTGTAAGCGGGACGAAGCACCTGAACACCTGGACCTTGAGCCTCCCTGGGAGCCTGGCGTGAAGCATAGCATTGTCTGATGGGACATAAGTCAAACTCAAATCATAAATGATTCTGCTGAAGGTGGAACGGAAACTATATCCTAACATCCCAACAGGGGCATACCCCATACCTGGCCTCAGCAGGTATAATTTATCAACAAGGGAGCAATGCAGGGAGTCATAGTGGCAGGACTGGTCCTTCCAGAGCATCATCTGAACTGACAGATCAAATTGGGATGGGCAATAAGGGGAGCAATTTCAATTTCCTTATCTGCCTGCAGAGCTTGGAGTAGTCTGCATTGCACACCAATGCAGCAGGGTCAGTTATTACGTTCAGAAGGACCGTGTTGTCATTTCTAGATGATAACCATTGACTGATGTTATGTCAGATGTTTGAAGAAGAAGAAAAAACCTAGTTGAAGGATACTCAATTGGGTTGAACTCACGGTTAGCTTAAGTAAGGGGAGATCCTTTGGAAGGGTGGTTAATGGGTCTTGCTGCGGCAGCCATCTGTTTACACCACTGCATCCACATGGGCACTATGGTCTGTCTTCAGATGGATAGAATTGTGGCCCCGCATTTTCAAGGATAGTCCTGACAGTCGTGACAGCTGAGGCTCTAAGACTTGGTTGTCCTTCAGCACCCTTGGTGCTCCTCCCCCATTTGTAGTTCTGTGTTTATTTATATGTTGAGCTGAGAATAGACATTTTTAAGTGCTTTTTTCATTTTAAAGGAATTTGGCCTCTTTTTATACTCAATTTAAACACAATTTAGGTTCCTTCAGAACTTCTGGATTTCTGTTGTTTAGTATCTTGACTGCAGCTGTTTTCCAGTTACCTATGTTTGGGTGAAATGAAACATTTATTTTCTTTTTTTAAAAAACTTCTTTTCTTGCTCAAGACCTGGTGGGCCTTCAGGTTACCTTGTTCAAATATATGTTATTTAAATTCTCTTAATGACCTGTGAATTTTCTTTTCCACAAATAAAGTACCTTTATTTATTAGTTATATGTATTAAGGTAGGGATTTCCAATGCAGTGCCCACGGGCACTGGTGTGCTTGCCAGTGCTTTTTGTGGCGCTTGTGAAAGGTCTCAGTAAATAACCCTTCAAAAAATTCACAACACACAAGAGACCATTTGCTCTTCCTGCTTGGTTCCTGCTTGCACTGACTCAGCCTTTCCTACCTTGAACCCGACTCCTTCATTGGATGCGAGGACTGGACACCCACCTTCCCTTCCATTCTGAACTGAGTAGAGGAACAGAATGCTTCTCTGTGCTTAAACACTGCAGTGGGCAATGGATGTGCACTTTCAGAAGTGGCAGCCACTTTGCGTTTATGCGATTCGACCACCACCCCACTCCCCATAGCTATTTTGTGACTACTTCTCAAAATTCCAAATGTGTGTCCACTGGTCCCAAAAGGTTGCTGACCCTTAAGGATTGCAGTAGAGAATAAAAAATTGGTTGCAGAGAGGATCTGGGCACCTCATCCATCATGATTTTGAACTGAAGCTTCTCTCTTTCTCATACAACACATGGTACAAAGTAAGAACATATCTCAAGGAAGCCAATTCAATAACTGATAAAGAGTTCCACAGAAACATATCTCTACACCCATGGGTAGAATTTCACAGTCTCCTATCTAGCATGTACCAACATCAGCAATGGAAGACCTAGCCAGAGATAAGAGTTGAGTGCAAACCAGCCCTTAGGAAAATTTTGATCTCAGTTTGCACCTCACAACTTTCTGGTTCTTGATGATTGCTTTGCACCAGACTGACAGACCAACAGGGCTGTGAATTCAGAAAACTATAGGCTCAGGTGTCACATGTGATATACTCTGCTTTTATGAATGTTTAATAAAAACAACACATATCTCCCCACAGATTTTCTGTTTACCAAGGATTATTTAAATGCAGCACTGGAGACCTTAGCCCAGAGGTTTCCAAACTTCCCACTGTCCGCCAGACACTTGAAAACTACTGTTGGTTTTTGCAAACCACTTAATGATTTTTATGCCTCTTCTAGCAATTATAGGGTTGCCATATTTCAAATAGTGAAAATCTGACAGAAAAGTAGTTGTCAAGCTTTTTTTTTTTTTTAGTTTTGCCCGAAGTTGTTGAGCTATTTATGAAAAAAAATCTGCAAAAAACAACACTGCCAACATGGGTTGCCATACGTCCAGATTTTCCCAGACATTCCATCAATTTCCACTCGGACACTGCCTGTGGCTGCAGTATTCCATGCATGTCTGGTACTTTCCGGACTTCTGGCAACTCTAAGCAATTACAATGTGCTGTGATTTTTTATTTTGTTTTTTATTTATTCTTTTATTGCTTATATTGCATTTTATTGTATTACACAGTTTGCATTCCTCAGAATTCAAGTTGTAAATCATTAAAATGCAATATAAGCAATAAAAGAAGCAACAAAGATACAATTAAAACTAAGTAATGGATCGTTAATGTGGGCATGTTGCTGACTACCTGAAGAAGGCTTATGCGTCTTTAGACCACAGCTTGGGAACCCCTAATCCAGAGGTTTTAGGGTGGCACTGTGGTCTAAACCAGTCGGAAGGTCAGCAGTTCGAATCCCCTTGATGGGGTGAGCTCCCGTTGTTCAGTCCCAGCTCCTGCCCACCTAGCAGTTTGAAAGCATACCACTGCAAGTAGATAAATAGGTACCGCTCCAGTGGGAAGGTAAACGGCGTTTCTGTGCGCTGCTCTGGTTCGCCAGAAGTGGCTTAGTCATGCTGGCCACATGACCCGGAAGCTGTCTGCAGAAAAATGCCGGCTCCCTCGGCCTATAGAGTGAGATGAGCGCGCAACCTCAGAGTCGTTTGCGACTGGACCTAACCTTTACCTAATGGAGACATAGACAGGGGTGGGGACAAGTTGGTCAAGTGTTGCAGCAAGAAATATTACAATATGCATTCTATGCAATCACTTTAATAATAATAATAATAATAAATTTTATTTATAATAATAATAAATTTTATTATTAATAATAATAATTTTATTTATAATAATAATAAATTTTATTTATAATAATAATAAATTTTATTTATAATAATAATAATTTTATTTATAATAATAATAATTTTATTTATAATAATAATAAATTTTATTTATACCCCGCCCTTCCCAGCCAACACTCAGGGCCCAGGGATGGAGACATCATTGGGATGTCATGGGTGGGGAACCTCTGGTCCTCTATATATTACAGTGGTGCCCCGCAAGACGAATGCCTTGCAAGACGGAAAACTCGCTAGACGAAAGAGTTTTCCGTTTTGGAGGTGCTTCGCAAAACGAATTTCCTATGGGCTTGCTTCGCAAGACGACAATGTCTTGTGAGTTCCTGCTGGTTTTTTCCCCTCCCCCCTTTTTCTAAGCCGCTAAGCCGCTTATCAGCTGATCCGATCAGCAGATAAGCCGCTAAAAGCCGCTAATAGCGCTAATCCGTCAATGGGCTTGCTTCGCAAGACGAAAAAACCGCTAGACAAAGAGAATCACAGAACGGATTCTTTTTGTCTTGCGAGGCACCACTGTACTTGGATTACAACTCCAATCATCCCTGCCCATTGGCCATGCTGTCTGGGGCTGGTGGGTGTTGGAATCTAGCAACATCCAGAGCGCCACAGGTTCCCCATCCCTGGTCTACAATGATTGGCAGTGGCTCTCCAGGGTTTCAGGCAGAAAACTTTACCAACCGTCCCTAGAGATCCCAAGGATTGAACCGATGGCATTCTGCATACAGAGCATGGGCCTAGCGGCCCCTAGCCCTTCCCACCAGATAGCAGAGTTGTAAAATACAGCTTTTTCAGACTGGAAGAAGAAGATAACATGTTGGAGATGTACACGCACATAGAAAGTCAAGGAAAAGGCTAGAGTAGATTACAGTGGTACCTCGGGTCACAGACGCTTCAGGTTACAGACTCCGCTAACCCAGAAATAGTACCTCAGGTTAAGAACTTTACCTCAGAATGAGAAGAAGAAAGAACGGACCTCCGGAACGAATTAAGTTCTTAACCTGAGGTACCACTGCATTGATCTATCGATCTGCTGCTGCTCTTGTGAGTGCTGGGAAGACCGCTCCCTCTCCTGCCAATTCCATCTGGCCTAGGGGGCGGGGCCTGCAATCACCACTACAGTTTAGAGGCCTGAGCAGCTACCTGCAGCAAGTGGCAAAAATGTTTTTAAATGTTTTAAGTGCTTTTAATTTGCAGCACCTTAAATGGGGGTTGTTGTTTTTTATAATATATTATTTTATTATTTTATCTCTGCTTGGGGTGGGATAAGTATTTAGTCAGGGTGGGGAGCAATTTAATTTAACATAATTGTTTCTTGTTTTGTTTTTATTTTTTAAATTCTGTTAAGTTACTATATAGTTTGTATTTTGCCTTTTAAGGGGAGGGGTCAGGGCTGCCTGGGAGTGGGCCTCAGCCAACAGAATGGCTGGGGCAGGTTCCACAGGGGGGGGGGAGGTATTGAGACACCCGATCTCAGTGATCACGGACAGGAGGAGGAGTTATGCTAAGACCAGACCATGTCATTACCGAGGAGGCAGGTTTAGTCGTTGTTTGAGGACTATCCCTGCCTCCAGGTCTGGTCCTGACCGGAAGGATACAGGAATCAGGAAGGGAAACCCACATGACCTGAAAGTGTTGCTGTGCAATGCCAGGTCAATGATGAATAAAACCACTGCCATCCACGACCTGATTGTGGATGGAGGATTTGACCTGGCTTGTGTAACAGAGACTTGTTTGGATGAAGCAGATGGGCCTGTCCTTGCCACTGCTTGCCCACCAGGTTTCTCTTACGCACAGCAACCCAGGTCATGTGGGCGGGGATGGGGGGTTGCAGTGATTTTTAGGAAGTCATTAGTTTGCACCAGGCGTCCTATTGGAAAGACCCAGCTCTCTGAGTGCATGTTCTGGAAGTTGGGCAATAGGGGTAGTACAGGATTCCTTTTGGTGTACCGACCACCCCACTGCATCAAGGATTCCCTGCCCGAGCTGCTTCGGGTTGTGGCGGATATGCTCCTGGAGACACCTAGTTTGGTTGTCCTGGGGGTTTTAACATCCATGCCGACACGACCTTACAAGGGGCTGATCGGGACTTCGTGGAAAGCATGGCCTCCATGCGGCTGTCCCTGAATAAGTTTGGCCCAACTCATAGCCGTGGACATGCCTTAGACTTGGTGTTCACCTCTACGGATGTTGATGATCTGACACTAACTAAAAGTGAAACAAAAGAAGTGCCATGGTCAGATCACTTCCTGGTGCAACTGGACTTCTCCACAACCCTTCCCCTCTGCAGGGAGGTGGGACCGATTCGGATGGTCCGCCCCCGCCACTTAATGGACCCAATTGGCTTCCAGCGAGCGGTAGGGGATGTTTTATCCCAAGTTGTTGGCCTTTCAGCTGAGTCCCTGGTGGCCCGCTGGAATACGGAGTTAACCAGGGCTATTGACTGTCTGGCTCTGAAGCGCACTCTCCGATTGCATGGAGCCCAGACAGCCCCATGGTTTTCCTTGGAGCTGAGGGCGATGAAACAATCACTGAGACGGCTAGAGCGCCAGTGGTGGAAAACTCATTCTGAATCAGATCGGACACAGGCTAGAGCTCAACGTCAAGCCTACCAAGTGGCAATGGCAACGGCAAAGAGGGCCTTCTTCGCCGCCTCCATTGCATCTGCAGAAAACAGCAGCAGGAGACTTTTTCAGGTGGTTCACAATCTATTGGAACCACCTGCACCACTGGGGCCTGGTAGGGATCCCAAGATCTCCTGCAATGCTTTTGCAAAGTTTTTTTGCAGATAAAGTCACTCAGATTCAGAAGGAGGTAGACTCCACCGTGGGAGCAGGGCCAGGGCAGGAGAGTGCTAGAGTTCTGTCTGGTCCTGTTACATGGGATCAATTCCAATCCGTTACCTCTGAGGATGTGGACAGGCTGCTTGGACGCGTGAAACCAACCACTTGTCTCCTTGATCCTTGCCCATCCTGGCTAATAAAACAAGTCTGGAAGGGCTGGACGATGGGCTCTGCGGGGTGGTGAATGCTTCCCTCTGCGAGGGAGCCTTCCCAGACCTGCTGAAAAACAGCTTCTTAAAAAAACATCTTTAGACCTGACCAATATAGCCAACTATCGCCCAGTCTCAAATCTACCATTCTTGGGCAAGATGATTGAACGGGTGGTTGCTGAACAACTCCAAGGACACCTGGAGGATGCGGACCATTTGGATCCCTTCCAGTTGGCATTCAGGCCGCATCACGGGACTGAAACTGCCTTGGTCGCACTGGTTGATGATCTCCGGTGGGCTAGGGATAAAGGTGGGAGCTGTTTCCTTGGTCTGCTGGATCTCTTAGCGGCCTTTGACACCATCGACCATAACATCCTTCTGGACCGTCTTGAGGGGCTGGGAGCTGGGGGCACTGTTATACAGTGGTTCCGCTCCTTTCTCCTGGGCCGTGTCCAGAAAGTGGTGTGGGGGAGATGAGTGTTCAGACCCCTGGGCTCTCACTTGTGGGAGTCTGGCGTTTGAAGGCCGCTCTGTTCCCTATCCCTGCGTCATTAAGATAAATATAACACCCCTGATTTAATAAGTACAATAATATATTGCTCATGTTTTATGCTTAGGCTTATCAGCCCTATGCTTATCAGGTGCCTAAAACAGAGAGCAGCAGCAGCCAAGGTAGTTTTGGAACGTTAAGTTAGTGTTTTCAGTTTTCTGTGGATTTGAAACGAAACAGATGAAGAGGACCTCTCTTCTCAAAAGATTGGTCCTTGATCCTGTAATGCAGTAAGGCTAGCATAATAGAACTGGGGCCCACATGTTTTCCAGAATGGTATTTTATGGAATCTCAGGTCGACATGGGTTTAGTAAGCGTCTTCAGTCTAAAACTGAGAAGATGCAGAAATCAACCACTAGATGGCAGCTGTGATTTGGTTTAGGCTAGAAGCAGAGAAAGATGCAAGGCCTCAGAGCAGTGCTCAAAATAAGAATAACTGAACTTTTAGAAACAATATAGTTATATCATTACTGAAATGCCCAATGTGTTTGTGTTAAAGGTTGAGTATCTGATTTGCACATAGAGGTTACAAGGTTCATTCCCTGCATTCTCAGGTAGGTCTGAAAAGATTCTACTGTATGTCTGACATCCTGGAGAGCTGCTGCCAGTCCGTGCAGACACTACTGACCTAGATGGACCAATTCTCTGACTCAGTAGAAGGCAGTTTCCTCTGTTAACATTCTGCTCTCAAGTGTATTGGGCTTTTTGCTATTATATAGAATTATATTATTTGATAGCTTGATTTTTTTTAAAGCGCCGTATTACAAACTTAGCCCTTCCTCAACTTCTTTTGGTTTTGGGTGCTGCCCCACTTTCCCCACTGTGACCTAGAGCAAAAATGTAGAGCTGAAAAGAAAGTTTGAAATTGTCCAGAATTTCAAGTTTTGCTATTCCTGTTTGGAATGTGAAATATTGAACTCCCAACACTGAAATATGCATTTTGAATTTGAAATTTTACCCCAATATTCAAGAGCTTTATTCACATTGTGTCTCAGCAGATATCAAATATGGAATCTCAAAAGCTGTCAAATCCTAAATGTATGTTGTCTGTCAAATGCTATCAAGTGCCAAATATTATTTCATGTTAACCATAGTATGCAATCAAACACTAAATATTATTGCATGCCAACCATAAAATATTGTTGAATCATTACACGACAGGTATTAAATATTGTGAAAGGTCAACTACTGAAACAAAATGTTGTAGGATGTCAAATACTTGGCAGATATCCTACTTAAGAAAATGATCTGGAGACTATTTCACAAAAGTGGCAGAGGAAAAATTCTGAGTTTTGTTTTGTTTTGTTTTTTTGATAAGTCGGAAGCAACTTTCAGTTCAGCTCTACTAGCTGTAGAGTGCGTACAAGCACTATCATGCCCAAGGTTCTTCCGGGCAAGAAGAACCATGAAACTTGCAAACAAATCAAACCACAGAAAACAAAACAGCAATGTAAGACTTTGCTTAGAAGTACTTGCAAGTTCACTGTCTGAGATGTTGGAGAATTCCATCAGCAATAGAAATGGGAGTAGAAATTACTGCACTTCTATGTTTGCTGGAGGTCAGGAACAGAAATCATGTCAGAAAGTATTAGTAGTATTCACTATCGGGGAAGGGAGGCACCTGCAAATTATGTTTCTTTCTGCATTGTTTGTGGGGAGGTTATACAACAATGGACAGTCATTGCCCCCCCATTAATATTTTTCCGAGCTTAAATATTACATTTTGTCACTCAACAATTGTGTCCAATTCTAGTTGTATCATTTTCTAGCTGTACAACACCCATTTTGAGGTGAGGTGACCATAATAGCATTATGCTAGCAAAAGTTTAATTTTAAATTCCTTTCCTAGCATGAAATTTGCCTGCTTCACAGCTGCTGAACACTGCATCAAAATCTTCATCAAGCTATCTACTATGACTCCAAGGTCTCATTCCTGGTGAGCATATATGTGAAATTAAGGTATTTTTGCTCCAACACGTATCACCTTACACTTGTTGACATTTAATCACATTTGCCATTTTCTGCCTGTTCACTTAGGTTGGGAGAGGTCCTTTTGGAGCGCTTCACAGTCTATTTTTGTTTTAATGACCTGGACAATTTAGTATCATCCGCAAACTTGGGCACCTCATTCCTCACTCCTAACTCTAGATCATATATGAAAAGTTAGAATGTACAGGCCCCAATACTGAACCTTGAGGGACTTCACTTTTTACATCTCTCCATTTGGATAACTGTCCATTTATTCCTATTCTTTGCTTCCTGAGACTTAACCAATAGATGCAAGAGGACCTTTGTTGGAAGTCCAAGTAAACCTGTCCAGATCCATTAGGGGCAGGGAGAAAAGAATCTAATAATAATAATAATAATATTTTATTTATATCCCGCCTCCCCAGCCGAAGCCTGGCTCATAGCGGCTAACAACAGTAAAGTAATACAGTAAAGTAATACAGGAGGGGGTCAGGCTGTGCCTTGGCCAAAGTCCTGGTGGAACAGCTCTGTCTTGCAGGCCCTGCGAAAAGATGTCAAGTCCCGTAGGGCCCTAGTCTCTTGTGACAGAGCGTTCCACCAGATCGGAGCCACAGCCGAAAAAGCCCTGGCTCTGGTTGAGGCCAGCCTAAACTCCCTGTGGCCCGGGACCTCTAAGATGTTTCTGTTTGAAGACTGCAAGGTCCTTCGTGGGATATACCAGGAGAGGCAGTCCCATAGGTACGAGGGTCCCAGGCCGTACAAGGCTTTAAAAGTTATAACCAGTACCTTAAACCTGATCCTGTACTCCACCAGGAGCCAGTGCAGCTGGTATAGCACTGGGTGAATAGGATCTCACAGCGAGGACCCCGTAAGGAGTCTCGCCGGGGCATTCTGCACCCGCTGGAGTTTCTGGGTCAGTCTCAAGGGCAGCCCCATGTAGAGTGAGTTACAATAATCCAGTCTGGAGGTGACCGTTGTGTGGATCACAGTGGCTAGGTCAGGGCAAGAGAGGTAAGGAGCCAACTGCTTAGCTTGGCGGAGATGAAAAAATGCCACCTTTGTTATAGCTGCAATCTGCGCCTCCGTGGAAAGGGAGGTGTCGAAGATTACACCCAAACTCTTAATGGATGGTGCTGGCACTAATTGTGCCCCCACAAGAGATGGGCATTGCCCCCCCATCCCATATCATCCTGACCCAGCCAAAGGACCTCTGTCTTCGAAGGATTTAACTCCAACCGGCTCCCACGTAACCATCCAGCCACAGCTTCCAAACATCTGATCAGTGTGTCTGGGGCCGAGTCAGGATGGTCATCCATCAACAGATAGAGCTAGGTGTCATCAGCATACTGATGGCAGCCCAACCCAAAACTCCGGACAAGCTGGGCGAGGGGGCGCATAAAGATGTTGAAAAGCATCGGAGAGAGTATCGCACCCTGTGGCACTCCACACACCAAGGAATGGCACAATGACAATTTCCCCCCAAGCGCCACCCTCTGTCCCCAACCAGAGAGAATCGAACGCAGCCATTGAAGGACTGTGCCTTGGACCCCCACATTGGTGAGGCAGTGGTCCAGGAGTTCATGACTGACCATGTCAAAGGCTGCTGACAGGTCTAAAAGAATCAGCAGCCCCAACCCACCTCGATCCAGCTGCCTACGGAGATCATCTGTTAGGGCGACCAGAGCCGTTTCAGTCCCATGACCAGAGCGGAAGCCGGATTGGAATGAATCCAGAGCCAATGTTTCATCCAGAAACCCACCAAGCTGTTCAGAAACCGCTCTCTCAATCACCTTACCCAGGAATGGAAGATTCGAAACCGGGCAGTAATTAATTAATTAAATTGGAAAATAAACCACAAAACATTCCACAGCTAAACAGAACTACCATATAACATACATTCAGGGAAGAAAAACCACCTAAATAGTAGGAGAACAACAATCAAGCATCTAACAGTAAACAAGCAAAACTTAAATATAATCATGAAACAATGGACTATAAAGAACTAAAACAGATGGCAAAGTAAGGGGGCAGGGGGGGAGGAGAAAGAAAAAAGAAAAGGGGTTCTTGTAGCAGAAGAAGTTCTTGTAGCATCACTCGCCAGCTTGAGTCTACTCAAATGATCTGCCAACCTGGACAACCAGGCAACATCGGGGGATGGGCAAAACAAGGGGCGGCAGGCTCAGTAAATGCCCTGTTCGGTGTCAATGCCGTGCCCGATGGTCTCAGGGGGCCCTCCCCTTGCTGTTGCACTAGCACTTGTAGTGGCAGAGAAAGTGTTCCTCTTAGCATCAGGAGTCCTCAGGTTCCCCCCCCCCCCCGCAGCTGGTGTTCTCAGGGCCATGGGATGATACCTCCGGGGGGCGAGGGAGCCTCCATTACATCATCCTTCTCCATGCCAGGGTGGGAGCCACCAGTGTTGCTACCTCCAGGACTGACCGTCCCCCAGCTGCCACCTGGGTAGGTTCAACCTTGGGTGTCTCAAGACCTGAGAGGTTCAGAATTGGCCTCATCCTAAACTCCAGCTGCCACCTGAAGAACGGATGTCGACTCACCCCCAGGTGGAAGGCCCTCACCACAAAGGCCCCTGAGAGCCTTGGCCTCACGTAAGTTCTGTTGGTTACCCCCTCTGCTATGGCCAGCTGCCAGCCCTGTGGCTTAAGAGCCTCTGGCATCTTCAGAGTGGTCCCTACTCCCCTCTGGCTTCCCTACGTGCCTTTCAGTTGAGTAATATATTTTGACCCAGGCTCCATGCCGTGCATTTAATCAGTCTGTTTCATTTAGGAGTACAGTGGTACCTCGGGTTACATACGCTTCAGGTAACATATGTGTCAGGTTACAGACTCCGCTAACCCAGAAATATTACCTCGGGTTAAGAACTTTGCTTCAGGATGAAAACAGAAATCGCGCAGTGGCAGTGGGAAGCGCCATTAGCTAAAGTGGTACCTCAGGTTAAGAACAGTTTCAGGTTAAGAACAGACCTCCAGAACGAATTAAGTTCTTAACCCGAGGTACCACTGTACTGCTGGCATGCAGGACAGTTGGATTCACAAGCTAAGAAGCTAGAGGCAAGCCCAAATGGAACACTCTTGTAACATAGCGTCTTCGGTAGCAATAACCTTTCTCCACCTCCCTTAGTTCATTTAAAACGCCGAGTCAAAGCCTGTGTCAGAGTCAGTTTGGAAAAAAGTTCAGAAGATTAATTAAAATTGTTTAGAGTTACGAGTCCTTGAAATAGGCTGGGCGGCAGCTGTTCAGCTGTTCGACTTCGTTAGATCTAATTTATGGTGCCAACTTCACAAGTTCTCTGATATAAGACCCCAGGTTACCAAACACATAAAACATACCCTACTTTCGATAAGAAGAGGGTTTAAAAGTTACAAAATTGGAAAGTTAAAAAAGTTAAAAGGAGTAGGAGCCCCCAACATACAATTGAGGAGAGCTCTAACAAGCGCGTGTAATCTAGCGTACCATCTGGATCCAGTGCTCCAAGGAGAATTAGTAGTAAATTCCCTTCCTTCTCTCTCTCGGTCTCTCTCCCCCTTGTTAGTTAATGACACTTTTGACCCTTGAAAACACACACATAAAAATGCTGAATTCCCCTCTGCTCTCATTAAAACCTGAAGCTAGTATTCATGCACTAATTTGAATAGATTGATCACAGAGATTTATCTCTGAACTTCCTGGTAGTGGCAAACCTTTTAAACCTTAAAATTGTGGTGTGTTCCTATGCATGCCTCAGAGGTAACTCATCATAATCAAATATAAGCCAGGTTTTCCCAGTCAAGCCCAGATTGGTGTAATATGCTCAGATCATCTTGCCTCAGTGAGCATCCAGGTTGCTGAATTCTGCACCTGCTGAAGCTTCTGAACTGTTCTCAGAGGCAGCCCCACATATAATACATTGCAGTAATCCAACCTGGAGGTTATAGAAAATAGGAAGAGTATAAAGAAAGAGTACAGTTGTACCTTGGAAGACGAACGGAATCCGTTCCGGAAGTCTGTTCAACTTCCAAAATGTTCAAAAACCAAAGTGTGGCTTCTGATTGGCTGCAGGAACCTCCTGCAGCCAATCGTAAGCCATGGAAGCCCCGCCGGACGTTTGACTTCCAAAAATAGAGGTGCAAACTGGAACATTCACTTCCGGGTTTGCAGCATTTGGGAGCCAAAACATTCAAGAACTAAGCTGTTCGAAAAGCAAGGTACGACTGTATTAGATAAATTCACAGAGCAGAAGGCTATCAATGGCTCTTAGCCATGATGACTATGCTCTGCCTCCATGACCGGAGGCAGTAATGGTTCCAGATTCCAATTTATGGGAATCACAGGTGGGGAGAGCACTGTTGTACTCAGGTTCTGTTTGTGGGCTTCCCATGGGCATCTTGGTGGCCACTGTGGGAACAGGAGTCTGAACTTCTTGACGTTCTTACATTTTTGTGGGGTTACAAAACTGTATCACAAAATTAGAAGTATTGAGTTCCAAAGGATAACTGTGTTGCATTTTGCTTATTAGTCCAGGATGTATAAACTAGGTTGGTTTGCAGAACCAAAAGAATCTGCTCTCCACCCCTAGTACCTATATTTTAGAGAGATTAGATAGATGATAGATAGATAGATAGATAGATAGATAGATAGATAGATGATAGATAGATAGATAGATGATAGATAGATAGATAGATAGATGATAGATAGATAGATAGATAGATAGATGATAGATAGATAGATAGATAGATAGATAGATAGATAGATAGATATGTATGTATGCATGTATGCTGATCAGCATCCTTTTGCTTTCCCCGGTAGGGGAAGGGAGACTGAAAACTACTACAGTGGTGCCTCGCAAGACGAAAAGAATCCGTTTTGTGATTCTCTTCATCTTTCATCTTGCGAAGCAAGCCCATTGACGGATTAGCGGATTAGCGCTATTAGCGCTATTAGCAGCTTTTAGCGGCTTATCGGCTTATCGGATCAGCTGATAAGTGGCTTAGCGGCTTAGAAAAAAGGGGGGAAAGGGGGGAAAAACCCGCAGGAACTCGCAAGACATTTTCGTCTTGCGAAGCAAGTCCATAGGAAATTGGTTTTGCGAAGCACCTCCAAAATGGAAAACTCTTTCGTCTAGCGAGTTTTCCGTCTTGCGAGGCATTCGTCTTGCAGGGCATCACTGTACTCAGCTCAAAATCCCTGACTACAGTTCTCCCCACTTCCGTCATAATTCTCCAGTTCAAACAGACCCTTCTCTGAAAGCAAGAAGTGGCTCTGCTGTGAAGGTGATTGATATAGTCTATACCAGGGGTCAGCAACCTAAGGCCCATGGGGGTTGTTTAACTGGCCCATAGACCCCTGCCACCCACTTGGTCTGCTCCCGTGCACCGCACTAAATCGGTGCAGAGCACAGCGGGGACTGCCTTCTGCGATGCTGACCAGCTTCCCATTGGCTGCAGGAAGCTCCTGCTGCCAATGGAAAGCTGCACATGCCTCCTCTGTGCTGGAAGGAGCGCTGGAAATAGCGTTTGCACAGGCGTGTGCGCACTCCGGCCCACTGCGGCGTCTGCGGGACCGTGAACCAGCCCAAGCCCCAAATACTTTGCCGACCCCGGTCTATACTTACTCTTCTATAGCTCAAGTTTTATTTTGCTTTTAATTGGGTCTTTATAGGCAATATTTATAGGCAGCAGTGACCATGCCATTGCTGGGTGTAGCAATAAAATTTTCATATCCTTGTTCTATTTTTAAAAAACAAGTCATTCCCAAAGAACATTCGAGAAACACAGTATTCCTACTTTACCTGCTACATTAAACTTGTCATGTTTAAAGGCTGGTCTTCACTCATTAAAAGGGCAGACAAACATTGTAAAATTAAAATAAATCATGCCTGAATTTTTTATCACTACAAGAAATCTATACCCACCCAAAGTACACAGTAAATTATTCTAACCTCAATGTTTTGGAGTGCAAATGTATTGTGGAAGGCACCTCTGAAAGCTGAGAAGTAGCAGTTGTTTTGGCAGCTAAGTCCAGGGTTCAGGTTCTACACTCTTATTGACTAAGAAATATTTAAGAGATATTAGGACACTCAGAAATACAGGACGGCAGCTATTCATGCTTCTGATGTGGGACACACAAAGAGATGTAGACAGACATCAACAATATGATGTGAAACTCACATCTGCTCCAGACTAATGACTTAACAGCACTATACATTTAAAGCACCATTGTACCGCTTTAAACAGTCATTCCTCCAAATAATTCTTAAGGGTACTGAGCAGGGCTTTTCCCCCAGCCAGAATTCACCCGAACTCAGTTCTGGCCCCTCTCAGGTGGGCGCCATTGCCATTATAAGAGAACAAGGGAGGAGTTCATGGTGAGTTCCGGCACCTCTTTTTCTAGAAAAATGGCACTGGTACTGAGAGTTGTTAGGGGACCCCCTCCCCCAACAGAGCTACAGATCCCACAGTTCCCTAGTAAGAGGGATTGATTGTTAAGCCATTCTGTATTTTGTTGCATGCCATCCCAATCTCCAAGTGGTTCCAGACGTTTATCCAGTCTAGGGGTTCACAGCATTAACATGAATTCCTAGTAAAGCCAGGCTAACTTCCTGGTCAGATGAAGTATAGGAATTCACAGGAATTCACAGGAATTCACAGGATCAAAGAATTGTAAAGTTGGAAGGGGCCACAAGGGTAATCTAGTCCAAGCCCCTGCAATGCAGGAATCTTTTTGCCCAGCGTGGGGCTCGAACTCATAACCCTGAAATTAAGAGTCTCATGCTCTACCAACTGAGCTAATGCCTGCTGGATCCAGGAATTAGAAGGAGGCTCACGTGTACAGCCTATCCCCGCATCCCCCGCAACTCATAACAACATTATAGCTCTGTCACAGGGTGCCTTAAATAGCTTGACTGCAAAGCTCTGGCTTGATCTAGACACGTCAAAGAAGCAATTCAGATAAGCGTGTTGTAAACTCATACAGGGAAATCCGGTTGTGAAAGACGGGACTGCACAGTGCCATCTGGTGTCATAGTGTTATATCACATATACAACACATATACAGTGGTGCCTCGCAAGATGAAAAGAATCCGTTCTGTGATTCTCTTCGTCTAGCGGTTTTTTCGTCTTGCGAAGCAAGCCCATTGACGGATTAGCGGATTAGCGCTATTAGCGGCTTTTAGCGGCTTTTAGCGGCTTATCTGCTGATCGGATCAGCTGATAAGCGGCTTAGCAGCTTAGAAAAAGGGGGGTGGGAAGGAAAAAACCCCAGCAGGAACTCACAAGACATTGTCGTCTTGCGAAGCAAGCCCATAGGAAATTTGTTTTGCGAAGCACCTCCAAAACGGAAAACTCTTTCGTCTAGCGAGTTTTCCATCTTGCGAGGCATTCGTCTTGCGGGGCACCACTGTACAGTGGTACCTCGGGTTACAGACGGTTCAGGTTACAGACTCCGCTAACCCAGAAACAGTACCTTGGGTTAAGAACTTTGCTTCAGGATGAGAACAGAAATCGCATGGCTGCAGCGCGAGGCCCTATTAGCTAAAGTGGTACTTCAGGTTAAGAACAGTTTCAGGTTAAGAACGGACCTCCAGAACAAATTAAGTTCTTATCCCAAGGTACCACTGTAATACGCTTTTTCTTTACCAATCTATCTGAGTTCTCTGTTTGAAATAACCTCCCTACTCCATTTAAAGGGGTGTAAATCCCCAGAGAGGATACCACATATTGGGCAGCTGGGTACCCACAACCATGTCAAATTTGGCCTGTAAAGTGGATCCTCATAATGATATGGTCTGTGGAACCAAACAGCTTCCCCACCCCTATGTTGCATTACAAACTGAATGCTGTTGCTATGCCAGCATCCTGCCCATGATAACACAGGGTCATGATAACACAAGGTCCAGGCTGACATCATTTTGTAGAAGGGAGTCAAGGACACACTGGAACTCCAAGTTTGTGCATTTAATGTGGATTAAAGTGCTGCTGCTCTAACACACCAAATCCATTATGAACCACCTTCACCCCATAGTTTTTGCTATTAGAAAAACAATGAGCAAATGCATTAAAAGGTGTGGGAACAACGAACGATGAAAAGGAAGATGTTTAAACACCCCACAACCAAGATCAGGATAAATGTTCATGGCCATAACCAAATCAGAATGACTGACTACCAAGCAAATCAGGATGAATGTGAATAAACAGTGTCACACCCACACCACACATTTAAAACACGCTTATACCACTTTAAATGGAATTGTTAGAAGACCCATTAGCAAACTACAGTTCCCGGGATTATTTGGGGAAAGCCATGACGGTTAAAGTGGCATGAGAGTGCTTTAAATGTCAGGTGTGGATGTGATATCGCAAGTCTGGAGGAGCCCTTTATTAGAAGGATTGATGTTTCTAAGTTGCTTTGAGAGGTTATTGCGGTTAGGCCTGAAAAGCTAAATGTGCGCCGCACCCTATGACAGAACTTAACCATCTAGGGGGTCCTTTACATTTACCTTTGCTGTGGTTAGAAAGCACACTACAATGTTTACATGAAAGAAACACTTAGAAGTACTCAAATTATTTCATAGAAAGTGTTTATCTATAATGAATCTATAATCAACTCATCTTGATTATTTTGAACAAGTACTTACCAGAACTGAAGTGGGTGAGAAATAATTTTTGTAGCTTTTGGAGTTAACACACACACACACACACACACACACAGCACACGCAACCATTTCCTTTTAAAAAGCTGAGCAGGGGAAAACCCAACAATACTTATGGGCTTGGCTTAGGACATCACATCCCTTCCCAGTTCATAAAATCAATGAAGCAGGTGAAAAGAAGCAAATTTTCTATTTTCCAGAAGGAGACTACAGGTAGAAGGACTCCTGAGAACAGTTCCAAAAAAGGAAGCCCTGCCAGGGTCACAGGCGTGCCAGATAAGAGACATCGCAGACTCTCTGATGGGGAACTGGGCCGTCAACCATTGGTTTTCAGCTCTTGTGGTTGTAAGTAACTCTTGTTAAGTTCTAAAGGGATAGATTTGAGAAGCAAGGAAGATGCCAGACTCTGGGAACTGTTACTCTGTGAGGGGAAGAGAGGTCTCCATATAACCCTCAGTACCCCTAACAAACTACAGTCCCCATGATAGTTTAAAGTGGTATGATGCTGTTTTATATCTTATAGTGCAGATGGGGCCTAAGTTTTAGGTATGTGCTTGAATCGCTCCTACAAAATAATGAAAGTCTTGAGGTACCTTAATAGGACTTCTGTCTGAACTCGCAGGGCCCTCCTTAGGTATTTTAAGGAAATTTTACAGTTGTGGCGCCACTACTGAGAAGGCACCTGCTCCCAGTTAAGCATGCAGGGTATCTTTTGACATTTATTAACATAATATGCATGCAATTCTTTTTTCTGGGAGGGGGGACGCATACCCCTAAACATTTTGTGAATCTAAATTTGGCCTCATTGAGGGGCAGTATTTCAATATGAGTAGGAAAATGAGAGTACAATCTTATATTCCGTTTCTCATATTTCTACAGCAATTTGTGACTTTCTTTTTAAAAAATCTTCATTAAAAATCTTCATCATTTTTGAGTGAATTACTCCCAATATATGCATTTTTAACACAGTCTTAACTGAAGTACACATTTATGCAAGTAACTTCTTCGAATATAATGCAATTTTGAGTGTTATTTTCACTCATATTTTTATTTTAATGCACGTTTCCCCCTCATACTTGCCTTTTCTGTAAACACTGTTAGTTGGAAAACCGTATTGCAAATTTGGATTTGTGCAAATTTTGAAGATCGCTGTGTTTCAGTTCTTACAACTGTTTAGTCTATTTTTTTTGTATATTATTCATTAATTCATTAATTTTAATTATTACCGTATTTTTCGCCCTATAGGATGCACCGGCCCATAGGACGCACTTAGTTCTTTTGGGGGAAATCAATTTTTATCCCCCCCCCCCCAGGTTTGCGCAGCCATCCCCAAGCTAGAAGAGGGAGACGGAGCGCTCCGTCTCCCTCTTCTGCCTTCAGGGAGAGCTTGCCCCACTGTCCCCCGAGTTTGTGGGGCTGGCGGGGGGAGAAGCAAGTTTGCTTCTCCCCCCCCGCCAGCCTCCAGATCAGGTTGGGGAATAGCGGGGTGGCGGCGCTCTGCCACCCCCCTATCCCCCGAGCTTGTGGGGCTGCAGGCTGCTGCCCACAAGCCTTGCGAGCCCGCGGGACATCCCGCCGGGCTTGCAAGGCTTGCTGGTAGCTTCCTGAAGCCTGGAGAGCGAGAGGGGTCGGTGCGCACCGACCCTTCTCGCTCTCCAGGCTTCAGCGAAAGCCTGCATTCGCCCCATAGGACGCACACACATTTCCCCTTCATTTTTGGAGGGGAAAAAGTGCGTCCTATAGGGCGAAAAATACGGTACATTTGTATCTTGTCCTTCTTTCGGAAGGAGTCCAGGAAGGCAATCATTTCTGCAACAACAAGAAAAACAAATAAAGTTAATAAAAACAAATTTAGAACATCTTAAAAACCTGTCAAAAACATTCAAAAACATCTAAAGCAAATTGAAGGACAGAGGCAACTAAATCATGTGTCAGCAGGGGTGAGTGATAGAAGGCAGTGATGGTGCCCGCCCAGTGTCAATATATTATTTATTTCATTTCATAGAACCATAGAATTGTAGAGTTGGGAGGGACCTCGAGGATCATCTAATTCAATCCCCAGCAATGCAGTAGTCTGAACTAGCTCATACATGACAGATGGCCCAGTCAACCTCTGCTTAAAAACCTCCAAGGAAGGAGAGCCTGCAACCTCTCTTGGGATTCAGATCCACTGTTAAACAGCTCTTACTGTCAGAAAGTTCTTCTTGATGTTGTTGCAACCTGAAGCCATTGGTTTGGATCAGGGGTCAGCAGCCTTTTTCAGCCTATCCCTCAGACCATGTGGTAGGCCGGACTATGTTTTGAAGGGGGGAAATGAACAAATTCCTATGCCCCACAAATAACCCAGAGATGCATTTTAAATAAAAGGACACGTTCTACTCATGTAGAAACACACTGATTCCCAAACCATCCGTGGGCCGGATTGAGAAGGCAATTGGGCCACATCCGGCCCACAGGCCTTAGGTTGCCTACCCCTGGTTTGGATCCTACCCTCCAGAGCAGGAGAAAAAAAGCTTGTTCCCTCTTCCATGGGACAGCCTGTTTGATACTTGAAGATGGCTGTCGTATCTCCTCTCAGTCTCCTGTTTTCCAGGTTAACCCTACCCAGCTCCTTCAGCCGCTCCTCAAAAGGCTTGGTTTCCAGATCCTTGATCATCTTGGTCACCCTCCTCTGCACTCATTCCAGCTTGTCAATATCCTTCTTAAATCTTGTTAGGTAGCCGTGTTGGTCTGCCATAGTCAAAATAAAATAAAATTCCTTCCAGTAGCACCTTAAAGACCAACTAAGTTAGTTCTTGGTATGAGCTTTCGTGTGCATGCACACTTCTTCGGATACACTGAAACAGAAGTTGCCAGATCTTTCTATATAGTGAGAAGGTATCTGCCTATCTCCCATTCTCAGATATCTGCCAATCTCCCATTCCCACCACCCTTCTGAGTAATACCCCTCCCCACCTTCTCACTATATAGAAGGATCTGGCAACTTCTGTTTCAGTGTATCTGAAGAAGTGTGCATGCACACGAAAGCTCATACCAAGAACTAACTTAGTTGGTCTTTAAGGTGCTACTGGAAGGAATTTTTTTATTTCTTCTTAAATCTTGTCTTTCCCCCAGAACCCGGAACTTGAGGCAGTTCACATAAATTAACACAAATACAGATAAAGCACATGTTGCTTAAAGCGCAAACAGTACAATGTTTACTGTTGAAAATTGAATGCAACAGTGTAAATTACAGGCCTGTTAAAATGCAGATAGTTATGGCAAACAAACACAAACAGTGCAACACATTATTAAAACTCTTTTCTTAAAAGCAATTGGTTCCTCATAGTCTGCTGGAATAAAGGAGTCTACACTTGCCAGCGGAAGGACAACAAGGAAGGAGCCAGTCCATCCTCTTTGGGAAGGGAGTTCCAAAACCTGGGAGCAGCCACCGAGAAGGCCATCTCCCACATCAGCTGGCGTGGATTTCCAAAATACAAGTGTTGTCACAAGCAATGAGTCCTTTACCTACAATGATAAAATAAAATCAATATTTACCAAAACAAAGAGAGAAAGTATAAACCTGTTCAAAACCTCCATAACATCCTAACTTCCTCATACTTTATGGTGCAGGAATGTTCAGGAGCCAGTTGCAAAGTTGACTCAGAAGAACAAATTTGCTCTTCCTTCCTGCCAAGGCTGCTGCTTCTGTGCACACTGAGTGACATTTGCTGGCTGTGGGAACGCAGCTAATGGCCTGAGCAGTAGCCCCAAAGCTTGCTGGTGCCTGCGGCTGTTTCCAGCCGTTGCTCTTAATGGAATTTGGATCCGTTCCTAAGTAGTTTGAGCCGGAAAGGCAGTTCAAATATGTGATATGGTCAAACATAGAGAAGTTGTAAGTAGTTTACATATTAAGTCTGTATTTGACTGATCAGAAATTGATAAAAGACACATAGCGTCATGAGCACAAAGAGTGACGGATGAGCAATAAAAAGGAGATCAGTCTCAGCAGTGGGGCGGTTAGCTAATTTTAGACTCTGAACATAAATGGTTTTTATGGGACTCTCTCTTTATAGATGGCAATTGCTTCATTTGCTTTAAAGCGGTTGGAGGATGGATGGCGGCTAACAGATTGAGGTTGAATCCTGACAAGACAGAAGTACTGTTTTGGGGGGACAGGAGGCGGGCAGGTGTGGAGGATTCCCTGGTCCTGAATGGGATAGCTGTGCCCCTGAAGGACCAGGTGCGCAGCCTGGGAGTCATTTTGGACTCACAGCTGTCCATGGAGGCACAAGTCAAATCTGTGTCCAGGGCAGCTGTTTACCAGCTCCATCTGGTACGTAGGCTGAGACCCTATCTGCCTGCGGACTGTCTCGCCAGAGTGATGCATGCTCTGGTTATCTCCCGCTTGGACTACTGCAATGCACTCTACGTGGGGCTACCTTTGAAGGTGACTCGGAAACTACAACTAATCCAGAATGCGGCAGCTAGACCGGTGATTGGGGGCGGCCGCCGAGGCCATATAACACCTGTCTTGAAAGACCTACATTGGTTCCCAGTACGTTTCCGAGCACAATTCAAAGTGTTTGTGCTGACCTTTAAAGCCCTAAATGGCCTCGGTCCAGTATACCTGAAGGAGCGTCTCCACCCCCTTCATTCTGCCCGGACGCTGAGGTCCAGCGCCGAGGGCCTTCTGGCGGTTCCCTCATTGCGAGAAGCAAGGCTACAGGGAACCAGGCAGAGGGCCTTCTCAGTAGTGGTGCCCGCCCTGTGGAACGCCCTTCCAGCAGATGTCAAAGCGATAAACAACTACCTGACATTCAGAAGACATCTTAAGGCAGCCCTGTTCAGGGAAGTTTTTAACGTGTGATATTTTATTGTATTTTTGGTTTCTATGGAAGCCGCCCAGAGTGGCTGGGGAGGCCCAGCCAGATGGGCGGGGTATAAATAATAAATTATTATTATTATTATTATTATTATTATTATTATTATTATTATTATTATATAAAGCTGACCCTGCTATATTTGAGCTCCCTCCTGAGCATTCTGCTGGATGGGCCTCTGCCCCAGAGTTATGCACTGGAGGCTGAACTGTTCCTAGATATTTCAGGAACTGAACCCAGAACCTTCTGTATGCAAGGCACATAGGAGCCAACTCCTAGGGGCTGTGGGGGATTTGCCCCCCCTAAAATATCTGAGGGGGCTAAGCCCCCACAAAATTAATGGGCATTCCTATTCAAATAGTGTGTGTTCATTGTGCCATGTGATTTATATATTTATGAGAAATGATCTTAACTGATATCCTAACAAGCATGACATTGATTTGATTATTTTCTGCTTGCAATTCTGCTGTAGGCTCACTTGTGGAGATGAAGCCAATCGCTTCTTTTTCTTAGACATTTTCACAGAAATGCAGCTGCTACTATTTTCAGCTGTAAATCAGGAAACTTAGCATCCTTCCAAGATTAGGGTGTTTGAACTCCTCTCCTGCTGATAAATAGTTGGTACATTGAGTCGAGCTGTAGCTAATTAAGGCTTTCTCCGGGACTTTCCAGGACTTTCTCTAAAACTTTTAGTTTTAGTTTATCACTCGGTATCTTAGTTATTTTAAACTACCAAGCAATAAACTAAAACTAGTAAAAATTAATAAAAAGCTGATAAAACTAGTAAAATCTAATAAAAACTAATAAAAACTAATAAAAACCTCACAACTAACGCAGAGCTCAAATCAGTGCTTCCTCTAACGATGGCATCTTGGCTCCTCCTCCTGATAGTCAGGATCATGCCACTTTTACTCTCGCGGATGAGTGGCCTCCTGTCTCCATTACCAAAGTTATAAGTTTAATCGACCAGATGAAACTAGGAAAGGCTGCTGGCCCTGAGGCCATTCCATCCGAATTGATCAAAGCCAAGTCAGAGTGGTGGGCTCTGATACTAGCGGAACTTTTCACTATGATAGATAGATATTGTATTATGCCTAACTCATGGCAGCAATCTATAATTATTCCAATCTTTAAAAAGGGTGATAAAAAGCTGCCATCCAACTATCGGCCAATAAGCCGCTAAGTACATGTGGCTCCACAAAGAACATCTCTATGTGGCCTTCCTAGATATTAAGGCTGCTTTTGACACTGTTGACAGGGGGCTGTTATGGACCAAACTGGAGACAATGGGCCTAGAACCCAGATTACTCTACTTGATCAAAAAACTTTATACAAAGATCACCTGCCATATAAGAACAACACAAGGGAATGAAATGACAGATCCTGCCATCATAAACCGAGGAGTTAAGCAGGGCTGTGTACTCCCTCCCCCCCTTTTTAACCTTTTTCTTAACGACCTCACTTCTTCACTAAAACATGTAGATGCCCACAGCCCAAAACTCAATGCATTAAGCATTCCCATCCTCCTACATACAGATGATATGATTTTGCTTTCATGGATAAGAATTGGCTGAAAGCGACTGTTAAATTCCTGTATTGACTATCTGTCCAGAATGAAATTGTGCATGAACTTTGACAAAAGCAAAATAATGGTCTTTGGGAATTCACGCAAGAGCTATAGCTGGGTATTTGGTGGTAAACCCATTCAGCAGGTATTCGAATTCAACTGTCTGGGAGTTACATTCCATCATAGGCCTCTCTGGTCCACGCACTGTGCAACGGCAGTGAATGCCAGTAAGTTGTCTATGCAGGCCATAATGCATTTCTTCATAACAAGAGGTAATTCGCATATCCCTTCTGCCCTTAAGGTCTTCAACGTCAAAATTATAGCTGAATTGCTCTATGGTATTCTAGCCTGGCTGCCAGGGTTTACCCAGTTGGTTGAACAAGTACAGGCAGCTTTCCTTTTCAAGATTTTCACAGTCCCACCCTGTGTACCCTATGCAGCCTTGTGTCTAGAGGGAGGTCAACACAAGGTAGAGACTGTTGCCTGGGCGAGATTTCTTCTATGCTGGTTAAACATCTGCCTTACATCAGATAAAGACCCTCTTCTCAGTGAAGTTTTGCTAGACCCCTTTCTTTCCCCAGGGCTACAACAGTTTAACAAGAAGGTACAGCAACTCAGGCTGTCAGTGGAACTTTTGCAATCGATGTCCCTACCATCTGCCAAGGCTATAATAAAAACTAGGTTGTGGGATATTGAATGCCAAGAACAGTAGCAGCAGAGAAAACATGTTCCCCTCTTTATTTTCAACTTTCTTGGGCACATGAAATTAGCCACAATTACCTTAAATTTCTGCTTAACCCTCAAGAAAGAAGGGCATTTTCCCTGGCCAGGTTTAATTCAAAACCATCAAACCTCCTTTGGGGAAGGTTCTCAGGCAGGGTGGAAGGAGAAAGAACTTGCCCATGTGAAGACCACCTGGTGGAAACCCTTACACATATGGTTCTCAATTGTAAACTATATGCTGATCTCCGCCAGCAATTTCTAGATCAACTCTGTATCCCCAAATGGAAACCAGAGTCAGAGGTCATACATTTTCTATTACTGGGAAATGATCAGGAGCTCACCAAGTTAGTGGCCAAATATCTCTATTGGGTTTTTTGTCGTCAAAATACACTGCAGATGTCTGATCTCCCTGGAGACCAAGAGATGTGACGATAGACTGCTCTGCCTCCTTTCTTTTAGCAAATGTTTGTGCCACTGGGGGAGTGGTAATTCCGTAGTGATTTGTTTTGGATGTTGTATGTGATGCCAATAAAAGGTTTTATGATACGATACAATTATTTTCTAAACGCACTTGCATCTCTGCTACTGTTTAAGAAGTTGTCCCTTGCTATAATAATCTTTCAAATAATGTAACTGGTATTCTTGCCATACATTCACATGATGTGATCTATTTTTATTTTGAAATAAAGGATGAAGTTGTACTGGAATTATTGGTGACAGTCATGGGGCTAAAACCTTTGCCCATTCCCCCAACCCTCCAATATTCTAAAGTGTATTGGGTTTAGTAAGCCAACTCAATTATGTTTTGTCCTTCTGTGTTCTAGGCTGCTTGGCTGGGAGTGAACATTTCCCTCTTTGTGGTTTATTTCTTGACTTTTGACAGAGGTGAAAAGTACTTCTACACCCGCCAGATCCTTGGGGTGAGCACCATCTCCTCAATTTCTGATTGCCTCTGCTCTTAGGAGATGAAGAATCTTTGCAAAGGGTTGTTTGTTTGAAAATCCTAATTCATTGACAGGATTAATACCCTGCATATTGTTAATTAATATAGCATATGAATCATTGGGCTGTTGGCGGCAGAAGGTAAGGAGAATAAAAACTAGGTGGAACCTGAGCCAATGGGAGTCAGAGTCAACTAATCCTAGTTTTGACACTCCCCCCCCATCCTTCAGGCTGAGGAGGATGGGGGGGGGTGTCAACACCTGAGACTGAGGGTCAGGAAGAGGAAGTTGTTGGTAGTACAATTCCTTGGAAGTTGGAAGTCAGGCATGTGGGGGCTGGTGGGGGGTTGGATAGCACCTCATTTGCCCTAATTGGACCAGCTTCTACCAATGCAAAACAAGCCTTGCAATTGGCCGTTGGGGATAATAAACTACCTAAATTACAAATGATGGCAAGCATTACCAACTACAATGGTACCTGGGGTTACTGACGCTTCAGGTTACAGACTCCGCTACCCCAGAAATAGTACCTTGGGTTAAGAACTTTGCTTCAGGATGAGAACAGAAATTGGGGGCGGCGGCGTGGCGGCAGTGGGAGGCCCCATTAGCTAAAGTGGTACCTCAGGTTAAGAACATTTTCAGGTTAAGAATGGACCTCCAGAACGAATTAAGTTCTTAACCAGAGCTACCACTGTAGTTAGCTCTTGTGCACAGGCTGAGAGCATGGTGTGAGGAGTAGGCAGGTAGAGGAGGAAAAGTAGCAAAGGTAGATGGGAGGGAAAGACAAATGAAGGCATGCAGTGTGATTTGCATAGAGCAGGTCATATGTTATATGCCCTTGAACAATTTTCTACTTTCCCCCATGCCCCGCCCAGCATATTCCACCTATCAATTTCAGTTTCTCATTTTCCAAATCTTAAGCTCAGCTCTTCTAGGATTGCCATATTGTTGAGCTTTTTTAAAAACAACAACCAGGAACATAAAATTTTGATTGACGTATGGCAGACCTCAGCTCTTCACAATTTTGCATTAGTTTGTAATTTTCAATTATTTTTTTAAAGTTCTCTTTAATTAGCATCTTCGTGCAAATTTCTCTGGATATAAACCTTTCTTCGTAAACAAATTTCCCAAATGTGATGCATTTTTCTATGTATATTTTCACTAACATGCAGTTTAAGGCACACTTTCCCCTAATAGGCACATATTTTTATTACCGATTATTTTATTGGAAAACTGTAGTGCAAAATTCGGAAAAGTGAGAGAGTGGAAAGATGCCTGTGTTAAGGTTTGCATATTGTTTCAGGAAGTAGAAACTGGGGAGTTTCACATTAAAATGCAAACCGAACCAAATTTCTGGGGCCCACCTCTATCCCGACACTAGTGGCAGCTGCCTCTCTTTACCTAATGGTAGAGCCAGACCGGAGTATAAAACAGTTACTAGTTTGTAGCAAAAAACCCAACACCCTTCTGCAGCTTCTCCTCTTTTTATTTGTAGTCTGCCCTGCCTTGGGCACGTGCTTCGGCCAAATGCCTCAACTTCAACAGCATGCTGATCCTGCTGCCCGTTTGCCGGAACCTTCTCTCCTTTCTGAGGGGCAGCTGTTGGGTGAGCAAGAAATGGATCTCAACTGCACCTCCAATTTGTTGCTTATAATTTATTTATTCAATTTCTGTACTGCCCTTCATCTGAAGATCACAAGGCGGTTTACAATATAAAAAAATATGGAGGCTGCATTCACACCTTACATTTACAACCAACAGCTCCCAGGATTATTTGGGGGGGAGGTCATAACTGTTTAAAGAGGCATCACAGTGGTGTTAATGTATGGTGTGAATGTGGTCAAGGAGGCTGTCTTTCCAGCTAGGTTTCCTTCGTCCAGTTTTCATCATCCGAGGAAATCATGGTGTTTGGGACCGCTGGGCTGTTCATTACCTCAATATCTGTTGTGTTAAAGGAGAGGTGAGTTTTAAGGCTGTGCAAAAAGAGGAACCCAACACAATAGTTGTGGCTTGCAGAAAACCATTGTGCAACAGATAGCTCAGCCCCACAATCTACTTATGTGTTCTCTTGGGGGGAAACGTTCTGCTGGTGCAAAACATTTCACTGGCGAAACAAGTGCACAGCTAAGTGATGCTAACACAGCGGTACATTGGATACAAAACTCTGTGTATTTCTCATACTGTGTCATTAGAATGGAAGAAGCCCTTTAAATCTTGGGAGAGAGGCAGAATATAAATACATGAAACAACAACTACTACTACAACAACAACAATCCAAACCATTTCCTCCAGCCCCCTTTGCTGATCAGCCCCATGTCGTCGTCATCATCATCATCATCATGTTACAATAGTAACAATAATCCAAATAATTTCTTCCATTCCCTTCTGCTGCTCAGCTGTGTATCACAGGGAGTCCTGTTTGCAAAGGAGCAATCTCCTGTTAAGCTCCTGATTCCTGCTTTGAAATTGCTTTGTAGTCACATATCATGTCAGGTGTGGGGCAGATGAGCGTTGCTTGGGTGATCCTTTGGGTGAAGTTGGGGCCAATGCTGGGGTGCCCACCCTGTGTTATACCCACATTGAATTTTACACCCCAGTCTGCTAGCTGGCCTGTTTTTTTGTTTCCATTCAGTGTTGCAGACGCACCATGAGGAAACAACTAGATCACAACTTGACCTTCCACAAGCTGGTGGCCTACATGATTGCCCTCCACACAGGTAAAATGACTTCTGTTCTAGAGAAATCGAAAGGGCCCAATGTTCGTTTTCATGAGTACAATAAGTACTGTAAGGCACCCCACAAATGTCCAGTGATAAACACTGATGTCACCAGTGGAACTAAAATGAACTGGGGTAGGAGGAAATACACTGCCAAACTAGAGCATTTATATTGTGCTTCAAATTGATTCCCAACTAAGGGTTCTGTTGAGCTCACAGTTTATGTTTGTAATGGATTGGGTAGGTTAATACTCATAACATTTTGCTAAGAACATTTTTAATACGAAAAAAGTGTCTTCAAAACAACAATTTCAAAATTTCAAAAGCATTTAACTATTTTTTTTTTATATTTAAAAAATGGGTGCAGAATGGTGGGGGCAGAAGTCAGGGTGGTCAACAGTAGCTGGAGCCAAGGGCAATGTCTAATTCTAAGTTTGGCCACATCCTCCTTCCTGTTGAGTTCTGCAGGGACAAGACTGAGGGTGGATCTAGACACGGGGGGTGGGGTGGGGGAAAGCTATAAATAAGTCAGGAATTAGATCGTTATAACAAAAGAAAGAAATCTCTATGGAAAACCATGTTTTAAAATTTCCTGCTCTATGGCGCCATCTGGTGATTCATGTTTATAGCACATTCAAATCACCATCTTTACTAACATAGCTGAGTCCTGAGACTGGAAAGGAGGAAGTGGGAAACCAGTGCCTAATATTGACATTTCTGCAAGGAATTTTCATTAGCATGACATAACTTTAGTACATTGTTCTCGCCAATACGTGTATTGTTATGTACACGTTTGGGTTGGAGACCTGCATCACACAATGCAGAGAAGTATACATTTCAAAGTATAGTTGTATTCTTCTTCTTCTTCAAATTAGATACTGTAGATTCAGGCATATAAGACGACTTTTTAACCCCGGAAAATCCTCTAAAAAGTTGGGGGTCGTCTTATACACCAGGTATGGGTTTGCTGGGCAGTGGCAGTGGGCGGCGGGCTCCGCGCCGGGAGGAAGCTGCCTGGCGAAACTGCCCAGCGATGCTAATCCGGCTTCACTGAGCAGCTTCCTCTCGGCGTGGAGCGGAGCCCACCGCCCACTGCTGCAGCTGCCAATTTGGGGAGTCGTCTTATACACCCAGTCGCCTAATACGCCGGAATCTACGGTACTGTCCTTCATCAAAAGATTCTCAGGGTGGTTCACAGAATAAAATGCAAGATAAAACACAAGTTATAAATTAAATCAAAGGAGCAAAATAATAACTCCCCCTCCCTACAGATACATTTAAAGGGCTGTAGGATATTAATCAGCCAAAGGCCCTTCTGAAGAGGAATATTTTCACCTTGCATCTGAAGATGTATAATGAAGGTGCCAGGAAAGCCTCCCTGGGAGAGCATTCCACAGATGGGGAGCCACTGCAGAGAAGGCCCTGTTCTTGTGTTGCCACCCTTGTGGAGGAGGCACATGAAGAAGGGCCTCAGAGGATGGGATGGTTTTTATGTGGAGAGGCAGTCCTTGAGATCCATGACTGCAGTTTGCTCACTGGTTCAGGAGGTTCATATTAGGTAGGTTCGTATAAAAATGCGAACTGAATCACTTTCTCCCCCATCCCTACATGGGAATGTGCATGCATGGAAACATACACACTGAGTCAGCAAGGGCAGATAGCTACGTGCATTTAACCCCAATTACTGGTAGTATAGAAAGAGAACATCAGTATAGAAATAGCCCCTTTGCTGGTGTCAGCATATTGTATAATTTGGCTGTCTACAAGGACGCAGTTCAGGTTTTTCTTGCCCTCTCTTCCAGCGGTTCACATCATTGCTCACCTGCTCAACTTTGAGTGGTACAACCGTGCCAAGCAAGCAACAGACGGAGACCTGGCTTCCACCCTCTCTCACTTACACGAGGATGATGGGTTGTGGCTAAACCCCATCCATTCAAACACTACGGTTGGTGCCTCATAAGCTTTACTCAATAAACATCATTGAAGTTCTGAAAGGGAAAGTTGCTGGTGCTTCAGCCTTGCTGAAAGCTTCCTTTCCTTTTGACTGTAAGCAATAACTTGTCAGTGTTATGCATTTTGTTCTATTTAGAGCCTACTGGTGATTAGTTTTCATCTGGGTGTTATTAGTTCGTTGGTGTTATTTTTAAGGAGAATTTCAGTGGTGCGCTTGTATGTTCTGGGTTACTAGGATGTGTGAACGCAACCTAAGAGTCTATAGCCCTTATGAAGAAGACACCCCACTCAGCCTTGCTTGGACCAATCACCATCTCTCAACCTTACCTAACTTATTATTATTATGATTAAGCGGCTTCCAACAGAGTATTTAAAAAAAATGATACATTAAAATGTCTTCTAAAAGTCAAATATTTGTATGTCTGTTGGACATCTGATGGGAGAGTATTCCACAAGGTAGGCACTGCTACCGAGAAGGCCCTCTGTCTGGTTCCCTGTAACTTCACTTCTTGCAATGAGGGAACCCACCAGAAGGCCTCCAGAGCTAGACCTCAGTCTCCATGCTGAACGATGGGAATGGAGACGCTCCTTCATGTATACAGCTATCTTTCAGTGTCATGGACCATGTACACCACCTTGAGTTCCTGGGAGAAAAGGTGGTATATAAATGTCATAGTTAAACCTTGTCTGTAAGCCAGAGCTTTTATCAAGCACAACTTTACATGTCATAATCTGGCTTTCATCTGCAGACACCCTTGTATGTGGCATTCACCACCATTCCTGGTATAACAGGTGTGATCATCACCTTGTCCTTCATCCTTATGGTCACTTCTTCTATGGAGTTCATCCGCAGAAACTACTTTGAGGTCTTCTGGTACACCCATCATCTCTTTGTTATCTACTTTCTGGGCCTCGTCATCCATGGCATTGCGTAAGGCACTTCTGCAATTGTGGGATAGGCTAGCTAGGATAGCTAGGAGTGGGCGAATCTAACCATTTCATATTCCTCTTTTCCCTGAGAGGAATGTTAGGCTCTCCACAAATCAAAAGCAGTATTTGTGTGTCTCTCTGTGTGTGTTTTAAGTAGTCTTCCTGAAAATTCATTAGTTTTTTAGTGCGAATTTCTCCTAACATGCACATCTTGTTGTGTTGTTTTGCCTAATATACACCTTTTTTGCGAAACAATTTATCCACATATGGTGCATTTGAATGTTATTTTCACTAATATGTGTTTCTATGTGCACACTTCCCCACTGCTGATTTAAAGCAAAGAGCAACCTTTTTGCAACCCACACGTTACAACTGAAAACCAAACACAATATGAGCTGAAAGAGTCTATTGGAAAGGTTTGCTTAGCTCACATGGCCTGTATGAGCAAACCTCCTTTTCCACTACAGTGGTACCTTGGGTTACATACGCTTCAGGTTACAAACTCTGCTAACCCAGAAATAGTGCTTCAGGTTAAGAACTTTGCTTCAGGATAAGAACACAATTGTGCTCCGGTGGCGCGGCGGCAGCAGGAGGCCCCATTGGCTAAAGGGGTGCTTCAGGTTAAGAACAGTTTCAGGTGAAGAACAGACCTCTGGAACGAATTAAGTACTTAACCCGAGATACCACTGTACTGGGCTTTTGTTCCTTTCTTTCACATTTGCAGTTTTGATGGTTCTGTTCTTTTTTCCAGAGGTCTTGTTCGTGGGCAGACAGACAAAAGCTTGGAGGAGAGCAATCCTAAGCTCTGTGCTGGGCAGTATACAGAGTGGGCTCAAGGCAACAGCACTCATTGCAAAGTGCCTGAGTTTCAGGGTCTTCCTGCTGAGGTAATAATGACATACCGTATTTTTCGCCCTATAGGACGCACTTTGCCCCCTCCAAAAATGAAGGGGAAATGTGTGTGCGTCCTATGGGGCGAATGCAGGCTTTCGCTGAAGCCTGGAGAGCGAGAGGGGTCGATGCGCACCGACCCCTCTCGCTCTCCAGGCTTCAGGAAGTTATCCGCAAGCCTTGGGAGCACCGCGGGAGTTCCCGCCGGGCTCCCTAGGCTTGCGGAGAGCTGCCTGCAGTGCGCCCCAGGCTTTGGGCTTCACGCAGCTCTGCACAAGCCGTGGGAGCCCGGCGCGACTTCGCACTGGGCTCCCACGGCTTGCGGAGAGCTGCCTGCATCCCTGCGGATAGCAGCCTGTTCTGGGGGCTGGGGTCAGGGGAAGCTCGGGCTTCCCCCGCCCCAGCCCCACGCCTGGGGGGGGGGGAAATAATTTTTTTTCTTTATTCCCCCCCAAAAAAAACCTAGGTGCGCCCTATGGGGCGAAAAATATGGTACAACATGAGGGAAGCACTGAAGTGATGAAGGTGGAAGGTTTCACAAGTGGGAAAATGCTGGCCCCGCAATTAAACTGTCCATTCTAACGTGGATGTTGTTTCTTTAAAGTCCTGGAAGTGGGTGTTGGCCCCGATAATCCTCTATGCCTTTGAGAGAGCCTTGAGGATTTGGCGTTCCTGCCAGAAGGTGGTTGTTGTAAAGGTAAGTATCTCTGCTTTCTTCTTCTTCTTGGCTTTGAGTTGGATACATAGGACACATTAAGTATGCCTCAAGATGGAAGCACACCATACAACTGAAAGCACCCTGAAAGCAGACAGCTTCCCCCAAAGAATCATGGGAACTGTTGTTTGTTAAGGTTGTCGGGAATTGTAGCTCTGTGAGAGGTAAACAACAACAGTTCCCAGGATTCTCTGGGGGAAGTCATCTGTTTTAAACGTTCATCAAATGTGTTTTAAATATGTGGTGTGGATCTGCCCTCAACTAGAGCTCAAGGAAATCAAGGCAAGTTCTTCGTGTCAGTGGTAAATTGAGGGCACTTTCAGACTGCTGGTGTTTTCAGGTGGGATTCAATCGTATACCTGTTCAGCTTGTGAGTCAAGGCCCCGCTCCCCACTTGGTGATGAAATAAGATACATGGACACAAGTATTTGGGTTAATGGGCTAAAAAAAGGCCACAACTTTATTGGTTACAGAATGTGAGTGGTATTGGCTTAGGCATTGGATCCGAACAGACTATACTTGACTCCTGCCCGCTCTGCAGAGAGTCATGCAAGGGTTAACAACCTGTAGGGGGAGCTTGTTGATGCGAATCAACTGGAAGCTTTCCCCTAGAGCAGCCTTTCTCAACCTGTGGGTCCCCAGATGTTGTTGAACTACAACTCCCATCACCCCTAGCTAGCAAGGCCAGAGCTCAGGGATGATGGGAGTTGTAGTCCAACAAAATCTGGGGACCCACATGTTGAGAACCGCTGCCCTAGAGTCACCGGAGGGTCGTGCCATGGCCCTAGCCACCACCTGGGTGTCGGACAGGAACCACAACCGCCGGATTCCTTTAATGGAATACCCTTCAAGAGGAGGGGTGGGTGATGCTCACAACCTCCTCTCCAACACACAACGCATTTTCCAATGCCTAACCACCAAGTTGTGACGATTTGCTATGAGGTAGGCAATAAACCAAGCGGCTAGTTCCAATCTGCCAAGTGGAAAAAATTCCTACCAGGCCCCTTGGACAACCAAGGCGATCAGCCGAAGTCCATAGCAAGGGAAGGAGCTGAAGCAAAACCTAGAGGGTGGGTGGGCGGGTTGGTAATCCGTGGAAGCCGTAAAAGCAAGGGAGAGCTCATGGGCCTGCGGCTGTTTAAATCCAGCTAAACCACGCCCCCCAGCGAGCCGGATTGGCTGGCTGAGGGGCATGACGCGGGCCCAGGGCTCCAGTGACGCGGGGGGGCCTAGCCACGCCCCCCCCGTGACTGCAGGAAGCGATTCCCGCTCACAACCCCTTCCCTCTGGGAAGAGCAGAGACTTTATGCAACTAAAGCTGATTTGGAACTGTTATACAGCAAACCTGCCCCCCCCCATCAGACTCTTCATGATAAATCGTGGGACAATGCACTGGTAAGTATGGGGAAATCTTTGCTTGACACAGTGTCATCCTACCACTCTGCAACCTGTTTACTGTTTACATCCTGATTTATTCGTTGGGGTACCAGACAACGTTATCTATTTAACAAGCACACATTCTGATTTGTTTGCGGGGAAATTCTATGACGTTGTGCCATAGCAAGTCTTGTCCCCAAGTTTCCAGCGCGTTTCCCTATCCCTTTCCTTATCACAGAATGTCTGGTCTTTTGGGGGGAAGTGGGCTTGTTGTGCCACCCCTGATTATAATGATGCAATATGAGTTTGCTAGAGTGTGATTGGAACTCCACCTGGAAACAGCCAGAGTCTGGAAGTGCTCCTGGCCTAATCAGATTGGGATGAAAGCTGACTAAAGCACGGCATCAAGAAGACACTGGACTTAAGTGGTCTTATGAGGGGCTCCTTCCGCCTCTACAGTGGACGCTCGGGTTGCGAACGTGATCCGTGTGGGATGCACGTTCACAACCCACAGTGTTCGCAACCCGCAGCAGCGCGTTTGTGCATGCACGGGTTGTGATTTGGTGCTTCTGCGCATGCGCATAGCGCGATGTAGCACTTCTGTGCCTGCATGAACCCGAAACCCAGAAGTAGCCTGTTCTGGTACTTCCAGGTTTCGGCTGGTCCGTAACCCCAAAAAAACGCAACCTGAAGTGTCTGTAAGCTGAGGTATGACTGTACTGGCCTGCTCTGTTTGGGTGGGGGAATAGGTGGGGGGGGGCTTCCTGCTCATTCAGCTGGGTGGGGTCCTTGGCCTCTGTTCCAAAGTCCTGCATGGATGGGTCACTTCTTTCTGCCCTCTGAGGAAAAAGAACAAACTTTTGCTGAGCCTTGGTAAGAGATTAGGGTTCTAGGAAGCCCTTGCAGGCGTACGTATTTTGCCTCAGGCCTCTATAGCCAGTTTGTGAATAGATAACAGGAATCCTTGACAAAGAATACTGTAGGCTTTAGCTGTTATCTCCAGGACTTTTTATTTACTAAGAAAGTCTGGTGAGGAATAAATGAATAGGGGAGAGGGCAGAAAACTTATGATCCTGTTCTGCAACCCTGGTGTCATATGACATCTGCTTAGTAGGAATAGAGGTGATTTTTTTGGGTTTTTTGGGGTGCCCCGCCTGCTTGGTGAGAGCTGGTTGCAATGCATTGCAATGCTTTTTCAATAAAGATTTCCTGTTTTTCTGACAATTTGTGTCCAGATTCAGTTGGTTGGTCCAGGCAGCCCTGTGTATCAGGCTTGAACCCTGAAATTTCCCTAACACATCATCAATAATAATAATAATAATAATAATAATTTATTTATACCTTGCCCATCTGGTTGGGTTTCCCCAGCCACTCTGGGCAGCTCGCAACCAAATATTGCCCATTTGTTGAATGCTCTTCGCAGGGAGGCTTGCCTGGCTCCTTCATTACACCTCTTTTGGCACCAGACAAAAACATTCCTCTTCCCCTAGGCCTTTGGCTAATTAAAGAAACTATGGCCTTTTAAACTGTGTGTGTGGTGGTTGGGCTATTGTTTTATTTGTTACAGTAGAACCTCAGTTGTTTAATGTCTCCACTGACAAATGTTTCGGCTTTCGAACGCCAAAAACCCGAAAGTAACTGCTTTGGTTTTCGAACGATTTTCGGAAGCCGAACATGCCATGCAGCTTCCGTTTTGAGTTTCCCTGTTGTATTGAGGCTTACGCTTTCAGTTTTCAGACATTTTGGAAGTCGAGTGGTCTTCCGGAATGGATCACGTTCAAAAACTGAGGTTCCAGTGTATTATGTTATGTGTTTTTATACTGTAAACTGCCCCGTGATCCTCGAATGATGGTTGGTATACAAATTTAATACATTAAATAATAAATAAATGAGTTTTGTTGCTTCTCCACTCTGAGCATAATGTGGGGATGTGGAAGCCTGTGGCTGTTGCTTGCTGCGAGATCCTTTAGCCGTGGGTTATTTATTTATGACTTACCAGGAGGCACCCAATACAGTTTACAGTACAACAACAAAAGACAAATGGCAGCGGAATGTTTTAAAAGCAGCTAAAATTTTTTGCATGTATAAAAACCAATTTTAAACAAGTCATATGAATATTAAAAAGAAATCTAAAAAGAGCAACCAACAACAAGAAACCGTATGTCAAACCAATTAAAATCCAATAGAGATGCAAGCCAGGATAAAAGCCTCCATGTAAAAGTCTTGTTGAAAATGTTCAGCAGGTGCCAAAATGACAGTTACCGCTCACGTCCTCCAAGAGTGGGCGGGGTTTGCGACACTGCGCAGGGCTTCCCGGGACCAGGGTGCCACCCAACTTGGCTACAGGATGGCCATGGGGGTAGGCTCCAGGGACAGGGTTTAGCATGTGGGCTCACAATGGCGAACTTCTGCACAGTGGTACCCCGGGTTACAGACGCTTCAGGTTACATACGCTTCAGGTTACATACGCTTCAGGTTAGAGACACCGCTAACCCAGAAATAGTACCTCGGGTTAGGAACTTTGCTTCAGGATGAGAACAGAAATCGTGCTCCGGCGGCGCAGCAGCAGCAGGAGGCCCCATTAGCTAAAGTGGTGCTTCAGGTTAAGACGTAGCTGTCAACTTTTCCCTTTTCTTGCAAGGAATCCTATTCGGAATAAGGGAATTTCCCTTAAAAAAAAGGGAAACGTTGACAGCTATGGGTTAAGAACAGTTTCAGGTTAAGAACGGACCTCCAGAATGAATTAAGTTCTTAAACCTGAGGTATTTCTGTAGTTGGGTGGCTTGTCTATTGCCTTTTAAGTGCTTTTAAATTGCCGATCGTATGGTCGGCAGTTCGAATCCCCATGGCGGGGTGAGCTCCCGTCTTTCGGTCCCAGTTCCTGCCCACCTAGCAGTTCAAAAGCACCCTTAAAGTGCAAGTAGATAAATAGGGACCGCTTTATAGCGGGAAGGTAAACAGCGTTTCCGTGTGCTGCGCTGGTGCTGGCTCACCAGAGCAGCTTCGTCACGCTGGCCACGTGACCCGGAAGTGTCTCCGGACAGCGCTGGCCCCCGGCCTCTTAAGTGAGATGAGCGCACAACCCCAGAGTCTGACAAGACTGGCCCATACGGGCAGGGGTACCTTTACCTTTACTTTAAGTGCCAGGAAAAGACCTTGGGCATTGAGATTTCTGGCCCCAGATGAAGGCCAGCTGCTTTGAAGTCAAGTCCAATTAATATTTCCTTTCGGATGGTAGAGGGAGTTTTCCTCACCCTTTCGATGTCAGCATGACTTTTGTTTGCAGGCCATTATGCATCCTTCAAATGTCCTTGAGCTGCAGATGTACAAGAAAGGATTCAGCATGGAAGTAGGGCAGTATGTTTTCCTCAACTGCCCGTCTATCTACTATTTGGAGTGGCATCCATTCACCCTCACATCTGCTCCAGAGGAAAAGTTATTCTCTGTCCACATCAGGGCAGCAGGCGATTGGACAGAGGCTCTGATTGACAACTTTAAGCAGCCGAACCCGGTGATGCCCAGGTGAGTAGCTGCGTAAACCAGCAACCATTTGCCTTCGATGAGGCCATTGGGGGGTGAAGCAGCAGCAACTCCCTCTTATGCTCAGGCTCAGGTACATGAGCTGCTCAGTTACTGTGTGGCCTGCAGATGCGAAGGGCTTTGGAGAGGAGAAATATCAAGGCAGTCCAGCCAAACAGGAAAGAAACTGCTGTACAAATCCCAAAATATTTCCATCATTAGAACAAAGTTTGCATTGGGCCATTGAAGGATGGATTTGGAGACAGGGCAAGGAGAAGGCAAAAGGACTGGGAAAAACATTGGTGGCAAGACAACAATGCCCATTTACACCACAATGAACTCATAACCCACCTACATTCAGCAGCCAGAAACACCATAACCAGACACTGGAGAGACCTGTCCGGAGTAAGCATAGACCAATGGTACCAAATAGTATGGGAAACAGCCCTGGAGAGACCTGTCCGGAGTAAGCATAGACCAATGGTACCAAATAGTATGGGAAACAGTATGGGAAATAACCAATAAACTGAAACTGACACAGGGACAAACAGAAGAAGACGCCTTTCCCCCTGTATGGCTCCCCTTTATCACATACACAGCCCAACAAGACAATGACAATAATCCACCAACAGCATACAAATCAATACGGCTAACCTGATCCAAAACACCCACCCACCCCACTCACACACGAAAACAAAGATCACCACAGCTAATCACAAACAAACAGCCACACCCTAGGCCAACCCCAACCTCTCTCACCACCAAAGGAACACAAGCGAACAGCACGAGCAACACTGACACCAAACCCTACATACATTAAACAAAATAGAAACATTGCCACCTGATCCCACCCCCACCCATCTCCCCCCTCCCCCTTCCTCCCCCCCAATGTCTCAACAAATGAAACTGATTTGTAAAAATGTTACATGGAAAAAATATGAGAAACATTACACTTACTTCTGTAAAACAAGAAAATCTTTAATAATTTTTTTTTAAAAAAAGGAAAAACGTTGGTGGATAGGCACAGCAGAACTGGTCATAGGTGAGGTAGTATGGGTAAAAGGAAGATCATTTGGGGTCTGGTCTGGAAGCGTTAAATGTGGAATGCACCGGAATAACATTCCTGCTAAAGGTAAACTATTTTTTGCAGGCTTTCTTGAGATGGCTTCCCCTGAAAGGCTGCATACTTTCAGTAATAAATTGATTATTGATTCAGTTTGTGGAACTAAATTTTTCTGAGCACAAAATTCTATGCAGCACATAGATTTTCTCAACTTTCCAGGATTGAAGTAGATGGTCCCTTTGGCACTGCCAGCGAAAATGTGTTCCAGTACGAGGTGGCCATGTTGGTGGGAGCTGGGATTGGAGTGACACCATTTGCCTCTGTGCTGAAATCCATCTGGTACAAGTTCCAGCACGGTGACCAGGGTCTCCAAACAAAAACGGTATGGTGGATCGCCCCATTGCACTGAGACCAATATGAAATAAATTCGGTTTGCTAGAGAATGCTAGTCTTTGAGTTGCAGGGAGTGAAGACTCCCTCTGACATGTAGTATCTTGCAGTCTCAAACTAGGGACAGGTTATATCCCCACCCTGCCCCCGCTCAGAGTATTGAAAATGACTGGAAATGTAATTGCATCACCACCCACCTCTTTTCCAAACAATTCTGCAGGTTTTGGATTGCTTCAAAAATGTACAAGCCAGAAACACACATCAAGAAAAGAGAAAGATGCAAAAAAGAAAAGAAAATGATAGTGAAATGAAAAAGAAATAGAACTTGTTCTCAAAGGTGCCAACCATTTGGATTTATTAGTGCACCTAAAAGCTTTCAGACTGTTACATGCCACACCAATCTCTGAGTGGTCCGATATTCCAGGGGTCCAGGCAGTTACCCAGGGTTCGTGTTTCCTTTGGAAATGAGGCACAGGCAGTGGTGCCTTTAGGATATATGGTTCATTTACACAGATAAATAACCTGAGCCTATGATGGAGGAGCTTCTAGCATATTGTACTCTGAGCCCCCTTTCTCTAGTTTTCTGCCACTTGCAAACTGCAACTACTTTTCCTTTTGCGATCTTCCCAAAGACCATGGTGGGCCTCCACCCATTTGCTGGCTTGGTTGATGACTTTCTTAATGGGTTATCTCCCCTTTGTCTCTATTGATGGAGCCAACCGGGCTTATATTTCAACCTGGCTTAGATTTTAACATTTGCTGGGTGCAGGAGTTAGAATCATACAATTGTGGAGTTGGGAGGGACCACGAGGGTCATCTAGTCCAACCCCCTGCATTGCAGGAATCATTTGCCCAATGTGGGGCTCGAACCCCCAACCCTGTGACCCCACGGATCACGTTCGCAACCCGAGGTATGACTGTAGCTGTCTTATCTGGCACCATGAGGAAGATGATGGCGTAAGGTAGATAATTAGCATTTGTACAAGCACGTTCAACTGTCATAAAACCTAATGGCTAAGTTGTGCTGAGGCATATTAGTTGGCATTTTTTTGAACATAACAAAATAGGACAGAAGCAATGAGTGGTGCTGTGGGTTAAACCACAGAGCCTAGGACTTGCTGATCGAAAGGTCGGCGGTTCGAATCCCCACGGCGGGGTGAGCTCCCGTCATTCGGTCCCAGCTCCTGCCCACCTAGCAGTTCGAAAGCACCACTAAGTGCAAGTAGATAAATAGGTACTGCTTTATAGCGGGAAGGTAAACGACGTTTCCGTGTGCGGCGCTGGTGCTGGCTCGCCAGTTGCAGCTTCGTCACGCTGGCCACGTGACCCGGAAGTGTCTTCGGACAGCGCCGGCTCCCGGCCTCTTGAGCGAGATGAGCGCACAACCCTAGAGTCGGTAGGGCAGGGGGACCTTTACCTTTTTAATGAGTATAACGGGACGCGGGTGGTGCTGTGGTCTAAACCACAGAGCCTAGGGCTTGCCAATCAGAAGGTTGGCGGTTCGAATCCCTGTGACGGGGTGAGCTCCCATTGCTTGGTCCCCACTCCTGCCAACCTAGCAGTTCGAAAGCACGTCAGAGTGCAAGTAGATAAATAGATACCACTCAGGCGGGAAGGTAAAAGGCATTTCTGCTCTGGTTCACCAGAAGTGGCTTAGTCATGCTGGCCACATGACTTGGAAGCTGTACTCCGGCCCCCTCGACCAGTAAAGCGAGACAAGCGCCGCAACCCCAGAGTCGTTCGCGACTGGACCTAACGGTCAGGGGTCCCTTTACCTTTAATAACACAATAGGTAACCATGGCTCTGTTGTATCTTCTTAAAAGGTCTCTGTGATGGCACAGATTGTTGCCTGCACTATGGGAAGGAAGTGGGGAAAACTACCCAGTCAAACCAAGCTCTCCTCCTTAACTTGGCCGCTGTCACTAAATGGATGTCTGTTTTTATTAAGTAGTGGGTTGACAAAGCAGACGACACAGAGATTTCTCCAAGTAGTTCTTTATAGTAAGCTGGAACTGAACTGAACTGAGCACAGCTCAGCCAGCCTGCTTTTATAGGCAGCCGGCTGTCACATTGTAACAACAACAGCCCAGGGTTTCCCGCCTAAATTAACTGATGTGGACCTGAGTGAAAACTATATACACAATACAGTGGTACCTCGCAAGACGAACGCCTCGCAAGACGGAAAACCCGCTAGACGAAAGGGTTTTCCGTTTTGGAGGCGCTTCGCAAGACGAATTTCCCTATGGGCTTGCTTCGCAAGACGACAGCCCATAGGGAAATATCCGGGACAGCAGGGAAGCGCAGCACGTCTTCCCCACTGTCCTCGGACCTCCTCCGAAGCCGGGCGGCGGGGCGGGAACACCTTCTGAAGGCAGGCGGGGGGCGAAAGTCTTTGTCCCCCCTGCCTGCCTTCCCAGGGGCTTTTAAATCGCCCCGGACAGTGGAGAAGTCCTCCGCTGTCCCGGGGCGATTTTAAAATGCCGCCCGCCAGCATTTTAAGATCGCCCGGACAGCGGAGAAGTCCTCCGCTGTCCCGGGGTTTTTTAAAATGCTGGGGGTGGGAAGAAAAGCCCTTGTCCCCCCCCCCCAGCCTTCAGAAGAGGTCCGGGGACAGACTGTCCCCGGACCTGGTCTGAAGGCGGTTTCCCTAGGAACGCATTAATTGATTTTCAATGCATTCCTATGGGAAACCGTGCATCACAAGACGAAAAACTCGCAAGACGAAGAGACTTGCGGAACGAATTGATTTCGTCTTGCGAGGCACCACTGTACCCCCGATGGCCAGGGTGAGAACTTCAATACATAACAGTTTTCTTTGGCTGCCTCCACTAAAAAACTCGTGGACTTTAACTGGCCCAACCTGGGTGGAACACTTAAATATTGCTAAACAACAAGCTGCAGACAGGTGTGTGTGTCCCCCCCCCCCCAGCATTTTTCTTAAAGCAATAAGTTGGACTGGGGGCATTGTGTGAGTAGGCCTGCTGGGTGCATTTTTCTGGTGGCGTTGGCAGGGTGGTGTGAGGAGGATGCAATAGGCATGCACCCATCAAATCGGTCCCATCGGACTGATTGGAAGGGCGCATGGCTACCCGGCTGTGTCCTCCTCACGTTGCCCTCCATGCCCCCCCCCCCACTGGGCACCATGAAGACACGCCCTACCACTGAGTTGGACAGTTTAGAGAAAATGGTTTTAGGGGGAAATGCATTCTAATTTTATAAGGACAAATGAAAATAACCAGAAGTAAGTGTGCCCGGCTATGCTTATTCTGGGCTTTTCCCAACCAAGCCAGTAGTTACCACCTTGTAACCCTCAGTTCATCCCTTCATAATCCTTTTCTGGTTTTGTCTTCAGCTTTAAAAGTCTTGCTCCACGACCTTCTGACCCCACAATAACTGTTTTATTCAGTTTCCTAGCTTGCTTATACAGTGGTACCTTGGGTTACAGACGCTTCAGGTTACATACACTTCAGGTTACAGACTCCGCTAACCCAGAAATAGTACCTTGGGTTAAAAACTTTGCTTCAGGATGAGAACAGAAACTGTGCTTCGGTGGCGCAGCGGCAGCAGCAGGAGGCCCCATTAGCTAAAGTGGTGCTTCAGGTTAAGAACAGTTTCAGGTGAAGAACAGACCTCCGGAACGAATTAAGTACTTAACCTGAGGTACCACTGTATATGCAGTTTGTCTCCCCCAACCTTCAGCCACTCAGAAGGCGAATAACCTTCTGTTTTACTTTTTATTTTCCCTTAATCACCTGGTTAACTAGGCTGAATCTTTGACCCTCCCCTGCAAAAATTTCCTGAATGAAACTTCCTCTTCACCTTTTAGTTTTGCTTTGAAACTTTGTCTTTCCTGTGCCTTTAAAATGAAAAACAACATTTAAAAAAACCATTTTGCAATCAGAAGACAAACACAAAGATGGGGTGGGCAGTATGCAGTGCTTTTTTAAAAAGAAAAGAAAAAAGTTGCTGGTACTCACCACAAAGTTGTTACAGTATGTGCCATGTTTTTAACCTTTGGTGAAAAAAAGTTGCCAATACTGCGTATCCTTGGGTACCACCAGGAAGGGGTGGGGAAAGCACTGGGTGTATATGTAAAATGGAACTGGGTCTAATTCTGAAATGCCCTTGCTGTTGCTAAATCTTTGTGTTTCTCAGTTAACAGTTATAAAGGTTAAAGAGAGACATTTGTTCTCATTATGGAGCTCTGGGAAGCCAAAATGTATATACAGTGGTGCCTCGCAAGACGAAAAGAATCCGTTCTGTGATTCTCTTCGTCTAGCGGTTTTTTTCGTCTTGCGAAGCAAGCCCATTGAAGAATTAGCGGATTAGCGCTATTAGCGCTATTAGGGGCTTTTAGAGGCTATTAGCGGCTAATCTGCTGATCGGATCAACTGATAAGCGACTTAGCGCTATTAGCGACTTATCTGCTGATCGGATCAGCTGATAAGCGGCTTAGCGCTATTAGCGGCTTATCTGCTGATTGGATCAGCTGATAAGCGGCTTAGTGGCTTAGAAAAAGGGGGGAAGGAAAAATCCCAGCAGGAACTCGCAAGACATTGTCGTCTTGCGAAGCAAGCCCATAGGAGATTCGTTTTGCGAAGCACCTCCAAAACGGAAAACTCTTTCGTCTAGCGAGTTTTCCGTCTTGCGAGGCATTCGTCTTGCGGGGCACCACTGTAATTCGTAGCATCAAGTCTGCAGTTCCCAGGTGTGAAGGAAGGCGCGACAACTAAGCCATTACACAACCAGTATAAATTTGTAGCATACCCATAGCCTCTCTCTTGTGTCATCCCCCATAATCCTTCTACTTCACAATAGAAAAGTAAAAAAAGCAGCAGCAAACATTGCAAAGCTGCTAGTGCCATCCACAGCCAGCTAACCAACCTACTCCTTGCAAACCATTGTCTTAAAAGTTGTCTCCAGTTTCAATAGCTCTTCTCTCCCTCTGTGTTCCTGTGTTCTTAAGATTTACTTCTACTGGATCTGTCGAGAGACAGGGGCCTTTGCCTGGTTCAGGGATCTGCTGGCCTCTCTGGAACAAGAGATGGGTGAGTCTGGCAGCGCGGGCATGCTCAGCTACCATCTCTACCTCACAGGCTGGAACAGCAATATGGTGAGTCACGCAGCATCCCCCTTGTGAACTTGCTTCCATTGGCAGGCTGTGCACACCCTTCTCAGAAGAGCAAGCTTCTGAAAGTGCCCTGATCCTTTTGTCAAGGAAACACACACACAAAACGTGCAGCAGCTTTTGTTTGAGACGTCAGCAATGTACCACATTGTCCTTTTGCAAGGGCTGAAGTTCGAAGCATAGCTGTCAACTTTCAGATTTGAAAATAAGGGATCAGCAGCCTCAAAAATAAGGGATCAGCAGCCTCACCTGTCCCGGGGACAGTCCACGGGATATCTAACAATCTGGGATAGCAGCGGGAAACGGCACTGGGATAAGGGAATTTCCTGCAAAAAAAGGGAAGGTTGACAGCTATGGTTCCAAGGCACTTTCAAGTACCAGTCTCTTCTAGAGCAGCTATGAGGCAGCGGCACTTTCTGATTTCTGCTGTGCCACCACAACTCTGATCATCCCTGTCCGCTGCTGGAGCTGATGGGAGTTGGAATCCAACAATACGAGGACGGACGGAGGTTAGGGTGGCCAGTTGTGCATTGCCCCCCCCAAAAGAGGATTAGCTTCACACACAAAAAAGCCGATAAAAGATGGGTTCGATTTGCATAAAACGTATTGGCGCAAATCTGGAAATATTTACTAGAATTCAGAGAGAAATATCAATGCAGTAAGCCCGCAACTTAAAATCACTTTTCTTATGCGACGGCATCCCTATGCAGGTATCTTTCTTAAATAAATAAATAAATAAATAAATAGAGAAAATGCTGAGAAAATCAAAATACACAGTTGAAAAACGTTGGGAGGCGGGAGAATGGAACACAACAGTTGGCAACGGCCATTTCACTCAACTTGGGAGTGTGTTTGAGCATTGTCAGAGAGTTGGAGCTGGAGAGTGAGATAGGGCCATGCAAAAGCGTGGAGAGCAAGCAGTCAGAGGTGATCTGAGAAAGAGGAGGTGCAGGGTTTTGTTTTTGTTTTTTACATTTTTGGGGGGTTTTTTATGGGTTTTTTAAAGGTGTTTCCCAGGCTTTATGTGCTTGGACGTTTGCATGTTGTTCCCGGGAGCAGAACCCTTGCATAAATTGTAGGCTTACAAGGGCAGCCACGCTAAAAGCCCTGTTTCAAGTTACTGCGGAGCAGACTTCAGAGATCTTTGGAACTTGCAGGAGAAGCTGCAAGTACTCTTTGGTGAGAGAACCCCAGCAGAGATTTAAAGTTTCAAAACATGCGGCAAAGTAAAGCGTGGAAATATAGGTTGTAAAGCTTTTAAATGTGCTCTTTAAAGCGAGTTCCAAAACGTTCCCTAAAAAGTTTCTTTCCAAAGTTTCCCTCTTCCCCAAGCATAGGGAAAAGACCACACGTGTGGTAAGTTAAGAAATAGTTTACTAACAAACTCTCCAAAGGTCTATTCTGCACTTCAGAATAGTTGCACAGGCTGTAAAACTATGCTTATTACAAAATGGTGAAAGTTCCTAAATTATTAGTATCAGAATGCAGGAATGGCATGCAACAGCCATGAATTTGAGAAGGAGCAACCAGTTCAAACCTCTTCACCCGCTGAGCTTCTCAGGTAGACTAGGGGACACCAAAAGCTTGATTACCTAGTTCCTCCCATGGTAAGGGGAAGTGGACACATCTAAGCCTGGCAGAACAGCTTAGTCTGTGCTATTAACCCCTTCCTGCATTAATTAGACTTAAGCATGTTGGTTATATGAAGCTGGTTTTCCCATAATCCGCACAAACTTTCCTCCTTAAAAGTGATTCCACAGCCCCTTGCCTCTGGAGCAGAGCCTCAGAAAATGGCCTGGGCAGGTTCCTTTGGGAGCAGAGTGCTTGTTCAGATACCCAGGGGCCAAGCATCTATAGTTTGTGCAGCAGACAATGGCAGAGGAAGCCTCTCCGGCCCCCAGGGCAGGATTGGGCATGCGCGGCACCCATACGGACACCGTGTGTGTGCCCTCAGCTGCTCTACAGCTGGGGGGGGGGGAGAGGCAGTGGGCCATCTTGTCACCCGCCCCCCCCGGGTGGCACAAGGGGCGAGCTGCCCCTTCCACACCAGCCTTCATACGCCCCTGGCAGCAGAAGGAAGGGCAGAATCCTGGAATATGTACAGCCAGACTTAATATTCCATGAAAACTACTGGGCCCGTTAGCATGAACATCAGAAAGCAGCTGAAAGGTCAATTTTAAGAAATTGTATGAAATATTTATGCAGCTGCTGTGAGGCCTGCCCAATTTTTTGCTGCTTTTCTAGGTTGGTCACGCAGCGGTCAACTTTGACAGGTCCACCGACATGGTGACGGGCCTGCGGCAGAAAACTTTCTTTGGGAGGCCCATGTGGAGCAATGAATTCTCAGCGGTGGCAGCTGCCCATCCCAGGTAAGGTCTGCTGCTGTGTATGTACCCAGGTTGTCGGAGCAGAGACCATAGCTATACAGTGGTACCTCAGGTTACATACACTTCAGGATACAGACTCCGCTAACCCAGAAATAGTGCTTCAGGTTAAGAACTTTGCTTCAGGATGAGAACAGAAATCGTGCTCCGGCAGCGCAGCAGCAGCAGGAGGCCCCATTAATTCAGTCTCAGTCAGTAAAAGTGGTGCTTCAGGTTAAGAACAGTTTCAGGTTAAGTACGGACCTCCGGAACGAATTAAGTACTTAACCCGAGGTACCACTGTACATACAGATCTCCTTTCTGTTACTCCCATTTGTAGAGAATTCTGCAGAAATGACACCCAGATTCTGTCATCTAAATGGAATGATTCAGCTTGCACAACATTGCTGCGTATTATTCTTCCCTTCTCCCTTTCCTCAAAGCAATCCATTAGTAACCTTTGTTTCCTGACATTAAATGCTTCTTCCTTGGGATTTGCAGGTCTGTAGTGGGTGTGTTTCTGTGTGGCCCAGAGAGCCTGGCTAAGACTCTGCAAAAGTACTGCCATCAACACTCCAGCCTAGATCCCAGAAACGTCCAGTTTTACTTCAATAAAGAGAATTTTTAAGTCAAGCACAGGAATACCGCTCCTCCCCAGCACGTCTTGCAGCCAGAAACTGGCCAAAGTTGTGGACCTGAATGCTGCCAAATGCTGCTGTTGTAGCTTGACCCAGACTCCCACCTCTGCATGGCATTGTTTTGGCAGGACCACCCACCCTCACCCCAATATGCCTCTTTGGGCAAAAGCTGCAGACTACAAACATTTTCCAGTAGGAGATGGGGGTGTTATTGGGTTGTCCTTGTTTTTATTCTTACTATGTATTTTGTGTTTTTATATTAGCATTTTATGTTGTCATTTTATAATGTCATTTTATGTTGAGACCTGTGGGTATAGGGCGGTATAGAGATTTAATAAATGAATAAATAAAATAAATAATTTTCTGATTTAATGGTCCATCAATAAACCAGCAGTTTCTGCAATCATCTCGGCTTTAAAGGAGTTGCCAGTTGAAAAACCAAGTTGTTAACAAAGAGACTCTGAAATGCACTGCATTCTCTATGTTTGATCCTTCCTTAATCTGCACAGGACATGAATCTTTAGTTTGAAATCCTATGGCTGAAAAATGTATTCTGTGGCTAAATATTCAGAACTGTAATGCTCTCTCTTAACGCAGTTAAAGAGCTGATACCTCCCATGCACTGCCCTTTAATGGGTAAGGCCAAAAATCAATTCAGACACTAAATATGCATTTGCACACTGTATTAAAGCAATCGGCCTGCCAGGGAGATCTTCGTCCCCTGAAAGGATTCCTCCAGTGAGAAAATTGCAAGGGCAAACTTCATAAAAAGCACAGAGAGGGAATCTGATGAGGAATTGTTTTATTGCTGAGAGATGGACTTCAAGGATCAATTAATCCGGCTGTGTGCAGTCTATGATGCTGGTGTCCCAGGAAAGGTATATGCAGCAGGGAAAGACTTGTTTGATTTTCCAGGGAACTGGGACTGCCCCCCCCCCCATGGGGGAAGGTGAGGCAACTGCCTCAGGTGGCAAGATCCAAGGGGCAGCAGATTCAGCCTCCAAGAAATGCATTGCTCAGTGCTGCTGCTGCTGCAACTGTGGTGGCAGACACAGCTGTGGTGTACTCCTTGGAGGCCAGAATGGCTGCCTCCTTGGCAGCACCCCCTACATGCTGCCGCTGCTGTGTCCTCTTGGTGAATGGGAGGGGGTCTCCCACCCCTAGGGAGAAAATAGCAGGGGCTGACCTCTGTAGTCTCCTGGACTGTACACTTGCTTGTCGTGATTCAAAGTGGGCCCATTCTCAAAGACTCTATGATGGGGGAAAGTCCATTTGATTCCCCTCCTTGTTCCCAGTGTAGATCTTCACCCAACCCTTCTTCCCTGGCAAGGGGCTTTTTGTGGTTCGCCTCAGGTGCCCAAATGTCTTGGGCTTGTGCTGTGAGAAGCACAACACAGCCTAGTCAAGGGTGGCTAAACTGTGGCCTTCCAGCTGTTGGACTCCAGCTGCCATCAGTCCTAGGCAGCGTAGCCGATGGCAAGGAGTGATGGAGCCAGTAGTCCAACAGCATCTAGAAGATGAGTTACCCACCCCTGACTTAGAGATCACTCTTCAGCACCAGGAATCTGTGGGCTTGTATGTTGAATAATGTATGCTGAATTTCTTTTTTAAAAAACAAATGAGAGGGGGGGGTGATGGAAAGCATAAATGGGAATCCTTTTTTGTTTTGCAGGCTAGATGTTGTCCAGGGACAAAATGGTCCGGTGCCACATTCTCACACAAAAAAATTCTTGTGAGCATGTAGCCACTTTAGCTCTTGGGAGAACATATTGGAATTAAATGTGGGTCTCATGTTGCAGATTTGGGTTAACCGGCTTCAGAGCTGTGGTGAGGGAACTGTGTCCCTTCTGATGCTGTTGGACCTCAACTCCCATCAGCCCCAGCCAACATGGCCAGTGATGATGGGAGTTGTAGTCCAACAGCATCAGGCAGATCAAAGGTCCCACTTCCCTGTGTTGGTGCATGCATGTGCATGTAAGGAGGGAATGAGTGTCCTGACCAGTCCTGACAGGGTCCTCTTGATAACATGCCATGTTAGGACAGAATGGGCACACACTTAGCTGACCCTCCTCAGTGGTCATGGAACAAACTTTCCTCAGCAGTCCATAAAGAAGTCCTATCCTGCCCCATTTTTCAGGAGTGCTTTGGAGTTGCTTGGCTGGGTCAGCTTTTACTTTGCTGGTTAGATAAGCATAGGAGAATTTTAATCTAGTGCCTTTGAAAAAATAATTGGGCAGCAGTAGGGACGACACAACAGGCAGAATGTGTGGGAACGACTTCGTGGGAACGTAAGCTAAGCTTTGATCTACAAGGGAGGATGAGGCGACTGGGGAAGCAAGTGCAATACAGATGTACAACAAGCCACACGGTTTTAGTCAAACCCAACTTTTAATTGAAATTCAAGGAAGTAACCAAAATGACCGGAGAAGTAAGATAAACAAGGGGAAGGGAGCCCTCTTCCCCTCAGTACTGATCTGTTCAGACATAGGATGGGTGTAGAAACCATTTTCTATGCTGTCTTCAACATGCCATTTGGTTAGACATTTTTCAAAAGGATTCTACAGTGGTATCTCGGGTAATATAAGCTTCAGGTTACAAATACTTGAGGTTACAGACTCCGCTAACCCAGAAATAGTACCTCGGATTAAAAACTTTGCTTCAGGATGAGAACAGAAATCGTGCTCCGACAGCGCGGCGGCAGCAGGAGGCCCCATTAGCTAAAGTGGTGCTTCAGTGGTGCTTAACAGTTTCAGGTTAAGAACGGACCTCTGGAACGAATTAAGTTCTTAACCCGAGTTATCACTGTATTAACAAGATGGATTAGGCTCCCATCACACCAATCTGCTGCTGAGAAACACCTAAATGTTGAGTTCAGCCGGACAGATCCCTGAAAGGAGAAATAGAAACAGCCATTCAACATATGGACCAGTAATAGAACAAGCAGCAAAAGCTAAACTGCAGATAAGTTGGTGAGGGATTTTGTGGGCAAAAGACCAATTAGGGACTATACAGGGTACTGAGAGGGCAGTTTGCTGCTGTTTAAAGGTTGGGCATGCATCAATTTGGAGCTGCTTGGAGTAAGGAATGGTGCCTTGCTCCATGTCCCGCTGCTGGCTGCACTTGCTATCAGATCTTTTGCAATTCTGCAGTTGCCAGTGAGCATGCCTCTGAGTGCTCTTCCAAGCCTGCCATTCAACCATTGTTTTTCTTTGGCTTTTTCAGCATAGTTTTCTTCATATGGAAGGTCTTCTAGAAGTGCTAGAGAAACATGTTGAGGCATATTAAAGAATGTGCCTCTTTGCTGACCCTTTATAGAAATCTGAGACTGTGGGCACAACCTTTTCCCCCAAAGGTGCAATGTTCCAAGACCCTGAACTGGTCAGCTGAAGATGAGGGCATGGGGGTGTTTGTACACCTGCCTTCATTTCAAGGGGGTTTGAACAGGAGAAATAAGCGCTGGATTCTGCCCTTTAGTATAACTGATTGTTCACTGGAAAAAGAAGGTAATGGGAGTACATTAACTAGCACAGCCTTTGCTAATGAGATGATCAACTGGGTGAGACTGTGAAGCAAGTGCCATCCAAGCTGAGCTTGGCACGGTCTTAGGATGTTTTGTAGAGCCCAGCTCCCCTCTTACCCCATGCCGTTGTCGGAGCCATTCAGTGTATCGTCTTTCATTTCGAAAGTGCTCATCCATTCCTCTGAATGAAAATTAGCCAACTCTTCGTCCGTCATATTGAGGAATTGTTCAATGCATTCGGCCTATGGAGAGATGAAAGAAACTGATAAGGATGCATTCAGACCAACATGTTTTTTCAGTAGAAAAGACGGTAATCTCTTTGGGATTTTTCAGAGTGGCTATTAAACCGTGGTCACTTATTCTCTCCCTCTGTCCCCCACATAACCATAGCATTAATAACCATGCTGCCAAGTGCATCTGAACTGGAGATTCACAGATTCACAGAATTGTAGAGCTGGGAAGGATCCCAAGGGTCATCTAGTCGAAATCTCAACACACAGCCCCCCCATCCCATTTGAAACCAGACTTACCCTGCTTACCTTTGTAAACGTGCTAGCAGTTGCTGCACACTAGGAGACTCAAGCGGGCCATTTCAGTCCCATGTTAAGAAGTGGGTAAGCTAAGCAAGAAGGGCTATGTTGCCTCCAGGATGAGGGGAAGCCTACCTCTGTGTACCAGTTGCCGGATTGTGAGTGGGAGAGTGCTACAGCTTTCTTTTCCTGCTTGTGGAGTTTCCAAAGGCACCTGGCTGGCCACTGTGAGAACAGAACACTGGACTAAATAGACCTTTGATCTGACCCCAAATCACCTGCACTCTAATTAGAATCAGTGGTGAAATTCTTGCTGCTCATATTTCTTTTCTTATTTCAGAAATCATAGTTTATTATACACAAGTTATATAGCAACAGCCCCCCCAATATTGTTGTTGTTGTTGTTTAGTCGTTTAGTCGTGTCCGACTCTTCGTGACCCCATGGACCAGCGCACGCCAGGCACTTCTGTCCTCACCCCAATATTAGGACAGCATATTACACTCTAAAAGCTAGCTTGAAAAGATCTGCAAAGCACATTACATCAACATATTAGAGGGATGTGTTCTAGCACACTCATTCCAGAGCTTTGGGGTAGCTGCTGAAAAGACCTTGCTGCTACTGCCAGTGATATTGCCCCCCAGCACTGGCCAGCAGCATTTAGCTGACCTGTCACTGGTGCCACTGTGGAGTACAGGGAGGGAGGGAGCCATGAGGTGGGGGACTGGTGGGACCACAGGATTGGCCCCACCAGTGCATTTTGCACTGTTCTGACCTCACCTGTGATGGGTCAGGTAAGCGCTGCCACCCCACCCTGCAGACTGTCGCTGCTTGCCTCTTTAATAGAGAGCTCAAAGAAGGCAACATTGTTTGGCTTACGTCATCTTTATCCAGGTGTTCTTCTTCATCTTGGCCAGGACTGAAGCTCTCAGGTTGGCTGGCTGCTTGCTCACTTGCTCCTGGCATGTCTACTTGTTCTGCTGCTTGTTCTGCTTGTTCTGCTGCTGCTGCTGCTATAGGCATGCTGACCACCTGTAAACAGAAAGGAAGATTTCAGAAAGTTTGCTGACCCCTCCTCAATCATGTGGTTTACATGGACAACATTCACATGGTGTCTGAAAACAGCTCCAGACACTACTAGCTGCACTACCTCTGGACACTAAGAGCTGGGGGACACGCATGGGGAAAATAAAGGGCAGTTATTTGATTAGAAAAGCACACAGGGACATGGTTCACTGTCCCATCACTGGAGGCAATTTAACTTCTGACTACCACTTCAAAAGAAATAAAGTGCCACTCCTGCTCCTTTGTCCAATCCATGGATTTTCCTGCCAACATCACGTAAAGGAGAGGTATGTTGACAGCTGGGGAAAGTTCAGGCGAGTACCGGGCAACAGAGGCAGAAGGGTGCATGACAGCTGGCCTGAAATCCCTGATACAATTTCCAAAGCTAGGAACTTAGCTCTCTCTAATGATCTCTCTCATTGCTGGGTTTCAGCCTTTGCACTGCGAGCAGTTTTCTGCTTTGAAGGTGCAGGGCCTGCCAGAGTGTTTGCCTTTTCTTTCAGGGCAGAAGTTGGACACCTGTGACATGGACACCCCCCCCCCCCAGTAATCACTGGCCAAACTGGCTGGGGCTGATGAGAGCTGGAGTCCAGCAACACCTGGAGGGATGCAAGTTCCCCATCCTAGAATCATATCTAAGTGATAGGTCAACCACTGTAGCCTCCCGCCCCCCCCCCCCGCCCCATCTCCATTGGGAAATAAATCACTATACCAATTGTCTGGCCATGACCCTATGAGGCTGTTCATGTTCTGGCACCAAGAATGTGTCTAGGAACCCATTGGGGAAAATGAAACAGCACATGGTTACTCCACATACCTGTGGAGGTTCCTGCAGATCAGTTGCTGCCTTGCTCAGAGCTCCAGGATCTTGACTTTCTCCAGTCGTTGGCTCCAAGCCTTTGGGTTCCATGCCCTGGGGAGGCTCTATGGCTCTGGGAGCTATTCCATGAGGCTGTGTGCCTTGAGAGTTCATGACTCTAGGTGGCTCCACGCCTCTAGGGAGCACCATGACCAAGAATTCCATCTGCCTGGCCCCCGTGCCTTGATAATTCATGGCTCTGGGTGGCACGATGCCTATAGGGAGCACCTTGACCACGTATTCCTTCCATCTGGGCTCCATGCCTTGATAATTCATGGCTCTGGGATCTATTCCATGAGGCTGTGTGCCTTGATTGTTCATGCCTCTAGGTGGCTCCATGCCTCTAGGGAGCACCTTGACCACGTATTCCGCCCCTCTGGGCTCCATCCCTTGAGATTCCATTCCTCTGGGCCTCATGCCTCTAGGGGGCTCCATGTCCCTCTCTCCCATCTCTCCCCTGCCTCTAGTGGGCGCCCTGTCCCTCACTCTGCACTCCATGACTTGAAATGTCATGCATCTGGGCTCCCTGCCTCTAGGGGGCTCCATGTCCCTCTCTCCCATCTCTCCCCTGCCTCTAGTGGGCGCCACGTCCCTCTCTCTGCGCTCCATGCCTTGATATTCCATGCGTCTGGGCTCCCTGCCTCTAGTGGGCTCCATGTTCCTCTCTTCCATCTCTCCCCTGCCTCTAGTGGGCGCCACGTCCCTCTCTCTGCGCTCCATGCCTTGATATTCCATGCGTCTGGGCTCCCTGCCTCTAGTGGGCTCCATGTTCCTCTCTTCCATCTCTCCCCTGCCTCTAGTGGGCGCCACGTCCCTCTCTCTGCGCTCTATGCCTTGATATTCCATGCGTCTGGGCTCCCTGCCTCTAGTGGGCTCCATGTTCCTCTCTTCCATCTCTCTGCGCCCCAAGCCTTGATATATCATGCCCCTGCCATCCATGCCTCTTCCACCTGCATTGAAAACAATTACAATTACACAAACAGCGCTGGGAGTTACCTGCCCGAGACCATGCAAGGAGCCCATGCCAATACAGTGAAAATGCCCACCTACTACAGGAATAGAGGAGCTTTGAATGAAGCTTCATGTATTTCAGACAGAAGTGGGCTCCCTTCAGACAGAAGAAGGCAATAGGTGTAAGAGTGCAGAGACGCATTTCCTCACACACCCTTGGAAGCAGTGGTGCTGATTATGATGGCACAGGGGGGAATTTTTGGACCTCTTTGTCCTCCCATAAGGTCTACTCTCCCCAGGGCATAATGTTTAAGGAACTTAATAATCATTACCTGAGATCAGGCAACTCAATCAAAATTGTCACTTTAAATGCTGTCTCTTATTCATCAATATTTTATAATTTGGCACTTCCGAACAGGCATTTATTCTGTTTAGATCCAATTATTAACAAAAATGTCTGCAGAAAATTTGCTGTTCTGCTAAGATGTTGCATTAGATAACATTAGATTAAGATAATGCATTAGATTAAGAGTGTTTCTTTTTCTTGTGGATACATTTCCGTTTTATTTTATTGAATGTTTATTTTCTTTTTTAAAGTATGGATAGCATTATGCTTTACTCTTACAATCTCCATTGAGTTTAAGGAAAGTATGAGGGAACTAAAAATGGATTGCACCAGTCTGGTTTAACACCCTTTGTGCTTTGATTTTTTGTGTGTTTATAGTTTACAGGGTTCCTTAGCCAGGATGTTTCTAGGAAGTGCTTTTCAATATGATCCTCTGTAACATGGTATACTGACATGGTATAATTATTTATATTCGTTACTGTGCAGCATATTGTATGAGATACAGCATTGTTTATTTTAGCTACACTGCTGTTTGTTTCATATATCACCCCTGCTGATGAATCCCTTACTGTGCTGTGATTTATACCGGTAAATGATCCTTCTCATTTAAGCCTGAAACCTCTTACCTCGGACACCCATCAAGGGCACTTGACTATGTCCTCTCATTGGTCCACCACTTGTTACACGGGGTGGCGGTCCACGGGTGTCATAACCAGCCATGCCGTGCATGGGGGGACCCTGGTAGAGAGACCTCTGGTGCATTGTCCCAAGATAATCCCTGCAGAAGAGGATGAGAAGCAAGGAGGCGGTGGGAGAAGACATCAGAAAATCGAGGGAGAGAAGACTGACAGCACAGTACTATTCCAGTTCAAGTGCATCACCTCTGTGCCACCGCTTTGCTCCAGAAGCAACATGCACTGTCCTAAGTCAGGCTGCAAAGGACAGAGTGCCGCCTTTGGGAAATGGACTACATGGAATTGGCAGAAATGACTGGCAGAATTCGCGACCAGGGAGAAGAGTCGGCGGAGGAAGACTGGAAGAAATTTAAAGACTACTTGCAGAAGCACTGTAAAATTAAGGAATGTTAAAATGATGTTTGATTGAAAAGAAGTGGTATTGGTAAAAAGATTTTTAAGAAAATGTAAATGGGGATTGATAAAGGATAAATGCTAGAGGGTAAGGATTTGCTGAATTTAATATCAGAACTGGAATACAAAATGGGAGGTGCGAGGAGGTCAAGAAACTAGTGAATGAAGTATAAGAGATGAAAATATTAACCTATTTTCTGTTCTGCTTTTTGGTTTTTCTTTTCTTTCTTTTCTTTTCTTCCTTCCTTTCTTTTGCTAATTGTTTTTACTGTCTATTTTTTATCTGTTTTGTTCTTGTATGTTTTTATTCTTGAAGCTTTTCTTATGTTTAAATTTTGAAACTTTTTATTGTTTATGAAACCTTAATAAACATTATTTAAAAAACAACAACAAACGAGACCTGGGAGAAGAGACAGTGGAAGAGGACTGGAAAAAGTTTAAAGATTACTTACAAAAACGCTATAAGCTGTATGAATGCTGAGAAAATGCACGATAGAAAACAACATGGCATCAGTAATTTAGTTGAAAGATATATGAGAATAAGTGATGTTTAAAAAAAGGATAAAATTTGAAGTAATATTATGTTTAAATCAAGCAGTTAAGTACTTGATAAAAATATTTAAAGTTTGAGGCATAATATTTGAGAATTACAAAATAAGAATTGAAATAAGGTAATAAATTGCTGTTTATAACTTTATTATGGAGAATGCAGGAAAGGGAGATGTGAGGAAGTCCAAAGGTAATGGAAATATGATTTATGGATAGCTGTTTTCGCTGTATCTTTTTTTTATTCTATGTTTATCTCTGTATACACTTCTGTTTTCTTTTGTTTGTTATTTCTTGGTGTTGGTATTTTATGTGTCTGGTGATTTTTTTTGTTTAAAATGTGCAATAAATATTTTATAAAATAAAAAAATAAAAAACAACAACAAAGTGCCGCCTTTGGGAAATTCCCCCTAGATGTCAATTCTGCCATTGAAATCCCAGTCATGTCCAGGAAAATCCGGGCGAATGGCAGCCCAAGCTTGAGAAGCAACAGGCACTGTGCTAAGTCAGGTTGCAAAGGGGCATAGCTGTCAACTTTCAGATTTGTAAATAAGGGATTAGCAGCCTCACCTGTCCTGGGCAGAGTCTAAGGGATATCTAACAATCCGGGATAGCAGTGGGAAGCAGTGAGAAACGGTGCTGGAATAAGGGAATTTCCTGCAAAAAAAGGGAAGGTTGACAGCTATGCAAAGGGATGGTGTGTGTATCACATGACTGTTATTTTGTATCCCCAAACCCACAAACACAGTACCGTGGTACCTCGGGTTACATATGCCTCAGGTTACATACGCTTCAGGTTACACACTCCGCTAACCCAGAAATAGTGCTTCAGGTTAAGAACTTTTCTTCAGGATGAGAACAGAAATTGTGCTCTGGTGGCACGGCAGCAGCAGGAGGCCCCATTAGCTAAAGTGGTGCTTCAGGTTAAGAACAGTTTCAGGTTAAGTAGGGACCTCCAGAATGAATTAAGTACTTAACCCGAGGTACCACTGTAATCATAAAATCCCTGCATTCGTGTCCCCCAACAGCAAACAACTCAATATGGCTAACCTGACCCAACAACCTATCCCCCACCCTTCACCGCCACCCACACATACAAACAAGCCACACTGCAATCACCTGAATGCAACCAACCAAGCTCAACCCCTTAATCTCTTGCATTATCAATAAAAATAAATAAATACCTAAATACATAAACAAAGGAACTACCCACATGATGCTGACACAAACCCCTTCACTAATAAAAGGCAACAGAACAATAACCCCATCTCTTCCCCAACTGAAAGATGTCTATGACAAAGGTCTCTTGCACCAACTGTAAACAAACAGTGAAAAAGACTATGAAATGAAAGTGGAGACAACGGATGTACCATTCACTGTTGAGCTTTTTTTTTTGTAACACAAAAAAACTTCCATAAAAAGTTTTTTGAGAAAAAAACACACAACAACCCAATTCAGAAATTGGTAATACCAAGAGAAAGGCTTACACAGCCTAGCAATGTCTTCCCGATATGCCAGTAATCAACCTGCAGGAAACCTTTTTGAAGAGTGCAGCATGCAAACATGGGAAACCAGCCCCCAGGTGGATCACTTCCAACACTTCACTCAGCAACACATGAGAACCGCTCAATGCTATTCTGCAAACACGCATCTCCCCAATAAGCCCAACAACTCCCCAATAAGCCCAACAAGCCCTCCCTCTCTCATAAAGCTCCTGAAGTACTATACATGAACTTGTGCAAATCACAATTCCCCCCTTCATTATTTATTGTAAGAAATATTAGTTGAACATTTAACATTCAATCAATCAACCTAGGACTTCCCCTCCATGGCTTCCCCAAAGTTCCATTTTTTACTGCATATTATATTTATTCTATGCCTTAGCTTCTTCACAAAAAACTCCACCAGACTTTCCACTGCAGTTCTTACTCAAATCCTACTTGCATTATATATTCCCAACAAAATCAACTGTTAAAGCCAGCTATGTTCTTCATTCAGAATATGCTAGTGTCCTGATTCTTCCCAACCATTAAAATCCAGGCAGTGGACGAGGAGGGCAAAAGCACTCTCCAAGACCAGAAACAGAGAGGGACCCTTGCTTTCAGATATTGTCAGTCATTAAATGGAATTTCTCCAGACAACACCGGGTGGCTCTCTCTTTTTAGAGAAGAGCATTGCTGAAGAAATAGGAAAGATCAAAACCTTAAGGTTACTCAGCTCTGTAAAAGATTCCCCTTATTGTGGGCTGGGACCACAATTTCCTACAAAGATAACTCTTACTGTTGTTGAAAAGGACTAGTTCGGAATGAGGAAGGGAAACCCCTTTGAGATTTTAATTGCATCCCATAACATTGGTTGTGGCCAGCCTAGTTCTACATTCCAAGTCCCAAATTTTGCCCAGACTCACCGGAGCTTCAGTCTCGTGCCGTCTGCGCTGAGAAACTGTTGGGAAATGCGAGAGGAGGTCAGGAATAATATTGTGTTGAATCAACTGCTGCCTACGCAACCTTGGTTCAAAAGAAGTGGCAAAGCATGATTGGCTGCTTTTTCTACCCCATGGTATCTCCAAATGTTGTTATCTGTTACAAAGCTTCTCCATTCCGTTCAAGGATGTCTGGTGTAGCCTTGTTTTTATTCCATCTAACTTTTTGTCCTCAATGCAAATGATTAAATTATTTTGGTTTCTTCCAGCTGCTCCTGGTGTCAAAACTAGGGGAAAGGATGCCCTGCCTTGCTTCCAAAGAGTCCAGGGTTTTTCCCCGCTCACCCAGCCGTGCACAACACCACTTGTGAGGCCGCTTAGTGTATGTCAAGAGATAGCAAGTGGCCCAAAATCACCCAGGGAGCTCCATGGATTTCCTCAGTTCTAGCCACCACAGCACACTGGTTTTCAGCCTGTTTAAGGAATGTAGAAAGTAGACCCCCCTCCTCCAACACAACAGCAATCAAACCACTGACATGCAGGCAATGCAGTGTTCAGATCTGCACATAATGCTAACCCTTGGATTCTTTAACAAACTACAAGCTAACCATGAGTTGTTCCACAGATGTCACACCATAGCTTGCTCTTGCTTTGTGACTTTGTAGTTTATCTAGTGCAATCCTTCACATAGTTTCTTGAAAATGTCATGGAAATAGTCCTAGGTAAGATCTAACTTATATTAAATCAACAGATGGGACCACTGAGAACCAACAAGGCGTCTAGTGGGTACCCTTTATTAATTCTGCTGCAGCAGAACAGCACCTTGAGAGCCAGTGTGGCGTAGTGGTTAAGAGCGGTAGACTCAACTGGGTTCATGTCTCCACTCCTCCACATGCAGCTGCTGGGTGACCTTGGGCTAGTCACGCTTCTCTCTGAAGTCTCTCAGCCCCACTCATCTCACAGAGTATTTGTTGTGGGGGAGGAAGGGAAAGGAGAATGTTAGCCGCTTTGAGACTCCTTCGGGTAGTGATAAAGCAGGGTATCAAATCCAAACTCTTCTTCTTCTTCTCTAGGTCAAATCCCAAAAGCACTGCCCAAGCAAGGAAATCATCAAGACTTTTATACAACTTTGTAACTAGTAAATTATTAGTAAATATTAGCAAAAAATGCATCAAAATGAGTGAAGAAAGTTTGCCTCACCCTGCCTCACAGGTGGGTCAGCCCTATGTTACAGAGAGCCTTGGAGAGTGCAGTTGCAGGTGAGGGATACCTTGATAGAAAGTCCCTCCTCACCTCAAACTTGTCAGTAGGTCGGCCTGGAAAAGTGGGATCGTAACTAGGCACTGATGGATTATCTGCTTTACCCCAAACTTGTTTCAACATCATCGTGCCACCTCCTGCCATGCCACCTGGGGAGAAAAATAGTCAGCAAAGGAGGCATTAGGTGGATTCTGAGGATGGGTGGAGGGGAAATGCCAGGAAAAAAATGAAAAGCAAACTCGGTGATTTAAAACCACTCTTGCAAATAAGTCAACAACAAGCCTGCAATTTATTTATTTCTACTAGTCTGCTACGAGACTAGAATTGTAGAATCATAGAGCTGGAAGGGACCTCAAGGGTCATCTAGTCCAACCCCCTGCCATGCAGAAATCACCACCTTCTGATGGATTTGAGTAGATGGATTGAGTGTTAAATGAGAATTATTGTGATTTTGGCACAAGCCAAAATCTGCTTTGCCTTTTTCAGTCCTTAGCTGAAAATATGCAAACCACAAGGGTCTTTGGTAAGGAACAAGTGGACAGTGATGAGACAAATTCATGGGGAAGGAGGGTCCACACAGTGGCTGGTGCTCAAATGGCTAAACAGAACATTCACAGTCAGAGAGTCTATGTAGAATAATCAAGTGTCAAGGGTCTTCGCTTCGGGTCTTCCCACTGGGTCACATGCACTGGGGGAGAATCTCTGAGCTCCTTAGATAGGGAGGAGTGTGTGTCCATGCTAACTGTGGGGAAAGGGGGAAGCCTCATGGAAGAGAAGAGAAGAGAAGAGAAGAGAAGAGAAGAGAAGAGAAGAGAAGAGAAGAGAAGAGAAGAGAAGCCTTCCACTGAGTTCTTCCCTCTTCCTCAAGCATTCTCCATGGAGAAATAAGCTTTCCTTTTCCCATATCTTGCGCAGAAGCTGTAGCGAGGTGTGTGTGTGTGTGTGTATGATCCATCCCTCCTTCCCCAGCTGCCTCGCGCCCCAGCATGGAATTCTAGGTTGCCTGCATCAGATGAGTTGTTTAATAAAAGCCCCGTTTAAAACAGAAAAGCAAAAGCACAGCAAAACATTAAAAGAGATAAAGCAATCATTTTTAAAACATCCTACTCCAGCCTTCCTAAGGTTTTGTAACACTAGGTTGGGGAAGTCCTGTGGAGGACTTGTACAGACTGTGGAGGTCCTCATTAATTTAGCTCCTGATTAAAGTTTTATATTATGGGATTGAGTTGAGTGACTGATTATCTGTCAGACATTATTGAGTACAGAATTTCGTGGATTTCTAGATTTGTTTCTTAGCTGGCAGTGAATCAAATGAATAAGAGTTTTTAATATGTTTCAAAATGAAAACAAACACACTGCATTATAATTCTCCACATCAGATCTCTATACCTATCAGTTCTCCAAATTTTCTACCTGGCCCCACAACTTAATCTTACACATGTTTCTTAATAAAGATGTTATTTTACATTCACTGGTGTTTACCAACGGTTAAGTGTGCCTAGGATTGCAGTCTTACCTTAGTTGCCATCTCTGGCCAAATCAAGCCCATTCCTGCCTCAAGGTTTCCTCTGTCTCCTTGCTCCTGACCCCACTGACCCCTTTTTAAAAATTAAATCTTCTGTTTTACAATTTAAATACTCATTTTACGTCCTTAAGATATCAGTGACTTCCCTATTTCTTTTTAATCCCTGCATATTTTACAAAAACCTATACCAATCAGTATTCCATTATTGCATCAATCAAATTTATTTACACTGCTGAATTAATCTCTTCAGCTGTACACAATTATTTTCCACATATTAAAAAAACATTTTCCAATCTTCTTTAAACGTACGTTCTTCTTGTTCTCTTATTCTATATGTTAAGTCTGCAAGTTGTACATATTTTGTCAACTTAAGTTGCCATTCTTCTTTGGTTGGGACCTTGCTCGTTTTCCATTTGGGGGCTAACAAAACACGGGCCGCAGTTGTTCATACATAAATAACCTTTTCTGGGAGCAGGGGGGGCTCCTACTCCCAGTGACCCTCGGTCACTGCTAAATCAAGGACAAACATTGGGAAGACTGTTATGTACTGAGTTGAATAGGATCCAAAATGCAGCAGTCTGATTGGCCCTAGAACAATAGGATTCAGAATGCAGCAGTCTGATTGGTCCACAGGAGCTACCCAGGTATGGGGCCAGGTATGGGGCCAGGTATGCAGGTTGGCATCTACCCTGGGACTGGCACTCCTGCCTGGATTGGCTGTGGCATGAGAGGAGGGGTTTCACTGACATGCATACTCCCCCAGCTTAGAGAGAGAGAAAGAAAACACATTGAGGGTAGCAATCTGCGTCTTAGTTGTCCTAAGTCAGACCGAAGAAGGGTGGTGTGAATTGCACATGACTGTTACTTCACATCCCCAACCCAACCCCAAAAATAATCATAAAACACCTGCATTCAGAAAATGGGAATGTCAGGTTAATAGCGTAGCCATCTCTTCTGACATGCTAGTTTTCAGCCTACAGAAAAAGTTTATGCACTATGAAGCATTCAATCATGGGGCTCTAGCCCACAGGTGGACCATATCCAACACCTCACACAGCAACACACATGCGAACAAGTGACTATGTGGCATCCACATCATTGTCCACCCAAGAAGATACGGAAAAGGAAGTACTTTTCCACCCTGTGAATGGCTAACTATGGAATTTGTTACAAATTGTAGTGATGGCTGCCCAGATTCTGTCAAACTAGCAGTTCAAAAGCATACCAGTGCAAGTAGATAAATAGGTAACGCTGTGGCGGGAAGGTAATCTACTTTTCCGTGCGCTCTGGCACTTGTCACGTTCCTCCATGCGCCAGTAGTGGTTTAGTCCTCTGGCCACATGACCCAGATAGCTTTCTGTGGACAAATGCCGGCTCCCTTGGCCTGAAACAAGATGAGTGCCGCACCCCATAGTCCAGCCTTTGACTGGATTTAACCATCCAGGGGTCCTTTACCTTTTACCTTAAAAGGGGATTAGACAAATTCATAGAGGATAAGGCCACCAATGCTAGCAGCCATAATGACTGCAAAATAAAACAGGCATCATCCCCCTGATTGCCAGTTGCAGGGGAACAACAGCAAGAGAGAACATATGGTTGGCCTCTGTAGGAAAGAGGACGCTGGGCTAATTAATTAGGCGCACATGGCAGCAGGATTGGCATCTCCAGTGGAGGAGCTTCATGCTCCGGCACCAAGGGTCGGAGAGCAGGCGGGGGTGGGGCTGGCGCGAGTCCCGGGGGTGTGGTACGCCACCCGCAGGGCGGGGCACTTGCCCTGGGGGCGGGGCATGCCTCCTGCAGGGGTGTGGCATCCAGCATGGGTGGGGGGGTTGCCGTGATGGCACCCCACTGGGATAGCGCTGCCAGGGGTGGTGCGCTCCCCACGCACTCCTCCTCCTCCCCCAGTGGGCATCTGCTAGCTTTTAATGCAGGTGTGGGGAATCTTTGTCCTTCCAAAGTTGCTAAACCCTTATTCCCATTAGCCCTAGCAAGCATGGCCATTGGGCAGGTGTGGTAGGACTGCAGTTCAGCAACCTTAGGAAAGATACTGACGGGTGCATCTGCAAGCAGACTGCCTTGCAGAGCTCTTGGAAAGAAGAATGTGGCCCAAGAGCTCAGACTCCATTGCGTTGGACAATTTTCCTGGCCGATTAGTTTGAAAGTTGAAGTTTTTAACAGAGGTTCAGGACAGCTGTGATCTGTAGCATTCTCATAAGTGAAAGCAGACTTTTAAAAGAGAAACATAATGCAAACCTCCAATTAGATCAAGTGCTAAACTGCCTACTCTAGATAAGGTTGCACTTTCCCTGAAGGAGGAGGTTTGCAGTTTGGGGGTGCTTCTGAATGCAACTGTCACTGGAGCTACAAGTGCCTTCTCCCAAGTAAGATTGGTTTGACAGTTATGGCCATTCGTAGATTTATAGAATCCAGATCAGGAAAACCTTGGCACTGGAGTTCCTTATCTTTAAACCAGATTTGTGAGGATGTTAGCATCGAAAACGCCTATGTAAAGGGTTAATTACAAGAACTGCAGAACTCTGTGATGTCGTACATAGTTATAGAGTTGGTATAGTTATGGCAGTTAGCGGAACAGTCTCAGCTGACCAGAAGATATGTTCTGTTGTGCTGATGTCTGCCTCAGAGTTGGATTCAGGTGGAAAGCCGTGTTGATCTGTCAAAGTCATAATAAATAACAAGATGGAAGACGGAAAAATCTTTTTTAATAATTCCAGTGGCACCTTTAAGATTAACTAAATATAAGCTTTCAAGGTATGAGCTTTCATGTTTAATCTAATTACCGTATTTTTCGTCCTATAGGGCACACCGGCCCATAGGACACACCTCATTTTTGGGGGGAGGAAATGAATAAAAACAATTTATTCCACCACCCCCAGCTGCGGCTGCCCCCCCAAGCCTTGCACCCCGAAGCATGGTGCGCCCTCCGGAGGGCACCCCGTGCTTCGGGCTGCAGGCTGCTGCCCGCAAGCCTTGTGAGCCCGCGGGAACTCCCGCAGGGCTTGCAAGGCTTGCGGATAGCTTCCTGAAGCCTGGAGAGCGAGAAGGGTTGGTGCGCACCGACACCTCTCGCTGTCCAGGCTTCAGCGAAAGCCTGCATTCGCCCCATAGGACGCACACACATTTCCCCTTCATTTTTGGAGGGGGAAAAGTGCGTCCTATGGGGCGAAAAATACGGTAGATGTTAAATGTTAGGATGTTAGACGTTCTAGCAAATTAAGCATCATCTACCTACATTGTGAGGGACGCGGGTGGCGCTGTGGGTTAAACCACAGAGCCTAGGACTTGCCGATCAGAAGGTCAGCAGTTCGAATCCCTACGACGGGGTGAGCTCCCGTTGCTCGGTCCCTGCTCCTGCCAACCTAGCAGTTCGAAAGCACGTCAAAGTGCAAGTACCGCCGGTACCACTCCGGCAGGAAGGTAAACGGCGTTTCTGTGCTCTGCTCTGGTTAGCCAGAAACGGCTTGGCCATGCTGGCCACATGACCCGGAAGCTGTACGCCGGCTCCCTCGGCCAATAAAGCGAGATGAGCTCCGCAACCCCAGAGTCGGTCACGACTGGAACTAATGGTCAGGGGTCCCTTTACCTTTATCTACATTGTGTATTTTAATCTACAAGTGCAAGTACACTAAGTAATAGTAGTATGTTATTTTAACTTTAAAAGAGAGTGACTTGCGTAATTTTTATGGGAGAGAAAAGAGAACTAATTAAAGAGTCAAAGGACCCAGGGCTGTCTTCCACACACTCTGCAAATGGGAACTACAGTGTAATTCCCACAATTTGGAATGGACGCAGCTTTCAAATAGAGGGCTGTCCTCTGTAAAACGGGGAGCGTGAACACTCTGCACAGGTTCCCCACCTGAGTTTTAAAGGACAACATATCTGATAATCATCAAGCGCTGTCCACACACAATAACATGGTAGAAGAATAAACACTGAAGACAGCACTACACATTACACACACATGGCTTATTCAATTTGTTTATTCTGCTTTTATGCAGCCATCTCATAACAGAAGTTCTCTGGATGTTGCACAAAGCAACCCTTCCAGTCAAAGTATATAAAACAATAGAAATGACAACTAAATTAATTTTTTAAAACTGAAACAATTAAAAAGCTATGGATTAGATCAAACTAGGTTATATAGCAGACCTGCTGAAAATAGTGGGCTTACTCTGAGCACAGCTAATGTTGGATAGCACCCTACATTTCTTTTCTGCATTTCTTTAGGGTTATTTAAAAACTTATCTTTATTTTGAAATTGCCTCTTAGGAGAAAAGCTGTAACCCAGCGAGCTTCAGGGTCAAACTGACAGAACCATGAAATGTGTACAGCAAGACTTTATGTTCCCTGAAGACTACTGCGCTCATAATAACAAGATAACATTCAACGCACAGTTGTGTCAAATGGAAGTTTTGAGTGAAGAATTAGACAAAACATCCTCATTGGTGCAATAATAATATAGGAAAAGTCCTGCATGTTAATATCCAAGTTTGGGGCAAGTATTCTTTGGTGAGAGAACCCCAGCAGAGATTTAATGTCACAAAATAATGTTATAGACAGTATAAACCTAGAAATTAATAAATGCTAGGATTTTGGTTATTTGTGGTATGAAGGGACAACGCAAGCTGCAAAGAAATTCCTGGGCTGGCTTATGCAAACCAACCTGGAAGAGCAGACCTGTTAGCATTACAAAAATGTATTGATAGGCTGTAGAAGGATCCTTTGGCCTGGGGAGTCAGATGCCACAAAAGTTGCCAGGGTAACTGTGTGTTTAGGGGACAGGAAAAGGGAGGTTTGAAGCAAAGGTTTCTAGGCAGGAGGAGGAGGAGGCAGTAAGGCTGGGAACCATCTTTGAGGGAAACAGCCTGAAGGTTACTTGTGCTGCTGCTGCTTCTGGAAATGTGCATGCTTTACGATCTAGACTTCCTCCATGCAAACCTCTTCACCCGTTGAGCTTCTCAGGTAGACTAGGGGACAGCAGAAGCTTGATTACCTAGTCCCTCCCAAAGGAAGGGGAAGTGGACACACCTAAGCCTGGCAGAACAGCTTAGTCTGTGCTATTAACCCCTTCCTGCATTAATTAGAAAGCAGGCTGGTTATATGAAGTTGGTTTTCCCATAATCCACACAAACTTTCCTCCTTAAAAGTGATTCCACAGCCCCTTGCCTCTGGAGCAGAGCCTCAGAAAATGGCCTGGGCAGGTTCTTTTGGGAGCAGAGTGCTTGTTCAGATAAAGGAAAGAAACGGTAAAAGGTAAAGGACCCTCAAGACAGTTAAGTCCAGTTAAAGGTGACTATGGGGTGTGGCGCTTATCTCGCTTTTCAAGCCAAGGGAGCCGGCGTTTGCCCACAGACAGCTTTCTGGGTCATGTGGCCAGCATGACTAAACCACTTTTGATGCAAGGGGACACCGTGACATGGAAATGCCGTTTGTCTTCCCGCTGCAGATTTATCTGGTGTGATTTGGAACTGCTAAGTTGGCAGAAGCTGGGACAGAGCAATGGGAGCTCACCCCGTTGCACAAATTCGAACCGCCAACCTTCCAATCGGCAAGATACCCGATATATGGATACCTGGGGCTAAGGAATCTATAGTTTGTGCAGCACAAGGAAAGGCAGAATCCTAAAAGGGAGCTTCCTTATAAAAAGCCCTCTTTGCCATCGCTATCGCCACTTGGTAGGCTCGTCAAATTGAGCTCTAACCCATGTCTGGTCCAATTCAGAATCAGAAGCAGCTTTCTGCCACCGGCACTCTAGCTGTCTCAGCAATTGTTTCATTGCCCTCAGCTCTGGGGAAAATCATGGGGCTGTCCGGACTCCATGCAGTCAGAGAGGGCGCTTCAGAGCCAGCCCTGGTTAACTCTGCATTCCAGCAGGCCACCAGGGAATCATCTGAAAGGCCATCAACACGGGATAAAACACCCCCTACCACTCTTTGGAAACCATTTAGATCCATGAAGTGGCGGGGGCAGACCATCCAAATCGGTCCCACCTCCCTGCAGAAGGGAAGGGTTGTTGAGAAGTCCACTTGCATCAGGAAGTGATCCGACCATGGCACCTCTTTTGTTTCATTTTACTTAACTGTTGAATCACCCACGTCCACAGAGGTGAACACCAGGTCTAAGGCAGGTCCGCGACTATGAGTTGGGTCAAACTTATTCAGGGACAACCCCATGAAGGCCATGCTTTCCACGAAGTCCTGAGTGCCCCTTGTAAAGTCATGTCGAAATAGATATTAAAATCCCCTAGGACAGGGATGTCCAACCGGTCGACCACAATCAACAGGTTGATCCCCTCTTGATAGAAGTTGACCGCAGGCTCTATTTCCTCCGCAGGGGGGGAATGAGGCCTGGCCCTGCCCCCTCACTCTGTCCATTATTTGCACACAATTTCAAGAATGGAAGATGGCAGGATTAAGCGTGTTCTCCTTCATAGAGAACACGTGTTGCGGTGGGATCTGAACAGGCCACCCCTCTGTTGCTGGGTGGGTTAGTATGGATGACTATCCACAGTGATTGGGCGGTTGGGTTACTGGGCAAATTTTGGTGTTGCCATTTAGGGGGATGGACCAAAGGTTATAAAATCAAGTCACACATCACTGACTGGGCTCTTTTGCTGCGTGCATCGGATCACCTGGAGCACTTGGACCGTCTGGAGGACAGTGGAGCGGTCTGGTTACATTTCTTTACTTCCCCCTTCTTTTTAATCCTCTCTACTCCCTTAATTAATTTAATTCCCCTTTTCCCCCGTTTGATTTCCCACCCCACCCCTCACCCTGCCCTTTGGAAAGATTCTCCCTGTATCTGTGGGCGTTGCCTGTGTGTAATCCTCCTTGGGTTGCCTTTCCCAATAGGGAGAGAGCCCCCATTAGGGGCTTTCTTTTGCAAAAAATGTCCCCCCCCCTTTTGCCAGTTTGTTAATTGTGGGGCTAGTCAGGGCTGTTCCCAGCTTAGCTGGAATCACTTTCGTTTATAGTATCCCCAAAGGTTGGCTTTATTTTGGGTGCGTGCAGTGCTGTTGGCTGAATTTTAATCTAGCCTTGGGCAGGAGCACCATTTTGAGCTTCCTTTAATATTGCAATAAAACAAATATTCTTAGGAGCCTTCACAGCCTGCACATAACATCCAAGCCTAAGCCTGCTACAGTTAGCAGTACAGTAAATTGTTAAGTCTCTATAACACGTGACATCTGCTTGCAGGCTCAGTTGTTGCTAATGTATATCTGAGGCAGACAGAGGGAGCCAGAGGCTCTCTGTGCCTCCAATGATTATGAGCACTCTGTGTATGCTCTTGAACTATGCGGCTTCTGAATAAGTTTATTTTCTTCTAGTTTGTTTTGCTCTGATAGTGGCAACCGCCATTCTAGAGACAAGCCATTGTGGTTTGTGGCTAGAGTGCAGGACTAAGGACCTGGGAGACAGGGTTCATATCCCCCACTTAGCCATTGTTATAATAAAACAAAACAAAACAAAACAAGCTTCTCCTTTTGGACTACGGTGGTACCTCTGGCTACATACTTAATTCGTTCCAGAGGTCCGTTCTTAACCTGAAACTGTTCTTAACTTGAAGCACCACTTTAGCTAATGGGGCCTCCCGCTGCCGCCGTGCGATTTCTGTTCTCATCCTGAAGCAAATTTCTGGGTCAGCAGAGTCTGTAACCTGAAGCATATGTAACCTGAAGCGTATGTAACCTAAGGTACCACTGTATTCTGTTGCTGGGTAAAGGTAAAGGGACCCCTGACCTTTAGGTCCAGTCGTGACCGAGACTGGGGTTGCAGCACTCATCTCACTTTACTGGCTGAGGGAGCCGGGGTACAGCTTCCGGGTCACGTGGCCAGCATGACTAAGCCACTTCTGGTGAACCAGAGCAGTGCACGGAAACGCCGTTTACGTTCCCGCCGGTTCCTATTTATCTACTTGCACTTTGATGTGCTTTCGGACTGCTAGGTTGGCAGGAGCAGGGACCGAGCAACGGGAGCTCACCCCGTCGCAGGAATTCGAACTGCCGACCTTCTGATTGGCAAGTCCTAGGCTCTGTGGTTTAACCCACAGCGCCACCTGCGTTATTGGGTAGTTCGGCCCATTAGTGATATTGCTCCCAAAAAAGAACTTTGAGTTTTCCCCATTGGAGTGGCAGCACACATCTGGACTGAGGAGTTAAGGGACCATTGGGTCTGTCTTGGTCTGATAACCAGGCAGTGGTGAGCGTCCTGGCAAAACGGTTCTCATGCTCCGGCAGAGTCTCCACCCCTTTTATGTGCTTTCCAGCTGCACTGCTTAAGGTTTAATATTGTGTTTCTGCTCTCTTTATTACGGGATCATCTAATGTTTTCGCTGACGCTCTATCCCATTTTTTCAGTTGGAGAGCTTCAGATCCCGGCTGCTGGACGCCCAGCTATAGCCGGATTTTTCTGGAGCTCCTGTGGCACATTGGCAACAATTAATAATTACGGGGAGTAGTAGCTTATGTTTCCCCTTCCGCTTTTAGGTCTTATGAGAAGGCCTGGACTGATTTCTTAGCGTTTAGCTGGCAGTCCTCGGCCATTCAGAGGAACTTGCCCCCTTCCTCTGAGAAGGCCCTGCAGTACTTGGCCCAGCTGCTGCAGATCGGATGCACTGCTAAGGCTATCAGAATTCAGTCCGCTGCAATGTCTGTGTTATGTACTGAGTTGAATAGGATCCAAAATGCACCAGTCTGATTGGTCCTAGAACAATGCAGCAATATGATTGGTCTGCAGGAGCCACACAATCCGGCTCCAGATGGAAGTGAATCCACAACCTGATTGGCCTACAGGAGAATTTCGGAATTAGCCAATCACATGCAGCCCATTGTGTAAATAATGTATATAAAGCAGATACTTTGAGGGGGCATTCATTCCTCCTCACCACTATGAGCATGAAATCCACCATCGACTCTGAGTATATTTCAGTCTGCTATAGTAAAGCTTTAATTTTTCAGAGACCCTTGTAAAAAAGGGTCGTGCGCAGGGCCTTGGAAGGTTGGAATAGGCTCCAACCTTCACAGGACAGCAGGCAGGAAGCCAGTCAATTTTTGACCTATGCAGTATCCACAACAAGTTAAGACTTGTCTGCTGGTTCGAGATCAAGGCGAGACTTCTTTCAGTATTCCATTGTAATTTTGGTGTACTGAGGGTTGGGGAAATTGTGTTGGAGCCAGCACGAGGCTGAGAGTCTGGAGGCTTATTTCCTCAGGACTTTTCCTTATCTGCTTTGGAGCTTGTCATTAGTGTTTGGAGCTCTAAGTCAGACCTAGTGGGCAGGGTTGCCTGCCACCATCAGGCTTCCAGTCAAGGGTGAGGCGGGCCCTTGCCCTGTTATTGGATACCAGAAATATTTGGCTTTTCGTTCCCCTGGGGGCTGGCTCGATTCTAGTGCACGAAAATGGGTTCCCGTTAGACAGGCATCTAATTGCTCACGTCGTGCACCAGTTATTGCAGCCTGCGGCTTGCCTACTGCTGAACATGCCTCATTCCTTCCAAATAGGTGCAAAGACTGCGCACTGGGGCCTGTCAGTAGACAGGATTGTGCATACGGGTCATCGGAAGTCTGACGCTGACAAAGGTTACATCAGGAAGCATCATCAATGATGCCTGTACTGATGCCTGTCTGTTATTTCCTTTTTTCATAGGAGCAGCTGTGCGCATTTGGATTGTCGGCCACAGCATCATGCACTGAGCTGGCAAGCATGCTGACGAGCCTGGACTGGGGGCGCCATCTCGGCCTTCCTGCCCATGTGAATGTATCCCGGATGTTCAGATGGGGAATGCTTTGGGAGGAGTTCCTTCCTTTGGTGTGGTTGAGTGTGACCTATGTAGGTCCTCCTGCAGCGCATGCGGTGCAGCAGGGCGAAAATGATATGCTGTCTTCCCCTGGCATTTAAGTTTGAGTCCCACATGCATGAGGACTTGGATGAGTTGATGGCAGCTCTCCCTGGACTCAAAATATTTTGGTTACAATTGCTTCAGCGACATGCGTGGTGCGGTAGCCACGGCCCACCTGCCACTGAGAGGGCCAGAAAGTGTGTGGATAGTGCAGTGGCCATGAAGGTCCTTGCCTTGGGAGGTGTGGTTGTCTGCCATGCAGTGCAGGAAGCACACTAATAGTGCTGTGGCTAAGAGGGTTTATTCCGGGTGTGTGTGTGTGCTTAATTTTGCACCCTGACATTAACATCAAGCTTCTTCTTTTTACAGGGATGATGGAGTGCACCAGTCTCCAGCTGGTTATGACATTTGGTTTACTGCTGTGTCGTCGGGGTTGAGGAATTGGGTGCAGTTGTGAGTGGTTTGGCGGTGAGCCTGAGGGCTCGATTGGCGGTTAGGCATTGGTTAAAAAATTGGTTGGTGGAGGGGTAAGTGCCTGCCCCTCCAATGCTGCTGCGGAATGGGAATTCCATTAAAGGAATCCAGGCACTTGCCATTCTTTTGTCCATACCCCTGAATGGGGCTTAGGGCCGCGCAAGCCCCCGGGAGCATGTGGGGGGGATGAGGGTCTGGTGCCCGGCTCCATGCTTTCCCCATTATTGTTTTCCCTCACTGGCTTTCGCTGGAATCCGGAAGTCAGTTCTATCCCTGGGCGTGGAGACAGATAGTCATAACCAATGCCTAAGCAACCGCTCACATTTATGTATTTTAATAAAGTTGTGGCCAAAATTATGCCAAAAACCTTAAACAAAAATTATGTGTGAATTATATAGGGCTGGCTTGGGGGACCTCGACATGCAACTTCTTGTTTAGCGATTCATGTTGCGTTCCCCCCAAAAAGTGGCAGAAGTATTTGCTCGCCCCCCTACAAAAAGCTCAAAAACTTTGGGTGTCCCCCCCCCGCCCCCAAATGGGTAGATCACTGCTAGGTTTTTTTCCTGGGAGTAGATTGCAGTCTCTTGGAAGTTGGATGTTCCTGCCCTAGGACAACCAAACTAGGTGTCTCCAGGAGAACATCTGCCACGACCTGAAGCAGCTCGGGCAGGGAATCCTTGGTGCAGCAGGGAAGTCAGTACCCCAAAAGGAATTCTGTACCGCCCCTATTGCCCAGCGTCCAGAACATGCACTCAGAAAACTGGGTCTTTCCAATAGGATGCCTGGAGCAAGCTACCGACTTCCTAAAAATAACTGCAACACCCCCCTCCCCTTCCATATGATCTCGGTTGCTGTGTGTAAGAGAAACCTGGCAAGAACAGGCCCATCTGCTTCATCCAGCCAAATCGCTGTTACACATGCCAAGTCAAGTCCTATTTCCATGATCAAGTCGTGGATGACAGCGGTCTTGTGAATCATTGACCTGGCATTGCACAGCAACACTTTCAGGTCATGTGGGTTTCCCTTGTTGGTTCCAGTATCTTTCTGGTCAAGACCAGACCCAGAGGCAAGGATAGTCCTCAAACAATGACTAAACCTGCCTCCTTGGTGACTTGATGTGGTCTTAGTGTAACTCCTCCTCCTACCCGTGACCACTGAGATCGGGTGTCCCAGTGCATCCCCTCTGTGGAACCTGCCCCAGCCATTCATTATACCATTTCCATTCCTTTATAATAAGTTTGTTATCCTGATTTCTTATTCTTCTGGTAAGTTTCACCATTTTTGCATAGTCCATACGTTTTTGTAACCAATCTTTCGTTCATTCCTTCATCGTTCCATTTTTGGGCAAATAACATTCTTGCACCTGTGGTTTCATACATAAATAAATTTCTATACTATCTATACTGTACCTATAATTCCCAAAAGAAAAGCTTCTGGTTTTTTAAAACAAATGTTAACTTAAACATCTTTTCCCATTCATTATATATCATTTCCCAGTACGTTTTTACCTTATTGCAAGACGACCACATATGATAAAAGGTGCCTTCTTTATGTTTCCAACACTTGTTTGATTTTGATTTACAGTGGTGCCTCGCAAGACGAAATTAATTCGTTCCGCGAGTTTTTTCGTCTAGCGAATTTTTCATCTTGCGAAGCACGGTGTCGGAAAAGTTTTGGAAAAGCTTCAAAAATCACCAAAAACCTCAAAAAAGGCTACCACACCGCATTCTATGAGTTGCTCCTTGAAGTCAAGTCGCAACTGTATTAACGGTGTTAAGAAAAAGGAAACGTTTTCGTCTTGCGAAGCAAGCCCATAGGGAAATTCGTCTTGCGAAGCAGCTCAAAAACCGCAAAACCCTTTCGTCTAGCGAGTTTTTCGTCTTGCGAGGCATTCGTCTTGCGGGGCACCACTGTATACATTTTTGCCAATCTAGTAGGTGTTAGATCCCATCTATATAACATTTTCATAGAGTTTCCCCTCACACTATAATGTGCAGTAAATTTTTATATCCATATTCCACAGTCGCTTCCATACATCCATATCAGTGTTATGACCATATCAATTGTCCAGTGTATTGTTGAAGATTATACCATATTGGCCCGCATATAAGCTGCACCCGAATATAAGCTGCACCTTTAAAATGAGGGGGGCGGAGAAAAAATACTCAAATATAAGCTGCTCCATTCCTCACTGCTCCTGGCTGCATACTGGGCGGGGTGGGGGGAGCTGCGCTGCGTTGCCAGCGGTCTTTTCCCTTCCTCGCTCTCTCCCTTCCCGGCCTTGGGGGAGAGGATGGGGGACTACGTGAGGGGGGGGGCTGCTTTGCTCCTGGAGCTGCTTGCCCCATGCTCCTGGCTGCATACCATAAGGTCGCTAATATAAGCTGCACGATTGGAAAGAGACCTGCTGGAATGTAAAGTTAAAATGTTGATCAAAACGTATAAGATATTATTGGAATGGGAAACAAAGGATGAACAAGTACTGTATTGGCCTGAATATAAGCCTCACTTTTTCTCCAAATTCCAACCGTGAAAAGTTAAAGTGAGGCTTATATTCGTGACCTTATGGTATGCAAGCCCAGGAGCTGCAAATGTATTTCTGCCATGTGTTGAAGCAATCCATATTACTAATCACCGGTATTGATTGAAAGAGAAATAACATTTTTGGTAATACATTTGTTATTATAGTTGACGCTCTTCCCACCAATGAAGGTTTCATCCTGCCCCATACTTGCAAATTTCTTTTAATATCTTCACAAGTTTTTAAATAATTTACAGTGGTGCCTCGCAAGACGAAAAGAATCCGTTCCGTGATTCTCTTCGTCTAGCAGTTTTCTCGTCTTGCGAAGCAAGCCCATTGACGGATTAGAGGATTAGTGCTATTAGCGCTATTAGCGGCTTTTAGCGGCTTATCAGCTTATCGGATCAGCTGATAAGCGGCTTAGCGGCTTAGAAAAAGGGGGGGAGGAAAAAAACCCACAGGAACTCGCAAGACATTGTCGTCTTGCAAAGCAAGCCCATAGGAGATTCGTTTTGCGAAGCACCTCCAAAACGGAAAACTCTTTCGTCTAGTGAGTTTTCCGTCTTGCGAAGCATTCATCTTGTGGGGCACCACTGTATCTTTGAACAAGTTTGTATTATCTTCTGTTAACCATACACCTAAATATTAAATATTTCTTTCAGTATTTAAGCCTGATACATCTTGTTATTTATTTTTACTCCCACCATTCATATTTTTGATCAGGAGTTTGATTTGGTCTTTATTTTATGTCCTGCTACTTCACCAAATGGCTGAATATCAGTTCAAATTTTGCAGATCCACAGAGGATACATCTGTACACTATACTAAAACAATCAGCCTGCCATGGAGATCTGAAGGCAGCCCTGGATCAGGTGGTTTTTAATGTCTGAGGTTTTACTATGTTTATATATATACTGTAAGCCGCCCAGATTGGCTGGGCAAACCCAGCCAAATGGGTGTGGTATAAATAATAAAAGTAGTAGTAGTATATTATCTTCATTCCTGAAAGGATTCCTCCAGTGAGAAAATTACACAGGCAAACTTGATAGAAAGCACAGAGCAGGACTCTTGACAAAGGATTATTTTATTGCTGAGAGATAACAACAACAACAACAACAACAATAATAATTTTTCTTTATACCCCGCCCTCCCCAGCCAAGACCGGGCTCAGGGCGGCTTACAAGCAATAATAAAAACAAGTTGAATGATTACAACTTAAAAACAAAATTAAAATACAATATTAAAATATTGAAACATTAAAATGTTAAAATGTAGCCTCATCGCAGGAGGAGAAAGGAAAAAAGAAAGAGAGGGAGGGAATCAAATTGGCTCCAAGCCAAAGGCCAGGTGGAACAACTCTGTGATGGACTTCAAGGACCAATTAATCCGGCTGTGTGCAGTCTTTGATACTGGTGTCCCAGAAAAGGTACATGTAACAGGGAAAGACTTCTTTGATTCTACAGGGAACCGGGACTAGTCTACCTGTGAGGCAACTGCCTCAGGTGGCAAGAACCAAAGGGCAGCAGATCTAGCCTCCAAGAAATGCATTTTTCAGTGCTGCTGCAAACACGGTGGGCCTCAGCTCCCAGGCTGCCCTTGCATACTGTTATGTACTTAGCTGTATCCTAGACCAATAGGATCCAGAATGCAGCCGTCTGGGTGGTCTGCAGGAGCCACCCAATCCAGCTCCAGGTGGAAGTGAATCAGCAACCTGGTTGGCCTGCAGGAGCAGCCAATCAGGCTCCTGAATGAAGTGAATCAGCATCATGATTGGCCTACAGGAGCAGCCCGGAATTAGCCAATCACACGGGGCCCATTGTGTAAATAATGTATATATAGTTAGACGTTTTGGGGAAAGATTCATTCATTGCTACTATGAGCTGAATAAAGAGCATTAAATTCACACTCGGCTCTGAGTATATTTCACATGCTGTAAGCACAAGAAAGGCCAGTGCAGAGTTTGCCTTCCCAGCCTCCCACTTGTCTGTCCATTCCGAATAAGCAAGGGCTGGCAGACTGGCTGGCTGGGCTCCCTTGCCTGCTTGCTTACTTACTCTGAGGCTGCCTCAGCTCCTGGTAACCAGCACCCCCTGGCCAGACCCAGAGGCACCATTTGCCTGCAGAGCCGATAGCCAGGGCTGCTGCAACAAACAGCTGTGCAAGCCTTTGGGAGACAGAGATATGAGAGCGCATCAAAGGGAAGGTAAGAGGGACAGAAACCAATGTCTCCCGCAGGACCCCAGGCCATCATGTAAGGCACCCCAGGGTGCCACGGCACACTGATTGAAAACCATGGCTGTTGAACCTCAACTATCAACCCCAGCCAACATGGCCAGTGATGATGGGAGTTGTAGTCCAACAGCATCAGGCGGATCAAAGGTCCCCCTTTCCTGTGTTGGTGCATGCATGCACATGTAAGGAGGGAATGAGTGTCCTGACCAGTCCTGACAGGGTCCTCTCGATAACATGCCGCGTTAGGACAGAATGGGCGCACACTTAGCTGACCCTCCTCAGTGGTCATGGAACAAACTTTCCTTAGCAGTCCATAAAGAAGTCCTATCCTGCCCCATTTTTCAGAAGTGCTGTAGGAGTTCCTTGGCTGGGTCAGCTTTTACTTTGCTGGTTAGATAAGAGTAGGAGAATTTTAATCTAGTGCCTTTGAAAAAAATAATTGGGCAGCAGTAGGGATGACACAACAGGCAGAATGTGTGGGAACGACTTCGTGGGAAAGTAAGCTAAGCTTTGATCTACAAGGGAGGATGAGGCGACTGGGGAAGCAAGTGCAATACAGATGTACAACAAGCCACACGGTTTTGCTAAACCGAACTTTTAATTGAAACTCAAGGAAGTAAACAAAATGACGGGAGAAGTAAGATAAACAAGGGGAGGAAGAAGAGGAAATGAGCCCTCTTCCCCTCAGTACTGCTCTGGTTCAGACATAGGATTGGTGTAGAAGCCATTTTCTATGCTGTCTTCAACACGCCATTTGGTTAGACATTTTTCAGAACGAAAGAACAGAGCATTCTATTAACAAGATGGATTAGGCTCCCATCACACTGATCTGCTGTTGAGAAACACCTAAATCATGAGCTCCATGCCTTAATTTTTCTTGCCTCGGGTATTCTTGCACCTGGCTTTGCTGCCTCTGGGACGTTAGATGCCGTTAGGAGGCTCCATGCCTTCAGGCACTATTACTTGGGGGTTCTCTTTCTTGAGATCTCCTGCGTCTGCGCTTCACGCCTCTAGGGGGCTCCCTATCTTCCTCTTCCCTCTCTCTGGGCTCCACGCCTTGATTTTTCTTGTCTTTGGACTTCTTGCGCTTGGGTTCCCTCCTTCTCTGGGGTTCGATGCCCTGAGGAGGCGCCATGCCTCTAGGTGCTATCCCTGGAGCTTCCATGCCTCCATGTCCCATGCCTTGATGTCCCATGCCTTGACGTCCCATGCCTTGACGTCCCATGCCTCGACGTCCCATGCCTCTGCGCTGTGGACCTCTAGGGGGCTCCCTTCCTCCTCTACCTGCATTAAAGACCATCACACACACAAAAGCAGCACATTTGATAGATGGAGAAGCAAAAGTGGGAGTTACTTGCCCATGACCATGCAAGGAACCCATGCCATACATGCATAGAGAAGCTTTGAATGAAGCTTTATGTGTTTCAGACAGAAGGGGGCTCAAGGCAATATGTGTCAGAGTGCAGAGACGCATTGCCTCGCACACCCCTGGAAGCACAATATGTGGTGCTGATTGTGAGGGCAGCCTCAACTGCCAAAGAAAGGGGACAGGGACTGAGCCAAGGGCACAGAGGGAATGGTTTGGATCCCTTTGTCCTCCCATAAGGTCCACGCCCCCCCCCCCACATTGCATCATGTTTAAGGAACATAATAATCATTGCCTAAGATCTCACAAGGCCTCATCTCCAAGAGGCAACTCAATCAGAATTGTCATTTTATGTCTCTTATTTGTCAAGACTTTATAATTTGGCACTTCTGAACAGGTATCTATTTCTTTTAGATCCAATTATTAAGAAGAATATTTCCATCCTGTCCCATGTTATAGCTTTTGAGGTGACTATATCATTTGACTTCCAGAGAATTTGCTGCTCTGCTAAGACATTGCAACAGATAACAATAGGAATAAGAGTTATCCTTTTCCTTATGGATATCTTTCCATTTTAATTTATTGTGCTGTGATATATACCACTTAAATCAATGTCCTTTCTCATTTAAACCTGAAACCTCTCACCTCGGAAATTGATCAAGGGCTCTCGTGGCTCTCCCATCACTCCACCTTGCATTTCGCGGGGCTGTCCCATCAAAGGCATCTGCTGTCTTACCATTCCGCCTCTCATTCGTGGTCTACGTATTTGACGATCAGGCACCCGGGGCACTTGGGGGCCCAAAAAACGAATCTGCTGGATCATTTCCCAAAGATTATACCTGCAGGTAAGGGGGGTGGGGGAAGAAGACATCAGAATACAGATTCAGTTCTTTCAGACAACAAACAAGGTGGCCAATCACTGCATGGCTTCTACTGCTTTCAGGCAGCAAGGACAGAAATAACTGCCATGAACTGGGAACCCACAGCTCTGTGCCCGTGGCCATGTGTTGAGTCTCCAGAACTCTCATTTGCCCGGAAAGATACTGAACTGTGGCAAAGTACAACAGAGGCTCTGGAATGGCACTGGATAGCTCAGTTGGTTAGACCATGGTGCTGATAACACCAAGGTTGCAGGTTCGATCCCTGTATGGACCAGCTGCATATTCCTGCACTGCAGGGGGTTGGACTAGATGATCCCCAGGGTCCCTTCCAACTCTACAGTTCTATGATTCTATGATTCTATGATTCACACCCTAGCTGGCCGTTGGCTCTTCCCAGACAGGATGGGCTAGAAAACGGCTCCCTCTTTGGGTTAGGGGCTTTGCCTAAGCAACAACAATTGCTCTTGGCTCTGGTGTGCTTCAATGTGTCCTTTGGCTCTGACCCTCTGGCACCACAACTGGCTCCCCTCTAACACCTGCTTAAGCCTAAGCCCTGGCATCAGGAGAGCGTATGAAGCCCTCCCTGCTTTGCAAGTCTGATGGCCCATTAAACACAGAGAACCAGGCCTCATAAATGTTTGCACATATACCTTAATTAAAACAAAGCTGTCACTTCACCCCCTGCAGCTACAACAATGAAAGGGTGGGGGAGGTGAGGAGGAAGAGCTACTGCTACTTCCTACCAGAATTTTTAGAAATTCTGCAAGCATTCTAAGCCTACTGAGAACATACAATTATTCCTTCTTAACACCAGTTCTACCAGTTCCAGCTCATTCTGCCTACCTTCCAAAGGCTGACCGTTGCATAGACGCCCCAAATGGAAGATTTGGGTAATATACGGGAAGGCCTGGAGCGGATACTGTGCTAGCTTCCATTGGGTGGATTTGGTCGGATTCCTGTGTATCTGGCATGGTCACTGTCAGGAAGGCAAAAGGTAGAGAAAGTGAAAATCTACGGAGAGACAGTCTCAAGACTGATGGCACGGCACTATTCCAGTTAAAGTGCATCGCCTCTGGAAAAACCAGGACACCCTGAAAGATGTTGAGGTGTTTTTTAAGGAAGACACCCAAAATGTTGAGTCTTTCTTAAGAAAACCACCGTTTACAAAAATGCCAAAAAAAAACCACAAAATTTTTTGATGGACTTACTTGCCTAAGATCCAGGACAAAGTGCCGCCTTTTGGAAATTCCCCCTGGATGTCAATTCCGCCTTTGTTATATATATTTTTGAAACTATTTTTATTTGATTTTACAAATATAAAATTATAACATTCCAAATGAATATCCATATGTAGAGATTACTCTGAATCTCATGAACCCCCCCCCCTCCATGGGTCCTATTATCAACATTTACAACTGCCTATTATTGCATAGTCTTTATTTTATGTCAATCCAAATTATCCATGGTATCTGTTACTTTACAAGTGAGATTAAAATCCTGCTAATGTTTCCATCTGCTTGCAGTGGTCTCCTAGATATGTTATAATTTTTCCTCATTCTTTTAAAAAAAGTTTTTTCCCCTATTGGTTCCTGAATTTTACAGTCAGCTTTGCCATTTCAGCATTGTCCATCTGCTTAGCTTACTATTCCTCTCTGATAGGGACTTTGTCTTCCTTCCACCTCCAAGCTAGTAACACCCAAGCTGGTGTGTTCTGTACATAAAGAGACTTTTCTGCTCCTTTGTGATGTCAGTATTGTACCTATGATTTCTAATAAGAAAGCTTTTGGTTTTTTTTATCAAAGGTTCTTTTAGACATTTTTTTTTCATTTCATCATATATCATCTCCCAGAAAACTTTTATTACCTTACACGTCCAGCACATGTGATAAAAGGTACCTACTTTTTCTTTACGTTTCCAGCAGATATTTGATTTGTACTTGTTCTATACATTTTTGCTAACTTACTAGGAGTCAGATACCACCAGAACATCATTTTCATATAATTTTCTTTCAGCGTGCAACATGCTGCGAATTTCAGGTCTGTTTTGCATAACCTTTCCCAATCAGCCATCTGAATGTTATGTCCGAAATCCTTTGCCCATCAATTCCACCTTTTAAATCCCAGTCATGTCCAGGAAAATCCGGGCGAATGGCAGCCCAAGCCTGAGAAGCAACACACGCTGTGCTAAGTCAGGCTGCAAAGGGGTGGTGTGTGTTTCACATGACTGTTATTTCGTATCCCCAAACCCACAAATACAGTAATCATAAAACCCCTCCATTAATGTCCCCCAACAGCAAACAACTCAATATGGCTAACCTGACCCAACAACCTACCCCCCACCCTTCACCGCCACCCACACATACAAACAAGCCACACTGCAATCACCTGAATACAACCAGCCAAGCTCAACCCCTTAATCTCTTGCATTATCAATAAAAATAAATAAATACATACATAAACAAAAGAACTCCCCACATGATGCTGACACAAACCCCTACACTAATAAAAGGCAACAGAGCAATAACCCCATCTCTTCCCCAACTGAAAGATGTCTATGACAAAGGTCTCTCGCACCAACTGTAAACAAACAGTGAAAAAGACTATGAAATGAAAGTGGAGACAACGGATGTACCATTCACTGTTGAGCTATTTGTTTTGTAATACAAAAAACTTCCGCAAAAAGTTTTTTGAGAATAAACACACAATAACCCTATTCAGAAATTGGTAACACCAAGAGAAAGGCTTACACAGCCTAGCAATGTCTTCCCGATATGCTAGTGTTCAACCTGCAGGAAACCTTTTTGAAGAGTGCAGCATGCAAACATGGGAAACCAGCCCCCAGGTGGATCACTTCCGACACCTTACTCAGCAACACACAGGAGAACCGCTCAATGCTATTCTGCAAACACGTATCTCCCCAATAAGCCCAACAACCTCCATCCCTCTCTCATAAAGCTACAGTACCCCCCTCATTATTTATTGTAAGTAATAAATATTAGTTGAACATTTAACATTCAATCAATCAACCTAGGACTTCCCCTCCATGGTTTCCCCAAAGTTCCCATTCTTACTGCATATTATAATCGTTCTACACTTTAGTTTCTTCACAAAATGAATGCCACTGAGTCATTATTATTATTATTAGACTTTATATACCACCCTGTACTCTGAGGTCTCAGGGCAGTTCACAGAACAAAATTTAAATCCAAAATCACCACATATATATATATATATAATCAAAATAAAAACAACAACCCAATAACATCTCCCCACCCCCACCCCCCCACAAAAAAGAACCACATTTAAAAAGGGCATAAGATGTCAAACAATCAGCCAAAAGCCTGGCTAAAATGGAACGTTTAAAAAGTTTGAGGACTCCTGCCTTTGAGATTTTAACTGCATCTCTCTACCTTGGTTGCGGCCAGCCTAGTTCCCCGTTCCAAGTCTCGAATCTTGCCAACGCTCACCAGTGCTCCAGTATCCTGCCTTCTCCACCGAAAACTCTTGAGAAATGTTAGGTTCCCTTACTGGAGGTTAATAATACTGAGGTAATGAATCAACTGCAATTATCCTGCAATGTGAGCAGCCTCAACGAAAAAGACGCAACGAAACATGATTGGCTGCATTTCCAGCTCCTGTTATCTCCAAATGTTCTGTTATCTGCAACACAGCTTCTTCACTCCCTTTCAAGGATTTCCTTGGCTTTGCTTTTATTCCACCTAACTTTTTTTCTTCAATACATCGTTACTAAACAATTAAGCTACTCTGGTGCCTTCCAGTTGCTCTGGGTGACAAAATTGGGGGAAAGGAGGAATGTAAAGAGCATCACCTGGCTATGGATGTTCCAAGATACAGGCATGTCCAGAAGAAACACTGCCCAGGAAACTATTGCTTATTTTATTTGCATTCAAGTTGATATCCTGTCCTACCTCCAAAATGTTCATGGTTTTCTCCCACCCACCCAGCCCCATTTTACTTGCACAACACCACTTGTGAGGCAGTTTAGGACAAGAGATAGCAAGTGGTCCAAGTTAACCCAGGGAGCTTCATGGCTGAATTTGAACCTGGATCTCCTTAGTCCCAGCCACAACAGTACACTGGCTTTCAATTAGTCCTGTCATAAATTTCAATGGGTCTACTCTGAGTAGGACTACCATGAGATACAATCTTGGCTTTCGTTCTTTCTTTTTAACTGATTTTTATTGAGGGTTTTTTCCCCAACAAACAATTACACATTTCGCTTGCATCCAATATATAGTCTGTTACATCTTTATTAACTTTACTACACCCATGGCTTCCCACCACCTCACAACAGCATCCTCTACTTGCATGTCATTTTCTATTGTGTTGTAAACCATGTTTTCACTCTTACATAAAATAAATAGCTTTCCTATCTGAATTTTAGCTTTGTGAAACTTAATACATATCAGAGGTTTTACTTTGGAACAATGTTTTATCATATATTCTACACTTTCCCATTCTTTTCTAAGTTTCTGGTTTGATTGTTGTCTAATAGCTGCTGTCATTTTAACCAATTCTATGAACTCACATACCACATACTTTTGCCATTCTACCTTTGATGGAACTATTTCCCCTTTCAAGTTCTTAGTTCTGGCGGCAGCAGTGGCATAAAGGAACACCTTTTTCTTGTCATTGGGGATGTTAATTGTTAAAATAACTAATAAAAATGCTTCCGATTTTTTCTCAAACGTTAGTTTGAACATCTTTTTAAGTTCATCATACACCATATTCCAAAACATTTTGATCTTCTCACATCCCCACCACATCGTACCTTCCCCTATCTTGCATCTCCAGCAAGTATTGGTTTTTAATTTGTAGATTTTAGCTAATTTACCTGGGGTCATGTACACCTGTACATCATCTTCATGAGATTTTCTCTTATTGTGCAACAGGCTGTGAATCTTATATCTTTTTCCCACAGTTTTTCCCATTCATCTGGATGGGGTGTCCAACATCTTGGGTCCACTTTACCATCACCTCTTTTACTTACCATATTTTTCATCCCATAGGACGCTCCGTCACATAGGATGCACCTAGTTTTTTGGGGGGGAAATAAAGGGGGGGAAATTTCCTTTATTCCCCCCCAAAAAAAAAACAGGTCGGGGAACAGCGGGATGGCGGCACTGCGCCTCCCCGCTGTCCCCCGAGCTTGCAGGGCTGGCTGATGTCTGCCCGAAGCGCGGGGCGCTCTGCTTCAGGGCGCCCCGTGCAGCAGGCTGCTGTCCGCGGCCTAGGGAGCCCTGCGGGCACTCCCGCAGGGCTCCCCAGGCTGCGGATGTCTGCCCGGTGCGAGGGGCACTCTGCTTCAGGGCGCCCCTGCGGGAACTCCCGCGGGCTCCCCAGGCTTGCTGATAGCTTCCTGAAGCCTGGAGAGCGAGGGGTCAGTGCGCACCGACCCCTCTCGCTCTCCAAGCTTCAGCGAAAGCCTGTATTTGCCCCATAGGACGCACACAGATTTCCCCTTCATTTTTGGAGGGGGAAAAGTGTGTCCTATGGGGAAAAAAAATATGGTATCCTTTAATTCCCAATCCAACAACAAATCATATATTTTTGATAATAATTTCCTTGTATTTTGTAATAACTCTTTTTGTAATTTAGATTCTTCTTTTTCAAAACCCACCTTTTAATCTAATTTAAATACATCATTTGATTGGTGATATTATAGCCAATTGATGCAGTGTTGTCTAATTTCTTCAATAAAATTCAATTTTAATTGGTTATGTTCTTCTTTTATAGTTTGCTTATATGTATAGTTCTTTTCCATATTTTTCTTTTCTTTACAGAGATGGCATCCAAGGGAGACAGCCACCACAGTGTCTTGGGTTCTAGCAAATCCTTGTATTTTAGGTAAAGATAAAGGGACCCCTGACCATTAGGTCCAGTCATGACCGACTCTGGGGTTGCAGCGCTCATCTCGCTTTATCGGCCGAGGGAGCCAGCGTACAACTTCCGGGTCATGTGGCTAGCATGACTAAGCCGCTTCTGACGAACAAGAGCAGCGCACGGAAACGCTGTTTACCTTCCCGCAGGAGCGGTACCTATTTATATACTTGCACTTGACGTGCTTTCGAACTGCTAGGTTGGCAGGAGCTGGGACCGAGCAACGGGAGCTCACCCCGTCGCGGGAATTCAAACCGCCGACCTTCTGATTGGCAAGTCCTAGGCTCTGTGGTTTAACCCACAGTGCCACCTGCGTCCCTTAAGTATATTAATAGTGAAATACAATTAAGAATTGCATTTTACCCAAGCTTTATACAGAGAAATCCAAATTACATGATTTTAAAACCCTTTATTAACTTAAACTTTCTTGTATCCTAGATACACATGCCAGCCATATCTTTCTTAACAGGGCAACACATTTTCCTCTCTGTTTTCATTCTAAGCACCAAGATAACAGAAAGGCATTGATTGTTGTGTCTGCAAGTCAGGTGCCCTGCAGAGCTCTTGGAGAGAAGAATGTGGCCCAAGACCTCAGACTCCATTGCACTGGACAATTTTCCTGGCTGACTAGTACTGTACAAACTGGTCTGGGCAAGCTTTGAGATGCTTTTCAGAATAGTACACAAAACACATTGTTGTGAGCTTGGGGAGGTTAGTCTACAAGCATTAAAATCTAATGAAGAATTCCATTTGTTTTTTTAAAAAAACTGTTTTAAAAATATTTTTATTAAAGGTTTTTCCTGGGTTACAAAAATACATACATAATCTTTGTTTTCAGATAATAAAGTCCTTTCTACAGGTCAGTTATATTTTATGTGAAACATTAATATTGCAGACAGTATAAGGTTGGAGAAGAGAAATGGGGAGAGAAAACAGGGCAGAGAGAGGAGTAGTAAACTTTCATTCTTTTACATCCTGTATGTGCTAGGTTTTTGTGTCTTCATCACATGGGTAGGTTCTCTGTCTATATATTTATCATTGGTGATGAGAGAGATTTGTTGAATTAGCCAGGCAAGGGTCCCAAGTACCACCTAAGCATGGTTGCTAGTCTGACAAAGGAAGCTGCTCCGTGCTGGAGGGCGAATGAGTGGGCACCCCTTCCTCACCTGGCTAGTATATAACCCGAGGTACCACTGTATGCTATGACGGCTGCCTGAATACTGTTAGCCCCAAAATGGAAAGAATAAGCAGTCCCAACCGAAGAAGACTGGCAAACCAAGTTAATGGACTATGCTGAAATGGCAAAATTAACTGGAAAGTTCAGAAATCAAGATAACAAGAAATTTAAAAAAGAATGGGAAATGTTTATTATGTACAGTGGTACCTCGGGTTACATATGCTTCAGGTTACAGACTCCGCTAACCCAGAAAAAGTGCTTCAGGTTAAGAACTTTGCTTCAGGATGAGAACAGAAATCGGGCTCCGGTGGTGTGGCGGCAGGAGGAGGCCCCATTAATTAAAGTGTTGCTTCAGGTTAAGAACAGTTTCAGGTTAAGTACGGATCTCCAGAACGAATTAAGTACTTAACCCGAGGTACCACTATTGTATTGTATTGATATTTATTATGGCCATTGGCCCGTCACACGACAGTTTCCCACCAACATATATATACTTAAACCTCCAAATTAAAACAGCCAAAAACTTACAAAAAAACAGACAAGAACCAAAGCAAAATAAGCAAAAGACCAACACCATACATTACAATAAATTTGCAACATAAACATCGCCCTCTGCTCATAAATTAATAAAAGACATCAGTGGTGATATCACCTAGTTACATCCTAAAACATAGATCATGGTTTAAAAGGGTTATCCGAGCCGCACAGGAGTCCATTTTTCTTCTTTAGGGATAGGACGCTGATCAGAAATCTGGCAACCGTGAGTGATCTTAGGGGGTCTTCATCATTTAATAGATATCTCAGTTTGGCTTCATTCGAATCATCGGCAATTCCCTTTAGATATGGATCAAGAAACTTGCTCCTGGCCGATGAGTGAAAAGCACAATCAAGGATTATGTGGTGCAACGATTCCAGTGCCCCACAATTACAATCACATAAGAGCGATATCTGTCCATTGGAAAATCTATTTCTCAGCACGTTCGATGGGAAGGTGTTGAATCTTGCCTTTATAAAGGCATATCTATGAGCCGAAGAAGTTAAGGAATTCAAATAATTTGAGATCCTTAAGAGGGGTAATAAACCAAGGTTTTGAGGTGAGCAGGTACCATTGCCCAACACCATTTTCTGCTGCAAGTCCATCTCCTCTAGTTTACAGGTTACTGTTCTTTTAGCTGGAACTATGTCCTGCTCTAGTAATTTAGATGGGGAGATTCCCATTGCCGTAATTTTCAGTTGTAAATTTTTTACCCATGGGCTCTGGAAATCATCTCTCCACATACATTGTATCAAATACAAGTTTGGGAGATTGTGCCATAGAGATAACCAGTGACAGGGTATGTGCTTCCACAGGGCGTTTTCCAGGGATACAATATTAAGTTCCATGCGTAACGCTGTATTACTTACACAGTTGGGCAGTTTCAATATCCCTCTTAAAAACTGATTTTGAATAACCTCTAGGTCAGATAGGTTGACAGAAGTCACCCAAGCTGAGATGGCATAAGCAATTGTCGGGATCACCTTGGCCTTGAACACTTTCAACGCCGATGGGATGTGGAGGGCTCCATCGGTGAAGAAGAATTGCAAGATCGCCAAGGAGAGAGCCAGTTTGGTGTAGAGGTTAAGAGCAATAGACTCGTAATCTGGGGAACCGGGTTCGCGTCTCCGCTCCTCCACATGCAGCTGCTGGGTGACCTTGGGCCAGTCACACTTCTCTGAAGTCTCTCAGCCCCACTCACCTCACAGAGTGTTTGTTGTGGGGGAGGAAGGGAAAGGAGAATGTTAGCCGCTTTGAGACTCCTTCGGGTAGTGATAAAGCGGGATATCAAATCCAAACTCTTCTTCTTCTTCTTTGGCTCTGTTTGTAACATAAGCTACATGGGCCTTCCATCTAAGGTTATGTTGTAACCAAACTCCCAAGTATTGGAATCTATAAACTTGTTCGATGACTCTCCCATCAATTCTCCAATTGTGGAGTTTCCGGCTCTTTGAGAAAACTAGGATCTTAGATTTTCCATAATTAATTGTAAGGGAATTTGTGTTACAATATGATCCAAAAAATTTTAAGGCCCTCCTGAGACCTACTCTCGAAAAGGAAAGAATGACTGCGTCATCCGCATATAGTAACAAAGGGACCTGAGATACCACTGTATTTGCAAAGGTATTGTAAACAGATAAATACATTGGCAGGATTTTAAGAGTGCTTATTATTTTAGAAATAGTATAGGAAATCTGAGGTTAGTAAAATTTGGAGTAGAAATGATATGCAGCTGATAAGAAATTTAGGGAACCAGAAATGGGGGGTGGGGAGGGATGTCATGGGATTCAGAGAATCCCACTTTATGGAAATGATATGGTTTTATGTATAATTTTCTTCGTTTATGGATGTTATTGCATTTGTTACTGTTTGTTTTTCACTTTTTTGTTTTTGTTACTTTTGTTGAAAACTTAATAAAAATACTACAAAAAGGAAAGAAAAATGAACCCCTTCACCCTCTCTCCCACCTGAAACCTCTCCAAACCTGAAACTGCTCCAAACCAATCATATCCCTCCCCTAGAACTCTGGCCGATCAGATGCCGTTGCCAGTCAACCGTTTGCAGTCAACCTTTTCTGTCACAAGGGTACTCATGGAGAACTGAATGAGCTCAAGGAACTAATGATAATCCACACCAAATAATTAATTTTGGTAAACCTACTGTTGTTGTTTTCCAAAAGGCACAACAGGGTAAGATGTTGGGATTTTGTGCTACAGGGAAGAATGCAGAACTTGTGGAAAGGCTGAAAACGTGTCACAGTGACTCTGAGTTGAAAACAGAAAGTAGAAAAGTAGAAGCATGCAAGACTGAAAAGAGTCTCCACAACCCTGGGGCCCTCCGACAGGTCACACTCATCTGGGCCTAGCCAAGGATATGAAAACTAAGCCCTCTGAAGACAAAGTGATTTTGTCCAGGGTTGCTGTGTCGTTCATGACTTGTCCTATTGCTCCATCAAGAGTTCATATGTGTCCAAGATGGTAAGGACATTGTCCCCTTTCACCTGTCCCTGCTCAAGATCCCTGTCCCTGATGGCTTCTCCGACAACTATGTCTGAGAGGATGGCTTGGGAACAGAGAGAAGTCAAAGAAATACTGTATTTTTCAGTGTCAAAAAGTAGGGGGCGTCTTATACACGGATAGTGCTGAGGGTGGACTGGCCATTGGTTGTTGCCGCAAAAATAGGGGCTGTCTTATCCATGGGGGCGTCTTATAGATGGAAAAATATGGTATATCATGTTCCATCAAACACAAAGAAAAGGTAAGCAGGCTTCCTTGTCCCAGAGCAACTTAAAGGTTGTAGGAGAAAGATTTGGGTTCCACCCCCAATACCCTGTGGGTTCAGTCTTGACTCCAATTGTCAGTCAAACAGGATGTTTATTTAGGTGTTGAAAGGCTAGTGCGACACAACCTCAAACAGCAAGTAGCTGAAGGGTGGCACCCAAAATATGAAACATTTATATACTTTGTTTTGTTTCATTGTGTATTTTGTGTTCTCATTTTGTGTTTTTATGATGTGAACCACTCTAAGATCCTCAGATGAAGGGTAGCATACACGTTTTATAAATAATAATACACTTTGAAGCGAAGGAGCGGTTGTGCCCATTTAGGGTAGTACTTCCATAGACCAGCTTCTACTGGTTTAATCACAAGACATAGCAACTTTCTTATCTTTCCCTCCATCCTTTGTACTCAAAAGTTATAGCAACAGCTCCTGTTGCTGTCCTTCTGTTGTAGTTCTCTTGCAAACACAACATTCACTTGTTTAGCCCTTCTCACACATACTTCAATTTTAAAATTTCTGTACTTTTTCTCTGACAGCACCCCCCTTAGTTCCAAGAAAGACTTCCCTGCCTTTCCTTGGAACTCATATTCCTAAATCACATACTGCAATATCCGCCATATATTGTAATTTTAATTATTAAACAATTTCTTTTACTTTTTTTTGCTATCTGCTTCATTTTCCTGTAGGGTTGCCATATTTCAAACAGTGAAAATATGGGAAAAGCTTTCTTTTTTTTTGTTTTGCCCAAAATTGTTGAATTTTTTGGGAAAAATAAAAAAGCCAATTTTAGAAAAATTGTAAAAACAGCACGGCTGACATGGGCTACCATTTATCCAGATTTTCTCAGACATTTGCCAATTTCGGACTGGGCACTGCTACTGCCTGCATTATCCCACATGTCAGGAAATTCTGGATGTGTGGCAGCCCTATTTCCTGTCAATTTATGTGTGCACAGCACTTTTGACACATTCTTAATACAGTATGAGTGTTGTTGGGGGTTTTTTAAAACCACCTTCTCTGCAATCCTATACAGTGGTGCCCCACAAGTCAAATGCCTCGCTAGACGGAAAACTCGCTAGACGAAAGAGTTTTCCGTTTTGGAGTGCTTCGCAAAACGAATTTCCTATGGACTTGCTTTGCAAGACGACAATGTCTTGCGAGTTCCTGCTGGTTCCCCCCTTTTTCTAAGCCGCTAAGCCGCTTATCAGCTGATCCGATCAGCAGATAAGCCGCTAAAAGCCGCTAATAGTGCTAATAGTGCTAATCCGCTAATCCGTCAATGGGCTTGCTTCGCAAGACGAAAAAACCGCTAGACGAAGAGAATCACAGAACGGATTCTTTTCGTCTTGCAAGGCACCACTGTACTCATAAACATTACCATCTCACTTGCATCTTGCTGGTGCCTTCTATACAGTGGTGCCCCGCAAGACGAATGCCTCGCAAGACGGAAAACTCGCTAGACGAAAGAGTTTTCCGTTTTGGAGGTGCTTCGCAAAACGAATTTCCTATGGGCTTGCTTCGCAAGACGACAATGTCTTGCGAGTTCCTGCTGTTTTTTTCCCTCCCCCCTTTTTCTAAGCCGCTAAGCCGCTTATCAGCTGATCCGATCAGCAGATAAGCCGCTAAAAGCCGCTAATAGCGCTAATCCGCTAATCCATCAATGGGCTTGCTTCGCAAGACGAAAAAACCGCTAGACAAAGAGAATCACAGAACGGATTCTTTTCGTCTTGCGAGGCACCACTGTAGCTGTAGAAATCACACACAGAACAAGCAATCCCCCTAGAGGGAAAAGGGTAAAAGGCGGATCCAGCTGATTTTAAACGGATCCTCATGAATTCATATGATTTTTTCATTCAAATTAAATAAAACCACCTTGATACTGTAGACCATGTCTTACTCTATATGCAGCATCGAAAAAATCACGCACCCACTGTTTCGTGGGGCCGCAGTGGCACAAAAATATGGTTAAAAACACGGATCCTCATGATTTTCCCACCAAAGTCACCATCAGATCAAACATCATGGCCATGGACACAGTCTGCACCAAAAAAATCACAGATCCAAGGCTTTCTGGTGACACCGTGGCCCGAAAATGTGGTTTTGAACACGGATCCTCATGGATCCTCACGCTTTTTGGATTGCGCCACCCCAAACTCACCGTCAATTTGCACATTGTGTCCAGGGGCACAGCCTGTACCACCTAAAACTCGGATCCATGGCTTCCTGGTCATACCATGGCCCAAAAACGTGGTTTTGAAGCACGGATCCTCATGGATCCTCACGCTTTTTGCATTGCGCCACCCCTAAATCACCGTCAAATCACACATCATAGCCAGGGGCACAGTGTGCACCACAAAAAAATTGGATCCATGGCTTCCCGGCCATACCATGGTCCCAAAACGTGGTTCTGAAGCACGGATCCTCATGGATCATCACGCTTTTTGCATTGAGCCACCCCAAACTCACTGTCAAATAACACATCATGTCCAGCTGCACAGCCTGCACCACAAAAAAAACAACTTCCTGGCTTCCTGGCAACTCCATGGCCCCAAAACGTGGTTTTGAAGCACGGATTCTCATGGATTGTCACTATTTTTGCATTGGGGAACCCCAAATTTACCCTTTATTCAAATATATTGTACATAACCACAGATCTGACCGCAAGCATCATGGATCTACTGTTTCATGGCCCTGGCCAGATGCTACCCTGGATATATTGGTCAGTTTTTAGGTGGGTGTGCTGGGATGGAGGAAACGGAGTCGGCTGAATCTCAATCCATTAAAGACGGGGGTCCAATGGCTGGGCCGGAATAATTTCGGTTCTGTTTGCCAGCTCCCAGCCCTTCATGGGGCACAATAGTCACCTGTAGCCGCCTTCAGGAGTCCCGGTGTGATCCTGGACACTTCTGTCTCTATGGAGGCATTGGTCACAAATGTAGCCAAACTGGCATTTTTTAATCCATGTCAGGTTAGGCGATTGGTACCGTACCTGTCCCTTTCCAACCTAGCCGTGGTGATCCATGCAGCAGTCACCTGCAGACTAGACTATTCTAACTTGCTCTACGCCTGAACCAGGGAGGGTAGGGTATAAATGTGATAGGTGATAGATAGATAGATAGATAGATAGATAGATAGATAGATAGATAGATACGCAGGGCTACCCTTGAGACTGCTCCAAAAGTCCACACGGTCTAAAATGCAGATGCATGAGTTCTTACTTGGACTTTGTGGAGAGCCCACATTCAGCTGGTTGTTCATCAGCTTGATTGGCTGCAGGTGAAGTATCAAATCAGGTTCAATGTTTTGCTGCTAACCTTTAAAGCCCTAAACAGTCTGTGACCTATCTTATCTGTGGGAATTATCTTCCAATACAACCCCCAAAGAGTGTGACGCTCATCTAACAGCAACCTACTGGTGGTCCTTGGCCCAAAACATATCCAGCTGTCCTCAACCAGAGCGAGAGCCTTTTTGGTGGAACACTTGAGACCAGGGCTTAGTGCAATCTATCTCAGTTCTCTCACCTGTCGTGGAGAGTGGGCTTGCACATTCCTAAGACCCTTGTGAGCGAAGCTGTTGGGAATCTTGTACTCCCAGCAGGGTCACCCACGACAGTAAGGTCAAAGAAACTGAAATCTACTCAGAGTTCTGTAGTGATTTCATGCTCTTTATTGCAGCTTGTAAAACATTGATTGAATTTTCCCCAAAACCTCAGGCTTTTATATACATTATTTACACAATAATATTTACGCATCTGATTGGCTGATTCTGCTTCCCTCCTGGAGCCTGATTGGTCTTTTCCTGCAAGCCAATCAGTTCTTGCATTCTAGGATCCTACTTGCCTATTGTTTTAGGATCCAAGCTTAGTACACAACAGGGAAGGAGCTAGGCAAAGAATGATCCAAGAAGTCCTCAAAGGCAGAACAGGTGGATGATAACAAGCGGTGTGTTACAATGGCTGTGAAGGCGGATGAAGGCTGTAGCAGATAGGATCCACCAGTTCGTCGTGACTACTCATGCCATCAGAACAGAGCCCTACTGCAAAGACTGTGCGTTGGTCAGCGTGCACTGATCTACAAACATAACACAAATTCACACACAGGTGTCTTCCAAAAACCCAACCTAATCCCCCAAACTGCCATGGCGATCAGCAAATGGTTATGGGGGCAGGAATGTGAAATCTGGAAGCCCCTAGTCATGAACTAGCACATGGGTGGTGGATACAGATTCAGTCATTCTGACTCAAGGAACGAGGCAGTTGAGCAGCTCAGCAGCTGTATCCGTGACTGAGCAGCCCTTTTTAGGATCCACTCTGCTCGCCCCGAAAAGGGGGAGGGGCTTGAAACGGTGCCCTAAACATAGTCTGCCTCCCTTTTTCCCTGACTGGATTACCGTGCCCAGTGGGGTCACCACCCAGGGGTCATAAAATACAGTTGAACTTTGGAACATGGAATATATGGGCTTTGTCAGATAACACAGACAGCGTACGTCCTAAATGCAGAACTGCCATCATGGCAAGAGAGCTGCGACGTTTTAACATTGATAGATAGTGCAGTGCTTTAAGACTCTTGAAGAGCAGGCGAGGGACAACTGAAGGAAGAAAAAGGAGGCTTCACATTATTCTGGAAAGGTCTATCAGAACAAGAACACTGAATACATGGGGTAGGCTTCGCTATGAAAAACGACCTTGTGAAGCTCCTGTCAGAAGTTCCTACTGGAATTGAGTAACTCTCAACCCTTCGGATAAAGCTCACAAAAAACGAACAGGCTACTATTATAAGCACTTATGCACCAACACTGGAAGCCGATGAAGACATTTTTGTTTTTTGTGGTGCAGGCTGTGCCCTTGGCTATGATGTATGATTTGACGGTGAGTTGGGGGGGGCAATGCAAAAAGCGTGAGGATCCATACAGATCTGTGCTTCAGAACCACGTTTTTGGGCCATGGAGTTGCCAGGTGATTTGATGGTGAGATAGGGGTGGCCCAATGCAAAAAGCATGAGGATCCATGTGGATCCGTGCTTCAAAACCACGTTTTTGGGCCATGGAGTTGCCCAGAAGCCATGGATCCGAGTTTTTTTGTAGTGCAGGCTGTGCCCCTCGTCATGATGTGTGATTTGACGGTTACTTTGGGTTGGCCCAATGCAAAAAGCTTGAGGATCCATGAGGATCCGTGCTTCAGAACCACATTTTTGGATGACGGTATGGCCAGGAAGCCGTGGATCTGAGTTTTTTGTGGTGCTGGCTGTGCTCCTGGCTACGATGTGTGATGTGATGGTGCATTTGGGTTGGCCCAATGCAAAAAGTGTGAAGATCCATGAGGATCCGTGCTTCAGAACCACGTTTTGGGGCCATGGAGTTGCCAGGAAGCCGTGGATCCAAGTTTTTTGTGGTGCAGGCTGTGCCCCTGGACATGATGTGTGATTTGACGGTGAGTTTGGGGTGGCTCAATGCAAAAAGCGTGAGGATCCATGAGGATCTGTGCTTCAAAACATTGTTTTTGGGCCATGGTATGATCAGGAAGCCGTGGATCCGAGTTCTTTGTGGTGCAGGCTGTGCCCCTGGCTATGATATGTGATTTGATGGTGAGTTTGGGGCGGCTCAGTGCAAAAAGCGTGAGGATCCATGAGGATCCATGCTTCAGAACCACGTTTTTGGGCCATGGAATGGCCAGGAAGCCGTGGATCCGTGATTTTGTGGTGCATGCTGTGCGGGGATGGGGAATGGAGTCCATGAATAAGTTCAGACCCAAAGGTTTTCTGAAGGCATGCACTCCAGAAACAAACAAACAAAACAGTAGATATACCCCGTTTCATTAACAAAAGGGCTACGTAAGGAGAGGAGACGCATGGGTGGGTTATTTCTCCAGTATGTATCGCTACGTACAGTGTTAAAAGAATTTCGGGCATTTTGCCATACTGCAGCTTTAGCAACTGGCCAACGAATCCAGAGGGATAGACGGGCTCCTGTCTGCGGCTGCCATAGCAACCGGCCAACGAGTCTGCAGGGATAGACGGGCTCCTATCTGCGGTGGTCATAGCAACCGGCCAAAGAGTCTGCAGGGATAGATAGGCTCACGTCTGCGGTGGCCATAGTAACCAACCAACGAGTATGGAGGGATAGAAGGAAGTGCACAGTTCGCTCCTGCGCGTGTTTCCTTAGAAATCCGAGTCCGGTCCGAATCTTTCCCAAGTCCGAATACATAGATAGGATCGTAGTTCCTGAGGGTTGCCCACCTTTCAAAAAGTGGCGTTTGCTGCTGAGAATCTGAAGCCTTCTATCCCCTTCTGCAGAAACAAAGGAAGCAAAAAATGAATAATTAGGTATCTCCCTGGGCTGACTGCCTGTGTTGCGCTTGTTGTGTTGTTGTGTGCAGTCCGTGCAAAGAGGAGTTGCATTTAAGCCCCCCAGGAGTCTTCTGATGAGTTATGTGGGCAAACTTTATTTTGCGGCGAATGCTAGCTAGATCCATCGGGGGGGGGGTGGTATATGCATATTCAGTGTTAGTCATTTGTTTTGTAGTGTGCAGCATTGTTCTGTTTTAATTGTTTTATTGTACACCACCATAATGTTCGCTGTTTATAAATACTCTGTTTTAGGCAGAACCCCTCCCCATTCCCGATAAGATGAACACGGAAGATTCATGTTCTTGTGGTACTGCAGCTGTTGTTATTGAGCCACAGTTTGCTCAGCTATTCAGGTATGGCGACAGGTGTTAGGAGGTGGGGTGGGGGGAATGAAATAAATGCTCAAGAAAGGTACATTCATCATGCATGTCATCAGTAAACTGGAGGTGCTATGTTGAAGGAAGTGAGGCTTTTGTACAAATGAACAGACCTATTTCTCAGTGGTTTAGGATTACCAGTGGCAAAGAGTCAGACTTATTTAGCTCACAACGCCTTGATTTCTCTGAGGGTACCACTTTGCTTTCTTAGTGAGAGTTACCTTTTACTCTTATGTCTGAAAAAGGCAATGCCAAAAGTGAAGATATCAACCCAGTGCTGGAGATCCTAGCCATTGCTAAGGGGGATTGGCAGAGAAAGGAAAAAAGACTTGCGTACAAATAAATACAGAGAACTATGCATTTGCCTAGTTATATGTTCATTTCACCGGTGCATTTGCCCTCGCCCCAAATCCCAGTCAAGAGAGACAATTTTAGCATGCGAATGAGGAACCTCAGGCCCAGGGACTAAACACAGCCCTTCTTATTCAGCCCTTGAGATTCACCCTGGTCATACCCTTCCTAGCTTTCATTTGGCTGGGACACATGTTTGAAATTTAACAATGCCTCTTGATAAGAGATATGTGTGTGCAACATCTGAGTGTTGTGAGGCCTACAGCACAAGGCACATTTGTTGCTTCTGGCTCCATGCACCATTGTCATATGGCTTCTGGAAGGTTGCTCATAAGGGAATGTCATCCTCAGTCTGGAAAATGTTACCCATCCCTGCAGTCTAGCATCTTTTCTCTCCATCCTCTCCAGCACATACCTTTCTCCCCAGTTCACAGTTGTGACGCACACAGGCCTCGTAGAGGCTGTTTGGATACTCAGGTTGGCCATTTCTAGTGCATCTCAGAGGCCAGAAGGTTTTTCATCTTCTCAGCCATGAAGCTTAGCTGCCCCCTCCTTGGTAATCATGGCACAATACTACTTCTGACAGAGGTGACAAAGAGCTTTCCCTGCCCTCCCTCTTGGATCTTCTTCCCTGCAGCAATAGCAAAGAGTTTCTGTAGATTTAGTCGATAGTCTTCTCTGGGAGCTCATCAGATTGTTGGTTTTGCAGGAAACTTTTGCAAAGAGAGGGTTTCCTGGACAGCAGTTACCGTGTGCAGAAACTTCCTGATGGTGCCATGGCCTTGCCTGTGTTGGGCCAAAAGCTCACAGCAGAACACCTGCATCAGCTGAAGGAAAGTATCCTGCCTGGGAAGACCTGTGCTTTAACATGGATTCTGGTGAGCCAAGTTCTTGTTGGCAGGTTGCTTTTATTTCATGACCTGTGGGTTTGTCACTACACTTGGCAATGACTGTTATCAAGCCTGCCTGCCTGCCTGCCTCTTTTCTTGCCTTTGTCTTGTCCTCTTCTCTACTTCCTACCTGCTTCATTTATTTGATGCCATCAGTTGATCTCTGATGCCACAGTATGACTGTGTGGTAGTGGTGGGACCACATGCTGTTATTATACTTTGGGAATCATTTCATGAATATTTTCCAGGTGTTGATCTGCAAAACAAATTTTTAGACTTTTTACCATAAAGGTGGTGCTTGCTGCCAATGGATTTGTATAGGGATTTAAAGTGGTGTGTGGCATGTGTATGAAATAGGAAACTGGCTAATCATTTGCACCCCATTTGCAGAATCCCATTCCTTCAAAAGCGGCCCAATTCCGGCCTCCCATCCAGAAACTGTATGATGAGTTGCAGAGCCTGATGTTGAGCCATGGAGTTGCCTGGTCAAAAGAGTTGGAGAGAGATCTACCACGCTCCTGGCAACGGCACGGGGATCTGGTTCTGTTCAGTGAGGAGAGCTTCAGAGAACCCCTATGGGGAGAGCTGGGTAAATTACAAACAAGCATTGTTCCAGACCATTCTGAGCTGCTTCCTTTCTCAGCAAATCCATCACAACTGTTCTCTTTCAGGACAAGAGCTCTGGGAGGTGGTTGCTGGTGCACTCGGGGCCCAACGTGTGGCAAAACGCGGACGTGTGCAGTCAGATTTGTTTCGATCCCCAACAGTGACCCTGTTGCTGGGGGAGGATGGCTGGGTTGAACACGTAGAGAATGGAATTCGGTAAGGGAGAGGTGCAGTGTAATATTTTCTCTTCTTTTTTTGAGTTCACTGAAAAATGGAGTCTAATTAAGACACTTTCAGTTCTAGAGCTTAAGCCTAGAAAGTTTAAGGTGTTTAAGGAGTGTTCATTCACTCCAGTCTTTAGCCAGATCAGCTTACAAGGGTGAGCAATGAGACCCAGCCCTCAGGCTTGACATCTCAGAGATCCAACACAAAAAGAAAAGGGAGTGGGAGGGAAGAGGAAAAAGCAAACTTATTTTTAGTTACAGAATTCTTATACAGTAATGGCCAGATGGAATGGAAAGAATTCAAGGAGAGGAGCCAGAAGTTGCTGATCTTTCAACTGAGAGGCCCAGAAGTCCCATCCTTCCCTCTGTTTTGGCCTGATCTTATGCTGAAGTAAATGTGCCTGTCAAAAATATGATAGCTATTTCTTCCAATGAATTCTAAAAAAGCAAAGGGTAAATTTGAAGTCTGCAGTCATTTTCATGTCGTAAGATTTTTGAGTGGGCTCTGGAAAACTCAGCTGGTCTGCGGTATTGGGTGAAGATTGGAGTGGGTTAGGGGTATGGTGAATGTTTCACTTCTCAGGGCAAAAGGTAGATAAGGCTGCAGCCCTATATATACTTATCTGTGAATGAGTCCCATTGCATCCAGTGCTTACTTTTGAGTAGACGTGTAGGCATTGCACTATAAGCTTGTTTGTTTGTATACGTGCACAGTATTTAGAAAAGAATCCTTGTATGCTCTGAATTTCCTCCCACCCTAAATAGGGGTTGGTTAAGAACTACAAGTACTTAACAAGTACAAGTTTGATTCCTCGGGGACATCTTCTGATTCGGTTGCCTCCACAGGTACATGTTTGACGTGACACAGTGCATGCTGTCTCCAGGAAACATCACCGAGAAGCTGCGAATAGCATCTCTGAAGTGTGCTGGGGAAGTGGTGGTAGACCTCTACGCTGGTAAATACTGCGATACGAGGGAGCAGCAAAGCGGCTGCTGTCTCTTTCTGCAGCCCCATTTGGGGCACAGCCTATTTCTAAATAGTTTAGCCATCCAGAGATGGGTCTTGAAGCCAGGTGGGCGTCTTGAGCCATGTATAGAAGTAACATGAATTGAGTTCACTTGATTTCTCTGTGGTCTTTCTTGGTTCCCTCTCCCAGGGGTCTAGCCCTCCTAAAGTTGAATTACATTTCCCACGCATCCTGTGCTGTGGCTGGCAGCATGATTCTCCAGCCCTAGCAAGAAACATTTGACCCATTGCTTTGCCAACTAAGGCTTCTAAAGAGAGCCCTGCTGGATCACATCCAGAGCTCATTAGTCCAGCATCCTGTTTTCTACATTGAAGCCATGCAGGTTCCTCTGGGAAGCCCACCAACAGGAGACGAGTGCAGTAGCACTTACTTGTGCACCGCAGCGGCTTGTATTCAGAGGCATACTGACTCTGGTTGGGGAGCTAGTAGCCATATCACCCTATCATTTGTCTAACTCACTTTTAAAGGTGTTCTGTAAGATAACGAGTGGCTGTTCTCCCCCTTGTCTTCAGGGATTGGCTACTTCACCCTGCCGTACCTCATTCATGCTGGTGCTGCCTTTGTCCATGCCTGCGAGTGGAACCCGCATGCCGTGGAAGCACTGCAGAAGAATTTGCAACTGAACCGTGTGCAGGATCGGTGCCTCGTTCATCAGGGAGATAATCAGAAGGTGAGCAAAGAGGGGTAGAAATGACCTAAAGAGAATGAATAAATTATCATCTCCCGTCACCTCTGACATTTGCCCGTGCTGATGGGAGCTGTAATCCAACAATATGGAAGGGTCACTGAAACTGAATGTTGGAAGATTAACGGCAGACAAAAGAAAGTCTTTCTTCACACAGTGCATAGTTAAAACTAGAGAGCTTGCTCTCATGGGAGGCAGGAATGACTCCCAGTTTGGATACCTTTAAAACAAGTTTGTGGGAGATTGTGCTATCAATGGCTACTTAAGATGGTCGGATGGTGCTTTGTATGCCTCCTTCCGGCAAGTCCTGCAGCCAAACATATTGCTCTGCTTTCTTTTGGACTGTATCACTGAGGCTGAGGGGGGGGGGTCTTATGGGAGCAGCCCAGGACCTCCCTACACACTGCCCAGGGTGTGCCCTGGAGAGGTCATTTTGGTGCTGCTAATGCAGTGGTTTGACTTCACCTCGAGAGGCACACTCCATTGTCTCTCGAGACAGACAGATGGCAACAAATGGCAGCATTGATAAATCCTGCAAATACAGTGATAAGACACACTCTCCTCCCTCCCATCACAACCTCTCCTGAAAACTCTATTTAGGCACACTTTTTTCAGAACTTTGCTTTTACTCTGGTTCCAGCCGCTGCTTTTATGGTTGAGTGCCATCTACTTTTTCTTTTTTAAATGGTTCTACTTTTTAAAAAAGGTTTTACTTAATTACAAGGTTTTGCTTTTGTATTTCGTTATGTAAGCTTTTTTGTGTACATCAGTAAACAGTAAATAAGCAGGTTATAAAATAATAATTGTCAGGGCAAAGCAAGCAGGATGGAAGTCTGGCAGCTGGGTCCAAGGAACAGGGCCTTTTCAGCTGTGTCCCTCTCCCCTTGAAATTTGCTGTCCTTGGTAGTTTTTAGGGAACCTTAAAAAGCCTTGTTTGTGTGTTCTGCATTGCTCCAGATGTGGGTGTCTAATAGACAGTAGCCTCTTTTTTATTCTAACACTGGTGTAGCTGGCTGTGATGTATTGATTTGTAATTTGTTAATTGCTGCTGCTAGGATGGTGATTATGTTGTGTAAAACCAATTAATGTAGTTTTAAATGTTACAAGCCACCATGGGAAAGTATTGTAATTTGAATGGTGCCTAATTTATTAAGTGCATAAAGGATTCAGGGTCTTCTGACTTCATTGGCCCTGACATGGGGGTTGATCTCTGCCACCTGTTTGTATTCATGAAGTAGAGTTTTATTCGTCTCTGATTGTCCAGCAGTTCAGTTTCTCACCTGTCGCCCTCTGAAGCAACCTACTGGTGGTCCCTGGCCCAAAACATATCCAGCTGTCCTCAACCAGAGCGAGAGCCTTTTTGGTGGAACGCTTTGTCTAATGAGACCAGGGCTTAGTGCAATCTATCTCAGTTCTCTCACCTGTCGTGGAGAGTGGGCTTGCACATTCCTAAGACCCTTGTGAGCGAAGCCGTTGGGAATCTTGTACTCCCAGCAGGGTCACCCATGGCGGTAAGGTCAAAGAAACTGAAATCTACTCAGAGTTCTGTAGTGATTTCATGCTCTTTATTGCAGCTTGTAAAACATTGATTGAATTTTCCCCAAAACCTCTGGCTTTTATATACATTATTTACACAATGATATTTACGCATCTGATTGGCTGATTCTGCTTCCCTCCTGGAGCCTGATTGGTGAGAATTGCTATATTACCTGTTAGAGCAGCCCAGACTTCCCTTTGCTGCCTTCTCTGCATTCTTCTCTGCATCTCAAAAACTTTTTTGTTTTTTAAAAAGAAACAAAGTCTCCCCTCACATTTTCCTTCTGTTATGCCTGCTCTCATTCTTCCTCTTCCATTCAGTGATAGATTATGCGGTTTGTACGCCAAAGGTCCTCAGTTCAATCCCTGGCATTTCCAGTTAGAACAATCTCAGGAAAAGTGCACAAAAGGCCAGTCTCCTGCCTGAGCTGCGTGACACCCGCTGCCAGTCAGGGTAGGTGATGCGGACAAATCTCAAACTTGCAAAACACAACTGTCTATGTTCTTTCCTTGTTTGCAGCTGGAACTGTGGGATGCGGCTGACAGGGTGAATCTGGGACTGATCCCCACGTCGGAGGCAGGATGGCCAATCGCCTGCCGGGTTTTGCGGAAAGATGTGGGTGGGATCCTGCATATCCACCAGAATGTGGAATCCTTTCCAGTGAATGCCCTTAGGCTGCACCACAAGCCACATCAGGATCAACCTCGCGAGCAGCTTCCAGTGCAAGCGGTGTCCAGCATACAAGAGGACAAGGTGACCCTTGCAGACCACACTATTCTACAGGATGCAGGAAGGAAGGACCTGGCTCTCTCAGCCAGGGGCGAGTGGCAAAGGTGGGCAGAGGCCACAGCAATCCAGATCAGGACTTTGCTTCAGGATTTGGACGGGAAGCAGTGGAGGACTAAAATCCTGCACATTGAGCAAGTGAAATCTTATGCCCCTCATGTGCACCACCTGGTCTTGGATCTAGACTGCCGGCCCCTTATGTAGCACACAGGTAGTTGGCTTTCCTACAGAAGCACCACTAGGAGAAAGGTCCCCCATCTTTATGGGCCTGGGGGCACATTTGGGAATCTGAAGAGCTGTTATAGGCAGCACAAAATACCCATTTTGCAGAAGTGAAGACTGGTGAGGCTCAGAACTTCTGCCCTAGGCAGGTGAAACAACTGCAACCTTCCCTGCTCAAGCCCCAAGTAAAACACAGACAAAAAAGGTGGAGGAAACCGCTTCCCAAACCGCAAAAGCAAACAACAAAATGAAAATAACTTGCCGAAAAATAAAAGATAAGGAGGAACTGGGGGCCTGGTAAGGGCTTTCAAAGGTGTTGTGGTTCCCACAGTCACTGCATTGTGGAATCTAGCTCTACAACATGGTCTTTTCTTCATGGCACTAGCATGGTTTAAAGGAAACAGCTTTGGGTTTGGGCAGCAGAAATGCATGTTGTTCTTTTGGATCTGCATGCAATTCTTCACTGCCATCCTCTTTTATCCCTAGTGATATGATTGCTGTTGTTCATCTTGGGAGCATTCTGGCAGGAAAAGGGGCCAACGTATCTCCTAAAACCTTGCTGTGAGCACTGTGTTTTCTCCAACTAAATTGTATTCTGTTTTCAATGGACCAGCCCAGTACAGTTTCTCTAGAAAAAGAGGTGCCAGAACTCACCATGAACGCCTCCATTGTTCTCTTAGAATTGCAGTGGTGCCCACTTGAGAGGTGCTGGAACTGAGTTCCAGCTAAATAAAAAAGCCCTGGACCTGCCTATGAATTTCAGTAGGTCTACTTAGAGTAGGACTAGCATTGGCTACAATCCAATCTTTAGGATGCTGTTGCATTTGCACTCATCTTAACATGAGGTCACTGACAATCTATACATCAGAGGCCGCCAGCTTTTTTGACCCCTGGGCATGGTTGCAAACCAGAGAAGCTGTTGTGGGCACCACATGCTCATCTCCACACCCCTCGCAATGAAGCACACACCACAGTCTGTTCAGTTTGCTATAGCAAGCAAGCCTAATTTTAGCAAAGGGCAAGGACATCCCAAGCACCAGGGAAGTCCTTTCCAGGCATATGTGTGCCCATGGGATCCAGGCTAGCAACCCCTGCCATACCCTGTATTTACAGGAGTTGGCAACTGAAAGTCTCTGAGTAAGGTGAGGTCTACGGATGACCATTTGCTGGCCCATTAATCCTTGATGCCATCTCCTACCTGTTTCCTCTTTTCTTCCCATTCCGCCCCTTCTCCCCTTTGGAATATCCTGAAAGAAACCTAAAGGACCCCCCTGTCCTGCAAATGGGAGAGGGAAAGTGCTTTCACAGAGCAAGCAAAGGCATGGGAAGTGCAGTGGGGGTGGAATATTTGATTCCATCTAGTGCCCACCTTGCTTGTGCTAAGAATACCAAACTTTTACTGTTTTCATTGCCTTGACAGGGCAGCATATTTTTTTTATTTGGGTGCCAGTCAGTTTCTAGTACAAGGATGTCTCTGAGTAGATCAGGGTGAGGTATTTGCCCTAGGGGCCTATTCAACCCTCAGTGCTTTACCCAGGCAACACCTCTTCTTTATATTGTTTTAATTTTATCGGAGTTTCATTACTTTTCAATAAGCATCTTTTAACTTTTTGTAGTTTATCTGTATAGTTTCAATTTGTGTAAGTCCTGGTCTGGGAAAATGGTGGGGCACAAAATAATAATAATAATAATAATAATAATAATAATAATAATAATAATAAAAATTATTGGCTCTTCTCCATGCCCTCCTTGAGTGGTTTTGCCTGGCTGGAATGTGCCCTTGAAAGGCAATAATGTGTCTTGCTTGCCTGGGTGGAGAGAGGTGTGTGAAGAAGCCTTGGGCTGCTTGAACGTAACCTACTGCTGCCTCTAGCAAGCTTGGGCCCCCAGATGTTGTTAGACTGCAAGTTGCAGCATCCTTGACCATTGGGCCAACAACATCTGGGGACCCAAGGCTGCATTACTGTAAGGGTAAGGGTTGGATCCATTGCTTTGCCCCCTTTTGGCTCCATTTCAGCCCACCCCAGAAGGTTTCCCAAGAGGCAAAGTGGCCCTCGCTGTAAAACCTTCCTACCCCTGGACTTGGGCATAGCCAGGATTTTTGTTGGGAGGGGGCAATCCTTTTGTTGGGAGGAGCAAAACCCTTAATTACCTATGTATTTCTATTTCTTTTTATTGATGGGGGGCAGCTGCTCCTCCCTGCCACACCCTTGACTACACCCATGTTCCTGGAATAGATCAATCACATGCAAATGTCTTGGCGCAGCTTTGGAAGTGTGTTTCATTTGTATGGGTTTAAACTAGAGCAGGGGTCAGCAACCTGCGGCTCCGGAGCCGCATGTGGCTCTTTTACACCTTTGCCGCGGCTCCGGGGCGGATACTAGCGAGGGGAGGAGGCGCATTGTGCGCCCCAACACTCCCCACTGTGGCGGGCGCTGTACTGGCTGTGACGTCGCATGGGGGCAGTGGGTGCATTAGTCACGCACTGTCCCGACGTCACCTTCCCACCCGCTACATTGTAAGGGGCATGTACGCTGGTCACTGCATTGAAAGGGGGCATGTACGCTGGTCACTATTTTGAAGGGGAGTGAAGAACACACACACACAAAAAGGTAACTTGTTAATTTAACGTTTATTTCTATGAGGAGGAGTAATTCTGAGGGGTCAAACAAATTAATAAAAAAGTGACAAAAATGTTATTTTTATAATGACGAGTTTTGCGGCTCCCAGTTTTTTTTCTTCGGAAACGGGTCCAAGTGGCTCTTTTTGTCTTAAAGGTTGCAGACCCCTGAACTAGAGTAACATTTCTGGGATGTTTCTGTGCCTGGAAATTGGGGAACAAACGGTAAGTGCAGGTAAGCCCTGAATGTTCAGAGTAAATATAGGCCAGGATTCCTGTTTGTGCTCCGTGAGGCATCGTCTCAATCTGGGATGTACAGCCTTTGCTTTTCCCCCTCAATCTAATCTCCTGCCTGCCCGCAGGGTAGCAATGGGAGCTGTGAACTCATTGTCTGGGTGGGGTGCCTACCTGCCAACACTAAGGCCTGTCATTTTTGTTATCATAGCTCAGAACCCAGAGAGCAAACGGAGCATGAGTCATCATTGGCCAGCTTTCCATTTGTTCTGGAAGCCACCTCCTGCGTAAGGGAGCCTCTAAATCAGTGCCAAGAAGCAGCAGCAGCAAAGGTGGTTGCCAAGAGGAAGACCAGAAAACCTAGAGGCTAGGCTAAAGGGAAGCATTTAATCACTGGATACAGGAAGAGACTTGGAAATCCTTGCAGGCAAGAAGTAAAAGCCACTCTTGGATCTGGGGCCTGTACAAACCAGTCTGGTCTGACCCCACCTACGTTATCGCCTGTTAGGGTTTTTGTGTGTATTCTTGGGGAGGAGTTCAAATCCTGCAGCTGGTGATGACATGTAGCCAGATAGGTCACCTGCGTACTTTGGACCAGGACCAGCCCACCTCTCCTCTAGCTTTCTGCAGCAGTGCTAAATTTGACAATAGCACCTGTGCCACTCTTTGTGCCAAGCAGCAAGCTGGGAGAGATAGGAGTTTTGGTCTGATTCAGCAGGTCTCCTCCTGTCTTCAGTAAGGTGCAGATAGGAGCCTAGGAAGCTAGCTGCCTCCTACTGTGCAGTCAGACCCATAGGTCCATCTAGCTCAGTGCTGACTAATGAAAGACCACCTCCTACCCTCCACACTCTGGTGTTAAGATCAGTAGAGGGGGCTCTCTTAGTAACTCCATCAGAAGTTCAGGTGTGTTTGTGGCCGTGTGGCCCAGGAGAGGGCATTATCTGTGGCAGCCTGTGGATTGCTTTCTTCTGTGCCATTCCCTCTCCACAGAGATGCATCTGGTACCTTTATAGTAATAGTTTATGCCATATGCTGGAGAGTCACCTCTTTGCCCTGGCTTTGACACTTGAGACGTGTTTTCAGGACCTGCCCTATTCAGGTAACTCTCATTTCCCTTAGCTGTTTTAAATATTGCATTTAAAATTATTGTAACCTGCTCTGACTGTGAAGGGCAGTGTCTGGCAGCAGCTGTCCAGGGTTTCAGGCAGGGGACATTCCTGGTCCTACCCAGAGTTTCCAGGAATTGAACCTGGGCCCTTCTGCATGCACAGCAGATACTGTACCACTGAACTACAACCCTATTTATGTGCTGGAACATTTTAGCTTCTCACCTTGTCAGCTGCCATTTTGTTACTCAAAGTAACATATATATTATTTTAGTGATAGTATATATCAGGGGTCAGCAACCCGTGGCTCCGGAGCCGCATGTGGCTCTTTTACACCTTTGCCGCGGCTCCGGGGCGGATGCTAGCGAGGGGAGGAGGCGCATTGTGCGCCCCAACACTCCCCACTGTGGCGGGCGCTGTACTGGCTGTGATGTCGCATGGGGGCGGTGGGTGCATTAGTCACGCACCGTCCCAACGTCACCTTCCCGCCCGCTACATTGTAAGGGGCATGTACACTAGTCACTGCATTGAAAGGGGGCATGTACGCTGGTCACTGTTTTGAAGGGGAGTGAAGAACACACACACAAAAAAGGTAACTTGTTAATTGAACGTTTATTTCTATGAGGAGGAGTAATTCTGAGGGGTCAAACAAAGAAATAATTTTTAAAAAGTGACAAAGTTATTTTTATAATGACGAGTTTTGCGGCTCCCAGTTTTTTTCCCTTCGGAAACGGATCCAAGTGGCTCTTTTTGTCTTAAAGGTTGCAGACCCCTGGTATATATGATACAGATATTCGTTTGCCCGAGAAGCCAGGAATGCCCCTTTTTCTAATAATGCAATTGTTGCCATCAGTTTTTATAATAGGCTCAAGGCACTCTTAGTAGTACTGCATGCTCTCAAAGCAGTTCTTACGTCCAGTAAAAGCAGGGCCTTTATTGTGGTGGCACCGGTCATTTGGAATGCGCTTTCAATGAACAGCAGTAAACACAAAGGTTGTGGACGTCACTCATCATTTAGATACCTGATAGGTAGTGCTGGAGAGGTATCCGTGGTCATGGTGCATGTAAGCACCAATGACAAGGAAATGTGGTCTCGAGGTCCTGGAAGCCAAATTTAGGATGCTAGGTAGGATGCTGAAAGCTGAGACCGGCTTACAGCTGATCTGTTCACCCAGGTTTTGCCTGAGGGGTGATCCTGCTATGCTGATTTATCAACCTGTTATTGTGATTTGTGATGTATTCTGTATTCATTTTATGAAGGTCGCAGGCTTGCCATCTCTGCCTTATTAAGTATTTGTATTTATAAGTAATGTTTGACAATAAAAAAAAGCTGCACAATTAATCGGGCAAATGTCTTCTCAATAGTGGCACTACAACTGTAAAAATTGCTGAAAGGAACCTAAAGAAAAGCCCTGCTAGATCAGACCAAATTCCTCTTAGGGTACCTCAAGACTCATTATTTTGTGAGAAGGATTCAAGCACATAGCCAAAATTTATGCCCTGTTTTAGAAGACCCTAATCTCCACTCAAAGAGCTATCCTTTTCATAGTGGTTTAACAACCACTTCTTCTTAGGGAAATGTAGCTCTGTGTAGAGAATAGGGGCAGTACTAGGAATTCTCAGTCCCCATGATTCTTTGGCCATGGCTGTTAAAAGTGGCATAAGTAAAGGTAAAGAGATCCCTGACCATTAGGTCCAGTCATGGCCAACTTGGGTTGCGGCGCTCATCTCACTTTATTGGCCGAGGGAGCCAGCGTACAGCTTCCGGGTCATGTGGCCAGCATGACTAAGCCGCTTCTGGCGAACCAGAGCAGTGCACGGAAATGCCGTTTACCTTCCCGTCAGAGTGGTACCTATTTATCTACTTGCACTTTGACGTGCTTTCGAACTGCTAGGTGGGCAGGAGCAGGGACTGAGCAACGGGAGCTCACCCCGTCGCGGGAATAGGACAGCTTTATATAGTGCGGATGGGACTTAAATTTTAGCGCTTAAAGTGGATTGTAGTGGTCTATTGCCTTTTTTTGCTGTTAGTAAAGTGATGGAAATGCTCTGAAAAGTGTGGTATGAATGAATGATTAACAGCGCGATGTGTAAGGCACCCTGCAAATCAGAACAAATGCTCATTGTTCTGCAACTGTCCTGCAGACAAAACTGGAATGAATGCTTAAACAAAAGCCGGACATAGTCTAATCTCTGTGTCACCTTTGTGCAAGCAAATCAAGACGAGTGCTCAATAAACAGGTCGTCTGGAGGAGCCTAAAGTCCAGCATCCTGTTTCTCAAAGTAGCCAACCAGATGCCTATGTGAAGCCTGCAAGCACGACAATCGCCCTCCTGTGGGAGAATTGCCAGGCTCCCGCACTTCCTGCGTCTTGAGAGAAGGTTGGGGGGGGGACTTCTAATTTCCATTTGTTAAGGATGCTGGGAGTGATTAGGACACCTTGTTCCCCTCGTAGGGCTGCAGTTCCCAAAGTGTCTTGAGAATGCTAGATCTCGGAGGAAAATATTAGCCCCCGAACAGCTCTCAGCACCCATAACAAACTGCAGTTCCCAGGATTCCATAGGAGAAGCTATGGCATGCTTTGTATGCATACATAGCTGTCAACTTTTTCCTTTTCTTGCGAGGAATCCTATTCGGAATAAGGGAATTTCCCTTAAAAAAAGGGAGAAGTTGACAGCTATGCATGCATAGCGCAGATGAGACATAATGTCCAGCTTTATGTCGATGAGCTTCAGAACTTGCTGTTTTTAGGATGCTCTTGAAAATGTTTTTAGTACAGTATTGCTGACTTATTTAAACCCCGCCCCCCCCGCGCACACCTCAAACACCCCTTTTAGACCATTCGAAAGTTTGCAGTAGATAAATAGCAACCGATTAAGCCATACTGTGTCGGGAATAAATCCTGATCTCGGCTTTAAAAGGTTGGCAAAAGGGCGTGGTGACTTTAAAGGAAACGGCTCCTCCCAGGTCAGGGAAAAATTCAAGCTGTTCCTGAAGCAGCTGTGGTTGGTGGTTAACCGCGACGAGAGCCGAGGAATCTGCGGGGCGCGCTGCGTACAGGTACCCCTCTTTTTTCCATGCCAATTCCTCTTTCGCCCCCACCCCCTCGCCCCGCCATCGTGGGAGGACTCAGCACTCCACCTTCCTGCCCTGGGCCCCTTTCCTGCTTTTGCCCCACCACCAGTTTCTGTCCTCGATTTCATCCCCGCCCTAGTTCGCAAGCCTGTTTTGCCTGCTTTTAAAAGGCTAGCGTGGCATTAGTTAACCACCTAGGGGACAGGTGCCGTTCCCCATCCCAAAGTCCTGCTTGGATGGTCTGGCCTGCAGGTCCTCCCTTGGTGTGCAAAGGCTGGCTGGGTTTAGAAAGGCACTCTGCGTGTGCTTTGGGGCAAGGGTTCCAAGTCAATACTGCTTGGACTTACCTGGAAGTAAGGCACGGGAGTCCTCGGTGAGGGGTCTGCCCAAAGTTCTCTCGTGAGGTGTGCATCCATTGTTCTTTCGCCCTAATGTTTTCCTGGGCTCGCTCTGGTTTATGAACTGTGTGCTTCCTTTATCAGGTGCATTGTTTAGAAACAGCAGTCTTTGCTATTAAATCCCTGTGTGTTTCTATGTTGGCTTCAGGGATTTAACTCCCCCTCAAACTCGTTGGAATTGTATATGTGAAGGTGTTCATATGGAGAGTCTTCTTGAGCATGTGCAAAGTGTTTTTTCCCTTTTATCAATTCATTTACTTGTTAGTTGCATTTATATCCTCCTTTTCCTCCAAGGAGCTTAACGTGGCACACATGGCTCTCCCCTTCTCCATATTATCATCATGACAATCTTGTGGGGTACACTAAGCTGAGGATTGGTGACCCAGCGAGCTTGGATTTGAACCCTGGTCTTGGCATAGCAGAGTAGTTGCAGCTTGCAGGAGGAAACCTTAAGTCAGATGACATAGCCTCAAGGCAGACTCATGTTCTTGGGCGTAAGGGAGAGAATTTTATGCACATTCAAAGGTGTTGCCTCTTACATTGCAAGATCCAGGGCTGATCAGCTGACATTACAAGTGAAGGGCCTCTCCAGTCTGGGTTTCATCTTGCTTTTTTGACAGGTATATTCTGTAGCATAGCAACAAGACAATCGTATTTATTCATTTTCATTTACTTAACAAGATTTGTATTTCACTTGGCTGTAAGAAAATCTCTAAGTGGTTTTCTTTTTTCTTTCTTTTCTTTTCTTTTAAAAAAACAGTAAGTTAAAAGCATGCAATTTAAATATTTAAAAGAGAATTAAAATTAACTGTAAGCAAAATGAGATTTTAAAATGTGAACACCTACACACGTCTAGATGTGTGTTCTAAGCAGGTGCCGAAAAAACAACAACAAAAGGTGTGTGCCTGGTGTCAGGGAGTTGCAAAGTGTAGGGCTGTCACCCTAAAAAATTGTTTTTTTCTTTTTAGAATTATGGCACACTGGACTGTCTATACACCATTCTGCTTTATTAGTTTTCCCGCAGCACTTCCCCAAGGTTGTTACATGATTATTGGCATCTGGAAGGGCTCTCTTGAGCTATTGTGCAAGAAAAGCAGGCACTCTCCCCACCCCCCAAAAAAACTTACAGGCTCTCCGCAGGAAGTTGCACTGAGTGGAAATGAAGCAGTATGCCATCTCTGAAAACAGAACCGCATATGACAGCCCTGATATAATCGTGAGCATAAATCATTATGAATGCACAGCAAAACAGTGGCTCACTCATAGGCTGGTTAAGATCAGTATGTTTTTGTTAGCTATGTAGGGCAAGAACTGTCTCGTTTCTCTCAAGGGAAACATTACAGGTAGTTGTTTGAGGAATGGCTTCCTCCTTCAGGAGTGGAAGGGTGTGCGTGTGTGAGACCTAACCAGGCATATCAGCTAAGTGGAGCACTTCGCATTGTGTGCTCTTTTTCTATGGTGAGTGCTAAAGAGTCCATGACCATGTGCTGATAAAAGTTTTCGAAAATGTCATGTGTTCTTCCACAGGATCCTGTGGAATGGTGTGTTGCTGCTGTTTCATAGGAACCAAATCCTAGGAGCCAAGGTCCCTTCGACTCCCACCTAAAATATTTGAGGGGTCCTGGCGCCCCCCAAAGTTGATGAGCTTTGCCATTCAAATAGTGTGAATGTGCCGTATCATGCAATTGACTATGTGGCGTGGGACTTACCTGGGCCTGCCAATATTTTATTCAAGCTGGCACCCCTTGCTGTTTTGTGTTTTAATGATTCTGTGCCAATTCAAATATCCCAAACAGCTTTGGAGGCCAGCTAGGGGTCCTTTAGCCCATGGCATAGGAAGGGGGGTGCGGTGGGTACGGGTCACCCTGGGTGTCATCACTGAGGTGGGTGACAAAATGGCAAAAATATGCGATTTTAAAATAATAATAAAAAATTGGGCTCATGACACTTTTTTAATTTAAGAAACAACAACAACTTCCTCACCCACCACACCCCCCTCCTATGCCACTGGTAGCTAGGTGAGGCGTCAGGCACCGGGCGTCGCACTGTGGGACCTGCAGCGTGCCTGAGCAACGCATCTCTCCTGAGGCGGAGGCGGCGGGCGGACTGCCTGCAAGCTCTGCGCTGCATTTTCGAGCAGCACGGGCTTGCGTCTGCCCGCCGCCTCAGCTGCCCTACAGCTGAGGGGAAGGTTGCAAAGAGGCTCCACGCCGCATGCACTGCTCCGGTCACGCTACTGCCTTCGGCTAAGGCACACTCCTGATCTTGAAACATGTTTGGTGTGGGCGCACTTGTACACAGGACGGGGGACACCAGGTGGAGTGGAAAATAGGATATTGAGACTCCTATCCTGGCGTCCATAGAGGTATTTGTTTTTCAAATACCAGAGCTGAGTGTTTTTATCAAACATGCTTCCTCTTTGCTGTGGGAAAATGTGGGGCAGCTGAGCAGGAAATTAAGTGTGTTTGTGTTTAAATGCAGGGGAGGGAAGACTTCAAGCTTTGAGGTCTTTCAGCAGGAGCCAAGTGCATAATAGTAGTTAATTCAATTTCCTTAATTCTACATGTATCTTGGCCAAGGAATTTGTTTTCAGTAGCAGAAATGCAATTCCACCTCTTTCACACAGAAACGCAATGCTGTTTCCACCCATGCTTCCTTCATTTTAACAGTCTGGAATGTGCAAGGAAAGCCCTACCTGGAGATGCAAGGGATTGAACCCGGGGCATTCTGCATTCACGACAGATGTTTTTATTGCAGAAAAGTGGCAACAACAACAAAAAAGCTTTGCTTCACCAACTCTTTTAAGGGTCATCCACACTTTGCTTGTCCCAGGCTTTGAGCAGTTTTCTGTTTGCCTTTTCCTGGGAAAACCTGCTCTTTATCACTGAATCAGAGCAAGCATCAATTTGCAGAAACCCTGATCTACGTTTGCTGCAGTTCAACAGTAAAGAGTGTGTTTTCCTGTAGGGAAGCGGCCGGACAAGAAGAAGTGTGGAAGTTCCTTTGTCTCAGCCTATCCTGTCTCAGGCTTGTTGTGAGGATATGATAGGGAGTGGGAAAACTTACGTACACCACCCTGAACCCTTTGCATGAAAGATGGGATATAAATGTAATAAATGAATAAGTTTAGAAATATACTCATGATGCCGCTTTCTGCTTGTAGGTGTGAATTTTTCTCTTTGCATGGCTTATTATGGGGTGCGCTAGGTAATCCGTACTACTCACTGCCTGCCCAAACCATCATTGTACCTTCATCATGTTTGTGGATCTCAAGAGTCTTAGGCCATGTAAAGGTAAAGGTAAAGGGACCCCTCACCATTAGGTCCGGTCGTGGCCAACTCTGAGGTTGCGGCGCTCATCTCGCTTTATTGGCCGAGGGAGCTGGTGTACAGCTCATGTGGCCAGCATGACTAAGCCGCTTCTGGTGAATCAGAGCAGCACACGGAAACGCTGTTTACCTTCCTGCCAGAGTGGTACCTATTTATCTACTTGCACTTTGACGTGCTTTCGAACTGCTAGGTGGGCAGGAGCAGGGACCGAGCAACGGAAGCTCACCCCGTCACGGGGATTCGAACCATCAACCTTCTGATTGGCAACTCCTATTTTTTTTTTTTATAAAATTTTTATTGGTTTTACAAAAGTTTTTATGACAAACAAACATAAAAGAAAAACAGACAAACAAACAAATATAATTTCAAAATGTCCTTTCATAAACTTCTTTCCTCGGACTTCCCCATACCTCCCCTTTCTGCATCCTCATGTCCAAATTTTATAGCAACTTATAAATGTTTTTTCCAACCCTAATTTATCATAGTCCTTTCTTAATCTAATCTTATATTACTGCAACCCTTTCTCTCTGTAAAATCTCGACATTCTAAACTTCATCAAGTTTATAATAGTTCTTAAGATAAATCTTAAATTTCTTCCAGTCTTCTTCCGCAGTCTCCTTTCCCTGGTCACGAATTCTGCTCGTCATTTCCGCCAATGTCATATAGTCAATCACTTTCATCTGCCATTCTTCCAAGGTGGGTAAATCTTGTGTCTTCCAATACTCTGATTGGCAACTCCTAGGCTCAGTGGTTTAACCCACAGCGCCACCAGCGTCCCTTTTAGGCCATGTACACACCATGTATTTAAAAGCTTGTTGTTTTCCCCCAAAGAACCCTGGGAACTGTACTCAGGTTAGGGTGCTGGGAACTGTAGCTCTGTAAAGTCCTAAAGTTCCCAAGATTGTTAGCGGGAGATACTGTTGTTGGCGTCCTTCTGCCTCAAGAGACAATGGAGTGTTCCTCTGGGGGTGGAGTCAATCTGCTGCATTAGTGGAAGTGGTCTCCCAGGGTGTGAGCTTGGGCAGTCTGTATGGAGGTCCTGGGCTGCCTTGCTGATGTGATCCAAAGGAAAGCAGAGCAATACGTTTGGCATAAGCCTGGCTGCAGGAGGTGACAGAAGGAGGCACACAAGACGTCATCCAACCATCTTGGGGATCTGAGTAGCCTTTTCTTCTCCCAAAGATATCCTTCAAAGCAGCAGAGGTTTAGGACCAGAGTGCAGGGTGGGGACCAAAGGTGGACAAATCACTCCAGAAGGAACACAACATGTCCCCCACCAGAGTAACTACCCCTCCCCTAAGACACCATGTGGAATATAATGTGCTTTAAATATATGGTGTGTATGCAGCCACCGTGGAGAAAAAACCCAGTAGATCCCACAAGCCTGAAGTCTCTGCCCCCACCCCATGCCATGTCTCCAATATGAAAGGGCTCAGTGGCAGAACATCTGTTTTGCATGCAGAAGGTCCCAGGGTAAATCCCCAGTGTCTCAGAGAAGGGTTGAGAACATCTCCTCCCTGAAACCCCGGAGAGCGTCTGCCAGTCAGTGCAGACAATACTGAGCTAGAGGGACCAATGCTCCGACTCAGTGTAAGGCAGCTTGCTATGTTTTGTTATCACATGCACTGGGCTTTTCACCATTTTCACTATTTTTCACTATTAATATTTCACTGTTAATTTTGTTATTTGATTATTATTTTTTGTAGCCTTGTTTTTACCCCCCCAACCCTTCCCTCGCTGCTTTTGGTTTTTGATGCTGCCCCACTTTCCACACCATGTCACCTCAGAGCACTACTGTCAAAACATAGAGCTGAAATGAAAGTTTGAGATTGGCCAGAATTGTCCAGTTTTGCTGTCCCGGTTTCAAATTTAAAACCTTGAACTCTCAATGTCAAACTCTGCATTTTGAACATGAAATTTTACTTCAGCATTCCAGTGCTTTATTCTGTCAGGGTAGGCTTCTCTGAGTCAGGTGGGCCAACTGTCTGACTTTGGTCAGTTTCTTGTGTTCCTACAGCACTTCACCAGCTTCCCCTTCACCAGAAAGACCGAATACATGGTGGAGGCTTAAAAACTGTAGGGAAGGTAACTGACCCTGCCAGCCCCCTCAGCTGGTTCAGCCTCATTCTTCAGCTTCTTGGTGACATAGGGCTGTGGAGGATGGGGCCCTGATCCATTCTTTTCATATCTCTCCCAGACAGCTCAAACTGCTCTGCTGCCTTGTCTCTTTTCACTCTCTCACAACAGTGTAGTCCAATGGCCACAATCCTTTCCCCAGACCTTTGGGGTCTCTCTTCTGAGGCCTGCTCTGTTAATGAGGGGTGACTTGCATGGGCGTAGCCAGGATTTTTGTTGGGTGTGGGCAGGTCTTTTGTTGGGAGGGCACGGTCAGAGCCTGCTAGCTATGTCTTTTTATTGATTTGGGGCGGGGCAGCTGCCCCTCCCTGCCCCCCCCCCCGCTACACCCATGGTGACTTGGCATTGATTAGGTTGGCACCAGGACAGATACCATAAAACTCAGTACTGTAGATGGGTTTTTGTTTTTGCACGAATGTTAGTGCATTAACTGCTAGATAAGTTTTTTACAAATAAAAAGTAGCATGTTTTTGAGACTTTTGTGAGGATTTCTTTGTTTTGGAGGGCAAAAATAATCAAAATCATAACGGAATCCCCATCCCTCTGAAGCCCAAATACCGTATTTTTCGCCCCATAGGACGCACCGGCCCATAGGACACACCTAGTTTTTTTTTGGGGGGGGGGAATAAAGAAAAAAATAATATTTTCCCCCCAGGTGCGGGGCTGGGGCGGGGGAAACCCGAGCTTCCCCCGACCCCAGCCCCCAGAATAGGCTGCTTTCGGCAAGCCGTGGGAGAGCTGCGCGAAGCCGGAAGCCTGGGGCGTGCTGAGCTCAGCGCGCCCCAAGCTTCTGGGTGCAGGCAAGCTCTCCTCTAGCCGTGGGAGAGCTGCACAACTTCGCGCAGCTCTCCCACAGCTAGCGGAGAGCTTCATGAAGCCTGGAAAGCGAGAGGGGTCGGTGCGCACCGACCCCCCTCGCTCTCCAGGCTTCAGCAAAAGCCTGCATACGCCCCATAGGACGCACACACATTTCCCCTTCATTTTTGGAGGGGAAAAAGTGTGTCCTATAGGGCGACAAATACGGTATTTTTGTGGCATCTATTGATTTCACTGTCTTTGCTCAGAATGATTCCCCCTGGCCCCTATCTTGACTTTTAATACAAAGCCCAGGTATCAAAATGGGAGAGATCTTAGGCTCTTCTCTTCTCTCTTTCTCCTCCTCCCTCCGCTGTGCCAACATTCAGATATTGTCTGCCTGGAATAAGATCCTATGTTTTTCGCCGTAACCTTTATGCCAATTGGATCCCCACTCTATCTAATCTTTTTAGCAAATATTGCAGCTGGTCCCACTATACTTGAATCGTCTTTGAGAAGCATTGTTCTGTCTTGTCTCTTTCTTTCTTTCTGTCAGTCTTTCATTATAAGTACTACTAATAAAGAACCCCCTTCATGGATCACTGCCTTGCCGTGGCGAAGGGGCTTGAAGAACTCAGAGAAGCTATGAGCTATGCCGAGCAGGGCCACCCAAGATGGACAGGTCATAGTGGAGAGTTTTGACCAAACGTGATCCACCTGGAGGAGGAACTGGCACGCCACTCCAGTATCCCTGCCAAGAAAACTCCATGGACAAAGACAACAGGCATATAAAAGCTATGATGCTGGAAGATGAGCCCCTCAGGTCGGAAGGCGTCCAACATGCTACTGGGGAAGAGCGGAGGACAAGTACAAGTAGATCCAGAGCTGACGAAGCGGCAGGGCCAAAGCCAAAAGGACGCTCAGTTGCGGATATGCCTGGAAGCGAAAGGAAAGTCCAGTGCTGTAAAGAAAAATATTGCATAGGAACCTGGAATGTAAGAACCATGAACCTGGGTAAGTTGGATGTGGTAAAAAACAAGATGGCAAGAATAAATATTGACATCCTGGGCATCAGTGAACTAAAATGGACAGGAATGGGCGAATTCAGTTCGGATGACTATCATATCTACTACTGTGGGCAAGAAACCCATAAAAGAAATGGAGTGGCCCTCATAGTCAACAAAAGAGTGGCAAAAGCTGTACTGGGATGCAATCTCAAAAATGATAGAATGATCTCGATACGAATCCAAGGCAGACCTTTTAACATCACAGTAATCCAAGTTTATGCACCAACTACTGGTGCTGAAGAAACTGAAATTGACCAATTTTATGAAGACTTACAAGACCTTATAGAAGTGTCACCAAAGAAGGATGTTCTTCTCATTATAGGGGACTGGAATGCTAAAGTAGGGAATCAAGAGATAAAAGGAACAACTGGCAAGTTTGGCCTTGGAGATCAAAACGAAGCAGGGCAAAGGCTAACAGAGTTCTGTCAAGAGAACAAGCTGGTCATCACAAACACTCTTTTCCAACAACACAAGAGACGACTCTACACATGGACATCACCAGATGGGCAGCACCGAAATCAGATTGATTATATTCTCTGCAGCCAAAGATGGAGAAGCTCTATACAGTCAGCAAAAACAAGACCTGGAGCTGACTGTGGATCAGATCATCAGCTTCTTATAGCAAAATTCAAACTTAAACTGAAGAAAGTAGGAAAAACCACTTTGTAAGATACAATCTAAACCAAATCCCTTATGAATACACAGTGGAAGTGAGGAACAGGTTTAAGGATTTAGACTTGGTGGACAGAGTGCCTGAAGAGCTATGGGTGGAGGCTCGCAACATTATACAGGAGGCAGCAATGAAAACCATCCCAATGAAAAGGAAATGCAAGAAAGCAAAGTGGCTGTCCAATGAGGCCTTACAAATAGCGGGGGAGAGCAGGCAAGCAAAATGCGAGGGAGATAGTGAAAGATACAGGAAATTGAATGCAGATTTCCAAAAAATAGCAAGGAGAGACAAGAAGGCCTTCTTAAACGAGCAATGCAAAGAAATGGAGGAAAACAACAGAATGGGAAGAACCAGAGATCTGTTCAAGAAAATTGGAGATATGAAAGGAAAATTTCGTACAAAGATTACCATAATAAAGGACAGAAGTGGTTAGAACCTAACAGAAGCAGAAGACATTAAGAAGAGGTGGCAAGAATACACAGAGGAATTATACCAGAAAGATATGGATGGCTCGTACACCCCAGGTAGTGTGGTTGCTGACCTTGAGCCCGACATCCTGGAGAGTGAAGTCAAATGGGCCTTAGAAAGCACTGCAAATAACAAGGCCAGTGGAAGTGATGGTATTCCAGCTGAACTATTTAAAATTTTAAAAGATGATTCTGTTAAGGTGCTACACTCAATATTCCAGCAAGTTTGGAAAACTCAGCAGTGGCCAGAGGATTGGAGAAGATCAGTCTACATCCCAATCCCAAAGAAGGGCAGTGCCAAAGAATGCTCCAACTACCGCACAATTGCACTCATTTCACATGCTAGCAAGGTTATGCTTAAAATTCTACAAGGAAGGCTCAAGCAGTATGTGGACCGAGAACTCCCAGAAGTGCAAGCTGGATTTCAAAGGGGCAGAAGAACCAGAGACCAAATTGCAAACATGCGCTGGATTATGGAGAAAGCTAGAGAGTTCCAGAAAGACATCTACTTCTGTTTCATTGACTATGCAAAAGCCTTTGACTGTGTCAACCACAGCAAACTATGGCAAGTTCTTAAAGAAATGGGAGTGCCTGATCACCTTATCTGTCTCCTGAGAAATCTCTATGTGGGACAAGAAGCTACAGTAAGAACTGGATATGGAACAACTGATTGGTTCAAAATTGGGAAAGGAGTATGAAAAGGCTGTATATTGTCTCTCTGCTTATTTAACTTATATGCAGAATTCATCATGCAAAAGGCTGGGCTGGATGAATCCCTAGCCGGAATTAAGATTGCCGGAAGAAATATCAACAACCTCAGATATGCAGATGACACAACCTTGATGGCAGAAAGTGAAGAGGAATTAAAGAACCTTTTAATGAGGTTGAAAGAGGAGAGCGCAAAATATGGTCTGAAGCTCAACATCAAAAAAACGAAGATCATGGCCACTGGGCCCATCACCTCCTGGCAAATGGAAGGGGAAGAAATGGAGGCAGTGAGAGATTTTACCTTCTTGGGCTCCATGATCAGTGCAGATGGTGACAGCAGTCACGAAATTAAAAGACGCCTGCTCCTTGGGAGAAAGGCGATGGCAAACCTAGACAACATCTTAAAAAGCAGAGACATCACCTTGCCAGCAAAGGTCCGTATAGTAAAAGCCATGGTTTTCCCAGTAGTGATGTATGGAAGTGAGAGCTGGACCATAAAGAAGGCTGATCGCCGAAGAATTGATGCTTTTGAATTATGGTGCTGGAGGAGACTCTTGTGAGTCCCATGGACTGCAAGAAGATCAAACCTATCCATTCTGAAGGAAATCAGCCCTGAGTGCTCACTGGAAGGACAGATTGTGAAGCTGAGGCTCCAATACTTTGGCCACCTCATGAGAAGAGAAGACTCCCTGGAAAAGACCCTGATGTTGGGAAAGATGGAGGGCACAAGGAGAAGAGGACAACAGAGGACGAGATGGTTGGACAGTGTTCTTGAAGCTACCAGCATGAGTTTGACCAAACTGTGGGAGGCAGTGGAAGACAGGAGTGCCTGGCGTGCTCTGGTCCATGGGGTCACGAAGAGTCGGACACGACTAAATGACTAAACAACAACAACAACAACAACAACAATAAAAATAAAGAACTGAGTTATGGCAGATATATAGCTAAAGCAGAGCTACTGAGAGACAAGAGAGAAGAAACTCAAACATCTGCAGAAATAGAAAAGAAGTGAATTGAGGGGAACTTAAGGGAGCAGCTTCTCTAGAAACAGCCAAATGAAGACTGAGCATGCTCATAATATGGAATGTCTATTCGCTGGGGATAGGATGGAGTATCCTAGGAAAAGGCACAATTGGCTAGAACACCAGTGCTGCAGACTTTGGGTGCATGTTCCACTTGTTTCTGCCAGTCTTCAGCTTTTTCAGTGGTTCCATTGATGAAGTATACATGCATATGCACTTACATCAGTCCCAGCCAACATGGCCAATGATCAAGAACAATGGGAGTTGTAGTGCTACAACCTCTAGCCCATATGATGTAGCTTACAATTGTTATTTACAGAGCCTCTGCAGTATAGTGGATATGAGTCAGAGCTGTAAGTCGGGGAGTTCCCAATTTTAAATCTAATTTCTCGGAAAGTGGCAGAAGGACATTTCTAAATTTGTCTGGCAGGGCAAAAAGCCCCGAATAAAGTTTAAAATACTAACTGATGCAAAGGAGAGAGGGGGGTTTGCCCTGCCGGACTTAAGGTTATACTATGAAGCTGCGGCCTTCTGCTGGATGAAAGATTGGATTTTATTGGAAAACACTGATGTCCTAGATCTGGAAGGCTTTAATAATTCGTTAGGTTGGCATGCGTATTTGTGGTATGACAAGGGGAAAACACATGGAATGTTTAAAAACCATATTGTCAGAAAAGCAATATTTATGGTCTGGAAAAAATACAAAGACTTATTGGAAAGTAAAACCCCGAGGTGGATTTCACCAATAGAGGCCAAAGCTCGGAAAACATCCAATATGGAGGCATATTGGCCGAAATATTGGGAAATAATAGAAAACATTGGAGGTAATTGGAGGTTGCAGAGCTTTGAAAAATTAAAGGATAAGGTGCAAAATTGGCTACATTATGCCCAAATTAATGAGGTTTTTAAGTTAGACAAAAAAATAGGATTCCAGGTGGAAAAATCGAAACTTGAGACAGAGTTGTTAGAACCAAAGACCAAGGTAATATCGAGAATGTACAACTTGCTGCTTAAATGGAACACTCAGGATGAGACAGTTAAATCAGCCATGATAAAATGGGCTCAAGACATTGGTTACAATATTATGTCTGAGGACTGGGAAAGGTTATGGACCACCGGTATGAAGTTTACGGCATGTAATGCCTTGAAAGAAAACATTATGAAAATGGTTTACAGGTGGTACATGACCCCAGTCAAGCTCGCTAAGATATACCATTTGTCTGATAATAAATGTTGGAAATGCAAGGAGGCTGAAGGGACATTCTTTCACCTCTGGTGGACTTGTCCAAGATTGAAGGCCTTTTGGGAAATGATCTATAACGAGTTAAAAAAGGTGTTTAAGTACACCTTTCCCAAGAAACCAGAGGCCTTCCTTCTGGGCATTGTCGGCCAGAAGGTGTTAAAAAAGGACAGAACTTTTTTTATGTATGCTACAACTGCAGCAAGAATTCTTATCGCCAAGTATTGGAAGACCCAAGATTTGCCCACACTGGAGGAGTGGCAGACGCAATTGATGAACTACATGGAACTGGCCGAGATGACTGCAAGAATCCGAGACCTGGGAGAAGAGGCAATGGAGGAGGACTGGAAAAAATTTAAAGACTATTTGCAAAAATATTATAAGTTGTATGAAACATAAGACGTCGTATGATTTGGAACGTTAGCCCCAGCAATGAAATTTAATTATCTATGAAATTGCTAACATTTGTGAAAGAATCAAGGTTTAAATGGGTAAAAATGATATCATGTTATATTCTTAGAGTAAATGGAGAATAAGAGATTTAAACTTAAATTGCAACTGAAAATATAAAGAAACACACGAAATAAGGGTATAATTTGCTGATGACTTTATTATCAAGAATGCATTGTGCGGGAGATGTGGGGAAGTCCAATGGGGATTTGAAGTGAGCTGTTGAAATGGATGTGATTTTTTGTTTTTTTTTCTTTCTCTCTTCTATTCTGCTTTTCCTTCTGTTTTTTCTGTAATTTGGAAAAATGTAATAAAAATTATTATAAAAAAAATAAATAAATCTAATTTCTCAGGAAGACTTAGGCAAGCCTCATTCTCTCTTGACCCTGGTTTCCGCACTGCGCCAACCTGCAGTAGAATGCTTGGACCTTTTGTAGGCAACTAAATTTGCAGCAAAACAATCCAAAAAAGCATGCTTTGAAACCAGGCTTACTTTAGCTAATATAGTAGGTCAGTTGCCTTCGGAGTTTTTGGTTTGCATTGGCTCATGTCAGCAGGTTACATCAGAAATGCAGAGCCCGTGGCTCTCCAAATGTTGGGACTCTGAATCCCATCATCCATTAGCTTTGGCTGCGCTGGCTGGGGCTGATGGTAGTTGGAGTCCCGCAACATTTTCTGGAGGGCCACAGCTTCCTTATCCCCGGGTTAAATAAACCTGTAGTATTCTTGCTCAGCTATGCTAAACTCTTAATCTTCCTTCTAGCTCTGAGAACTCTGCAGCCAGGGACCGGGAGCTGCTTTCCAGCCTGGGGATAACGATGGAGGCTGTTGACTTGTCCTTCCTTTCGGAGGCTGAGAGGGATCTGATCCTCCAGGTCCTGCAACGAGATGAAGCACTGCGGAAAGCAGAAGAGAGGAGAATCAGGTGAGAACCCAAATGGCTCAGGGGTCAAGAGGGAGGCAAGAATACCTCTACCCTTGCTTTGGAGAACTGAGCTGGTGTAGGAATATAGCCCAAACCTTTGCTGCTTGCTTAAGATGACAAAAACAAGGGTGTTGCAAGTTCCTATTGGTCTGCTTCAGCTTCACGGGTTGTGCATTGTACAGGCCTGCCCTGGAGAAGTCTGGGTGATTCAGAGTAGTTTTCCCATCATAGGGATCTGCCTCATACTGCATCAGACCATTTGTCGGTCTAGACTATTTATTGTCTTGGAAGCTTTATTCTGTTTGCAACCTTTGGGATCCAAAGCACTGTTTGGGGTTTTTGTGGGGGACGGGGAGGTACTGTCCATGTGCCTGAGATTGCCCATCTCATCATCTCCCTGCTCATTGCTAAACTCTGTAAAATTGCCCGGTTTTTATCTTTTCTTCCTCAGTGGTTGCTCTTATATTCTGCTTTGAGGTTCTGCTGCCTCTGTCTCTGCACTTACATGGGCTAAGCTAGAGCACCAGTGAGAAATATTTTGCTTTATTCATCTCTGTGTAATATTTTTTTACCTGCCCTTCACCAAAAGGGCCTACAATGGAAAGTAAGATTATAAAAAACAAATTGCAATTATGAAAGATATAAAACAATTCCAAATGGAACGGAACAGTTTATTAGCATAACTCTTTCTCTCTCTGATACACCAGTTAATTACATTAGACTTGGAGCTCGTGGTGTTTATTACACAAGGGACGTTATCCCTTATTTTATTTCTTTTATTCATTGCTTATTACAAAAGAAAGAGTCTCAAAGCAGCTTAAAACAAATTAAAAATGCAGCAAGTAACCTAAGCAAAATAACTAAATTATTTATTATTGCATTTATATCTTTTTCTCTAAGGAGCACAGTGCTTGCCCCCTACGCCATTTTATTATCACAGCAGCCCTGTGAGGTTGGTAGATCTGGGTTTGGGCAGAGGTTTTCCCAGGCCTCCTGCTACTTAACTGAAGGGGCCAGGCTAAGTCCTTCTGCATGCAGGTCAGCTTCTGTGCTGTTGAGCCGTGGCCCTTTCCGGTCCGCAGAGGTACAGGCCATTTTCCTTAGCTTCTCACTCTCAGCTCTGTGTAATACTCCTGATATATATATATATATATATATATATATATATATATATATATATATACCTAGCCTTTTTCCCTGAGAGGCATTCAAAGTGGTTTACAGATAAAAATAAGAACAGCTTAAAACATTATGGGGGAGAAATGGTAATTAAAAAACAATGAAACGTTGATAGAATTAAAACTGTGCAAATAATTACAGGTGACCCCCCCTCCCCTTACATGGGGATTATGTTCCAGGCCCCCATGCGCATAAGGAAAAATTGTGTAGGTGGGGCGCACCCTCTAAAAAGCCTCTAAACGCCCGGGTTTTCCTGCTCTCAGATCTCTCTCCCCACACAAATCTCCCTTCAACTAAAGTTGAAGCTCTAGGACTGGCTGGAGGTTGTGGAGAGAAGCAGCTCCTCCTTCTGAACCAATGCGCACATCAGCTGTTAGGCAGGGAGGCTGAGCAGAGTAAACAAAGCCCCACCGTGCCTCCAGTCTCTTTGGGGCTTCCTCCGCCCTCACTGACGTCCTCTTTGGGGAGAGTCTCGTCACGAGCCACGAGGACTCTCCAGCTCTCTCCTGCCATTGCCTGGTATGATTCTATTTCTGCATTTACCTCCCAGCGCTGCGCATATGGGCGGTTGCGCACAAGTCGATTGTGTGTGGGGGGGATGCCTATACAATAAAAACAGCAGGGCATCATTAGAAGCAACCAATTGGCCAAAGCCTGTTGGGATAAGGAGGTCTTCACCTCCTGGCGGAAGGACAGCAAGGAGGGAGCCAGTTCGGCTTCTCCAGGGAGGGAGTTGCACAGTCTGGGATCAGCCACTGAGAAGGCCCTCTGCCGCGTCCGCGTCAAGTGAGGGTGGCGGGACCGAGAGAAGGGCCTCTCGGAACCTGATCAGGTTCAACTGAGGGCATACTCTCTTTCAGGTAGCTTAGACCTAAGAGTACCATCTTCACGGATGCAAGCCTTAGCAGGACCAAGCAGCACCTGGATTTCTGGAGCGGATGCTGTGAGATGTATGGGAACTTAGGCTCCCTTCCTTTGTATGTGGTAGTCTTTAGTCATTCCCCCTTTGTGCTCCTTGCAACAGGCGCCTGAAGAATGAGCTACTGGAGATCCGCAGAAAGGGAGCCAAGAGGGGAAGCCAGCGCTACAGCGAGAGGACGTGCGCCCGCTGTCAGCAGAGCCTGGGGCGGATCAGCCCCAAAGCCAATACTTGCCGCGGCTGCAACCATCTGGTGTGCCGGGACTGCCGCTCCTATAGTGCCAACAGTTCCTGGCGCTGCAAAGTCTGCACCAAGGAGGCGTAAGTTTGGCAGCTTGAGTTTGCCAGTGCTACTTCCTGTCCTTGTGCTTCCTCTTCCTTGTCTCTTCCAGCTGCGGCTGTTTATTGTCTCTGAACCCACATGTTTGAACCCAGTTTTTGATGTACAGCTTAGAACCATCTTTTTATTTAAAGGAAAACATGCAAGATTCTAGCCCTCAACATTTACGCACTTGTTTTGTCTAAAGGCTTTAGGATTCAGGAGTTTTAACTGCCCTGCTCAATAATTTAAACCTCTGCGCACTCTTTTTATTTTCCTTTGTAGAAAAGCACGGTGAATACAGTTAGCAAGGCTGGGTTCTTGCCGCCAAGGCCATGAGACTGGTACAAGATTTATTGAGCCAAGAATGTTGCTGTGGAATTATTTGGGCAGTGGGAGGCCCCATGCTAACACACCCTTGATAACTACCTACAGGGGAGCTTTGCTGTTCCTGCTTCAAAGCTGTGTCTGCAAAATCCCAAAGTCAGCAACAAAACATCTATAGGTTTCCATAAAGTGTTCCCCCCATACATTAATGAGGGCTAGAAACTTGCGGTGTTTATTTTAATGAAACAACAACTCAGGAAGCCAAATTCTATTATACATAGTTGTGTAATCATCCATGCTTCAGAAAAACCGAGTGATGGTAAAAACTGAGCTGAACATAAGTGATTAAATTGTTACAAATGGTCTTTTGCAGCACTCTTCTCTCTCTCTCTCTCTCTCTCTCTCTCTCTGCAGGGAGCTGAAGAAATCTACTGGTGACTGGTTCTATGACCAAAGAGTAAATCGATTTGCTAGCAGGCTGGGCAGTGACATCATTCGAATGTCTCTTCGGCGCAAACCACAGGGTAGGATTTCTTGACAGTTCTTGGTCTGAAGAGGAGCAAAGAGTCCGTAGCTGCTGGTTCTTATGCAGGATTTTTGTTTGTATTTTCCAATTAAACAGAATCAAAAGTTGCCCCAAATAACTTATTAGCTGACAATTCATGTCCTGGTCAGAAAACTCTTTACATTCTCCACATTCTCCCCACCCTTTTAGAAATCTAGCTTGGCTTGCTTACTTGAGCTATCTGTATCTTCTCAATATCCTGTGTATTTTCATTCTTCAGCCATGGTTATGGTATGGGCTGCTGAGAAGGAAGGGAGGCAAGCAAGCAAGCAAGCAAGCAAGCAAGCAAGCAAGCAAAGCAGCCTTACCAACCCCTCTTTCTTCCTCCTTGCTGCCACCAAATGGATGTCTATTTTTTTCCTGACTTCCTCCATTAAATATTTTGGACATGAATTGGCCCAACCTACTCCTGATACAGTGGTACCCCAGGTTACGAACTTAATTCATTTTGGAGGGCCATTCTTAACCCAAAACCATTCTTAACCTGAGGCGCACTTCCGCTAATGGGGCCTCCCGCTTCCGCTGTGCCGCCGGCGTGTGATTTCCATTCTCATCCTGGGGCAAAGTTCGTAACCCGAGGTACTACTTCGGGTTAGCAGAGTTTGTAACCCGAAGCGTTTGTAACCTGAGGTACCACTGTACTGGGTAAAGTGGCACAGCCCTTGGGTGTGGGGTAAATGACAAGGCCTTGGACCAAGTTTTTCTGAAACAAATTATTCTTTGCTTACAGTTTTAGGAAGACACCAAGTTAAACATGATTTGAGGAAATGATTTTAGGGGGGGGGGAGTTTGAAAAGCTGGCAAATAAGCAGAGAGAAACTCTGTCAGCTACTGTATTGTATTCTTTTGTTCAGCTACTGTGTTTTATTCTGTATTTATCCATTTACATTGCTCAGTCAGCTTCTGGGTCCCTCAGAATCCCCCCCCCCTTCCTCCTGGCTCCTCTCTGCTCTAATGGTCTCTTAACACTATTCAACTTTCTATAACACTGGTTCCACAATAACTGCATTAACCAGTTTTCTAGATTATAGACAGTAGCCTTGTTTGCACATAACATTATGGCAAGTGTGCTGCTGAGCAGTCAGAAATCTGTGGTCGTTTTGCTCCTTCCCTGTTTGTATTGCTGCTGCACCACTGGAAGCTAAGCCATGGTTTGGCACACCTGAACCTGTGCTTATGGTTTGTCTCCCCCAAACAAATTGTGACCACAAGCTCACCCCCCAAAAAAATACTGGGCACAGTTTGTGGTCTGTCTGGAACGAGACAAACCATAAGCCTGAGTACAGATGTAATGCTAAGCCAAACCATGGCTTAATTCCTGCTAGTGTGGCAGCAGCAGGAACAGGGAGGAGCAAAGCAGCTGCAATTCCCCCGCCCCAATGCATCAACTTGTTTGCTTGTTCATTCACTCCTAAGTCATGGTTTGCTTTGGTGTTAACAGTTAATGAGGCCAAAAGATATATTTGAAAAAAATCACTCCCCCACTTGAAGATTCCAGCTTTTCAGAAGTTTCCATTTCCTCCTAATTGCCAAGTTCCTAGGTTGATGGGAGTGGTGTTTTTGACAATATATGGAGGGCTACAGATTGGCTAGCTCTGCACTATATATAGCCACTGAGTGAACTGGGTTTGACGCGGGTGGCTCTGTGGTCTAAACCACTGAGCCTAGGGCTTGCTGATCGAAAGATCTGCGGTTCGAATCCCCGCGACGGGGTGAGCTCCCATTGCTTGGTCCCAGCTCCTGCCAACCTAGCAGTTCGAAAACACACCAAAAAGTGCAAGTAGATAAATAGGTACTGATTCAGTGGGAAGGTAAATGGTGTTTCTGTGCGCTGCTCTGGTTTCACCAGAAGCGGCTTAGTCATGCTGGCCACATGACCTGGAAAAACTGTCTGCGGACAAACGCCAGCTCCCTTTGCCTCTAAAGCGAGATGAGCACCGCAACCCCAGAGTCGTTCGCGACTGGACTTAACTGTCAGGGGTCCTTTACCTTTACCGTTACCTTTATATAAATGTTAACTATTGAATGAACCTACCTCTCAAAGTTGTTAGCTGGGTGGAGGATGCATCCTGTGTACAACCTTGAGCTCCTTGTGGGGGAAAGGTGAGGTGGAAATGTCGTGAATAAATGGGGACTGCTCCCAGTATGTGTGCATTGACCCTAAAAGGTTTGTTATTTTTATCCCTTCTCTTTTAGCTAACAAAAGGGAGACAGCAGGGCAAGCTCTTCTGCAGAAGGCCCAGCTCAGCGATACCAAAGGTTCCTCCAAGGCAGCACCAAAGAGTCCCCAGCAGCAACGCAAGGATCCCAGGTGACTCTCTCTCTCCCACCCACCAATTCTTGCTCCGCCATGCTGGGGCTGTTGCAGCAACGGGGCTCTGTTTCATCCCTCTCACTAGCGGCAGTGAATATCAAAGCACATTAAGGGAAAATATCCGCATACTTACATTCCTTCAAGTATGCAGGAAGTGTATATGCCAGAGCTTTTCAACCTTTTTGATTCCACAGCTCCCTTGACCAACTACATTCTTTCTGCAGCACCCCTGCGGGGCTCAGGAGCCCAGTTATATCTTGCCTGCAGAGCTGGCAGCCCTTCACCACTTTTTGAACACCCTCCCTTGTTGAGTGTTCGCTCAGCCTTCTCTCTTCTCCCCTCTCATTGGGAGTCCTCTGAGCAGCCACTTCTGCAACCCATGGTCTCTGAGTTGCCCAGCCCGCTCCCAAAGAGAGGTGCTTCCTCACACTGCCCCACAGGGGCTTGGGTAGCAGCTCCTGGCCAGCCCCAGAGGCACCATTCGCCTGGGGAGTTTGTAGCCATGGCTGCTGCAACAAACAGCCAATCAAGCCTTTGGGAGGCAGAGATGCGGGAGGGCATCAAAGGAAGGGAAGGAAGGAAAGAGGGACAGAGGCCAGTGTTGCTACAGCACATTGGTTGAAAAGCACTGGCCTATGCATTTTGGGACGCAGGTGGCACTGTGAGTTAAACCACAGAGCCTAGGGCTTGCCGATTAGAAGGTCGGTGGTTTGAATCTCCGTGACGGGGTGAGCTCCTGTTGCTCGGTCCCTGCTCCTGCCAACCTAGCAGTTCGAAAGCACATCAAAATGCAAGTAGATTAATAGGTACCGCTCCAGTGGGAAGGTAAATGGCGTTTCTGTGTGCTGCTCTGGTTCGCCAGAAGCGGCTTAGTCATGCTGGCCACATAACCTGGAAGCTGTACGCCAGCGCCCTCAGCCAATAAAGCGAGATGAGCACCGCAACCCCAGAGTCGGCCATGACTGGACCTAATGGTCAGGCGTCCCTTTACAGTGGTACCTCGCAAGACGAACACCTCGCAAGACGGAAAACCCGCTAGACGAAAGGGTTTTCCGTTTTGGAGGCGCTTCGCAAGACGAATTTCCCTATGGGCTTGCTTCGCAAGACGACAGCCCATAGGGAAATATCCGGGACAGCGGGGAAGCGCAGCGCGTCTTCCCCACTGTCCTCGGACCTCCTCCAAAGCCGGGCGGTGGGGTGGGAACGCCTCCTCCCGCCGCCGCCGGGCTTCGGAACGATGCTCCGAAGCCGGGCAGCGGGGCGGGAACACCTGCCCCCGCCGGCGGGCTTCGGAACGATGCTCCGAAGCCGGGCGGCGGGGCGGGAACACCTTCTGAAGGCGGGCAGGGGGCGAAAGTCTTTGTCCCCCCTGCCTGCCTTCCCAGGGGCTTTTAAATCGCCCCGGACAGCGGAGAAGTCCTCCGCTGTCCCGGGGCGATTTTAAAATGCCGCCCGCCAGCATTTTAAGATCGCCCGGACAGCGGAGAAGTCCTCCGCTGTCCCGGGGTTTTTTAAAATGCTGTGGGTGGGAAGAAAAACCCTTGTCCCGCCCCAGCCTTCAGAAGAGGTCCGGGGACAGACTGTCCCCGGACCTGGTCTGAAGGCGGTTTCCCTAGGAACGCATTAATTGATTTTCAATGCATTCCTATGGGAAACCATGCATCGCAAGACGAAAAACTCGCAAGACGAAGAGACTTGCGGAACGAATTAATTTCGTCTTGCGAGGCACCACTGTACCTTTACCTATGCATTTTGCATTTGCATGCAGGGAGTTTTCAGGATGCAATTGCATTTTAAGACCAGAGGTTTAGAATAGCTGTAAGAAGGCAAGGTCTGTCGTTCAGCTGTGCATTGATGAAATATGCCGCACATTTCATGGAAAATAGCCTTGTGTATGATGAGTGTGTTGTATGTCTCCTCTTCCCCCACCTATTACCGGAACAGAGACCCCCAACAGCTTTTCTACTGAGATAATAGAGTTCTTCTTGCGCAATGTTCTCCACATCTGGTGTAGACAGCTGGGTACATCAATGATTTGACTTTGTATGAGACAGCTTCCTATGTCTTTGTGTTCTCTGCTGCCTGATCCTTTGAACTAGAGATGCCAGGGATTGAACTTTGGCTCTTCCACCAAGCCCCTTATTGCCGTTCACCTGTCTAGACTGTTTCTTCCAGCTTGACCCCTGATCACTTGGAGCTCCGAGATGCAAGGAGTGACACAGAATCCACTGAGAACATGAGTCTGGATGGCTTCCGCACTGTCTCTTCTCCTACAGCTCCTGGCCCCAGGTTTGAAAAGACCAGTTCCGATTCCTATAAGGTGTATATCCCAATTTGTAAGGGAATCTGTGGCTCTCCTAGAGTTGCTGAACCACAACCCTAATAATTTCTGACCATTGACCGTGCTGGCTGGAGCTGATGGTAGCTGGAAGTCCAACAACAATGCTCTCTAAAACTAGTTATTTTCTCCAGCCAGTTGATTCTTACTAATATCCAAAAACACCACTTTTCAGAATGAGCAATCATTTTTATGCCAGCGGTCTGTGACATGATGCAATTCACTTGTTTTCTGTAGTGCCTTTTGAATGTTTGAAAAGAACCATAGGGTGATGGAATCCAGAGGTACCATAGGACAATTCCTGCGCTGCTTGAGCAGTGCTTTCCACCACAGTTAATTTCTTTATTTGCTGAGATGGAGGGTGCACACAGACTGCCATTTATGTGCCCTTCAGCTTTTTCTCACTTGGTTTGCTTGTAGCAAGCTAAACGTAGAGAGATCCATATCAACTTCATGTAAATCTCCTCTGCGATACGACTTGCTATGATAACCTATGAATGTCACTTCTATTTAGTGTACTAGTGGATGGCCTAGATAATGGAGGTTGCATTGTGCTTTTCCCCTATCTGGTTGGATAGCCACCTGCCATGTTCTAGTTGAGATTCCTGCATTGCAGGGGGTTGGACTAGATGGCCCCTGGGGTCCCTTCCAACTCTATGATGCTATGGGAGAGAGCCATCCTTGTTTTAGAATGTGCTGCTGTAGAATAACAGGAGCATTCTAGGCTGTTAAATCTGTTGAGCTCAACTGGGGGAAGAGAGAAGATGAATGGATGAGGTTTGATTAGAGGGAGAGAAAAGGGAGGTAAGTTGGGGGAAACAAAAGCCCTTTTCAGACTTTCCTATACCGAATGCCTGGGGTGGGGGTGGCTTGCTGGGGGTCAGGATATTGCCTGCAGAACCTGTGACTCTGCTTTTGGGGTGGTCCTCAGTGAACTCATGCTGGGAAATAACTTCATGCATGGTGCAGAGAAAGAAAGCAGAGTTTTATTTTCTGCCTCCGGTAATACTACAAATAAAGCATTGACCAGCCTCCTTTCCCATCCTGACCAGCCTTCCAGATATTGTTGGACTACAACTCCCATCAATTCCTGATCTTAGGTGGGGCTGATGAGAGCAGGAGTCCAGAAACATCTGGACAGGTGGGGGAAGGCTGAAACAGACAAAAGGAAAGATCTATTGACCCAATGCACTTCTCAATTTATGGAATTCGTTGCTGCACAACATGTGGCAGCTGGCTAAGGCTTTAAAAGGGGATCGCCTAAATTCATGCAGGTTTACAGTTGTTGCTAAATGGAAGGGTTAGTGGTTTTTCTTCTTCTGTGCCTCAGCTGATCCCATTCTCAGTGTGACTGCAGAAATTTCCAGGCAGACATACTTTTCCATTTCCAGTCCTCGCATATAAGCTTCCTGCTCTTCCTCCCACAAATGTTCCAGGAATTTCTTATTGGTTCTGCTTTGGCTGTGCTATAGAGCAAGAGCACCCTTCAGATAGCAGTTGTGTGATAACATCGAGGAAGCGGAGCAGAGCTACTAATAGAGCAGAACAATGTGCAGATCACTAATTCACTATTATTGCGTTGATGATGCATTGCAGAAAACAACTGCAGAAAACAAGTCTGGAGGATACCCTGTTCAGAGAGATGAATTTCCTTGGTCTGCTCCAGGAAAGATGTTCTTATGATCTCCCTGCTTTTTGTTTCTTTGCAGCCCTCAACAAGAGAGGACAAAAGCTATCAGCCCTTCAGGGTCCAATGCATCCAGCCTGACGCTACCCAGCCGCTTTAGAGAGGCTCTCCCCTCCGATTCAGATGGTGTAGGTTTGCCCTGCTGCTTTGCATGTGGCTTGCTGAAACAACAGGTTTCTTTGCACGTGCTTGGGCACTGTCATATGGCGGCAGGTGTCTTGGGAAATGCAGGACTTTCCCTTTCCAGGGCACCCCAACCTTTTTCACATTGGTCATTGTTGGTTGTATTGATTGGCAGAGTGTAGTATTGGGTGGGCTATCGTAACTCATCTGCACATCTAAAGCTGCTGGACTCAAAAGTACCAAACAGCCTTTGGCGCTTGTCCTAAAGCTTGGGCTGACCAAATGCTTTTGGGAATCAGATTTCCTTATTCTTTCTACCTGCAGACCAGTGTGTGGGATGGTGGTTGTGTGAGGGTCTTGTTTATGTTTTTGTGATGTTGGCGTATTCTTTCCTAGGACGCTCGTTTGGGGATCCATAGTGCAGCTTCAGCTGATGAAAATGAAACCTTGTTCAAGAAGAATCCCAGGAGAGTTCAGAGGCCTTCAGGTAAAAGACCCTTAGATGCAATGTTATGCTGGCCAGGGTGGTGCAGTGGTTAAGCTGCTGTATTTAAACTGGAGAGATCCACGTTCAGATCCTAACTCAGCCATGAACCTTCTTCAAAGGAAGTTTGGACAAGCACCTGTTTGGGACAATCCTCTTGGATTGGGGTGGTGGTGGTGGATAAAGGGTTAGGTTTGGGTAATGGTTCTGTGACCTCTTGGCTCTATCATGCTAAAAGTGGTAGCTCTCTCTTCTCCTGACCTACTTCTGTCACAGAATACACAAAGTCAGTGATTGACCTGCGACCAGAGGAGCCTGTTATTGAAAGTGGGCCTCTAGGAGACAGAAGCAAATCAGTCCCAGGCCTCAACGTTGAAATGGTGAGTCTCCTAAGGGAGCCTTTTTTAGCCTGAGGCCCACATTCCCTCCAGGGGAGCCAGGTGTCAGTGGTAGGTAGGCCCAGAAGCAAAAGTGGGCAGAGCAAAAAAATGTTTATTTTACCTTTATACAGTAGGCTAATTCACCAGAGACCCCCAGAGGACACTGAACATTTTTAAGATGGCACGCCTATGGCAGAACCATGCAGATTTGCCTCCTCCTGTAGGAGGAAGCCCCCCCCCGCCCCCCAGACTGGCTGTACCTGTAGTGCTCACAGGTGATGCTGGTTTAGTGCTCTTAAAGCCAGAACCTGAGATTTTGGTTTTTTCCCCCCTTGGGCATCAGCTTCCATTCCTTCGCTCATGCTGCTGACACTGTTTAGGTAGGAAGGGGGAGGTTTTCCTCCACCTTAAAGGGTGGGGTTTCTTTTCTTCCCCTTGCTGGTGATTCACCTTGTCTCCTGCCTTTTATAAGGCATTTCAGAGATTCCGGTTACAGTCATACCTCATGTTATGTCCACTTCATGTTACGTTCTTTCAGGTTACGTCCTGCGGTGACCCGGAAGTACCGGAAAGGGTTACTTCCGGGTTTCGCCGCTCGCGCATGCACAGACACGCAAAATGAAATCACGCACATGCACAGAAGCGGCGAATTGCAACCCGCGCGTGCGCAGATGCGCCGCTGTGGGTTGCGCTCTTGTCATGTTGTGAATGGGCCTCCGGAACGGATCCTGTTTGCAACCAGAGGTACCACTGTACTGAGGATTCTGCTGGAGTGCAGGAAGGCCTCCAAACAATGCACTCCACTGAAGTGGTGTGGCTTGGGGAGAGGGGGGGTGGCTTGAGATTTTCCACACCAATGTTACAGAAGGTTGTTCCAGAGTCAAATACTGAGAAGCGCTCTCTGCGTCCTGGGGATATTTGATGTAGGGGTAGTATTAGTGGACTTCCTTGAATCTAATATATATATATATATAATTATGGGACATAAAGGGGGAGGCGGTTCCTTAAGCAGGACCAGCCCAATTATAGAGGCAACCCTCACAACCACCCGGGGTGCTGAACTTCCAAGAGCTCCTGCTGTGGCTATGTCAGTATTTTGGTGAAGGAACCTCTGTCTTTGCTTTTGGAGGTGGTGCATAGATGCAGCTTAGCAGCTCATTTGGCTGGGTGCTTTCTCATTTCATATGACACAGTCAAGAGAGCCTTTTGACCTGGGGGCATAAGCACAGCTGTAAAAAGAAGTGATGGTATGCAAAATAAAGATGCACTTAACAGTGGCGTAGCGTGGGTTGTCAGCACCCGGGGCAAGGCAAGTAATTTGCGCCCCCTAACCCGTGGATTTGCGCCCCCTAACCCTAACCCCCAGATGTTGCTCCCGGTGCGGCCGGCCCCCCCTGCACCCCCTACGCCACGCCACTGGCACTTAATAGCTCATAATAAAACAAGACACTGGAGGAGGGCGGGATGAGCTGGGGGACTTTTGAACTTGTCTGGGGCTTCAGATTGAGCCAGCAGTCTTCCCTTTGGGAAGTTGTGCTTATGCTGTTTAGGATGAAGCTCAGCTGTGTGTGTTTTCTTCTCTAGGAAGAGGAAGAGGAGGACATAGACAGCCTGGTAGAGATTCACCGGAGGAGGACAGCCAGATGCAGCATGCGCAGCGGTACATCTTCGGTGGGTCCCGGTACCAATGCCTGTCGCCTAGGACTCTTTTGAAGAAGGGTGGGGAACCTGTGGGACTCCAGCTCCCATCAGCCCCCAGGCAGCATGACAAATGGTCAAGGCTGATGGGAATTGTGGTCCCAAGAGGGTGACATGGGTTCTCCATACTTGGCTTGCAGAGCATAATGTTCCTCCTTCTGCATTCCTATCAAGCCCAAGATATTTATTTATTACAATACATTCTATTTACAAAAAAAAGTCTAAACCATCATCATTACAAGGTGAGGGGAATAGATCGTGGTGGTGAACAGCACAAAACCGACAGTAGATTTTCATTCATAAAGCAAATGCACCGTAACTCAGTGGGTCAGCTTAATATGTCACAGGAAAACTGCCTGATGCTGAGTCCAACCACTGGTCTCTCTTGCACAGTGTTGTCTACTACGCTGGCTGGCAGAAGCTCTCCAGGGTTTCAGACAGATATTCCCAATCCTACCTGGAGATGCATGCAAAGCAGATGCCCTACCACTGAGCTACAGCTCTTCCCCCGTTAGCGCAGCTGGATTAAGATAGGTGATCTCCAGGGTAGGGGGGCTTCTTTGCCTCTGTTGCTGTCAGATAGGACAGTCACTCTTCCTATCCATGCAGGAAGTGGTGGAATTCAATGATGGGATTGAAACTAAAAACGAAAGCTGTGTTGGGACCTTAAGGATGAACAGATTTTTAAAGCAGCATAAACTTTCAAGGATCAGAGGCCTTCTCACCTCCTGAACAAATTATGCTGTGCCAAATTATTATTGTTGTTGTTATTATTATTTATATATCGCCCTTCATCACAAGATCTAAGGGTGGATTATGGGATAAAAACGCAAGGTAAAAACACAAGCAAATAATTAAAACAATAACCCCCCCTCCTAATCTTTTAACTGCCCCGTTGTTTTGCTACAACAGACTGAACGCTGCCCCCACTTTTTGGATGGAAATGTAGGTTGAACATTTTGGTTAAAAACCTTTCGGAGTTGGTTACAGTAGCTGGTCTGCACGTGCAGCAGAATCTCATGGTGACATTGGTTGAATCTGGGCCAGGAAGGCAGAATTCAGTGGATGGTAAACGATGCTGCTTCTTTTCTTTTCTCAGAGCACTTTGGGAAGCATGGTCAGTATCTACAGCGAGGCGGGCGACTTTGGCAATGTCTGTGTTACGGGAGAAATTGCCTTCTCCCTGAGCTATGAGCAGAAGGTGCAGACTCTCTTCATCCACGTGAAGGAGTGTCGCCAGCTGGCCTATGCCGACGAGGCCAAGAAGCGCTCCAACCCGTGAGTGTGCATCATCTTGTGCTGGATGTGTGGGGAGGAGGGACATTGGACTCTCCTGCTTATGTGGGTGAGCTTACACCTAGCAGTAGGACAGGAATAAGTGGTTTGGTTTCCAGCCTGTAGCAACAAATTAAGTGGGTCACTTTGGACATGGTACAGATTAGTAGCTGAGGAAGCTTGACTATAGTTTAGAAGTGTAATTGCAGCATCAGCTGCTCTCCCTCCTAGAGACAGGAGGTAGAAAGCAAAAGCAGACAACCAGTTGTAAACCGTGTGCTTCCTAGATTTATTTGAAAGCTCAGCTATGGGCCAGGTTTGGTTCTAAAGTATGGTGAATGCAAACCATGTGTGTGGTTGTTTTTTTTAATGTGATGCCTGAAATTGAGTTCCGTTGTGTTCACGTGTACTTTTTCATTTGTTGTATAATTTTTAATTTAAGAGGGATCAAAAGCAGGTGTAGAAGCGCTTTGAACGAATGGACACACATTTTAATCAAACACTCTTTTAGCATGGTTAAATGTGGGCTGCTTTTGGGACAAAATTGCAGTGCTGTGCTTCCAAGACAGACTAGTTATGCGAGAGGAAGTGTGTACAGCACCCTCAAATGCATTTTTTTTGATAAAGGCACTGTATTATATTTTAAAATATGCCAATTTGCATTTATGGATTTATCACTTTTTTATCCTGCCATTCCTCCAAGGGCAGCTAACAGTGTTCTCTCCTTCTTCTCCAGCCCTTGCCCCATTTTTAGCAAAATAGTTTACGCTGAGATGGTGAGTGATTCAAGGCCACCTGGTGGTTTTCATGACTGAGGCTGCTGGGGTCTTATCTCTGGTTTCCCCAGTTTTAGCCCAGTGCACTACATTAAGAGTAATCACGAGGAGGGCTGCAATCTGTAGTTGAAGTCTTTCACACACCAGCGTGAACCATCTAAAAATGTGGGGTTTTGAGGGGTGGGGGTGGCCCTCAGCAAATAGTTGTTTTTTGTAAGGACTCACTGTGTGGATACATCCCACCTCTCAGCACACGAATGCAATTGCACGGCCACTTTATCCAAAACTGCCTGCTTCGCCAGTCTCATCACCATTAAACAGAGGTTGGTGGGACCATGGAAGGAAAGGGAGATAACTGGGCAAGGTGTAAATCTACATGTTTTGTCTCTCGCAGGTATGTGAAGACATACCTCCTCCCGGACAAATCCCGCTCAGGGAAGCGGAAAACCACCATCAAACGGAACACCGTCAACCCACTGTACAACGAGCTGCTCAAGGTGTCTGAGAGTTGTGGGCAGGGGGCTAGCCAGGCTTGTGTAGGTTGTGGTCCTCTGTGGAAGCTATCCTTGCTAAATACGCACCCTCTCTTTTTCGTTTTCTTGCAGTATGAGATCAGCAAGGCCCTCCTGCTGACGAGGACCTTGCAGTTCTCTGTCTGGCACCACGACCGTTTTGGCCGGAACACTTTCTTGGGAGAGGTGGAGGTCCCGATGGACACCTGGAACTTTGAAAGCCCATTGGAGGAGTGCCTCCCCCTGCATGGCAAGGTTTGCCCCACCCCACTGCTTGCTTCCGTGGTCCCCCCGCCATGTAGATTCAGCTGAAACAGGTTTCTTGGGAGCTCCAGGAAGTCTTGCTAAACTCGGTTCTCAAGCTTCTAGTTCTAGGTCGTTGCCTCTGTGTTCAGCTGCGGTTTTGGTTTAAATAACAAACAGGGAATCTTGCTTGCCCCCAGTTTTGTTGTAATTCCAGTTGCAGGTGAAGATCTCTCCCATTTTCGCACATTTTCAATCATTTTAATTGCTTCTTTTCTCAATATTTTAATTCTTTGAAGCCGCAGCAGAATTTTTTTGGCCCAGGGATTGCTCTATAATGTTCTTGGTTCGATTACTTTTTAAAATATGTTTTGTTTGTTCTCTTTGCAAGCTGTCCTGAGAATGCCAGTTTTGACACTGAAAGGGTGGAGGCAATTATGCATTCTTTGAGCCACTCCTCCCTGCCTATATATATATATATATATATATATATATATATATGCTTTCGTAGATTTTCACGGGTACAGGAATGCAGGTTTTGGTGTCTTCGGGTGTCTTCCCGTGTAAGAGTCGGGGTGTCTGGGCGACGTTTCGACGAGGTCTCACTCGTCATCTTCAGGCTGGTGCTTTCGGCTTCTTGTTAGAAGCCGAAAGCACCAGCCTGAAGATGACGAGTGAGACCTCGTCGAAACGTCGCCCAGACACCCCGACTCTTACACGGGAAGACACCCGAAGACACCAAAACCTGCATATATATATATATATATATATATGCTTTCGTAGATTTTCACGGGTACAGGAATGCAGGTTTTGGTGTCTTCGGGTGTATTCCCGTGTAAGAGTTGGGGTGTCTGGGCGACGTTTCGACGAGGTCTCACTCGTCATCTTCAGGCTGGTGCTTTCGGCTTCTTGTTACTGGAACAGAGCAGGATCTTAGTGTTTGAGTTCCTATAAATACTGTTGAGGGGGTGTGGTGTATAGCCTCCAACGTTCTGGGCAGAGAGGAAGTTCCTAGATTAGTGTGCCTTTTCTTCTTTTGTTCCTTAATTACTTGAGGGATATCTTGAGTGATTTCATGAGTGATATTCTGAATACCACTTAGGTGGGTCATTAAGTGTGGATTAGTTGCTAAAGCTTTCGTGTCTTGACCTCTTGAGCTTGTGAAGAGTTTTTCGAAGATGGCTGTGCTGCATTTAGTTGTGCTCTGGCTTGGCTTCGTGTATAGGGGCGAGCTGTGGTTTTGTGCCCTGTGCCAGCCAGATCTGTGTAGGGATTGCAGGGGGGTGCAGCATCCGGAGGTGCCACTATAGTTTGGCTACTGGATGGAGTTTGTAATTTATCTGTGGAGAGGGTCTGGGTTTGGGTCTGGTGTGGTTGATTGGTGACGGCGTTCTGTGTGCCTCTGGTTCTGGTGTCGGTTTTTGTGGGGAGGGCTAATTTCCAGATGTCTGGCAGGCGGGACGTGTCGTCACGCTTGTTCATGTTGTGAACATGAACAAGCGTGACGACACGTCCCGCCTGCCAGACATCTGGAAATTAGCCCTCCCCACAAAAACCGACACCAGAACCAGAGGCACACAGAACGCCGTCACCAATCAACCACACCAGACCCAAACCCAGACCCTCTCCACAGATAAATTACAAACTCCATCCAGTAGCCAAACTATAGTGGCACCTCCGGATGCTGCACCCCCCTGCAATCCCTACACAGATCTGGCTGGCACAGGGCACAAAACCACAGCTCGCCCCTATACACGAAGCCAAGCCAGAGCACAACTAAATGCAGCACAGCCATCTTCGAAAAACTCTTCACAAGCTCAAGAGGTCAAGACACGAAAGCTTTAGCAACTAATCCACACTTAATGACCCACCTAAGTGGTATTCAGAATATCACTCATGAAATCACTCAAGATATCCCTCAAGTAATTAAGGAACAAAAGAAGAAAAGGCACACTAATCTAGGAACTTCCTCTCTGCCCAGAACGTTGGAGGCTATACACCACACCCCCTCAACAGTATTTATAGGAACTCAAACACTAAGATCCTGCTCTGTTCCAGTAACAAGAAGCCGAAAGCACCAGCCTGAAGATGACGAGTGAGACCTCGTCGAAACGTCGCCCAGACACCCCAACTCTTACACGGGAATACACCCGAAGACACCAAAACCTGCATATATATATATATATATATCCTAATTTATTCTCCTTCACAGCCACTTTAGAAAACCCCCCACCCAATCTGTAGAACCTGCCTCAGAATAGCCCCCTCCTCCATATCTTACACAGAGCCATCTCAGTGTCATCTCCTTGCATCAGTAAATCCTGCAGGAATCTGATTGGTTGTACAACCCTTTTATTAATGATGTGCTAATATTTATCATTGCCCATTCCTGTCCTAGAATGCTGCAGACTCATCTGCTTCTCCTCAATACAAAGGCGAATTGGTGGTTTCTTTGAAGTTCATTCCACCTGCTAAGCATGCCAATGCAGGAAACGGAAGAAAAGGTGAAGATTCAGTGTAACGCAACCAGTTTTCCCCTCTGAATGCAACAGAAACCATACACGGGGCAGCTGTCTGGTTTTTCTCTTTATTCATATCCAAACCTTTCCTCAACTCCATAAGGTCTAGAAACTTGACTTAAATTCTGCTAACAATCGGCTTTTCCGGTTCTGTGTGGTTGGTAGGGTGGCTTTCATACCACCCTGGTTAGAGGAAGCTTTCGGACTGGGGAACTCCTGCCGTTCATGCTCATCACAGGGGTCTCTTTGTTAGGCAAAAAGGAAGAGAGCGGTGAACTTCAGGTCTGGATCAAAGAGGCCAAGAACTTGACAGCAGCCAAATCTGGAGGGACATCTGACAGCTTTGTCAAGGGGTGAGCAAATGGGAGCTTGCTAAATCTGTGTGGTGGGAGGAAAGGAGGCTGTAGACTGAGGGTTTACAGTTAATTGATGCCCTGCCCAGGTACCACAGGGGTTGTGTGTGCATCTGATTATAGAAATAATTATTTTGCATTTCATGTAGTATCTTGCACAGCAATATGAAACAAGTGTGCTTGGCTCTGGGCAGCAATTGATTTGGGGCTGTGCAAATCCTTCTGAGTTTTAAAAGGGGCTGGATCTGATTCTTATAGAAGAGGAGCACTTTGACTTTGAACTATGCATACGGCGCATAGTTCTGCTTTTACAGGTCACAGGAAAAGCGCTCGCAGGGTGCCCTCTTGTGGCTGCTGAGAATTCTCTCCGCAGCTTCTTAAGCACAAGAAATTTGCAGAGAGATCTTCAAAAGATGCTGAGTTTTCTACCCCCCCCCCCGGCCCCAAGCTATCAATTTCTGCAAGTCCTGGTTGCAGGAGCCTCTTTAATAAGAGAGAGGCATTTCCCCCTTCCTGGTCCACAGGTATTTGCTCCCTCTGAGGAACAAGGCCACTAAAAGGAAGACACCAGTTGTGAAGAAGAGCCTGAACCCCCACTACAACCACACCTTGGTCTACAACAACATCAGTCCTGAAGAGCTGCCACACATCTGCCTGGAGCTTACTGTGTGGGACCGGGAGCCCCTTTCCAGCAACGATTTCTTGGGAGGAGTCCGACTTGGAGTTGGGAATGGTGAGGAATCTTCTTAGGGCATGCATGTGCGTGCTCATGGGTGCACCTGTCCCATCAATGGAGATTATCTTTTTTAGCTGGATTATTCCTCCCACTTGCTCAAAAAATGGGACCGTGCCAATCACTGCGGACAATTAAGCTTCCACTTAAGCTAGAGGCACTCCTGAACCCTAGCTCCCAGCTCGTCTAGCCTCCTTTGCAGCAGTAGGGTTCTTCTAGGGCAGAGTTCCCCAAATTTGGGACTCCAGCTGTTGTTGTTTTTAACCACAACTCCCATCATCCCTAGCTAGCAGGGTCAGTGGTCAGGGATGATGGGAACTGCAGTCCAAAAACAGCTGCAGACCCAAGTTTGGGAAACCCTGTTCTAGGGGAAAGACCATAGTTCAGTGGTTGGCACACCGCTTTGCATGCAGAAGGTCCCAAGTACCATGCCTAACTTCTCCTTTATTAAAGGGCTGAGAAAGGTTCCCTGCCTGAATGCTTGGAGAGCGTTCTTTATTTCAAATGGTATTGCCTTCTGTTCTGTGTACAGGGGAAAGGGTCACTGAAATAAAGTTGTGGAGCTGGAGGCTGTGGAATTTATCCACTGTGCAGTTTTGATTCCTGGATGAAATACCACCACCTGCCTTGCATATAGAAGATCCCAGTTTCAGTCCCTGGACTCTCCTGATAGGGCTAGGAATGTCCTCTGCGTGAAACCCTGGAGAAACGCTGGCAGGCAATGTAGACATGACTGAGCTAGATGGACCTGATGGGCTGACTCTGCATAAGTCAGCTTCCTGCATTCCTAAGTTCTCGCTCCTTCATTCTCCTTTATGAGGCCCGCTCTTTTCAGCCATTGTTTTCCATCCATGGCTCCAGTCAGTTTTATGTTAGCTGACGGGCTGCTTTTCCACAGTGAACTCAACACCTGAATCTGATCCCAATAAAACGTTTAACTTAATTATCAAAAATGCATAACGTATGCTTGTTACAGAACACTTCAACCCAAGTCAGACAAAATAAACACTTCAGTAAATGTAGCATCCACTAAACATTACAATAAAATAACCTAAATCTCGATACATAACAAGCAGAGAGCTAAATTCGAAGTTGATGGGCCAAAAAGTAGATATGAGAAAATAAATATGCACAACTAGTACTTGTCTTGCTGCCCTCCCAAGGGGCCACAGCAGGGCACGGGTGGGTCTTCATAGCGGGCTCCCTCATTTCTGGCCATTTCTCTTTCTCTCTACAGACATCCACAGTGTCCATATTAAAGCACTCTTACACAATTTTAAACAGTCATAGCCCCCCCCCCCGCCGCAATGAATCCTGGCAACTGTAGTTTGTTAATGGTACTGGCTTTGCAGAGCTACAGTTCCCAGCACCCTTAACAAGGTACAGGTCCCAGGACCCTCCATGACTGTTAGAAATGTTATATGATGGCTTTAAGTGGTGTGGATATGATGCAATCTCTCTCGTTTTACTATGAAAATTTGTATTGAAACAGACTTGAGAAACAGGCAACGGAAGGGAAGAATGCCACATGTCATTAAAACAAGAGGACCCACAGTTTATCTGAGGACAGCTCTATTAAGCAAAATCCAGTTCTTTGTGAGGGAGTGTTACTTGAGTAGACGACATTTGGGGATGGAGGTGTGACACATGGTGATTTTAGCCTTTTCAGTGCTGAAGACAGAATACGGCTGGGCACTCAAATAAAACATCAGGTTTAGCAACGCCTTCACAGATTTTATAGCTCATCCTGGCCTAGTGAACTCCTGGTGCACAGCTTATGCCCATGTTGGGTGTTACACATGTTCATTCTAGTGGGTTAAAAAAAAAAGTATATAAACATTACACAGATATGATTTACCTGTCCTGTGACTTTTTTTGGAGGGGAGGTGGGAATAACTAATGGGAATAGCACCTGCTTTGCTTTCAGTCCCTGGCATCTCCAGCTAAAATTAATTTGGTAGCAGGTGAAAGGTGAGGAAAGACCATTGCCTGACTGCCTGGAGAGCTGCTGCCTGCCAGAGTAGACAATACAAGTCTAGATGGGCAGGGCCTGATCTGCAACGAGAAACATGCTCTTGGGACTCCCATTATTCCCAGCCAGCATAGCCAGTGGGGGCAGGGTTGATGGGAGCTGTAGCCCGGGCAGCACCCGGAGGGCCACAGGTTCCCCCCACTCCTGCTCTGTGACTTTGCTAGGGATACTTGGATAACCAAATCAGTTCCATCAGTTGGCCAGGATGGTGAAAATGGACCTTGGCTATTTTGTGCACTCGGCTGACCTCGCCCTTTTTTCTTTCAACTACTTGTCTCTTCAGGGATGAGCAATGGCCAACTGGTGGACTGGATGGATTCTACCGGAGAGGAGATTAGTCTGTGGCAGAAGATGCGCAAGTACCCCGGATCGTGGGCAGAGGGAACCCTTCCCCTTCGCCCCACCATGGCCAGGGCAAGACCATAACTTTGTTCCAGCTGGCTTTTGAGATGGGGCACAGGAGGCAAATGATGGCCAGGTTCACTGCACTAGAGAGTTTATGGGATGCAGCAGCAAGACTTCCTGGCTTTGTACCACGTGTAGCAATAGAACTAACTTTTTGAAATGGCCCATGAAGCTGTTCAGGAGGAAAGTTCTTGGCAGTCTGTTCCAAGGATCTTTTGTCTTACGACCAACTTTATTGGGATTGTTTTCTGTGCAGACCCTTTCGGGGGGGGGGGTGCCCTGCCAAAGTGCCTTTTTAAAATGCCTTATTTTTCCTTATTTTCTTTATCCCTCAAACTCCCTTTCCTATTTTTCTTTTTTTCCCTGAAGCCTTCTGCAACATACTGCATCCTGTTCTTGATTTTAAATGTTAACACCTTCTGTTCTGTTCTGTGCACAGCAGAAAGGGTCACTGAAATAAAGTTTGGGTGTATGAAGCTGGAAGCTGTATAATTTAAATATCTACTTTTTATTCCTGTATTAGCAGGAGATGAAGACATGGTGCTCAATAATATGGACAGAAAGGATGGGGAGGAGGAGATGCAGTTCAAGTAATGACCAGCCTGCTGTTCCATTCACTCTGGCTTTCCCCCATTCAGTGATGAGGGTATGGCAGCATGGTGGAATGCATATTTGGGGGAGAGGCGTAACTTGATGGCAGAGCATCTGCCTTCCAAACAGAAGGTCCCATGTTCAGTCCCAGCATCTCCAGGAAAAGTTGTGAGATACATACTCCATTATCTAAAAACCTAGAGAGCTGCTGCCAGACAGTGTAGACCAGGCATGGCCAAACTTGGCCCTCCAGCTGTTTAGGGACTACAACTCCCATCATCCCTAGCTAACAGGACCAGTGGTCAGGGATGATGGGAATTGTAGAGAATAAATTTGTTCCATCTTCTGTGTAACAGCCCTTCAGATTCTTGAAGGTGGAATATTAAGAAGAAATTAGAAAAGAACCCTTTTGCTTGTTATAGAGAGTCTTTTGTTTGGGGGCAGGTTGTGTGTGTGTGTGTGTGTGTGTGTGTGTGTGTGTGTGTGTGTGTATGGAAGAACATTCAGCTATGTGAGCCTTTTACCCCTAGCTTGGAAAGGTTAGAATCCAGAGCGCATATTTATCACCACAGTGGGAACTAGGACTAGAAGATCTACACTGCTTCATGAGAAGTCCTGAGAACAGGAGAACAGATAATGCAGTTTAAATTTTGTGCAGGGGGTTTGGGTATTTCTTTAATGCTCCCCATAATAACCACCCTCTCTGTTGGGAAACCAGCATAGCCAGGAGGTAGCCTAGTACCTTTGCCTTGATGCTCTCTGAGCAGACCAAGTCAATGGGACTCCAATACTAAGCTGATCACTGGCTGAATGTGCCTAGCAATTATTGGTATATAAACATGGTAGAGCACTATGGTGGTACAGGGGGAGTGGAGACCCACTGGTGATACAGGACCATGTCTCCCCCCCCCATTGATTTGAGCATCACACAGCCCATTATTTTAAGGCTGATGGGGCTCAGGTATTCCAGGGCAGCCTTTGCCAACCTGGTCCTCCCCAGAGATGCTTTTTGGACTGCTTCTCCCACCAGCACCAACCCAGCTGTGGGAGTCCATAAGTAGCAAAATACCTCTTTAGAAAGTACTACCTTTTGGCACGTTTTCTGTTCCTCAGCTGTAAAACATGGGCGGGGTTCCGCTAAATAAAAAAAGGTTTATATTCATTCCGCCTGCTGTAGAGGTGCCAAATTCCTAGGCGTTCCAACCCGTATGCTTTTAATTCTCAGTATATTAACTGCTGCACTGCACTGACTAAAAGGAGATAAGGAGTGAGCCGAAACATGTATACTCTTTAAAGAAGAGAAGGTGCCTTCCACTTAATGTAGCTGTAACCAGAGCAGGACCTTCTCCACATGGAATGCTGGTTTGCTCTTGGAAAAAGAGAGAAGAGCTCTGATTCTGGGCTATCCTCTGGTGACTTGTCTCTGGTTGTAATACCTTTACTTACACACACACACACACACACACACACACACACACACACACTGTGGAATGTACTTCTTGTCTAGAAAAGGGTAGGCACAAAATAAAAGACACCCTCCTGGATAATCCCTACAGGAATAGTTATGATTATTTCCCCTTTCTTAATGTGGCTGTGACCCGGGGCGCTGCAGGTTCTGCTGTCCTTGTTGGTTCTTCAACTTCAGCAATTTCCTCCCTTCTGTTTCACCTCCAGTTCAATGCTGAAAGGGAAGACCTGGCTCTCCCTTAGCAGGCAGGGCATGTGAGAGGTCAAAAGGTGTCCACTGTGACTCCTGTGGATGGAGCAGCCCATTATCACTCGCATGTGTCCCTGTTCTGTTCCCTCTGGAGCACTTCGTGGTTGCTCAGCAGGTAGGTATCCACAAAGGAAAAGAGCTCGTCCGGTGTCAGAGGCTGGATGTAGCGCTCGCGGTCCACGCCTTCTTTGTCGACCAGCACGACGTTGAAGCGGGAGCGGGTGATATGCATGAACTGCCTATAGAAACAGAAGGTTGGCTGATTGCCCGTTTGCTGGAGACCCTAAGAGCTCATGGAGTAGTGGTTTTAGAGCAGGAATGGGAACTGCTTTTGCCCAGAGGGCCAGATCCACAATTAGCTAACCCTCCATCGGCCACATGCAGTTGCAGCTGCTCACCTGTCAGGTCACCTGACCCTTTATTCCGCCAAGCCTTTCCCATGAGATGTAGGAAACACCAAGCCTCAGCTCTTTTAAGTGTGCTCCAAACCTTCCTTTGCAGTAGCTTGAATTTTCCTGCTCCTGACACCATGTGATGACAAATAAGGGCAAGGCCATACCCAGCTTCCCCATATCTAGAGGCCCTGGGGAGCCAGCATGTAACTTGAGTGCTTGCACTGATTGACTGCTTATGTGTTACCAGGCCAGGTTCAATGTTTTTGCATTATTTTATAAGGCCATTGGGAGCAGGATAACTCTAGGACTGTCTGAGCCCTTCAATCCCTACCTGATCACTGCAATCTTTGGGGGAGTCTCTGTTGCTGGCTTCCCCATGGCTCACGACTACTAGAAGCCACCAGTTGCTAGTTTGCTACTGGCTTGCTGTTCCACTGCAACTAAAGCCAGGGTATCTATCCGCATCATGGAGTGAGTCAGTGAATACAACAGGGTCAGAACTGGAGCAATATAGGCAAAGGGGAATACGTCTCGAGGTCCACCACATTTTATTCCAGACGCCAGTTCACTGAGATGAATGAAGGATCTGGTGTCATCTTCACAGCAACAGATCAAAGCTCCACTTAGTCCACCATCTTATTTCCAATAGCGGACACCCAAATGCTTCTTGCAATTTTACAAGCAGGACATGAAGACAATAACAGCCCTTTAATTGTTCCACAGCTACTGTTGCTGAACCTGGAAGATGCACGTAGCCATATTGGCTTGTACGATATCATACGATACCTTTATTGTCATTGTCCCATACAGACAACGAAATTGAAAATCTACATATAACATTCAAAACCCAACAAGCCTGCTATCCCAGCTATCCGAACCTGGTTAGCCCCGTAAAAACTCTGATACCCCATTTTTTAAATACAATATACCCCCATACAGACTCCTTACAATGTGTTTAAAACAAAAATTGCTTTTGGGTAGAAACTGTTTCTCAGGCAGCTAGTCCTAGTCTTTATAACCCTGTACCTTCTTCCAGAAGGCAGAAGCTGAAAGAAACCATTTCCAGGGTGCACACTATCCTATGCTTTATCTCTGCAGCTTTCTTATGGCACCTGGAAGCATAGATTTGATCCAAGGTGGGAAGAATGCACCCAATTATTCTCTCCACAGTCTTTATAACCCTGGACAGCATTGTTTTTTCCCTGACCGTGCAGCTCGCAAACCACACACACAGATCTTAAGTTAATACACTCACTGATAGTTGGCTTTAAAGACTGTCAAATTCTAAGTGGTCACCACCACATTTTGTGGTAGCTGAGCTGCTCAAATTAAAAATTACAAATGTTGAAAAAATAGATCCCCTCTTCTTTTTGTTTTGCCTTATCATGCACACTCTTCTCTTTGTAACATCCCAGCAAGTGGTCGCCCAAGGCCAGTAACATTCGTCACTGAGCAGGGATTTGAACCTGAACCTCTGCCAGCCACTCTGCACCACTAACCTGAGCCCTTCAATGATGTTCTCTGAGAGTCGGTGCTCACGGATCCTCCCCACCTCGTGAGGCGGCAGCCCCACCAGCTCAATGACGGTGATGTGGCGCAAGTCCAGCCCACATGTGGCTTGCTGCAGTGAAGAGAGAAGCAAATGGTTGGAGGAACCCTGTAGCTGGAGAAGGGAAGGAAGGGTGTGAGTCCTAGGATGGAAACTCAAGAGGAAGGGCTTACCTGCAGCATGCTGTTCTGCATCTTATAGTAGCGGTCAGAAGGATCAGGAGCAGAGATGATGAGCAGCCGGCGCTTTTCATAGAACTGGTCCAGAAGGCCGGCAGCAGAGTTCACATCCACATTGATCTGCATGGCTAACAGTAGCATGAGAAGACACAGGGTTTTAGCATGGCTGCAGTTACATGCTAGATGGGTAGCAATATGAAGAATGGAGAGAAGTAATAGCGGCAACAGGGCCACCTGCCACACTGTAGGAATGGGTACTGACGAACATATCTGAGTGTCCCCCCCCCCAAATGCCTCCTTTCTGCCATCACCGCTATTACTTTTCTGGGGAGTGGAGCCAGATTACTAACCTTGCTCACACAATAGGTCAAGTGAACCTGTTGGACTCCAACTCACCTGGGTCCCAATCAGTATAGCTAGTAAGGGCTGATGGGAGTTGTAGTTCAATAGCATTTGGAGGGCCATAGTTTCCTTGCCCCCACTCCTTTGCTAGGGATATCATCTCAGATACCCAAATTGGTTCACATGGTTGGTCACAATGGTGCAAATGGATCTTGTCTACACTTTGTGCTCTCAGCTGAGCACACACACTTTCACTTCCAGTCCCCTCTCTTCAGGAACACTAAGGGGCGTTGCCCTACAGCTAGTGAAAAGATTTGGTTCCTTGTAATCAGCGGGTGACGCTGTGGGTTAAACCACAGAGCCTAGGACTTGCCGATCAGAAGATCGTGGTTCGAATCCCCACGATGGGGTGAGCTCCCGTTGCTCGCTCCCTGCTCCTGCCAACCTAGCAGTCTGAAAGCACGTCAAAGTGCAAGTAGATAAATAGGTACTGCTCCGGCGGGAAGGTAAACGGTGTTTCCATGTGCTGCTCTGGTTCGCCAGAAGCGGCTTAGTCATGCTGGCCACATGACCTGGAAGCGCTACACCGGCTCCCTCGGCCAATAAAGCGAGATGAGCGCAACAACCCCAGAGTCAGTCACGATTGGACCTAATGGTCAGGGGTCCCTTTACCTTTACCTTAATCACTGCTCTTAAGCTGGCAATGCAACAATATGCTCAGAAGGACCATGGTAGGGGAAGATGTTATTCATCACTGCCCCAACAGCCATTTCTTCCAGGTTCTAAGTTGAGGATGAGGAAACACCGGTCCTCCAGCTATTGGACTCCAGTTCACATCAGCCCTAGCCGTAATAGTCAATGGTCAGGGATGATTGGAGTTGGAGTCCAGGAACATTTGATGGAGCACAGGTTCCTCTTCCATGTTCTAACAATGCTGAAATGGGGTTTCCAGTTCCAGAATTAGAGACTTGGGGCATTGGAAGGACCCCAAGGATCATCTAGTCCAACCCCCTGCAATGCAGGAATTTGCAGCCATCCTATATGGGGATCAAACCTGCAACCGTGGCATTATCAGCACCACGCTCTAACCAAGTGAGCTATCTGAACCAGAGCCCAAAGTCCACCACTGCTGTTTCCTTCAACATCTATAATTTCTGCCATCAGAACAGTAAAATTTTCATAACACTTGTAAAGAACTCCAGATCATATATCTATAGGGCCAGGAAAAAAACATTCAATAGATTCTCGCCCCTTTTTTCTTTTTTGGTGTCAAATACAATGTCCCAGTGCCAATAACAGCAAAAATATGTAGAAAAGAATAAGAAACTGGAATTATAGTATCAAAATAACCACTTCTGAGGTTTTCTGCAACCAAGCAGTAAATTTTCCATATATGATTTGGATAATCACCAATCACACACCAACATATCCAGCAGTGTGAGATGACATTGAATTGCCTCTGGCTCTAAGGTTTCCTTGGGTGCAAGGCCCTGTCTAGACATGTCATGACTCCTGATTGCGCAGAGGTTTCAAGTGTATTCAGTTGCATGTGCTTAGAAGCCCCATTCAGATGTTTAGCAGTGGAACCACGAAGGAGCATTGAGATCTGGAATAGCCTGTGTGCCCTGAATCGTCTCCTTGTTTCCATTTCTCAATTCAAAACAAGAACTGAATGGATACCGCACTGTGAATGTTGTAGCAATGATTTCAGGTCTGATTTATGTCATAAAAGTGCAGTGGAGGAGAAGCTTCACTCCGTGTAACCTTAGGCAGGATTTTCGAGAATGTTTGGACCTCAAAGAACCTGATACTTAAGCATCTTCAATCCCCATGTAGGGCTAACACTAGGAAGTGGGATATACATTTAAAACTAAGAGATGCCAATGAGATCAGAGCTCCCTGTATTTTATTTCCCATTTTCTCATTTAACAGCATTCAACAGTGGATATAAATCTACACAAATTGAATAATATTTTCTGTGACTTCTTCCCCTTCTGCAGTTTCTTATTTTTCTGTCATTTTCTTACTGCATATCTTAATTTATCCTTTTTAAAAAACAAATTTATCCTTTATAATTCCTTTAAATTTCTTCCTGCTCATGTTTAGATTAATCCTGCTAATGTTTTTAACTGTTTACAATTTGTTTTCACATATTTAACAAATCCCCCCCCCCCATTCTATCACAAAAGGTCTATCATCTTGATCTGCTGGTTAGTTTTGCCATCTCTGCATATTCCATCAGTTTTAATTGCCAATCGTCTCTTTGCCGGGGGGGGGCTGTTCCTCTTTCCAATTTTGGGCATATATCATTCGGGTAGTCACGGTTGCATACATAAATATGTGAGATCACAGTGATGCTTCTAGCATGACATCACTGCTCTGAGCTCCAACTGACATAATCTCAGTTGCTGTTTCTAATTTCTATCAGCAGTTGGATCAGCTGGGAAATAACTGAATTGCAGAGAGCATTCTTAGGTTCATTGTTAGTTTAGCCAGGCATTGTATTTACCAACAGGGTTAACGGTTGTTTCATCTATCTATCTATCTATCTATCTATCTATCTATCTATCTATCTATCTATCTATCTATCTATCATCTCTCTCTCTCTCTCTCTCTCTCTCTCTCTCTCCACAGCATTTTTGATTGTCTATTAGCAACTTTAAAAGGTAAAAGGTAAAGGACCCCTGACAGTTAAGTCCAGTCGCAAATGACTCTGGGGTTGCAGTGCTCATCTCGCTTTACAGGCTGAGGGAGCCAGCGTCTGTCCACAGACAGTTTTTCCGGGTCATATAGCCAACATGACTAAGCCGCTTCTGGTGAAACCAGAGCAGCGCACAGAAATGCCATTTACCTTCCCGCCGGAGCGGTACCTATTTATCTACTTGCACTTTGACGTGCTTTCGAACTGCTAGGTTGGCAGGAGCACGGACCAAGCAACGGGAGCTCATCCCATCGCCAGGATTCAAACTGCTGACCTTCTGATCAGCAAGCCCAAGAGGCTTAGTGGTTTAGACCACAGCGCCACCCGCATCCCCTATTAGTATGTTAGGGAGTTATTTCTTATAGGTTTTCTGCATAGATGTTAAGTAAATGCATTTAGGGAAATTTGGATTCTCAGCCCATCTTACACACACAAAACCTGCCCGCTAAGCCTTTTGTATCTTCCTTGACATTTCTCCCTTTCTGGGGATGCCCCTGGAATGCTTGCTGATGTTTGTGTCCTGCTTGCTGGTCAGAAAACACCCCCAAGACACACAAATAATGTCCAGCCTTCAACAACTCTTGCTTGGACATCTACGGCCAGCAAGCCAGGCAATAGTCCTGCCTACTAGTTGCAGAGTGTTTGTGTGTGTGTGTGTGTGTGTGTGTGTGTGTGTGTGTGTGCGTGCCTTCCACGCACTTGTAGCAGGAATGAGGCAAATACATTTAAAACAAATACTTGCGTTAACTGCCTAAGATCACAGTGATGCAAAACAATACTCTGAGCTGAAGCTGATGTCACGAATCAGTGGCTGGTCTGCTGTGTTTGTTTCTAACTGAGCTGTAGGTGGAGTTGGAGAGAGTTTTTGGAGCTGGCTAATTTTGAAACAATTGCCTGCTTTGTCTGTAAATACAATGCCTAGCTACAGGGACGCGGGTGGCGCTGTGGGTTAAAGCCTCAGCGCCTAGGGCTTGCCGATCGAAAGGTCGGCGGTTCGAATCCCCGCGGCGGGGTGCGCTCCCGCTGCTTGGTCCCAGCGCCTGCCAACCTAGCAGTTCGAAAGCACCCCCGGGTGCAAGTAGATAAATAGGGACCGCTTACTGGCGGGAAGGTAAACGGCGTTCCGTGTGCTGCGCTGGCTCGCCAGATGCAGCTTTGTCACGCTGGCCACGTGACCCGGAAGTGTCTCCGGACAGCGTTGGCCCCCGGCCTCTTGAGTGAGATGGGCGCACAAACCCCAGAGTCTGTCAAGACTGGCCCGTTCGGGCAGGGGTACCTTTACCTTTACCTTTACAATGCCTAGCTAATCTAACAATGGACCCAAAAATGCTCTCTGCAATCTGGCTTCTCCCCAACTGACGCAGCTGCTGTTAGAAATGGAAAACAATAACCGAGATGATGTCAGTTGGAGCTCAGGGCAGTGATGTCATGGTGGAAGCATCACTGTGATCTCAGAGGCATTAGTTTTAAAGGTATATCCTGCTTTCCCCTCAGCAGCAACCTGTGAGGCTGCTTATAAGCTTGCATCCAGTTAAGTTCTACTCGAGAGCAGACCCCTTTTAAATCAACAGACCTACGTTAAATCATGCCTATTCATTTCAAAGGGTGTACTCTGAGTAGAACTGATTTTGGGTACAACTGTTGCCCTTTACCCTAGTTCTTCTGCCCTCAACCCCAACACACACTTACGAATGCACGTGGGCTGAGAGCCAGACCACTGGCGGCTGGACTGACAGACCCTCAAGGGGGCACCCTGGCGTTCATAGCCTCCATCACAGTGGTACTCGCAGGTAGCTCCGTAGTTGTTCCCTGCTGAGGTGCAGCTGACATAACCGTGCTCTGGTGGTTTTAGAACAGGACAGCGACTCACTGTGGAAGGGAAGGTTAGGAATCAGAACCCAAAGTCTTTCTTGCCTCCAACACAACACAGGCCACATGCACACTTGTGCATTTAAACTACTGTGGCGCCACTTTGACAGGCATGACACCCCCCTAGGGTACCCTAGGGACTAATCTGTTAAAAGTGCTGAGTGTTGTTATGAAACTCCTAATCCTCTCAGAACTACAATTATTAGAGTGGTTTAACCACCTGTTCCCAAGGAACTGGGAACAATCTAAAGTTATCCCACAAAGGAGTGGATTCTAGAAGAGGTAGTCTGGCGACAGAAGCTTAGAACTCCTCAGGCTGCTCCCAAGCTTGCTTATTCAGAACTATCCAAGGTCCTGCAACTCTGCCTTGCCCCATTCCCCATCAGACCTGGCTTCGGATCAGAACATGGCATTTGTAGCAAGTAACAAAATGTCTTGGTCTGGCCTTGGTGCCAAACCACATGCTATTTTAAATGAATGGTTTGAGCTTGTATCTTCCAACCTCCTGGCAGGAGTCATGGAGGAATGGGGCTGGATGGGGAGTTGATGCGGATTGGAACTGCTCTTGCCAAAAATACTCCACCTCCACCTGCCAAGCTGCTATTCTCTCCAACTGGAATGTTGTTATTGGCAAACAAAGCTCTCAGAGGAGAGAATTTCCAATGGGACCATGGCCTGGAGATAGGGGTAAAACCTACCCACGGTTGAAATCTAAACCATGCCTCTCTCACTGCTCCTATTTAAGAGAAGAGGCAAAGGTGTAAGCAGCAACCTCACATTTAGTGTAATGCCTTGGAGAGATGAGGGAAGGTCCTATCCTTTACCTTGGATGCGCACAAAGAACTTGCAGCTTGCTCGGTTGTATGCCTGGTCATAGACGGTGTAGCGGATAATGTGTTCTCCTTCAGAAAACTCGGATCCTGGTTCTGGGCCCCGGAGTGTCATCCTGGACTCGAAAGACAGAGAGATATGTCAGGATGTAAATATGAGGGCTGGGTTTGAACTTATTCTTCCAAAAAGAATCCTTAAAATGGTGCTGAGACCCCAGTGCAGCCTCCCCCAAGCTTACTGTTTGATGACACCATCAGCGGAGTCCTTTGCCCGAGGTGGATCCCAGTACACAGTGGCTGTCAGCTTGTTGGGTTCTGCCATTCGCTCTCGAGACTCAGGACATTGGATTTTCGGAGGCTCTATGTCTGCTTGAGTAGAATCAGAAAGGAACTCCATGGAAACAGGCAGCAACTAGGAGGAAAGTTTCCGCCTTGGGCCTGAATGACAAATGACTGGCCACATCCAAATTATCAGTATTTTGCAGGAGGGATTCAAGAGCATTCCGGAAATGTTGGTTTGTGCCATTAAACTGGATTAAAGTGCTCTTTTCCAACAAATCCACTTTTTTAAAAATGGACTTTTTGCAGATGGGAAGGTGACATGAAAATGCACTAAAATCTCTGGGATAAAACTGTTGAGGTTGGACCACTAAGGCAAATGGGAGCCCCTCAGGGCTATAAAGCATGATATAAGTATTCTTAAATAAATACTTTAGGTTGTGGTTTGAATGACTGTGGAGTAGCTAGCTGTCCAAAATACATATCCCCAGCTGGTTTAATGGCCATTCCCCTTTGCAGTCTTTGGAAACTGTAGTTCCATTGTTTTGGTCAGAGAGATTTCTGCACAGAAGATTCTTAGGGAGTTCTCAGGGAGCCGTGATAGTCCAACAGATGGAAAGCCAGTTTAAATATGTCAAGTACATGTACATTGGCAATTTCCCCTCCCGTTTCTGTTTCCATCAGATTTCTCTGACATTCCTGGTAGTGGCAATGGCAACTTATTCCATGCAATATGTGTGGTTGGCTCCGGGAAGAATTTACCTACACAAATTGGCTCACTGCCACTCCAATGTCCGTCTTCTAAGCACACACGACTGCGATCACCTTCCCGGTGGAATCCAGGCCGGCAGGTGTAGTCACAGTGAGAATCGACCTTGACTCCATCTGAACACTGGTACGATCCATGGTAGATTGCTGGCAGCGTAGGGCACCGAATCTCTGTGCACAGAAAGAGAACTTGAAAGTTCCCCAGCCTCTTCATGGAGTTACAACCCCCTGGATACCAGCTTCAAAGTGTTTCAAGCTTTGTAGCAAAAATACTAAGGTCATGCCTGCAACCTGCATTTTAAGCAGATTTTTTTAAAAAAACAACATCCTGGGAACTGTAGCTTGTTAAAGGTGCTGGGAATTGTAGCACTGTGAGGGTGCTTTGGGGAAGCTGATCCATGCAACTGTGTGCAGCAGGTTAACATGAGAGATAGTGGCATGTCACAGAGTCACGCTTTTGCTCTCGCAAGATTGAATGTATTGCCCTCGGCTGTACTCGGACAATTCCAACAAATTCCACACGGAAACACTTATGCCCCTGTGGAGATGGCAGTACTGAATCGGTGGTGCATGCCCTTCTGGCTGGCACTCTTTATAAAGACTTGAGGAATGAGATTATCACCCATCTTTTATTGTCCATTCCCGGTTGCCCAACCACTGCCAGTGTTCTTTCTCTTGGCAGGTCAAGATGAACAGGTGACAGCAAAGGTTGCAAGGTTTTTAGCTGGGGCAATCAGAATAACATCCACTATTTGACTATTGATTCAATACCCTAAAATGTATTTTATATAACTGACTTCTTATTTCTATTCTTTGTATATCGTATTGTCATTTTATTGCTATGGCCAATGGCTGATACAAATAAAGAATCATTCATTCATTCATTTATTCATTCATTCATTCATGTCACAGGGTAGCTAATTGAGCAGGAATCTGAATTCAGCTCCCCACTTCCCCTGTGCAAGTCCAATTCTTCAACAATCTGTGCCAGGAATCAGCATGATCCAAAGAGGGAGAGCTTTGCTACGTTGACAGGTTACTCAGACTAAAGAAGCAGACCTGGAACAACAGCTCCTATTGGCTCCTTAGGTTGCCTGGTCTGCCTGGGCTAAGAGAACTAATTCTGGTGTTGCAGCATAGCAGGGATCAGGCCGGACACTTCCTCTGCCTGAGAGCTGTTCTAATAGTGCAGGATTAATATGCCTGGACCCTTCTATGAATCCCTTGGTCCTTCACACTCAGTCCTTTCACAAACCTCCTTTTGCCCTTGATATAAAGCACTCTTGAAATCAGCGGTGAAAATCAATACAGTTCTGAAATGTTCAGCCTGCCTTCTTGATTAAAAATGATGCCCAGCTGTATCGAAGCATAGATTAAAAATTGGTCTCTGGAACAACGAGCAAGCAAAGTTTTATGACAATATCTTAAGAGGTGTCGAAATCTACAAGTGAACAGATAATTTCCCAAAATACATAGTAGATGTGTATGTCTGTTCTCCGCCAGCAATTACTTCTGACGCATAGAATCGTAAGGGCCACAAGCATGGGAGTAGCCGGGGGGGGGCACGGAGGGCCAGTGCCCCCCCATCAACAAAAAACATTAAAAATACTGTACATAGCTAACGGAGGTTCTGCCCCGCCTAACAAAAATCCTGGCTATGCCCATGACCACAAGGGTCATCTTGTCCAACTCTCTGCAATGCAGGAATCTTTTCTCCCAACATGGGGCTTGAACTCAGAACCCTAAGGATATCTTGCTCTACCAACTAAGCTATCCTGCAGGCTCATCTTGGGTTATGTTGATGGCACCCTATATTGAGTACTTTAATGGAGCTTCCTGAGGATGGCTGTAATGTGGAGCGGCCTATGGACACTGGCGTGACACTTACGTCTGCAGTAGGCATGCCCTGACCAGCGACGGTTTAGCAGGCACTGTACGGACCTCTGGCCAATCAAGCGGTATCCACGGTCACACGAAAGCTCACAGCGCGTCCCCAGGCTGCTGCGGTAATTACCTCCACGGGGAGAATAGCATGTAGCCTCGCCATGATAAATGCTCAACAGGTGACACCACTGGGGAACTGAGAGAGAGAGAGAGAGAGAACCTCATTTAGGTATTCTAGCTATCAAGAGCAAAAACTTTTGTAACTCAAGGGACCACCAGCTCCCATATATACCTGCTCATGCTTTCAGATCTACCATGGGGAATTTGATCTGGGCGCCCCCCCCCCATTGTTTGCAATAAGATGAGTGGTTGTGAATTATGGTGCTGGAGGAAACTCTTGAGAGTCCCATGGACTGCAAGAAGATCAAACCTATCCATTCTGAAGGAAATCAGCCCTGAGTGCTCACTGGAAGGACAGATCCTGAAGCTGAGGCTCCAGTACTTTGGCCACCTCATGGGAAGAGAAGACTCCCTGGAAAAGACCCTGATGTTGGGAAAGATTGAGGGCACTAGGAGAAGGGGACGACAGAGGACGAGATGGTTGGACAGTGTTCTCAAAACTACTAACATGAGTTTGGCCAAACTGTGGGATGCAGTGGAAGACAGGAGTGCTTGGCATGCTCTGGTCCATGGGGTCATGAAGAGTCGGACATTACTAAATGACTAAACAACAACAACAACAACAACAGAATGGTTGTGAAAGGATGAGACTTTTTCATGTGAAACACAGAAAATATAATACCAGCATGGTGTTTATCATGGCATATTTATCAGGTGTTTATTTACCCCAAATAAGTTTGTCCCAAAGTTCAACTGAAATTTAATGCTCCTGTGGCATAATCCCATTACCTCTACTTCTGCCCACTCTGGGGCAGCAGATAGTAAGTTTTTTTCCTTTTCTATCCAACATCTCTTCAGCAATAAGAAGATTTCTGTCATGTCCACCTCCGACTTCTCTTTCCAAAGCTAAACACCCCCAGTTTCTTTAAACTTTCCTAATAGGATTTGCTTTCTGTACCATAGACAATCTTCACCCCCCGCCACTAAATTCCTTTCAATTTGCATCCTCCTTAAAAGTGTGGCCCACAGAACCAGGCTGAGTTCTCTGGATAAGGTCTGACTAGTATGGTTAGTTATTTGGCCATGGAAGAAAGCACTCTGTGTGTGCTCTGTGGAATTTTCTTTGTTATTGTTCCTTTCAAAGCTCCAGGCTTTGAAAACCAGACCTTGGGGCCCAGCTCTGGTGAACAATAGCACAGCCTTGGAGCTTCCCCAACTAGCTGCCCCTAATTTTACATTTCAGGCAAACTTCTGAATTCAGGAACTGTGGTAAATTAATTTTGTGCCAGCTGTTTCCCTGCCTTTACATCAATTATTTAATCAGGGCCGACCCAGCCACAGAGCAAAACAGCAGCTCTTGGCTGTCCCCATAGGACCCCATGGCTAGCATTATCCAGGCAGGTCAAGGGCCGGTTGTGTGAAAGGGAAAAGAGAATATCTGCCCACAATGGTTGCCTAGCACTGTTTACAAACTACAGTTTGCAGGATTCATTGGAGGAAGCCATGGCTTGTTAAAGTGTTATGATAGTGCTTTATAGTGCAGATAGGGACCCAACATTGTGGTGGGCTATTCTGTTTCTAGGTTTTCCAGTTTGAGCACGTAAATTACCTAGATGGCCTACAAGGCTCCCCTCGGTCTCTCTGACTACAACTATATATTTAGCACTCTTATACCACCTGGGAACTGTGGTTTGCTAAGGGTGCTTAGAGTTGTTAAAGGTAAAGGGACCCCTGACCATTAGGTCTAGTCGTGACCGACTCTGGGGTTGTAGCGCTCATCTCGCTTTATTGGCCGAGGGAGCCGGCGTACAGCTTCTGGGTCATGTGGCCAGCATGACTAAGCCGCTTCTGGCGAACCAGAGCAGCACATGGAAACACCGTTTACCTTCCCGCCGGAGTGGTACCTATTGATCTACTTGCACTTTGATGTGCTTTCGAACTGCTAGGTTGGCAGGAGCAGGGAACGAGCAACGGGAGCTCACCCTGTTGTGGGGATTCGAACTGCGACCTTCTGATCAGCAAATCCTAGGCTCAGTGGTTTAACCCACAGCGCCACCCGCATCCCACGCTTAGAGTTGTTAGGAGACCCCTATTCCCCTATTCACAGAGTGGAAAATTCCCAGAGTGGTTTAACAAACAATTCATTTTCCCAGGGAACTCTGGGAATCGTAGCTCTGTGAGGGGACTAGGGGGTCTTCTGAGGGCGTCTCCTAACACTTATCAGCACCCTTAACAAATGACAGTTCCCAATATTCTTTGGGGAAAGCCACGACTGTTACAGCAATATTATAGTGCTTGAAATGCAAGTGGGGCCTAGGAGTGTGCAGACGCCATACACCAAACATGTGAAGCATGCCATTAATGAGAATATGCTCACCCAATGTTTGAGCATGTGAAGCATGCCATTAATGAGAATATGCTCACCCAATGTTCGAGCATACAGGGCTCTTCCTCACAACTGAGAAACTAGATGGAGTTCCATGTAAGACCCCTATATGCCTACAGTCCTTGCTCACTAATGCTCTATGTTCAGCCCCTGAGAAGTATGGCTAGTGGGTGTATGGTGATTGCACTAGGGCTAGTAATTGAGGTCCCACTGCCTCCTCACACCTCCAATCAATGTGTGTATGTGGGTTCCTGACACCCTTACTGCTTGCCTCTTGCATCCCTCAGGCTGCAGGAGGGATGGAGAGCCAAAAAGATGGCACCTTTCCAAGGATGCCCCAAACTTCCCCCTCCCCCAGTGAATGATGTATGTGCAACCTGGGCACAGCTGGGCCTTCCAAAAGATCACATGAAAATTACTGAGAATGGCTGGCCTCCATATGTCATTGGACCCCAACTCCCATCAGCCCTACTCAGCCTGGCCAATGGTCAGTGCTGATGGAAGTTGTAGTCCAATATCGTTTGGATGGCAGTGCACTTTTTAAGATTATTTAGCTCTACCAATCTGAAAATGCTTACCTCGATATTCTGGAGCAAGAACATGGGAGGTTTCTTCAGCATACACCTCGTTGGTTTGCCTTTCTGCAGCGGAGTAGCCAGATCCTGGCACAAAGGAGGGAGAAACAGAAAGTGACAATGCTCATCTCCAGATTGTCTACATCAGGGGTCAGCAAACTTTTTCAGCAGGGGGCCGGTCCACTGTCCCTCTGACCTTGGAAAAAAGAACAAATTCCTATGCCCCACAAATAACCCAGAGATGCGTTTAAAATAAAAGGACACATTCTACTTATGTAAAGGCACACTGATTCTTGGACCTTCTGCTGGCTGGATTTAGAAGGCAATTGGGCCGGATCCGGCCCCCAGGCCTTAGTTTCCTACCCATGGTCTACATACCTGACATTTAGAAGACATCTGAAGGCAGTCCTGTTCAGAAAAGTTTTTAATGTGTGACATTTTAATGTATTTTTAATCTTTGTTGGAAGCCGCCCAGAGTGGCTTGGGAAACACAGCCAGATGGGCAGGGTACAAATAATAAATTATATTATTATTATTATCCTTGTTCCCAGTGCTCTTTTTCTAGAAAAACAGGTGCCGGAATTCACCATGAATGCCTCCCTTGTTCTCTTATAATGGCAATGGTGCCATTGGTGAGTTCCAATGAGTTCTGGATGGGGAAAAAAAGCCCTGCTTGCTTCTGTCCCAAATCAGAATAACATCACCCCTACAATGATGCAGACTCTGCCAAATTGGTTCCAAATCTGAGCCAAAGATGCCATTGCCCAGGGGGAAGTCTTGAGTTTGGTTCCTCATCCCTAGAAATCATCTTGGTCCCTGATCTGTCCGTGGGGGATTTCTTTTGAAATTTTGCTACTGATTACACAAATGCACAAGACGCAAACTGCAACGGGTAGCCGTGTTTGTCCTGGGTGGGTGGGTGGGAGGGGAGGCAGGTCAGGGGCAAAAATCCAGAAATGCAGGAAAATGTACTTAATAGGACTGACTGAAATGTCACAAGCGTTTGACCTCCAAAGGTCTTCTTCAAGCCGGATGGTAAGAACAAGAAACAAAGGGTGTCTGTGGTGGATCTTGGGGTCTCAAATTTCAGTGGTGCCCTGTGTGAGACATCAAAATTCAGCAAAACACCCCCCCCCACCTCTCATGCTCCATTCTAAATCCTAGTTGCGCCACCCCCAAGTCTCCACGCTCAGTGTGACTGAACTGGATGCACTGCTCAAAATCCACCTCTGGTGGGGTTGGTGGAGGGAGAGAAAGAATAATTTTTTTAAAGCCCCAGTCAGAAAAATAAGCTTTGGGACTTTTCTTATGCCTACTTGAGTTCTGCCTGTTCTACCTGTACATTTGCAAACCAAAATCATACTAAGACAGCACAAGTTTCCAGCACTTTTTCCTCACAAGCAAAGTGATCTTATAAATGTCTCCAAAGTTATATAGTACTTGAAGAGAGGCATTAAGAAGTTGCTTTATGTTGGGATCCATCATGCAGGTCTTGCAAATCTTGGTTGCCACTTGTCATCTTCTGAAACATCCTCGAAAGGGCATCGAAGTTGGTGAATAAGACACCTACAAAGGTGAGGCTCTACCTGCTAAAATCCCTTTATGAATAGCATCTGGTGTTGAATTCAGTAGGTCAAGGGAGGGGAGGGTATGTACATTTGTGAACTGGGTTCCCAACCTCAAAACCAATCATTAGAGCATATACTCTCCGGAAAAACTTCTTGCACAAATATTTCTTCCCAGGAGCAACCTGGTTAGGGCTGCTGGCATGAACCACCAGACTAAACAGTTTTTTATGCCAGGACTGTTAAATGCAGGAAGCAACATGGAGATGGCATGGAAGCAGAGATTGCCAGAGTGCAACTTAAATCTATTAAGCCTTTTTACCAGCTTCAGTTGGTAAGGCAGCTGCAACTATTTCCGGGTTGGGCTCGCCTGACCACTGTCAGCCATGCACTGGTAAACCTCCAGGTTGGATTACTACAACATGCTCTGTGTGGTGCTGCCCTTGAAGCTGACCCAGAAGCTGCAGCTAGTGCAAAACGTGGCAGCTCAGCGGCTCATTACTACCTCACTGCTGAAATAACTGCACCTAGCTACAAGGCGAGGTTCAAGGTGCTGGTATCAGTGCACAAAGCAATATACAGCTTAGAACCAGGATAGGCTTGGGATCTGCTAGGACCACGTCAGCCGCTACATACCCAACCAATCACTGCATTCTGTAGGAGAGAGAGCGTGTTCTCCTTGGTTTGGTTGGCCCAAAGTGTGATTGCACTCCTTGGGTTGCTGGGGAGAGTTTGATGTTGCCAATTTTGAGTGATAGCCTGAGTTGAATATATTACCTGCGCACAGCGTTGAGCTTTCTCTTTTTGCTGTGCGCATCGGATGAGCCGCCCACCCTCCCTAAGTTTAGGGTGTTTGTTGTGTTTGACCTTGCTATGTCTGTCATGGTGTCGTCTACTTTTGGAGCAGGGGCCTGGTAGGAATTTTGTCCATTTGGCTGATTGGCTGGTGCCATTTGGTTTTTGCCTACTGCGTAGCAAATCGTCACAACTTGTAAGGTTGTGGTTAGGCATTGGTTTTAGAATATTGGTTGGTGGAGAGGTATGGATTGGCTGTGCCTGCCCCTCCAATGCTGCTACCGTAAGGGTATTCCGTTAAAGGAATTCAGCGGCTCACCATGCTTTTGTCCGCACCCCTGTAAAAGGGGATAGGGCCACGCAAGAGCCCCTGGGAGCATTTGGGAGAGGTGAGGGTCTCGTACCCAGCTCCATCTACTCCCCATAAAATGTTTTCCTTACTGACTTCGCAGGCTTGCGGATGTCAGTTCTGTCCCTAGGCGGGGACAGATAGTCATAACCAATGCCTAAGCAACCACTCACAGATTATGTATTTTAATAAAGTTGTGGCCAAAATTATGCCAAAAACCTTAAACAAAAATTATGGTGTGAAGCGTGAATTTATTTAGGGGTGGCTTGGGGACCTCGACACGCAACGCCCTGCACTTACCATCCTGTTAGGAGGTCTATTCTGCACAATAATGGAATCGGACCTTTTGCATGGCTGAACTCCCTCCCAATGCGTATCAGACAGGCACCCCCTGTATTGCCTGCGAAAAATGTTCACCTTCCAACAAGCCTTCTGAAACTTTATTCCACTTGGTATCTGTCTTGAATCTGAACTGATTTTATCTATATGCTGCTGTCTTAAACTTTTTTATATAGTTACAATCATTTTTAATAATTGTTTTTATGTTTGCAATTGTTTTAACTGCTTTTATATGCGTACCTGTTCTATATAGCTTATTATTTTGTGAATCGCTTTGGGGTGCCTCATGGGAAGTGATTCACAAATGCAAGGAAATAAAATTCCGAGGGTGATGATGATGAAATATTCGCTGGCTACTGCAGCAGAAGACTGCCCCTAAACCATTCCCTCTACGAGCTCATCCACACTTAGGCTTGTCCCACGATTTCTAGATACGGGTTTGAGAGGGTCTTCATTTGTCCTGCCACTTTCCACAGGAAAAACCCACTGTTTGCAGAGAACATCAGTTGGGTTTTCTGCATATTGACCTTTGTTCTGATTCAGTGGTTAAAAAAAGTGGGTTTTTCCAGGGAAAGTTGTGGGGCAAAAGGAAAACCGCTCAGACCCATTCCTAGAAATTATGGGACAAACAGAATGAATCATGGGACTAACAGAAGTGTGGGTGAGCCTTACTTCTGATGTTTAGACTGTAAAGCTCTTACGCAGTGAAAACTGTATCATCCACTCCCTTGGAACCAGCAAGCTTGGGGATGCCCAAGGTTTGCAGATACACATTTTTTAAAATAATAATAAAAAAATCACCCTAACAGAGAACCCCTCTTCCTGAAACAGCTCATAAGGATTGAGTATGCTCTGTCCCTGGAATCCTGCCAGCCTGTTGCTTTTAGTTGGGAGGAACAGAATGAAGCTACTGGAATCAGCAGCACTTGATGCTGCAACATTTTGTTACACGATTCATTTGTTTCATAAAAAAATAGATTCAAATTGCTTTCTTTGTTGGGGGAGTTCAGCTGCTATAATCAGCTATTCTAAGAAACGGCATTATGAAGACGCAGACCAACCTACAGTTCCAATCCACACATGAGTCTGAGGGGGCCAACATGCCTTCACCCAAAACGTGTAGGGCACCTGAACCCTCCCTAACCTATTCCTATCCTAACACAGATTCCGGGGGGGGGGGGGGGCTATTTATCCTGACTGAGGATAAGGAAGTTTCAAGTGTTCAGTATGATGTAATGCAGGCTCAGGATGCCTTTTCCAAACGGTCCTTTGGGTATCCAACATGTGGAAAGCTGGCCTTGCAATGAGGTGTCTGCGTAAGTTTTCAGCAGCAGCAGCCTCTAAGAAAAATATGGGATCCTACTTGTAGGATTATTGTCCTTGGAAGAAGGGTGATGCTAACATGGGCGTAGCCAGGATTCTTTTGGGGGGGGCAGAACCAATGTGATTGGTCAGTTAAGTATTTCTATTGTTTTTCTTGATAGTGTGTAGGGGGGAGCAGCTGCCCCCCCTGGCTACGCCTATGCATGCTAACCAAACCCTCCGTAACAGTTGGATCATTCTGAAGGCTGTCTTTTCCTGTGTATGTATGCCAGAAGGATAGATTGCAAGCATCTCTTTACTTTCTTTGCTTTAGACAAAACAAATGCAGGATTGTGTGTGTGTTTTTTCTTTCTTTCCAGCGTTTCCACAAAAATCAGTGAAAGACATATGTGGAGACAAAAATATCTTTTATAGTGAATTGGAGCAGAATAAATTTGGATCCCAGATGAATGAATAAGAGCTGTCGGCTGGCATTCCAACCCAATTAGGTCACATTTCCACTGGGTTCCCTCTAATTCCAGAGGCCACAGTTCATTCCCCCCATCACCCAGGCACTCTCATGAATCATTCCTGTTCCTGTTTGTGAATGGACCCACCTCTTAATTTTAGCACCCATGCTTGAAACGAGGCATAACGTCTTCTGCATTAGCTCTGAAACCACATATCTGCTAAGCGAAAGACCAGATGTTTCCATTGCCCGGCTTGAGAGCATTGCTTCATGTCTATAAGAAGCCTGAGGCTGGCTAAGTGCAAAATACCTAGGATGGAAAAGCTGCTCCTCACCCACCCACCTACCCACTCCCACTGGCAATGATGACTGGGATGCATGCTGCACATGCCCAGAGACACAGCTGCCTTGTATGTTTCAAGAGAGATGACCTAGCTCTAAAGGGCAGTGTCAGGAGTCAGTGCCATTGAGCTTCTGCCAAGGCCCACAGCCTAGCCCAGCAGGGTGCATGAAGCCAGTTCCTGGAACTCCTAGCCTTTTTATTTGTGCTCCTTCCTGTTGTTGCTTGTGCAGTCTGACCTCTCCTAGTGTGTGACCACTGATGGAAGTAAGGAGGAAGGAGCAGCCGCAGCTCTTGCTCACTTTATCCAGGTTTGGATGATGCTCAGAGGCAAGGGTCAGTTGCAGCACCTGGTATCCTGGGGCAGCTGCCAGGACTCCACTTACTGATGCTTTCTCTGGTCCCTGTTACATTTATTTCCTTGGTCCAGTATTTTGATTCAAGTTGGGAATCTTAATGGTGTGTAGACCAAGCTGCTTGGAGCGCTGCTTCTTTCTGGCTAGCAAGCTTCCCATTGTTTTGCAATGGGAAGTAGTCAGGAGAGAGGAGCAGGGAGAGGATGAATACTAGTCTAGACAGCATCCCCATGGAGAACGTGTACACACCACACACAATGACGTCCTGTGGGGTACTACCTTCCCACACATAAATTGTCCTCCTCCAATGTCATGTTCCTGCACCACCAGCCTCTAGGGAAAGTCTGATGTATGTCTAACCATCTCCTTGCAAGGAAAGGGCTGAGTCAGCCTTCATAGCCCGTAGTGGTTGTAGCTCCAGCAATCACAAATGTCGCCACACTTTTCCAAGATGGAAATGAAGAAATCTAAACCAACTCTTTCACCACAGCTCATAGCTGGGGGTTGAGAGATAGACCAGCCTTGTCTGAACCAAGCGTAGCATTGGTGCTGCAATGTGGGCAGAGTGATCTTAGATTCACATGGCACAAGAACTGGAGATACGCTGCCACTGAAACAAATTTGCCTGCCATACGCAGTGGCTAATGGCAATCACGTGCTATCTCTGCTGTCGGAGGCAGGTTGTTTCAGCTGCTGGGGATCATAGAATCATAGAATGGTAGAGTTGGGAGGGACCCTGAGGGTCATCTCGTTCACACACCCCCCCCCCCGCAAGACAGGAATATGCAGCTGTCCCATACAGGGATTGAACCGGCAACCTTGGTGTTACCAGCACCAAGCAATAACCAACTGAGCTAATTGACTGCTGTTGCACTCAGATCCTGTTTTGGTGCTTCCCATGGGCATCTGGTTGGCCACTATGAAAGCAGGATGCTGGACTTACCCAGCAGGACTCTTCCTATGTTCATAATTGTTTCAGGGTTGTTGCTTTTTAGAGAGGGTGGGGAAAACATTGCCTGCTGAAATCCTTTTCTGTCTTGTTGCCATTAAAGCCACAGCAGCCTGGCCCAGGAAAAGGGCCCAAGCTTGTACAGGCAGGGCCTTTAAAGCCTCATGCACATGTGGCAAAGTACATCTGTTGCAAGGTTTCCCAGAAACATTTAGAGACGACTGCAATAAGAACTGTGTCTCCTGAAGCTATTTGCTTGCCTAACAGTGACCAGGCAATGGATGGACTTTTAGCGGAATGCATGAGAGCCAAGAGGCATAAGAAACTCAGAAGCTTAGTGGAGGAAGAGGCTTACTCACTGCCAGCCCCCCAGTCCCTGTCAACACCCCAACCCCACTGCTTACTGTCTGAAACTGTTCCAGACAAACCATCGCTTGCCAAGTGGTCTCCTCATCAGCCAGAGACAGGACATATGGAAAAATTTAGCTCCTGCTATTGCAGGGGGAGGGGGGCAGAATTATATTTACTTCAATCTAGGTATGGTCTATATTTACTTCAATCTAGGTATGGTCCTAACCCCAGATGCGTATCCATCTGCCCTCCCTTGCCCCCAGCAAAGCAGGAACCACAGTTAGTTCCACGATGGGTAATTATTTGCAATGCTTTTGTGGCGAAGGAGTTGAAGCATGTCTGGGTGCTCCTCCCCGCTTACTATTGCCAATGCCTTGGGGGCTTCTTTGACAAAGATACCCAACTATTGTACAGACTGACTGTGGTCTTGCTCGGATGGCAGCTGTGGCCAAAAGGAGACCACAGCTAATTACAATGCGTATAAAAATAGATGTGCCTGTCTCAGGCTAAGTCTGGCTATAGGTCCATTTGCCGCTCTACTGTCCTCCTCAAGTGGCAACCAGATCTCTGAGGCCAGGGGTCTTTCCTAGGCCTGTTACCAGTAGTGCTGCATGGCGACATAGGCAGCAGTGGTGGTGCCTTCACTATGGTGCTGGTGCTGCACTCTCTGGATTGGAGCTGAATGTGTTCACACACCTGTAGGTAGCCTGCTATTACCTAAGGGCACTTGCCTAAGGGCCTGCTACCCAAGGAAGGCTGCCTTTGAGAAAATGCAAAAAGTCTTACCACCTTTGTTCTTAAGCTTATCCCCCCTCCCCCTGCCTGACTTTGGTACTGACTTGTCAGTGCTTACCTTCATACCATGTGGAGGAGACCATTTTGGCCCAGAGAAGCAGCAAGAGGGGGGATGCTCCTCGCGGCATCTTAGCATGCGAATGGAGATTCCAGATGGCAGGGTAAAGATGAAGGCAGAGCTGCCTGAGAATTCAAGCTGAAAGCCAGAATAAGAGGCAGGACATCAACAATCAAAAGCAGCAAGGCCAACCCCAACCCTTGCAAATGCTTAGGCATATACACGTAGACGCTATACATTTATTTTTCTTTTTAAAAACTAAGCTAGCACCCTAAATGTTTGAGGGGCAGAGATGCAAAGGAAAGAAAACCATTTTTCTTCTTGAAACTGAAGCACTTTTATTTTGTTTCATATTTGTATTTCACTTTGCCAACGGACAGGCTGAGCTTAAAGCAACTCATTCATTACAGTAACTGACGAATAAAAATATTTTCCAATAAGGAAGAAACATACTGTACAACAAAGCTGCAGTAAATACAACAGAAGAATCAAATCAATAAGGAGCAGGAAAACCACAAGATACAAATAAATCACATTGGCTATATGTTAAGAATGCCAGCTCTTCCTGCTGAAACCACCAATTGAGGCACCTAACGTGCAGGTCTCTCGCTCATATTTTTTTGTAAATTTTGACATTTTTGAGTTTTGATTTAAAAAGTAGTGAATGTGTCTCGATACAGAATTCCTAGGACACCTGAAGAAGGTTGCATGTGAAAATCTACTTCGCAAATAGCTGGTAGACACAGGCAAATACCAGTTCCCCCGCCACCACCTGCACAGAAACAATTGGGGCTCCATAGGCTGCAGATGTGGAGTAGTTCCCTGTGCAAGGGCCATCTTAGCTTGACACCCCTCCAGGCTCGTGTATTCGGCAGCATGTCCTTTACACCACAACAGTGCATTTGTGGTGGATTCATTCTGCCTTATATTAGGCTCCATTCAGACGGCACTTTATTTGCCGCTACCTGGCTGTGTACACACTCCTGTTTGCTCTGCATCCAGTGTGCTCCCCTTGTTAGTTTGGGAAGCCAGTGTACACACAGTGTTCACAATCTGTATCTATATAAGGTATCTATCCTGTTTTTTTCTTATGCAATACTGTATTTTGGTGTGTTTTCTCCCATACCAGCTTTAATCTGAATTGAGGAAAAGAGCAGCTGAGCCGCGTTTTAAGCCAGTAATTTGTACATAGACCCTTCCAACTGGTTGTTTGCATATATTACGCATGAGCCAAAAGTGTCCGTCTGTTAACAGGGGAGGAACAGGCTGGAGGCTCAAGAGGGGGGGAAAGTCCTTGGCAGAGAGAGAGGCCCACAACAGGCACTACCAATTAATAACAGGCATACCAAAAGAAGTCAATCTTAAGGTGAAGAAGCTTCCCACTGCAGAAGGACAGAGAGATGTATTTGTGTAGCTTGCATTGCTTCTTCAGGCTCTGTATCATCATCTTATGAGATTCATTCAGTTTGCTTCCTCCTTCCTAATAAACAGCACTGGTGAGATTAAGTTACAGACAATGGGCACTTTCAGATGACCTGTACATTGACCAGTCATCCTGCTCTGTTTCCAGGGAGATTTGATGATATTGGTTATTTAATGAGCATTTGTCTCAATTTGTTTGCAGGGAGGTTAGATGGTGTTGCATCAAAGCAAGAGTTATTCCATACTTTCCCCATCACTTTCCTTACTGCAAAAAGTCCAATCTTTTGAGGAAGCAGGTTTGTCACACAAGACCTCACAATCTACTATTACAAGACCTGAATTTGCCGTTATGTGATTGAATTCCCCTGAAAATAGTGACAGGTCTGGAAGTGTCTTGTATCTCATAACAAAACAGATGCTAACCTTAAGGTTTACTATAGATTGGGATAAGTGACCTCCAGGTGCCAAGAGAATATAATTTGTACATCAGAGGGGTGTGTGTGTGTGGACTGCTGATAACAGTGGGGGACATGTAAACAAGGGACAGAGAAAGAAAGAACGAAAGAACGAAAGAACGAAAGAACGAAAGAACGAAAGAATGAAAGAAAGAAAGAAAGAAAGAAAGAAAGGGTGTGTGCGTGGTTGGCCGGGAAGCAGGAATTATTAGCAAATAAACATTGAGTAAGAAATGCCTTGACAAATACACAGAAGGAGGCTCACTGACGAATATCCTGATAAAATCAAAACAAATTCGAGAGTCCAGTGGGTAAAATAAAACTATCCAGTGAGTTCAGCTGGCACATCCTTCTTGATGCCTGTTTTGAATTAAAGGATAAAAAAACAATAAATTCATATTTACTACTAGTCTTGCAGAGGGCTGTTTTTTTTAAAAGGGCCATCCCTTCCCACAATATCACAGAGCACAGGGCAGCCTGTTGAGCTGGAGGTAACTTTTCTGTACTTGGCGCTCTGACTGTGGTCTCGCTTGGCACTCTGACTGTGGACAGACGGGTCTGGCATGATTGGGATAAGGAATTTGTGGCCCTCCAGATGATGGTAGGCTCTCAGTCCCATCAACTTCCAACACTTTGCTAAAACCACTATATGAAGTACCTCTCACCCCCAGTTAAACAGCTCCCCTGAAGCAGTCTGCTATTCCTCATGTTGCAGTTAGCAAGGCCACATGAACTTCAGATGTTATGATGTTTTACATATTTATGTATATAGGAACACATAAGCTAAGCAAGCCATCAAAGTTTGATGCTACCATTACAACTATGTGCTGGGCAAAAAAAGTACTTCCTTTTTCCTGACGTGAATTTCCTATCCCTCAGTTTCATTGGATGATATGGGATTCCAGTATTATGATAGAGGGTGTTTTTTTTCTCCTCCCTAGCCACTTGCTTGCTCTCCCATTTTAAAGCTAGGGAGTTGAGGCTGAGAGGTAGTAACTTGCCAGAGATTAATCCCATTAAAATGTAAGCTTTGAACTCAGCACTTTACCAGAAGGAGCAGCATGCTAAAAAGTTTTGCAGCATATATTCTTTCCCCCATTCTATCTCAAGGTGGTAGGACTATTCTACTATCCAATGCATTAAATAAAGAGGGAGGTCAACTTGTAGAAAGAGTTTAGCAGGGAATTTTGTGTCTTGTGTCTACCAAAATCCCGCCCCCTGCCTTCTACTAGAATGATGTACAGTGGACGGTCAGGTTGCGAACGTGATCCATGCGGGAAGCACGTTCACAACCTGCAGCATCTGCAACCCGCGGCACAGCATCTGCGCACATGCGGGTTGTGATTCGGCGCTTCTGCGCATGCACAAAGTGCGATTTAGCGTTTCTGCGCATGCGCAAGCACCGAAACCTGGAAGGAACCCGTTCCGGTACTTCTGGGTTCGGCACAGTACACAACCCGAAATCGCACAACCCGAAGCATCTGTAACCCAAGGTATGACTGTACTGAGCAAGAGACAGTGGTAGCCAACATGGTCTGTGGACTGCAATTCCCATCAGCCCAGTCAATCTGGCCATTGGTCAGGGATGATGGGAGTTGTACTCCCACAACACCTTGAGGACAGCATGTTGGCTACCCCTGCTATAAGACTGGCAGTTACACCTGTCTTCAACTCTGGCTGTTTCTTCAACTCTGTGTAGTTTTATCATCTTCTCCCCCTCACTCTTGCCTGATGGGATTACTGTGTCTTGATCATAGCAACTTCTACCAAACGGAAATGCAACATGTGCAGCTTTCCCTGCTGAGTTTCTGCCCGTCACATAGGTCTTAAAAGACACAGGACCTTGGCCAGGAGGGACAAGGGAAGATACAGTATCGAAAGGAAGACCCCAGGTTTTTGTCTTCGGGGTAGAAGTCCAGGGTGCCACTCAGAATAAACAAGAGGAACCCCCAAACACATCTGGGCTGGCTTGCTACATTTTGAAGTACAGTGGTACCTCTGGTTAAGTACTTAATTCGTTCTGGAGGTCCGTTCTTAACCTGAAACTGTTCTTAACCTGAAGCACCACTTTAGTTAATGGGACCTCCCGCTGCTGCTGCGCCGCCATTACACGATTTCTGTTCTCATCCTGAAGCAAAGTTCTTAACCCAAGGTACTATTTCTGGGTTAGTGGAGTCTGTAACCTGAAGCGTATGTAACCTGAAGCATATGTAACCCGAGGTACCACTGTAAGCATAAAGCCCTGATTTATGAGATCCCAATTAAGTAAGAGGAGATATCAGGGCTTGCACCTGACATCTTTATACAGGCAAAGCAATGCTTTAGAGATGATACCAATTTGATAATGTTAGAATACCAGTAAAAGTAGACAACTCTGGGATAAAAATATCTGGTTTCAGACAGAAATTGAAAATTTCATTTCCCCCCCCATCCAGAATGTATTTCCTGATATTTTTCGACTGTTCCTAGCATTTAAAAATAAAATAAAAGCCACTATGTGTTATTATTGTCATATGCTGGTGCTTACTGTTCTTTACTGTTGTCATATTACGTTTTAATCATAAGCTACTTTGGAAAGCTGGTCCGGGGGAAAACAGGGTACAAATTCTTAAATAAATTAAATACTGTAAATAGATGGGCCAATCATCTGATGCAACTTCTTAAAGCAGAAAGGCAACACTATATACTCAGCATCTCTCTCACACACCCCAATGACACACAACTCACCAGTTTCCATTTGTGCAAAACGGATGTAGATTTATAAATATTTATGCCACAGTCCTAGGTATGTCTACTCAGAAGCAAGTTCCAACTCCCCAGAAAAGTGTGTACGTATAGGATTGCAGCCTTAGGGTTGTAATCAACCAAGTTCAGTATATCCACTGAAATTAATGGGCTTATGTTAGTCCTGCTCATTAATTTCAAGGGGTCTACTCTGAGCATGGCTATTGTAGCATACAGCCCATATTCCCCCCCCCCCATTATGTAAGTCGCTTAGAGAATCTCAGCGCAAGAGCGGCTAATAAATTCATTGAATAAAGTAAAATAAATAAGCTGTTCATCTCCCTCGTATCTTTTCTGTCTGTTGCAAACAGAAAAGCAAAGGACTGACAGAAGTAGGCTCTTTCTTACCTGCCTTGCCCGTGAACTGGTGTGCAATTGTGCCTTCTGGTTCTCTGTCTCTCTCAGTCCATACAGGAGTCCTCTTCTTTAACTTTCTCAAAACAAGTGGCTTGTTCTTACCGGCTTCCAGACTCAGCTAACGCTGCCCAGATGTGGGGTAGCCTGCAGTTGCCAGATGTTTATTTAAAGCTGTACTCTCTCTAGAAAGAGAGAGAGAGTCAATGAGGAAAGGAAGAAGGGGTGTGTGTGTGAAGAGAGAGAGCCAGGCTGCTTAGAAAGAAATCTTACTCAATGACTCACTGAGTGCAGAACATGCAAACCGCCCCCCCCCCCAGCAGGGTTAAAGCAACATAAGCAGCCCCCTGTACGATACTTCAGATTTCATGAATCATAAATTCATGGTTTAAAAGGAAGGCAATCAGTAAACCAAGACACTAGCATGTTTTCTCTCCAGACATTTGTAGGGCAAGGACAATGTGCTAGGATTTTAGGATTTCGGTTCTTGTGTGGCTGTGCACACACCATGCATTTGAAGCACACTCCCCCCAAAGAGTTCTGGGAGTGATAGTTTGTGAAGAGTGCTGGGAGTTGTAGTTCTGTGAGGGGTGAACTACAGTTCCCAGGATTATTCAGCAATAAAGTGCTTTAAATACCAATGTGCCACTCTTAAAATAAACTGTTCCTATGGCTTTACCCACACCTACCTTTCCTCCAGTCTTTCCAGACACAGTCTGTACTTTAAAGCTCTGTGTCTGAACGTCTCCCCCCTCCCCTGGCCCCCGCAGGAGCTTTGTCTGAGAAAACCCGCTCTTTAGCACTCAATTGAGAATCAACCCGCAGAAAACCCGACCACATAATGGGAACAACTTTGGGGGGAAAGAGAGCTCTGCAATTATGAGGCAGTCATGCAAAAGCCAGTATGGTTAGTTACAGTGTTGGACAAATACTATACAGTGGTACCTCGAGTTAAGTACTTAATTTATTCCGGAGGTTTGTTCTTAACCTGAAACTGTTCTTAACCTGAAGCACTACTTTAGCTAATGGGGCCTCCCGCTACTGCTGTGCCGCCGCTGCACGATTTCTGTTCTCATCCTGAAGCAAAGTTCTTAACCTGAGGTAATATTTCTGGGTTAGCGGAGTCTGTAACCTGAAGCATATGTAACCTGAAGCATATGTAACCTGAAGCTTATGTAACCCGAGGTACCACTGTACAGTAAGACTGAGATGAGCCAGATTCATATCATGATTCAGTTGTGAAACCATTGTGTGGACTCCCTCACAGCCTAGTCTTCCACACAGGATAAAGGAAGTGGGATCTTGCAAGCCGCTTTGAGCTCTTTGGAGAAAGGGTAACATTATTATTATTATTATTTATTTATTTATTTATTTATTTATTTATTTATTTATATCCCGCCCTCCCCAGCCGAAGCCGGGCTCAGGGCGGCGAACAACAATAAAACAGTACAAAAGTACAGCATAAACAACACTCTAAAATCATTCATTATAAAATTAATTAATTCAAGCCACTGGCAACCATTGGGCCAGAGCTCCGCGAAGATTGCCGAGGGAGGGAGTCAGGCTGTGCCCTGGCCAAAGGCCTGGTGGAACAGCTCTGTCTTGCAGGCCCTGCGGAAAGATGTCAAGCACACACACACACACACACACACACACACACAGGAATTTGATTTTTTGGTTTGTAGAAGCAGGCAGGTCTGAGACAAAGCACGTTGCCACTTAAGACTGAACATCAAATGGTTTGAGTGCTGGGATAGAAGCTGTTTGAACTCTCCCCCTCCCCCCCCCCCGCCCTGCTCAGCCATGAAGCTCACTGGGGGACTTTGGGTCAGTCACCGTCTCTCATCCTGAAAGGGATGGTGGGATATCAATGTAAAAATTGAATTAAATATTTTTTAAAATTCAGTCGAGGGCTTAGTGCTCAGGGATGGCAAGCGCTTTTCCAAAGGCCAACCCTCCTACACTGTACTGACTCACACCAGTTGAAAAAGCTACGAATAGGATTCTTGCCTAACAGGCAGAAATTCAAGAGGTGAATTTGTGTTGTGTGAAAGTTGGCACTCTCCTTGATAAAGGATGGAAGAGGTCCGACCTAATGGCCTATAAACACAGATACAATTAAGGCATTGCCTCTTACTTCATGGCATCAAATCAAGGGTTGTTTTTTTATTTTTTTACATGTATAGTACTGAAATGTGTGGGTTTTTTTGTATGCTATTTTATTTCTGTTTTTCTATGTTGTAACAAAATTATTACCATGCTATTGTTTTTCTATGTTATTATGAGACTTTTATTTGAAATGCATCCCTGTTGTTGTTTTGTTATAAGTCGCTTGGAGCACCTTTTTGGTGGAAAAGAGGCATACAACCAAAATGAATGAATGAAGCCCCCCCCCCCCCATCACTGTCTCTGGCTGCGTACCCACTGTTCATGTAAAGCACCTCCATGAAACGAGGACTTCTGGAAGCTGTAGTTTACACCTCTCAGCTCTACAATTCCCAACACCCTTAAACTACAGTTCCCAGGATTCTTGCGGGGGAGTTTGGAATGTGCTTTAAATGCATGGTGTGTATGGAGCGCGGCATCGTGCGAGGTAGGGAGAAGCTGCACCTGTTTAATTCCTGCCTGACATTGCAGCTGCCACGCCGCGAAATACTGAAATCATTCGCTGCTAGCTAGCTAGCTGGCGCCACCTGCCGGCACGAATTAGGCACTCCCAGTCCTCCTCCGAAAAAGACTACAGCGAACGAAGCTTCTTCTCCCAGGTTTCGGCAATCTTCGGCTTTTCTCGGACATGCTTCGGAGAACTCAGGGAAAGAAGGCGGGGCTGAAGACTCTCGTGTTTTCTTAATAACCCCACCCACAATCCACGACGAGGATTCGGGAGCTTCCGGAAATGCTCGCCTATTTCCATCTGCGCAAGCGCCAGAGAGAGTCGGAGTCCAGCTGCTCCGCTGTGCGTGGCGGGTTTGAGCGAGCGAAGAAGCGGCGCCATCGCAGGTCTACGGGTCTATTTAGGTCGGTCATGGCGTCCCCGTCGCGGAGGCTGCAGACCAAGCCAGTCATCACCTGCCTCAAGAGCATCTTGCTCATCTACAGCTTCGTATTCTGGGTGAGCCCCTCTCGGGAGGAAAACCCCACCTGGAAGCCCACCCCGCTACTGGCCGCCCCACTGAACAATGGGTCCCTGCAGCTCACCCTTCTCTAACCCCATAGACAGCAATGGGACACGCTGCGCGTCCTGTCTTGGGGGGGGGGGCAGCACTGCATCTTACACGCCCCCCTTCCTATTCCCATAGGTAACAGGTCGGTAAATGCTCTCCCTTCTGAGACACCCCCACACTACAACCTCAAACTCACCCGCCCACCCCCTCGCTGCTGACCCCACAGATGTCGCGCTTGCTGTTCCTGTGTATAGCATGATGTATCGTCTCCTGCTGGCCCTACAGAGAACAATGACCCCCCCCCGGCACTCCAATCTCTCCCGTTCCATTCAATGTTATAGAACAGATGGCAGCCCCCCCCCCCGTCTCTCCCCCTTCTGGCAACCTTATAGACAACCACAGGGCAGGCTGGTTCCATATGCATTTGTGTAAGGGCGGAATAGGCCGGGGGGGGGCGGGGCGGCGGCGTAATTGCAAGTTTTGAAAACTTTATAACGTTGTGTTTATAATTGTTCTAACCTGCTCTGGGATCTTAGGGTGAAGGGAGGGCAATAAATTAAAAGAATAGCGATACTAATAAGGATGATGTAATCCTGTCCTATGCATTGAGCATAATGGGAGCATAGAGTTTTCTCTTCCCCTCTGCAAAGTCCATAGATAGCAGTCTATCCATACATAGCTGCCTCCAGCCACATTTTTCTCTTCCTAGAACACTGTAGGACAGAAAATGCTTGGCTTGCACCTCTTTATCCCAAAGAGGACAGAGCCCTTATAGACGTATAAAGCATTTTGCTATAATTCTTTTTTAATATATCACCTCACTCCCTCTTATACATCCCCCAGTTTCTCTTTGGAAATAACTACTGCTCTCTCCTCCTTCCCCTATGGTTCCCCTAACCTTATATGAGCAGCAACATACAACACTCCTTGATTTCTCCTAGAGCCCCCCAAATGAAGGGTGGCTCTCCAGATATTGCTGTTCTCCAACTTCCACCTTCTCTGACCATTGGCTTTGCTGGCTGGTGCTGATGGGATTTGGAGTCCAAGCATCACCTGGAGGACCACTGGTTAGTCACCTCTGTTGTAGAGAAGAATGGGGCACAGTTCCAGCCCTATAAAGGTTTTAAGGTATATTTGTCTAATTTTATCCTCCCCTCTGAACAATGACCTTCCCTATAGTTGATAACTGTACACCTGGCCCCTCCCTCTCCTTTACAGTGCCTCTGAACCTGTAGGAAGAGAAATGAGACACCCCCCCCCACTCTCCATCTCATAACTCCATAGAGAATAATGGGGCAGGGTCACTGTCCCCTATAGCTCCAATCTCAGCTCACCCCACAGACTCTTTTCACCTGTAGGAAGAGACATACTCTTTGCAGCCTTCACTCTTGTTTCTAGTGATCCAATAAAGAACAATACGGAAAACCCATCTTAGAAAGGTTTGTCGCCCCAGGAATGTTCTCTCCCTCCGGGCCCACCGAGAAGAACTATGCAGAAGTCAACTCTGCATGGACTTAGTTGGGGTGGGGGTGGGTGGGGGGGTGGGGAAAATGGCACCCCCCAGCTTCTTTCAGGAGTCTGACCATCACGTTGTGGGAAAGAGCCTCTATCTCTCATAATCCTTCAGTGATATAATAATAAATCCCAATTTTCCAGCTCTGCTCCTGGCGGCGGTGGCAGCTTAGCAGTGTGAGCATTGCCCCGTGTCTGTGGCACAGATGGCATAATGTGTGCTGGTGTGCTGATGTGCCTTTCTGTGCCAGAAAACCCTGTGGCAATTGGTTCTCTTTCCCTTTGCTCATTTTTTTTTAATTTGCCCTTTTTGCTTTGTTGGCCTTTTTTGGTTAGTAGCAAATAACATGTGGAATGCACTCTATAATCCTGTCCTTTCCTTTCATCACTGCTGCTTCAGGCTTCTGAATCAGGTGAGTGTGGTTTTCTCAAGGAGCAGAGCCACTTTTCTCCTTGAGGCATGCAGATTCTGTACCCTCTCTCTCTCCTCTCTCAAAAATAATTACAGGTTTTTATTTTTGTGCAAAGGAATAAAAAGACACTTTTAAGTAAATAATGCAGAAAAGATAAAACAAGACCAATTCTCTATGGTTCTGATACAATACTAGATAAGCTTCTGTTTTAACGAAAGTGACTTTTGCAAGCTCACATAGTCATAGAATTGTAGAGTTGGAAAGGGACCCCAAGGGTCATCTAGTCCAACCCCCTGCAATGCAGGAATTGCATGGAAGGGGGAAAAAACACCCACCCACTGTCTATAATGCAGTGGTCTGAGGACTCATAGCCCAGGCTATATTTGAACATCCTGCTTATAAAAGTCCATTTTGTGTATCTGGACATTTGGATATCTTACATCAATTTATATGCTTGAATTAAGATGTATTCTGAATGTGATCTGATGAGGGTTTTGGCTTTCCCCCTCTGTGTTTCTTTTTTTCCTTTGTAAAACTTCTTATAAAAATAAGTTTCTAATTTTAACAGTTTGGGCTGCAAAGTTAATTACTATTTTTCTTTTACTCCCGCACATCCTGTGGAGAAAACGATATAGAGGGCAGGGTTCATGTTGACGTAACAGGGATGGATCAAAATAAAAACCATGTTCAAACATCATTTCTGAGTGCAAATGAAATGGTCTTGCTGCGGTGCCCTGAGAAACAGTCCTCGGTTTGCCTCGCTGCTTCAAAAAACAGGCAATGGGAGAAAACCTTATGACAGGGAAAACAAATTCCCTCAGGTTACATACCTTTGGAATCCAGTCTGTGTTTATACATTGCTATGGGAGCTTGAAAGACTTGAGAGGAACCAGCTTACACAGGTGTTTCTAGACTTGTAGCTTTGTTTTCTTCTGAGACCACAGAGAGCTCAGTGGTAACTCACCATATCCTTTTCACACAGAAAGTCTCAGGTTCAGTTGCCACCATCTCCAGTTTATTCAAATTATGTTTAAAATGTTTATTAGCTGCTCTTTATCTAAAGATTCCAAGGCTGCGTACAAAGATGTGAATAAAACTATCTGTAACAGCATATAAATAATACTATATAAGAGCCAGCAAATAGACTTACAAAATAAAGAGAAGGCAAAATCCCAACTAAAACATCACCTCAAATAAAGCGACAACCAACAAGCTCTTAAAACTGGTGCTAGGACAAAGGATTTGGTTCCAGATGACTTGCAAGGAAAACCTATGCCAGTCATAGTATAGTTTTCCAAATAGGTGAAAAAACGCCGGCTCCCTTTGCCTGAAAGCGAGATGAGCGCTGCAACCCCATAGTCACCTTTGATGGGACTTAACCGTCCAGGGATCCTTTACACTTTTTTACCTAGTTTAGGGACGCAGGTGGTGCTGTGGTCTAAACCACTGAGCCTCTTGGGCTTGCCAATCAGAAGGTCGGCAGTTTGAATCCCTGCGATGGAGTGAGCTCCCGTTACTCTTTCCCAGCTTCTGCCAACCTAGCAGTTCGAAAGCACACAGGTGCAAGTAGATAAAAAGGTACTGCTGCAATGGGAAGGTAAATTGCGTTTCCGTGTGCTCTGGCACGTCATGGTGTTTCCATTGCGCCAGAAGCAGTTTAGTGCTGCTGGTCACATGACCCAGAAAGCTGTGTGTGGACAAACGCTGGCTCCCTTGGCCTGAAAGCGAGATGAGACCACATCCCATAGTTGCCTTTGACTGGACTTAACCGTTCAGGGGTCCTTTACCTTTTTTTTGACCTAGTTTTCCAGATAGTCTGGCTTGGTAAAAGGTAAGAATGAGAAACCTGTGACCCTTCAGATGGTGGACTCAGCCATCAGCCCAAGCCAGCATAACCAATGGTCAGGGGTTATGGGAGTTGTAGTCGAGAACATTCTGGACACATAAGGTTTTCTTTCTGGGTCTCTTCCTAGTTATATTGCTTATTGCATGCCATCATCATCAAGTGTGTGTGTCGCGGGGGGGGGACACACCTGCCAGTCTTGTTCTGTGGAAAATGGGATGGACGTGGACATGGACATTGACAAGGGCTGGGACTTGCCTAGTTAAGCTAATGTGAATTTAGATGCTCATTTTTATGCTTAGATCACAGGAAGGGGCTGAGGGTGGGGAAAAGGTAGATTTCTTCCTAGCTCTTCTGTGTCTGCTTATAGGGCAGAATGGGGGTTTATGGAGGCCCCACCTGCACTCTGCATTTAAAGCGGTTTCATACCGCCGTAAACAAGTCATGGCTTCCCCCAAAGAATTCTTGGAAGTGTCATTCATTAAGGATACAGAGAGAAGACCCTTATTCCCCTCAAAGAGCTACAGTTCCCAAAGTTTGCTGGGAACTGCTCAACCACTCTGGATATTGCAGTTCTTTGAGGGGAGATGCCCTAAATCTCAACACCCTTAACAAACAACAATTTGGGACGAAGCCATGCCGTTTAAAGTGGTACGGTACTGCTTTAAATGGATAGCGCAGATGGGATCTTAGCATGAATCCTGGTATCGCTGATCATTAGGATGAATTAGCACATTGCAAAGGTGTGGACCTTTGTTTCATGCAGTGCCAGTTCTTTGTTAACTGGCTGTTAAAAAGTAAAATGTTTCTACAGAAACTTTTTACAAGTGGCTCATTGTGGCTAATGGAGTCCTTCCCTCCACCCACCCTCTCCTCCTAGTTCTCTGGCATCGTCCTTCTGGCAGTCGGCATCTGGGGGAAGGTAGGCCTGGAGGTGTATTTCTCCCTGTTAAATGAGAAGGCTACGAACGTCCCCTATGTCCTCATTGGCACCGGCACAGTTGTCGTCCTCCTAGGCACTTTTGGTTGTTTCGCGACATGTCGGGGAAGCACATGGATGCTGAAATTGGTAAGTATTAGGGGGCACAAGGTTGCAGCTCCTGCCTTGAAACTCACAGGATTCCTCCAACTGTGGCATGTGGTGATAACTGCTATATCTCCCCATTCACCCATTTGAATTTTTTTAATGGCGTTTGCATTCTGTGGCTGTTTTCTGTTTCCACTATTGGACGCCCTATACCTCTGAATACCAGTTGCTGGTAGGAAAGAGTGCTGTTATGCTCAAGTCCCAGCAGATGTATCTGTTGACATTCTATGTATAGTAGTCAGCAGAATGAAGACAATCCTCTTATTTTATTTTGGTCACATATACAACCGTAGATTTCTCAGTCCTCCAGTGCGGATGCTATTTGAAAACTTAATATGCAATTACATTGCTTTCAGAAGGGCATGTGAAATCTTGGCTGGGAATGGTCCCTCTTATTGAGATGCTGTTGCTGTCAAGAACAGGTGTTCCAAAAGATTTCCATGTCTTACTGGGAATTTTTGTCCAAACGCCTTTCTGTATTCTACCCAAGTCACCATCTCTGGACCTGAATGGGCCTTTCCTAGTGGTAGTTCCCCATTTGTGAAATGCTCTCTTCAGGGAAGCATGCCTGGTATCATCACTGTCTGTTTTTAACATTCCTATTTACCAGGGCATATTTTTTAAACTGGGAAGGTAGTTATGGTAACAGCCTCATTGTGCTGATCCTTTAAGTGGGGTGGGTAGGACTTGTTATTTTAAAACATACTCTCTGATGAATGTTTTCATTGACTGCTGTTTTTAATCTGATTTTAATGTCTTTGCCATTTTATTTTTTATTGGGTAAGTCGCTCTGAGGCACTTGAGTGCAGAAATGCAATGAATAAATTAAATAAATCTCAATGGCAGTGCACATTTTGCAAACATCATCTAGTGTTGCTTTGCCCAGCCACTAGAGACTGGCTGTTCCAAATGGCCTTTCTTGGATTTATCAGTATTCCAGCAGCTTCAGCTACCATAACGTATACCACCTCATGCAATTTTTGTTTTTACTCAGGATAATCCAGCTGCTGTCTTTATCTAGATAACTAAACAGAGGAGAAGTTTAATACAAACTCTTGACTTCTGCTGCAGCCTTCCACCCAAATATGGAGTTACGGAACACTCCTCGCACAATTTTGCCACGTACCAGTGGTGCATTCTGTGTAGATCATATGGCAGTAGCAGGGTTGTAACTTTGCTGGTCTTGACCCTTCCTTTCTGTCCACAGTATGCCATGTTCTTAACTCTCATCTTCCTTGTTGTGCTTGTGGCTGCCATTGTGGGCTTCGTCTTCCGACATGAGGTGAGTTGGTGTTGCTTTGTTTTGGTTTTTTTTTCCCTTATCAGTGGGATTGGTCAATACAGAATTACTTTTCCCCGCTTCTTGCTTCATGCCGGTGACCATAACTTGCTTTAACTGAAAACAGGGGCTGTGCCATTGAGGTCAGTGTAACCCCCTAGACCAGCCTTCCTCAGCCTTGTGCCCTCTAGACAGTGGAGGCTGGTTCATTGGGTTAACCGGGGCACTGCCCTACTGATGCTCAGTCTGGCCTCAGCTTCCCCCACCTTCCTGCCTTCTTACTTACCGCCAGTCCAGGGGATGGGGGCTGACACAGCCTGGGGCAGCTTCCTTGTCTTTAGTCTTAGTGTGGCCTTGTAGAACTCGGGAGAGGAATGGGGTCAAGAATAGAATTGGTTGACTCTGCTGTCGTAGGCTCTGGCTCCATCTCCTGTTGGGCTTCCTGCCTTCTGCCCAAGAGAAGAAGGCTCAGGGCCTGGGAATGAGTGGTCAGAGGTGTGAAGAGGGCAGAGAAAATACAGGCAAGATGAAGGAGCCTCAGATTGCCTGGGAAGGAACATGGGGAAGAGGAGACTTAGGGAGCTGTGGGAAGGCAGGGACCTTCAGTCCTTTCAGCTGTGTCCTTGGGGCAAGATGTACTAGGAAGAGTTGCTGCACTCACTAGGCCTGGCCTCTTGAGGTGTTTTGTTTCTTTGAATAAAGATAGTTAACTTTCTGACACCGTGTGAGTTATTGCTGGCTTGCTCCTGCAAAATGCTTTTCATCCCTATCCACTGGCCATATTGGCTGGGGCCAGTGAGAACTGCCATCCAAAACACTTGGAGGACACTAGGTTGGGGAAAGATGCTCTGCGTACCTAAGGAATGATAGTTGTAGAAATGCTCCGAGTACGAACAACATTCAGCCATGGAGCAAGGAGTCTATTTTAACTGAATTACATAGCAGAAGGTGCTTCTTTTAAACAAAAAACAAAACCTGACTAACAAGGACCACTTTGGAGTTCCTTGAATGAGGCTTTTCATTTGGAAATGGATACGTAGGTGCTGTCCCCGAAATGTCAGAACACAGGTGAGCCTCTGGCCCTTCAGCAAGAGGTTGCTGAACCATTGGCCATGGCTGTTGGGGCTGAGGGGTGTTGTAGCTCAGCAACATCTGGAAGGTCAAAGATTTGCCACATCTGCCATAGTGCAAGCATTGGAGGAGTGCCATCTTGGAACAGGCACCTCTCTAGTGCAGTGTGGAATGGTGGGTAGAGTGTTGGACTGCAACCTGGGAGAGACCAGGGTTAAAACTGCCACTCAGCCAGGGTTGTCATGAGGGGAAAATGGGGAAAGGGTGAAACTATACGTGCCACCTTGAGCTCCTTGGAGGAAAAGTGGGATATAGATATATAAGTGTAAGAGGAACTGCCTCTTCTTCGGGGTCTCCAACCACTGCACATGAATGGATGTCTAAAGACAAGTGTGCTTTTTCACTTAAAACTTGATTGATTTATTCCTGTGCAAAATGAACACCAGATTGACTAATATTTCCTTAGTTAGGTAATGACCTCTCTCTCTGCAAGCAATGATCAATTATCATTTTCTCCTCAGATTAAAGACAGCTTTAAGAATAACTTTGAAGCTGCCATGAAGTCCTACGATGGGACCAAAGATGAACGCAGCAAGGCGGTTGATACCATTCAGAGCACAGTGAGCATTCACCTGACTTTTTTCAGCTGGCCTAAATCTGGCATATTCGGTATACTGGCCTAATCTTGGTATATTACGCGTGCTCTTCTCTTTGTGGAGGTGCCAGCAGTTAAAAAGGTGCAGAGGGAGAAAGGGAACAAAAATGCCTGTCGCGGAGACCCCCTGGGGTATCTTCCTTTGCCTGACGTCCCCCCTCATGCTTGCAAGAGGTATCCCATGTCCTAAACATAGCTGGAGGTGGAGCTGTTGCTGTTTCTGCCTCAGCAGGTGTTCTGCACCAAAGGCAAATCTTCAGCTTACAAAACCCAAACCCTCTGTGGCCAAAGCACTGGGGCAGCAGTAGTGACATCATGGCTCGGGTAGAGTCTGCCACCACCTCCCCAACTTGGCCAACGAGGGTTTGGTTCTCCTCTTTGCGGCTCTGCTTGAAGAAGTCATCCCTACTCTATGCCAGGGCTGAGGAACCTTTTTTTTTTTTTTTTTTACATTGAGGACCACACTCCCTAGGACAAAGAATGGGAACTTGCATCCCTCCAGATGTTGTAGGGCTCTTGATTCCCATCAACCCCAGGGCTAGCAGCATGGCTAGGGGTCAGGGATGATGGGAGCTGGAGTCCAGCAACATCTGGAAGGGTCACAGTTTCTGCTTCCCTGCCCTGGCAGGTGCAATTTCTTGAGGGATGGAGTCAGAAGTGAACGGGACCAGAGCCAAAGAGAACGGAGCTACATTTTCTTTCTTTCTTGGCTTCCACGCTGCATAGGAAGGAAAATATATCTCCCTCCCTTTCGTGCACAGGATTACAGTAGGCTGCGGGTTTGGAGCTGCACAGTGGGATCAGGACCAAAGACAGATAGTTTATCCATTTGTACCAGGGATGGAGACCTCCAGATATTGCTTGTTTCCGGCTCTCATCATCCCTGATGGTTGATTGTGGTGGCAGGGGCTGATGGGAGATGGAGTCCACAACATCTGGAGAGTTACAGGTCCCTCTGTCCTGAAGCTATACATTTTATTTCTTCCTGCAAAGAAATTCATGTCGGCATGGGGTGTAAGTGAAAGACAGCAGAGCAGAAAAGCTTTAGACTGCTGAAAGACGCAGAATTCCAACCAGACTGGATTTTTGTAAAAAAATGGTTATTATTTTATTTGTAGAAGTTCAATACAGTTTAGCATAATGCAAATCTAAGCCATTTATGCTAAAATAAAAATGCAACTATATTCAATAACCTTTTCTAAAAACAAGGTTTAAAAAAAGCCCACAAGTGTAAGACTGTATAAAAATGAATAAACTGAAGAGTCCAAAAGGGCTCAAGGACAAAACAAATTTTTAAGAGGCGTTAAAGGATTTTACTGTCTCTACTTCATGACTTATTTGAGGGAATGCGTTCCAGAGTGGAACAACCAGCAGGGAGGGTCTCCTGGGAAGATTTTAAAGATCAGCTTGGCCTGTCTAGGGGAGGTGGTCTGCTAAAGTTGCCCCCTGGCAAATCATTTGTTTAGTGGGTGAACATGTGGAGATAATCAGAAGCAGTCGTGTGTGTGTGTGTGTGTGTGGCTGTGCAGATTGGGGTGAAAGGGTATTTTGGTTTTATTTCAGAGGAATGCGGGACTGGAGTATGCTAGCCAAATGGTGTCATTCATTATATGTGGCCTCCTCCTGTGAGTGGGATGTCTTGGACATGCCTTTTTTAAAAATAATAAATATGGGTGTTTTTTAGCTTTTAAATTTATGTTGGCTTTAATGTATGTTTGTAATAGGCTTTGAGTTACTTTTTGTTATAACCCCCCCCCCATAAATAATCATAATAATCTGCCATCTCTCTTGTCCTATACAGTTGCACTGCTGCGGTGTCTCGGACTACACTGACTGGAATCGAACTGCCTATTATAAACAGAAAGGGATTCCTATGAGCTGCTGCAAGTCTCTGGGGAATTGCACGATAGACGATTTGAAGAACCCAGCAATAGCAAAGGGGAAGGTGTATGAGCACGTAAGCCAACACAAAGCTGTCCCCTTCCGTGTGGCTTGGATGGAGGGGCTTACATGGAGGCGCAGGTTACGACAACAGCCAAGGCAACATTTTTCCACCTTTGCAGTTGGTCCCTTACCTTTCCCGTCCCGACCTGGCCACAGTGATCCATGCGATGGTCACCTCCAGGCTTGACTACTGTAATTCGCTCTACGCGGGGCTGCCCTTGAAGCTGTCCCAGAAACTCCAGCAGGTGTAGAATGCTGCAGCGAGGCTCCTAACAGGGTCTCTGGCATGGGAGCATATTCACACAGTGCTTTTCCAGCTGCACTGGCTCCCGGTTGAGTACAGGGTCAGATTTAAGGTGCTGGTTTTTACCTTTAAAGCCCTTCACGGCCTAGGACCCTTGTACCTACGGGACCGCCTCTCCCTGTATGCCCCACGGAGGACCTTAAGGTCCATAAATAGCAACACCCTAGAGGTCCCGGGCCCTAAGGAAGTTAGATTAGCCTCAGCCAGAGCCAGGGCCTTCTCAACACTGGCTCCGGCCTGGTGGAACGCTCTGTCTCATGAGACCAGGGCCCTGCGGGATCTGATTTCTTTCTGCAGGGCCTGTAAAACAGTTGTTCCATCTGGCCTTTGGCTTAGAATCAGTTTGATTCCCTCTCCCTCTTTCTTTTTCCTTTCTCCACCTGTGAAGAGGCAGCATCCGAATGTTTTAATGTTGTATTTTAATTTTTTTTAAATTGTATTTTAATCAACTTGTTTTTATTATTGCTTGTTAGCCGCCCTGAGCCCGGTCTTGGCTGGGGAGGGAGGGGTATAAATAAATTATTGTTATTATTATTATTGTTATTATTATTAACAGGCCAGGAGGAGCTGCTGTAATTACGAAGCTTTAGCCTCTGGCAAGAAAGAAGAACCCAGACTTCTCTAGAGATAGTGTAGGACTGCAGACAAGAAATAGGGAATTAATTGCCTGCGGACACGCATTTCTCTTTGCGGGGAAGAAATGAAACACACATGCTAATTATTGTGTTTAATTCCACATCCCTTAAGTAGAAACTGCGGACTTAACGTCTGTGACCTATGGGATGTGACAGTGAGAAGCAGGCCAGTGTGGTGCAGCAGCTGAGGTTATTTCAAGGCCTTCAGAGCTGTTCTGAATCCCTTCCCCCACGATGTTCCACTGTTTGGTATGGCTGATAAGGGGATATAGTATTCCTGCCGTGAACAGGGAGCAATAGTTTGCTTTAAATTACACCGCAATAAAGGACCTGTATTGAGGTCAAAAACATTAATATTGACACAGCCTCTGTCAGATCAGTGGACATCCTGCTGTGAAGTCCTTTGCTAACTTAAGATGCTTGGGTCCTTTGAGGGCTGTAAGTGCTTCCTGTTTTTCATGAGTAGGAGTTGCCTGGTAGCTTGAATAACCATGTTACCCCCCCTCCTCTCCCCCTTCCCATTTGTAGGGTTGTTTCAGGCTGGTGATACAGACAATGGACTCCAAAATGGGCATTGTAGCAGGGATCTCCTTTGGCGTTGCTTGCTTCCAGGTAAAGTTTTTGAAAGTGGTTCAGCTGACCCTCTTCTGCCCGAATAGACTTGTATTCGTTCTCTCCCCACCCTGCTGGGTCTTTTGATCCTTCTTATCATTATATAAAGCATACATACAGCACCCTTCAGAAGTGTGGAGTCAGATGGCAAATCTGGAGGCAGCCAGCTGATAATACCTTCCATTCTACACCCCCCCCCCTTTCACATAACTCAGACTGTTCGCTCCATGCCAGGAAACATACTGCGTTTGGCCAGGTTGCCACTCACAGCATGGACATCTTGGTGGCATGCCCCAGCCTGATCTATGCAGCATGCTGGCAACATGGAAATAGCAGTGTTAAGTGGTGCTGTTTGCTGCCAAATCCTGCTGGGAGCCTGGATACTTAGGACTCAAAAACACCTGTCTAGAGCAGCTATAAGCAAGAGTTTAAGCAACCCAGGCATAGCATAGTCCAGCTTAAAACACTTCGCATGGCAGGAAATGAGCCACAGCTCTTCACTTATGTGAAGCAGTGGATCACAGAGATAAAATGCCTCTGGGAATTGTAGCCCAGTGAGGGGAATGGGCGTCTCCTAACAACTCTCAGCACCCTTAACAAACTACAGTCCCCAATAAGCCTCTGAGCAGCTGATGTCAAACTCTGAGTGGTCTGCCATTTGTGTAGTGATGTGGTCCAGCCCTGCTTAGCATCAGTGGTGCTGGATACTCTTACCATCTTCCTTTGCTAGGTACTAAGCTGGCACATCAGCAAAGAGTATTAGAAGATAAGAGCCCATGAAAAACTATGGGCACCATCTCTTACTGTGCTATCATTGCAGCTGTGTGACTCATTGCAACGTTTGCTCTCTCTGCTTTAGATGGGCTGAAAGTAATTTATGGGGAGCTTTTGCTCTTTGGGTGCAAAATGGCTGCAAAATTTTATCTGCAGGGCTGCCAGTCATGCCTACCCAGATGTCCACATGTTTTTAGTGGATTTGGGTTTTGCCCATCAGGTTTCTTCTGCTGAAAGATTAAACTTTGGCAAACCTTGAGTTGATGCATCACTTCTGCATAGCCAGAATGGCTCTGTTCCACTTCCCCTGTCAGAGGCATTATGTCCTTTAATATCAGTTGCTTGGAATCTCAGGTGGGCAGAGTGTTGTCCCCAGGTCCTGGTTGCAGGCTATCCGCAGGCATCTGGTCAGCCTTTGTGAGAACAGGAAGCTGGACTAGATGATGCAGCAGGTCCTTTGTGCCTACATTCTTCTCTATCAGTGGTCCCATGTTGGCTATAACATTGTTAGCACCCACTTATCTGTGTTTGCTCTTAGTCAGTGGTGTCCAAACTTTTTTCGAGGGCCAGATTTGATGAAGTGAAGGGCCATGAGGGCCAACCAAAAATGTTAACCTTTTTTAGGATTGAATTTGTCGAGGGTTTTTTTTTTGTTCAGGTTCTGTTAATTGATTCTCATGGGAACTTACAGATTCTGGCTTCACACAATTAACTCAAGGCAGTGTCAATTTACTCTTGGCAGAAAGCCAAGGTCTGCTTGACCTAGAAACTACTTACTCTGATTGGTTAACGACCAGCACTCAACTCTGTTATCTAGAAATGCTAGCACAGTTTGGTGTTAGGTGTGTTAGGGTTAGGAGTAGAAGTGCTGTGTATGGTTATGAGAGACAGAGAGAAAGAAAGGATTTATTTTGCTTTGTTTTGTATGCCGAAACTCTGCTGGTTTTATTTTTTCCTTTTAATAAATCCTGTAAATAGTTATTCTGAGTCTAGCTGACTAGTCATTTCCACCTCGACTAGCTTCTTCGCTGTGCAGGAAAACTCTGCTACGTTTGGGCTAAAGCCATTAGAGCTATGCCTGACACTTCAAAGTTCCATGATTTTTTAGGATTTTACCCCAGGAAATAAACTGCCACAGGGGCCAGATTAAACCGACCAACAGGCCGGATTAGGCCCCTGAAACGGACTTTGGACATGCCTGCTCTTAGTGTTCAGATACTATAGTTTTTCCAAGGATCTTTCTCAATCCAAGACTCAATTGGACACTTCCTGTTTTCCTGTTCCTTTTCCATTGCCTTTGGCAACATTGCTAACAAGCCACAATACCATAAATGTCTGGCCTTTCCCCCTCTATAATGTTTCAGAAAAGGTTCTGCCTCAGGCACAGATATAGAAAATACAGTGCCTGTCTCTTCTGGTCTGACCGCTTTTGCACTGTCAGGAAATGAAGAGGCCACCTTGTCAGAAAGCTTCTCGGGTGCTCTGTTTCCATGCAAGTGGGTATACTTGGATCATCAGAGAAAGACAGTTTTAAGTTGTTGTTTTTTTAATATTTGAGGAACTCTCCAGTGAAATTAGCTCTTGTGCATCCTGCAGTGTTAAGGGTATTTCCATTCAGATTGCAGCAGGCAGAGCTATTCCGTATGAGGCGGTATAATTTTCTGCTTCATCTGGGATGCTGTTTTTCAAAACGCTCCCCTAAGGTGTCTTTTTAAAAGTCTTTGTCCCCAATGTGACAGAGTACAACCTTCATCAGAGACACTTCTCCATGTGCCTCACCCAAGGGGGAGATGGAGGAGGCCTGTGTGAGAAGTGTCCCCACCCCCCCAGTGGTAGCTCCTGTCTGTTGAATGCTGCCCCAGGAAAACATGCCTGGCACCATCATCATCAGTTTTTACCTGCTAGGCTAAGACATCTTTATTTATCTAGCGTTTTGGTGCTTGTTTAGCCTCAAGTGCCTTTAATAGTTTGGGTGAAGTGGGGGTAGGACTTGCTTTTCTTAGTGCATTATTGGACAAGCATTTTAGGCATTTTGTATTGTTCATTTTTAATTTATTTTATCTGCCTGTACTTTCTGTTGTTGTTAAGCCACTTCAGGCTGGAGTCATCTAAATAGTTGCACTAGTGGGAGCCAGCACAGGTCCTGCTAGCATGCTGGGGCTTTCCCCCTTCTCCTCTCCCTTCAACCTCCCAAAACCAGCTCTGGGAGGTCGGGAGAACCCCAGAACATATGCGGGGTGGGGGCGGAGAGGGGAGACCATTCCACCAAGCAAGCAGACAGGCTTGTCCTGATGGAGCAATCTCCTTAGCTTTGAATCCAACCTTTGGTATAAAGCAACTAACAGATGCAATAAATCATAGCAGTAATAACAATGGTGTGCTGGCTTTTTAGAGCTAGGCAATATTTTTTTACACGGGAGAGTTTTCAAGAACATGACATGCCCCCTCTCAATCTTTTTTATGTGCTACTGTCATCAACTTCCAGGGGACTGGCCGATAGATGGAAATGGCATTTTTATCATTGGTAAACATCGCCTGTTCCCTCTTGTTTCATTTAATACCTTGTACTGTATCGCTATGCTGTACACTAGTAGTTTTAAACTGCTTAAGGTTAGCAGTGTTGGCTGAAAAGCTGGATGTGAATCGGGGTGCAGGAAACTGCAGCCATCTAGGTGTTGCAGGACTTCAGCTTTCATCGTCCCTGACATGCTATCTGGTGCTGATAAGAGATGCAATCCAATGAAATATACAGACCGCAGGTTCCCCACCTCCTATAAAGGAATAAATACCAGGATTTTGCCCCCTTACCATGGCGCCAGGTGCAGAAGGGCTCTTAGCGTCTGGCTTCCACGCTCCTTGCAGCCATGAAAGTTCAATTACATAAACAGGCAAAGATAACCATATAATCTCCATGAAATGCATGAAATGGTAGATTATGCATGGTGTGTAGGCTGACAAGTGAGGACACCAAGAATTCCTATTCATATTAAGATATTTTCCCTTGTCTACACCAAAGGTTGAACGAAATAGGTTGTTGGGGACTTCTTTCATTTTTGAAACCTCACCCCACTTTTAGCTTATATAAGCAGCTGCTGGTTCCATTCGATTTGGTCTTTCGCCACAGCAGCTGGCAGAGGGCTGGAGCTCTCGGCTGTGGAATGTCAAGCATTTAACTTGTCACTGTCCGGCTAACTCTGTCTCTTCCTTCTCTTTTCAGCTGGGGGGGATTGTCCTTGCCTGTTGCCTGTCCCGGTCCATCACAAATAATCAGTACGAGATGGTTTAACCAGCAGGCCTGCAGGCTTGCAACTCACTACAAGGTATGAGCCTCTTTGCTGGGATGCCGTCCTCGCTGCGTCTTGCCTTATTTGCTGCCCGGCACTTTACTTGCATTGCTGTGTGCATCTTGCGAGTTCATGCAGCTGTAGATTTTGACACAGTATTGCGTGCTCCCAAAAACCTTAGCTTCCATTTAAATTTTTTTAAGCAAGTTTCTAGTCCTTATGGGGGTGAAGCTAGGCTAGAAACTGCTTTTGTGATGCTTGGTGAAAACTAGGACCGAGAGCTGGGAAGGTTTCAAAAGGTTTAAGGGCTCCAGGTTTCATAGGGTCTTTAGTGCTCTCCTAAATCAGCAGAAGAGAATATGTAGGTTAAGCAGTTCAGTAGCTGAAGTTCCCATTGGACAGCCTAGGTAGTCCTTCTGCATATGAGCAGCCTTATACAAAGTGAAACTACCGGTCCTGTGATCCCGGTGCAATGGGCTTCCTGTGCCACAAATGGCCTTCTTTAGTGAAACACATTTTTCAGACTCAGTACTGCACAGCTTCACTTCGCAACATAAATGCATCTTGCACTTGTGATTTCTGCATTTGCCAAAGCCCCACAAATGCAATGCCCCTGTGTAAACCTGTGGTGCAGCATCTCAAAAAGCATATTGTAGAGCTGGCAGAAGTGTTAAAAAAAGAGCAACCAAAATAATCAGGGGCTGGAGCAACATTCCTATGAGGAAAGGTTACAAATTTTGGAACTTTTTAAACTTCAGAAAAAAGGGAGATGATACAGGTGCATAGAATTATGCATTGTGTATAGAGAAATTGTGGGACGCGGGTAGCGCTGTGGGTTAAACCACAGAGCCTAGGACTTGCCGATCAGAAGGTCGGCGGTTCGAATCCCCGTGACGGGGTGAGCTCCCGTTGCTCAGTCTCTGCTCCTGCCAGCCTAGCAGTTTGAAAGCACGTCAAGTGCAAGTAGATAAATAGGTACTGCTCCGGTGGGAAGGTAAATGGCGTTTCTGTGCACTGCTCTGGTTCACCAGAAGTGGCTTAGTCATGCTGGCCACTTGACCCGGAAGCTGTACACCGGCTCCCTCGGCCAATAAAGCGAGATGAGCGCCGCAACCCCAGAGTCATCTGCGACTGGACCTAATGGTCAGGGGTCCCTTTACCTTTACTTTATAGAGAAAGTGGCTAGAGGATCTTTTCTCTCTCGCTCTCTTACAATACTAGAACTTGGAGGGTATCCATTGATATCCACTGAATGATTCAGTGGAAGTGCTTATTTACATATTGCATGGTTAAAACTATGGGATTCACCCCCATGAGAAGTGGTGCATTTTCAGGCAAATGCATGGAAGATAGGTCAGCTACTAGCCGCAGCAAGTCCCTGCGTGCCAGCCATTAGGGAACAACATCCAGAGAGGATCATTACTTCCCTGCCCTGGTCCTGTAACTCTTGGAAAGCATCTGGCTGACTCCTGTGGGAAACTGGAAGGTCTAAACAAACCTCTGGCCTGATGGGCTCTTCCATATGCTCATGACTATGATGGATGCAGCTTAGAAACATAGGGTTGTATCCAATGTTGTACTCAGAGTAGACCCATTAAGATGCATGAACATGGCACATTTAGGTCCATTAATTTCAGTTGGCTCTACTCTGAGTAGAACGTAGCTGGATGCAACCCATGACAATATAGGAAGGTGCCTTATCACACAGTTGGCCTATCTAGCTCAGTAGTCTGCACTGGTTGGCAGCTACTCTTCAGGATTTAGGACAGGAGTCTTTCCCAGCCCTACCTAGAGATGTTGGGGATTTGAACCTGAGACCTTCTGCATGAAGATACTCTACTAATGAGCTATGACCCACCCCCAGGTTGAACAAGACTGTACCATGTTGTTGTTGTTTTACTGCAAAAGACTAACTCTGGAATCTCAACCCTGCAAGTTCTAATCTCCCCCCCCCTTTTTCCATTCTTTGCTTTCAGAATTTTGGGACACTTTATAGTAAGTTATACATAGTTTTGGGAACCCACTCCTTGGCAGGCTCAAGCTATTGAAATCCTGTTTGATCAGACTGCTCTCGACCTGTTCACTGGAGAGGACCGGATGTCACAAGAGGTGTTACTCTGCTTTATGATGATGTTGTTTGTGCTATTCTGAAGGAGTGCTGAAAGGGACAATTTGTGTAGGGTAGATGGTTAACACAGCTCCTCTAGGCAGGGGTGCTGGCTGGCTGGCAGGCTGACTGCATGGCCCCAGCTGGGCTGTGCATTGTGGAATTTGTCTTCCTCTGTAGCTTGCAAATTCTTGAGCACACTAGCTTTAAGAAAGGGTGGGTTAGGGGAGAGGGTTTCTGGTAGAGCTGTCCATGGAGTTAAGAAAGCTTAGTTGCCTAGTCATCCACATTTAAAATTCTGTTCCTTCAAATATGCATTATTTTAAAACTCCTAGTGATGTAAGCGCGATAACTTAGAATTTCAGAAAGAAGCCCTTTCCTTCAGCTTGTTTCATTTCCCTACGGCAGAAACAACCAGAACCAAAGTAGCCTGAGAAAAAACAACACTAACTTCCATTACTTCACAGCCCCTCCAGTTATGTCTTCCTAAATTTAAGGCTGGACTGCTGTCATGTGTTTAGGTAGGCTGCTCTTGCTGACAACTTAGAGGCTTCAGCCAGTGCAAAATGCTGAGACCCTGCTTTCTGAAGGACGTTGTTCACGCGGAGCACATGATAACCAGTGCTTCAGTGCCTTTGCCAGCTCCTTGTTGGCTTCTGAGACCAGTAGAAGATGCTGGTTAAGAACACTAATTCCCTAGTAGCCTGAGCCCCGCTTACATCAGAGACTACCTCCTCTCTTTAAGACCACCCCCACCTTACCTTTTAAGATCAACCAGCAATGTTCTCTTAAGTACACTGCACACTGTATCATGTTGGCCGTGCCGGGCACAGAGTTGCTCTTAGTGTTTGAATTCTATTCCTTTGATATTTGCCAAAGCCCCAGTCTGTGTGTCTTCTGGAAAGGCTGTGAAACGGTTGGTTGACCCTAATAAATATTTTATTGGAAGCGGTCTGAGTGCCCTCTCCAAGATCCTAGCTTTTGATGGTCAAGATAGGGTATAAGGAGTGCATGGTTAGATACTCTTAAGATGGAAATAGGATGGGCTAGAAGTCCACTGGGTGCTTTGCCTCGCAGTCAGCCCATGGCTCTGCCATTTGGTTTTGGATGTCGTAGTGAAGCAAAGCAGCTGATGTAACACTAAGACCACATTTGCACAGCTCAGATGAATTGACTCTTAAGGCTGCACTCCTAAACTCCTTTACCATGGAGCAATTACCAGCGGGGCTAAACCTCTGAGGAGCCATAGCATAGGATTGCAGTGTAAAGATGCTTGAAGTCCTGCATTTTTCCTGGGAATCAAAAGTGAGGAGGGAGCCGAAGCATCTGTTGGAAAAAGGAGCACCTGGTCTTTCTTGGTTGCCAGGGAAGGAGCTACTCTTCCCCTCTTCCAAGACTGCTTCTTGCCAACCATTCCTCCCCGAATATCTCCAAATGGTGTACCTCGTTTGCTCATGTGAACACAGCCAAAATAACTTAGTCTGCTGAGTGCTAGTTCTCGGTAGGGTTTTTCCACAACTGCTTTCTTTCTTTGGAAAGCAATCTCCTAGCTTTATAGGCACATAAAATGCCTTGGCGAAGGTAGCACCCTTGCTCATTCACTTCACCTTCTTCTCTGCCTCACTCTCCCTTTCCCTGAAATTGGAGCCAGGAGCAGCAAAAAAGGGAATTGCATGTGGGTGTGTGCCTGTTGAAATAAGCACAAGCCTTTTCAGCCTACCTCCTCATCCTACCCTGAATTATTCTTTCCCTGACTTGAGATTTTGATACAGCATTTTTTTTGTTAATGTATTTTGTTAAAGCTTTGTAAAATTGGGCTAGAGTGATCTTTTTTTTGGTGTGTTTGTGCATGGGTGGACTGCGAGGCTCTGCAGGAGGATATCTTTAGCCTTCGCAGTCCCTGCCCTGCTGCGTTCGGTATGATTTCCATCATCAGTATTACACGACACTTTGGACACATGTTGTTGTTTTTGTATTAAATGGGAAATCCTTCTTGTCTTGAAAGCAGAATAAACAATTGCATACTTCCGTTTGGTCTGGTGATTCTTGAGAAACAGTTTCCGCTTGGTAAATGCTTTGCTTCTCTTGTACTTATAAGCTGTGTGTGTGTGTTGGCTGGGAAGTGGCATTTCTGAGCAGCTGGTTGTGTGTGGTGGGAGTGGGTTGATCAGAACCGAATTAGGTGGCTTCTAAACCCCAACAATTGGGCTCGCTTTACAGTCATTTCATCAAAGGACATTGCTGGTGGGAAATGCTCTCTCTCTCTCTCTCTCTCTCTGTGTGTGTGTGTGTGTGTGTGTGTGTGTGTGAGAGAGAGAGGGGGGGGAGAATGCTTGGGGCATCTTTGGGTATTTTACCACCATTGGGGTATGTAGGTGCATGTAGACACCTGAAAATCTATAAGAGAGCTTCCTTCCATTGACCTTGGAAGACATTATCCAATAATGAAAGTAGAAACAAAGCCAGAACAGATATTTTAATATTTGCCTCCTGTCACCGGTCATATTCTTTACATGTTAACTAAAAGTAAGCAATAGATGAAGCTAAACACAGAATAACATATCAAAATAAGGCTTAACTTGGTAGCAATCAAGCTAACAGGGAGTTAGTAATAATAATAATAATAAATGGCTAAACCTGAGCAGCTAGGTAGCGCCAGAAATCTGAGGTCTGTATAGAACCAAGAGTAAAACAGCACCTTAAAATAACTTTTGTTGTACAATAAGCTTCCTTGCTTAGCCTTCAAGGGGAGTCACAGACCATTTAGGCCTTTACAGACCATTTATTTATTTATTTAAGGACCCCCCCCCCCGTAGTCACACATTTGTGTAAAATGCCAACATATTGCATTAGGGAGAAGCAACTCTTCCCCCCACCTCCTGCCCAGTGAGCAAAACAACTGGTAATGTGATAGGTGGAATGTGACTATTCAACTGTCTTAAGCATCCTGCCAGTTAGTGCTTGTGACACAAATGATGACCAGCCCCCCACCCCACCTCTCCTCAACTCTACACCTAGTAGAGGCTGCCATGCACCTGGTTTCCCTGGACACTTCCAGGAATTGGACTGTCAAAATGGCGTCTGGGCGTCTGCAAAATGCTGGTGGGTGGGGAACGCTCAACAACTTTGGCTGGATTTTCACTTTGGGGAATATGGCAACCCTAACCTAGTAGCCTTAAAAAAAAATGATTTGGAGGTACTTCTCAAACTGAAATCTGACACAGTGCTATCTAGCCTTTACAGTGAGACTTGCACCTCTACAACGAGCCATGGGGGCAAATAAAATAATAGTCATACCTCGGGATGAATACACTTCAAGTTAAGCATTTTTAGGTTGCGCTCCGCGGCGACCTGGAAGTAACGGAGCGCGTTACTTCCGGGTTTCGCCGCTCGTGCATGCACAGACGCTCAAAATGACGTCACGAGCGGAAGTGGCGAAATGCGACCCGCGCAGTCGCATGTTACATCCAGAGGTACCACTGTAATAATAAATCTCTCTTTTCTCATATCTCTGCTGGAAATTCAGGTAAACTTTATGTAGCACCCGCACACACCTTGACAGTGACTGGATTCAACTAAAATGCATCTCCTAAGGTTGCAAGCAGACGAGCTTCCGAAAAGATAAAAAGAAGCTTCTCAGTTGCACTATTACCCACCCACTCCTTTAAAAAAGCAATAGTAAAATGGGCAGCCCTGTAGGTTAAGAAATAAGAGATGCAGAGACACCTTCCACATGATGGAGGGCTGCATATCTGATGCCCCATCTCTAAAGGGATGCATGGCCTTGGTGCTATCCTGCAGAAAGACATCCGTTTTCATTTATGTTCCAGTGACTGAAAACATTATGAAAGAGCTAGTTTGGCATGTCCCCACAAGAGCTAATTCCAGTTCACGTGTGTCCAGTTCACAGTTCAAACTCATCCAAAAGATCCTCAGCAACATTTCTTCAACATTTGGAATATTAGAAGCTGCTATGCTGAAGTGTAAGATATACTCAAGAAGACTGAGAAAACATCAAAGCATACACATGGTGGAATGTGAATGGCTTAATTGCCCCCCCCCCCGCCACCGACAATTATAGTCTTTAAGCTCAAAGGCCCAAAGACTCTAAAGTGTAAGAGGAGATGAACTTGAAACTGAAGTTTCATTGGGAAACAAATTTACCGTAGTTTACCTGGCAGTTATGAGAACTACATTCAGGTACAGTTGAGAAATCTTGGACTAATTCGGTGAACTTTGTTAAACTGGACTAGTTCATTCCAAACTCTGGACTGTACTGCAATGAGGAACTTGTGAGAGGATTGAGCCAAAGCTATAATGTGGTTGGGCTTGCTTTGCTTCTGAAATTATATCTGAAGAGCTGTCACGTGGCACAAGCTTGTTTACTGCTGCCCCCAAAGGGCAGGACTCGAACCAATGGATTCAAATGACAAGAAAGCGGAAGAACTTTTTGGCAACAAGAGTTGTTTGACAGTGAGACTGTGGTGGACTTTCCTTCCCTGGAGCTTTTTAAACAGAGTTTGGATGGCCATCTGTCAGGCACTATGTAGCTGTCATACCTGCATTCCAGGAATTGGACTAGCTGACTCCTTGGGTGCTTCCCAACTCTCTAATTGTATGATTCTATAATTTAGATATAGACAAGAAAATTCTTTCAAAGGACTGCCCTCGTGTGGCTGTTTAGCAGGCTGCTAGAGTGGAAAATGATTGTGTTCTCTCCTTCATGAAGCCACAGCATGGGACTCTAGCTAAGTGAGAGGCTGGGAAAACTGGAGTGGGCCTAATTAATTGTGATTGGTTTTTTACTTATTTATTTAAAAAAAATACATTTATCTTTTCCTGTAAAATTTTGCAACCGGTCAGAAAAGAGTTCTGCTCTAGGGTTTGGGGCATCTAGCTGTGGCACCTTAGGGTGGCTTTGGCTGTGCTGCCCTAGCAGTTACACCAGTCACTTTGGCAATTAGCTGGGAGAAGAGAGTTGGAACATGAATGTGTGCAGGGAAGTTACATAGGCTGTGCATCTACAAAGCTGCCTTCAGACGAGACAACTTTGCAGCCTAAGCAAAAGAAGTAGTCACTGGATTGGTTCAACCTGTTGCCAGTAAACACTGTACAGGATGCTGATTGATATGTGTGCAAGAGGTTTCTGGTGGGCGGGGTTTCTGGTGTGGGAAGAGAAGAATGTTGGCCCCCGCACAGCAAAATAAAATAAGGGAAACAGCAATTCCAAAAGTGAACCACTCCAAAGGCTCTGAAAAAACCTTCTTTGCTGAAGCACTCAGGGAAATGTGTAAATGTCATCACTCTTCATCCAAAGCAACAGTCATTTACTATCTCCTACAGGAAATAGGAAATGATCATTTTCTCTGAACACAGAAATCTGCCTTATAGCAGGCTCTGATTATCTGCCCACTCCAGGGATGGGGAGCCTGTGGCTCTCCAGATGTTGTTGGGACTCCATCTCCCATTATGCTCGCCCATGGAGGCCAGGCCACCTGGGACTGATGGGAGCTGGAGTGCAGTAACATATGGAAGGCAACAGGTTCCCTAACCTGGTCTACTCTCACTGGATCCCCAGAATGTTGGGCAGAATCAGTGGTTTGTCTCCAACTCAATCCTACTCAGAGTAAACCCACTGAAATTAGTGGCACTACGTTAATCTAAATTAACATGAGTAGAACTGACATCAGATACAACCCAGAGTCCTGCTATGTAATTATATATATATATATATATATGTTAGAAAGCTGGATGTGGCAAGAACAGTTACACAGCTCCAAGGATGGTGATTATACGGTAGACCCACAATTTACGCACATTTAATTTGTGCGCATTCAGCTTTATGCAATTCTTTTTTAAAAAAAATACAATGCAAAGGGGGCGGGCATCTGGGGGTGACGTGTGTGTGTGTGTGGAAACCTTGGCAATCCCACCCACCATTGCACCCAATGGGTCTTGACCAGGGGTCAGCAAACTTTTTCAGCAGTGGGCTGGTCCACTGTCCCTCAGACCTTGGGGGGGGGGCTGGACTATATTTTGAAAAATAGAGTCCATTTAATTTAATAAATGAATGAATGAATTCCCATGCCCCACAAATAACCCAGATTTTAAATAAAAGCACACATTCTACTCATGTAAAAACACCAGGCAGGCCCGACAAATAACCCAGAGGTGCATTTTAAATAAAAAGGCACATTCTACTCATGTAAAAACACGCTTTGGTTTGCCTACCCATGGTCTTGACTATTTTAAATTTTGGCTTTATGCACTAACCCCCATGTAAGCTGCAGGTCTGCTTCACTGGAAACAAACTGGCGACAATACATTTTCAGAAGTACTTCAATGAATGGGTTTCTTAACACATTTTGAAGCCCCCCCCCCCACATCCACCCACCCACCCACACACCACACTAGCTACCCAAGTTGCTCCTTGATGTCCGACCAGCAAAGTTGGGACATTTTGTGGTGGCCTTTTGATGATGGGCATTACCAATCCCCACTGGTCTCAGGGTGACTGTCTCAGAGGTGCCTACTGAACTGCAGTAATAGCAACTATAGCAGTGTTTCCCAAACTCCCCCCACCCCCATGAACAACTTTGAAAATTATTGTGGACACCCTAATCATTCTTCTGCCTGTTTCAGCCATTGTGTTGCATGATGCAAATGCTGTATGATTTTTAGCTGTATTTTTACAGTCATGCCATGGACTACCTGGATGAAGCTCTTGGACAATAGTTTGGGGACCCCTGAACTAGATAGAGTGTTGGTAGCACACAAGTGCGCCCCATAGGGAATTCCCTGGGTGGCGCTTGGACACTGCAGTATATCAGGAGTTATCTTTTGGGGGGCTGGGTGTGCTTACACTCGCCCCAGCATCCGCGCTACCCACCAGTTGCATGGCATGATTACACGGCAGATGACCCTCCCTCCTTGGTAACAGTAAGGGTAGGGGTAATACCCTAGGAGAGGCTCACACACCCTCTGGCAGTATCGATGGGCACGGCGGCACTGGGCACAGCAGTATCCTCTCTCGTCCCACAGGGGATGGAACTCCAGTCCGTTCTGTGACTGAAAGGGAGGGCAAAAAGGAGGGCAAACAAGGAGGGCAAAAAGGCAGGAAATCAATTTCATTTGTACAGAAGGAAGAAAGGGCAGACATATCTGGGAAGGGGCCATCGTTAGTGATGGGCAAGTCTCTTAAATTCCGTGCCTCATTTCTCCAATCTTAAATTCAGTTTTATCGCATTTCCACATCTGTTTGCAATTTTTTTTAAAGGCCAAATGAAAACCCATCCCCAATACATACCACATTTTTACTGTTATTTTTGCTAACATATGCATTTTCATGCACACTTTACCCTAGTATATACATTTTTGTAGACATTATGTGGCTGGAGATTTGAATTGCAACATTTGAAGGGGTGCAAATTTCAGAGGAGGGCTGTGCTTTGGTTCAAAAAGTGCAACTATGCAGGTCTGCCTTTAAATGCAAATTGAGTTTAATTTCTCCTCCATCCCTAACCCATAGCATTTAATGCCTTGTTTCTGGTAAAGCAGAGTGCACAGAGACCTATGTTATGTGGCTGTATATAAATTTAATAAGTCAATAGTCTAGCAACACCTGGGATAACACAGGTTCCCCATCCTTGAGTTGCTTCCTCAATGTTTCCTCCTCAAGAAGTTCAGTCCCAGAGCTGTGATGAAAATGGCTTGATCCCAAAGAGTTATGTCAGGGATCACCAACAAGACCCATTGTGCTCACTAGTACTTCTTATGGCACTCTTGAATGGTCTCAGTAAAGACCCCCTCAAAAATCCACAATGCACAAGGGACGGTTGGTCCTTCCTGCTCAGTTCCTGTTTGCACTGGCTCAGCCTCTCCTGTATTGAACATGTCCTCATCATTGGATACAGGGATTAGACACCCACCCTTCTTTCCATTCTGGACAGAAGAGAGCTGCAAAGAGCTTTCCTTCTGTGACCAAGCTTTTGTGGTGGCTAATATTGGTGCCTCTAAAAAAAATAATGGTGAGGAGATCACTGTGGTCCTGTCCCTTCCCTCTCATTTAGATGTGGCAGCCATTTAGTGTTACTTCATACCATGTGTTCCCCAGGCAGCCATTTTGTGACCGCTGCCCACAGCACTATCTTAAAATTCTAAATATGCCCATGAGCCTCAAAAGGTTGGCTGCTCCTGACTTACGTAATCATTCACAGGGAAATCCTCTTCTGTGAGCTGCCGGGCCTGACGTTTGGTACTTGGTCTTGCATCCTTAGCCAAGTGTTGCTCTTCCTTTTCCTCCTGATGTCTAGCCCAGTCTTGCTTGTCTCTCAGAATCGGATCCTCTTCCTCCTCCTCCTCCTGACCTTCATTTTCAAAGTCAAGAAGTTCTGGCTCTAAGAGGCAGAGACAAACAAGTCACCATGAATTATTTTTCTGGTGGAAATTAAAGTGGTTTATGGCTTACCACTGGAACCAGTTGTGTGCTAATTCATGCATAAGAGCACCTTGACAAACTGTCATTGACAGATCATACAGAACTGTGCTTAAATGGAAACTTATGTGTCTGATTTTTACTTTTAAAAAAATATATATGGCGAACCTATTTTAATGCCTGTTCCAGATCAGAGAAAACCAGTGTCTGAACACCACCACTACAGGACTCTAGTATGCTGCAACCATAAGCTAGCTCTGTATTTCAGCGATGTCTCCTTTTCAAGTTGCGAAAGATTCTTCTCCCCGCCCCCGGAACACACAGAAGCTGATAAGGAAACACAGGTGAGCTTTGCACAGGGTAAAAACATGACCAACCATACTGCAGTTGACGTCAGTATGTCTGAATTCAGTTTTACTCTGGGCCAAAGAAGGGTGTCTTTATCTGCACTGGTAGGCTGCAGGTTCGTCAACATGCTACAAAGAGGAGAAGAATAAGTGGCCTTACCTCTTAATAAAGTCGGGTGGATCCAGTATACAGTCACATTTTTGCAGAGCTCAAAGATCTTGGAACCTTTCAGGAAATCTTTATTTTCAATAGGCTTCTCCCCTGGAATCCAGACTACAGACTGCTCGAAATAGGTATCTGTAATTTCCTCATCCTGCGAGAAATTTTTAAAAAATGTCTTTTTCTTCATTTGTTAACCTAGAGGAACAATTTTATAGAGCTGTATTTCCCATACATTTCATATCCGGGGCACTATTATTTGGGACTAAAACTGGAGGCACACCTCACTCTTTACTAAAAAAACAACAATCATATTGGTGTTTTCTTGATTTGTGTCCAAGATACTGCACTGGCATCCTCTTTGCAGCTTTGCAGGTTGCTCAGATAAAGTTGCCACTCAGTGTTCCGCCTTCCACTTTGCCCAGACATAATGGACAGGAGAGGAAGCTGCCTGACTGAAATGCATATCTATATCCCACAGTGGGCAACTAGATCCCTCCAGGAAACCTTATAAATCCAATGTTTCCTACTTGGAGGCCTCATTATTCCCATCACGGCTAAAAATGTAGCCTCTCTCCTAAAAGGAGGGCTTCTTTAATACACCATTCGGAATCAAACTGGTCCCATGAAGAAGGTCCCAGATTCAGTCTTTGGAATCTTCTGAGAAGGCTAAGAAAGAACGCTGCCTGAAACCCTGGAGAGATGCTGCCAATCAGGGACAACAAAAATAAGCTAGAATCAGAGTGGCAAGGTTTACCTCACCTGGGCTGGTGTACTCCACCAGAGAGCCCTCCATGGGCTGGATTACACGCGCATGTGAGCGTGTGTACCAGCGATTTCTGGTGTCTGTGCAGACATGATTTCCGGCACCGTGGAAGCGAGTCCCCATGCTGCGCTGTGTCAGTGTAGTGCAGCATGTGGGGACTCACCAAGCGGGGGGCTCAGCTCAGGAGCGGCTCGGTTAAACGACCCCCGTGGGCTGCTTGTGGCCCATGGGCCTTAGGTTGCCAACCCCTGAGTGAGATGGACCAATGCTCTGACTCAGTATAAGGCAGATTCCTCTGTTTCTATGCATCTTAACTATTTTGACAAGCTGTGGAATTTGGGTTAAAATATTTCATTTAGCCCTTCAGTTCTGCCACTGGTTTAGCTGGACCAGTTTCCTCTCTGGAACTAATTCCATCTGGACTGCTTTAGTTAGGCCCCTGTTTGGCATTTAACATATGCTGTGAGTATATCTGCCTGGTCTGTGAGAAATTTAAAAGCTAATGGGATTACTCTCGGTCTGTACTTTCCATGCTGTTATAAATCTCTGGCTGTCCTGGGTCTTATTTAATTCAGGGAGTTATTCATTTTTGCATACTTCCAGCTCCTCCATGTCCACGTTGGATGTTTCAGGAATCCCTTTAATCTGGTTTCGGATGAAGCACTTTGGGTCTCCCACAAAAAAGATGCCTGTTATTCCCTAGTGGAGCAGGAAAAAAAAGTCTGGTGAAGAGAACTAAATGCATAAAGTCCTGCAGTCACTGTATGGGTATAGTTTAATTCAGGGTAAGATACACCATTTGATATTTCAATAAGGTGGGCGCTGGATTTTATTGATGGGGCCAAAAGTCTAGGCAGCATTTAAATACTGGCCATAGTATGTGGTTCTTTCCCTGCAATGAATATATACAAAATAAAAGCAATATGAAACAAAGAATATTTTTATTGTGTGGTTTCTATTCTATGTTTTCACAGGGCAATAGCACATCCTGATGAGCACCTCCTTCCCCTGCTCCTGTCCCCCCCCCCTTTGCAAACTTTCATTGCATAATGGCTAAGATTCCTGAGCTAGAAGTCAGGAAGCCCTGGGTTCAAATCCCACTTATGCAGTAATCTCACTGATTGGCTTGTCTGACAATCAATCAGATCTAGTCTGCCTCCCTCTTGCAATACTCAACTACTTTACAGGCTTATAGTTCATGTGCAAAAGTTCAAGTTTTCCCAGTCTTGCAATGGTAAAGATGTGTCTCTAGAAAATATGTGAAGTGCTTTGGAAACTCTGAACGAGTACTCTATATAAATGCTTCGTTATTACTGCAAGTGGGACGTACAACAATGTGATATTTTAGTCTCAGCCTGGGGAGGCTGCATCCTTGTATACTGAAGGAAGGGGAATTTAACAAAAACCTCATGGCACACATCTCTACAAGCTCTTCTGGGCTTGATCAGGTCAATTCTCTCCCCCCCCTCCCCAAGTTTCTCCCTCCTCCAATACCTCAACATTCTCTAGGTCCTAAAAGCTCATATGTGGTTGTCAGGCTTTTATTTTTATAAATCACACACTCTTGTATATGTACTTAATACAGAGTGATTCTCCACTACCTTATTTTTGGTTGGGACTCAATTCATGTGAGTTCACTATCAGTATACCATAGTCGTTAAATCATGGGATGTTCATTGAACTGTTTATAACAATTGGCTTTCAGTGTGCAGACCCAGTGAGGTTTTTTAGAGGTGCATGTACACTTCAGGAATAACTCCACAATATGTCCCTAACGGGTGCCGCAGAAAGTGAAAATGCCTCACTCGGTACACTGTTATGTTTGATCTACCACAATCGGGCAGAAATGACAGTACATACATTTTTGAAGTCATGTATTTCCAGAACCTCCTTGTTGCCCTTTCCAGTTTGAAAGATCTCTGTCCTGGTTAGAGGATCTATCTTCATCAATATCTTCTGCTTCTCTCCTTTGCTGAAAAATGTGTGCTCCATGTCGTAGATCTGTAATGACAAAGTGGGGAGAGGGAGGAGAAATGCAGAGGGAGTAATGGCTGTGTTTCCCAAAGACCTAGGATGTCCTTTGCAAACAAGCGAACATTTCCTGCTAGCCAGCTTGCTAGTTTGGTTCTTGAAATATCTCTGCCAATGTAGCCTGTTACAAGCCCTCACTTAGTCCTCAGTGTTCAGATATTCCAGGGCAGGCAGAGATACCCTGTTTATTTTTCCTTTGGATGAGAGAAAACTGGAGCCTTACGGTTAGGGTAAAGGTACCCTTGACCGTTAGGTCCAGTCGTGGACAACTCTGGGGTTGCATGCCCATCTTGCTCTATAGGCCGAGGGAGCCGGTGTTCGTCCGCAGACAGCTTCCGGGTCATGTGGCCAGCATGACTAAGCAGCTTCTGGCGAACCAGAGCAGCGCACAGAAACGCCATTTACCTTTCCACTGGAGCGGTACCTATTTTTCTACTTGCACTGGTATGTTTTCGAACTGCTAGGTTGGCAGGAGCTGGGACCAAACAACAGGAGCTCACCCCGTCGCGGGGATTCAAACTGCTGACCTTCCAATCGGCAAGGATACCCCACTGCAAAAGAGGGCAGGGCTTCTGCACCTTTAATACTTGTGTAGAAAAGGGAGTTTCAGAAGATGTGACTTCCTATGCAAGCTATACCTGCTGGGATTTTCTGCACAACTATTAAAGATGCTGGAACATAAGAAGGAACATAGGCCTTATACAAAGTCATTGGTCTATCTGCCTTAATGTTGTGTACAATGATTGGCAGTGGCTGTACAAGAATTTAGGCATGGGACATCCCAGCATTGCCAGGTATGACAAGGAGATTGAATTTGGTACTGATGCTCTGCCCTCCTTTCTTTTGCACTTGGGCATCTAGTTATATCTTTGCAACAACAGCAAATGCAGCAACAATTCTGTTTACAAATATATGAGTAGGACACCAATGGGAGAATGGTGGATGCTTCTCCAAGGTCATAGTTCTTTTGCACTGCACCTTGGGGAAAAGACCTTGAGCCCATTGGGTGCAGGAGACAATAGCAGCTTTGGGAGATGGAAGGTTTAAATGAGGGAAACTGCATGCGGTAAAAGAGCCAAGACAACTTCTAAAGCCATGCTCAAAGAGGTAACTACGAATGGGCAGAATTCTCAATTTCAGTGTCAGTTTCTCATTTTTCCAGTCTTAAATTCTGTTATCCACATTTCTGCATCAATTTGTGGATTGGAAAAAAAATCCTCAAAAAAAATTATCAGTGTTTTCTTATTTCTTCTAATATGGCACTTTTTGGGTATGAAGATTTGACCAATGTACACATCTTTGCAAGCCGTTTTCCTCAATATAATGCACAGTTGTATGTTGATTTTTAAAAGTATGCATTTTTGTACATATTGTTTGGTTGGAGAACTACAACACCAAATTCAGCATGTTGCTGATGTCGAAGGATAATTGTGGTTCAATTTGCCTGTTGATTTGAAAAGTGCATTCAGGTGTGGACAAAGTTGAGTTTCTGCCCCATCCGTACTGGCAACTACTGTTTCTCTCTCAGAAAGTGCCAAGCACTCATCTCCGACACCAACCACGCAGGTGACTTGCCCGTTCATGTGGCAGGACCGTTACCACTGTAAGCATGAAGGTTCTCTCGTGGGAAACCAAAAGTTATTTTGGACAAAACCATAGCAATATTAACCTGAGCACATTAGGAAAATGGATTTTGCAGTATGGAAAGTTTAAGGTGAGGTCTTGGAAAGGAAGAACGTGCCAGGCATCCTCCAGGAACAAGCTGTGCTTCAGATTACTTGCAGTGGCATCTCAAGAAAATTTGGGAAAGGATCTTGAAATTCCAGTCTTTACACATGGATTTTTTTTTTTAATGACTTTGGCAGTGTCCACATCTGAAGCTATTTCTTAAAGAGAGAGAGAGAGACCTCATGCAAAGTTCTAAATCAGAGGGTAGGATTAATGATGAGAAATGTCAAAGAGATTACAAGTCTCCTAAAATTGCTATTCCTCTGTAGTTAGCAAAAATCTCATTTATTATTTGTTTGTTGGTTTGTTAAATTTGCATTTTACCTTTTCAATAAATGTCCTCTTATAATAAGGTTCAGATGTTCTGGGGGAAAAAGCCCTTGTGGTACCGTTTCATCTTTTTCCTACTCTATGCCACAGGAAATTCATTTATGGTGTTAGTTTCCTCTAGAGGAGAGGAGAGGAGAGGGAGGGAGGGAGAGAGAGAGAGAGAGAGAGAGGCTCTTGTGGTGTGTTTCTGTTTACAGATGTTCAGGTTGATCAGGTTTTACTGGAGTTGGTGGGGCATCACCACATCCATAATGGCACCTGACCTGCCTTTACCCATCTCCCAAATTTTCTTGGGTCTCATATTTCCTCAAACTGTTGCCTTCTGGCTCCCCTTGTGCTGAGCCTCCATGAAAAAATCTGGTTTATTTTATCTATTTCACAAAAATTATACATCGCTTGATTGTAAAAAACAAACAAATCCTCAAGGCAGTTTACAAAAAGAATAAAAAAGTAAAATGCCCAGTCAAAAAAGTTCATAACGAATATTTAAGACATTCAAAAATCATTAAAATCAACGATAAGCTAAAAAAACACAACACAGAGTAAAACCCGCGTCAACATTCTACATGTCTAGGTAGGCTTGCCTCAACAAAAATGTTTTTAGCAGGTGCTGAGAAGAGTTATGGTGAAGTCTCTAATTCTCATTCTGGCAGGTGGGTGTTGTGACTCTTATTCCAGATACTTGGAATAGCTCATTGTTTGTTCTCATCAATTGATCAGGCGCCACCAAGTCTGCAAGCGAGAGCCATTTTGCATTTCAGAATGCTCTGATTCATAGCAGCCCTTTCCATTTATGATCTGTTGTTGTTCACCTTCCGCACAAATATTGGAGGGAGAACGAAGCTACAGGGTATTAGGTAGGACTCTGGGCTCAGTTGTCCTACTATACCTGCAGCCCTTTCAAGACAGTACCATCAAGTCACTTATTCCAGAATTTGCCAAGCACGCCCCTGCTGTTGTTTGGGAGCCCTCCTGCTCGTTTTGCTGAGACATCTGCCCTCAAGCCCTACCTTTATGGTGCCACTGGCATCTTAAGTAAACTTGGAGTTAAAGATCAAAGGTCTGTGCTCTGTCAGCAGGCTAAGGCGATGCTATGACAAACAGGGCAATGACAAACATCGGAGCTTTTGGCCCCCAAAAGAGAGTCCAGGGTCTTTTCCATAGCTGTCAACTTACAGATTTGAAAATAAGGGACCAGCAGCCTTGAAAATAAGGGATCAGCAGCCAAAATAAGGGATGAACAATTACTTTGATAAAATACATATTTTGTTGCATGCAAATGGCTTTAGATACCTATTAGGTCCATAAATTACCATATAGCATATATTCAACACAAAAAAACAGCAACAATTTGTTGTTGACAAAGCACAGCTGGACATATAAAGGGCCCCATTACCTTCAGTAGCTTATTTAAGGGACATCATCAATAAGGGACAGCAATGGGACATGGCGCTGGGATAAGGGACTTTCCCGCCAAATAAGGGACGCTTGACAGCTATGGTCTTTTCATGTACGCTTGCTTGTTGAAACAAGGATGGAAGTTGTTTTCTTTTCAAGATGTTTTGCTTCTTGTCTTTATTTGGGTTTGCAAAAATTGGCATTGCATTAGAAATCCAGCCCTGGTGCAAGTTTGTTTATCCTGGAAGTTGCTTCGGATGGCTGGACGAATAGTTGTTTCCTGATATCACAGGGACAGAGGGGAGTGAGAGGAGAGAGGTGCGCCGTAGTTATTTAAAACACCTCATCCCTATGTATCTGTATGCATTTTAAAAATGCTGTAGGGTGTATAATTATTGGTGACATTATGCACATGTGGGATTGCTGATTAGTGCTGCTTAATGAAAGCTGCGGGGCTAGAATGCTATTGTGCCCGCCCACAACAATGAATTACATTGCTTGAGGAGGGGGAGGGTGGCGAAGTCTTAAAATGCTGCTCTTTTGTTAAGTTCTGCCTCTGTGGAAAGAATTCGGTTGAGTTAGGTGGCATTTGTTCAGCTTGTGTTTGTTTAATATCCTTTCCCAATAAATCCCAGCCCTGTCCTTTAAAAAAAAAAAGGTTTTCTTGTCTGTGTCTTAGTATTCTCTCCCACTCCCCACATTTTGGCTCTAAGGTTTATTTAGCACTGTGTCTGCTAGGCCTTCTGTGTGTCTTGTGAATACATTGTACAGTCTGCTACATTATTATGATTACAGTGGTACCTCGGGTTACATACGCTTCAGGTTACAGACTCCGCTAACCCAGAAATAGTACCTCGGGTTAAGAACTTTGCTTCAGGATGAGAACAGAAATCATGCTCCAGCGGCGCAGCAGCAGTGGGAGGCCCCATAAGCTAAAGTGGTGCTTCAGGTTAAGAACAATTTCAGGTTAAGAACAGATCTCCAGAATGAATTAAGTTCTTAACCTGAGGTACCACTGTATAGCGCTTTTCTCACTGTTACTATTTCTGCTTGCTAAGCAGCCACCAACTAGCAAGCATGACTACAGCCTAGTTTCATAGCACATCCTTTCATTATCTCATCATTTCTAATAATTGTTGTTTGTGGCATCATAGAACTGTAGAGTTGGAAGGGACACAAGTGTCATCTAGTCCAACCTCCTGCAATGCAGGAGTCATTTGCCCAATGTGGGACTCAAACTCAGGACCCCGTGGAAACCGATAGAGGCATTTGCCACTGACTTCAAGTGGGACATGTGCGTTGTGTGAAATGCTTCTGCGCCGAGAGGCGGCAGCAAGGCAGCGCACGGCCGGGAAGAGGCGACAAAGGGACAGGGGGGAGACAGAATGAGGGGGTTGGGGAATGAGCTTTTGAGGCAGAGCCTGAGGCGTGGCATTTCAGTCTCGGACTTGAGGACCTCACTGCCCGTTCAGTCAGTCCCCGTGCGCTGAGGTAAACCCAACATGGCGTCTCAGCATCAGACTTGAGGACCTCGCCGCCCGTTCAGTCAGTCCCCGTGCGCTGAGGTAAACCCAGCATGGCGTCTCAGCCTCGGACTTGAGGACCTCGCCGCCCGTTCAGTCAGTCTCTGTGCGCTGAGGTAAACCCAGCACAAAGTCCAGTCTCAGACTTTGCGCTGGGTTCTGAAATGGCTGTGCAGGCCAGATTTAGGATCCTGGTGGGCTGGATCTGCCCGCAGACTGTAGTTTGAGGACCCCTGCCTTAAAGTATTACCTTTCTTTCTTTTGAAAAAATACAACACATGGGGCTACCCCTCTAAAAATTGGCAGTGTTAGCTCCCTCTACAGGGGTATATCCCCCAACATTTCTCCAGTGAAAATAGGGACATCCTAAGGAAACGCAGGACCTTCTGGGTTCAAATCAGAAACTGGAATGGCTTCTCTAAATCAGGGACATCCCTGGAAAATAGAGACATTTGGAGGGTCTGGTGGGGGAGCCATGTCCCCAGATTTCATCCCCTGATGTCAAAAGGCAAGGAAGTTATGGCAGTTCTGGATTTGTGATGGAAACTAATGGGATTTCCGGAGATCTGTACTTTCTGGATTACAGTTCAGATTCAGGGCACGTTGGATTGGGTCCAGATCAGTCCGGAATGAATCAAGACCAATCATGAGTTTAAAATCGGGGCCGCAATTTGAATTGGGGTGGGGCATGCACAGCCCGGCTTTTTGCTATGTAAGAGGTTAATTTGATGGGGCCCTGCTGTCCTTGCCTCCTCTCTCTGCATGGCAATAAAGGCTTGTTTGTGTGAGGTTTCATGTGAATGAAAGGGGGGGGGAATCATATAGCCTGGAATGTGTGATTGCAGGAGATACTTTATTCAGGTCTAGAGTTCCAAATGCCCCTAGCCTGGGCTGCAAGCCCATTACCTTGATGGAATAAAAAGATTGTAGGCAAAATTTGAGAATGTTTATGCAGGCTTGTTTATGCAAGCTTATTTCCCTGTTTCTGGATCCTGAAAGATCTTCCAGGATTAATCAGAAGCAGAAGACGACCCCCCCCAAAAAAAAAACAGCCTCTCTCTGTCAATTTGCAGCAGACCCTAATAACTGGGCTCTCAGCTGAGCTCTAATATGTATCTGCTGCGTGGCAAAAGACTTTGGGGCTTTGATGTGTCTGGAATGAAAATGTCTTCTGCAGACCTAGCTTCTGAATAGCAGCTATTTATTGGAAGCAGATGTCGGACAATGAAGAAAGCAGCGGGCGGGCTGGCAGAAGCCTCCATTAAGAGCATTGTCAGAGTTGGGCTGCTTGCGAGATTGTGGCTAGCAAAGAAACTTCACTTGCCATCTCCTTAAGTATTTAAAAGTAAAGGCAGGGTGTTATTGCAGACAACTCCCAATTAACACAAAGGTTATGTTCCAAGGCACCATTGAAAAAGATGTGGTGGAACAGGGGCTTGCTCCATCCACTCCGTGCATCAACCTGATACAGTGGATGCTCGGGTTGCGAACATGATCCATGCGGGAGGCACGTTCGCAACGTGCAACATTCGCAACCTGCAGCGCCGCATCTGCACATGTGCAGGCTGTGATTTGGCACGTCTGCGCATGTGCAACTACCGAAACCCGGAAGTAACCCATTCTGGTATTTCTGGGTTCTGGCACATCCGTAACCTGAAAAAACACAACCTGAAGCGTCTGTAACCCAAGGTATGGTTGTATTGCAGTACTTCCAGAAAAGGCCTGCAAACACCTTGCCGCACCCCTTTTTGTGACATTTGCGGGTCATTTCTGGGTTTGGCGTGATGCACGTGTGTGAGGTCAGACATGTATTGGACATGCCTAAAATGGTTGCTGCCAGTATACTAAAACAAAGGAATGCTACTTAAAGACCATTCTGGGATGCATCTGAGTGCGGGACCTGAGGATGACACTGTAAGTAACCAAACAGTTACACTTGGCTTATTGCAGTCAACTCTCTACAGTGGTACCTCGGGTTAAGTGCTTAATTCGTTCCAGAGGTCCGTTCTTAACCTGAAACTGTTCTTAACCTGAAGCATCACTTTAGCTAATGGGGCCTCCTGTGGCCGCCAGAGCACAATTTCTGTTCTCATCCTGAAGCAAAGTTCTTAACCCGAGGTAATATTTCTGGGTTAGCGGAGTCTGTAACCTGAAGCGTATGTAACCCGAGGCACCACTGTATTTGCAAGCCCAGTGAAGATAGGAAGTTGCTTTATGTCGAATTAGACAGCTGTCCAGCTCAGTACTGTCAACATTGGTCATATCTGCACCCTACATTTAAAGCACACGGCTTCTCACTAAGAATCCTGTCATTTGCTAAGGCTGCTGGGACTTGTAGTTCTGCAAGGTATAAACCACAGTTCCCAGGATTATTTTGGGAAAAGCCACGTGCTTTCCATATATATGGTGTGGATGTGACTACTGACTCGCAGTTGGTCTCCAGGGTTTCATGAAGAGGGTTAGAATCATAGAATCATAGAGTTGGAAGAGACCACAAGGGCCATCGAGTCCAACCCCCTGCCAAGCAGGAAACACCATCAGAGCACTCCTGACATATGGTTGTCAAGCCTCTGCTTAAAGACCTCCAAAGTAGGAGACTCCACCACACTCCTTGGCAGCAAATTCCACTGTCAAACAGCTCTTACTGTCAGGAAGATGGCCTGGAGATGGCAGTGTAGGAATGTTCCCAAGTGGGCCAGTTCATCTTGAACTCTGTACATGCCCTGTGACTGTGTGTGATTTGGCCTTGTGCTGAGTAATGAAACCTCTGTGTTTTTAGGATGACATGTCCATCTCAGCTTGGAGAAAGCATCGTCCCTCCAGCTGAAAGGAGAGTGGGCAGTCTGTGGGTGTGTGAAAAATAGCAGCCAGCAGCGTGAAGAAAGAGGGGTTGTATTTTGTAATGTTTGTTTTTATTTGCCAAACTAAAACACAAAATCGTAAGTTTCCAGTGTGCTGTCTTGTCCAAAGTAAACCACAGCCAGGTAGTGCTGTTCTCGTTCTTATTGCTTAAGGAAGCAGGATAGCAGTGGCTGGAAAGGTATATTTGAAGCCATAAGGGCCAGAAACTTTTTCAAAAGACAAGACAGTGCAGACTTTTAGTATCATGCTGAATTAAGTGCCTACCAGAGAACAGAAATCCATAAAATTCTAGGTGGCAGTTGTCTGACCCCTTTGTCAACATACTTAAGGGACATACTGAGGCTTGTGTGACTGTGGATTCTGCATCTTAACGTAATTTGGATTGCCAGGGTAAATTGAAACTGTCACTGGAGCTGTTAGGTGAATATTCCAGCCTTTGCAAAGCCTCTTTAGTACCACACTTTGACATTGTGAGCCCCACCATGTTCCTCAGAGGTCCAGAGAAATGGCAGAGAATCAACATGGTTGGCAAAGATGCAGTTCCTGAGGAATAATAATGTGATAGTAGGTGGTGGCCTTTTGACATGCCCAGGAGCTTGAGCGTATGTTGTCCAATTCAAAGTACTGGTATTGACCTATAAATCCTTAAACGGCTCAGGACCGCAGTACCTCAAGGACCGCCTCTTTCCATATGAAGCTACCTGGACCCTGTGGCCCTTCTTCATGTGCCCCCTCCATGAGAGTTCTGGAGGGTGGCAACATGAGAAAGGGCTTTTTCTGTGGTGGCTCCCCATTTTTTGAATGCTTTCCCCAGGGAGGCTCACCAAGCACCTTCATTAGATATCTTTAGGTACTTTCTCTTCTCCCAGGCCTTTGGCTGGTTAGCATTCTATGTCGTTTTAAATGTGTTTTGTGGGAGTGGAGGGGGGCTTATTGGTGTGTTTTTGTTTGTATTATGTCTTTTGTGTTCTTATCTTGTATTTATACGTTGTGAACTGCCCTGTGATCTTTGGATGAAGGACAGTCTACAAATTTTAAAAATAAATAACAGACAAAGAAAGAAATCACTCATAGCAAAATTAAATGTACTAATGGCGGCACCCACGTGTAAGAAGCTTGGGGAAACCTCAGCTTAGATTGCAGAAGGGTAATCCCTCCCACAAATGGGCAGAGTGCTAGGGCTCTGCTTGCAGCTTTCCCACAGGCATTCTGGATGGCCACTGTGAGAACAGGGGGCTGGACTAGAGGGGCCACTAGCCTAATCCAACAGGTTATTTTTCCGTTTATGCTTTTATGCCTGTTGCTTAAAGGACCCTTGACCATTAGGTCCAGTCGTGGCCGACTCTGGGGTTGCAGCACTCATCTCACTTTATTGGCCGAGGGAGCCGGCGTACAGCTTCCGGGTCATGTGGCCAGCATGACTAAGCCGCTTCTGGCAAACCAGAGCAGTGCACGGAAACGCCATTTACCTTCCCGCTGGAGCGGTACCTATTTATCTACTTGCACTTTGACATGCTTTCGAACTGCTAGTTTGGCAGGAGCAGGGACCGAGCAACGGGAGCTCACCCTGTTGCGGGGATTCGAACCGCCAACCTTCTGATCGGCAAGCCCTAGGCTCTGTGGTTTAACCCACAGCGCCACCCGCGTCCCCTATGCCTGTTGCTTAGGGTTGTCATAATGCCAAAAGTGAAAATCCAGGCAAAGCATTTCTAAAGCATTATTATTTTTTAATTGCACTGCTTGCCATATGTCCAGGTTTCCCCGGACATTTTTCTGATTCTGCAAAAACCCACCCAGACGCCTTTTTCAGAGCCCGATTCCCATACGTATGGCAGCCCTACCATTGCATTTGATGTCCAGGGAGACATGAGATATAGAGATACCATCCAACTAACACAACTAATAGTTCTTGATAATAAATTTATCCTCCGTGCATTTGGCTAAACCTTTCACTTTGCCCCTCCACCCACACATTATGATGCAATCCCCTGATTTTCTCTCTCTTCAGGGTATGAATACACCCCCCCCCCTAGTCACAAACCATGTAAGAATGCCAGTCCTATGATAGTATGGCATCAGATTATGGATGCTGTGTTTTTACATGCATGCATTTTTTTTAAATAAAAGGGCTGCAACTCAGAAGCAAAGTACCCAGGTAAGGATGGAACAGACCACTGTCTGAAACCTCAGAAAGTTGCTGTCAGCCAACAGTACTGAACCAGATGGAGCGGTGGTCTGATTTGATATAGGGGAGCTTCCCATATAAGTGTATGAATGAGCTCTAGCCGCCCCCGCCCAATGTCCTGCAAAATAGGTTAATAAAAGAAAATGCAATACAACAGGTTTCCCCCTTCCAGAGTCTTTTTTGGCTGCTTAATGCTGCAGGCAAGGGACAGCACAGAGTAATCAGCCACCCTCAAGATTTGGCTCCCTCTCCCTTAAAGTGGTGGCATAGTGGGTTTTCCACCAGTTTCTGGCAAGCTAATGGAAACAACATGAAAGCACTTATTCACAAATTTATTATGTGACCGCTACTATGAAGGAGATGGAATGCCTCTGTGGAAAGGATCCCATTATTAAAAAGCAAAGCAGGGTAAGCACTTAAAACTTTGCATAAAATCTACTTGAATGGTCTGCGTCCTTAAAAGAGGATATTTAGAAATACCAGGTAGATTTTAAATAAGTAATAAAATAAAATAAATATTAAATTCAATGCACAGAACGCAACTTACTTTTTTAGGTGGTGGATTCCAAAAATAATAGACCCCAAGAAATGTCAGGATGACAGAGAGCACTAGGCTGCAAAGCAACACCCCACAGATCTTGTATCTTTTGCAGAGTTCTTTCGTAGCTTTAGGTGTTTGTGCCTAATAGATAGAAAAGAGGAAAGTTAGAGAAAAGTCAGTTGTCGAGGCAAGCTATAATGTGCTGGGCATGCATGCTTTGAAAGACAGAATGACAGATCTTAGCAAGTAATTGAAGGCATTCACTAACCCACCCTGTAAAAAGGATAACAAAGCAATCAACCTACATCTTGGACATAGAATTCCTCAGAGATCTCCTGGGGATCTTTCGCCATGGTGTTTCCTCCCTCTGCGTGAAATTTCCTTCTGCATGCAGAGAAAGATGGAGACCTCTGGGGCTGAGGTGGAGCCACACGATGCTTTGCCTCACATGGGTGTGTCGGGGAGGAATAACTCCCTCTTTCCCTGGCTCAAAGTGATCGTAGTAAATGGTACTTTTTCCAGTGTGTGGAATCTCATAGGGTGGGAGCGGTGGGAGTACACGAAGGCTGCGAGTTCCCATGCTGATGCTGGCATAGGGTTAAGAGTGTATGTTGGGTGTGTGTGAGTGTGTGTGGCTTGCGCATTGAAACTGAGACCACAGAGGCCATGTGTTGGTTTTCTCTCTGAACTGGAAATGCTTGCAAAATTACCCTTTATCACCTGCTGAAAATGGGTATCATTTTGCTCCTCCCTTGGTGACCACTAGTTTCTTTCCTGTGCTGACTGAAGTCACATCTACACACACCATGCTCATTTACAGCACATGGTTTCCCCCAAAAGAATCCTGGGAGCTGTAGTTTGTCCGAAAGAAGGTGGCGCCTGATGCAAATGAGCCTGATTCTGTGAGCCTCAGCAAAGTGAGTAGGAGCTTTTAAAAATTAATAAGAGGGAAAGACACACTCCCGGAAAACAAGCTTATATCCCAGCCAGATAAGGACTCCAGGAGTCACCGGACAGCATTTTAAACACCCTCCCTTCCTTTGAGGCTCTTCTAAAGCCCCTCTGAAATCCTGCTGAAGCCATCCAAAACTCCTTGAAGTTATCGAAAACTATTTTGAGGCTAATTACAACGCTCCGAGTTTCCTTCAAACAAAGCCCTCAAATATACGGATGGGACAAAGTCACCCAAATCACAGAGCTACAGTTCCCTCCCTGAGCTACGCCTCCCTGGGCGTAGCGCCCTTAACAAACTCCCAGGATTCTTTGGAGGATGAAGAGTATTCAAACAATGTCAGAACACAAGAAAGAAAGAAGAAGATAACCTAAGCTGAGAATGAGTGAGACAGGGCCTTCCCCGATGCTGTTGGACTCCAACTCCCATCAGCCTCAGCCAGCCAGGCCAATGGTCGAGGATGATGGGAGTTGCAGTCCAACAACATCTGAAGGGCCACACAGGTTCCTTGGTTATTTTCCTCTTTATTATTTGTGTTCCGCAATTGTCTGAATATTTTTCTTTTTCTGCAAGCCTTTAACTATGTTGATGTTTGAATTAGGAGTTGTTGCTTTGCCATTCCAAGTTCTTCTATCCTGTATGATCTAGCTGAGGTTCCTGCATCGCAGGGGGTTGGATTAGATGACCCTTGGGGTTCCCTTCCAAATCTACAGTTCTATAATTCCATGATTCTATTTTTAATTTGGTATGAACTGCTTTTTATATGGGGATTGTTGCTTTCCTTTTTTTCTGTTAGCAGCTTTGAGTCCCTTGGTTTGGAAATAAAAGCGAGGCAGAATTGTTAGTATATGCACTAAATTAAAAGGGTGGTTTTTTCCAATGATTTTTAAAAAATAAAATAATAAGTTCAATTGTTTATTCAATTTATGCATCACTTTACACTGCCAGAAGCAGTTCTGATGTGATTTATAGTGGCAACAGCATGCAAAATATAATATGCTTATTTATTTATTTATTTATTTATTTAATGCAAACTGATGCAGAAATGTGGAGAACTGGAATAAAGGCTGGAAATATGAGAAACTGAGAGGAGCCAAAATTGACAGATTGACCTATCCCATCCAGCTTTGTGTTTTTGGAAACAGGGATCACTCCTTTGTCTCAGAATACTGAGGTGTAACTTGATACCTGCAGAATTTAGCAGAGACTAATCCAGTACGCCTTCAGTCTCTATCTTGGAACTGAGTCTAAATGCAGCTTACATGGCTACAAAATGCAGTCTATTTCTGCTATTATGTCACCTTTAGGCCAATAACTCAAAACCTTGCTTGCTTTTTTGTGACTTTTTGATTAACCTTAATAAATGTATTGCTCCACTGTGGGTTTTGAATTTGTGTTTATTAAGGGATATCAATATCCATTATCTCAAGAAAGCAATAGCATGTTAATGATATCCCTTATAAACAGCGGCTTGGGGGTTACCTAAAGGATGGGACACTTTAAAATTGATTACAGTATTGTTTTTCTGCATCCTGGAATAATAGCGGAACAAGACAGGAGAACTCTTGACAGGAACAATGATGCTGCCATCTAGTGTTCTCTAGTGGAAGAGAAAGCAAGTGTTTTCTCTTCAGGTGAAGGGTAAGACTGCATTGTTGTTTAGTCGTGTCCGACTCTTCGTGACCCCATGGACCAGAGCACGCCAGACACTCCTGTTTCCCACTGAAATGACACCTGACCACTTGCAGTACTTCCTTGGTTGGTGTTCAATGTTGCCATTTGTTGAATCAATACACATTGCAATAACAGAGGGGGACGGGGGGGGGAGGACACTCTTTTGGCTCCAAGGTGGAATTATATGGGGCAGCATTTGCAAGAGCTCTTGGGAACGGTCTGTTGCTCAGTGGCAGAGCATCTCCTTTGCATGCAGAAGGTCACAGGTTCAATCCCTGGCATCTCCCGGTAAGCCTGGGAAAGACTGCAGTTTTGCCCCAAGACTATCTGCTCATCTAAGTAAAAGGTAAAGGGATCCCTGACCATTACGTCCATTCGTGACCGACTCTGGGGTTGCGGAGTTCATCTCGCTTTATTGGCCAAGGGAGCCTGTGTACAGCTTCCAGGTTATGTGGTCAGCATGACTAAGCTGCTTCTGGTGAACCAGAGCAGCACACAGAAACGCCGTTTACCTTCCCGCTGGAGTGGTACCTATTTATCTACTTGCACTTTGACCTGCTTTCAAACTGCTAGGTTGGCAGGAGCAGGGACTGAGCAACAGGAGCTCACCCTGTTGCGGGGATTTGAACCGCCAACCTTCTGATCAACAAGTCCTAGGCTCAGTGGTTTAACCCACAGCGCAACCCGCATCCCTTATTTGCTCATGTATCCCAGGATTATTAACAATGACAAGTAGGGGATCTTCCTGGGACTTGGACAGGTTCCCTGCCATTGAACCAGGACCCCTGTTTCCCCAGAAGCATAAGCTCAGCGGAGAAATAAGTCCAGGACAAAGAAACAGCAACAGATCACTTTACTCCTAACAAGTGTTACCAGTACTAATGAAACATGTGACTGGAGTGAGTTATTTATAAGGAAGAGCTGCAGGAGGCAATGGGCCGTATCCAGCCTTCTCTATCCATTGGAACATGGGCTCTTTCTTGCGCTACCAGAAAGTGAATTTTAATGTTGAACAACAGAGGCATCCCATCCAACAGCTGCACCAGCAGAAACCCATTGCGCAACAGATGACACAATCTATTTCACAGCAATGGTACCAACAGCCTGCTCATGCCTTCTGTTGCTCAGCAGTGTTCCACTGGTGCAAAAAATTTCACCAATAGAACAGGTTTATCACTAAGTATGTCTCTATGTCTGGGGGGGTGGGGTGGGGGAAATCTCAAGTGGGGGAGGCCAAAGAAGGCAGGAATACATATCAAAAGCAACTGTCATGAGAATAATGTAATAATAACATAATAAAGCAACAACTTAATAGCAAATATAACAACATATAGATTGAAAAATCAGTATGATAAATATAATGAGATTGCATTACAAGTATTACACCTCCTGGCAATTGCAAAAATAACAAGGAAGTATGACAGTTTTGCTTTGGTCACAGAAACACCCCTCACAGGTCTCTTGTTGTTTTACTATCCCTCTTGCTTAGGCATCCATGAGAGAGAAATTAAGATGTGAAAAAACAGAATTAGTACTTCCTGTTATCTGGGATGCCTGGTCTCCCTTTAGAGTGGCTGACAGCAGCTGAATGAAAGGCCACAGGAGGAGAGATCCTTTAATTTAACCATAAAATAACATGACTGCTCTCGGTCTGGTGTGTGTGGCTTCTGTGAAGTGCTGAGCCATAAAGAGAACTCATGTTTCTTCCTTACTGGGGACTCTTGTTTGTCATTTTTATAAATCAGTGTTTATAGGTCTAATTATTGTAAATGCAGCAAACGATAAAGGTGACTGTGAATGCAACATCCAATAATGAATTTTGCAGCAAGCCTGCTGAGCTGAAGAAGGCAGCTGGAAGGATGTTATTTTTCTGTATGATAATTATAGATTTGTTTACACCCTTCTCTCCCCCCCCCCTCCTTGTGGCACCAAGACTGGAGTTTCCTCCCAGGTAAGATCTGCTAAGCTCCCTCTTTAGTGGATTAGCAAAGTTTGTTTGTTTTTTTTTAACCAGGTTAGTTTTTAATATATAATCTGCCATTTTAAAAACTTTTAACAACTGTGTTATACGAAATGCAAATTAATGAAATTACTACTATTGTTGTTATATGTTTTTAACACCACCACCACCACCACATTATTAGGGGTATTTTTTCCCTTTTAATGCTATCTGTATGAGCATTTAGTTCTATAATGCTATCCATTAATATTTTATGTGCTGCTAATATATTGTTGTTAATGACGCATTTCTATTCTGATAGATTTTCTTATTTTATTGCAAGTCACTTTGATTGTTTTAACAGAACATCAAATACTAAAAACATAAAACATGTCCACATATATAATATGAAAGTAAGGCTCCAACCCAAGTGGAATAGGTCCCCTTGAACACCTGAAGGAGTGTCTCCACCCCCATCATTCTGCCCAGACACTGAGGTTCGGCTCTGAGGGCCTTCTGGTGGTTCCCTTGCTGTGAGAAGCCAAGTTACAGGGAACCAGGCAGAGGGCCTTCTTGACAGTGGCACCTGCCCTGTGGAACGCCCTCCCACCAAATGTCAAAGAGAAAAACAACTACTATACCAGACTTTTAGAAGACATCTGAAGGCAGCCCTGTTTAGGGAAGCTTTTAATGTTTAATAGACTATTGTATTTTAATATTTTAATATTCTGTTGGAAGCCGCCCAGAGTGGCTGGGGAAACCCCAGCCAGATGGGCGGGGTAGATATAATAAATTATTGTTATTGTTGTTGTTGTTTGATGATGATGATGCCTTCTGAATAAGCATGCATAGAATTTCACTGTCAACTAATCCATTTGTCCTCCGTTATCAACACTATTTTAGAGAGAAACAAGAAGGCAGTTCCCTGTCCTGATGGGTTTACAATTAATAGTTGAGTAGGGTTTTTGAGTAGCGAATTTGACTCAAAATGTAAAATTCTACAAAGCTTTTTAAGGAAACCACAAACCTAATCCCAAAATAGTGATTTAAAGCTTTTTGAGTTGTTTCCGCTGCTTTTTCTATTGTGTTGCCATACATCCAGGTTTTTCCTGACAAAATTCCCCCCTGACACCATTTGTATACCCCAAAACCAGGATATGTTGGGAATTTTCCTGACGTATGGCAAGCCTGTACTTGAGCAAAACACGAATACATGTTCATTTTCCTTCCTGTGTAGGAAAAGCAGAAAGTGGGCAGCAATACTTTGATGAGCCTGTTCTCCACCTATGTTGTTGTCTGTTGTGCCGTGTGTGTGTTCAGATTTGGACCCAGAATTTTCAGGAGGACATTTTGTGGGTTAAAGTCCAGAATCAAAGGCAGGGGTTAACTCTTCCACTTAAGTAACTGTGAGAAACTTTTCAGCACTGAGATCATTAGCGCAGCTCATAATGTTGTCAAAAAGCTGTTTTCCACCACATCAGCATTTGCAGCTAAATGGTCTGCCTTGTCTTCAGCTGCATCAGAAGATTTAAAGGAACACGATTGTTCTCCATCTCTGGCCATCTTACTGCTGAATGCCTGCCATTACAGCATTTGAGAGGGGGCAATTAATACAGAAAAGCAGCAGAAGAGAGTGTTTTGCTTAGCCCATCCCTTGCCTACTGCTCCTCTTGCCCTCTCCCTCAGTCTGTAAGAGAAAAGTGGTGGGTAGGAAATTAACCATTTCTACCAGCAGCAGCCTTGACTCTGACACAGAGGCAGCAGAGCTAGCTGGATCATGAAGACTTGTGGGGCAAGCTATGGAGGCACTGAGCTCAGATCCATCCACAGTGCCCATCAGCAGGGACCCCCTTGATCCAGAGACTCCCAAAACAACGATGCTTGCACCAGACTCTGCTGAAGAGCAGAGTGGCTTGGTGTTTCATGCTTCTTGGTGCTTGCTTGCTTGCTTGCCAGCACAGGCAAAGATGAAGGAGGGGGCTGGGAGAGGTTAGGCCCAAGACTGGAGAAAATGCCTTGTTTGAGTTGTTAGAACAGGTAGTCTGCTTGGCACTATCCAAGCTGCTGGAGTCCTCACCAGCTGTCACTCACAGGCATTTATCATGCCTTCTGACACAATCAGGGCAGGGCAAAAGGTCCTCACATGCATACAAACAAAATTCACTACAATCAACTAAATGCAACCAACCATGCTATGGGCTCTCCAACTTCTAGTACCACCAACAAAATCAGACAGACAGACAAATGAAGAGCCTACCCTCGCAACGCCGACACAAAGCCTCTGCACATATACTAAGCAAAGAATGAAAGCTCATTACCCACCTTCTTTCTCCCTCTTCGCCCCCCAATCCTCTCCACCCTCCAATCTCACAATATGTATGACAGCAGGGTCTCACACCAAATGCAGCTGACCTGTAGAAAGTTGTATGTAACTTTGTTGACTATGAAAATTATTTAATAAAAACTATTTTTTTTAAAAAAAGAGAGCCAGTGTGGTGTAGTGGTTAAGAGCGGTAGTCTCGTAATCTGGGGAACCGGGTTCGCGTCTCCGCTCCTCCACCTGCAGCTGCTGGGTGACCTTGGGCTAGTCACGCTTCTCTGAAATGTCTCAGCCTCACTCACCTCACAGAGTGTTTATTGTGAGGGAAGAAAGGAAGGAGGTTGTGAGCCGCTTTTAGACTCCTTCGGGTAGTGCTAAAGCAGGATATCAAATCCAAACTCTTTTGACCAAACTGCGGGAGGCAGTGGAAGACAGGAGTGCCTGGCGTGCTCTGCTTCATGGGGTCACGAAGAGTCGGACACGACTAAACAACAACAATTTTTTTAAAAGAAGTCACAGGATAGGGAGGACAGGAACATTGCAGCAACCTTCTCCAACCCACAGTTGGTGGGGTTCCCTCCCCACTTTGCTTATTATTGCACTTCCTTAACAACAACAGTTGTTTGGTGACCCTTGTTTGAAGACATGGATCTGCTGCCTTCAAATATGGTTCTTCCCAAGCTAAGGAGCATGTCAGGCAACTGGAGACAGAGGGATTTGCAAACCCCAAACAGTTTTTGTGGCATTCAAATTGCTTCTGACTCTTGTAGTTCTTTACTGAAGCCTCTGGGGTGCAGAAAATCCCTAACGGCCCTCCTCTTTGGGGTGGCAAAAATACAAGCAAATGAAGGCTGCAAATCTTAAATAAACTTAGGGATCATCCACACTTCCATTTGTCTTGTGCCTAGAAAACACAAGTCTGAGCAGTTTTCTGTTTGTCCCATGCTTGTCAGGCATGGGTCCAAGCAGTTTTGTCTTTGCACAGCTTCCGCTCAGAAAACCTGCTATTTAGTGCTATATTGGAACAAAGCACAATCTGCATAAATAAATAAATCCCTATTGCTGTTTGTTCCAATTCAGGGCTGAACCACAGGTTTTCCTGGGAGAAAGCAGTGGGGGAAACAGAAGTTTGGATGAGCCCATTCTGGAGAGGAAGCCCCATAGACTTGCTTAGGATTGAGTTCTATATAACTGGCTATTTTTTTGCCTTTCCTTTAATGTACTGGTCTCCAAGAAACTGCTGTGTAAAGGAGCGAAATCACCCTGCCTAATGGTAAAGTCAACCAGAGCTGTTAAAAAGCGCCACCATCATTGTATACAATGTTTTATAGAGCATCATAAACCAAAAGGCCCCTATCACCAAAGTGAAAGACTGGCAGAATCTAGGCTGGCATCTCTGGAGTTAATATTGCCAATTTCCAAATTCATCTTCAGTCGTTGAGTGTAATAAAAATAAAAACGGTGATCCGAAGGACATACAGCTGATCTAAGCCAGTGTAACTGAATTCCGAGATAACAGACAAGCTTGTTAATATGGGCAGCGATGATCAAACGAGAAGTGATCCAGAGAAATCCTGTGAAGGTTGCTGTGGCCAGAAACTTGTTTGAGCCCCATCATTAAAAACTGAGAACCAGGTCAAACTGAGCAGGAAGCAGAGCAAATGGAAAAAAGTCCATCTTCTTGAAACACAAGCAGAGGAACGTTCTCAAATCCGGCAATAAATATCAGTTTCTCTCTCTCTCTCTTAAGTGTTTGAAATGAAGCAGATAGATGTTGCAAGTGCCAAAGAAAATGTCTTCCTTTTAAAACATTTATTTAATGGGGAAGTTTAGAGAGATATATACTAAAGGGAAAGAGGATAAATTGGCTTAAAGGGTGCCGCTGCGGAAAAGAATATGTGGAGAAAGAAGGGCATCTTTTGATAAGTTGTCAGAAAGAATCGGAGTAAAAGTTGTGAAAGAATTATTATAGTATGAAATAATTTGTTAGGACAGGCAGGGAGTGTGGGGTGGGGAGAAAATGCTGGACAACCAAATTAATACCCAGGGTGGTGGTTGCCAAATTCCTCACTGCCCCGAACCACTTGAAAATTGTTGAGGGCCTTGGAGGAGAACTTAATGCCTGTTGTTTAACAGCTGTCATGTGCAGTGCTAGATGCCAACTTATTTTTTTTATTTAAAAAAATCACATGCAGTTCAAATTTTAATACGATTAAAATACACTTAGAAATAGATAATTTATTACTGTCAAAGACCAGTTCACATAACACAATAAAAACAGTGTTCATTAAGATAAAATATACAATTAGAGCAGATTGCAGCAATAGCTCGTGAGTTAAAATTGAGATACAGTATATACATACACCCGTACAACTGAGATTTGGGCTACCATAAAAATTGACCCTGAGGCGCCCCAAAGGGCGACTTCAGCTCTTCCCTAGTTAGCTATTTTATTCTAGAGGATGATCTGTGCCTACAAATCTGGGCGCAGAATCTGGCTACCAGCCAGGTCGTCTTGTGATCTTTGCCTAAGAGGAGAGAATTAAGTTTAGACTTGTCTGAAAGATTGGCGAGCCTCTTCAACAAAGGATCAATGGTGTCTCTACGAATCTCAGCATAAGAAGGACATCTAAAAAATACATGTTCAGGGCTTCCTATTTCCCCTAATGGGCAGGCTCAAAGTCTCTGTGGGTAAGGGACTCTTCTATAGGAGCCTTCCAGAACCGGTGAGGGCAAGGCTGAGCTTCTAGCAAGAGTGAAAGCCCTTCTTGCGTTTCTGGATGTGAGGAAATAGAGATACCGTATTTTTCGCTCTATAGGACGCACCCGACCATAGGACGCACCATGTTTTAGAGGGGGGAAGAACAAGAAAAAAAAATTCTCCCCCTCTTTGCCCAGTGCGACTTCAGCGAAGCGGCAGGAGGCGCTGTGCAGAGAGGGGGAGAATCCCCCCCGTTTCCCCCCTCTAAAACAAGGTGCCGTTCAAGGTACGTTCAGCCGCCTTCAGGCACCGACCCCTCTCGCTCTCCAGGCTTCAGGTTCCTTTCGACCTGCTCTTTGGGGCTGGCGGGGGGAAGCCCGCCAGCCCCAAAGAGCAGGTCGGGGAGCAGCGGAAAGGCGCGCAGCCTTCCCATTGCTCCGCGAACTTCTCGGGGCTGCCGGGGAAGCCCAGGGCTATGGCTTCTTTAGCCCTGCGCGCGCTCTCCCAGCTGGTGAGGTGGCGCGCGGCTAAAGAGGCTGCTGCCATAGCCGCGCGCCACCTCTCCAGCCGGGAGAGGCTGTGCGCGGCTATGGTAATACCCCCACCTCCCGCAAAAGCCCACAGGAGCCACACACCCTTTTCTGCGCCCTGCCTTCCCGCTGCCCCTTGAGCTTGTGGGGCTGGTGTTGGGGGGAAGCGCAGATTTCCCCCACCGCCAGCCTCAAAGACCAGGTCGGGGAGCAACGCAAAGGCTGCGCGCCACCTTCCCACTGCCCCCTGAGCTTGTGGGGCTGGCAGTGGGCGGAAGTGCTGCATTCCCCCACCGCCAGCCTCAAAGATCCCTGAAGCCTGCAGAGTGCAGCGCAAGTTCCTGCTGCGCTCCGCAGGCTTCGGATTCCTTTTGCTGAACCCGAAGCCTTTGGAGCGCAGCGGGAACTCACACAGTGCTCCGAAGGCTTCAGGCAGCCATCCCTGAAGCCTTTGGAGCGCAGCGCGAGTTCCTGTTGCGCTCCGCAGGCTTCGAGTTCCTTTTGCTGAAGTCGGGAGAGCAAGACTCTCCTGGCTTCAGCGAAAGGAACCTGAAGCCTCTGGAACATGGAGGGAACTCGCGCTGCGCTCCGAAGGCTTCAGGCGGTTATCCCTGAAGCCTGGGGAGTGAGAAGGGTCAGTGTGCAGCAACACCTCTCGCTCTCCAGGCTTCAGCGAAAGCAACGCGAAGCCTCCAGAGCGCGGAACCAGGGCTCGGCTACTAAAATCTGGTTGTGTTTAGAATAATCTTGTGAGTAATATAAAAAATACGAAGCGAGACATTAAGGAGACCCAAAGGAAGAATATGAAGAATAGAGGTTTTGACAAATGGACTACCAAAAACGTGTGAGGCAAACAGTGGAAGTCTTTTAAAAATATTTTAATTAAGATAGATAAGGATATGATGAAAATACATAATTGAACATAAATATAAATTGGAAATGGCTGTGTATAGTGAATACTTATCTACTTTTTAAAATCTCATTCTTGATCTTAATTCTTCCTTTTCTTTATCTTCTTGTTCTTTTCTTTTATATTTTACCTTTCATTTCTTTTCTTTATTGTGAATATTGTTTTTTAGAGGTGCAAATAATTGTAAATATCAGAAGAAGTAAAATGTTTTCTAATTTTCTATTGGTTACATGTATTTTCCTTTTTTTGTATATTTGTGTTTTCTTCTAATTTGTACTCAATAAAATTAATAATAAATAAATAAAGCTCATCACGTGTCCATCTCCTCACCCCACTTGGCGGTGTCAGGCAACTTCATGTTTTGTCACATGAAATCAAGGAACATGGAGGCCTGCAGTAACCGGCCCAGCCTCTGGAAGTGCCGTGTATGGTAGGAGAGACTCCACAGCTGCTTTGATCCCTTCGTATTGCAAGAGGCTCTCTGGTGTCTCATGCTTGAGGAGGGTTTCCACCGCTGCCTGAGCCTCGAGGTAGTTCCGCGAGTTTGTATTCCACGTGATGGAAAACTTCAGCACAGCCTCTGGAAGAAGGGGTTTGGGGAAGACACGTCAGGAAAGAGTGCAAGTTGCAGGCAGCGTGGCCACCTTGAACCAACACACCTCTCTTGCGAAGTGTGGCCAGGTCTGGGCACACATCTGACCTGCGCCTTTCTTCAAGGCAGGGAAGCAAATCCAACACCCCTCCCCACCTACTAGAAACAATTAATGATGGGAGGGGTGACTGAGTTTATTCCAGACTACATGGCTTGCAGGAATGGGTTTTATAATATTTATAAAAGTACAACAACAACAATATGCATTATAATCTTTGCTCTAGTATTACAGAGCTGGTGGAGCTAATTTGAGGCTGTGTACACACCATACATTAAAAGCATTATTGCTTCTCCCCTGTAAGAATCCTGGGAACTGTAGATTACCCTTCTACCGCATAGCTACAATTTGTAGCACCCTTTACAAACTGCAATTCCCAGGATTCTTTGGGAGAAATGTGCTTTTAATGCCTGTTTTTTCCTGCAGCAGGCATGCTCAGCTACCCTCTGGAAGCTCAATCCCACAGAAAGCTGTGAGGGCCACCAACTTGGATGGTTTTATGCAGGAAAGGCTATCAATGGCCACTAGGCACAATGGCTATGCTCTACTTCCACAGTCAGTGGCAGTAACGTTTGTGAATAGTAGTTGCTGGAATATGCAGGAAGGGAATACAGAATGCTCTCGTTTCCACAGGACTCTGGTTGGCCACTGTGAGAACAGGATGCTGGACTAAACAGGCCAATGTGGCCTCATCCAGCAGGCACTTCTTATGTCCTTATGTGGTTCAAGGGTAGAGATTGTGAGAAGGCATCTTCCAAAGCAATCCCACCGCGCAAATAGCTTTGGAGCCTTCTTGCCTCTAGCCTAGCCCTCACCCCTTTTCCTGTTCCCGCTGGAGTCTTCTTTTGCTTGCCACGCCTGCGGGCTCTCTTCCGGCCAATGCTGCCAATGACAGATCTTTAAAACTTGGGGTTGGTGAGATTGGGTAATCACAGCACCTTGCGCCTGCTGGACCTCCTGAGCAGAGCGGGTTGTGTCTTGCTCCTCGTGAAGTAGGGTGAAATGTGAGAAGTGTTGCAAGCCGGTGCAGAGGCAGAAGGTCTGGCCGAGATGGTAGAGAACGGCTTCTCTGTCAGGGGCTTCTTCCTAACCCAGTGGAACACCAGTATCATACGCCTCTTAGATGGGTTGGACATGTTGAAGAAGGTGCTGGAGGACCAAAGTCCAGGGTGACTTCAAAGCAGAGGACGCAGCAGTCATTTCCCTATCAATGATGCCAAATCCAAGCAAATGTTAGCTCCAGTCCTGTTAAATCGATCCAGCAATTATGAATGTTAAATAAGGGATTAATTGCTCAGGCAGTAAGAAAAGACTTTCTATGGCTTTTTAATAGATAGGAGCCCCCAACTACTGCCACTGTTGACAGCCTGTTGCCCCTTCACTCTGCTTGAATGGGTTATGTCACAATGGTTCCTTCATCAGGTGTTTGTGAGCATGAAAATGCTGTTGGGAGTTTCAGCAATGAAGGCTCAGGCATAACATACTGTTTGAAAGTCTGAACATTTCCTCTTTTTTTTATTTAACAAAACTTATAAACCACGTTTATAATTTATATACAAATTATTAGGAGAGTAAGTTAAAAATATACTGTAGTTTATTCACTTATAGGCTAGTTTACATACTTTCTTCCTTCTTATACTTCTATCCCACCTTTCCTCCGCAGAGCATACACACTTCAGCCTACACCTTCTCCATTTTATCCTGACAGCAATATTGTGAAGAAGGCACCTAGGGCATTAGTAAGTCATCCTCTGCAGGAGAGGCAAGCTCTGGAGGCATCTGCAAAGGCCCTGTCATAGTCTGCAAAAAACTAAACAATGTAAGGAACCGGTGAAACCAATGTTTCGTGCACCACATGAGGACACTATTCAGGCCAGAAACGCTGCCAGAGGCCATCGAATTCTAGGGCAAAGCCCTAGGATCACCTGCTAGGCCAGACATAAATGTTTCCAGTGAAATAACAGAGTTGAGGTAGCCCACAGCTTGTTCAGGTAACCCTGCTTGCCCTTTTAGAGGGAAGCACCCCCTCAAAAAACACAAAGTTCTTTAATCACAAATGGGCCAAACTACTGAGCAACGGAATAGTCCAAAACTAGCAGTTTGTTTTGTTTTGTTATAACAATGGCTAAGAGGGGTATATGAACCCTGTCTCCCAGGTCCTACTCCTGCACTCTAGCCACTAAGCCATAATGGCTTGTCTCTAAAATGGCAGTCGCCACTATCAGGGCAAAACAAACTTGAAGAAAATAAACTTGTTCAGAAACAGCATAGTTCAAGAGCATACACAGAGTGCTCATAGTCATTGGAGGCACAGAAAGCCTCTGGCGCCCTCTGTCTGCCTCAGATATACATTAGCAGCAACTGAGCCTGCAAGCAGATACATTCTTAATAGAGAGAGTGAGTCACGTGTCAAAGAGACTTAACCATTAACTGCTACCTGTAGCCGATTTAGGCTTGGAAGTTATGTGCAGGCCGAATAGGCCTCCCTGCGTCTGCTCTTGAGACTCTTAGCCACATAGCAATATTAAAGGAACTCAAAATAGTGCTCCCGCCCAAGGCTAGATTAAAATTTGGCCAACAGCGCTGCACACACTCAAAATAAAGCCAACCTTTGGGGATACTATAAACGAAAGTGATTCCAGCTAAGCTGGGAACAGCCCTGACTAGCCCCACAATTTACAACAGGAGAAATGGGGGAAACCTTTTTGCGAAAGAAAGCCCCTAACGGGGGCTCTCTCCCTACTGGAAAAGGCAAGCCACAGATACAGGGAGAATCTTCCCAAAGGGCAGGGATATGGGGTGGGGTGGGAAATCAAACAGGAGAAAAGGGGAATTAAATTATTTAAGGGACTAGAGAGGATTAAAATGAAGGGGGAAATAAAAAAATATAACCAGACAATGAGAAGATTGCTTCACTGTCCTCCAGACAGTCCAAGTGCTCCATGTGATCCAGCGCAAGCAGTCAAAAGGACGCCCAAAGTTGGGCGTCCAATATTTAAAACCTCTGGCCCCTCCTTCAAAATTGGCAACAAGCAATTCCTCCCAGCGACCCAATTAACCAATTCACTGCCTGGGTCACTCCACAAATCCGCCCAGCAACACTGGGGTGGCTTGTATCCCCCACCTCAACACATGCTCTCTGCTAGGGAGAACACATTTTGTCACGTATAAGAATATGTTAGTTTTATCCTTTGGGATATCTTTATCAAGAATTCCTAGTAGATATGCCTCTGCCTTTTTACTGTGTGATGCCCTTATCATTTTTTTTATCTTGTCGTGGATCATGTCCCAAAAGGTTTTAATCTTTGAGCAAGTCCACCACATGTGGTATAACGTGCCTTTGGTCCTATTACATTTCCAGCATTTATTGTTGTTCATTTTATTCATTTTTGACAATCTGTCAGGTGTTAAGTACCATCTATGATGAATTTTTCTTAGTTCTCCCTTAATAGGTCACACGCTGTAAAATTTATGTTTTTCTCACCCTTACATGGGTTTTGGATATACCGTATTTTTCGCTCTATAGGACGCACTTTTCCCCCTCCAAAATTAAGGGGAAATGTGTGTGTGTCCTATGGAGCGAATGCAGGCTCCTTGGGTTCAGCGATAACAACGCGAAGCCTCCAAAGTGCAGAGGGAGCGCTCCCAGTCCCACCAGGAGATGCTGGGGACTGAACCTGATGCCTTCTGCATGCTAAGCAGTTGTTCTACCACTGAGCTATGGCCCTAGCTCACAATATTGCTGTCAGGATAAAATGGAGAAGGTGGAGGCTGAAGTGTGTATGCTCTGTGGAGGAAAGGTGGGATAGAAGTATAAGAAGGAATAAAGTATGTAAACTAGCCTATAAGTGAATAAACTACAGAATATGATTAACTTACTCTCCTAGTAATTTGTATATAAATTATAAAAGCGGTATATAAATTTTGTTAAATAAAAAAAGAGGAAATATCCAGACTTTCAAACAGTATGTTATGCCTGAGCCTTCATTGCTGAAACTCCCAACAGCATTTTCATGCTCACAAACATCTGATTGTGACATAACCCATTGAAGCAGAGTGAAGGGGCAACAGGCTGTCAACAGTGGCAGTAGTTGGGGGTTTGTTCTAAATTTTGGCCTTGAAGTTTCCAGTTTCTGAGCTTTGGTTTTTTTTCCCAAAAGCAAGAATTTTGGTCTTCTGATATTTATTTTGAGGCATTCCGTCTCACAATAGGCAGCTAATTTTCTTAGTGCTCTTCTAAGCTCTGTGGGGGTTCTGGATAGTATTACCACGTCATCTGCGTAAAGCAGAGCCGTGATGTGCCGGTTTGCTAACTTGGGAGGGTGGAAGTTGAGGTTATGGAGAGTGGTTACCAGGTTATTTAAATAAAAATTAAATAATAAAGGGGCCCAACACCCTATAAGAATAATAATAATTTATTATTTATACCCCACCCATCTGGCTGAGTTTCCCCAGCCAACCTGTTTTGATGGGATCTGTTAAGTGCCCTAGCTGGCTGCACTTGACTCTAAGGGCCGTATTTGAGTGTACTGTGCTACCTGAATACTAGCCTTCTATCGATGGTAGTGGCCCGAAGCTTGTCCCAGAGTCTTGTTCTGGGAACTGAGTCAAAGGCTGCTTTTAGATTAAGAAAGGCTGCATATAGTGAGGCCTGCCCTCCTGACTTATATTTTTCTATAAGGTGTTGTAATTTTAGGCAGTGATCTAGCATGGACCTGCCGGGTCTAAATCCCACTTGTTCTGCTGCCAGAATGTCTTTATCCACTAGCCACTCTGTGGATTTTTCCATCAGGCACTTAGAAATAAAAGATGCAATAAAAATATAACTGAAAGTCAATATGGGTATTTTAATGTGGTGGATGGGCTTGTTATGTTGAACAAAATTCTTTGATATTCAGTGCAATGTTTGTCAAGTCAAGCTGAGTCTTTTTTTTTAAAAAAAACAAACCATTTTTTATTCAGTTTTGCAATTTACATTTATATTCATATTCAAATACTAACCATAAACATAAACATATAGGATTCCCTGAATCTTTAACTTCCCTCCACCCCTTCATGGGTTCTATTGTCAATCTTTTTCAACTGCATCATATAGTTTCTCCATTTTTAAAATTAAAAAATCAATTTTTACCTTAGTTCTTGTTACATTACATTGGTACTCAAACCCCTTGGTTCCTAAACACCGAAAACCCGGAAGTAAGTGTTCCAGTTTTCAAACATTTTTCAAAAGCCGAATGTCTGATACAGCTGTCGGCTATTGTTTCTGGGGCACCTGCACCAATCAAAAGCCGCACCTTGGTTTTTTAACATTTCGGAAGCCAAACGGACTTCCAGAACAGATTAAGTTCGAGAACTAAGGTACCACTGTATCTGGTGCTTTTGTTTTGCTCCTTATTTTCCTTTTGGAGGCTTTTTCGGTTAATTTGTTTTTGTGACTGTGTCGAATCCAGTTCAGCTGATTGTGTGACAGCAGAAATGGATAAAAGCCCCCCACCCAATAATGACTATCATCAGTGCAAGTAATAACTTTTTTTATTTTTATAATCTACAGTACTGTCTTGTTTATTTTATAGTACAGTACAATGATTACTGCTTTCATTTTATGGCTCAACGGTCTCATTAGATAGTAAAATTCATGTTAAATTGCTGTTTTAGTGCCCCCCCCCCCAAAGTCTGGAACAGAATAATCTGTTTTGCATTACTTTCTATGGGAAAGCGCACCTTGGTGTGGGAACGCTTTGGTTTTGGAACAGACTTCCGGAAAGGATTATGTTTGAGAACATAATAATATGTTTGCTGTACATAATAATAGAATTGTAGAGTTGGAAGGGGCTCCAAGGTCATCTAGCTAAACCCCTGTAATACAGGAATCTTTTACTCCATATGAGGCTTGAAAACTATAAGGCATAGGGCATTTTTACTCACTCCAGTGACTTGGACAGGTGAGATAATCCAGGAGAGCCATTTTATTCAAAAGCTGAGATGTAGTAGCTACACCCCGCCCACATGTCACCTCCAGATGCCATTGCTGCTAGTCCGTACAGACGATACAGAACTAAGGTGGGCTTTTGGTCTGCCTTAGCGTAAGGTAGTTGCTACTGTGTTCCCTTCCTGTTGTTCCCACCTGGCAGAGAAGAGGGCGCGCGCCCACTGCCTCTTTGCACGCGCTCTTTGCCTGCCTGCGGCCGGGTAACGGTTGTCCCCAGCGGCGCACCTGCTTCACACCTGTCGCGGCATGGGGGCGGGGCGGGCGGGGGCGAGGCGGGCTCTCTTCCTATTGGTGGCCACAGCAGCGAAGTGATGCTGGCGGAAGACGCGCTCGGGTCTCCGCAGGCAGTGAGCGCATGCGCGGTGGGGTCCTCCCCCCCCCAATCGCCCGGCCCGCCCGACTTCAGATGCGCCTTTGATCTCCTGGTCAGCGCGGGCCGCGCGTTCGAGACCCGTCCGAGGCCGGCGGCGGGCAGGTGCGCTGCGTGGAGGCCTCGTGGGGAGATGGTGTGTCATTGGGCGCTCCCTCGGGGCAAGATCCAGTTCCCCCTTTGCACTGCTGCGGGAGGCCGGACGGGGTGGGCAATGGGCGGATCCCGGCGGGTCAGGTAGATCCCGGCCTTGGTGGTCTTCTCCGAGGGAGGGTGGTTTGATGGTTCGGTTTTCGGGGAGGAGGATGGATGCGCCTTCCTCCCTCCCTCCCAAATGTGGGGGTTCGGGGCCCTCTTGCTGCTTCTGCTGGGGGGGGGGGGAGGGAGTCCCGGGATCCCTGCCCTCGGGTCTAGCCCATTGGGCATAACCGAGACGCTTCCGAGCACACCACTGCCCCCTCCAACCTGCCCTGTTTGCAAAGGGATCCGCCCTTTTAAAATCTAAACTCCCGGAGGCAGGGATGCTTCTGAATGCTGTTTGCTGGAAACCACCGCTGAGCGCTCCTGTTTGCTGGCTTCTCCTAAAGGGCATCTGCTTGGCCTCTGCGTCAGGACAGGATGCAGGACTGCGCGGGGTGGGGGCCTTGGCCTGATCCAGACTCTTAATTTTCATGCTCTTAGCATGACCCACTCTGCCACTTTCCAGTGGAGAGCAGGTAGAGGTAGGTTCCTTGATAAATAAAACGACAATAAAGTAAATCTTTCTGGCTCATCTTAGGGAAAAGAAGGTCTATCACTCTGAGTGAGTGGAGCAGGGGGAGGGAGTGCTGGCCCCCTCTCCCTTGGGGGGGGGGTAGCCTGCACAATGGCAGTGAAGCCATGCCCACAGACCAGTGGCGTAGCGTGGGTTGTCAGCACCCAGGGCAAGGCAAGTAATTTGCACCCCCTAACCCGTGGATTTGCGCCCCCTAACCCTAACCCCCAGATGTTGCGCCTGGTGCGGCCGGCCCCCCCTGCACCCCCATGCTACGCCACTGCCACAGACAGAGCGATGTCAGGGCCTGTGGTTTCCGAAAACCAAATGCTTGCTCATTCTCTGAGCAGAATGCTGTGCTGTTTGTGGGGGCTTTTGCAAAGTGGCAGGTCTGCCCATCAAGAGACAATGTGGGGCGCGAAAGGGACACTTACGCATGAACTGTCCTCCCACCCCACATGGTAACAAGCTGAGTGACCTGCCTTGCCTTTCAGTGATGCTGCTGAGGCGCAGGTGTGACATTGGCCAGGCTGCCCTGGAGGCGGGACTGTTCTCTCCACAGTACAGGTACGCTGCAGGTGGGGGCACTCAGCCAGCCCTCTGCCCTCACTGCTGTGTTCCCTGTCGGCATGGGGCAACCGGCTTACTTTCAGACTGCCTCTGTCTGCCCTGCAGAGTCATCCAGTTTCCAAAGCTGCAATTGCAAACCACAAGCCTACACTGAAGGAGTGGTTAGGAGAACACCACACTGCCTGCCACCCTTTAGCTCTCTGCCCTGAGCTTAGGGGCCAACTCCTAGGGAGTGAGGTGCCTTCGGCCCTCCCCCACAATAAAATAAAGTATTTGAGGGGGCTGGCCCCTCCCCCCAAATTGAATTGGTGTTGCAATTCAAATGTCTTGGGAGTTACCTGCCTGCCTCCAATGTTTTATTCAAATTGGCATCCCTGAAGCAGTGGGAGACCTACATTCTGAGGGCCCTGAAGCTTCAACTTCACAGGCAGCAGCGAGGTCTGCGTAACCACTGTTATCTTCTTCAGTGGGGTTGTTCCATGATAGATCACCACACCTTTACAAAACGTCTGTGCTAACAGCTCTCAAGCTTTGGGATTGTTGAAATATACGCAACAGAAAATTAATCAATTTGAGCCGTGTCACTCAAATCTGGCCTACTATACCCCAAATTTTTAAGCCAAAAGGTCGCTTCTGGGGCCCCTCTGGGATTAAACTTTGTTAGTTTCATAGTAGATCAGCCCTTGCCCTGAGGACATCGGAGGAGCCCTGTTGGATCAGAGGCCTTTTGTCTTCTGGTTCAGCGTTCTGTTGGAATAGTGGCGAGCCAGATTTGCTTTTTTATTTTAGCTCAGCAGCAGGCCCCAGGGCCTGTTCCTGATGGCATCTCTAGGAAGGGCTGGGCATTGTCCCCTGCCTGAAAGCCTGAAGAGCCTTGCTGTCAGTCATGGCAGAACTCAATGGACCAGTCAGTGGTCAGACTCAGTCTAAGTCATTCCTACAAACCCACAAGCAGAATGGTCCCTTCCCCCAACGACTGATATGCAGAAACATGACATCCCTGAATCCTTGTGGAAACCTTCCAGGCAGCATGCAGTCGCATGGGCTGGTAGCCATAGAAAGGCCTTTTTCACATCTGTTGATTTATTGAATCCCTCTTCAAAGCCAGCGGCTGCTGCCACCCCTTGTGGCAATGAGTCCCACAAATTAATAGGCGTATCAAAGAGGTGGAGAACCTCAAGCCCAGGGGGTGAATGCGGCCCTCTGTACCTCTCTGTCTGGCCCTTGGAACTCTCACTAGTGTGTGGAGTGTGTCCTTGACCTCTGGCCATGCCTCTTCCCTGGATGGAGGATAGAGAGCAAAGCAAGGTGTGAGTGTGTGTGTGGAAACAGGCCCACTGCACAAAGGTGAAATTTGCATCTGTTGCTCTGCCAGCTTCTCCCCCTTGGCTCCACCCCTCATTTGCATGCGGCCCTTGGAAAGTTGCCTGGCAGGGATTGTGGCCCTCAATCTGAAAAAGGTCCTCTGCCCCTGGCAGGCACTGTAAGTGCAGGAGTGGCAGGCAGTATTCCTCTCTCTACTGTGGTGGAAGAGAGAGACATACACAGGGGCTCCTTAACAGCTGCCCTCTCACTAATTGAAGGACACTGACAAACTGGAACGTGTCCAGAGGAGGGCAACCAAAATGGTCAAAGGCCTGAAAACGATGCCTTATGAGGAACGGCTAAGGGAGCTGGGCATGTTTAGCCTGGAGAAGAGGAGGTTAAGGGGTGATATGATAGCCATGTTCAAATATATAAAAGGATGTCACATAGAGGAGGGAGAAAGGTTGTTTTCTGCTGCTCTAGAGAAGCGGACACGGAGCAATGGATCCAAACTACAAGAAAGAAGATTCCACCTAAACATTAGGAAGAACTTCCTGACAGTAAGAGCTGTTTGACAGTGGAATTTGCTGCCAAGGAGTGTGGTGGAGTCTCCTGCTTTGGAGGTCTTTAAGCAGAGGCTTGACAACCATATGTCAGGAGTGCTCTGATGGTGTTTCCTGCTTGGCAGGGGGTTGGACTCGATGGCCCTTGTGGTCTCTTCCAACTCTATGATTCTATGATTCTATGATTCTATGATTCTATTCTAATGGAGGCTGCCTTTTCCCTTTAGACCTCTCCTCTGCTGCCATGAGTGGAAAGTCACTGCTGCTGAAGGTGATCCTCCTGGGCGATGGCGGCGTTGGGAAGAGCTCCCTCATGAACCGCTACGTCACCAACAAGTTTGACTCGCAGGCCTTCCACACCATTGGGGTTGAGTTCCTCAACCGGGACCTGGAGGTGGATGGGCGCTTCGTGACGCTCCAGATCTGGGACACAGCTGGGCAGGAGCGCTTCAAGAGCCTGCGGACCCCTTTCTACCGGGGGGCTGACTGCTGTCTGCTGACCTTCAGTGTGGATGACCGGCAGAGCTTCGACAACCTGGGCCACTGGCAGAAGGAGTTCATCTGTTATGCCAACGTGAAGGACCCTGACCACTTCCCCTTTGTGGTTCTGGGCAACAAGGTGGACAAGTTGGAGAGGCAGGTGACCTCTGAAGAGGCCCAGGCCTGGTGCATGGAGCACGGCAACTACCCCTACCTGGAGACGAGTGCCAAGGACGACACCAACGTGGCTGTGGCCTTTGAGGAAGCTGTGCGGCAGGTGTTGGCCATGGAGGAGCAGCTGGAGCACTGTGTGCTGGGCCATGCGGTTGACCTGCATACCAGTAGCAAGGCAGGCTCTTCCTGCTGCTGAGAGAAGCCAAGGGGGAGGGGAGGGGGAGGGCGCATCCTGGAACAGTAGATGCCAGGTGTGGGGGTCCTCAGGCTGCAGTCAGAGTGGGAGGCAGAGGGCTTTGAGAAGAGGACAGCTGGAAGGTCTCGTTCCTGCACCATTGCATACCTAACCCACTGAGCAGTGTCCAGATCAAGGGATGTAATAGTTCCACTCTATTCTGCCTTAGTCAGACCACACCTGGAGTCCTGTATCCAGTTCTGGGCACCACAATTTAAGCTGGAATGTGTGTAGGGGAGGGCAACCAAGATGATCAAGGGTCTGGAAACTAAGCCTCATGAGGAACGGTTGAGGGAACTGGGTATGTTTAGCCTGGATAAGAGGAGACTGAGAGGAGATATGATAGCCATCTTCAAACATCCCAAGGGCTGACACATGGAAGATGGAGCAAGCTTGCTTTTTCCTGCTCCTGCGAGCAGGACTCAAACCATTGGTTTCAAGTTACAATAAAGGAGATTCTGACTAAACATCAGGAAGGACTTCCTGACAGTAAGAGCTGTTCATTAGTAGAACGGTCTCCCTCAGGAGGTTGTGGATTCTCCTTCCTTGGAGGTGTTTTAAGCAGAGATTGGCTGACTGTCTGTCACGGGAGCTTTAGTTGAGATTCTTGCATTGCAGGGGGTTGGGCTAGATGACACTTCAGGTCCCTTCCAACTCTATGATTCTATGAGCAAATCCCAAAGCCTTGTTTAGAGGAAAGTAGGCACCCATACTTCTCTGTCTGTCCCGATATTGGCTCTCCCTGGTTCTCAGGCCAGGATGGGGCCATTGCTACCTGGAACCTGCTTAACTGGAGATGCCGCTGCCAGATGTTTTGCCCTGCAGAGTTCTGCTTGCAAAGCAGCTGCAGCCTTATTTCAGCACTTTGTTGCTGGGGCTTCCAGGGAGAGTGAAGGTTTGCAGCAAAAGTTGCAAGGTGTCCACAATAAGCTGGGAAATGCAGCTGTTGGCTTCTTGCTACCCTTTCTGGATATAGCTGCCAAAGTGGTGGGGCTGAGAAGAGAGTGGGAAGTTTACTGCGCAGGAACCCTCCATGACCTTGATTGGGAGGAGGCTGCAAATGCTTGGGGGACGGAGGGGGAAAGACATGCTGGAGGTCTGCGAGGGGAATCTCATGGGCTGGAATCAGTGCCTGGGAGGGGCGACACTCAGTTGTGAGTACGGTCGCCTGCTTGTTGCTTGGCAGTGCAGCAAAGTGAGTGTTAGCAGGGAGTTGCTTGCAGACAGAACAGAACAGTCCAGCCTGCACAAACAGAGATTCTTGTCTGCCCATGAAAACCAATTGCTTTTGCTCTCCATCCTGTTGTGGGAAGTAGCACTGTGTCTCACCCTCCCTGAGACATCTGTGACAGAAGCTCACTAGCTCCAAGCCACGCCCAAGTGGCCACACTGCAGTCACGTGAAGAGGAAGAAGGCCCAAGGGGGACTGTGTGCAGCTGCAGGTGCAAATGCTGCAGCCTCACTTGATCGCTCTGTTGCTCCCAGATGTAGAGGCGCCTCTTCCAATCTCTTGCTGCAGCTGCGTCATGTGTCTAGCCTAGGTTTTGACACTGCATTAGGGTTTCCATATTTCTAAAAAGTAAAAACCAGGACACCCTGAAAGTTGTTGGGCTTTTTTTTATAGGAAGACCCCAAAGCGCCAGCTTTCAGAACCGCCCCCCAACGTCAATTCAGCCTTTGAAATCCCAGTAATGTCTGGGAAAATCTGGACGTATGGCAGCCATACACTGGATGGAGCTTCTGTTGTCGCTTCCCGCACAGGGTGGACTGTCAAGTGTTGATGGCAAATGAGGAATTGCAGCCCCTCTGGACTGTCTTCTGCAACATGTTTTTGACACAATAATAGTGCATTAGGGGTGGCTATATTCTGGAATGTCCACACCTAATCCTGCTTTATTAGCTCCTCTGCGATGCTTCCCCAATGTTATGGCAATATTGTTGCTGGAGGGGCTATAGTGCAGCCAAAGTGGGACAAAATAGGATATAAAAAGTGACACAGTTCCAACAGAAAGTTACGAGACCACGCATAAACTGGAAACAAATCAGTGTGTCTACTTCAAAACCTTTGTAGGTGCTAAGGATATTGAAAGTGGGCTTATGTATAACTGCCTTGATACTATCATGAGCACAAGTTGCATGGCAGGGGATTGGACCTGATGACCCTTAGGGTCCCCAATTCTACAACTCTACAATTCTTCGAAATCATCACAAATGCACAAATGGAAAAGACATTGAGTAGCTGCCTCAGAGCACTTAGAGGGTGCCACAAGTTTCTCTGCACTGTGTGGCATCAGAAATGCTAATCATGTCTCTGGCTGGAGCAAGGCTCAAGATCTGTGTCACCCAGAGACAGGGATACCCCCGCCCTGAGCACAGGCAAGCAATCTCCAATGCCTGCTGCTGCTGCTGCGACACTTGAACTTCTGGGGGCTGCTCTTGGTTAGGTTGTAGAACAGGGTGGAGAAATGCACACATGTGCGCGCACACACAAAACCCAAACTGTGACCCATAAATCAGCCAGCTTGAGACTTTGCCCCTGGCACATTGCTGGGTTCCCATCAGTTCCCATTTCCTCCATTCTGCTGTCACAGAGCAGAGCGATGCATGTCTTCCCGCTTCTCCTGTCCTGGGGGGAGCATTTCCCCACCAGAGTTCCCAGCTCAGTGCTGAGGGTTAAGGCCATGAAGGGCCTTGTTATGGTCACTTCACACTAGGTGCTAATAGGCTGTGCTCGCTTGAGAGCTGTTAATCTGATGTTCTCCATGCTTAATGCCACTCTGCCATGAAATGTGGAGCAATAGGTGGGCAACCTCTGCAGGGACTCCTGGGAAGGGGAACCCTTCATTCCACAGAAAAATATGCCTGCAAGGGCAAAGCTGCCACTTTGGGGTGGGGTGGGGTTTGGCTGGCAGCGCTGAGCCCCCAGATGCCTTCCAGTAGTGAGTGGGAAATGCAGGCCACTAAAAGACCACCTGCCTTTCTTTTCTACTTGGTAGCCTGCCTTTTTCTGCCGGTTGGTGTTTTACAGCTGCCAGCCAGCAAAACTGCCACCTGAAGTGGCAAGGACCCCATGCATGTCCTTGCATAGACCGTGTGGGCTATCCCTTGACATGCACTGCCCCCAGGCTACATCTGCAAAAGGAGGAAGCAAGCCTGGATAGCTCAGTTGGTCAGAGCGTGGTGCTAATAACCCCAAGGTTGCAGGTTCAATTCCAGTATTGGACAGTTGCATATTCCTGCATTGCAGGGGGTTTGACTAGATGACCCTCAGGGTCCCTTCCAACTCTATGATTCTATGAGTAGCTGTGGGGCTGTTCTGAGTCTCACAGGGAAGACCCTGGAGGTGGAGGTCAATGCATGTAGGCAGATGAGCTTCATGCCAAGTGAATTGGATGGTGCATAAGAATGACACCACTTAAAGCCTGAAATGTATCTTGCAGCACCTGTAGTGAACTAGATGCTTACATTTATGTTACAGGCCAATGTTTTGTTTGTTGGACCTGCATTTTTAAAAAAAAAATGAAAAGGAGACTTCTGGCAATGACTCATTTCAAAGCGCAGCCGGTTACCTCCTCGAAGGGCGAGTTTTCCCTTTGCAGTCTTCCCACCTGCTTGCTTCAACTGCCTGACTGGTTATCCTCCAGCACTCCAAAGGATTAGGAAATGTAAAAAGGCCAAACTGTCATGTATTTAAGCCAATAAAACATGGATGTATTAATAAAAGGAACAATCATTTCCATTTTGTCTCTAACACAAACAAGCAGTGTGGCAAAGCTGCCTTTGAATTTGCCAGCAGGTGTTTAGAAACCCTGTGCGGAGACCTCTAATGGGAGGGGGCTTGGCTCACTGAGACCCACCTTGAGGAGCCATGCAGGCTATAGAACCATCAGAAGTGACACAGGTCCTACTGGCAACACCTAAGATTCTGCTACCTTTCCTTATGTCACCCATCTTGCCTCTTGGGGCTAAAGAGTTTCCAGGTGCATTTGTGCCTTAATAAGATCAAGGAGAAATCACTTCGGATTTCACCCCCAGGGAGAGGAACCAGAAGGAGAAGGACTAGCAGCCTGAAGCCCTGAGGGGAGCGCTCTTGGTCAATACGAGTCCTCTATGATTCTATAATACAGTTCAAGGGCAAATGCACACCTGGAAGGTGACATCCAGCTGCTCCTTCTCACCCTCTTTTCCTGGCTAAACCCTCTTCATTCTGCACAGCGACCAAAGGCAAAAAAGGCATTGCAGTCACTCTGTCACTCAGCTAGTTTGCACCATTGTGCCTTTATTCCTGGGAAGGGTTTCATTCCAGGGTCCAACTAGGCTAGGGCATGGCAGGGTGGGTGGAATCTCTGGACATGTTCCATTGGGTGGGGATCTCTTGGGGGCTGGATGAATGCAATGGGTGGGAGCAGAGTCCAAAGTGGGTAGAGTTTGCAGGATGGCGTAGCTCACTAGCTCAGTGGCAGACCTACATTTGGGGGCCCCTGAAGCTCAAATTGTTATGGGGGGCCCTTTGCAATCAGCAATGAAGTCTTGGTAACCCCTGTGACCTTCTTTAATGGGGTTGTTCCATGGCAGATCACCACATTTGTTTTTTAAAAAATAACTCCTACTACTCATATTTTGATTTAAAATGACTGTCCTGGATTATGTCACCTGTCCAAGTCACTGGGGTGAATAAAAATGCCCTATGACTTATAGTTTCCAAGCCCCACGTTGGGCAAAATATTCCTGCATTGCAGGGGGTTGGACTAGATGACCCGCGGGGTCCCTTCAATTTCTACCATTTATGATTCTATAATTATTTTTTCCAGTTATTTCTAGCAACATATTCACATCCAGTTTCATCACCTGAGAACTTCCTTGATTTTCTGGAGACGATATGCAGAAAGAATTTACCGGTAAGTGCCCTTCAGCCGAATAGCCAACTTACCACCTTGGGTCTCCAACTGTTTTTGGACTACAACTCCCATCACTCACCTTTCCTTTCGTCTTCTGTGAGAAAGCGTGAGCAGGCACTGAAAGTGTTAAGGAGCGAGCGACACTGAAGTCGGCTGCAAGGCTCTCTTATCAGTTCTTGGATGACTAACTAATTGTAGTAGCTGCGTGTTTTTGTTTGTTTGTCTGTTTATAAGAAGTGAACCCTTTACAGCGAGGGATTGCTTGCTGGCAAATGTAAGCTATTCTGGAAAGGATCACGGAGTTGAGACTCTTTTATTTGTGGCAGTGGAGAGGACGGGATGATTTATTTGGCTCTGCTTGCATCGTATTTACTTTGCAAGGCCGTGAAGCTGTAATTATTGGAAGAGATTCCGGGTGTTGATGGGCCATCAGTGGGACAGCATAGCACTCTTAAGTGCCGCTAATAGAGGCTCCTGTATTAATGCAGAGCGCAGGATGCTTTTAAAGAAAGAAACTCAAATTACTGTAGGCTCAGGACAATAAAGGAAAACCAGCTTTTGCAGGGAAGAAAGAGTCCTAAATCTGCAGAAGAGCAAATAGGTCGACTCTCCTCATTCTTTGAAGAAGGTAAATACATTCCATGGATGTAAACATATTACAGGAGCAAAACCCAGTTTTGGCCTTTTGCACCTAGATAAGTGCATGTAGGATTGCAGCACGAGGATGCAAGCCTATGTGCACTTATCACGAAGTAGTTTTCATGGATTGACTAAAGGGTTGTATCCCACTAAGTTAGACACATGGTAGCCTCACTGAAATTCATAGATTTATGCCTGTCATGTGCATCTATTCTGAGCAGGACTACTGTTGGACGCAATCCGATGTCTATATGCACACACAAACATGCCCAATGTTTGTGTGTGCATATGTTTGTGTGTGCAATGTTTGTGTGAAAGGTACCTTATACTTCTAAGTATATATACTCAGGGCAATGGTGTTAGTTTTGAGAAAACGGTAAATGTGCTCCCCTACCCGTCCCCCAAAATCTGGGTCATTGTGTGATTCTGTTGGCTCATCCAAATGAGAAGTATCCTGGATTTACAGGGATTATTACTTTTAAAGGTGGATGGAATACAATAAACAGAGTAATTAGGCCCAGTGGATCTAGAAATAATTTCTGAAGGTGTTTCCAAGCATCATGTTTACCACATGGCAAACCATCAGTGTTCCCTATGGGGCTTCTGAGAGAGCTGTTGGGATGCTCATTTTAGGAAAGTTGTCCAGAGGGATCATGCCTCACGCAAGATCTTCTGAAGTGGCGCAAAGAGCAATATGATTATTTGTTTGTTTGTCACTTTTCCTACCTGCACTTCAGGATAAGATCCCAGGGTTGCTTGCAACAGTAGAATGTACAACAATGAAAACAGATGAAACCACCACGATTATAAAGCATGTAAAACCGTTCCAGAATGGAACAGAATGATATGAATTCTGCAAAAGTGGTGGGTCTTAAAAACAACAACAAAATATTGTAGCTGTCAAGAACCAGGATGGAGGGGTCTATCTTTAGCATAAACAAAAGCTGGATGCACCTCTGATTAGCTCTCACCTGTTGTGCCCAAAGCTTTGGAAACTGAACACAGGAAGCTGCTATATCCTAAGCTGCATTGTTTGCCCACCTAAAATCTCATTCAGGGATCTTTCTATTTGTGAGGGTTTTGAGTGTGGGTTGTGCTTCCCTCCTCGCTTTTAAGCTTGGGAAAAAAGGAAACTGGCTGAGCAGGGAATATAAAAAGAGGTTTATAAAATTATGTATGCTGTGGTAAAATTGTGGAAAGAGAGATATTTCCCCTTTTCTCCCATAATACTAGAACATGGGGCCACACATGGGAATGCATTGGCAATAGGCTCTACTGGCGCCGCTGTCTAGTCTCAAAACCCTGCGCCACTCGTTTTTAGTCTTTTGTTTTGTTTTGTTTGAAGAATGCATTCATCACCATTCAGAACAAAATCTTCCCATGGCAGCTTGCAATATTTAAAACTATTTAAAATATAATGCTAGACCATCAGTTCGATACTATATATATAAAAAAATGTAATACTATGTCATCAGAGCAGCAATGGTAAAGGTACAGTGGTACCTTGGGTTACATATGCTTCAGGTTACAGACTCCGCTAACCCAGAAATATTACCTCGGGTTAAGAACTTTGCTTCAGAATGAGAACGGAAATCGTGCTCCGGCAGCGTGGCAGCAGCAGGAGGCCCCATTAGCTAAAGTGATGCTTCAGGTTAAGAACAGTTTCAGGTTAAGCACAGACCTCTGGAACGTATTAAGTACTTAACCCGAGGTACCACTGTATTTTCATGACACTTCACATTGGGAAGCAGGATGTCACTTAATGCTAGTTGCTAGTGGGCGACAGGCCCTGGAAGTCTGCCCTGAAGTCCTGGCCTTTGATGGTGCCTTTGCTCTGATGCTGCAAGGCTCTCCTTATGGGTGGTGCTGTAGATTAAACCACAGAGCCTAGGACTTGCTGATCAGAAGGTCGGCGGTTCGAATCCCCGCGACGGGGTGAGCTCCTGTTGCTCGGTTCCTGCTCCTGCCAACCCAGCAGTTCGAAAGCACGTCAGAGTGCAAGTAGATAAATAGATACCACTCCGGTGGGAAGGTAAACGGCGTTTCCATGCACTGCTCTAGTTTGCCAGAAGCGGCTTAGTCATGCTGGCCACATGACCCGGAAGCTGTACGCCGGCTCCCTCGGCCAATAAAGCGAGATGAGCGCCGCAACCCCAGAGTCGGTTACTACTGGACCTAATGGTCAGGGGTCCCTTTACCTTTTACCTTTATTGGCCTTAACCAACATAACTGCAGAAGAGGAATACCCTCCAATATTTATCGAGTTGATACGAGTACATGGCCTCTCTCTTTCTATCCTTCAATCTCCCCCAGTCCAGTACTTTGAGCCAGGTGCAAGCCTTTGATGAAACACTGCCCTCATTTGCTTCTTCCCTATTTTAAGGAGATGCTTCACTGAATCTGGTTTCATCGCAATCTCCACAGCGATAAAACATAGCCTGCACAACCAGAACATCGCATGCCCTCACCCACCCACCCATGTGCATGTACGCCCACATACACACACTTATGTCCCCCCCCAGTAAAGGGGTGGGAGGGAAGCACTCAGTTGCTATCGCAGTGTGACCAGAGAGGGCAAACAAAACCCAGTTTTTCAGAGACACAGATGGGATGTATTCACGCAAGTAGCGGCCAATAATGTAAGTTGAAGGGTTCAATACTTCCCATGGAAGATTCTTCCCCAAGTGTTCCCCTGCTTTATATAACAGGAAATGTGTCCCCTTTTAACCCTCTGTTCTCTCTCTTCCCCCTCCATCTCTTTTGTAATGCACTAGATGCTTACTAGAGGATGTTCAGAATGAAACTCCTAGTCATAAATATGCAGATTTAATGCATAGCATTTATCCATTGCCTCCTGCGAGTCCAGAGCACTTCATATTTTATTTATTGTTATTTATTACATTTATATCCCAGCCTTCTTCCCAAATGACCTTGTCTTGGGTAGCTTAGGACCCAACTCCTGTCACACAGAACATGGTGATGGTTGCGATCATTACAAATATATATGACCCATATACCGGTAGATATATGAGACCCATCCTATTTCCTTTACTGTAATTTGTTTCAAACTGATTTTAACATTATACTGTATATCTAAATAGCTGCAACCTGCCTTGGGACCTTATGATGAAGGGAAGGTAATACCGGTACAGGTTGCGACCATTTTAGGTGCACCCAATTGATGCACAATCACCGACACATGAGTCCTTTTGGACCCTGAAGGGGGCAGAATGGGGGTGGAATGGGGCAGGGGTGCTTATGGCTCCACTGATGTGTGGGGCCCCTGGAAATAGACCCCCCCATGAAATGTACTACTGCCTGTACTATTACTGCTACTCCTACTATTATTAATTATACCCCACTTTTCCTCCAAGGAGCTCAAGGTGGTGTACAAGCTTCTAGACTAGGCTCAGAGAGAGTTACTGCCCCCAGCTCACCTGGAAAGTTTCACTTCTGACTGGATATTTAAACTCTGGCCTCCCAAGGCCCTAGTCCAACACTCTAAGCACCACAACATACTGACTTTAATTAGACTATGCTGAGGTGAAGGGCATCAGAGGGCTGGTGTTCTGCTCCAAGCAATGACTCCAGGTATTATTATTATTATTATTATTATTATTATTATTATTATTAGCAGCAGCAGCAGCAGCAGCCAGTGCAGCCAGTCAGGATCGGTGTAATATGTTGAAACCAATACCCCTTGACTGTCCTATTTTTAAGCTATCCCAGCATCACAGAAGCCATACTAGCTTCTGATTGGAACCCGGAATGTCCTGGATTTTTTTGGTTTGGCACTCCAGAGCAATTCAGCTGGCTTGCACCAGCACTGGACAAAAAGACGCTATTTCCCCCCCACTTTGTGCTGTTGAGCAAATCACTTGAGTCCTGTGAGAACTAGGGAAGTTTTTAATGACTGATGTTTTAATGTATTTTTAATCTTTTGTTGGAAGCCGCCCAGAGTGGCTGGGGAAACCCAGCCAGATGGGCAGGGTATAAATAATAAATTATTATTTTAATATTATTGTTGGGAACTCCCCCCCCTAAAAAAATGCTCCTTTGGGGGTCATGCACAAATCAGCTGGCTCCTGTGAGAGCTCAGGGCCCCAAAACAAGCACCTCAATTTTGATCAGCGAGATGTTAGAGGATATGCTTGAACCATCTTGCCCCAATGAGCAACCTGGCCACCGAATTCTTCACCAGCTGAAGTTTCAGGGGCAGCCCCACCTACAATGCAGTGCAGTAATGTAACCTAGGGGTTACCAGAGCATTGACAACGGTAAAAATAAAAATTGTCCAGTAGCACCTTAGAGACCAACTAAGTTTGTTCTGGGTATAAGCTTTTGTGTGCATGCGGGTGATGCTGTGGGTTAAACCACAGAGCCTAGGACTTGCCGATCAGAAGATCGGGGGTTCGAATCCCCGCGATGGGGTGAGCTCCCGTTGCTCGGTCCCTGCTCCCGCCAACCTAGCAGTCTGAAAGCATGTCAAAGTGCAAGTAGATAAATAGGTACCGCTCCGGCGGGAAGGTAAATGGTGTTTCCATACGCTGCTCTGGTTCGCCAGAAGCGGCTTAGTCATGCTGGCCACATGACCCAGAAGCTGTACACCGGCTCCCTCGGCCAGTAAAGCGAGATGAGCGTCGCAACCCCAGAGTCGGTCACGACTGGACCTAATGGTCAGGGGTCCCTTTACCTTTACCTTAATCACTGCTCTTAAGCTGGCAATGCAATGCAATAATATGCTCAGAAGGACGATGGTAGGAGAAGATGTTCTTCATCACTGCCCCAACAGCCATTTCTTAGGTTCTAAGTTGAGGATGAGGAAACACTGGTCCTCCAGCTATTGGACTCCAGTTCACACCAGCCCTAGCCGTAATAGTCAGGGATGATTGGATGACTGAGCTTCTTGGGCTTGCCGATCAGAAGGTCAGCTGTTCGAATCCCCATGACGGGGTGGGCTCCCGTTGCTCTGTCCCAGCCCCTGCCAACCTAACAGTTTGAAAGCCCGCCAAAAAGTGCAAGTAGGTAAATAGGTACCGCTCTGGTGGGGAGGTAAATGGCGTTTCCGTGCGCTGCTCTGATTTGCCAGAAGTGACTTAGTCATGCTGGCCATATGACCCGGTATAACTGTCTGTGGACAAACACCGGCTCTCTCGGCCTGTAAAGCGAGATGAGCTCTGCAACCCCAGAGTCGTCTGCAACTGGACTTAACTGTCAGGGGTCCTTTACCTTTTTAAAGGTGCTACTGGACATTTTTTTATTTTTTTAATTTATTTCGACTGCGTCAGACCAACACGGCTACCTACCTGAATCTAGAATTGACAACAGTTGTTAGGCTATCCCTATCTTGATAAGGGTGCTTTGGGGCCTCCAGCTGAAGCTGATGGAAAGCAGTCTGTGCCACTGAGCCCACCTGAGCTTCAAGAGACAGCAAAGGACCCAGAAGTACCACCAAGCCACATACCCACTCCTTCAGAGGGAGTGTAACCCCATCAAGAGCAGGCAATGTATGGGGGATTGTGGCCCAAACTGAGGGTGGTGTTGGGAGTTTCCAAAGCAGAAGTGCTGGTTCCTGCAAGTAAAGCAAGGCAAGGCAAAGCAGGCTGAGATGAGGCAAAGGTTCAGCATCTGGACAGAACCCTGGATAGCTGCTTGTGGCACTGAGGCTTCAGGCTTCATATGAGCAGGTCTCAAATGCCCTCCAACACCAGGCAATATGAGACTAAGAGCTTATCCATGTTTACCTTTCTTCTGCTCTCTCCATGCATTGCTCACTTTTCTCGGACGCAGAGCTTTAAAGCATGGGCCATGCCTGGAAAGTGCAGAGGAAAGGTTAAGTGTGGATAAGCCCTAAGACTTAAATCAGGGCTGGGCCTCTCCATTTGGGGCATCAGAACTCTCCCCAGGCTGCACCCATCCCTGACCATGCTTTGTGCGTTTGTCTGGCTCGAATATGGTTATTTATGCCTTTTGCTCACCTGGATGGAGAGAGATGTGTTGGGGGGGGGGGTTACAAAAAACATTTGACTTTTCCATGGCTGGAATGCACAAAGTAGCATGTGCTGCCTAGCTGCCTTCCATGTGCTACCTGTGCTGCCCCCCCCAATCTTAAACAGAGCTGCAGCACCATCTGAGTGGCTAGCTCTGTCTTCCATGAGAGGGTGGTAAAAGGTAAAGGACCCCTGGATGGTTCAGTCCAGTCAAAGGCGACTATGGGGTTGCGACGCTCATCTCGCTTTCAGGCCTATGGAGCTGGCGTTTGTCCACAGACAGCTTTCCGGGTCATGTGGCCAGCATGACTAAACCACATCTGGTGCAGCGGAACACCGTGACAGAAGCGCCGTTTACCTTCTCACTGCAGCAGTACCTATTTATCTACTTGCACTGGTGTGCTTTTGAACTGCTAGGTTGGCAGGAGCAGGGACCGAGCAACGGGAGCTCACCCTGTCATGGGGATTCAAACCACCGACCTTCCGATCAACAAGCCCAAGAGGCTCAGTGGTTTAGACCACAGCACCATCTGTGTCCCTGGTGGAACTTTGACAGGCCTGCTTTAATAGTCAGTGTTTCTGATGGAATGGGGGAAGTTATGGTGCTACAGGAGCATCTGGGCTGGAATACTTGGAATTAAGGGGGAGTGGTGAGACTGTCTTGGGTTGGATAGTTCCTTGCACACCATGGTTGTATTGCACCAGCATTCTTGTGTAGGAGGGAAAACCCTTCTCCCACTCCAAATTCTTGGCCTCATCCCCTTCCCCTGATGTATGGGGAGTCAGCTCCCTAGAGCTATGACACCCAGCCATGTGAATCCATCTGTGCTTTTCTCTGTGCATATACCTGTATGTGCAGAACATTTAATTATGGATTTACACAACACATAATGTCAATAGAAAATAAATGCATAAATAATAAAACAGGCTTCTAAGCAGTTTAAAAGTATTTTTAAAAACCCAGTTAAATGAACACTGGAATGTAAAAATCCATAAATACACAATGAACCCATCCCATTAAAACATTCCAGCAGTTAAAATGAGAGCCTCATGTTGAAAGATGAAGGTTGTACACACATTATTGTGTGCAATATCACGCAGCAAATACAGCAGACTGGGACTGGGTTTCTGGGATTTCCCCCCCAAACTTCCTCTCCTCTTTTTGGAAGGGACTGTAGCTCAGTGGCAGAACAAATGCCTTGTGCGCAGAAGGCCCTGGGTTAAATCCCCAGCATTTCCAGTTTTTTAAAAACAAGGAACCAGTTTAAAAACCTCTGGGAAAGATTCTGGAGAGCTGCTGCCAACCAGAGTAGACAATACAGTGGTAACTTGGGTTACATATGCTTCAGGTTACAGACTCCGCTAACCCAGAAATACTGCTTCAGGTTAAGAACTTTGCTTCAGGATGAGAACAGAAATCGTGCTCTGGCAGTGTGGCAGCAGCAGGAGGCCCCATTAGCTAAAGTGGTGCTTCAGGTTAAGAACAGTTTCAGGTTAAGAATGGACCTCCAGAACGAATTAAGTACTTAACCTGAGGTACCACTGTACTACTAATCTAAGGCAGCCTCCTAATGTTTGTGAGATGTCCCACTGCCCTGCAGCCAAGTGGGGGGAAGGGTGCCAGCACGGCTCTGTTAGCTTGTGTTAATCACCTGCTCCTTTACTAAAGCTGCAGTAGTATTAAAGAAATAAGTTTTTGCACCTGCCATTGGCCTCAGTGGATGAAGCCAAGCGTCCAAGGCTGTGATTGAGTGCTTCCATATTCTACCTGATTGCATTTGGCCCGAGTTCCCCAAAGCTGCCAAAACAGCTGACTTAAACGGTTTGATTTCATCTCAGTGCTTCAATCAGGAATGCATGAGAAGCAGTTCTGGTGGCTTGGCTTTGCCTCACTTCAAAAACCAGTTGTTGTTATTATCAGAACCTTTCACAAATCCCTGGAAAGTTTAGTGAGATGTCAGTGAAGAAGATGCTCATGTGAGAGTGTGTGTGTGCGTGCGCACGTGCACATCCTAACACCAGATGCCAAAATGCCGCATCGTGTTGGCCAACGGCTACTGGAATCGACAAGCAAGTGACACAGATTCGTTTGTTTTTCAATTCTCTTTGAGGCTGCAGAATTGTTTTGGGAACATGTTCCTCTTCAGAAAACTTGGAGCGATTTCCTGCCCCCTCCTCAGTGCCTTCTGACATTTGCGTGGGAATAGAATCAGAGGTTGATTTAGAGAAGTGCTACGGAGCACTGCAGGGGATGTCACAACTATGAAGTAGACCGGAAGGTGAGAGGTGTGGAGGGGAGAGTGCCAAATTTGGCATCACACAGGTATGCCACTGATGGAATAGTTCAAACATTGCAGGCTATGTGAGTTGCACCTTCTGGCACAATTGTGCATAAGTGCTTGCTGGTTTTGCTGGCAAGATAAGACGTTTGTATCTGCGTTGTCTTTGTCTCATCCCCCCCCCCCTTTGTCTGTGATGTGCAGAGGCTCATTTTGAGCACAGCAAATGAGAAGGGTCATAATAACAGGAGTTATGTGAAGTCGCTTTTACATCCTTACGATACTTTTTCTTTTGATGCTTAATGTATGGCCAGAGGTAAATCTTTGCTTTCTAATGCTGGTTGAAGATGCTGCTGAATTATAAGTACCCTGTTATGCGGAAAGAGCAATAAATATCTCATGCAAATGACAAGTCCACTGGGGGAAAGAACTCAAAAGACAGCGACAAGCTCCACTTCTCTAGTTCTTAGTCCCATTGGTAAGGATTCCTAGGGTCTCCAGCTAACTAGTTGCATTTATTGATATGCCATGCCTGGTACCCCAAATGTTTGGGGCAGATATAACACTACAGTGGTGCCCCGCAAGACGAATGCCTCGCAAGACGAAAAACTCGCTAGATGAAAGGGTTTTGCGGTTTTTGAGCTGCTTCGCAAGACGAATTTCCCTATGGGCTTGCTTCGCAAGACGAAAACGTCTTGCAAGTTTGTTTCCTTTTTCTTAACACCGTTAATACAGTTGCAACTTGACTTTGAGGAGCAACTCATAGAACGCGATGTGGTAGCCTTTTTTGAGGTTTTTGGTGATTTTTGAAGCTTTTCCAAAACTTTTCCGACACCGTGCTTCGCAAGACGAAAAATTCGCTAGACGAAAAAACTTGCAGAACAAATTAATTTCGTCTTGCGAGGCACCACTGTACTTTGAAAACGTGCATTTTCTTGCTCACTTGTATGCTAGTGAGAATCAGGAAGTTATAGATGCATATGCCTGTAGTGGTTGTGCAGTAGGCGATTATGCAACAGCATAAGAACCATGTCTAGAAAAGGCTTGAGTTCGAATTTCACCCAACCTAGTGTGAGCAAACCTATTTCTCATAATGTAGTCACATTTCTGCACAGTAATTACAACTCTAACAAGACAAATGAGTAAAACATGTGAAGGTACTTTGTACATAATATAAACAATCAGGAATAGGATGCAATCCTGAGAAAGGGCTATTCATTTGCAGGAATGGGCTTGTTTGTTTCTTTGATTTAACAATAGTAAAACCAAGCAAAAATGGATGTACAGGGTGAGGCGATTTTGATTGCCTCCAGGCAAAATTGTTAACCATCTTTGCCACAGTTTCATTCCTCTGATGTTGAATGATCTGACTGTGGGGCAAATGGCACTCACCACAGTCTGAACGTTTTTTCAGAATTTGTCCAGAATTTCTTTCTGGGTCACCTCGTTTTAAGAATTTATTTTTTTAAAAAAAAACACCTTTAAAATGGTTTTGAGCACTTTTCTAGTTTGTAAGTGCATGCCTTAGCCATTGGAGGAAAAATGAAACAAATTGGCATGCCATGGAAGTGCTTTCACAGTGAACCCAGCAGAAGGATTGAGTTCTGAAATTACGAGAATGGCATAAGAGTGCCTGCCACCCTGCAGATTGGCCCCTTGGCCTCAGAAATTAATTCACCCTCATCCTAGAAGAATGGATGTGGGCGATTAGTCAATGGAAAGGGAAAGGTTGGCTGTACACACCACAATTCAGCGAGGTGAAGCTGGCTGCTTCAGGCAACAGAATTTAGGGGAATGGGTGAAGTGGTACAATAAGACCTTTTAAAGCATGCTTAGGGGAAGCTCACAAATCTCAGAGTGGTTCAGCAACCAATCCCTCTTTCCAGGGAACTATGGGAATTGTGGTTTTGTGAGGGGAATAGGGACCTCCTAACAACTCAGCCCTGAAACATATGACAACTCCCAGCAGTTATTGGAGAAAACCATAACTGTTAAAAGTGGTCTCCCTTTTTTATTTTATGCTAATTACGACTGTTAAAAGTGGTATCATTTTTTTAAAAATTACGTTGTAACAATATAAAGCAAAAACCATTGCACATCAGACATCCTTGCTTCTCATTCAAAGAAAGAAGAAAAGAAAGAAGCAAGGAAGGAAATGACATATGAATAGAGAGGGGCAACATAACTCAAACTCTATAATAACACGAATAAATTAAAAGGAAAACACCGTCATTTACTTCATCATTCCAGAAATGTAAAAAAAGGTCCATCTCTCAATAAATTTATATTCTTGATTATAAAATATTGTGTTTCCCTTGTATGTAAGTTTTATCTTTAAGATAGTTTGCCAAGTTTTCCTAAACCAACCAGTTATGATCTTTATTTTTGCATTTTTGTACAATACACTGTTTTGCTGTTGTTAGAAGTATAGTAATCAGTTGTAAATCAGTATTAATAACTTCAGGATTAAGTATCAAAAGGAGAGTTATTTGGGGGTTTCTTGAGAGGTACCTATTCATATAATATTCAGTAAAGTAAAGGTAAAGGACCCCTGGAGGGTTAAGTCCAGTCAAATTTGACTATGGGGTGCTCATCTCTGTTTTTAGGCCGAGGGAGCCGGTGTTTGTCCACAGACAGCTTTGTAGGTCATGTGGCCAGCAGGACCAAACCACTTCTGGCCCAACGGAACACCGTTATTTTGTTATAATGATCTAATTTCAGGCTTATTTATAGTGTGTGTGTCCCCCCCCCCCGGTCTGTAGATCCACCGCATCTGTTTGTACACTTGGGCAAGTCTGGCACCAGTACTTGGAATTCTTGAGCAGCTTCTGAGATTCCAGAGCCCTGGCAGGGCCCACCACTGATTTTGTTATTGTTGGCCTAACAACATAAGACAGCTTGTCTAGCAGCCATTTTTAACATCCCACCATGCTGCCAACAAAGCATTGTTGTAGGAGATGGTACAAAACTGTGGCCCATGGAATACAGTCTCGGAATATTTGCCAGGGCTAGCCCAATTCATTTTGCTGTCTGTGGAGGAAAACAATATGATGCCCCCTCCTCCATTCCATGTACAAAAGCCAATTGGATGGGCTCCAGCCTTGCACCAACAAACCTGAGAACAGTAGGCTCTGTCCTTCAACAGAGGGGAATGACTAGAGCACTCAGGATGAATGACAGAGTGTTCCCACCGAGGTGGGAGCTTCACTCTGCCTAATGGTAGGGTCAGTGATGACCTCTACCCTCATCAGTGAATGGTTCCTGTGCTCCAAAGGTCCACTTCAGGTACTCCTTGGCTCCTACTGAGTATCAAGATTTCCTCCGTAAGTTGGCACCTCCTTTTCCAAGTTGGTGGTGTTCTATTCACTGCTGCAACAGGAATTGTGGTGTTTGTAGAGGATCTCTGCTTCTAAGCTAGAAGTAAACATCACACAGGCACAGGAAGGGCTGTGTTTTGCAGGCAAGAAGGGCATGGGCAGGCAAAAGATGTTTGAAGGCCTAGAGATGCTGGGTTTCTTTATGTATTATTGTAATTATTTCCCACCTTTCTCTCCCCCTGCCCCCAATGAGCTCAAGGTGGCATACACGGTTCTCCCCCCCTTGCTTATTTGATCCCCACAACAACCTGGTGTAGTAGGTTAGACTGGCCCAAGTAACTGGCCCAAGGTCGAACAATGAGCTTTATAGCTGAGTGGGGATTCAAACCCTCAGCTCTAGGGTCTAGTCGAACAGTCTTAACATTACATCACACTGGCTAGTTGGGGTCCATGTATGCAGGGAACCTCTAGAGGTGGTGTGAGTGCACTCACTCGAAATCTGCACACTGATTTCAGCAAAGCTGACAGAATGCAGGCTGCAGATCTCCAGTTTCACAATGCACATCTCATAAATAACATGTTTTTTTTTAAAAGGAGTGTTCAGTGCAAGACAGTTCAACAATGTTGCTGGAGGTGGGATTCAAATGTCAAAATTGTAAATGTCCCAGAAGCAGCAGAGGCAAAAAAATAAAATAAAATTTAAAAAACCTGCAGCGATAAAAGGTTGGGGATGGGAACAGAGCAGTAAACCCAAAGAGTCCTCCTTTTTTAATGACTTTAGCTCCTCTGCTCTCATCTTACAGGCTCGTTAACATCCATGAGAAATATCCAGCTCATCGTATAATAGGTCATGTTTTATTATGTCAGCCAAGGAGTTCTTTAAGCTTAAATGTCTTCTCTGTAGTCTTAGAAGAAGGAAGAAAGGCTTAAGGACCATCTTAGAAATTAAGTGCTCCTCTCCATTTTGGTTCAGCAACTCTAGGGTGCGTTATGTCATGGGGCATGGTGCCTTTGTGGGCGTGGGCATGTATATATATGGCAGCCTGCTAGAAATGAAATGCACCAGAGCCCCACCCACCAGGTTAATCTCTAAAGGCTTTGGCACCATCTGCAATATACATTTAAAGCAATATCATACCACAGCAGCCATGGCTTTCTGCAAAAAATCTTGGGGACTGTAATTTGTTAAGGGTTCTCATAGTTGTTAGGAGACTCCCCATTTCCTCTCACAGAGCATGAATTCCCAGAATGGTGTAACAATACATCTCTCTTCCCAGGGAGGAGAATTGTAGCCCTGGTAGGAGAATTGGGGTTTCCTAACAGCTCCAAACACCCTTAACTAACTTCAGGTCCCAGAATTCTTGGAGAAAAGCAATGGCTATTTAAAGTGGCTTGTAAAGGTAAAGGTAAAGGTACCCCTGCCCGAACGGGCCAGTCTTGACAGACTGTGGGGTTTGTGCGCCCATCTCACATTTATTGGCCGGGGGCCAGCGCTGTCCGGGGACACTTCCGGGTCACGTGGCCAGTGTGACATCGCTGCTCTGGCGAGCCAGAGACGCACACGGAACGCCGTTTACCTTCCCGCTGGTAAGCGGTACCTATTTATCTACTTGCACCCGGGGGTGCTTTCGAACTGCTAGGTTGGCAGGCGCTGGGACCGAACAGCGGGAGCGCACCCCGCCGCGGGGATTCGAACCGCCGACCTTTCGATCGGCAAGCCCTAGGCGTTGAGGCTTTAGCCCACAGCGCCACCCGCGTCCCGTTAAAGTGGCTTGAGGTTGCTTTAAATATTCAGCGCAGAAGGAGCTTAGAGGGAGTTGAACCCTGAAGAATGCCATCTCTAAGAACTCATACCCATAACATGTTATTATTGGCCCTACTATCACCAGCAGCTGATTTTGGGTGTCAGCCATTTAATTTGTATTTTCACTTCTTACTGTACTTTTGCTGCCAGAGATGGGAATGAAGCCTGTCTTGGCTGTCAAAATGACTTGATCAGTGTTGGGTACTGTGCACCTTGACTTGATGGGAGCCCAGAGGGCATTTTCCACTCCACCCCAAACAGCAAAAATATATTAGACTGGTCCTGGTTTTGTACCAAGGGCAAAAACAGGGACAGTGGTTTACTGGTGAAAGGCACCAGAAAAGAAGGCATTTCTGTAGTAAATAGGGACAGTTGGAGTGTATGGGCTTTGTTTTCGGATAGGACTTGGTCACATACAGGGAAATTCAGGTTGCACAATCATAGTTGATTGGGAGGGCTTGCACAACAAACTCACCTCCCATACAATACCACACTTCCTGCAATAAGGAATATGACAGGAAAATGTGCTGGACTATGTGGGACCACACTTGCTTTGTCATCTGTCCTCCCCACAAACAAATCCGAATGAAGGATGATTAAATAGCTAACTTAATCGTTGAATCTCCCTGCAAGCCAATCAGTATAAATGCTCAGAACAGAAGGGTAGGTCAATAGGCAGGGAATTCCAAAGTGTAGGTCCTGCCACATCAAAAGTTAGATTTCTTACAACTGCAGAACGGGTATTATGTGGCACCTGTTCCATTGCCAATTCTGCAGATTGAGGTTGGAGCATATAGCATAAAGGCCATCACACAGGTGATGTGGATTTTTTTGGAAACCTTGGAGGTCCTGGTGGTGGGCACACTGACGTCACCACGGGCACCATGTTTGCAGCCCCTGGACTAGGCTTTCTTGAGAGCCCAGTCTCCTTCACACTCAAAGAAGCATTTGCACTTGAAAGTAAGAAAATTAGTGAGGGGTGGGTGGGTGGAGAAGCAAGCGAAACAACAAAGATGCGATTTTGGGTTCGGGTGGTGGCAAAGGAAAGGCATGGGAATGCAGCCTCCTTCATGGACTTATAAGCAAAGAGAGTTCAAAGAGGCTTGCATGAGTAGTGATCCCAGTGGGGGGCGGGGGGGAGAATAAACCAGCAGGCGTCAAAGAAGAAAGCCCCTCTGGCATTTGTGTGTATTGCAAGATACATATTTATGGCAAATTTTGAGCTTGTTTATTTCTGTTTACTGAAGGCCGGGTAGCTGTCTAAGCTCAAATTCGCTGAGATCAAACAGTGGCTCTTGCAGTCTGGCCCCAGCCTGGAGTGGAGAGAATGTGGGGAAGAGAGAAGTTGGGGAGGTGGGGGACTGAGTGGAAATAAATGAGCTTTGCAGGCATTTTCTTTAAAAGGGTCCAGTCTTTAGACCCCAGCAGGCATCCTGAAATCTCCCCCTCCAGCTGCTCTGTTGTTTTGGGAGGCACCAAGTAATATTTTTGATGTGACCTACGGCGTAGGAGCATCACTGAATTCTTTATCAGATTTAATGAAAATGGAGCCACGCTCTCACTGTAAAGCTAGATTACCCCTGGAAATAGCTGCCTGGTTGATAACAGACTATTTGCAAACACAGAAGCAATGGTTTCCAGCTTTGTTAAGGGACTGTGATCAGGAAGGCAAATGTTTTTTTTATCGCCTAGGTCTGCATAAAATGTGGCGTGCAGTTCATGCATTGTCATTTAGCTGTTTGATGACCACTGTTTTATTGTTTTGTAAGAAGAAAAGAAAAGAAAAGAGGCTCTAAGGAGACCACAAATACCTCAACAGCACACACTGTAGTTCCTTTTAACCCATGACCATACTAGCTTGATACTGTTTTGAAACGTGCTGTGTTTGGTACAGAGAGGTTTGGTCATAAGCAATTGCCCGGTTTACATACATCATCTGTGTTGAAACGAAGGGGTCAGGGCTGTGCTCAGTAAACCTCCTCCCCCTCTTCCTTGTGCACAAGGACCATCCCTGGGCCCGGATCAGGATGGTAACTAATGCACGGCAAAAGCCCTCTGCTGTTGCTCCCCAGTGATAGGTATTCAGAAGCTTCGTAACAAGCACTGAGCTCAAGAAATGGAACCTGGTTAGTTTCCTCCACTGTGTGATGGTTATTGGTTTGTGCAATGCAGAGATGGGCTTTTACACTGGTTGCACTGGTTCTATGCAATGCCCTCCCTGCTGAAATACAAGAGGCCCCTTTTGTAGTGCCAGTCTGCTGACTTTTGAAGATGCAGCTGTTTACACAAGCATCCTCTTGATCTCTTGAACCAAGGCTCCTGTTTTAATTGCTGTGATGTTCTAATGGGATTGTTTTATTGCACATTTTAATTATGAGTGCTTATATTTTAACATTTTAACGATATCATTCTGTTTTAATGGGGTTGTTTTACTGTGTTTTTTAATTATGGATTTTTATATTTTAATTTTTGTATAACAGTTCCCCACCCCCTTTGTTAAATTGCTTAGAAGCCTCTCTTAGCATTAGGCAGCATATAAATCCATAAATAACAAAACTGCCTCTGATCCTGGAGGCGGCATTGTGACTTTAATGGGTTTAGCAGCCGCCTTCTCCATTGCCACTTTCTATAGGTTCAACAATGCATTGTGAGAAGGACTTCCTTTAATTTGTCCCGAATGTCTCAAAATTCAGCACCTGTGCTCAGTCTATGCCAGGCTGTAGAAGTTGAATACATTTCATACCCATTATTGAGGTGCAGAAACATGAATCTGCCCATCTCACCTCTACGCTCAAATAAGCAGTTTGCTGGAGAGTTTCCGAAAGGAAACATTAACCTTGACTCCATCTGCATAGCCAGGGATGCTCTCTGCTTTTGCTAATGTAGTTTCCATCATCCCATTAAAAGAGAAAAAAATAAAACCCAACATGGCTGTGTCAAGAGGCTAAGTGCTGATGGAGGGAGAAACATTGGCTTAGGTGTGGGTTGTAGAATCAGATAGAGGGATAACTTTGTTTGTTCAGCAGCAATGGAAGTTGAATGGATTTTGGATGGGCAGCGGAGATGAACTCCCAATCTTTTATTAGGTCAAAAGTCTGTGGAGTGGATGCTGTGTTGAAATTTCAAAGTTTTGAACACCATGGGACTGAGTCATGGGGAAAAGCCAGAAACATACAAGATCCCCATCTGGGCTGATCATTTGGGCCCGTGGGCAAGAGGGTGGGAGCTTTAGAATGAAGTCCACAGGAAGGAGGAACATGGTGAAAACTTATGAAATTACAAGCAGGAATTGTGAAAAGCCACAAGAGGTACCTCCTGTGTTCACTTCTTTGGCCAAAGGTGGCTAAAGCTTCTCTTGCAGCTGAAACTAGTAAGCCCTATTCACAAAGTAAACCCTGCTTGGCTGGGATAAGCCATCAAGCATTGCCCTCACTCTCGGTTCATTGCATTTCCACCAATGAAGCTTTTACATAGCCATTGCACTGTGACCCCAATTGTAATAGACAATTAGGGATCTGCTGTGATTGCCCCATGTGACTAATCCACAGAGATGTAGGAAAAGGTAGAACTGGATGGCGCTGAAGACTCAGCAGCTGGCAGGGTGGGAAAGAGTGACATTGAAGAGGATTGTGGGGAACTGAATGTTTCAACAAAAAAGTACTTGCGGCAAATATTTCTGTCCTCGGAAATGGCTGTTTTCATTCGCAAACCTTGGCAGATGCCCAATGATGTCACCGCCGCCGAACAATATTTTACTAGGGAAGCAAACTCAGAAATGCAACCTTTAATTCCTACCCAGATTTCTTCCTTCGCTTGTCACAGCTTTGCTACATCTCCTTTCCCCACTTGATGCATGGCATACTTCATGAATAACCCCCTAGGAGTCATTCTTCCCCTCTCCCCTTGCTTGTTTTACTCGCCTAGCTCTGGAAGCTACAGTGCCCCCAGGGAAGCTGGCAGCTCCCAGGCAGCTTGCAGTCACCCATTAAAAAACCACCCCAAACAAACCCCCAGCACAAATCATCCAAGCATTTTACTGCTCCAGGCAAACACCTGTTGTTGCATGGTCGGCAGCCAGGCCTGGAGTAGCTCCTTGCCAGTACCAAGGCTGGCCTGCTCCTGCAGAGGAGTCCTGTCCACCTGGCATCACCCAGAAATGCAGTATGTACACTTGTCATGGAGCCAAAGTAAACCCTGGCAGACAATGAATCATTGGCTTGGAACGGAATCCACCTTGGGGTCTGCTATTCGAAGCTTATGCCAGCCCTGCTTCCCTGTGGAATTGGCTGATATTTCATAGTCCTGTGGATTAGCTACGATGGCAGCTCTTGGTTGAGCTTTCTGCTTTTCCCTGTCAGAGAAACATTTGTTCTTCAGTCCTCTGGCGATTTCCCAATGGATCTCTGTTTTTCGTGTCTCTTCAAATACAGGAGAGGACCCATTCCTGCAAAGATGGGGGAAACCTTTCTCCCTGCCGAGACCAAATATGGCCCACTCACACCATACATTTCAAGCACTTGACTTCTCCCAAAGAATCATGGGAACTGTAGTTTACCCCTCAAAGGTAAAGGTAAAGGTACCCCTGCCCGAACGGGCCAGTCTTGACAGACTGTGGGGTTTGTGCGCCCATCTCACATTTATTGGCCGGGGGCCAGCGCTGTCCGGGGACACTTCCGGGTCACGTGGCCAGCGTGACATCGCTGCTCTGGCGAGCCAGAGCCGCACACGGAACGCCGTTTACCTTCCCGCTGGTAAGCGGTACCTATTTATCTACTTGCACCCGGGGGTGCTTTCGAACTGCTAGGTGGGCAGGCGCTGGGACCGAACAGCGGGAGCGCACCCCGCCGTGGGGATTCGAACCGCCGACCTTTCGATCGGCAAGCCCTAGGCGTTGAGGCTTTAGCCCACAGCGCCACCCGCGTCCCTTTCTCCCTGCCGAGACCAAATATGGCCCACTCACACCATACATTTCAAGCACTTGACTTCTCCCAAAGAATCATGGGAACTGTAGTTTACCCCTCAGAGAGCTGCAATTCCCAGTGCCCTTAACAAACTACAGTTCCCAAGGTTCTTTGGGGGAATCCATATGCTTGAAATGCAGGGTGTGGGTGTGACCCAGGCCCCTCTACTTGGTTCTCAGTTGGGCTATATGCCCATGAGCTCTGATGATGCTTCTTGCTTGTCTGGATGGAGGATAGAGAGGGGTACCATATTTTACCAGGTAATGGTCACATTTTCTGTGCCAATTTTCTCTTTCTGAAAAGGTGTGTGTGTGAATATTATGCGGTGAATTTACGGGGTGGAGGAGGTGCTCCTACTGTATCCCCTTCTTGGCTGGGTCCTGGTGCGGGAGCCCAAGTTGCAACAGCGGCAGCAGCAGCAGCAGCAGCTGGGGCCTGGCTTTGCCTTGCTTCCTCCACCTATACATCTGCTCATGGCTGGCAAGCCAGTGAGGGCCCAGACTCCTGCCCTTGCCACCTTGGGAGCTGCCAGGAGCCCCTATTTTGACCCCCACCTCACCTCAGAATTACCCCTGCGACTATTATGCAGGGAATACTCTGGAACCAATTTTAGGGGGTCATGACAATTACATGGTAGCGACCAGTATGCAGTGAAATACAGTACAGTGGTACCTCGGGTTACAAACACCTCGGGTTACAAACACTTCGGGTTACAGACTCTGTTAACCCGGAAGTAGTACCTGGGGTTAAGAACTTTACCTCAGGATGAGAACAGAAATCGCGCGGCGGCAGCGCAGTGGCAGCAGGAGGCCCCATTAGCTAAAGTGGTACCTCAGGTTAAGAACGGTTTCAGGTTAAGAACGGACCTCCGGAACGAATTAAGTTCGTAACCAGAGGTACCACTGTATGCAAGTGTGTGTAAGAAACTAGCTTGCTGCACAAAGGTAAAATGTGATTTATTTGGGGTTTCCGAAAAAAAGAAAAATAACTCATATAGCAACCCTAGATTTGTTGCTGCTCTGCCTCCTTTTCCTCCTGGCCGTGCTCATCCCTGGCATGTGCCCTTTGGAAGATTTCTCTGAAGGGAATGAGGCCAGTGCCAGATTTACGTATAAGCTAAACAAGCTTTGCTTAGGGCCCCGCTCTCTTGGGGGGCCCCCAAAAAAAATTAAAGGAAAAAACCCCCTGGATGTACATTTCCAAAATACAAGATAAAAAACAAATAAAATAAAACCTACATACAGCAACAGTGTTTTGTGTTGGGTAGGCTCCTATTTGTTATGTGCAAATGGCTTTAGATACCTGTTAGGTCCATAAATTACCATATAGCTTATATTCAACACAAAAAACAGCGACAATTTGTTGTTGACAAAGGACAGCTGGACATATTAAGGGCCCCATTACCTTCAGTAGTTTAGGGCCTCTTCAAACCTAAATCCAGCCCTGAATGAGGCCTTTGGTCTGAAAAAGTTTTCCCAATCCTGCCCTACAGGGTTCCAACCACAGTACAGTACTACCCCCATACAACTACTTGTATGTTATGAAAACCCTGCTTCACCATTTCCCCCTTAGTCTTTCTCTAGCTCAGAAAAAAGTTCGCTCCTCAAGCTGCTTAATTCACCTTTACGGAGAAAGATACACAGATCCCTTATTTTTCATTCCAAAGGTGAAAAGTAAAGTGAGGGAGGAAATAAAAACAGAAATTGCAATGTGAAACATACCAATTTATTGCATTTCATCAGCAAACTAAAGGGCCTGGAGGATTCTTGTCTTGAAGAGCTGGAGCATATATTATTACTAGAAGCCAAATACTGACTTTATGCTCGCAGCAATTGTATCCCCAAATGTAGCATGAATGGAGCAGGTGGTGACCATTCAGTTATATGGAAGGAAGTTGTTTCTGCTCCCCTCCCCCAATCTCTTCCTGACTGACCTGCTTAGCTTTCCCATTTCAAAAAGCTTTATAAGTGGACTTCACAGCTTTACCTTTTGATCATTTGCTAAAAGCAGCGTGTGATGGCTGATAGTTCCAATTTTGAGCTGTCGGCCACTGATTCTCTGCCTCTTAGAACCGATGCAGCGTCCCCCAAATGTAACTTGCGCTGTTTTCCCTTCCCACTTGCACAAAGCAGGTACATCTCCAGGGCTATTAGCCACCTTCGATGGAGTGAAAATGAGTGCAAAGCTAGAGTAATCCCACAGGAGATTATTTGGACCAGCTAACATGAAGGAGGTGTGACCTTTCCCCAACCGCATTGTGGTTTTTGGAATAAGGTTGGCAAAGTAACAGTATGAAGAAATACATCACATTTGCAGGTGGGTGTGTTTGTATAGTTTGGTTTTGCTTCTCTTAATGAGGACAAGAAGCAAGGAATTATACAGGGCACTGAAGTCCTGGTCCCTAACCTCCAAGAATCCAAAAAAACCCATCAAAGTTTTGGAAGAGTGCATCTGACATTGCTTTTCCAAGATTAAACCTTTTCATGGGAACTCCGTTGTGCAGCCAGTCTAGCAAGCTGGAACTTCAGCCCTGCTTTCTCCAGGGATTAGCTGTGTGATCGAGTTCCCCTGATGTCAGGTGTGGGGCAGGTGGGCATGGTTTAGGGGAAAAAACACCATGGGTGTGCTGGGCCCCAATTTGGCCCAGGGGACAGAGCCCCCTACCCAACTAACCCTGCTGCCCTCAGGTGCAGTGGGAGAATGCTGTTCCATAAAGCTGATTTCCATATGTGGAATGAGGCAGTACAGGCAACTACCGCTTTACATTTGTCCAATATGCATGCAACCATTCACACATGCATCGCTGCAGCCTGGAAGTGGCCGGAATAGGGGGTGGGGCATGGGTGTAATGGGGGCAGAGTGGGCTTGTGCATGCTCTACTGATGCACACGGAGCTTAGGAATGTAACCTCCATGCAAAATGGTTGATGCCTTTATCAGCTTCTGAATGCAGCAGGTGCAGGATATACAGCTCCGAGAAAGTGGAACAGCTAGAGAGCTGCTGGTGCCGTCTCCCAGTATTTGTTGCCTGAGGCAGTTGATTCATTCTGCTTAATGGTAGGGCTGGCCCTGGCTAAAATCGTGGTTTCATCAACAAATTCTGAGGCTGTTTGTGTGTCAGGATATCAAATTGTGTAGAAACTGTGGATTTCATCAGGACCAGTTGACCTAAAAGACCATCTGCCCTTGTACAGACTTACAAAATCACTTAGATCATTTCAGGAAATCCTACTTGTGGCACTGTACCCTACAGAATATTATAGGGTGGTCATTTTCTGTTGCTCCCCTGTACTATGGAATGCCATTCCCCTGCAATACGTGAAGCAGCAACCACCAGTTGCTTCATATGTCCTGTAATGCCTAAATGTTTTGCTGAGGCCTACACTGACTCAAGAGATTGAACCCTGATTTATGCCTATGAATCCCATGAATCTTTGTTTTACTTGTTGGTGTATATTTTTATATGGGTTTTATATTATTTTATTGGTTTCAGGTTGCATTTCTGTTTTAATGGATATTGTTTCTGTAGCATACATAATGTACACTGCATAAGAGATATATTTTTTTAGCTATTAAGCGGTTCAGAAACACTTTTAAATAAAACAAACAAACAAATATTAATATTCATAAATCCTCCCTAGCCTTTTGTATAGTGTGACACTAGATGAATGATGCTTGACTTGTGGCTATTCCAGGCCACTGAAATGTGTGTCATACTCTATTTTACTGGCCTGCATGAGGGTTAATAAGCAGGTTTTTGTTTTTCCAGCTTTGAATGTGAGTAGAGAAAGTGTGGGAGGAGGAAGGAAGGAAGGAAGGAAGGAAGGAAGGAAGGAAGGGTGTTTGAGGTTTGGAGTTGGCCACCAAGTGTTGGTAAGCTTTGTGGTTGGCCAAATCTGCTTTTAGGGCAACGTGGCTTTTAAACTTTCTGCCTTGATTTGTCTGCCAAGCGTCTGTGGAGGAACCCGTGTGCTTGTTCTTTGCCCCACCATTTTCTGATGAGAGGTTTGTTGGTAAGAAAAGTGATGGTGGAACCTGGGGTTTGGAACAATCTGCCTAGTCAGATGCACCCGGCTCCCTCCTTTGCTTCCCAAACAAACAGTAAAGACCATTTTTTTTTGAGCTTATAAACATTATTCTGGTCTCCTCACCCCCATCCCTTTCTTGTACATTGCGTCATGCATGCTATCTGCTTTGATGATTATTAATGTTATTTAAATTTGAACCATTCCTATACCGCTTGGCACTATGGCCTCCAAGTGGTGTGCAGGAAGGTTTAAAAGATGCTCCCCAAATACCCTTAACTATAACATCAGAAAATGTGCTTTAAATGTCTGCTGAAATAAAAATGGCATTCACCAGGGACTAGAACGGGGTAGGCAACCGAAGGCCCGTAGGCCAGATGCGGCCCATTCGCCTTCTCAATCCGGCCTGCAGACAGTCCAGGAATCGGCATGTTTTTACATGAGTAGAATGTGTGCTTTTATTTAAAATGCATCTCTGGGTTATTTGTGGGGCTTGCCTGGTGTTTTTACATGAGTAGAATGTGTGCTTTTGTTTAAAATGCATCTCTGGGTTATTTGTGGGGCATAGGAATTCGTTCATTCCGCGCCCCCCCCCCCATATAGTCTGGCCCACCACATGCTCTGAGGGATAGTGGACTGGCCCACGGCTGAAAAAGGTTGCTGACCCCTGCACTAGAAGTTTAACAGGGAGGGTGCCTGTCGATCCACCTGAGTCTACAACACTGGAAACACAGCTCTGGTAGATATGAGCTGGACATTGAGCCATGGGGGACCACTGACCATGATCTCTCCCCCCCCCCCCAACACCTTGGTGGCTGTGCGGCGATATAAGGAACCAGGCAGTCATTAAGTATTCAAGGCTGGATCAACAGTGGTGTGCAAAATGCTTAAAACCCCCCTGTGATATAGCTCTCAATGCAAATTCCCATTGTCGACAGATCACTGCTCTACAACACCCTCTGGTGTCACATTTGTATAACGCATTTTAATGTTATAACCAGTCAATGTTGATTAGTCCTTGTAAATTGATACAAGAATCTTGAACCTGACCTGGGAGCACATGGGCAGTCAAAGCAAGCTTATATGCACTAGAGTTATGTGCTGGTCATTGCTATACTTGAGTGTGTTTATTAATAATAGTAATTGCTATAGTTTATCATGAATTGATTAAGTTTGGTTTTTGAAACAAAATATGTTGCTTTATGGTGAGTTGTTTTTTTAAAAAAACTGCTGTAAAATGCTTGGGGGCTTTCGGCCAAATAGCAGCAAAGAAATAAATGACTGATTGCATGGCCGTGGGCAGAAAAACACTGAAGCCAAACATTTAACAACTTCAGTGGTGCAGGTCAAACCACTCTTAGGTGCTCAGAGTAGTAAAGAAGGTGTTCCAAGGCATTGTCTCATTTGAGTACTGGTCTGCCCTTGGCATTCCTAGATGGGAAGTACTGTATACAAATACAAGCTGGACGTGTAGCAAAATGTCTTACAAGAGCACTCCTGTTCAGGGAATTCAGTCGGTCAGGACCTCCTCCACTCCATTCCCCTCCTGTTTTTTCTCTCCTCTCTCCTGACTGACGCTCAATATTCCATGGCCGCTGAGCTTGTTCAGGTTTTTTTTTGTCCCTTAGGGGCAAAATGCTGCTCTTCAGGCCTCTCCAACTGGTCTTTAGAATCTCTCTGTGCCATGCCCATGTGACACAACTTTTTGGCTCTGTTCCACCACTGTATCGAGAACTTTTGCCAGGCTGGAAAGTGTCCTTAAACTGTGAAAAGGTCTTTTACTTACTTCCCTGGATAGAGGGGTGTGTGTGTGTGTGTGTGTGTGTGTGTGTGTGTGTGTGTGTGTAAACCTTTGAATTTCACAAAGATTCAAGTGTAACCTAGTATACAAAGTGAACTGTTCTTATTTGTTGCTGCACTCACTTTTGCTTCTGGCATTCTGCCCCTGGAAGGCTGCCCATAAGGGAATGTCAGGCTTGGGCTTTAAAAGGTCCCCCCCCTTTTTTTTTTACTTATGCAAACCCCAGAGATCCCCCTGCACATTCTGACAATTCCCTGTTGCTCCTCTTTGGCCCTGTTTTGGTTCGATTCCCGTCGGCTCTCATCACCCAAGGGGGTGATTTTGTGGAATGAGCATCCTTCCTTTAGTGGAGAAGAGAAAAGGAAAGATCAGGTACATTATCTGCCATGTAGAGATGAGAGAGGTTTATGTATGATATTACAACCAAATTATTATACTGCATAGAGGTTTTGAAAATTCATTATCTTTTTGCACAGAAACACATAACACACACTACAGAAATGTGTCTGTAAAGCTGCTAAGAAACTTTGAACCAAGATGATGAGGGAGATTGCTGTTCTTGTTAGGGCAATCGATGCATATATAATTATAGCCCTTTTAAATGTATTTTATTTCTGTAGGTACATTTCTGCCTCCATCTCTGTCTTGTGATGACCTGTGGTGGATTCAATAAAATGTCTGGCTGACTAGCCATAGATATGGCATTCTGGAGGCTGCCAGTGTGCTGCCCTTGGGCAAAAAGGTCCCTTGAGATCTTCCCCTGGTGCCTAAAAAATCCTCTGAGCCCTTGTCCACTCACTGCCCCCTTCGTCATGAGCTGGTGAGGGTGGTAACTGTTTGCTCCCTAGAAAAGTACATAGAGAAGGAGGTTGGAAGAGTGACTCTCACTCTCTCTTTCAGCCTGATGTGTTTTTTAGGGTTCACATTGATTTGACTAGATCTGCCTTCTACCCAGATCCCTTGAGGAGATCAACTGTGTGTGCATACATGTTTTATCTCTGATGGCAGGTTGACTACTAATGTATGAAACCCGGAGACAGTGACTAGCTGTGTCTGACTTGAGGCCTAGTCTACAAAATGAGACCAGAGCAGGCACTCCGGCTTGTCCCCGTGACTGAAGGCACTTAGCACGCTGCGCTAAGTGCTGACCCATCATGCGCACTTTGCGCAGCTTACCTGTGTGATGCAAGCACATTGTGCGGCACATGCAAGTGATGTGAGCATGTTGCGCTTTGTGCGTTCACTGTGTGGACACATCTGTGTGGAATATTGAGGGGGCTGGGCTCCCTCCTTGAAATTTTCAGGGGGGACTCGCCGTCCCTGTCCCCCCCCCAGTTGCACCCCTGGCCCAGAGAGAGAGGACGAGCAGGGCTAGTGGATCCTTCCTAAACTGTGGTGCCATATTTCAAAAAGTGAAAATCCAGACAGAAAAGTTGTTGAACTACCATCTTGAAGCCTCTTAGAATCCAACCAGATTTTCATTTTACGAGCCAATCACACACACACACACACACACACACACACAGCATTTGTGAATTGCCCAGCTAGGATTGCCTGGGCCAACACTACAAATTTTAGCCTCATAGTTAAGATAAATCTCTTCGGCATCCCAGCTGACAAGGCAACTTGACTGTACATCAGCCCCAGCTTCTTGGCTGCTGACCTAACAGCCTTGTGAGGTTGCTAGGGAACAAAATGCTCCTGCTGGGTTAAAAAGAGAAGGAGAAGATGCAAGTTTCCTTTCGCCTGGCATTACTTTCCTGGGACTCAAATGCAAAAAGAACCAGGGAAGAGCCAAACGAAGGGCACTATGAACAGTGCCCCTATGGCGGTAGTCTGGCTTTGCAGAGGGATCGCCTTGACTGGCTTTAGCAGAGCTAATTACATGTCAAGGGGAAAGGACGGGGCATGCAGAGATCAAACCCCAATGTGTGGTTATCTTTATTTATGTGCCGCCTTCCTTTGGCTTTTACATGTTTGTTTCCCCCCCCCCCCGCCGCCCCTCGCCTTCAGATTATCTGGACTGGTAATAGGATTATTAATCCATTTTGCTGGGAGTGTTTGCATACATCCAATGAGGCACAATGTGTAATGGGGGTGAGCTTAACGCGGGAGCTGCTAAATCTACTTTGAGTAGCAAAGTGGATGTGGTATTAATGGCTCCAGCTAAACCCATCCCTATTAGAGGTGGAAATATCAAATAATGAACTTGCTGACAATCCTCTCTTGTATTGCTCCTCAGCTAGCAGCTCATAGTGCCAATGTACTGGGATTAACCAAGGTCTTATAGGATCGCCATTGTGATTTTTATGGGAGCCTCATAGCAGCAGATTCTTTTGAACTGAAAACTTTTGAGCCTGGCAATTATATCACTGTCCTCTCTATGTAGAGGTCCATTTCCCCCTTGCACAGAGACAAACCCAGGGTTGCTGCTGCTGTACATTCTCGAGGAAGTCCTGTTCACACAATCAGGTAGGGAGGCTATTGAATACATGGGGCGGGAATTATTTAATTTCTCCACCCAGAGTCTCTAGGTTCGGGGCCTGCGTGGTGCCACTTTCTGCCTTTCACACATTCTGACATGTGACTGGGGGTGCAGTGAGATGCAGCTGCAATCACAGTTCCCCACTTGGTGTACGTTTGCTGCAATCACACTCACTTAAAATTTTTAGGTGCACACAGAGCACATATCCCAAAAATAGGAAATGTCATCGATATAATTCTATAATCTTCAAACCAGTGTACAACTGGAGTCTCTGTAGAATGTGGGTTGAACAAAGGAGATGTTTGTATTATACAGGATTTGTACCAGGACTCCAGTGTACAATTTTCTGTGACGCTGTTCACGTGCTCCAAACACTGTCCACAAATCGGCACTTCTTACTTTCACTGTAAAGCAGGAGTTGAGGGATCTTTGATCTTCTAGTTGCACTACAGCACCCATCATTGGTAATGCTGCCTTGGGCCGATGGGAGTTCGAGTCCAGAAACATCTGGAGGGCCTGAGGTTCCCCACTCTGGTTACACAGAGGTGCTTGCTGCCTCTGATCCTTGAGGTAGCTAGCAGCCATTGATAGCATTATTCTCTGTGAATTTGTCTATTTCCCTTTCGAAGATATCTAGGCTCTTGGCCATCGTTACATTTCCTTTTGTTGGTCCTGAACTTCCTACATTCAGCTTCATTGTTCTAGTATTTTAGGAGGGGAAGAAAAATATGTCCCTATCCATTTTCTGCAAACCATGCACCACTATCATGTCTCTCTGCACTTCCTTCCCCCAAACTATATAGCCCCAAATGTTATAGCCTTTCCTCATAGAGTAGTAGTGACTCCAGCCTGGCTGCCCCCTTTCTGCCCCATTTTTCAGCTCTACAGTAACCTTTTAGAGGGGTGGTGACTGTAGCTAGGAGGCAGCAGCAAACCAGGGCTGATGAGCAACTCAAAGCCAGAGGGTGAGGTCAGGAGGCAAGTCCAAGGTGGAAGGGTCATAGCTCAGTGGTAGATCATCTGCCTTGCATGCAAAAGGTCAAAGGTTAAATTTCTGGCATCTCAATATAAGACCCTGGTCTGAAATCCTGGAGAACCACGGTCCGTTACTGTAGACAACCCTGAGCTAGTTGGACCCAGTAATCTGACTCAGTATAAGGCAATTCTCTATGCTCCAAAAATTAATATCAGGACCAAAGACTAAAAAATCAGAAAGCAAAATGCTGGAATTTCAGAAACACCTTGTTGCTTGAGGAAGCCCGTTATAGTACTGTTCCCGGTCCAATGGGCAGAGTCAGTCTAGCAACAGAATATTCTTCACTAAGAAGCTTGCAACCTGCAGTTCAATAGTTCACCGAATGAGGTGGCTGCACGCAGATTCCAAAAGCTAATAATGGCTAGCAAGACTAGTGTTGCATGCACACCATGCATTTGAAGCACATTATTTCCTTGCAAAGAATAATTGGAACTGTAGTTCGCCCCTCTCACAGAACTACATACAACTCCCAGCACCCTTAACAAAAAACAGTTCCCAGAAGGGGCAGTCCATCCTATTTTGCCTCCTGAGGCAAAATGGGAAGGTGTTCTGCTCCTGCAGTAGCCTCACTTACCAGAGTCTCATGGTTGCAGGTTCCGGTGGAGAAGTAAGGAGAAGCAGCAAGATGTTGTGCGAGTTTTGCATGATCTCGGCAGAAGCCACTGCTTCTCCTTGCTTCTCTAGTAACAGTGGCAGGGGTGAGCAGGGGACCTGTGGGGGAGCTGCCCCTCAGCATTCCACTGCCTGAGGCAGCTGCCTCAGCCCACCTCCTTGTGGGTGAGCCAGCCCTGGTTCCCAGGATACTTTGCTGGAAGTCCTGATCTTTAAATGCATTATGTGTATGCAGCCATGAGTAAGATTTCAACCAGAGTAGCCAACACTTAGCTACATGGACCCGTGTTCTTTCATATAAAGCAGCTTCACATGTCTCTAATTTGCAAGATCCAACACATTGTACAGTGGTACCTCGGCTTACAGACACTTCGGGTTACGCGTTTTCAGGTTGTGGACTGCGGGAAACCCGGAAGTACCGGAAAGGGTTACTTCCGGGTTTCGCAGCTTGCACATGCACAGAAGTGTTAAATTGCGTCACGTGTGTGCGCAGACGCAGTGCTGCAGATTACGAATACTGTGGGTTGCGGACGTGCCTCCGTCACTCATTATGTCCACAACCTGAGGTTCCATTGTACATTTCTCTTATATTTTTGTTGTTTATATGTGTCCTCTGGATTTCTAGCCTGGACAGCTTTCTGATAGTTCATAATATTTATCTCAGGGCTAGTCGCACATCCTGTAATCTCTGCCTGTTTCTCTGAGCATTATTTGGCACATGCTTTTGAACACATCATCCCAGTTTTCTTTTAGTTAACGATGCTTGGTGGCTGTTGTACCTTTTCCAGAGATGCAACTTAGTTGCTGCTCTTCTTTCTTTCCTTTCCTTTCCTTTTTGCTGCCCTTCTTTCTGACCTCTCTTGGCCTCTTCATATTCATTTTCTTCTACTCTCCACTGCTCTAAAACCCCTCCCAGCCTATTATCATATGCCAAATTCATTATCGTGTTGTTTACTCCCTCTACCAGGTCATTAATGAAGGTATTAGTGAAGAGCAGGCCTAACCCAGTTCCCCACAATACCCCATAAACACCTCTCCCCCTGTTTCTAATTACATTTTGTTTATGGCCCTTCAGATGGTTAGTTCTCAATCCACATGGTGCTCCTCAAATGATTGGAATTAATTTTTCCAGGAAGGTTTTGCAGGACACAGTTGTGAGCAGTTAAGTTGCTGATTCCTGTTCTACATCTAATTTAAGCTGCCTTCCACCCCTCACCCCCCTTTCTTGTGACTTGCCAGCTGTTTACTTCCTGGAGACACAATATAGCAGACGCTGCTTTGTACTAGACAGTGGTTCAATGCCAGTGTTTGAAAAACAACATCACAAACATGTACGCTTCAAGTACAAGCCCAAACCCGGAAATGATGAAGCGAATAGAGTCCTGAACTGCCTTGTTTCTGTACCTTTAGTTGTAGCCCAGTGTTGGTTGGTCTATCAGGACAAGTGGGGCACTGCCCCAATAACTTCAGTCTGCTTTCAGCCAGCACACCACCTGTCCACTTTCTTACTTACAGCCCATCTAGGGGGTGGCATGGCCTGCCAGCTTCCTTCTCTTCAAGTCTCAGTGTTGCACTTGTAGAACTCAGCAGGGAAGAGAAAGAGGACCAAGCTAGTATCAGTTGGCTCAGCTTATCATTGGACCGCATCTGTCATTCGTTCTGGCTTCACCTTCTTCTTCTTCTTCTTCTTCTTCTTCTTCTTCTTCTTCTTCTTCTTCTTCTTCTGCTGCTGCTCTGCCTTCTTTAAGCCCTCCCAGTCTCAATGGGCAGAAGTCACCACTGTTCTAGCTTAGCACCATGAACAAATATATACAAGAACAGGAGAGCAGTCCTGCTGTATCAGGCCAAAAGCCCATTTAGTCCAACATGTTGTTGGCACAAGTGCCAACCAGATACCTGTAAGGTAAAGGGACCCCTGACCATTAGGTCCAGTTGTGACCGACTCTGGAGTTGTGGCACTCATCTCGCTTTATTGGTCGAGTACAGCTTCCAGGTCATGTGGCCAGCATGACTAAGCCGCTTCTGGCGAACCAGAGCAGCGCATGGAAACGGCGATGACCTTCCCGCCGGAGCGGTACCTATTTATCTACTTGCACTTTGATGTGCTTTCAAACTGCTAGGTTGGTAGGAGCAGGGACCGAGCAATGGGAGCGCACCCCCTCATCGCGGGGATTCGAACTGCCGACCTTCTGATCACCACACGCCACCCGTGTCCCATCAGAAACCTGTAGGAAGCCCCAAAGCAGGACATGAGCACAACAGTGCTCTCCCCACCTGCGATTCCCAGCAATGGGTATTTAGAAAAATGACAGTACTGGAAGAACATAGCCATTGCGTCTAGTAGCTGCTGATAGCCTTATCTTCCAAGAATCTGTCTAAAGCCCTTTTAAAGTAGGCCAAGTTCATGGTCATCACTATACCTTGTGGGAGTGAATATGGAGGGCCATAGGGGTCAACTCCTAGGGGCCAAGGTCCCTTCAGGACTACCCAAAGTTTATGGGCATTGCCATTCAAATGGTGTGTATGCACCGTGTCTTGTGATCGATTGTGGGACAGGGCATGCCTGCCCTCCCCAATACAGTGGTGCCTCGCAAGACGAAATTAATCCGTTCCGTGAGTCTCTTCGTCTAGCGGTTTTTTCGTCTTGTGAAGCAACCCTATTAGCGGCTTAGCGGATTAGCGCTATTAGCGGTTTAGCGGCTATTAAAGGCTTAGCGGCTATTAAAGGCTTAGCGGATTAGCGGCTAAAAGGCTATTAGCGGCTTAGCGCATTAGAAAAAGGAGGGGAAGCGGAAATAAATCGGAACACTTGCAAGACGTTTTCGTCTTGCAAAGCAAGCCCATAGGGAAAATCGTCTTGTGAAGCAGCTCAAAAACGGAAAACCCTTTCGTCTAGCGGGTTTTCTGTCTTGCGAGGCATTCGTCTTGCGGGGCACCACTGTATGTTGTTCAAGCTGGCACCCGTGATAGAGAGACACTCTTGTACTATAGCTCAATAAAAACAGGGCAGCTCCCTCTCCCTGGAACATTTATGGTACAATAGTTCAGGTCCGTCTTAAGTATATCCAGTGCTGTGGTGGAAAGATCCCGCCAGTCCCCCCCCCCTGTTTCCTAGAGTCGCTGACCTTGTTATGGTGCTGCTGGCTGCTTTGTGGGACTGGAGGATGCGGACAGCAGCTGGAGGGTGGCTCCTTAGGCAGAGAAGAGGCGGAGGCTCCAGGCACAGCGCTGCTACAGTGAGGCAGGTGAGGGTGGCGAGCTGATGCCAGGAGACGCTGCGCCCAGCCTATGCATCTTCCCTGGCACCTGTGCCATGGTGGCCACGGCAGGCGGAGACTCCAGGCACGGTGCTGCTTTGGCGGAGGCAGGCGAGGGCAGCGAGCTGATGCCGGGAGGTGCCACATCTAGCCTCCGTCTGAGAAAGCATCACAGAACAAAGTAAACAAAACAAATCCACATCTAATGCACTATTATTGTGTCAAGAACATGTCGCAGAATACTCCTGCAATATAACACTAGTCTGGAGGGGTCCTAACTATTTCTCCTCCTGCTATGGTTCTGACAAAAACTGCCTCTTCAAAGTTTCTGCTTTCATTTTGAGGGAGGTTACTATTGGTGCCACTAGAGACCTCTGTCAAAATGCAAGTGGCCGTTTTCGGAGAGGTTATTTTTGTTAGGATTGTGGCCATGAGGTTTCCCCGGTTTCCCCACAGCTGCTGTCTACATAACAAAAGCAATGTCCATTAATCACACTCATGCAATTAACCTTAAATCCATTTTGGCTGTTCCATGAGCCTCGGTTGCAATTTGAGGGGAAGAATATTAGCCTCAGCTCTTTCGTAAAGGTTGCTGAGATTGTATATATCTATGTATGTGTGTGTGTGTGGTGCTTTGAACGGGCTAAATAAAGCTCTATAGGCTGTTTGTGCAATGTCAGAGAGTATGATATTGCCCCAACAAAAATAGGAGCAGCCTCATAACACACCAATTATCAGAACAGGGATGCACATGCTGCTCTCATGTTGCTGAAGACCTTTACCATGCATGCAACATTCCTTTCCTCTGCAATCAGCTGTCTTCCACAGGCTTAAATGTCATGAGGCTATTGGGTCTTTGATTAAAGAGATGTAGGGTGGGGTGATTAAAGAGGGACGCGGGTGGTGCTGTGGAGCCTAAGACTTGCCGATCATAAGGTTGGCAGTTTGAATCCCCGCGACGGGATGAGCTCCCGTTGCTCGGTCCCTGCTCCTGCCAACCTAGCAGTTCGAAAGCACGCCAAAGTGCAAGTAGATAAATAGGTACCACTCTGGCAGGAAGGTAAACAGCGTTTCCGTGTGCTGCTCTGGTTCACCATGCTGGTCACATGACCTGGAAGCTGTATGCCAGCTCCCTCGGCCAATAAAGCAAGATGAGCGCCGCAACCCCAGAGTCATCCATGACTGGACCTAATGGTCAGGGGTCCCTTTACCTTTACTTTAGGGTGGGGGCCCACCCCACCTTGCATAATAATCCTAAAATAGTTTACTAGCAATATACTTTCAGTTCTGCAGTCTATGAAATAACATTCTGCAAGTTGCAAGGTGTCTTGGTGTTCATGTGAGTTTGTCAACTTTAAAGTAAGGACTGGGGTGGGTATGTCCCTGCAGCAGTTGTTGGACTCCAGCTACCATAATTTCCAGCTACTGACCATTCTGGCTGGGGCTGATGTGTGTTGGAATCCAACAACATCTGGAGGGCCACCGATTCCCCGCTTCCTGCTCTAGAGACGATGCATCCACTCCCCACTCCAACTTGGCTTCTATCTATGTTGATCATTATTTCCAAGCATAAATTTCACCACCCACCTCAATAAAACCACTCAGTACTGTATTAAGGTTCCTTAAGACTCCACCTAGGGCTCAACCAGTTCCTCGTTTTCCCAGTTTTTAGTACAGTGGTACCTCGGGTTACAGACGCTTCAGGTTACATATGCTTCAGGTTACAGACTCTGCTAACCCAGAAATAGTACCTCGGGTTAAGAACTTTGCTTCAGGATGAGAACAGAAATCGTGCAGTGGCGGCGCGGTGGCAGCAGGAGTCCCCATTAGCTAAAGTGATCTTCAGGTTAAGAACAGTTTCAGGTTAAGAACGGACCTCCGGAACAAATTAAGCACTTAACCTGAGGTACCACTGTAAGTACTTAACCCGAGGTACCACTGTACCCGACATTTTCACATCAGTTTGCTGGTGTTTTTTCTTTCCCTTTTTTAAGTCCTGAAAATTCAGCATGTTGCTGCAAGTTTCTCCTAATGTACACACACTTGTATACAATTGTTGGAGATAAGGATGTGTGCAGGGAGGGGATTCATTTCGCTACGCAGTTAAAGGCGAACCTAACAAATTTGCAATTTCACGAACCAAAACACAGCCATCCCCTGAAATTCACACTTCTCTGAAATTATCTGTCTGGCGAAATGCTGTGTGGGCCCCCGCCCCCCGCCCTTCTGCCCCCAACTCCTTCCAAGTGCACCGCCGATTTCTTCTCAGCAAAGCTGGAGACAAATTTTAAAAAACCCAAGCAATGCCACCAGCTGCTGCTAGATGGCCCTCTTGCGTCTTTAAAGAAGAAACTGGTACTGTAGCCTGTTTCTCTTCCCCTCCTCCTCCTCCTGCTTCTCAGCTTCTCGTGAAAGAGACGCCGGAGAGGGAGAGAGAAAGAGAGGACTTCATTTGTGTTCCAGCGCCTTAAATGCATAATAGGTTTTATTCACTCATAATAAATTCCAGCTCCAAGGATATGCTTTCAGTGACCGTTTTGTCGATATAATTATTAAAATGATGATTATAATATAAACAGATGACAGGGTAGGGCTGTAATTACCAAGAGATAACGAAGAAAGAATCTGCCTTAGCCTCTGCAGCTCCATGTGGGGTGATAATAGTGACTTTGTGTTAGTAGTTGCCTTCATGGGATTCTTTTTTTTTTTTTACCCACTTCATATTCAGTGGCTTGTGTGTGTGTGTGTGTGTGTGTGTGCGCGCGCACGTGGCTGAGTTCGGAAAGCTGACGACAAAGGATGGAACATCCTGGGCTGGTTTTATTTTTAAGAGGATTTCTTTCTTTGTTGTTGTAAACAATATTCTCCTGATTAAACTAGGCCTTCAAGCTGAAGGCGCCTCCGGAGCACAGATTGGAACTTTAAAAGTTAGCAATCGAAAAGGTACTGTGCATGGAAACCCGCCCCCCCACCTCACCACCACTTGGATTGCCAACTTTTCCTCCTTGCTGTGCTCCTCTGTCTTAAGCCACAGTCCAATGTGCACTTAAAGCAAAGACTGCTGCACTTTTTTTTTTAACGAATTAAGCAGAAAGGGGAATCTCAGCAGGTCTAGTATATCGCACAGAAAAGCTGAACTTGCTGAAATTCTCTCTTTGATGCAAATATTAAAGCGGGAGGGATTCTGTCCTCTTGCGTCTCTGTACGGATATTGCTGCGCTTCTCACTGCTTCTTCTGTTCTAGGGTGTTGACAACTTCATGCATGCCTAGTTCAACCAACTGAACATGCTAATTACATGTATTTCAGCTTTCATTTGGCTTTTTCTGTCTTTGTGAACTTTTGGTGAACAGCCGTATCCTTTTGAATTCTTGCTTTGCTCTGTTGGGCTTGCAAAGAGTTTTTGCCATAGAAATAAAAAGGGTTTTTATATTGTAAGCTGCCCTGTGATGCTCGGGTGAAGGGCAATATAGAAATAAAATAAAGTAAAATAATAAAATAAAAACTCTAAAGCCACAAGAGATTGTTAAAAGAGAGAGAGAGAGTTTTAAGACCTTTAGGGGGCTGGAGCAGAAGGAGTGCAGAGAGAAGCAATGCATTTGCATCAGCACAACCGGGAAAAGCCTTCATTTCCCCCTTCTACAACAAAACATATCTCTTCTGTAATGGTCTCTACAGCCACAGCAGGTTCTGTAACCTCCCAACAGTTTGACAAAGGCTCACTCCTCCATTGTCTCCTGAGACAGACAGGATGCCAACAACAAGGGGTCTGGATCAACATTTTGAGGTTGATCAGAGGGTAGAGGAAAGCATCACAATTCGTTGGTGAAAAGGGTGGATTCCCACCCTCCCCCTTAGGTGGTAACTCGCCTTCGTCTAAACATGGTTTCTGAGTTCAGGATTTCTGGACATCAGGGTGGCTGCCTCTTGGCTCATGTTGCTCATCTTTGTAAAGGCCACCACATCATTAATAATATATCCTTTTTTCTTTTTTTACCTGTGCAGTCCTTTCAGTTTCTCATAAGCTGCTAATGGTTGAGAAGGTCTATTCAGACTCTTTCTCCAGCTCAATCAAATGTTGAAGGCGCCAGGTTACTTTTATTGATCAGTGGGTTCCTGACAACGTTTGCCACAAGAATATAGCAGCAAGACAATCTCCTTTGTATGTGTGTGTTTTTATATTAAATACTTGAAAGTGAGAGAGAGTGAGTGAGTCAGTAAGAGATAGGCTTTCTTTTTTTTAAAAAAAAGATATATAAAAAAATAGTGTTGCTTCTAAAAGCTTCCAAACAGAATCCCTGCAAACACTGAAGTGGGTTGCTAATTGTCGTGCTAAAGCGATCCAAGCAGTATTTTAGATGGCTGCCAGACACACAAAACAAGCAGCCTGTGCTCCAGTCGTAAAAATCTCTCTTAATGCCCTTCCAAGGCCTTTTTAATTAGATCTAAATGCACTTAATTGCCGCACACTCCGATCAAAGGTAAATAAGTCGGGGGAAGTTCTAATGGGGCGAGGGGGTTGGGTTTTTGGCTCTGTCTTAAGGTGTTCAGCTATTCTGTCTGCATTCCTCAGACAGGCATTTGAAAAGCATCACTTAACATGCTATGTAAAATAATGCTGTCTTTATTATGAGGCCTAGCAGGCTCTCCCTCTCCCCACTTCCCCAGGCCCCATTCTGAACAGGAGAATGGTCAGTAGGGATGGAGGAGAAATTCTATCCTGTTCTCATCTGAAGCCAAAACTATCAAATATGCATTTCCTGAAACAATATGAGAACAGAGTCATCCTTCCAGATTCACACTTCTGTTAATTTTGTAATGCCATTCTCCATCCAAATATTGTTTACAAAAATGCATGTATTAGGGGAAGATATGCATAAAAATGAATATATTCAGTGCTCCCCCTGAAAAATAGGTCCCAGTATTCACCATGAAGTCGTTACAGTATGTGCCACATTTTAACAATGAAAAAGAGGTGCCAGAACTGTGTACCCTCGAGTGCCCCCTGAAAAAAGCACTGAATATATTCATAAAAAATAATGTACAAAACCTACTCAAAATTGTGTCCATTAGTCAGCACTGCATACAAAAATGTGTTTATTAAGAAAAATGCACACTGAAATGAGGAGATATACATATATATAACAAATTGCTTCAGAAATATGGAGAACTGAATATAAGATTGGAAAAATGAGAAACTGGTGGGACAAGTGAGATTGACAGATCCTTCCTTACTTACTAGTCACATCCACACCATACATTTAAAGCTTGTGACTCTCACACAAAGAATCCAGGGAGCTTTAGTTCACCTCTCACAGAGCTGCAATTCCCAGCACCCTTAACAAACTGCAGTTCTCAGGGTGTACTTTTAAAAGATGGTGTGAATGTGACTTACGGCGCCTTAAAAAGCCTTGTTGTGCAGGAAAACCTTCCACAGACAGCATGTTCAGACACTGCAGTCCTAAAAGCACAACTTACTAGAGTGTGAGCCTCACTGTGTGGGGACTTACTTCCCTAGTAAACATGCATAGGATCAAGGTTTTTTCCAGCCAGAACTCAGTTCTGGCATCTCTCAAATGGGCGTCACTGCCATTATAAGAGAACAGGGGAGGAACTGCATAGGATGTTCTCAGGGTTTGCTGAGCTAGTCATGCTGCAAAATCTGAATTATGACTCTAGGATCTGCATCCTTTTCAGCACACACAAAGCATTATTGCACAATCCCGGCTTCCCCAGGAAGTGAGAGTTCCAGCTGCTCTGCTGGCTGGGCTTTTGTTTCCTTTGGATGAGATCGCCCTGGGAAGGCTTATTGCGCCTATTTGTTTCGTTTTCAAATAGGCAAGTGGAGGAATAAGTGGAGACAGCCAGCAAGAAAGCCCATAAAGCAGCATACTGCTACTTTACACCAGATACCCAGAGAGGGGTGCTACAGCTCCAAGTCGCCTTCACATAACTTGCTTCTTGGTCTCTCCCAGTAACTCTTTCTTCCAAATGGAGGCAGGCCATGGGATTAGCCCATATATACTTAAGGAGGGCAGGTCTTTTGTTGGGGGGGGGGGGGCCAGAACCTCAGTTAGCTATGTATTTTTATTTATTACCTACCCCGCCACCTATGCCCATGTGGGGGGCTCACCTATCCCAGACTCTATAGCAGGAGTCAGCAGCCTTTTCCAGCCGGACTATATTTTGAAAAGAATAATAATGAACGAATTCCTATGTCCCACAAATAACCCAGAGATGCGTTTTAAATAAAATCACACATTCTACTCATGTAGAAACAACAGGCAGGCCCCACAAATAACCCAGAGATGCATTTTAAATAAAAGGACACATTCTACTCATGTAAAAACATGCTGATTCCTGGACCGTCCACAGGCCGGATTGAGAAGGAGAATGGGCCGCATCTGGCCCCTGGGCCTTAGGTTGCCTCTATAGGGTAGTTCACTGAGGCACAGAGAAACCCCCAACTCTCTCCTAACTATTAGCTCCCCACAGCCAACCATTCTGGATCATTAACTGGTGATTTGCATAAGAAAGGAAACTGTTAGCCAGCTGCCATATTTTAGTGCATTAGAATGGGGATAGCCAATGTGGTCTTGTCCATCCCCGCCCCGCCCCTGGAACCCCACACCTGCAGATGTTGCTGGGTTGCAGCTCCCACCAGGCCCAGCTAGCATGGCCAAAGGTCAGGGGTGATGGATCTAGTGCAGCAACATCTGGAGAGCTCTACATTGGCTGTCCTTGCTTTTTAGAGCGATCAGATTTATGACCTCAAAGACCTTGCAAGTTAGGTCGACATGACAGAATCACAGAATTGTAGAGTTGAAAGGGACCGTGAGGGTCATCTAGTCCAACCCCCTGCAATGCAAGAATCTTTTGCCCAGTGTGGGTCTCGAACCCACAAGTCAGCTCTATCAACTGAGTTCTGACTGGGTTGCCCTAGCCCCTCTGGGCAGCTTCCAACAGAATATATATGGCTAAGGCCACTTAAGTTATTGAATTCAGTAGGGTTGGCTGCTGAGCAGACCTGCATAGGATTGCAGTGTTGGTGATTTTATAATCACCATTTTAAAAGGACACCTATGCGATGGGTGGATGATCTAAAACTAACCGCATGGCTTATGTAGATAAAGGAAGCAAACAACAGAAAGTGATGGGGAGACTTTGAAGAGATGTATATCCAAAGATGGTTGTGAGATGTTGTAAAGAAAGACAGAGAAAGAACCCTAAATGTTCCAAGCCCCTTTGTTACACCAGCTCTGTTGAATTTATATAGACGGGCAGGTCTGCAAAAATCTCTGTATGGATTCATGGAGGAGGAGGATGAAGAAGAAGAACCCTTGTGTCAAAATATCCCAGCATATGGAAAGTTAGCAGGTCAGGGAAAAGCTCTTGGCTTACATTTCCCCTCTAGTATGTTGTGGTTGTCCAGAGGTGGAGAGATTTCAATGGGGAGAGGTGCTTTCAAACAACAACCTTCTGTGTGCTCGGCCATGCTTGTTGGGCTGATGTTGTAGTTCAGCAACATCTGGAGGGTCAAATGTTCCCCATCCCTGCTTTACATGGAGCTTGGCATGCAAATAATATTTGAGAGAAATGCTGTAAGAGAACCATTGCTCTCAAATGAAGAGGTGGGATCTAAGGTAAACAGGGTAGGTGGTGTAGAAGTTGAAACCCCCAAGGGCAATTGAAGTGGATCAAGGTTAGCTGGCGTAGTGTAGTGGTTAACAAATGAGCAGTGCTAACCTATGCATTCAAATGGGACTTACTCCCAGGTAAATGTGCATAGAGTTGCAGCATGCACGACAAATCAGGAAATCCCTTGTTTGAATCTTATCCCCTGGGTGAACTTCTCTGGGTGATTTTGGGCAAACCATCTCAACTGCTTATCCTTGGAGCACTATAGAGAAGATAATGCAACTTACCTGCCCTACAGGCTTCTTATGAGTTACAAGAAGATATGAAGTGCTTTGAACACTTGAGAGCACCATATAAGTGCTACATATTTTAAGCACATCAATGACGCTCTTCTGGAGCCACCTGCAGCGTGGATGTTATTGTTGTCACTTTGTACTCTATTTTTATGAGCCAAGATGTGTACTTGTCTTGTGGTTTTACTGTGCTCGTGACACCTTGTGTTGTTGTTACTGTGAGATGCTTTGAGATGTTGGGAAGGCGGCTGATAAAATTAACAGAACTTTAGGCTGCAACTCTGTGCATAGCAAAGTGCATTAAAATCAATGCACGCTTAATTTACATTGCATTGTGGCCACTGAGGTAAGGAGTCTTCCCTCCCTCCGAAAAAATGTTCCATCTTTGTCTTTAAACCTCTTGCTGCTTGTTCTATGAAAGCAGGATGAAGGATTGTTCATTCTGGTATTATGGTTGCATTCTATACACAAGCGATCCCTGAAGCCCACTGGAAGTCTGGTGAATTGGTTTCCTTTGAGGTTTATTTATTCTCTTATGATGCATCCTTACATAAGTGGAAGGTGGTTTGGATGGTTATATATACATAAAAAGTTATGAATCCATTTTATTTTTCACTCATCTCATGGTGCCAGAACTATCAATCTAACAGCTCACCAGAATTGTCCTAGTGTCTGATTATTAGTTTACTTGATCACATTATTGTTGCAGTTATAGAAACATATGGTATAATGTCCTTTTACACTTTAATCATGCATTTCCTTTTCTTTTTTTCTTTTTACAGTGGTAGACTAATCACTCTCTGCTATTTCCAAGAGAAGATTTTGATCGTATAAGCTAAGATGCAAAGAAGGACCAAAAATATCTTTATATGTTTAGAGTCCTCAAGAGCTTCAAAACTCTTGTTTGTTCTAGTGTGGAAAAAATACCTGCACTGTGGGGCAGATGGCTAGCAATTAACCCTCCCATTTGTTCCCTTTAAATGCCTACATTCTCTTTCATTCTTAAAGAAAGGGCCAGAATTGAAATATACAAACCACAGAAAGCAATATACTGAGCCTAACTAAACTAAAATCAAACAGAAAGAAGCCCAGACAAGGCCCTTGTTCAGTGAAATCAATTCCCAAGGCAGTCTGATTGATTTATAAGCATACTTTTCGGTTTCATTGATTTAAGGATTCAGCTTGTTTGAAAGCAAGTCATGGAAGAGCTCTTACAACCCTGGCTTTCTATTCATCGGTGACCGTAATTAACAAGCACAGACAATGAGGAGGAGGAGGGGGCTGGAGGAGGTGTCCTCTCTTCTTCTTTTTATAGTGCTAAATTCATTAAGGAGAGCTGACCTCATTCAAGGCACATTCCCATGTTTGGGATTAAGACAGATTTGGACAACAGAAATATTTGAGTTTAAACTAAAGCCACTAGCATTCTGCCCACTGCAGTAAAGGTAGGGGTGGTCTTGGAATTGGTGGGACGGTGAGATTTTATTGGACCCAACAGTAGTTTAAAAGATGCAAACTTCTAAGTTACATTGAACCCCAAATCACGTGGGGGAGAAAGGCTATTCAGAGGACACCTCTATTTGGATATTTGCATCCATGATGGTTTTTTGCAAAATAAAAGGTTTGCCTGTTTATTTTTTCTTAAGTGCGTTGCGATAGAATAAGCATTACTTGTTGCAGGCAGGAATCTGCATCCTTAGAAGTATCTACTTATAATTCTCCAAATCACCACGTTATCTTTCAGGTAGCCGGCTTCAAACAGCAAAGAGAAGAGTCACAGCGGCGGACCTTGGGGTCTCTAATTTCAGCGACGCCCAAACCCGTCCCCCCTCTTGCGCTCCATTCTTAATAATAGTTGCGCTGCCCCCGAGGCTCTGCGCCCAGTGCACCCGAACTGATTGCGCTCCCCTAATTTTGCCTCCGAGAGCCAGTATAGTGTCAGGGGTTAAAGGTGTTTGCATGGAAACAGGTTCAAATCTCAGCTAAGCAACGGAGCTCACAGGTGTTGGGAAATGCACCATTCCTAGCCTAGTCTACCTTACAAAGTCGTCGTCTGCTTAATATTAACTCCTGCTGAAAAAAACCCTACCGAACACAGTGAAATTTAGTTCTGAGTAAAAACGCACGGGGTTTGAGCCAAGCGAGCACTTCTTTAGCAACCCCCCCCCCAGCCGCCCTTAGTACTGTCTGCTTTTGCCGATCTCCTTCTCTATTTCTGCGCTGAAAAGAAGGCTGTTTGTGCGTTTGGAAGCAGGTTAATCATCAAGCAGTTTCCGTGCCCTTGCAAGTTTTAAAGGGAAGGAAAACGTTGCAGGATTTTTGCCCCGAGCAAACTCCCAGCCGCCTCATGATATTTGAACAAGTGCTTTTTCACAAAACAGCCTTAGAAAAACAAAACAACAAACACTGATCGCTACAAACGTTAGTCAAACCTACAGGAGGGGGTGGGAAATCACGAAACGAAATGAAATATCCAAATCTTAGATTTGCCCCATCATATTTCTAAAGGGGTGGTGGGGGGATGGGGGGAATGACAGGGGAGAGGGGAAGCCAGTTGCCTCCCTGGAGAACCCTGCAGAGTGACTCCTCTTCGCTGCATCCTCGGCGTGCGCGCGCCCACACACGAAAAGGGTACTCTTATCTCTCGCTCCCTTGGGTACCACTCTTGTACATTTCGCCCGCTGGGCCCCGCCCCTTTCCTCCTCGCCGGGCCCCGCCCCTTCGGCTTGGAACGCGCTTCCCCGGGCTCCGATTGGCTGAAGCCCTGCCGTAGCTCGGGACCGGAGCCGCTGTGTCTCTAGCTCGCGTGCGGCCAGCAGTTTGCAGCAGCGGCAGCAGCAATAATAGCAGCAGCAGAAGAAGCAGCAGCAGCAGTGCGCGCCGGGTTGGGGGGAGGAGGAGGAGGTGGTGGAGGAAGGCAGAAGCCGGCGCTTGCAAAAGTCGGGCAGGGGGAGCGGGTAGTGAAATTTAAAATTTGGAAACAGAGAAGGAAGGGAAAAGGAAAGGAAAAAAAAGGGGGAGAAGCGGCGGACCGAGGAGCTGACCCGCTGGAGAGCGATGCAAGCCACTGCGGTCTGGCTGGCCTCTGCAAAGGCGCCCGCAGCCCGCCTGGTGGAGCCGCGGATTGGCTTCCAGAGAACTTAACATTAAAGAGAGACAGAGAGCGAGAGAGAGAGGGGGGAAGCATCCACCAATTTAGCTCTTCTTTGCAAGGGATTCTTATATTTATTCTTCCACCTGGCTTCCTGCTCCACCGGAGCTCCAGAGTTGTCCCCCCGCTCCTCCTCGCCCTCCTCCCTCCACAGTTTGCAAAAGGACGATGAGGTTTGCAACCAAACTTTCCTCGCCTGCGCTTTGTTCCCGTTGGCGACTAGCGGCCCGGAGGATGCCGAGTGCGAAATAATCATGGGGAGAGAGAAGAGGAGAAAGGAGAGTCTCCCCGGCGAAGGATTGCAACAGCGGCGCCTTTGATTCTTTCTCCCTCCCCCCCCGCCCTGCTTCGTGCCTCCCGCCCAGCGCAGAGCCGTCAGCGGTGGTTCCTTCTTCCTTTCTACCCCACCCCCGTTTAAACCACGGAATACCATCCACCAGCAGTTCCTCGTTTTGCACACCGAGGTGAGGAGGTGGGTACTGTGATCCAGGGTGCCCTCCCCCCCCTTGCTTGTGTTTCCTCTCTCTCTCTCCCCCCCCCCTTTAGTTTAGCCTGTAATTTGGGGGTGACATTGCCTCCGCTTTCTCATCTAGTGCACGGAGGTGCTTCGGCGGCAGTTCTCTAAGAAGACGCTCTCTCTGCCTTCTGATTTTGCCGAGCTGACTCCTTTCCCCACCCGCGCCTCCCAGGCCACCCCAGCCACCCGATCTTCCTTTCTCACCCAGGGCCAGTTTCGCTCGTGTGACATGACCGGACACGGATTTTTGCCTCTGCTAGTGGCCCTTTCCTTACGGCCCCTCCTCCGCATGCCCTAGCCTTACTTTCCGCCTAGCCTCCCTCTCTACACCCCGATTTCAGCCGCTCTTTATTACTGTCATTTTTCTAAAATAATAATCTCCGGATATCTGAACACCTTCGCCAAGCGGAGGCTCCCTCAGAGAGTCCGCGTTTTGCATAAAGGTCTGTACAATTTTGGGGGGGAAGGGAGTGGAAGTGAAGGAAAGGGGGGCAAGAAGAGAAAGAGATTTGCGCATGCCAGGTGCAAGTAAATTGAGGCGCCTCTCCAATATACAGACTGCACTTAGGATGTGTGTGTGTCTGTGATCCCCCCCCCCAAAAAAAAAATCTGAATATAGCTGTGCTGTAACTTAGAACTCTCCTTGACCTGGCTGAGTGGAAGATAAGGATTCAGTGTTTCTCTCCCCTCTTTAGGTGGTGTTGCTTATTCTAGGGACTGAGGCTGAAAGATTTGTGGCAGGGAAGCAAAAAGCAATTAGCTCTTAAAGTAACCACATCCAAAGTCTCCCCTTCCTTCTCCTGATTAACCCCCAGCCACCCACCCTGTCCAGCTCCCCTGCCTCTCTCCTTCTGATTCGCTCCTTTCTTTCTATCTATCGCTGAAACAAACCCCAAACTAGTAAGCCCAAATCCCTCCCTCTCTCCTCCAGCCGCAAAATCAACAGGCAACAAGAGGGAAGGGGAGGAGGAGGCAGTGGGTGCACTGAGCCGTGAGCTATGGATATTCTGTGCCCACTGCTCCGTTTGCTGCTCCTTCTCTTGTGGACTCGGGCTGGAGCCCTGATCAACCTGAAGTACTCAGTGGAGGAGGAGCAGAGAGCCGGCACCGTCATCGCCAACATCGCCAAAGATGCCCGAGACGCAGGCTTTGTGCTGGATCCCCGGCAGCCCACCGCTTTCCGCGTGGTCTCCAACTCTGCACCACACCTGGTGGACATCAACCCAGGCTCAGGGTTGCTGGTCACCAAACAGAAGATTGACCGGGACCTACTTTGCAGGCAGAGTCTAAAGTGCGTGATCTCATTGGAGGTCATGTCCAGCTCCATGGAGATCTGTGTGATCAAGCTGGAGATCAAAGACCTAAACGACAACGCGCCCAGCTTCCCCACAGACCAAATCGCACTGGAGATCTCTGAGGCTGCCAGCCCGGGGACCAGGGTACCATTGGAGAGTGCCTACGATCCGGACTCGGGCAGCTTTGGGGTGCAGAGCTATGAGATCACGCCCAATGACCTCTTCGGCTTGGAGACCAAGGTGCGTGGAGATGGTTCCCGCTTTGCTGAGCTGGTGGTCGAGAAGAGCCTGGATCGTGAGACTCAGTCTCATTACAGTTACATGATCACAGCTTTGGATGGGGGTGACCCACCCAACTTTGGCACTGTGGAGTTGAACATCAGGGTCCTTGACTCAAATGACAACAACCCTCTCTTTGAGGAGCCCGCATACACAGTCAGCGTGCCAGAGAACGCTCCCCCTGGCACGCCTGTCATCCGCCTCAATGCCACAGACCCTGACGAGGGCACCAATGGGCAAGTGTTGTATTCCATTCACAGCTTTGTGTCTGAGAAGGCCAGGGACCTCTTTCAAATCAACCCCCAGACGGGCCTGATCACGGTCAGTGGTGCAATTGACTATGAGGAAGGCCATGCCTACGAACTGGATGTGCAGGCCAAAGATCTTGGCCCCAGTTCCATCCCTGCGCATTGCAAGGTGACTGTCACTGTGCAGGATGCTAACGACAACCCCCCTCTCATTAACTTGCTCTCTGTCAACAGCGAGTTGGTTGAGGTCAGTGAGAATGCGCCTCCAGGCTACGTTATTGCCTTGGTGAGAGTATCTGACCGGGACTCTGGTGCCAATGGCCGGGTGCAGTGTAAACTGTTGGGCAGTGTGCCCTTCCGCCTGCAAGAGTACGAGAGCTTCTCCACTATCCTGGTGGATGGGCGTTTGGACAGGGAGCAGAGGGACCAGTACAACCTCACCATCCAGGCTAAGGACAATGGGATCCCAACTTTGCAGGCCACCAAATCCTTCACTGTCAAGATCACAGATGAGAATGACAACCACCCTCATTTCTCCAAACCTTACTACCAGGTCATTGTGCAGGAGAACAACACCCCTGGGGCCTACCTCCTTTCAGTTTCTGCAAGGGATCCTGATCTAGGCCTTAACGGCAGCGTCTCCTATCAGATTGTGCCATCCCAAGTCAGGGACATGCCTGTCTTCACCTATGTCTCCATCAACCCAAACTCGGGAGACATATATGCCTTGAGATCCTTCAACCACGAGCAAACCAAGTCTTTTGAGTTCAAGGTCTTGGCCAAAGACGGAGGCAACCCCTCCTTGCAAAGCAATGCCACTATCCGAGTTATTGTTCTGGATGTCAATGACAACACCCCTGTGATAACCGCTCCAACTCTAGTCAATGGGACTGCAGAAGTTTACATCCCCAGGAATGCTGGGGTTGGCTACTTGGTGACGGTGGTCAAGGCAGATGATTATGATGAAGGGGAGAATGGCAGACTTTCCTATGAGATGGCAGAAGGAGATAGAGGATTTTTCGAGATAGACCAGGTCAATGGTGAAATAAGAACCACCAGAGCATTTGGGGAAAATTCAAAGACTGCCTATGAGCTGATTGTGGTCGCCCACGACCACGGGAAAACATCTCTTTCAGCTTCTGCCTTGATTTTGATATATCTTTCTCCATCCTTGGATGCCCAGGAATCCATAGGATCTGTTAACCTGTCCCTGATTTTTATTATCGCCCTGGGTTCCATTGCTGCCATTCTGTTTGTCACCATGATCTTTGTAGCAGTAAAGTGCAAACGGGATAACAAAGAAATCAGGACCTACAATTGCAGGTAAAGTCTGTCTGTTTCTTGGTACCAGAAAAAAAAAGAAAGAATTTAGTGCCTGGCCTTTATAGCGTGCCATTTAAAACAAAATAAAATTGACTGCAAACAAAAGGAAGGCATCAAGTCGCTCCACATAAAATACCCACGGCCAATTCCTGGCTGACTTTTTTTTTTTTAAATGTGTTCACACACCCACCCAAATCCCAGTTAGTGAAGTGGATCTAATACGATGGCTTGGCACAAATTATCCTTAATCTAAAACAGGCCAGCTGGGATCAGTCTTAAATCTGTACTTCGCCTATCTTTGGAAAGTGTGTGTGTGTGTGTAGAAGTCCCACACACATCCCCCCCCCCCAAGTACATAAAATGTTAGTACAAGAAAAAGAACAAGGGAAGGGTTGCAGCTACCTTTTGGCATGTAGGTGTGGATATATGCCTCTATGGAGCTCTGTTCAGGCTAGGATGTGACAAATTGCTGGGGTGTTTTGTTAGGGTGGTTTTTTTCTGAGAATCACTGGAGTGATTCTCCATGGGGGAAGTTTGGGAGTAGGTGTTGTAGTGATGAATAAACCCATACTCACGGCAGTTGCCACGGGTGGACATTGCTTTTTAAGGGCCTATTCAATCCTGTCAATAGCCTGTCCCCACCAGATGAGGTCACTGTGGGTGCTTTTTAGAGCTGCACTTGTTTTCTCTGGGAGGTAAGGAACAGGGAGCTGGCAGAACAGGAGATGAAAGAAAGGAAGGTTCGGCTAGAAATGCACCACGGAAGCCTTTTTAAAAATTGTCTTTTTGAGAAAGAGAGAGAGAGAGAGGGAAGGCGAGTGCTTCCTTACACTAGGAAATTGTGCTGCAGGTTTTGCAAAGAGAAAACAACAGCTAAGCCATCTGTTCTACTCATCACCCCGGCAAAAAAAACCCCCACAACTTTAAGCCCAATTGATTGCTAAGTCAAAAGGTTGTCCATAGCTCTTTCCTGACACTTAAAATAATGCTGTCTTATTTTTGTTACACTTTTGTTCGGTGATCTTTTTAAGTCCGAGATGCGGGGCTCTGCATCTGAACCCCCCCCCCGCCTGTATTTGAAAGCTTAAGATGTGGATTGAAGTCCCCTGAATATGTAACAGCCAGGCGATTATTGTCTGTCTCTTGCTATTCTCTGTGTTGCACAAGTTAGTAGACAAACGCTAACCGCACATGAATATCAATTGGGCGCCATAAAGGAGCAGCTGCGGCGGCTCATAAATGGTTTAATCCTGTTACGAGCGAAATAGCCGTGACTTCTCCCTTCCTTCAGTCCTAAGTCATTTCTGATGGAAGGGATGGAAATTAATTTTGCCCTCTCTATTGAAACATACAAATGCCTCAGGCAATTTGGAGAATCTGGGAGAATGTGCAGCCTTTTAAAGTTTTATTTATACCGATATAATGACCGAGAGCTTGGAGTTTCTCTTTCATTCATTTTTACAATGGGCACCAGGGTTTTGTGTGTGCGCACACACACAGATGCATACATACCTGTGTGTGTACATGTGTGTTAGTGTGTGCACATAGGGAAAATCAGCTGCAAAAGTAAAACCATTAGATGTACTCTTCCAGGGAGCTACTTGGCTTTTAAATGAGAGCTAATATGCTGAATTTCTTTTCCATCTCGGTCCATTAAGCAAGGGCAGGCACTGAACATAAGCAGGAAAAAAGAATTTACAGTTGTGTCAATGCCACTAACAGATTTGCACTTCTGTATAACCAGTTGGTTTAGTGTGATGGCTCAGGGATTAATGAAGTGTGTGTTAATTAAATCATTGGCCAATAGGAGGAAACTGCACCATCACCACCCTCCAATAAGACAGCAGAACAAATGCGTGTAGGCAAAATTTTAGATTCTGCATTTTCAAACTTGAAAGATTTAGGCAAACACAGTTAAGGCATTTTTATGTGTCTGGATCTCTTCCCCCACACCTGGGGTTTTCGAAAATGTATAGAGATGTACACTGGGAGGAACATTTATTGACCGGAGTGAGGAACAAACCAGCTCTTTATACAGCCACACCAGAAGAGCTTTGAAAGTGAATGGAGAGAAGCATTCTTGCTGCAACGTATATTTTCTGTGGAAAAGAGCGGAGGGAGGGGTGGAAGGAGATGACGAGTGTCAGGAGCTGGGCAGTGTTCTTTAGTCCCACTGGCTCGGTTCTGATGGCTGCACATCAGCCTGCTGTGTCTGATTTTCAGACCTCCAGTGTGTTCAATTTGGATTCCTATCTCTCTCTTCCACTCCTTTTTTTTTTTTAAATCAACATCTTCTGACATTCATCTCCTATTACCCTTTCCTTTTCCAGTCCACTGTTCTCTCAGTAATCCATTAACCTTGCCTCTGGGGGAGGGTTCTTTAGTTCAGTGGTAGAATGGAAGCTTTTGCAACATGTAAAAGGCCTGAGGTTTAATCCTTGGTATCCCCAGTCAAGCGATTTCAGGTAGCAGGTGATGGGGAAAAGACTTCTCTTTGCCCGACATATTAAAAAGCTGCTGCCAAGCAGAATAGCTCATCCTGGGATAGCTGGCCCACTGGTCTGACTCAGTATGCAGAACTATATGTCCCTTTCTTTTGATATCTTTCCACTACTATCAGGAAATTTACATGATAATACCTTGGGAACAGGCAAACTTTCCTTCCTTCCTTCTTTCCTCCCTTCCATCCTGGGTTGCATTGCTCTTTATAGTGTCCTATATTTCAGTGAAGCTATATAAGCACAAATGTGCCAGGGGAGTTTAATAAAAAGTGCTCTTTCACTCGATGCATGTGATGAGAGGTAAAGATACTTTTTCTGGCTTAGTGTCGTTCGCCACCCTGGTCAAACTCCCCTGCTATCAATTAAGTAAGAATATAAGCAACATCCTTATGTAAGGTGGAAAGATCCTCTCAGGTTACTTCCTCTTGTGGTTTCATCATTACAGTTCCTGGATTTTCAAGCCAGGCAATTCTGAAAGTTAAGTGGACCCCACTTTTGGAAACAAGTATTTTCAGGCCTTGCTTAAAGTTGAACTGATTTCTTTCGGAAGACTGCAGTGCCTGGCATCTTCTCTGCATATCTACATCTGTGTGGCACTGATAACGATACACAGTCCCCAACGGTAATACCAAGCTACGGTTACTTCAATCTAGACTTACTGAGATAACGCTGAATGCGGTCATGTTTTTAATTATTTTTCTGGTCCTTGTTTACTGATAACTCCACTCCTCTGTCTCCCCCACTCTTTACCTTCTTTCCTTGTGTACAAGAGACAAAGCAGACCTACATTCTGTAAACCGATTGAAGGTCAAAAAGATAATTTTCTCCTTCTGAAGCGCAACACCTTTGTCTGCCAAAAGACAAACAAAACAAAAACAGTAGCCAACAGGAATGCTAAGTTTGAAGGGAGCAGGAAAGAGCTGGCATTGAGGGAAAGGTTCTGACTGGCCAGATGCGATGAGGAGAAACGAAACTGAAAAGAAAAGGCAGTCTACAGATGCAATAACATTTTCAAGACGGATGTTGCATCCTGGTCCACAAGTTCACAAAAACGACTTGCCCACAGAAATGCTTACTGGCCCACTAAACTGCTTTAAAAGGTCACCCGACTTTGTGGCCACTGATTTACTCACCGCAGGTGACCAGACAAGTGGCTGCTCACAAGTTTGCATTTGATAGTTTTACAACACACCTACAGGGGAGGTCGGGCAAAATGTTTGTGTCAGGTTTATTGCTATTGGGAACTGCAAATAGAACTGCTCCTTTCTCTGCTGGTTTTTCTCTCTCTCCCTGCTTTCCACGTTTTATATTAATCCGTTTAAATAACTTTTCAGATCCTTATTACCAATGGAAATGCATTCACTTTTCACTTCATGGATTTTTACATAAATTATTTTCTTCCCTTTTCTGCAGGCTGAACTATATCTCTGGTAACTAGATATCAACAATTCTAAGCAGCAGACAAAGCCAAGGGAACTTTTTGTGTGTGTGTCCTTATTCCTCACTTGTTGTCTTTATGTGTCTGACCAACAAACTTTATGCCTGTGAAAAAATAAAGACCCTCCGTTATCACAAGAGCCAAGTCGATGACCCTGCAGGTGGATGGGCAACCAGTCCTTTGGGATTCTCTGTTGACTAGTATACAGTCTTTTTTTGAGGATGAAGTAAGATACTCACTTTGCTTTCTTGTGTCCTGCAGAATTGCAGAGTACTCCTATGGGCACCAAAAGAAATCGAACAAGAAGAAAAAAATCAGCAAGAATGACATCCGCCTGGTGCCACGGGATGTAGAGGAGACCGATAAAATGAACGTTGTGAGTTGCTCCTCCCTCACGTCATCTCTCAACTACTTTGACTACCACCAGCAGACCTTGCCTCTGGGTTGCCGCCGATCTGAAAGCACTTTCCTCAACGTAGAAAACCAAAACAACAGGAACACGGGGTCCAACCATATCTACCACCACACCTTCACCGGCCAGAGCCCTCAGCAGCCAGATCTCATCATCAATGGGATGCCACTTCCGGAGGTGAGTGTGGAGGGGGCGGGACTTGAGAAATGTTGAGCTTTCCCTCATAAGGGATGGGGGGCATTGCCTTCATGGTCTGCTTGTGAATGCCCAGCATCATGTGTCTTGACTTTGGTTGGAAGTTGAATGCTGGGTTAGCTGGACCTAGGTTTAGATGGCTTTAAGAAATGTTTTGACATATTCATGGAGGACGAGGAAGTCTGGCAATGGTGGCTAGTGGTCCTGATGGCAATACAAGACTTCCACATTCATGGTCCTCATAGATCACTTGAGTAATAGCTCTTGGGGATGGATAACAAGGGAGTCCTATTGGCTCCATGCCATGATTGTGGGCTTCCCAGGACACCTGAAGACTCAGAGGTCCTTGATCTGACACAGAAAGTAGTCCTTAGGTTCTCACTCTATGACATACTTTAGGACTACAGTGGTACCTTGGTTTACAACCACAATCTGTTCCGGAGGTCTGTTTGTGAACCAAAACAGGTTGTAACACAAGGCATGCTTTCACCAATGGGGCCTCCAATTTTTTTTTGTTCGTAATTTAAAAAAAAATGAGTTGTAATAAAAAAAAAGGTTGCAAACCGGGACACGCACTTCTGGGTTTGATGTGTTTGTAATCCAAAACACATTCAAACCAAAACGTATGCAAACAAAGGTACCACTGTACTTGTCTAAGTGGAGCTGTTGGCATTGGTTCCTTCCATTAAACCAGGGTTGGAGAACCAATGGCCGCCCAGATATTGTTGGACACCAGCTCCCATCAGTCCCAGGAATAATCTGGACTGATGGGAGTTGTAGTTCAGCAGCAGCCACGGTTCCACGGGCTTCCCACCCCTACATTATGTTGACCCAACAATGTGCATGTGTGCATGTAAAAATAATGTCTAGAGAATTAATTTAGGCTTTATAGTTTGGTGTTTTTTATGTGACCCATCATCATTGTCTTACTGTGGCTGATCTGGATCTTTTCAGGTGTCATCCTGCAATTTAAACAAGAGCATTTAGCGCAGGTTGTGAATGCAGATTGAGCTTTCTTAATTTAAGTAGCGATTGAATGTTGATATTGCATATTGATATTGTATAGTTGGTGGCCAGATGTCACCACGTAAGATGCAGATAGGCATGGATTTTCTTCGGGCTTCTCTTCCTTTCTTCTGTCTTCATGAAACATGGCTGTCCCCGCTAGTGACATCATCATCCTGTCCTCATCCTCTGACTCTGTTTATGAACAGGATGTTAATTCTGACTATGTTAGTTACAAATGCATGGTAAAGGAGAAGTGTCTCAACATAAGAAGCATGGGTTTAAAAATAAGTCCATTGCTCCACCGCCTTTTATTTTAATTTTTATAAATGAAAAGACAAACTTGGGCTGGGGGGGGGAGAACCCCAAGGTTTGCAGAAGTAAAAAATCATACAAAACCAAAACACTTAGGGAAAATATCTAAGTGGGAGACACCCTCCCTTCAAACAGCCCAGTGGTGGGCGATTGTTTCTGTTTTGGACATGTTAAGCTATCTCTGTTTTCTTTCACTAATTCAGGCTACTGAACTGTAAGTTTATTGAGATTTGATCAGAAATTCATCCCGTTAACTGATTAAGGTTGCAATCCTGAGCATACTGGCTTGGGAAAAACCTTGATGAACTAAATGGGATTTAGCTCTGAGCTAAAAGGCACTGTCTTGGTTGTGCAAGAAACATGGTTACTCAACTAAACATCCTTTGATTGATTTGAGCAGGATGGTACAAGTAACTCGCATCTTACGCTTATTTAACTTATGCAATTGCAGCTTTGCGCAAGGTCCACCACTGATGGGAAACTGCCAGAGTTCTGAGAAGGCAGTGGGAGCGCCTCCTTCCCAAAGCTGAGCAAGCACTCAGTGGGTTTTGAGAAGGCAGCACAGGCTTTGGGAAGGTGGTGAGAGGACTCTGGGGTGCTAGGTACCCGAGCCCTCAAGCTGTCTTCCCAAGGCAACACAAGCACGGCCTTTGTAAAGTTGGCACTGGGTTTTGAGAAGGGAGCAGAAGGGTGCATGGGCACTGCCAGAGCAAGGCATGCCATTTTAGGGGGCAAAACTCAACTTTTGCAAAAAAATTTAGTGAAGGGTCTTAAAAATAAGTTTTTGGGGTGTGATGAATTCAAATCAGCCATTGTTTTTGTGATTGGAAAGCATTAGCTTTGATCAGTCTACTTTTGATGGAGGAGCACACAAACTGCTTTCAGAAAACCAAAGGATTTTAATTTTACCTTCTGAAAATGTCAGATAATGTGAAATAATAATAATAGGTGGGAATAATATTAATATGTATCGTAACCACAAGTACTTGGCAATCATTTTTAATGATTTCTGTGCAATCTTACAAATGTGTTACTTACCAGACAGAACTAATTTGCATTAATTTAACCAAAATGTCTTGAAGGATCTGGCAACTTCTGCTTCAGTGTATCTGAAGAAGTGTGCATGCACACGAAAGCTCATACCAAGTACTAACTTAGTTGGTCTTTAAGGTGCTACTGGAAGGAATTTTTTTATTTTGAATTCCCAAGTCATTTTCAGCATCTCTCATATTGGAATTTGAAAGCTAAAAACTCAACACGCCCTACTGCCAGAGCCCTCACTGCCTTGCCAAATGCAGGCAAGCAGATTTTGGGAAGGTTAAACCAGACTTTGGGGAGGGCTCTGGGACATTACACCTTCTTCCCCAGCAAGCACCCTGAGCTCTCACTCTACCCAGGCTTTGGAAAGGCAGCGGGAGGTCTCATGGCAGAGGCAGTTTTGGGATGACACACTTTGGGTTTGCCTGCACTTGTGCCACACTGCAGGAGGTGCCTCAACAATGCAGTAGAACAGAGCATGAGAAGCATTGCACAGGGCGCTGCTGAAATTTGAGAGCTTGAAGTCCACGACTGCTGTTGGACACTGCAGGAACCCTGGTGCCACCCTCCCAAAGCCACGCTAGTGCTCAGTAGGGTTTGGGAAGGCAGATCTGGGCTTTGTGAAGGATGCGACTGTGCTCCCCGGGCTTTGATTTTGGGAGGGCTGAGGGACACGGCCAGAGCCCTCGCCCCACCATTTCAAAGCCAGGCAAATATTTAGCGGGCTTTGGAGGGTGGCAGAAAGGCATTTGGTGCTGCCAGAGTTCTCACGCTCATGGGGCTTTGCATTCTCCGGGCTTGGGGAAGCATTGCCTTCCAAAAGCCAGGCAAGCGCTCTGCAGAGTTTGGGGAGGCGGTACCAAATTGGGTGGTCCAGAGACTCTTGGACAATGCCAGAACCCTTTTGCCATAGCCAAGCACTTACTGGACTATGGGAAGTCAACCACTCCTGGGCTTGCCAGAGCTCCTGTACTTACCAGCTGCAAGCACTCACTGGGTTTTGGGAGGTCAGCAGGAGGGCTCTGGCATGAGCTCCCACGCTGCCATTTCAAAGCCAGGCAACTAGAGCTTTTGGACCTCCTTTCCAAAATGGGGCAAGCACTCAGCGGGCATTGGGAAAGCTGGCAGAAAGGCTCTTGGATGCGGGCAAAGTTCTCACACTCGTGAGGCTTTGCACTCATTGAACTTTGGGAAGTGCTGCCTTCCCAAAGCCAAGCAAGTGCTCCGCAGGGTTTGGGAAGATGGTGGGAGGGTTTTGGGACTGTGCTAGAGCTCTTAGACCAGAACACTTGTGCTGCCTTCCAAAAGCCAGGCAAGCTCTCAGCAGTTTTTGGTAAGGTGGAACTGGGCTTTAAGAAGGCAGCAGGCTCTGGGAAGCTGGCCAGCCCTTGTACCACCATTTCAAAGCTGGGCATGTGCTCAGCAGGCTTTGGGAAGGTGGCAAGAGGGCTATGGGATGCCCTCACACCTCCTTTCCAAAGTTGAGTAAGCAGCCTTCTTGTATGTGGCCCAGTTCCGGTGGTTCCTGGTTCTACACATTTTTGTTTATATGTGTGGACCCCCAGAACCAAACTCTCAGGCAAAATGTGAATCACCTGTATAGTGGTTGGACTGTATTACTCAGGAGTCCTGGGTTTGAGTCCTTTCTCAGCCTTGGATGACCCCAGGCCAATCATGCTCTTTCAGGCTGGCCCACAGGAGCATAGCAAGCTGCCTTCTACTGAGGACATTGCTTCCTCTAGTTTGGTATTGTCCACACTGACTGGCAGCCGTAGCTTTCCAGGGTTTCTTGCAGGTGTCTCTCCCAGTCTTACCTGGAGACTGAATTGGGGACCTTCTGCCTTCATAGCAGATGCTCTGCCACAGAGCCATGGTGCTACCCACATAGCGTGTCTGGGGAAACCCAGCCAGATGGGCGGGGTATAAATTATTATTATTATTAAAGGATGTGACTACATGTGCAGTCTCTCAAACACCTGGGGAGGAGTTGGGATGCAAACTTCAACACTTAAAGCTGCTATAAATAAGGTATTATAAAATCCAAATGAAATTCAAGAGCCTCGTGGTTTGATTACAGAGTTACTTAGGTGAGCATCAGCACTACTTGATGGAACGGGCAGAGCTTTTTCAAATCACAAAGTCGGAAGGGGCATCATGAAGGTCATCAACCTAGTCCCTTGCTTGATGTAAACTTGTGGACAGCTTCCAGTTGAAGCTGAATAACGGAAGATTCTGAAATGACAAAGGAAACTTATTTTCACATCGCGTAGTTAAGCAGTGGCATTTGCTCCCACAAGGGGCAGTGACAACCACCAACTTGGGTGGCTTTCAAAGAGGGCTAGATAAATTTGCGGACGATAAAGCTGGCTACTGGTCCTGATAGCTGTGTTCTGTCTCCACTGTCAGAGGGCAGTAGTGCTTCAGTTGTTGGAAACCACAGGAGAGGATAGTACTCTTGGGCTCACATCCTGCCCATGGGCTTCCCCAAGGGCTGGCCAAAGTGTTAACAGGATGCTGGACTAGATGAGCTTCTTATGTTCCTAGGACCTGCAATGCAGGCTGCAGCTCAAATCATGCCTGGCAAATGGCTGCCTGGCCATTTGAATGCTCTTTCAGCATAGGAGAACCTATCACTTCCAGAGGCTGCTCTTTGCATTAGGAAGTTTCTTCTCCCGATGAGCTGAAGCCACCCAGAGTGGCTGGGGAAACCCAGCCAGATGGGTGGGGTATAATTATTATTATTATTATTATTATTATGAAGCCTGTTTCTCTGCAATCTCCAGCTCTTGGTTCTTGCCGTGCCCTGTTGAGCAGCAGAGGGAGCTTTCCCATTATATAATGGCTTGCTTCCAGATGGAAGGACCACTGCTCTAGCTGGTGGATCACACAGATTTGTATGTAGCAGGCTCCCGGTTCAATCTGTGGCACCTCCACTTAAAACGATCAGACAGGAGAGAATCGGAGAGATGCTCTTCTGCCTGAGGGTCCTGAACAGCTGCTGCCAGTCAGAGTAGAAAACTCTGGGCTGGGTGGAGAAATGGTCCTCTCTTGAATCAGGCAGCTCCCTATGTTCCACCATGATGATTACGTCATTGGTGGCTGGTGTCCATTGGTACTGGTGGGGAGGAAGGCAGGGAGCCCGAGCAGTCAATGGCAAGCAGATCCAGCTAATTGTAGTTATGACCCTCATCTTCTTCCCTGCTGGATCTTACACTGAGACTAAGGGGGGGGGGAGCTGACAGGTTGTGCTGCCACACCCGTGACTGGTTGTAGGTAAGGAGGCAGGCAAGTGAGGGCTAGTTGTTAGTAGACTGAGGGTGGTGGAATAATGGACCAGTCACCATTGGTGTATCAGGTGTCTCTAACACATCACATAAAAAAGGAAGAAAAGTATGAAAGCCGTTGCGGATTTCAGTGAAATGAAGCCAATTTCCCCGAGGGTGATTTTCCTACATCTGTCCCTTTTTATATTTGAATGATGAAATGCCTTATTATTATGTTCCTTGCTTCCCCCCTTCTTGGGAGGGGAGAAAACACCCACATGCTGTGAAACAGTGAAACTTTTATCATGAGATAAGCCATTTTCTTTGCTGCTAGGAGAAGGAAATGCACATGGATTTGTGCTCACAACCCTTCTGTTGGGCATCCTTGACTAACGCTGGTTTGTTGCTCTTTGAATTATTATTTGGTATTAAGTAAAACAATCAAAGGTTTTGTCATGTTTCCTGCTTTAAACAGAATAACAAAGCTGAGAAGCTGTTGAAATATTTATGACCTGCTCCGCTCCGCTCTTTGTTTTTTGTCTTTTTTGGTAAATGCAGGTGACTATGGATTTACTTCTTTGTAAACAGGTACACTGATGATGACTTTAGTTTTTGGGGGGTGATGAGCCCAATCCAGAGATTTATCACAGGCAATGTCTGCCTGATTTCTAGTGGGAGGAAGTTCCATAGAGTTGGTCCCACTACACTGACGACACAACTCTTGGTCCTTGCATAATTCCTCTGTAAAGACAGATACAGTAGTTCTTTCACCCCTTTACTCTGGCACCAACAGCAGCAAAATCACTCCCCTTGATGCCCTTTAACTGCTGTCTCCTCTACATAGATGCCTAAAGACAGGTCTCTGACAAAGCTTCTGTTGTTGTCCAAGGAGCCCCTTGCCTGTGTTTTGGCTCACATGAGGTTGAGTCAGGGGATGGAGCAAATGCTGTTGACCAAGGGCTGCCCATGTAGTGACTTCAAGATATTGTTGGGACCACAATTCCCACCAGTCAGGGATGATGGAAGCTGTAGAAGGTCAACATGTCTGATTTTTCTGCTGTTGGCCTGTCAGCCCTTAAACAGTCATGGCTTCCCCCAAGGAATTCTGGGAGCTGGAGTTTGATAAGGCTGCTGAGAGTTGCCAGGAGACCCCTGTTCCCCTCACAGAGCTACAATTCCCAAAGTAGTTTAATAATAAATCCCCCTTCCTAGGGAACACTAGGCATGAGGGGCATAGAGGTCTAATAATCCTCAGCACCTTAACAAATTTCAGGAATCTTTGTGAGATGCCATGCCTGTTTAATGTAGTATCAAAGTGCTTTATGGTGTGAATGTGGCCATAAATCCTTTAATTCAGGCATGGGGCATATTAGGCAGGCTTTGCAGTTTCAAACATTTTTAGCTTTGTTTAGTAAATAAAATAGATGTGCTAAATTAGAGCACTCCCTAAGGCATCAGAAAATTTTTCCTATGCAAATCAACCTATGCAAACCTAACTTGCATAGGCCATTTCCCCCCCAATTGTTCAGCCTCCTGGCACCAGGTATATCAGACCAGTGATTCAGGCTCTGGACATCTGATATATCAGAGGCAGATGGATTGCATGCAGGTGCAGGCCGAAGTCAGGCCAGGTGTCAGGCAGTCTGTCTCAGCACAGAAAGAAAGCCAAGCTCTCCCAGCAGCTGCAAGTTGCTAGGTTGCTGGTCTTGTAGTCCATTGGGATTAACAGATTAGCCCTTGGACATTACCTTACTTTCCTGCTTTGCAGGGTGTTAGACTAGATGATCCTCAAGGTCTCTTCCAACTCTACAATTCTAGGATTTTCCAGGTTAGGGCAGGGGGTGTCATGGGATGCTGTAGCGCACACTCTGCTAGGATGGCCTGGATTTGTTCACTCTGCTGACTGGTTGCCCCAGTGGCACTATGGGGGGTTGCCCTGGTGGTAACTATCATTATTTTTGTGGGGGTTTAAAGAAAAGGGGACATGGGTGGCGCTGTGGTCTAAACCACAGAGCCTAGGGCTTGCCAATCAGAAGGTCAGCGGTTCAAATCCCCGCGAAGGAGTGAGCTCCCGTTGCTCGGTCCCTGCTCCTGCCAACCTAGCAGTTCAAAAGCATGTCAAAGTGCAAGTAGATAAATAGGTACACCTCCGGCGGGACGGTAAATGCTGTTTCCGTGTGCTGCTCTGGTTCGCCAGAAGCGGCTTAGTCATGCTGGCCACATGACCCGGAAGCTGTACCCCGGCTCCCTCAGCCAGTAAAGCGAGATGAGCGCCGCAACCCCAGAGTCAGCCACAACTGGACCTAATGGTCAGAGGTCCCTTTACCTTATACTATAACACAACACACATATCTTTCTCTGTGTCTGCACTGCAGTGTGGACATTTACAAACCATGCTTTGTGGTTAGATCTATTTCTAGAAGAGCCAAAGTAGCATGTTGCTTTCCAGCATCTGTCAGGGCAAATGGGGCGCTGCCCCGCCAACCCCAGCCTGCCCTCAGCCACCCCATTCCCAGCTGCTTGCCTTCTTCCTTACATACAACCATTGGGGTGGCCTTGGCTGCCAGCTTCCCACAGTTGCCTTTGTAGAACTCAGGCAGAAAATGGGAACAAAGCTAGAATGAATTGTCTCTGCCTGTCATCAGCTCTGGCTCCACCTACTGTTGGCCTCCTGCCCTGCCTGTCCCAATGGGCACCATCCTCTGCGGCTGTTTTCTGTTCCCTGGGAGGCTTAGGAGAAACAGCGCTGATACCTTGAGAGGAATGCTGTTTTCCATCCCTCCGCTCCAACAGAGCTTTTATGCTTTCGCTAGTTGCATATGTGACCACAGGTTTGTTTGCATATGGATTGGAGATGGAGATTAAAGCATCCAGATAAACACTGGGATAAATCAACAAGGTTTTACCTTTTTTTAAAAAACAAAACCCAACAGCTATGAATTTCCCGTAGACCCTTTTCTGCCCTCCTTTGTCTCTCTTTCTGTGGCTAGGTGTGCACAGTCCCTCAGGTAAGATGGCAGTAGACCTCAACTGCAGGCTGTGACGGGCTCTTAGAAAGCTCCCACCTGTCCCACATAGGTGTTATGTTCCGGAATGATCAGGAAGGTTTGGAACCCAGGTTGGTGGGAAGGGATGTAACTAGGTGGTAGGGCATCTGGTTAACATGCAGAAGGTCCCGGGTTCTATCCCTGGCATCTCCAGGGAGGGGCTGGAAATGCCCCATCTGAAATCCCGGAGAGCTGCTGCCAGTCAGCACTGAGCTTGATGGACTAGTGGTCAGACATGGTTCAAGGTAACGTTCTGTGTAACCATGTGTAACCAAAAGGATCTGTAACCATGGGGTCTAAGAAGCTTGGTGATAGAGCATCTGCTCTGCATGCAGAAAGTCTCAGATTCTATCCCTGGCATGTCCAGGTTGGGCTGAAAGGGTCCCCTGTCTGGAATCCTAGACAGTCATAATCAGCCAGTGTGGACTGCAATGAGCTGGATGAACCAGTGGCCAGAGTCAGTGTGAGGCATTTTCTATGTCCCTAAGCTGTTTGTGCACCTACTTCAGAGGGAGAGGGAAAAATGTGTCCCTTTCTGCTTGGTTCTTTCCTCACCTCTCCCCCTAAGAACTACCTTCTCCTCCCTGGCAATCATTCCCCAGTACCTGTTGCCATTACTTTTCCCGCTATTTCCTCTGGCTTATGAATTTCCCCCCAGCTCTGTGTCTTGTTTTGGGAACTGCGGCATATAAATAAGACCACAATAAGAGCCCTGATGGATCACGCCAGGAGCCCATTTACTCCAGTGTTCTGCTCTCGCAGTGGCCAACCAGATACCTGAAGGAAGCCCGTAAGCAGGACTTGAATGCAAGAGCATTACTCTCCCTTCTTGTTGTTTCAAGCAATGGGTGGTGGAGGTAGCTGGGCATGCAACTGTTAAAAACGCAGGAGGTGGTGATGGTAGTGGCATCGGCGTCAAGTGTAATACTCCTGGGCAGAAACGGTAGGGTAGAATGTCCTTTTTTTCAAAAAGCAATGTCCTCTATCCTTCATTACTTAATGCAATTTGTGATAATTGCTGTTTTTCTGCTTGGTGGGTCTGCAAAACAAAGAGGAACAGCAGTAGTTTAATCCCCACTGAGGTGGTCTCTCAGTTGAAGTTAATGTGGGAGTAGACTGGTATTAAAAGGCAGGTGTGAGCATGCTCATCTGAGCGTTAAAGTAAGCAGCGTTAAAGTAAGCACTGTTGCGTGGTTATAGAGCTAGCATAGCAGAGTGGCATAGGAACCAACTCCACTTACTTGGGAGTAAGCTTCAATATAATGTTCTCCCGAGTGAGCATGGTTAGGACTGCACTGTAAGAGAATTATCTGCAGTGCGTACTTTCTGCCTGCTTTCTACTGGCTTAAGTCATGGTTTTCCAGTGCTGGACCGGATCATAGTTTGATGAGCAGTTCTGAGAATTCTGTTAAGGATCCCTGGGCTCTTCAGAAAAGCCCCAGTTCCCAGTGCTCCCAGGACAGTGGGGATGATGATCAAACCAGTTTAAGGCTGTTGTCCTGACCCTTCTTGCGTGACAGCAAGTCCCATTGAATTCAACAGGACTTACTTCTGGGTAGATATGGTTAGGCTCACCAACAGAGTAAGTTGAGGGGCCTTGGTTGAAATCTCACCTGAACTGGGTTGAAATCATTAGGGGTTTTTATGCCAGCCAGTATTTCTCCTGGCACCCATGGGCAACTGCCAGGGCCCACTGGAGTTGCCACTCTATGTGCCTTTCTATAGGCTTATCCGGCTGCTGTGGTGAGAAGTCGCTTACCTTTGTGACTCTCCTACAATACCTTGAAAATAATACTCATTTTAATATGGCTTTGTAGCATCTGGGGATGCCCATGACTGGGGTGGGGAGTGGGGAGTAGTTGACGAGGAAACCGAGCGGGCAGAGATGGGATGGGAGATAGGAATGAGTCCACCACTGGGCACTTTGCTGGAGGCCCCCTCGAACTCATTCCCCAGCAACATGGGAAGATATCACCACCCACACCTGTACAGGAGTGTTTGAAGAACAGCCGAGATGAAAGGAGGCACTGAGTGCTCATGCTGAGTTGAGATTTCTGCCCCTTTCCCTACTCTGACTACATTTTCCATAGCTTTCTCCGTTTCGATTATGTTGTGCCAAGTTTCACCCTAGAAAGCTCCAAACTCGCACAGTCTTGGCCTTTTCAAGGTTACCTACTCCGAATTGGTGCCAAGGCAACTTCTGCATCATTGCACAAATGCCCAGAGCCAATAGTGAGTGCAACAGCCTGTAGCTGCTGGGAGTGAGGGAGTGTCTAAAATGCAATTAACAGAGTACAGCAGATGTAATATAGCACCGTTCCAGAGAATTAAAGCTCTGTTTCGCTGCTGGTGTTGATATGAAAACCATAATGTGGTTTTTTCCAACTACACATGAATGGCATTGACCTGTGAATAATATCGGTTGCTGTTATATTAGTTGTTGTGTCAGTCCTGGATTCAGATTATATATACTTCACAACTGTATTGGGCAAAAAACACAGCAAGCTTTTGAGTTGCACAGAATCCTTCAGGTGGGATTAAGAAGAGGAAAACCGAACTGTGTATAAATAGAACAGGAGAAGCTTATGTGTGTTTTCTAACTGCAGAACTTCAAGGCACTACCACTAATACTGAGTGGTTTTGCGATGTGTAAATCTAATGGATTCAACATCCAATCCAACTATTTTTCCTTGGAAGTGTGTCCCTTCAGTTTTAACAGGGTTTGGATCATTTAGAGATGACCTGCGTATGCAGCAGGGTCACACAGCACAATTGTATTTGGCCTGTATGCCAACGTGTTCTTGGGAGCACACGATTAAATGTATTTCTGATTTTCTGTGAAAAATGCTCCCTGCACCTTTGCAAATTATAACGTTGTGAGAAGAGTTCTAAGCCAGCTTTCTCCTATACATACAACTTTTCCATTGGCGCAGGGACCTTTCTCTTCTTCTTCTTCTTCCATGGGGGAGCATTTAGAGGTGTGACTTCATCTGCCTTCAGCCTGTTGTGGCATAGACCAGGCAGAGTGGGATTGCGCGAGTCTCTTGAACGTGTAGATGACATGCTTTGCACATGCTAGCATGTTTAGGACAACATCCTGAGTTGTTTAAAAACCAGAAGTTGATTCCCAAATTGATTCAAAATCTGTAATTGATTGATAACACTGGGAAGTGGTCACTCTCATTGGGGTTTTAAGCATGTTCAAGTAACTGTTTGCATGAATGCTGTCAAAAGTAACATAAAATGGCATCTCCTGGATTCTAGGACTCAGCTAAAGATAAAGGGACCCCTGACCATTAGGTCCAGTCGTGGCCGACTCTGGGGTTGCGGCACTCATCTCGCTTTATTGGCCGAGGGACCCGGCGTACAGCTTCCGGGTCATGTGGCCAGCATGACTAAGCTGCTTCTGGCGAACCAGAGCAGCGCACAGAAACACCATTTACCTTCCCACTGGAGTGGTACCTATTTATCTACTTGCACTTTGACATGCTTTTGAACTTCTAGGTTGCAGGAGCTGGGACCGAGTAACGGGAGCTCACCCCGCTGCGGGGATTCAAACTGCCGACCTTCTGATCGGCAACTCCTAGGCTCTGTGGTTTAACCCCCAGCGCCACCTGCGACCCCCAGGACTCAGCTACATAGCTGCAAATAAAACATTTTAAATGTGTTGTAAAGTGCAGTGTACAAATGTGACACTAGATAGCGACAGGGAGCTATGCCAAATTCAATATATTTTTCAAAACTTTTTTTTTTAAGCATATTCACAGCATTTTTTTTGTATGTGTGTAGATTCCACCCTAGTCTCTAAGAATATTGAAGTCACTGGTTCTGGTCTCTTTTGCTGTAGACTTCTTCCCTTCTCCCCAGGCCACACCTCTTGCCCTCTGCTGCTCTGTGTCCTCCTCAAGAGCCCTTGCCTGGCTGGCTGGTGTCCTTGAGTAGTATAACACCTTTTGCTTGCCTGGACAGCCAGGGGTGTTTGCTTGTAGGAACTTCAGATTTTTGGGTGGGTGCAGTGTTGCCTACTGCACAAAGGTAAGAAACTCATCTGTTGCTCCACCCACTTTTGCCTCTTGCTCCGCCCACTACAAGGGAATGTGACCTTTGGGTTGGAAAAGATTCCTGGGCCCTGGTCTAGTCTCTAGTTCTGAAAATTTAGACGTGGGGATTATTGTGTTGCTTTTCCTAGTTACAATGCTAGTGCATCTGACCTGGTTTGCAGCATTGCCTTGACGTTGCATTGCTTGCTGTGCTATGGGGCTGTCGTGCTAAGTTTCATTCACATCAGTGGGCATGGTGTGACACAACAGCAGGTGTCAGTGGGCATGCCACCACTCCGTATGTGCATGTGCACATCTGTTTCACCCATGAAAAATGTCAGGAAAGAACTTCATGCCAAAATACAGTCCCAGATTTCATCATACAGCATGGCACATGAAAATGGCGAGAAAAAGGTGGTGCAGAACTCCTGGGATTTTCAAGGTTAAAGGTAAAGGACCCCTGACCATTAAGTCCAGTCGCGAATGACTCTAGGGTTGCGGTGCTCATCTCGCTTTACTGGTCGAGGGAGCCAGCATTTGTACGCGGACAGTTTTTCCGGGTCATGTAGCCAGCATGACTAAGCCACTTCTGGCGAGCCAGAGCAGCGCACGGAAACGCCGTTTACCTTCCCACTGGAGTGGTACCTATTTATCTACTTGCACTTTGACGTGCTTTCAAACTGCTAGGTTGGCAGGAGCAGGGACCGAGCAACGGGAGCTCACCCTGTCACGGGGATTCAAACCACCGACCTTCTGATTAGCAAGCCCTAGGCTCAGTGGTTTAGACCACAGATTTTCACTGGATCCGGTTAACACAGAAACGAGCACTAAAATTCCATTGGATTCTGCTAGATTCCCGGAAGTGTCTTTTATGTTGTGCGAAAGATCATGCAAAATGCCGAATGCGGGGAAGCATTTGTGAAATGGAATGAAGTACTGCCTCGATGCAGCCTTCGGAGTGGCAAGCATATACAGTACCTGTGCGTCGCACCAATGTTTCCAAATCATAGCCCTTCCTGCCTGGGTCTCGCTTCCCCTCTTCCATGCATCTGATATGGTGGAGAACTGCCTTTCACCTGAATCGCAGCACTTTATCTCATTAATAATAATGATTATTGTTCATTAGCAATTATCTGTTTACAAAGCAGATCATTACGAGGCCCGCCAGGTGGAGATGGTTTTTGTAATTACCACCACTTCCCAGCTAGAATTCAGCTAATAGAACTAGAACAGCTAAGGATAAGGGGGAGAGGCAGAGAAAGAATGAGTGAGAAAGAAAGGGAGAGCAGTTTGGGTTCATCCAGCCAGTCTCCCCACAGTGTATTTTCTAGGACTCTGTCCGTTCTTGTTTTAAACGACTGTAGCAGCCGAGCATTGCAGCTTCCCTGGGGAGGCTGTTGAACAACAGACTTATAGATCTGAGTGTCAGGAAGATTTTCCTAATGTTCCCGTTGAACGTGTGACTTTCCCCTTATTGCCATGACGCGAAGGCAAAACATTGTTTGATGTGAGATACGATACAAGGGTAAACATGGTAAGCTTTATATGCCACTTAGCGTTAGATGTTTTGTGTCTGAGTAGCGAGTGGGTGTCTATAAAGAAAAGAAAAGGGGAGAGAGGGGGAAAAAATAAAATAACAGCTATCTGTCTTTATAGCAGGAGAAAGGCTTGGGATTGAATTGAGACCGGGCCAGTCTTTTTAAATCTCTAGGCTCCTTTTTATTTTAACAGTTAAGAATCTTGAAATAAAAAAGTCCCTGAGGATTAGATGTTTGTAAAGATTGCTTCCTGCTCTGCAAAACAGACCTTTCCCACCCTCCGCTTCTTCCTTTGAATGGAGTAGAATTTCAGATGCTAAGAATGTCAGTGCAAGTATAGATGGGGTATCTGTCATTGGCCCTTACAGGGAAATACCCTCAATTCTCCCTGACTATAACCCCAAATTCTGCGCTGAAGAAAACTGGGATTCTGTGGCCAGAATAAATTATGCAAACGAAACAAATTCGGATTTTTCTCTCTCTACTTGTTCTTATTTTCTCCAGTTTCTCCCCAGTAGTCATACCTATGCAGCGCACTGCAGTTCCTCCTTCTGCCAATGCCAAATAAATCTAATCAAGGCTCCTCTCCGGCTTCTGAGATTATGCCGGGCATTTCCTACAGCCTTTCAAAGGGTATGCCTTCTCATTCATACAGGCTAGAGACTTGATTCTGAAAAAAATAATAATAAAAGGGAGCTGGAAAACCAAGGAAGCAGAATACTGTGCCCAGAGCCACTTACGTACACTTGGTTAAAACAAGACAGCCGGTGCCCACAGGCTTGCAGCTTGAAAGTCACAACACAAAAGGAAAAAGGAACTGGGAAGGAAGAGGAAAACAATTTGAAGTGCTGATTATTATACGAGTTTGCATAATCATCAGTTGGAACGTGAATAGTAAGGGGCAGGAAGTGCATGATGGTGCTGGCCTTTCAACACAGCTGATGGGGAAAAAATGTCTTGCTTCCCATCTCTTTCATTTAGGCAGCCTCCTAGAATGACTGTACCTGTGTTTCTTCTTCTTGTTTTTTTTTAAACTTAGTTATCTGAAAGCTAAATGAGATGTGATGACAGAAGATCAGTTGCTGAATTTCTTGATCTTCTTTTCTTCTCTTATTTGAAATGATAAATGCAGCTGTGACTGTGCCCAATTCGGCCTGGGACCATTGCACTGAAGGAGGAAGAATTTGCTGTTTCTCCCCTTGCCATTTCCCCAGTCCTAGTAATCCATTTGTAACTGCTATGAGCCTTGAGGGGAGAAACAACTCCAGCATCTCTATATAGGGCTGGGAATCATCCTATATGAGACCCGGGGCAGCTGCTGCCAGCCAGTGTAGGGAACACTGAGCTCAGTAGTCTGAGTTGGATAAGACAGCTTCCTATGTTCATAACCACAAGGTATAACAGAGGTACTCAGTGGTGTTAATTGGAATAAGGGACTGCCTTCAGACTGTCAAAACCCGAGATTTCAATTCTCAGGAAGATTTCATTAAGTTCCTTTGAATGGGGGGCGGGGGGAGAGAGGACCTTTTCCACCACGTTGATCCAATTTGTAACACGACCATTGTAAAAGCCTAATAAAAATGAATCAACAAAAATTGATTGCACCTTTAATTAAAATTTAAAGGTGAGTTGTGATAATTAAGAGCAATAAATTAAAGGGTACTGCATTGTTCACATTTGAATTTAGATGAATTCTCTGTTCTCCGCAGACCGCCAGTCAAAGTGTTCAACAGAATAAACAAAGGCATAGATGTTTTTACGTAGCGTGGAGAGAATGGATTGGCTTCTGGTATGGGCTCTGTAAGGCCAAACCGGCAATACATTAAATGTGAGCCTGCACTGAATGCGTATGTGTGTTTTAAACAGCAGTTGTGTGTGTCTGTGTCTGGGTGGAGAAGCTGATATAGGTGTGTGAGCAGAATCAGGAACATGGCATTGCTCACTGGGAAGGATTATTTTTCTTCTAATTCTCTGGTTCCAGTGGCTCCTTCCCCCTACCTATAGGGATGGGGTGAGGTGGGGGTGGGAATTCAGATTAGTTCACATTTAAAGTTGATTCTGCCAGGTCTGTGTTCTTTGAAATAATATGTGAACCAAACCCCAGCCATCCTTTGAAACATGCACTTCTCCAAATTTTGCAATGCAGTTCTCCAGTCAAGCAATGTGTACGACAGCGCATATACCGGTGTATAAAGTGCACATAAAAATCCATATATTAATAAAAGCAGTGTACAAAAGCACACTATTTTAGTGAAAGTAGCTTTGCAAAAATGTGTACGTTGAGTGAATTTGCACACAAAGAAGTGTACAGGAAGAGAAATTCACAGCAAAATGCTGATAATTTTTCTCAGCCTGATGTGGAAATGTGGAGAATTGAATTTTAGACCGGAAAAGGGGGAAATTGACTGATTTGCTCGTCCCTAACCACCAAGATGCTATTCACCCCAGGAAGCATCTGTGTGGAACAAAGCCCTGAAAGACTGGAGAGCAGCTGCCTGCCAGTGTAGACAAGAGGGAACTAGGGAGAACTAATGGCCTGACTTGGTATAAGGCAGTTTCTTACACACTTATGCAGGCAAGCAAACCAATAAAAACTGCTGTAGGTTTATTCGCAAGGTTGTTTCAAGGCCTTACCTTGTTGATAATGGTGTTTGGGACTCTTTAGAATATCCCTTCAGTGTTTCACCAAACTGGAATGTCTCCTTGCTGTTGGGATGTTGAGCATGTCTTCGGCATGGCTCACCAAATCTTTTAAAATCCCATTATTTCCCCAGCTATTCACCCATGACCTCTGTGGATGAGGTGCTTTCTTGCTTAGGAAATTTCTGCCTGTCTTTCTCAGCATAGGACCATAGGAAAGCTGCCTTATTCTGAGCCAGACCACTAGTTCATCTAGTTCAGTATTGTCCACACCGTTTGGCAGCAGCTCTGCAGAGTTTAGACGCAGAATCTAAAAATGCTGGGGTTTGAACCCGGGATCTTCCGCTTGCAGATGCTGTACCACTGAGCTATGGTATCACTGAGTGAATGGCATTTTCATTTAGGGAATGCTCCACAATCTCCCTTCTTCCCATTATCTCACTGGGCCTGCCAAAGTTAGCAGTTATTTGCGAGCTACGGAAATGTTATGTGGTTGGAAGCAAGATCAACCTCCGTGCATTTGCTTGTTTGTCTTTTCCGTGCTTGTCAGCTCTCCCTCCCGCTCCCGCAGCTTGTCCTCCCATTCTGTGCCTGTCTTTTTTTTAAAAAAATGTCAAAAGTGTCTTCTCTAATCACATTTTTTGTTTGTTTGCGTACTGCAACTTGAGTGAGTGCGCTTCCTCTAATATGCTCAGTTTGTGGAAATCAACTTGTGTCTGGCATGGAGACACTGAAAAACAACAACAAACGGTGCCATTTATAAAAGCTTAGGAGGGGCCAAGTGAGTAGAATGCCAGGCAATTATCATGAGAATAATTGGAAGGGGATTGGGGATGAGTAATGCTGTTTTATAGTGTTTACCACCCTGTCCTTGTCCCTTCTGAACAGACATTTTTCAGTGTACTGTGTTGTTGAAACAGATGTTATCTTAAGAATGGATCATTCAAGCTGGAAGGAAAAGTTTAAATCTATGAAGTGCATGTAAAACATGGCTTCTCTAGCTTGGCTTGCAGATACAATTTCCTGGCTTCTGTTTCTGCACTCAGAGCCTTGCCCAGTCTAATGCTCTGGTCTCACAGAGCAAGGCCAGGTTGGCTGTTTCAGCACGAAGCAGAGATTCCAGTGCACAACTTCGCTCTGACAGGGGATGGAAGAGAACGGAGGCCATTCCAGCATCTGCCTCCAGTCCTCTTTTCCCTGTGCTCTGCACCCTTTTTGGAGAACTAGGGTCCCTTCGACCCTCTGGCCTTAAGAAGGGCACTTACCTTGTGCTCCATGCCTCCTGTCTGGTGTGCTCTCTATGAAGTTGGACTGGTGATGTAGTGTGAGAGACTCCCTGGGCACATGGGAAGGGGACTGTGAGGGTCCTAGGTCCACTCTGGTTCTGTGGGATCTGATACAGAAGGCTCCTGCCTGCCAGACTCTGGTTTGATGGACCTTTAACAACTAGCACCAGGCTCAGAGCTAAGAACTCATCTTCAGTAGAGTGTCCCACTTACTGCTGGACTTTGGAGTCTCTCCCAGAGATGCAGGGGATTAAACCTGGGACTGGCTGCATGCAAAACAGGTGCTCTACCACTGAGTCACAGCCATTCCTACCCTTTTGAGTAATCAACTAAATGTGGTTTTCCTCCTGATCTAGATCCTACCTTCTAGGGTGGGTAGGAGCAGAAATAGGAGGTGAATGGCTGACTGTACTGCTAGTTTGCTTTCTCACTCGGCATTTAGTAATTAAATCATTGTAAGTAGCACAGCTCATCTTGTTGGAAGGCTTATTTTGCACAAAAATCTTGGCAAAGCCTGTTTTCTCCTTGGGAGGTCACTGTATCTCATCACTGTTTCTCAAGATTTACAGCAAGCAAGACCTGTGTCCACAGGTCACTTCTCTAATTAGCGAGTCTTTGTTTGCTTCAAGCGGCTGCCGTGATGCTATGTAGTGCGCAAATGTCTGTGTGTGCTTTTGAAAACCTCAAAAAGACAAGTGATGTTTTTAAAAATATCCAGGAGGTGTGTTTGATCCCCCCCACTTTCTTTCTTCCTCTTCATGCTTAAATGACAGAAAATCTTTTGCTTGACTGGGATAACATCACATCCTCCTACAGCACTGTGTAAAACTGACTGATATATGGGCTGTTCAGGAATCAGGGATCTGCCTTGTGCTTCCTGCTTCCTTATGGGGTGGGGATTATTTTTTTGCAGCCCAATACTTATGTACTTACTGATTAGTTAGTTGCAAGGCGGGCAGAGTGGCAGTGGTGTTTCCCCATTGGGACTAGAAGGCAGAAAGCCCTAGAGTAGATGGAGGCAGAGCTAACAACAGGCAGAGTCAACTAATTCCAATTTTCTCCCCATGCTCCTCCATCCCTAATTTTACAAGGGCAGTCTCACCCCTTGGGCTGATTTTAAGAAATATGGCAGGAAGGTGGGGGCTGGCTGAGAGCAGACTGAGGTTGGTGGGACAGCACCCAATTTGGTGGGACAGCGCTCCATTTGGTCTTCACTGCTCCTCCGGCTGTCAGTTCAGGTTAGAAGCAGGGAAGACATTCATTTCACATCGGGCAAACCTACTGATCCCCACTTTTCAAAACAACGCATGAACTGAAACTCACCCATTCTTCAAAATTCACACTTCTTCCAGTTCTGCAGCACAGTTCTCCAGCCAAGAAATGTGTACAACAATAGATATATATTAGGGTACAGTGTGCATTAAAAAAATGTATGTGTTAGTGAAAATAACACACAAAGCTGTGTTTTATTATGGAAAGTGGCTTTGCAATTTTTGGGGGAGGTATATTAGGCAAAATGGCATACAAATGTATGCATGTTAGCAGAAAATAGCATTATACCCTACATTTTCATGAGGATGGTTTTTTTGTTTTTTTAAATGCAAACTAATGTAGAAATGTGGAGAACTGAATCTAAGACTGGAAAAATCAGAAACAGATAAATGGTAATTGAGACATTTGCCCATTCCTAGTCCAGATCATTGGCCAGAGTAACTTGTAAGAATAGAAGCTCCCTGCACGATGAGGTCAAAGGCCCATTGTGACCAACAACCTATTGTCACAGTAGCCAACCAAATGCCTACAGGAAATCCCCAGAGGACCTGAATGCTACAGCAATCTACCCACTTGTAATACCCAGCAACTGGTGTTCAGAGGCACACTAAAATAATAATAATAATAATAATAATAATAATAATAATAATAATATATTATTTTTACCCCACCCATCTGACTGGCTTGCCCCAGGGAGGTGGAGCACCATGTAAATGTAAGCTGATGAGCCCTCCCTCTTATTGCTTAACAGCCTGCTAGTGGCTTTTTACATCATTGTAAAAACATTGACTTTTTTTCTATGTGTGTTGGAGACCAGTTCTTATGGAAATTAGGATATTTTGTTGATTCCATTCTAAGGTCAGCCTAAACAAATTAGGGAACTCTTAAGGTAATCACTCTTCATGCTGAATTTCTTGGTAGTGCACATCTCACTTCAGGGAGAAAACAACACTGTTGCGTGCTTGTTTAGTAGTTCATTTCATTGACATTCACTTCACACCTTCTGTTTAGGTAACCGCAGCTAAATCCGCACATATCTTTGATCCAGGGGCAGGTTTCTTGGCTACAGGTGTGGTATCTAGGAAGTCTGTGACCTCACATTCTTCTACTCTGAAGAAACAGAGGGTGGTGTTGAGATGTCTCTTTTTTTTAAAAGAAATTATAATTTTCATGTATATTCAACCATAATTTTAACATTTCCGATTCCCTTCCCCCTCTTTCTGTCGTTCTTTACATTAATTTTTGTCCTTTCCTGCATACTCCAAATTGTCTTCATTTGGTGTACGAGATGTCTTGATGCTTTGAACTACAGTCTCCATCATCCCCAGGTAGCATCGCTGTGTTCACTAGGGCTGTTGGGAAATGTAGTCCAAAACAAATGGAGGGCTCCAATTGATGAAGGCTGGCCTAGGTAATTGTTGGATAAAGGTCAAGGTGGCTAACAAGCCAAGGTCCATACACTGAATTTTGTTTTTAAGAAAGCAAGATTTCATTTGTATTGCCTGTCTTCAGGCTTGGGGGGCCTCCACCGCCCTTGAAGTCTGCCTCCTGGCAGATGATGATGACACCAGTAATTGGTCATTTGGGCAAAGCTCTGGGACAGTGGCTGACATTCGCATTTGTCTTTGGCTCATTTTGTGACACCTGCTTTCCTTACATGCATAGATGCTCATTTCTCAGGATTTTAGTTCCTGATGGTTCTGCCTCATATACTCTGAATATCCACCAGTAGAAAATTAATATACTTGTTAGTCTATTGCAAAGGAACTATGGTTTCTCTATCAGCTTCTCTGCTGCCCTGTGGCTGGCACACCTCAATAAAGAGTTTTGAACCTCATCACTCTGGAATTTGCTTTGCTTTCTGATGCATATAATAAAACTGCAGAACCTGTAACCCTCCAGATATTGTTCAATTACAACTCCCATTGTCCCTGACTTTTGGTTGTGGAGATTTGGTGGGGGGTGACCCTAGAGAATTCATCATCAGGGGCAGCCCACAAGTAGTAAAATCCTTCCCCCACAGATCTGCATCTGGTAGCTTTTGGTGAATTTTGAATACAGTGGTACCTCAGGTTACATACGCTTCAGGTTACATACGCTTCAGGCTACACACTCCGCTAACCTAGAAATAGTGTTTCAAGTTAAGAACTTAGCTTCAGGATAAGAACAGAAATCGTGCTCCGGTGGTGCGGCGGCAGCAGGAGGCCCCATTAGCTAAAGTGGTGCTTCAGGTTAAGAACAGTTTCAGGTTAAGTACGGACCTCTGGAACGAATTAAGTACTTAACCCGAGGTACCACTGTACACACTTCTTTATCCTGGTCTTTGAGATGTCTGTTTTCAGGACCCACCCTGTTCCTTTGACTGTAATCTGCTTATTACTGTTTTTAATTCTGAACTTTTAAGTTGTAACCCACCCTGGGACCTGCTGGGGAGGAGTGATTAACAAGATCATTTAACAAGATCATCAGCAACTGCTTTGAACACTTTAAAGCAGTGGTTCCCAAACTGCCCCCTGCCTGCCCGACCACTTTGAAATTCTGAGGGTCCCGGTGGACCATTTCATTGTATGCTTTTAAATTTTATTTTATTGTGTCTTATATATATCTATAATTTTATTGTGTTACAATTTGAATCTCATAGAATTAACACAATAAAATACCATGAAAAAATCAATATGAATATTTAATACGATGGATCTGCCACCTCCGGTCTTCAGCCACAAATCCACAGACATGCTACCTGAATGAATGAAGAGGTCTATGGACCCTGCTTTAAAGCAAGTAAGTTGGCAACACTGCTAGCTTTTCCTCTCCCCGATCCCCTCTCTGGATTTCTGGGAGGGTGCAAATACATTTGAAAGGGCTGTGCAGTTTGGTGAACAGGGGCTGGAAAGACTGTGAAATGGGGAAAAAACTAATTCATTATGAGGCAAACATTTTGGCATGCATATTATTTCATTGTATTGTTATATTTCAGTTTTTAAATGGAATTTAAAGAAAAGAGTACTCCTCACTGTTAGAAAACCAGCATAGAAGGAAAATGGATAAGCTTGAACATTTCACGCTGATTTGCTAGTTTTCTGCTGTCAGGGATTTTTTAAACACGGCAGAGGCATTCAACAGCTACATGCCTCAGCTCTGTGTTCAAAGGTATACGGACTGCTTTAACACCTCAGCATTCTACCGCCCTATTACGCCCTGCTCCTTCGGCATCTGTGGAGAGAGAGGGAGAGTGTCAGCATATATTTGGGCAAAATCACCACTGAAATGGGAAAACTGCTTTTAAAAATGAGTTTGGGGGTGGGGAGTTGCAGCATTGGCCTGGCAGCATTTTAAATAGCTGAAGATTTGGAGCGAACTAATAGCTTATGTCAGCCAGACAAGTGATTATTACTTGGCCTGAAAGTGATTCTCTGTCTAACGTGGAACTCTTCGGTCCCCGCTAAAGCAACTGTGTTTAGGGCAATGATTGTTAATGAGGCAGCGGTTAAAAGTGAAACGGGCTCCGCGTTCCCCCATGCAGCATAGCCCAGATTGGAGGATGCTCAGTCTGCTGTAAATAAAAAACCTGACTTGGGAGGAGAGCACCCTCATTAAAGGCAGACTCGATGGAAATTGGAGTTGATCATAGCCTTTCAACAGCACCGGAGAAGCCAAACACTAGCCCACTTCATACATCAGCCATGGGAGATATGCACATTAATCCTTCATGTTCTCGTGGGAGCTGTGGATGTGTTGGATTATACTATCTTTTGCAGTGGCAGGTGTCCGCCACAGGGCAAACTTTAGAATCCCTTTGTTGGTGGATTGCATAATCCCACCCCAGATCAGGTATATATGAAATTCCATTAAGCTAAACCCCTCCGGCATTTCCTTCCCTCCCTTTCGTCCCCCAGAGCTGAAGGCTAAGAGAATTGTCAGCAGGATGGTGGGTCTATTAGGGAAATGATGGTTTTAAAATAATAATGTTTGTCTTTGGCCTATGAACCTGCAGTTGTTTGGTATCAAGGATAGTCCTCCTCTCTCTCTCTCCCCCCCCCCACACTTCTTTTGCAAAGGGCTTTGCAAATGGTGCTTCAATGTAGGTCAAGAGGGGAGAACAAGATTGCCGGCAAGTGCTAGATAGAGAGATCAAATGACTCTCTCTACCTTTTTACAGATACATAATGTTCTTGAAGAAATGGCTCTCTCCATAACCAGTCTAAAGGAATGAGTTAGGGTAATATAAACATTGGGCTACCTTTCTGCCTGTTTTGAAGAAAGTACTTTGAAGTGCTTGCCATCTGTGAGGCCGTCGGGCTGTCGGGCAGTCTGAGCCTCTGGAAATAATTCCTCCCCCTGGCCTAGCAAATGAAGCACCAAGGAAGAACTTGTGGCTCTCCAGATTCCCCTTTGGACTACATCAGGCACGTCCAACAGGTAGATTGTGATCTACTGGTAGATCACTGGACATCTGTGGTAGATCATGGTAGCTCTCTCCCCCCCCTGAAAAGCTTTGGCTCCCCCCAAAAAAAGCTCAGCAACTTTGACCTGACCCCCCCCCCAAACAGGGCTTTCCTCCTTCCTAAAAAAGCTCATCAACAACTTTGACCAGAACCCCCCAAAAGGGGGTAGATCACTGGGAGTTTTTAATTCTGCGATTAGATCACAGTCTCTTGGGAGTTGGCCACCCCTGGACCACATCACCCCTTACAACAGCCCCTGCTGGTTGGGGCTGATGGGAGTTGGAATTATCAGAGTGCTTTAACAGCCAGTCCCTCTTCCTAGGAAACTCTGGGAACTGTACCTGTCTGAGGGGGATTCTAACAGCTAACTAATGTCCCTAGGACTTTTTGGGAGAAGCTGTGACAGTTGAAAATGACATGATAGTGCTTTAAAGGTATAGCGCAGATGGGACCCTGGTCATGTTTATTAATTTCATTGGGTCTACTCTTGAGTAGGACTAACATTGGCTACAATCCAACACATTTATTTTGGTTGCATGTGCTTGGGATCTGGGTTTTAAGAAGGAGCAAGATTCTACATTTCATTGTCAAAGCTCTGTGTTTTGATGTGTAGCCTGTAAAATGTACACACCTAGTCCACCTAGTCCACACGTAATACAGTTGCTGGCAGGTGTCTGACCCTTTTGTGTGTGTGTGTGTGTGTGTGCGCGCATTTGTGTGAGTTTGTGCTACAATATATATTTCTGAACCTCAGACCACTATCGGGAGATTACAGTGACTCCCTAAGAATACAGAAGCTGGTGTAGAATTTTAGACTATTTGACTGGAAACAAATAACCTATGTGAACGGGAAAATAACATATGCAGACTGAATACTCTAGCATATATTTTTTATTGATATTTATTGTATTTGAGAACTGGACCTCTGAACATTAACACATTTCAATGAATGAGCAAGGAGAAAAACAAATCTTGAATTCTTTGCCATTGATTACCCAATTGATTATTGGTTTGCAAAGGAGCAATGTACTCTAATGTGTTGACTCAGAGCAAACAATTAATGAATTAGCCTCTTACTGTTTTCTTGTGGGATTCAATCATTAGGAAAACACAACCAATGATTGGATGTTCAAATGCAGCATTCAGATAGGTGCTTAGCAGTTCCAGACAGTTCTGAGTAGCGCTACATTTGGGATAAGCCCCAGCGTCTGTTTCCTTCCACTGCTGGGGATCAGCATTGAAACAAGTGAAATGTCTGCAGAATGGAAAGCAAATGAGTTGTGGGCCCTTCCAATGTTTGTCTAGCTCTAGCCCATCTAAGAGCAGTTTGCATGCCACATAAAGGCCACTTCAATTCATTCTATGAGGCAGCCATTGCCACACAAAGATTATTCACTACAAAACATCCCTTGCCCCCTTTCCCAAATAAATTATTTTCTGTGTCAAGCCATCAACGGGAAGGAACAAAAATGACATGGAGCAATGCAACTCAGCTTCTGTGCAGCCGCCATAATCATGTCAATCAAGCCTATCAAACAGCTGAACTATCGGGAAGCATGGCAGTTTTTAAGTGCATAATAAAATTCCTGCAAATTTTACCAAAAGTCCTTCCAGTCTAGCATTCTGCTTCCCACAGAGGCCAACTAGGAGCTTTCTGAGATACCATTAAGTCCATACCCCATATGTGCTCATTTGACTACTTCAATCTGCAGAACTTGCACTGATACAGGTGCCACACAAAAGTCATTCTGCAGTTGTAAGAAATTGATCATTTAGTATGGCATGTGGTATTCTGGTTTGTGTTAAAAGACTTTCTGGTTTACTGTGGTTTATTGTGAATGAGCTGCATTCAGATCTTCCTGGAGAGTGGAGTTGGGAGGGTGGCAATAATTAAGCTTCCTCTCTAGCTGCAATCTCCAAGAAGATCACCCCCCTCCCATAACAATCAGGCTTGAAAAAGGGCTTCCGTTGGAGCCAACAGAAGGGTTTTTTCAAGCTCAATTGCAGCGGCGGGATTTTTTTTGTGGGGGTCAGCTGTAAAGGGAAGGGTTCTGAACCTGAAGATCCTCTAGCACTGCAATTAGACCTGGAAAAAGGCCTCTTGTTGGCTACAATGGAAGGCTTCTTTCAAGTCTTCTGTAAGCAGGGTGAGGGTTGGGGGGTGGAACCCAGCCTTGGTCCATGGGTGCCACACTGGTGACCCATGCAGTACGATCACTGGGTAACAGAGCACTGGTGTTCTTCCAGGAAAAAACCCCAAACTATTTGTCTGATGGTTGGGCAAGAGATAAGAAGTGCATTTATATATGTCTAAAGGACTTAAGTGTCCATGTTGGTGGAACACAGACATGTGGAGTGAAATATTCCCACCATTTAGATACTTCCACTTCTCAAGTGGAAAATCCTTCTTTTCTACTGGAGAGGTGGTGATGGACTCTAGAACTCTCCTGACAAGCTTGTTTCACATGGGACCTCAACTGGTAACTGCAAACATTTCTATGTGATTGGGGTGGGCTGGGGGAACTCTTCAGTGGGGCTTACCTCTGAGTAAACATGTTTATGATTGGGTTGCCAGACTATTTTGTCATGAGATGATATTTAGTTAGCTGTACTATCATTCTTTCTGTTTATCACCTTCTTGAAATCCTCATATATCTATATTGTTCTCTAAAACCTCTCACCCAGAAGTTCCCCTTCTTGGCTATTAGGTGAGCCACTAGTGAGCTGCTGTGATGTCATGGAATGTTTGCAAATATAACATCTCAAAGTGCCAGCAGCTGTATCTTGAGAAGCACTGGTGTTTTTGTGAAGAAATCAGAAAGATATTTTCCATGAGAGTTCAGCCCGTCAGGGATTTGGGTGGGCTGAGCTGTGTGGTGTTGGCAGGAAGGGAGCAAGGATTAAAGAGCAGCGATAGTGGTGTGAGGCTGAATTATGCATTTTGATGAGAATGACCAGCCTTATTTTTGATGGTTTGCCTCTACGTTTAATAGCTTGTTTCCCTTTGAAAAGATTGTATTCAGTTGTTGATGATGAGAGCAGTGGGGTCGACAAAAGAGAGGAGAAAGGTTGCTGTGACTTTTGCTCTCCCTAGATGATGTATTGTGCAAGAGGTTCGTTGCAATTTTTGGGAGTGGACCTATATGAAATGTTACTTGCTGCAGATCCAGCAGAGGGAGCCTAGAAGCATAGTAAACACTATGCAAACCAGTGACAGCAGTCGTTTGCTTTCTTGATTCAGACATGTTTGCAGAGATATGGGATGACTTTTCATTTGAATAGGAAGGGATGTGTCAGGTTTCTTCCAATTGTCAAAACAGTGCTGTCATCAATGCTTGAATTTCAGGTGCAGTCATTTAAAGATATAGATTGGCTTGATAGATCAAAAGCAACATTTTCTAAATCATTCCTGACAGATTGCACCAATCTATCCTGGGGTGAGGGGAGAAGTTAGTTTGCACACTTCTTGAAACAATACATGCACTGGAACACAGCCATCCTTTGACATTTGCACATCATTTAAATTTTGAGATACGGTTCTCCAGCCCCAGAACTATGTAGAAAAGAATGCATATGTTTGAGGAAAGTGTGCATAAGCATGAATAATATTTGTGAAAGTAACATGGAAAAATGCATTTTCTAAGGGAAACTGTAAAAATGTGTAAAAGTAAAGGGACCCCTGAGCGTTAGGTCCAGTCGCGGACGACTCTGGGGTTGCGACGCTCATCTTGCTCTATAGGCCAAGGGAGCTGGTGTTTGTCCACAGACAGCTTCTGGGTCATGTGGCCAGCATGACTAAGCCGCTTCTGGTGAACCAGAGCAGCGCACGGGAATGCCATTTACCTTCCCGCTGGAGTGGTACCTATTTATCTACTTGCACTTTGATGTGCTTTTGAACTGCTAGGTTGGCAGGAACTGGGACCGAGCAACGGGAGCTCACCCCGTCGTGGGGATTCGAATCACCGACCTTCTGATTGGCAAGCCCTAGGCTCTGTGGTTTAGACCACAGTGCCACCCATGTCCCCTGTAAAAATGTGTATATTGGAATAAATGTACACTAAAGTGCTGATGCATTTCCGTGAGGACTTTTTTAAAAATTGCAAACCAATGCAGAACTGTGCTTAGCTTAACTTAAAATTGGAAAAAATGGTAAGCTGAGAGAAGCCAAAATTGACATTCACCTACCCCCAGGTGGAGATACGGCAAAGTCAGTTGGGGGGCTGGGGGAAAACATGACTTTTCTGCAGCCACCGACTTTGGGAATCTGGTGGCTGTGCTTTGCTTGGTAAAACTGAGGTGACCAGGTGACTCAGGTTTTTAAAAATAAAAAAGAGCAACAGAGAGATGCACACTTTACCTGATTTATAAATGAGATCTCAGCAGCTCTGATTTCTCTGGGGCAGTTTCTATTTTGAGTAGAGTGTCCTGGAGTCCAGAAGACTCCAGAGGAGTGCAATATGTTGCAGAACGATGAATGCCCAAAATGGTTGAAAGCTGTGCCAGAGAGACTGTTCACTGACTTCAGCTTCTCAGGACCCCTCTACATGAGTGAGGACAGTAGTGCTGTCAGGATCAGTGGGTATCTTAGTGGCATCTGGTCCTTGGCACATGCTTGGCTGTGGCAACTGCTAGTGCTGACCATGCCATCTCTTTTCCATGTACTTGAGGGACAGCTTGTGTTTGGTCTGATATCAGTGTGACTTGCAATGTTTTTACAACATGCTTAGATTTCCAGATTCTATGAATGAACTTTTTTCTGTGAGTATGAGAGAGGATTTACCGGATGTGGGATAGGGGTGGTGGTGGGTCAGAGCTTAGGATTTGATAACACATAAAGGGGCCCCTTTGGAGATCACCAAAAAAAGAGAGAGGAAATTTGTCACTGAGAAGAGGGTAAAATAAGACTTCATTTGCCTGCAGTTTGATGTGCTGATTTGTGTGTATAGATGCAAATTTAGAAATAAGTACTTTATTTTAAATAGAAATGCAGTACAGCTTATCATAGTAGGAAGATCATGACCATGTGAGTCTGCTGAAATTGCTGCCCAGTTTCAATGGTTGATGGGCAACCTCAAGAGCCATCTTATTCTTCCTCTTTGCATCTAGACTTGAGGCAGACATCCCTTCAGATAGAGCAGTGTTTCCCAACCTTTTTTGGGCAAAGGCACACTTGTTTCATGAAAAAAATCTCGAGGCACACCACCATTACAGCCCCGTGACGTCAGCGCGCAGCGTCACGCCGGGAGGGACATGAATTGCTAGCAAATTACATAATCACCTCCTTGAGGGCTGGCTCATCTTCTCCGAAGGCAGAACCCCATTAATTAACAGCACAGACTCACACCATAGCCAAGACGAGGGGGAAAAACCTCAGTCATGCACAGTCATGCACATGTGGGGGCTAAATGAGGACGAAGACCGGGCAGAGAGCAGGGTTCAAATCACCCCACCTGGCCAGGACAATCCCTGGGTGCTCCCTTGGGCCACTCGCCTGACCCACCTCACAGGGCTGTTGTTGCGAGGATAACACGGGGAGAACCACGCGCGCCCCCGGGAGCTCCTTGGAGGAGAAAGCGGGCGATGAATGCAATGCACAAAATATATGAGAGGCGACCAGGTTTTGCAGGTGAGGGGCCCCCGCCAGCCTCCGCTTCCAACACCCGGCGCAACGATGCCGAAGTTTCCCCCCGGGCTCGGCTCGGGGAGCAGCGCTGCTCCCCCCCGGCTCCCCTTCGCCCTCCCGGCTCTCTCTGCCGCCCACTGGGGACCCCCCTCACCTGCCAAGTCCGGAGCGCCGGTGGAAGTTGCATGCATGCATGCAGGGCACCGCGTTGCCATTGCATTGCACTGCACTCCATGCAACGCCTGCACGCATGCATTGCCTTGCACGCACGCCAAGGGGTCTCCCCGCGGTCCGATGCGTCCCCTCCGGCGCGGATGCAGCATTGCAAAAATAAAAAAAACCCCGACGCAGCCCTACCTGGGGGGCAGCCTCCGCCTCCGCCGCTCCGCCTCCGCAGGGATCCCCGGGCTCCATCCTGCCACCCGATCTCCGCGGGGGCGCAGGCAGGCTGCGCGGGGTCTGCGTGGAAGAGCCCCTGCCTGCCCGGCCGCCGCCGCTGCGCTCATTCCATGGCCGGGAGAAGAGCGCTTCAAACAAAACGCCCGGCCCGCCAGGCCACGCTGGGAAACGTAGTTTGCGCACCCCGCGCGGGCGCGGAGCCCAAGGGCGAGGGGACTACGGATCCCAGCAGCCCCCGCGCCGGGGACGGAGGGGGAGAGGCCGGGTGCAGGGATGGAGGGACGGTTGGGCGAGCGAGTGAGTGAGTGGCAGCCGCCAAGCCTTGGCCGAGAGCCAGGAAGGGCCTCCCCGGAGGAGGAGGAGGGAGGCGCAGAGCGGGAGGGAGGGAGGGAACCCCAGGGGTCATCTAGTGACGGTGCCCCAATCGAAATTTTGACTTTTTTAAAAAAAATCTTTCAAATTTTTTAATTTTTCCCGCGGCACACCAGGCAACATCTCACGGTACACTAGTGTGCCACGGAACAGTGGTTGGGAAACACTGAGATAGAGGATGCCTTCAAGCAGAGGACTGTTCTCTGCAAGGTAGGGCACACAGCCATCCTATACACCAGGGTGTAGAACATTTTTTTCAGCTTCAGGGCCACATTCCCTTCTTGGCAATCTTTCGGAGGCCGCATTTCAGTGGTGGACAGAAGAAGAGGTAAAAGTGGCTGAAGCAAAGGGATTTATGTTTTACCTTTGCACAGTGGGATAGTTACCGTTACGCAGCCCCTCTAGCTTCCGTCTAGCAAAGTAAGAATCATTATCTGAGTACAGAGACACATTCTAGCCAGGAAACAACAAAACAGGGTGTAAAATAGGATGGGTGAGGGATATGGTCTGTGGAAAGTGGGTGTGGATAAAGAGGGGATGTAGCTTGGGGAGAATTCCATGGTCCAGACGATGGCCAAATTTGACCCCTCCTCTGCTGTCGACAGGTAACTCACCTTTCACCATTTTGACAGATGGAATTGGGGACGCTCCATTTCTATGCTTTTGACATGAAAAATGTTTGTTTCCTCAGATGTTAAGTCCCACATTGCTGCATTTATTTTTTCCCCAAAACACCCTTGTCCTATCCTGGTTTCTGAAGTAGGCATGTTACAAAATGGACCGTAATAGTTTCCTTTAAAAAAACAACACACAGCCCAGCATATATATATATATATATATATATATATATATATATATATGCAATTGCATGTTTAAATATCCCACTGTTTGAACTGCTTGCATTTATTGAATGCAATAGCATAGCTACTACAACTCAAAAGACATCTAGCAGCATTTTCTCCTTTTTAATAAAAAATTAAAATGGGAGTTGTAGTCCAACAATAGCTGGAGACCCAAGTTTGAGAAACACGCCAAGGGTGTGTGCGTGTGGGGGGGGAACATGTCTCTCTCTAGGAGTGGTTGGACTCCCAAGTGTAGTTAAAGCATGGACTTTGGCCAAGGATGAATGGAGGTGGAATCCAGCAGCATCTGGAAGGCTACAGGTCCCTCGCTCCTGTTAGGTGTCATGCTCTGCCTAGATTAGCAGTAGCCCACATAGCAGTTCAAAAGCACATCAAATGCAAGTAGATAAATAGGTACCGCTCCGGCGGGAAGGTAACCGGTGTTTCCGTGCGCTGCTCTGGTTTGCCAGAAGCAGCTTAGTCATGCTGGCCACATGACCTGGAAGCTGTACGCCGGCTCCCTCTGCCGATAAAGCGAGATGAGCGCCACAACCCCAGAGTCGGTCACGACTGGACCTAACAGTCAGGGGTCCCTTTACCTTTTTGACAGAAAAGGTATGAAAAGCATGCTAGGATGCCACACAGGAACACAATATACTGTATATCAAGTCAGAGCACTGTTCCATCTAGCACAGAATTATAAACATTGAATGGCAGTGGCTCTCTGGACAGGGACAATCAGGCAGGAGTATATCCCAGCCCTACCTTGAAAAGCAGGGAGTTGAACTTGGGATCTTCTGCATGCAGTACAGATGCTCTACCACTGAGATGCAGCCCTACCTGAGCTATGGCCACTCAAGCGGGTGCTACAGCACACATGCATCTGCTTTTGCCTTGCTACAGTTATTGTAGTCAGTTGAGAAAGGAAGATGGCAGCAGCAAAGTAAGATGCAGACAGGGGTATAGGTCTGGCTTGACCTGGGCTACAGTCAGACCTTTGGGCTGTCCTATTCATGCCCAGGTGTTCTACAGACTTCCTCTGATGGTGCCATGCATCGTACCCATACTGCAGTTTGGCTATACCTGTGGCCTGGAGACAAATAGGGCTGTATCCGGCCAAGTCTTACACTGAGTAAGCCCCTTGAAGTAATGAGCCTAATTCCAAGGGGTCTACCCCGAGGAGGACTAACATTGGGTGCAACCTATAAGGTTTAATCTTTTCAGGCACAGCAGCACTTTGGCATTAATGGAATTTGCATTTCATTTGACGCTAGCTCCAATTCCTGCATTTAAACCCTACTCTAAACAATGTGCACACACAAAAAACGCTGTTTCGCAAGAGGTATATTTCTGAAAATGACTTTGCTATTAAAGTTGTTTCTTTTAAAATGGCATAAAATGGAAGATTTTGGGGTTATTGCTTAAAGAAGAAGAAGAAGGAACCAGTAAGGAAATGTGTATCTTTCTCCCCCTCCCCACCCTCCCTATCAAAGTGAAAGGACTCACAAACAGTTTGAGCTGAAACTGCTCTGAATTGGAAGTAATTGACATGCCTGGTACTTGTGAAATTCACTCGGCGTCCTCCATCCATTCTCCTGCTATAAGCGCTGTTACACTGTGCCTGAGCAGCCCATAGTGCTTCCTGGCCTAGCCTAATCTAATTCCATGCTCAAAGGGGATTTGCTGGCACATAAAAATGAAGAGGAAGAAAAAAATATATATCCATAGCCCACTTTTTAAAAAGTCCGTTTTGCTGTTACAGGTGACCCCTGCACCCCTCAGTGCCACTGTAACAAAGCTAATATAGAGGCAGGCATTCGTGCCTCCTAGACTTGAAGAGCTTGTCAGCTGCCTGCTGCCCCAGAGGACCAAGTTTAGCTCTTCCAAGCCCTCATGCGATGAGGGTGAGTGGGGACAAGCATGCAAGCTCTGTCCCCACCCCACTCCATCATCTGGGCAGGGGAAAATGCTGTCCTCCTTATCTGGCCCTTCAATCTCTCCCCAGCCACATTACTCACCATCCCAGCTTCATTCCACCATTGAGAATTTTCACCTGTCTGTTATGTGTGCTTGAACCCTGGCAATGCCACCTGCTTGTGTAGAGACGGCGTGTGTGTTTATAGAAACTGTAAGAAAGGCAAATTTTGCATTCATTCCTCTGCCCACCTTTGCCTCTGGCCCCGCCCACCACTGGTAGGTGGCCCCTGGAAGGTTGGCCAGAAAGCAATGTGGCCCTTGGTTCCCAAAAAAGCTTCCAACTCCCGCCTCGAAAAGTTTCCTCTTTCTTCCCTGGCCCCGCCATGGAACTTGTGTATGGGCACATCCCAAAGCACTATGATAATCACTTGTCATGCCTTCCCCCTAGGGATTATGGGAGCTGTCATTCATTAAGGGTGCTGAGGGTTGTTAGGAAGCCTCTATACACCTGTAATTCTCAGAGTGGCTTAGCAGTCAATACCTCTTAGAACTATGGGAATTGTAGCTTGGGAAGGGGTGGGAATGGGAGGGAGTTTCCTAACAACTCTCAGTGCCCTTGATGAACTACTGAGGCCACGACGGTATCAAAATGGCATCGTAGCGCTTGAAATATGTGGTGGGACTGAGGCCTACAAGGTATATCTGATAGGAGCCTGCTATTTACATAGCTAAATGTACCCAGAGCACTCAAGTCACAGAGATGGAAATTGTTTTGCTTTGGGCACAGAGTAGAAACTGGATTTGAGAGACCTGCATTTATGTACCTCCGTAAACCACAGATTCACCGTGAAGCCTTGGCCATCTTTCCCATCCTTAAGATGAGGATTATTTCCGCACAGCGTGGAGCTTGCTGCATGCTAACCAAGATTAGCAAAGCACTTGGAAAATTAAAATGGCTATTTAGTGATTAGTAGCAGAGCGGGGAAATGAGGAATCCCCCTCCGGGAGAAATGCAATGCTATGATTTTCAGGGGCTAGGCAAAAGAATTTAATCTATTATCTTCCCATTTGGAAGGCATCAGAAATGTATAAGCATAGTGGATCTGAACTGGATTTTTAAAATTTCTTTTGGGCATTAGTCTAGTTGTGTCAGTGAGGATTCTTGATTTTATGGTGGGAAAGCCTTATTACATTACTGTTAATGCCCACAAAGCATAGGATAAACCACAGGCTTAAGTCATAGAAACGGGGCAGATTTAGAATAAATGCGGGGGAAATATTATTTTTGCTGCAAGAATAGCTGGGGCATGATGTGAGGTGGTTGGGAAAGCAAAGCATGTAACACTGCGGTTAGATAAATTTTGTTCTATTCTGGAACACAACACATCTGAAAATGCCTAATTTTCAGGTTAAGGCAGAGCATGGGGTTCTAGTCCTGTCAAAAGACTCCTGTCTCTTCCCTCTGGTAATAACAAATTTTGGCTAGCTACCAAGGCTAGGTATCACGTGTTGACTTCAGACCATACCTGCTTCCTTTAACCACTAGATGCAGCCGACCAACAGGACCCTACTTGGGATTTAATCAAAGCCTCTTCCCACAGCTGCCTTCTCCCCTGCCTTCTATATATTTCTACTTAGCACTCCCCCCCCCATTTCTCTTTCTTTCTTTCATTCATTTCATGCTCACCTGTGCAAGGACCCCTTTGATGCTGTGTGCAGTAATTGCAAAGACACAGAGAGCAGCGGTCAACAGTAATGCACCCGAGTTTTAATTGGCTTGCGATTTCCCTCTAATGTTTAACATGGATAATTTTCCTCTCTGCCCTGGCCCTGCCGCTCAGATTCAGATCAAAGAGGCATCTCAGAGTGAGATAGTCCCTGAGCGTGGGCCCGTGACTTCTCATAAAGGCAGAAAACTTTGTCTCTGTTGAGCATGGTTGTTGTTTTTTTGAGGCTCGCCCACTGACCGCATGAAAACGTGCTGTTCAGAAACTATTTAGCACCGACCTTTCATATAGTGGCACTCATTATTATCTCACGAGCCCCGTAAACTAGGCTGGTAATTATCAGGGATTGATTTGAATGGACAGCAAAGCTATTCTTGGCAGGTTAGACTACACAGTTGTCATGACAGCTGCATAAACGAATACTATGAATCGGGTTAATTAAGGGTAATTAATAACTGCTGTTTTGCCCTCATTGTTGTTGTTCTTTAAAAAAGTAAATAAGATATTTCCAGGGCGTGATAAAGAGGGAAAAATTGGATCTGTCAAATGCAGTTTTCTTCACTGCCAGCAGAAGTCCTTCCACACCCTTTCACGATGCTTTACAGCAGGGGGTGTGAAACCTATGGACCTCCAGATGTTGTCCAGCTTCCAGCATGTCTAGTGGTCACAGTGCCACCCCCTGCTTTAGAGAGTGGCACGAACAACGACAGGAGTGAAAAGACAAGGCTCTGCCTTGAGATGCTTACAATCTAAATTTCAGCAGGAGGCAGACAACAGAAAGAGAGGAAGGAAGGAAGAAGCCACATCTTTTGAGGCCTTTTTAATTTAGAAAAAGGCAGCTACAAGGGATAGGATAGAAGGTTATAAAATTATGTGTGGCATTGTGAAGATGGAGCAAGAATGCCTAGAAAGCACGGGGTCTGAGCGGTTTTCTGCTTGACCTGCTCCTTTTCCAGGGCAAACTTACTCTTTAGTGCTAAATTGGAGCAATCTTCAATCTGGAGAAAACTCGAATTGCTGCTTGTTCCGATTGAGTGCTAACAACCGGTTTTCTCTGGAGGAAAGCGAGGGCACAAGAGGAACTTTGGATAAGCCTGAAATGTGGCTTCCTCATGATAGAAGATCTCAGGGCCAGCCTATATTACTGATGCAGGAGGATTGATTGAGGATGGGCGAAAGGAAACATTTCCTCCCACCATGTGTACTTCATTGATGGAATTCACTCTTGGTGGGCACTAGCTTTAATGGCTTTGAAAGCGGATTAGACAAACGCATGGAGGAGAAATCATCCACGATGGCTATGTGCAGCGAAGCTGAGCACCAACTTCTGGTTGAGCAACAGCAGGAGTGGGCTAAATCCTTCCCAACCTGTTTATGGACTTCCCATAGGCATCGGATGGGCTATTGGACAAGGGGTGATTAATCTGATCCAGCAGCGGTCTTCTTTTGATCTTAAGAGAAGAAAGAAGTAAGGGTAACGGGGGGCGGTGCGGTGAGTCTTTTATGGTGTTTACTCCCTTTTCCCTCAAAGCCGCCTGGGTAGATAATGGGTTTGATCCAGGTTAAGTCAGTTGCATTTAGGTCCCATTGGAATCCCTGCAGTTTAAGCTAATCATAACAAACTATTCATGTTGATTCCAATATGTGCTGAATACACATAAGGCTGAAATTTCGGGGGTAAGTACTGTTGACCTTGGCAAGGCTTTCCTCTGAACTTACGTACATGTATAGGGTTGCAATGTTAAGTTATTATTCAGAATCCAGCCCTCTGAGTCTTAAGAACAAGAAGGGGTGTGAACATGCAGACACCAAAGGCACCAACAGGTCACCAGCAAACAATGAAAAACAAGGTTCACTTTTGCTTTTAGTTTCTCAAAGCATCCATGCTTCTCTATTCTCTTCACCCCAGTCCACTCCTGTACAGATCTTTATGCCTGCCTAAGTGCTTTTCCTGTTTCTGATTCCAGTGGGCACCTGCTCCTGCCTTTGTTCGGGGTTAAATAATAGTGTTGAAGGCTGTGAAACATTTTTCAGATTGTTTAAAGAGCACATATTTGAGCAACATTCAACAACAAAAGAAAGAGAGTTGTCATCATTAAATGCTTATCGGTCACTTTCAGAAGCTCTTCTTGGGAGCTGTGCTAGTCTAGGGTTCACATCTGCCTAAATTCTGTTGGGATGTTTCCCCCACTGCTGGGGAACAAACACATTAATAGGAACATAGGAAGCAACCGTATACCACCAGGTCCATCAAGCTAAGTGCTGCCTGCTCCAACATGCAGCAGTTATCCAGGTCCTCACCAGGTAGAGGTCTTTCACATCATTTGCTCCCTGGCCCTTGTAATTGGAGATAGTGGGGATTGATGTCAGAAGGCAGTCATTTCCACGCTGGCCTCTATTTGCCACAATGTTAAGTCCTGTTACATTCATTTCAATGTAAGGAAACATTAAGACAATGTAAAAACACCCCGCAATTTATTAATTGTGTGGTCCCTTCCAACGCTACAGTTCTGTGATTCTATGATTCAGCATATATTTTGCTGAGTTAAGAACAACAAGCAAGCTGAATGGATACCAGTCATATGCCCTAGAGAGATTTCCATTCATGACCACAGATGAATGCCTGAACTGCTGCAATTTCTGCTTCGTTTTCCATTTTTGTCAGAATTCTCACCTTTGTCTGTAGTGCTCACTTGGCATTTTGCACTCGTTAGATGTTGCCCCTTCTCTGAAAAGCAAAAAAAGGACACAGACATACATACAGACAGACAGACACACATAGGATCTGATTGGGGACTTAGCAGCCTTTAAAAAACATGGCCAAGACAAAAGCTGTTACTGAATTGCAATGATGTAAGTGTTGGAGAGCAAACAACCCAAAAATATTATTCAAGACAATAGCTGAGTTAATCCCCACATCACCTTCAAGCCATGTCTAGTTTTAATCATCTCTAAGGATTTTCAAGACCTCTTTTAGGCCACAGCTTGTTTGAAAACACACCTATTTTAAGATGATGCTCAGAAAATGAAGGGAAGGGGGAAAATGAGAGAGACAAAGACAGACAGACAGACAGACAGACAGAGCACTCTATAGAGCTTTTTTTTTTAATTAAGAGGGTGGGGAATCATTATTGTCCAGTAACTTGAGAGCTGATATCTTGGAACTTGTATCCAGGTTCCTTAAAAAGCCCAACCAGGCAAGCCATTTTAAAATAAATAAATAAATAAATAAATAAATAAATAAATAAATAAATAAATTCCTTATCATTGGCAATACATCCTTGGCCAGTTAACTGAAAGTACTCTAGGAGAAACAGAGATGGTAAAAAGAAAGAAAACTGCTAAAAAAAACCTAGGCTGTTTACCAAATGGCTACTACTCACAATGGCTAGGTTCTACCCACTATGGTTGGAGGCAGTTTGCCTCTGCCAGTTGCTAGAATCACAGGTGGGAAGTTGTTGCACTCAGGTTCTGCTGGAGGGCTTCCCATGGGCATCTGGTTGGCTGCTGTGAGAACAGCAGGCTGGACTAGGTGGGCCTTTGTTCTGACCCTGCAGGGTTCCTCTCTTGTTTTTAGAAATGGGATGCAGGGAATGTGATTTTCAAAGATGATATAAGAGAGAGGCAGAGATGGAAGAGAACCCAGTGATAGAGAATAGGCTTTGAATCTTGTTCTCCAATTCTTCTCATGTACCAGGTGTGGTCATCACCTTGCAAGAACACACACAGAATTGTCTCCACATGCAAGGTTGGGATTTTGTACCCCTCCAGATGCTGCTGGACTACAACACTCATCATCCCTAAACACTCTGTATTCTGATGGGCTGATGGGAGATGGAGTCCAAGAACTTTTTGCAGAGCCACCAGTTTTACATGGCTTAGCATGTACAGTTATTTACCTGGTCTACCCTGACTGGCAGTAGCTCTGAAGGGTCTGGGACAGGAGTCTTACCCAGTTCTGTCTAAAGATGTCAGGCACTGTCGAATGCCCTGCCATCAGATGTCAAACAGATACACAATTGTATGACTTTTTGAAGACATCTGAAGCCAGCCTTGTACATATGGTGCAATCCTCTGCATATCTACTCAGAGGTTATGCTCCATGGTGGAACTTGCTCTCATGTAAGTATGCATCTGCACACATTCCAGTTTGCCCTCTGCACACATTCCAGTTTGCCAATATCCTCATTAAATTATGGTGCCCAGAACTGGATACAGTACTCCATGTCAAAAATTGGAGTGAAGGGTAGAACCTGCACTGGATTAGCTGGATACTGCTTGTTTTATGAAGGTGAAGTCTTGCTATATGACATTGTTGTACTCATTCTAGGCATTTCTGTGTTATGTCAAAATCTACTCTACATGTAGTGTGCACCATGAAACAAACGCATCATTTCTAATCCTCAGCCTTAGGAGTGGATGATGGTGAGACTTATTTAAACCTGGAGAAATGAACCTTTAAAGAGCAGAGAATTTATGGACAATAAATAGATGGACAGATGGATAGATAGATAGAGCAAGCAAGCATTCATTCATAACATGAAGAGGCAGGGAAGAGAACAGCCCTGAGCTGAGATGGATTTGAACGGATTCTTGGCTCATCCCCATTACTCTCTTAAGCTGTTTGATTTTAAATCTGGGTTGTCTGGGTAGTGACAGCATTGCTTTCTGTAGGAAGGATGCTGACAGAGCTGAGGGACAACATCCATAAGCCAGAAACCATGGTGGCATATTATGTGTGAATGCAGCCATTGAGAAAACAAGTTTCTGTAGGTCAAAGGGCTACATGGTGATGATTATTTTTCACAGATGAAAATTCAGAGACTTAGGCTGCATCCATGCCACACATTTAAAGCACATTTAGAGCACATGGCTTCCCCTCAAGAAGCCTGGGTAATATAGTTTACCCTTCCTGGAGTTACAATTCACAGAATCCTTAAAAAACTGTAGTTCCTGGGATTCCTTGGGAGAAGTCAGATATGGTGTATAAGCAGGAAGGGTTTTAAAAAATGCATCTGTGGTCCCCTCTTTGCTCTCACCTGTTTCCTCAGGTTGATGAAGAGTTTTGCATACTCCTGGAAAAATGTGTTTTTGGGTGCCGTGCCTGAAAAAGTTGGGGTTTTTTTTTTTGGGAGGGGAGAAGAACTGTGGTGCAAAATTGTGTGAGATCACGGCAATCAAAATAGCCACTATGCTCTTGTGATAAAAAACGGAAGATTCTGTCCAGGAAGATGATGTCCTACATTTTGGCTTTAAAGCTTTGGTCTTGTGCATATCTAGGGGCCACGAGCCAAGAAAAAGCATTAGAACATTTTATTCTAATTCAGGGAACTGGAGGCTTGTATGTTTCTGTATGCTGAGAGTGGATCGGGGGGAGCATGTTAGTCCTAGCTGGAGCCCCTATCCTATTCATGTATCTGGATGCAATTGGTACTCAGTTAGTTTTGCCACAGCCTGATAAATATTGGCTTGTAGTACTTTGGAGGTGGGTTCTTCATTGGTGGTACACACAAACGTTTCACTGACTTCCTGATTTAATCTCCTGCTTCAACTGTTGTTTTAACTGCTACAGTGTTTTAATAGACTTGCTTATTATATATTTTAATTACGGTGGTTTTGATGTAGTTGTTTTGCTATGTATTTTTAATTACAAGTAGATTTTTATAATTGGTTTTATTTTCCTTATTTTGCTTTTATTGGTTTGCGAACTGCCTTGGTATTTCTTCTTGAGATGAACGCTGGTATGTGAATAATTATAATACAGTAAGCCTGCATCTCACGTGAGGGTTTGGTTCAGGGGATCCATGCGTAAGCGCAAAAATGCGTAAAATGAGGAACCCTCGGAACCAGACTCCCTGCAAGGTGGAGGGCTGCTTGCCTGGTGGTGTGAGAGCTCTGACAGGGTCCTAGAGTCCTCCTACTGCCTTCCCAAAGTTGGGTAAGCCCACAACTGCATTTATGTGGGGGAAATAAATAAACAGAGCGTGGGTTTCCTCTGCTCTCTGTTTATTTATTTCCTGTTCAAAGCTGCAATCACATAAGTAAAATAAGCATAAGATGCTTTCTTACTGTATTAAAACAACAATAATAATGCACACTTAGACCCCAATACAGGGACGCGGGTGGCGCTGGGAGCTAAACCACAGAGCCTAGGACTTGCTGATCAGAAGGTCGACGGTTCAAATACCCGCGACGGGGTGAGCTCCCGTTGCTCGGTCCCTGCTCCTGCCACCCTAGCAGTTTGAAAGCACGTCAAAGTGCAAGTAGATAAACAGGTACCGCTCCAGCGGGAAGGTAAACGGCATTTCCGTGCGCTGCTCTGGTTCGCCAGAAGCGGCTTAGTTGTGCTTTATGCCGGCTCCCTCGGCCGATAAAGCAAGATGAGCACCACAACCCCAGAGTCGGCCACGACTGGACCTAATGGTCAGGGGTCCCTTTACCTTAGACCCCAATACATGCATGGTCGAATATACAATCTCTGCGCTGTAATTTTAAATTATGTATTAATTGCATTTTTATCTTACCCTCCCTCCAAGGACACTAGGATGGCATGCATAGTCAACAACCCCACCCACCCCTGCATTTTCAGTGACCTTATGAAGGTAGGTTAGGTTGGGCAGCCCATTGTTGCCTGGTAAGCTTTGTGTACCAGTGGAAGTTTGATTCTGGGAGCTCTCTTGCCTCAGTCTAAGCACTCTAACCAAGGTGTGGGGAACCAGGTGCCCTCCAGGGGTTACTGGACTCCAACTGCCATCAGCCCCTGCCAGCATGGCTGATAGTCAGGGATGGTGTGGGTGTTGTAGTCCACCAACACCTGGAGAGCTGTAGGTTCCCTGCCCCCACATTACCCACCATATAACTCTGGTTTTTGCTGCCTGCAGAATACACAGTTGGAGGCTATTTGCATAGACCCCTATGCAGATGTGATAGCCAACATCTGCAGTTTGGGTGTGCTGAGGGAGTGAGGCCAGCTGGCATGGGCATTATTCCCCAACCAGAATGTCAGCGCAGGGCTATAGCAATGACTGCGCTTGTACTCTCCCCTAATGCTGTTACAGATTTCCAATATGCCAGCCCGACAAATAGCTGATATTATTAGTCGCTTTTGGGTAGCATAATTACATCTTCATTGTGAGCAGTAGCTCTGAGAATCTAGGTTTCCAATCCAAGCTTCTTTTTAAAAATCCAGTCACAGCTGCTCCTTCCTTTGCCTTTTAAAAAAATCCGTTTTCAGATTTTTAAAAAATGAGCAAAGATGCGTGGGTGCGTGCGTGTGTATTTGGGAAGGGGGATTCAGAATGGATTAACGAATATGCTTGTGCTGTAATATATAATCTGTTGTGATACTTTTTTCTCATTACGGTACACTGAGCGATGTGGAGGGATCAGCTCTCCTTTGCCTTGGATAGTGCTTCTCCTCCCCTGCTTCCTGCCACGCTTTTTATTTTATTGGGTGGAAATGGAAGCTCAACTTGAGTTCTCTCACTCTCTTTAATAATCTCCATCAGAATCTGCTGCCCTTTATGTAAGCTCCGGCAATAATTAGAGGGTTGCGGGAGTTAAGCAGGCACGGAGGCTGACTCTGAGAAACATTCATTGTGGCTCATTAAATTTGGAATTAGGACTTAAAAGGTCAGGAATAAGTATTCTGTTTATATTTCTGGACAGTAAATCTAAATGGACACCGCATTTTGCACACGCCTCTGCCTCTCTTGTACCGCCGATCCGCTTCAGTTGAGCAGCCATCGCAATGTCTGCTGGAAACAAAAATGGGGACCATTGCATTGATCAGAGGCAGGGAGATGATCTCCTGTATTCCCTGTAATTATAAAACATCGATATCAAAAAGCTGAATGCACTTACTGTTTCAGAGAGAGCGAGAGGCTCTTGATTGCTACTGTTCGGTTTCCAATCTTGGGTATTATTGGGGATAGCAGTAAGCTGGGAGGTAGGAAAATGGTTTCCAAGGGAGATGGGAGAGATCAGAACCCTTTTAACCATTATTGAACTTGTTCGGGTGACTGGCACTTAAATGCTATTTAATAATAGATAGTCAGTCGACCCGCCTCTAGTCTGCTTTGTTGTCTCGTTTTGGGACGTTGAGCTGGTGTAGATATGCAATGCCGCCCGTGAAGGCTGGGCAGGACAAGACTGGGCCTTTCACTGCATTCTACGTGAGGTGATTCCAGAGTGGCTGAGATAGGATTTTTGCTTCTGTTGTAGAAGCTTCGTTGGGTCAAATAGACAGTGGAGCTAGGTCTAAGCAGGAGGCAAAAAAGATAGAAGAAGAATGGATGTGGATGTGGATGGGTATGGGAACAGAAATCAGGCAAAGGTCTGCTCCCTCTTCTCCCTCTGACTACTTGGCATCATCCCACCACCAACCCCCTGGTTCTGAGCCTTCTTTCCCTGGGGTTCCCTTTGGGGTCCGCCAGCTGGTGCCCCCCACCACTCCTGCGCATCCAGCCAGTCCATGGCACAAAGTTATGTTTTTTTGACCCCTGAGACTGTGCTTGGACACATGAAGCTGCTTTGCACTGAGTCAGAGCATTAGGACAGTGATGTTGCACAATCTTGATGTATGATCTAGTTGAGATTCCTGCATTGCAGGGGGTTGGATTGGGTGACTCGAGATCCCTTCCAATACTACAATTTTGTGATTCTTAGCTTCTTTCCAGGGTCTCTTGCAGAGACTCTGCTTACTACATGGAATTGCTATGAATTGAACCTGGGCCCTTCTACAAGCAAAACTGCTGAGCTGTGGCGTCCTCCCTGGTCCTAGTCTGCCAGCAGCTGCTGACAGCTGAGGGGTGGAGCTGAATGTCTTTCTGAAGGGAATTCCATAATTGGGGGCCATGATCGAGAAGGCCCTGTCGCATGTTTCTACCCACACAGCAGACACTAAATCTGGGATGGCAAGCAGGGCATCCTTGCATAAGCTTTGAATAGTCGGTTAGGGCTGTACTAGAGCAGGTGCTTTCTCAGGTAGCTGGACCCCTAGTTGTGTAAAGGTAAAGGTACCCCTGCCCAAAGGCCAGTCGTGTCCGACTCTAGGGTTGTGCGCTCATCTCACTCTAGAGGCCAGGAGCCGGCACCGTCCGAGGACACTTCCGGGTCACATGGCCAGTGTGACAACACCGCTCTGGCGAGCCTGCACCACCGCAGCTCACGGAAACGCCATTTACCTTCCCGCTATAAAGCAGTACCTATTTATCTACTTGCACTTAAGGGTGCTTTTGAACTGCTAGGTGGGCAGGAGCTGGGGCCGAACGACGGGAGCTCACCCCACCGCGGGGATTCGAACCGCCGACCATGTGATCGGCAAGTCCTAGACACTGCGGTTTCACCCACAGTGCCACCCGCCTCCCCTAGTTGTGTAGGACTTTATAAATTAATACTAATAATTTGAATTGGCCCAATAAGTTCACTGGTAGGCAGTGCAGGGATAGGACCATCTGGGTAATTTAGATTCTGCCCCCCCCCACTTGCCATTCAAGATAACAACCAGGCAACTTCTGGGATTCTAGAGTCTGTGAGGCCAGGGCAGCACAAATCCTGTCTGTGCCTTTGCAAGTGAGTCCGGAGCAGAAGCCTCAGCGCCATGCTTTGCTTTCCCTACTCAGATTTTGAAATTCTGTGTGGGGAGATTTTGTGATAAGATCATAGGTTGCAGATTCCACTACCTTTGATGCTGGCAGAAAGTCACTTGCTGGTACTTCCGCCGCAACACCTGTTGCTTAATGGGGTAGAGGTCCCCAGTGAATACCTGGTGATGGTGAGTCGAAACCGTGACTGGCACTAATTGGCTCCCTTGTTGGCAGTCTCGACAAAGAGGCCCAGGGTCCAAAGCGGTCACGGCAGGGGGAACATCCTATCACTCTGGTCAAGGTTGAGGTTCGTTGGGAGAGCTTGCAGTTTCCCTGTCTGCTCTGCAGGATAATTAGAGACCTCTCTTTGTTCAACTTGGCACTGAAAATGTACAGGAAAGGAATCTGAAGGACGTTGATCCAGTTCTGATTTCAGTGGCCGAAATTGCTTGTTTTAGAGAGACTGGCTTCTGCTGGGCTAAAATAACTCCAAAAAGAGGGAGTTGATATGGTCTGTAAGGAGCAAGAGGAATTTGCCTGTTGCTCCCTCACTTTTCTCTCTCTTTCTCTGCCTCACACACTATCTACTTAATCCAGAATGGTATTCTGATGGTGAAACAGTGCTGTAATGTGTAGTGGTTAGAGCAGGCATGGAGAACCGGTTGACTGAATGTGGCTCTTCAGATCTGTCTGGCTCACAAGACTGTCTCCAGGTTACACACTCTGAGGCCTCTTAGCAGTCCTGCTCTTGCCATCCTCCTTTGAGTCCATTTTTCTCGGCTAAAATGAACTGTGACAATGGCTTTTTGTGTATGTGATCCCTCAGCAGCTCAGGAAAGTATAGGGCAGCTAAAATGGTGGAACTTCACATTTTGGTGTCCCTTTGAAGAAGCTGAATGTGAACTGAACATCTTTACATCCTTTGAAAGTGCCAGCTTCTACTGATTTAAAAGACACCCTCACCCATGATTGAAAAACCTCCAGTGGTATCTTCCTCTTCTCTTGGCAAGTGAGCAGCAGAAGATCAGAACGTGCAGGTCGCTGTGCAGACTAGGGATGCATGGATCTTGTTCTCTCACGTTCTATTTTTTCCAGTCTTAAAATGAGTTCTCCACATTTCCACAGCAATCTGCACAATCCTCAGCATCTTAAGGTGAATTTCTCCTAATGGATACATTTTCTCATACAATTCCCCTTCTTGTAATGTAGATCTGTATGTTATTTTTACTAATATATTTTTACTAATATATTCATTTCTACATTCTAGAAAATGTTCTCATCCTGAAGCAACGTTCTTACCCCGAGGTACTATTTCTAGGTTAGCAGAGCCTGTAATCTGAAGCGTATATAACCTGAAGTGTATGTAACCCGAGGTACCATTGTATATGTTTTTGTTGATATTGAGAATTACATTGCAAAATTTGGAGATGTGTGAATTTTGAAGGCTAGCTTCAGTTTTCATATTGTTTCAGAAAGCGTGAATTTGATAGACCTGGCTTTAAATGCAAGCCAGTTTTCTCTCCCATCCCTACTGCAGACCATCTTTTTTGAAAATGCTATTGGTGCTTTGCAGGGGGGGGGATGTTGCTCTCCCCGAAAAGTTAGTTTCACTGCAAAAACCGAAACGTACCAAAATTCAGCTTGACCTAAAACTGCCTTTGTCCACCTTGGGTCCCCAGATGTTGCTGGACTACAAGTCCTATCATCCCTGACCACTGGTCCTGCTAGCTAGGGGCCCAAGCTTGACAAAGGCTGGCCTAGAATGTGAACTCATTTTAAAGATGTAAAACATGTGGCCATGGAATAGTTTTCTCCATCAGGTGACCCGAGGAGTGTAAAACCCAGTGTAATTGTTTTGGATACAAGGAAACCCGGGTTCAAGTTCCCATTTGGCTTACAATCTCCCCAGGTAGCCTCAGGGCAAGTCATTCAGCCTAACTTGCTGTAAATCAAAAACTCCTCCTTGGAGGAAGAGTGGAATAAAAATGTAACAAATAACACAAGACCTGTATATATACACATACATATTTCCACTAGTATGAGGTGCCCTATTTCTGTTTGCACTGGTAAATGATGAGACATTCTGGAGAGAATGAACCAGTGGGTGCGTCTTGTGATAAGAATTCGCAGTCCAGGCCTTTTTATTCTCTCAAGGATTTAAACAAGGAACGCCTTTAAATCAATGAATTTGTGCTGGCTCCTGCCCGATTGTACAGATATTTGGCTTTTGTGCCGTTTCCTTTAGGCCTCTTGATACTTTTCATTGCCTTACTCATTATTTCCAAAACAACTAGACTGAACATCGCAGCTGATCGGCAATTCTCAGAGTGGTTTCGTGAGCAATCCTTATTTCCACGGAACTCTGAGAACTATAGCTGTGTGAGGGGAATGGGGCGCTCTTAAGAGCTCAAAGCAAAATACAGTCCCCTGGATCCTTTGTGACTGTTTAAAGTGGTATGGTACTGCTTTAAATGTATACTCCAGGCTCACCTTGTTATTGGTGTGTGTGAATGTGTCAAACAGCAAAGGAGGTCTTCCGAAAGGGACTGGACACTCCTGGTGACAGGAAGTTGGACTCCCAGGACCATGGACCATTTCCAACACCTCTTGCTTCTGAGCCAGACTTTGAAGACACAATGTTGGAAGTTCAGCTGGTAGTCCTGTCCTCTAATGGCAGGTCCATTTGCCAGTTCTAGCTTACATGAAGACCATTGAAAGTCAGGGAGTAGGACCACAGCTGGCCTCAACTGCATTCAGAAATTACCATGTTTTCCAAATAAGGCCAGCTGTTTTGATTTAATGCATGTACTCTGCATTACATGTAATCATAGCAATTAAGTGTTGGCATGATTATCCCAATAGTTTGGAGCAAATGTCTGTGAGGCTTTGCAGTTTCATGAATGATTGTCCCTCAGAGAATTCGGCGGATGGACAGAGGAAGAAAGAAAGAAGAAAGAGATAGAGGGAGAGAAAGGGAGAAAAGGACTGAAGTGATGTTACAAGCTTGGCTTTTCCCCACTGGGAAGGCTTGTGTGTGCTTTCACTGAACGATTTGACAACCCCCTCCCTCCCATTGCAGTCTCCGAGTATGTCCGCAGGCCTGACGTAAGCTCAGAACACCTGTTCTCATGATGAATACATGCAACTCGATACAGGGAATGCCAAGATGAAAACAGGGGCCTGTTGCTTGGTATTCTGCGGGATTTGCACTAATATGTGCGAGATGGATCTGGGATTTGGCGCCGGGTAAAGGTCTCTGTTGTTTGGTAATAAAGAGCGACATGCAGGCTTTATTTGTCAAGCATGCAGACAAAAGGTATTGGTGAGGGAGGGTAATGCAATATATCTAATTTTTATGCAGTCTGGTTTTTTACAACTTTATATAGGAGGGCAGCTCAGCGTGTTACACAACAAATGTGAACACTGCATGTACACTGTGTTTTCTTGAAGAAAATGTGCAATGTGTAGAAAATATACAGAGCCAGCCGCAACATCTGGCATTGACAGGTATCTGCTTGGGCTACAGTGTCCTTTTTGGAGCCACTGGCATTGATGCCTGGCCTAAATATAAATAATAATAATAATAATAATAATAATTTTATTTATACCCTGCCCACTATGGGTGGCTCCCAATTGAGTGTTAAAAACAATACAGCATTAAATATTAAAAACTTCCCTAAACAGGGCTGCCTTAAGATGTCTTCTAAAAGTCAGGTAGTTGTTTATTTCCTTGACATCTGATGGGAGGGCGTTCCACAGGGTGGGCGCCACTACTGAGAAGGCCCTCTGTCTGGTTCCCTGCAATGAGGGAACCGCCAGAAGGCCCTCGGAGCTGGATCTCAGTGTCCAGGCTGAACAATGGGGGTGGAGATGCTCCTTCAGGTATACAGGACCGAGGCCATTTAGGGCTTTAAAGGTCAGCACCAACACTTTGAATTGTGCTCGGAAACGTACTGGGAGCCAATGCAGATCTCTCAGGACCGGTGTTATGTGGTCCCGGCAACCACTCCCAGTCACCAGTCTAGCTGCCACATTCTGGATTAATTGCAGTTTCCAGGTCACCTTCAAAGGTAGCCCCATGTAGAGCGCATTGCAGTAGTCCAAGCGGGAGATAACTACAGCATGCACCACTCTGGTGAGACAGTCTCAGCCTGTGTACCAGATGGAGCTGGTAGACAGCCACCCTGGAGACAGAACTCTCTCCCCACCACAAGTTGCCATGTAATTTTTTCAGCAATGTCTCAGACCTCAGGCCCAAGGGATCTGAGGCAAACCATAAAATGGGGCCCTCCTCCCCACCAGGAAAGAAGTGGTGAGTGAAGATCTAAATCGGGAACCAAGTGGGGTGGGGTAAATAAAGATCTACATTGGGATCTGCCTCCACCTGTGGATCCTGCCATCTGAGACAGTCGCCACACCTTGCCTTGCGGCTGGACTGTCCCTGGTCTCAGAGCATGGGTTGCCAAATTTTGGGAGCCAATGAGCGCATGTGGAATTTTGAGAAAATTTCTTTGGCTCGAGTCACAAAATGGCTGCTTTGGGGTGTATGGCTTAACACAAAATGGCTGTCACATTTTAAAAGCCCCACGGAATGGGAGAAAGGCACCTACCATTCCCCTCTCCTCTTTCCAAAATGGATGGTAGTGTGTGTAATTGACTTCTGGCATCCATTGAAACGTGGGCATGTTTAAGGAGGCATGTTCGGTGTAGAAGGAAATGCACCAATGCAAACAGAAACAGAGCAGGAAGAGCAAACTATCTCCTGGTCATTGCTAATCTTTGAGGAGATATTTGTTGCAACCTTTTGTGAGTGCCATAGAAGGTACACATGGGCACTGTGTTGGTGGCCCCTGCCCCAGGGCATTTGAAGTAGCATCGTTCTGTGGCATTTTGGGAACTGAAGTTCAGAAGGGCAAAGGGCTGGATTTGCCCTGCAAGGTAAAGGTTCCTCAACCTTGCATTAAAGAGGGATGGGGGTGGTAGTGGCTGAGAAGCAGAACATTTGCTTTGCATGCAGAAGGTCCCCAGCATCTCCAGGTAGGGTGGGGAAGAGAACCCTGCTCTGGAGAGCTGCTGTCAGTCAGGTTATACCATGCTGAGTCAGATAGACCAAGTATCCGACTCAGCAAAAGGTACCCCTGGCACTTGGCAACTCCAAGCCACAGTGCTCTGAAGCAACAATTGCATCAGATGCTCCAAGGCACTGTGGAAAACTTAAAATAGTGGCTTGCAGCTACTTGGCACTGCCTGTAGGCAACCTCACAATTGGCAGGACACCATTGTAGCAGGGGTGCTGTGGTGAGCACTTTGCTGAGGCCTTTCTCAGACCTGGAGCTAGACCCAATACATCTGGTTGTGATTTTGCAGTGGTACACTGCTTAAAAGACTCACACAGGTCCGTGGCACAGATGTGCCTATACTAACAAGAACATAGGAAGCTGCCTTATGCTGAGCCAGGTCATTGGTCCACCTTTCTCAGTACTGGAAGCACTGACTGGCAGCTGCTCTCCAGGGTTTCAGGCAGGGGCACCCCTAGCCCCACCTGGGGGTTGAACCTGGGAACTTCTGCATGCAAAGCAGGCACTCTACCACTGAGCTCTAGCCACGGTTGTACAGTATAGGTGCAGAATTAGGTTTCCAAGCAATTTAATAAGGTGTGTGGTTGGGGTCTCACTGACACTGTGTTTTGCATTTTGCCCAGCAGCCCTGCAAGCCTGGAGTGGGAGACCTTAGGCTCAGGGGCAAATGTGGCCCTCCAAGCCCTCCATGGCCCCTAGCCCTCTCTCCTGGCCCCATTTGCTCCCCAGCTACGACACTCACTGCTGGCCACAACACCCTGCACCAATCTTGACTGTTTTTGCATGGCAAGAACGTTCCCTCCTCTTTCCTTCGATGGAGGATGGAGAGGGGTATGTGAATTGGTGTAGAAACTAGCCTATTATACAAAGCTAAAAGTTCCAGCCATGGCTCCACCCATTTTTGCTGCTGGCCCCGCCCACAACTGGCATTTAGCAGCTCCTAGTGGCGCTGTGGGTTAAACCACAGAGCCTAGGACTTGCCAATCAGAAGATTGGCGGTTCGAATCCCCGCAATGGGGTGAGCTCCTGTTGCTTGGGCCCTGCTCCTGCCAACCTAGCAGTTCGAAAGCATGCCAAAAAGTGCAAGTAGATAAATAGGTACTGCTCCGGCAGGAAGGTAAACTGCGTTTCCGTGCGCTGCTCTGGTTCGCCAGAAGCGGCTTAGTCATGCTGGCCACATGACCCAGAAGCTGTACACCGGCTCTCTCAGCCAGTAAAGCAAGATGAGCGCTGCAACCCCAGAGTCGGTCATGACTGGACCTAATGGTCAGGGGTGCCTTTACCTTTACCTGTATGGTTTCTCAGAAGGGAATGTGACGATTGGGCTGAAAAATGTTGCCCCTCCCTGCTGTTTTTTTTTTAATTAAAAAAGGGAGGTATGGCAACAGACCCAGCATAAAGACTTGTTGCTTCTTTGGCTATCCCTTAAAAACACCCCTGGCATGAAGTAAGAGAATTCACTGTGCTGGTGCAGAAAATATTAGCAGTTGGCTTCGCCCTTTTCACAGTGCTTGATTTTATTAATACAGATTTCCTCCCTTATATCGTTGCATCTCCCCCTGCATAACTCTCTCCCCCCCCCACTACTCAACATGAAAGAGAAGCTGTAAGCATTTTCTAGTTGGTGTCTTGCAGCTTTCGGGTCACTTGGTTATGGTGAGGGCACCTAACAGCATCTGATTCCAGAAGAGCCTTTCTTGGACTGCCTAATGAGGCTTTTGTTGCTAATGAACATCATTGTTCTCCCCAGAAAGTAGTAACGGGTTAAAAATAAATAAACAAAAGAGATTAATATGTCTAAAACGTCCCTGCTGGATGCCTGTTTCAGTGGGTTTCTGTTGATATATTTGTGTTTTGTGTTGCTAAGACAACAGCTAAGAGCACTTCGAGAAATTATATATTAGTAAGCTGCATGGGGGCTCGAGGCTTTTTCGTTGATGGAACGGCTGTTAAAATGCCTGTCTGTAGAAATCAAATCCCAAAGTTTCTTTCCTACCCCCCCGTGTGTGTGTTCATGCAATTTCTAACATTCCCTTGCAAGAAGAATGTACCTTCTTTGCGTTTAAGCAGAGAGAGGCATTCAAAATCCCCCCCCCCGCTCCTTTCTGGAGTAATTTTACTCTTGTTTACAAAAACCAAAGGCACAGGCAGTGCTCCCCCCGCCCCGCCCCCCCTGAAAAATGGGTGCCAGAACCCACAATGAAGTTGTTAGAGTAGGTCACTGGGTAACTCGGGGGCAGCTCTGAACAGATACCAGTGCCCCTGCTTCTGGTGTAGGTCAAATATATGCACCCCTGCCTCTCTTGTTCTCTTGGATTCAGAAGGATGGCTAGGGCAGCTCGGAAGGAACCTTGCGCAAACACGCAAGTGCAACGGTAAGGGCATGGCTGGAAAACCTAAACCCCAATGCCGCAACATGGGAAACGGATTGAAGAAAAGGAAATATGAATAGCTTGACCAATCGTGGCTAGCAGCAGTTAGCAGATAGATGGAGTCATAGATTTTTTTAACTGGCCAGCTTCCGTTTTGACTTGAAATGTTCGTTTGGGGCTTCTCAGAAGTATGTAAAGGCAAGAAGCAGGTTGGGAGAACACCGGTCAGCAATGGCTCCCACCTGAGAGATGCTGGAATTACGCCCCAGTGTGCTCCGACTGAGAAAAAGGTACAGCTAATATTTTAGGGTAGTGCAGGGCCGCTCTGCCATAGTCCTCAGGCTATTGACTCTCCAGCAGCGTGGTCATGTGCCCCACTTTACAAAAGATAGCTGACCTCCATTTGAAGGAATCTTGTATTTGATAGTTCCTACTGGCACTATGCACATACCTATGTACCAGCGTGATAGTGTCTACATGGTCTGTCCACAATGCAGGCCTAGAATCAACACCCAGGATGATAGCCAGGTCCTAGGCATGATTGCAAGAGCCTTGGCGCCCTGGCAGTGCTGCCAGGGTTGATGTCTTGTCTCCTTCCACTGTGCCCACAACCACTTAGGCCCCCTGATGACTGTGCTGCTATAGTCATTGGGGCTCCGCTGGCATTTTAACTGGTGCAAAGCTAATTTGAATATAAAAAGGCACAAGAAAGGAGAGCTGGGGCCTTGATGTTGTTCATCCATCAGCAGTTAGCTCCCAGACTGTGGATTGAACAGGAACAAAGGTCACCTGGTCGCAGTCTTCCAGACTGTGGGGAGAGCGATATTGTATTTCTAGTTAAATATAGCAGTAAATCAGCATATGAACATTTTAAGCAAATCTGCTGGGACTTTCAGTTACTTTCTACATGTGGGTTGCAGCCACATGTGCTGCACCAATGGTGGCAAAAGATGTGTGTCCTTCTTTAAAAGAAATATGATTTTGGGGGGGCTGAGGTAGGGATTTGAGAAGAGAATGAATCAGAACAGTTTCATATGCATTGCTGAGAGAATCCAGGGCTTAGTGAGAAGACATGAGTGTGTGGGCTGTCAGATAGGAGATTGTACCTGCGGTGATTCTCCCTAGTCCTCCTCCCGCTGCACTGCTGTGAGCTAAGCCATGGTTTGGCTAAGCAGGTCATCTGAATCTAGGCTCATGGTTTGTCCCACTCCAGACAGACCATGAGTTGTAAACTTGAAAACAAACCTTAGTTTCAGATCACAGTGTGTTTAGAGCAAGATAAACAACAACATGCTAAGCCAACCTAGGTCTTAGTTCACAGCAGAAGCAGGACCAGAAGAGGAGCAAAGTGGCCATGATTTCCTCTCCCCACCACACATTTACCCTGGCCTAAGCCATGTGTGAACCTTGGGAGGAACTAGGTAATGAAGCCTTTTTTCTTCTCCACTCTGCCTGAGAAGCTCAGCATGTGAAGAGACTAAGCTAGTTGCTCCAGCTTGGGTTCATGGCTTTCACAAGCCATTATTGTGTTCCTATACAAATAATTTAGGCACCACTGTAACTAAGCCAAGTTTTACTACCTGTGCAACTTTTTCTGAATGCTGTATGGAAAAGCAAATGAATCTGACCTTTGGAGAATTTGTAAGTAAACCATTTTATACTTATCAAATATGTTGTTTTTCTCTATGCTAAGGGAAGAGGTTCATTTTGGAACTCAACACGGGCATATTTTAAAGGTCTGACAGTGTATATTTACTTTCCTGCATATTTTGTGAGTTCAAAATCTCAGATGGGCTCTCTCACCAAAGAGTATTTGCCCCAAACCTGGATCTTTACATCCAAGAAGTCTCCTTTGTGTGTATCTCCTTGTCACCAACAGTGTTAACTATCGTGATTGGGCCCCAAAGCCTGAGATTTGTAGTTTAGTGTGAGTGATAAAAAAATTTCTGTTTTAGAGTTGTTTTTCTTTCCAAAAGCTACATTTCCCAGGGGGAATGCATAACTGTTGAAGGCCTGCCATTTAGATAATACTTGAGAAAGATAAGAGAATGAGGAAAAACTGTGTGTGTGCAAGAGAGAGAAGCTCTTTCCCCATGCTCCTTCTGTACATTCAAGCAATGCACACAGGTGAGGAGGGCTGCATTGGCTGGACTTCCACTGACTGCCATGTGACTGCTGCCCCTGCAACATCCAAGCTTGGTCTGACCCAGCTCCAAAATTTGGGGGGCCCTGGCCAGTTTGCCACTAGGAATTCTCCCCTATGCCTGTTGCTTCTTGGGGTCCTCTACAGCAGCTCTTCTCCAACTCTGAGCCCTGCTGTACTTGCAAAGGTTTAAGGGGCAGCCACCCAGCCTCCCCCTCATTTGCAGGCTTATGGGGCAGAAGCGGTAGCACTGTAATGTTTATCTCTTGACCTGCTTGCAGCACTGGCACCTCTGAATATGCTTGTGAGTGAACAAGCGCACAAGAGGAAGTAGAGCAGTGCTGCTGCCAGGGGGCCTAAGTGGTATTGGTGTGCCTGTGAGTGTCAGGCAGGGCATTATTAGTCTTGGTGGCCCTGCAAGGGTGCTTGGGCCCTAGCAAGTCTCCCAGCATGCTTACACCGGTGGCCGGCATTGTGCCCCATCAGAAACCACGGTTCCTTGTTGGTGTGTAGATCACTCTACACACACAGTTGTGTACATGCACAGCTCATTGTGCCCACTGGTGGGGAAGTACTAGAAGCCATGAGTCAGGGGTCGGCAGGCTCACTGCAAAATGCAGCAATGAAGGTTATCATTGACTAGTAGGCACAACAGCTATATTCCAGCCCACTATTGGAGGCAGTATGCCTCTAAATGCCAGTTGCTGGGAATAGCCAGTGAGAATGATATGGTTACTAGAGGCATCTGGTAGGCTTTGTGTTTTACAAGCCCACGTTGTTGGAGAAAAGTGAAAGAGGTCTAGAAAGAGAAAGAAGGTGGGACTTGAATCCTTTAGCAAAATTAAAGCTAAGTCTGGTGCTGCAGATTGAGGATAAGTATGCATGTGCAGTGGAGAGGTCAATCTGGACAGTTTTGATGCTATTGCTTGTTAGCGTGCTACACTTCCTTAGTCTTTCTTGCATACCAGCAACAAAATCATGGCTTTTTATGTGATCTTTTATTCTGGAGAGAAGCAGAACTGATATCCTTCCATGACTTCATTGAATACAGTCTTTCTTGCAGGGAAGTAATGGTGGACATAGAGTCCTGTGCCTAAATAACATGCCAAAGAATAGATGATTGGATCCAAACATTATGGGAAACTTCATAATGACGGGATAAACTCAATCAACAGGTCTGGGTTAAATGCAGTAGGAAGGAAATAAAAGGACAATTTTCTTGAAGGAATGATGGACTTTTATTATTAAATAAGTGGGATCTACACAATCATTACACACAGTGCTGCACTTTCATAAAAGATTGCATTCATATTAATATTAGATTTTGGTTTATTTTTGATAAGAATTTGCAGAGTTGATAGGTAATAATTATATGTCTAGAGGAGTGATGGGGCCAAGCTTAGTTCTCTCTCTCTCTCTCTCTCTCTCTCTCTCTCTCTCTCTCACACACACACACACAAACTTCATGTGGATATAAATGTGCATTCCTGTTCACTGGGGTTGGATGGCAATTTTGTGATTATTTGGGGGAGATCTGTACCCCCCCATTTTTAAAAAAGGGGGTGTGGGGAGTGCAGAAATAAGCCTCATCCTCCCAGTTGGTCCCTTCTGAAATCCATCAATACTGTTATTATTAATTTCAGTAAAAAAATCCTTCCTATGAATCACCTCGGAGCAATTTCAGGATATATACATAGCATCATAGCCTTATACTGAATCAGACTCTTGGTCCATCACTCTCAGTACTGACTACACTGACTTGTCTACACTGACTGGCAGCAGCTCTTCAGACAGGGGAGATTCCCAGACCTACCTGGAGATGTCCCCTATTGAACCTGGGACCTTCTGCATTCAGAGCAGACGCTCGACAGCTGAGCTACAATTGCACATACAAAAACAAAAAAGAAGTATGTAAAAAGGAAGTGCATGAAAAGTACATTTTAAAAAGTACATAAGGCCATTAGCCTTTGATCATGTGAATGCTGTTGCTTTTTATGTTTCTTCATCTCCCTGCCTCCCTCCCAAGATTGTGGCCTTTATTTATAGCCCTTGCTGGGCATGTCACATTTTCTCCCGTCTAGCAGGAAGCTTCCCATCTGCTCATTCTTTAACTCCAGGCACACACACACACACACACAGAGAGAGAGAGAGAGAGAGAGAGAGAGAGCGCAAGCAAGAGAGAAGAGCTCTGGACCTCTTCCCTGTCCCTTCCGCACACCCCACCCCATGGGACAGATATAGGCACACATGCTCACCACATGCGTGCAGAGCTGGCACTCAGAGCGGTTTTGCACAGGTGGGAGCAGAATGGTCTGGGCATTAGCAGCTGGCATGGGGAGGTGGAGATGAGGCCAGCTTTCTTCGGAGCCAGCTCTCCATCTGACAGCACGAGATCATTCAATAGAATCCCACAAGAGGAGCAAGGGGCATAAAAGCCTTCACTGCAGTTCATCCTCGCCTCCACAGCTTACCTCCTTTTTCACAGCCTGTTTACGGACTATATGTCTGCCCTTTTCTCCCCTTTATTCATTTATTTATTTTAAAACAAGGCCATCTGCTTTTCAGGAACCCTCTTAACGGGGCTGTTGGGTGGATGAAAATGCCACAGTGGATTCTTCAGTGTCCTGAGGAAGCATGGATAGCCAGCTGGGTTGGAGGGAAAGACCCACAGGGATTTATAAGCAGAGATGTTGGCCTTGCGCTTAAACGATTCCTTTTTCTACTGCCTTCCATGTTCATAAACGTTTGTGGAAAAATGCAGGAGCAAACTGAGGTCGATTGGGGCCAGCCTAAGACCTTTTGCTGCCTGAGGCAAAGGAGAAGATGATGCCCTCTCTATCCATGTACAGAGGCCAGCTGGACTGACAGTTGACTCTTACTTCAAAATTGGCAACAGAGCAGCTAGCAGAAGGAGGTCAGCTGTGTCATCCAACACCTCACTGCTTCTCCTTGCCAAACAGCACGTGCTACCTGAGGCAGCTGCCCCACTCTTCCCAATGGTCGAGCCGAACCTGGGGGTGAATTCACATGAACTTGGAGCATGAAGCTCACCATTCCTTTTGATCCCAGAATGCTTTCAAATGATTGATTGCTTTTCTGTGCAGGGACCCCCCCCCATACGCCAATAGATCCATCTTGCAAATAGATGAATAGGAAGTCAGGGGAAAAGGCTCATCTTGACATGCTGGTTTTCTCTGTGCATATTATTATTATTTTTTTAAATAGAGGATCTTTCATTCACACACAGTCTTATGCAGTCTAGCCCACGCACTGCTTTACTACCTCAGTAAGAACAATGCCTTAGAGAGCAGGTCAAGATGTAGCTGGTGATATTTATTTTCCAATAAGGTAGTGATTTTTATTTTTTTGGTAGGCAAACAAACCCCCGCAACCAGCAACATGTGTAGGGTGGTGTGAATTGGTTGCACATTGCCATTCTGAAGCAGTGAAACATGGACTGAGAGCATGTCATTTTGATTCTTTCCCTCCCAGATGAATATGTGGAGCTAATCAACATCCCGCTTCCTTTCCCCAGGTTGTTTGTTGTACCACTGCTCCAGGTGGTTGAGTCAGCAGGTCAAAATGTGGTTGTGCACATGAAAAACCAAGACCTAGGTACATGTGTGATCCATTATCCAGCCATTGTGTACAAACCTCATATGGTCAGCTCTCATCTCCTCCTGGTTTCATAATGGTTGCATAGTTTGAGCCACAGCCTTACTGGAAAACCGTCAGAGTTAGGGTTTTGGTGCTTTAGTTTTAACATCTTGCCCCGGAGGGGGAAAGAGGTGACATTGTGCATTTGTGGGTTTTACTTTGATGATGCACCAAGCAGCAGGGGAAGCAGGGGTGATGGTGGACAGGGGAGAGCTGCAATGGCTGGGCCAAAGTAGTGGGCATGCTGTTTCCCACAGGGGTCAATTGGATGCCTCTGGGCAGCCCAAAAGCAGAACATGAAGGCAAAATATATTTCTTGTTGTTTGCCAGGGACCAGGAGTGAGAGTCTTGTTCATCAGGTTAAGGGGGTGGGCAAGGACTCTGAACCTGAAGGGAAGGTCACACAGGGCCAGCCACAGGGGTGCTGCCACCACAAGAACCTGAGGATATGACACTGCCATCCTTGGACTTAAAGGTAGAAGACCCTGGAAAACCTGAGGCTATCCCCACTCAGGTGCAGTAGAGCAGGATGGACCCCTTAAGGAGAGGATCCCCTTGTAGCACAGGTGGTTCTAACAATTAGGTGCCACCTGGTGAAGCTCCAGAATGCTGTGTTCCCCAGAGCTCAGCCCTGCATCCTACCCAAACTGCACCTACACCCTGGTTGAGCCTTGTCATACTGCAGAGCAGAGTTCCCGAGCAAGTGGTACTCAGAGAGGTACTCATGTAGACTCTGAACATGGATTTAATTATGTGTTAACACTCTCCCCTCCTGCTTTTCCTCTGGAACATATTCCTTTGCCTCATTTCCCTCCCTAGGCAGGCAGATCTGTTTCAGAACTTCCCTGCTTGGGGTGAAGACAGCTGAGAAGGGAGCGCTGTAAAGGAAAAAGCAGTGGGTGGGAGGAGGGTTAAGCACCCCTCCCACTTGCTGCTTTCCCTGGCAAATCCCCCCTCCTCCGGTTTTGCAGATTGGCAGCAGGCATGCAGTTCAGAATGCTGTGTTTGCTGCCAAGCATGTCATTCTGTGCTCTCTTCCTCATGTCGGCACAGCCGTGGCGAAAGCGTCATCCCAGCCCGCTTGGCTACGCTCCCGACAACCCCGTGTCAGAAATTGGAGGCCGTGTAATTTTACAAAAAAGTGTGCATGTGTTTTTCCTGCTGAGACCCCGGGCGCTTTGATATTCAAAGTCATCTTTGCAGGAACAAGGAGGAAAGAATCTCAGGGACTGAGTGTTTTGTGCACTAAATCTGCAGCTTGACTGTACAGCAGTAATTACAAAGCGGACGCAATAACTGAGCCGTGCTGTCTGTAAGGCTGACTCCCCCCCTAGCTTTCTCCAGATAACATGTTTCTCCCTGGGAGGCGCCTGTTTTTTCTTAAATTAGATATTGTGTTTGTGTTTTTGAAAAAGGTCACAGTTAGCCAGCACGCCTTTAAGCTTTATTATCTTGGAACCGAAGCGTAGCCTCTACTGGCACACCCTCTGCGGTTCCAATCTTGCACGTCCTGCCGCTGTGATTGTTCTAGCAGGCGACGCAGCCCTCGTCCCTTATTTATTGCACCATTAAAGTTGCATATGTTTATCTCTCCCTCTCTTTTTTCTCTTTCTTTTTTAGGCTTTCTTTGTAATTGCCACAGGGAAAGATTAAAAAGGAGCTCTTGGAGAAAGGGGAGCATCTGAGGGTGCAAAGCAGGGGTGCAGGACTGCATCCAGCCAGCAGGCTGCATTCCTACCTTCTACCTCTCCCTCCCCACCATCTCAGTTGCAGGCCAGCTTTGTAACATTATGACATCGGGTCACCAAAGGAGCTCCTTCTCAGCACCTGTCAGCTAATGGGAGTTGCCTTGAGTCCCATTTGCAGACAGATGGGGTCCATCTCAGTGACCATCAGCTAACTATCACTTGAATAGGAGCTCCTTCAAAGGTGTGCCCTCCATGCACATCAGTTGATAGGCACTGTAAGCACTGGCTGTACTAGGGAATTTCAGATGGGGAACTTCCTACTGCACCCAACCCAGCCCGTCCCATACCTCATGTCACATATGGCATCAGATGTTGGGCAGATTGGTATGATTTTGGGCTGCAGTAGTGGGCAGTGTGGTGGAACAGTGGTGACTTCTGGTTGGTTGTGCTGCTGCTGCTTACCAGGAGGTAGAGCAGGGAGGTGAGGAGGCAGCAAGGTCAGTGTGGTGCAAACGTACCAGCAGGAGCTCTCGTTGACTCTACCAGTGCGTTTGCAGCATGCCAACATCAACACTGCCAGGCCTCCCTACTTCCTGGTAAGCAGCAACAGTGGGACTAACGGGAGGCCACGTAAGGGTCACACCCTACCATGCCACCTGCAGCTGAGTGGCTGGTGATTGGGATGAGTTCTGTGAAGCCCAGTGCTGTAATAACCTTGGGCTGTGTAAAGGGGAATCAGGCCAGATAAGAGAAGACACGCAATGCACATTCATATGAGAGTCTTGATTGGGCACTCTCTTCACTGCTTGGAATCCACCATGCTTGGTGTGTGAGACACAATTCGGTGGAAGCATCACCTTTCATTTTTTGAAATGAGAAGTAGAAACTAGGCCTGTAAGTTTGCCTGGGGGAAATCTTAGGAAATCAGTGCTTGTTACTCTGTATGTGGAATCTGAGCAGAGTGACAGATGACCAGGAACTGGGGCATCAATACTCTATATAGCTTCTCCTATGACTAAACAGTCCTCTCTCTCTCGGCTCAGCTCCCAAACCTGCTCCCTGAACTTCCAAGGTATTTCTTATTCTCTCTCTGTCTTGGGTACACAGCGTTTCCTCTCTCTAGACTTTGTGAGTTTTTCTTCAGGTTTTTTTTACCCTGCCTTCCTCCCTTTCTCTCAGACTCTCTCTGCTTCTCTGTTCCTGCCACCTATAGGTCCTGTGTTTTCTCTGCTTCTTTTTTCTGTATGCTGAACTGTTTGGTCACATCATGTTATGGGTCCCTTCACCCTGAGCAGTTTAAATGTTTGTGAACATTCCTTGACATCCTAGCAGCCCATAGACAGGCAGCAGCCATATAAGATAAAAGAGACATGACTTTCTTTACACCAGACTGGCGTGGTGGGATTGTGAAATATGGAAGAGATCTTATTACTAATAAAACTACAGATTTTGAGTCGGAGCAGCTGTCAAATCTCCTTAGCCAACACATGTCGTTCGGTGCTGAATATTCCTTAGCACTTTGTCCAGCTCTATTTTGCCAAGCGATGCAGAATGGCTGTTGCTTTCCCTTGGGAGCAATTTCCATTACCTAATAGACTGTGACACTAAAGCTTTTCTCTTTCCTTTTGTTCCCCTCTTCATACCTGTTGCATGAGAAGCGGAAATAATGGGATTTTTGAATGGGGCAGGGAAAATACACAATGCTAAATGTCACTGCAAGAGGAAAGCTGCATGTACAGGTCATTGTGTGGAACCCCCACATTCTCAGGGCCCACCTGTAGTGTATGATTAAAGCTGTATCATGCCACCTCAAACAAGCACGGCTTCTCCCAAATAATCCTGGGAACTGTTGTCTTGCTGAGAGTTGTTAGGAGACCGCTTATCAGAGCTGTTTAACAATCATTCCCTCCTCCCAGAGAATTCTGGGTATTGTAGGAACTCCCAGTTTCATTGGTCACAATTTGTTTTGTTTTTTTTAAATGTTTATTGAGATTTTACAAAAAAGAAAAACAGTATGATAAAAAATACAGAAAAAACAGACATTTAAACAAGTAGAAAAAGAAGAAAAGAAAGAAAGAAAAAGAAAGAAATAATCCCTTTTTCAATATTTTTAGGCTCATTTGCTTATTTCCTTGACCTCCTCACACCTCCCCTTTTTGTATTCCCATTTATTAAATCCTTTCAGCAAATCCTTACCCTCTTTCATTTATCTTTACTCTATATTCTTAACCTATTATAACTATAAATTTTCATCCATATAACTATCTATATTTACATATTCTTATTAGCATTAATACCAAAACCACTTATTTTCAGTCCAACATCATTTTAACATTCATTAATTTTACAGTATTTCTGCAGATAGTCTTTAAATTTCTTCCAGTCTTCTTCCACCATTTCTTCTCCCTGGTCTCGGATTCTGCCAGTCATTTCTGCCAATTCCATATAATCCATCATCTTCATTTGCCATTCTTCCAGAGTGGGTAAATCTTGTGTCTTCCAATCATTGGTCACAATTTGAGGGAAGCTGATGACCCTGTGATTTACAGTTGCTGACCTGAAGCCCTGAGGCTGGGCCATCTGCTCTTCGCCTCTGGGCCTGCTAAATGTGGTGGCATATTAGTCAGGTAACTCTCACAAGCAACGCTCACAAGGAGAACTAGTGGCCTGTTATGGCGCAAATGCTGCTCATCACCACAACTTCTCTGGCCTAGAATTGGTGTAAAGCCACTCTCCAAAAGTTGCCTTGGGGGCTGGGAGTTTGATTGAGGAATAGTGGAAAGGGGGTAACTATTTACCCCTGGACCTGTCATTTCCCACTCTCAGTTCCTCTGCCGCATAACTCCCCCCCCCCCCGGGGTGGGAAAACAGATGGAGGGGAAGTTTTATGAGTAGAAAATCATCCAGAGTGGAAGGGGTTCAAGAATACTAGCATGCCTGCACTTAAACCTGAATCCTCCTGTTGTGAATGTCAGTTTTTTTTTTAAAAGTGCTTATATGTATAGTAGCAGTGTTGCTTAGAAATCCTAAAACCAAGCAATCAGTACAGTTTTGAAATCAGTGATTAAAACCAGTGCAGTTTGAAAGGTTCAGTCTGCCATCTTGATTTAAAATGACATCCAATCATATCCAGACATAGACAAAAACCTGCTCTGTGGTCTTGGGAACCATCTTGCAAAATTTGGTTGAGGTGTCAAAACACACACACACACGATATATGGCTCATAATTATTTATTTGTGTCCCACTTTTCTTTTAGAAGGTGCCCAAAGTGCCTTACGGACATTTTGAGGTGTTTTTTTTTTAAAAAAACACCCCACAACGAAACTAGTTTTCCAAAAAAGAAATGTAAGCATTTTAGAAAAAATGTTTTAATAACAAGCAACAGCAATTGGCAGAATAAAACTGAGCACTTAAAAATATGCTCTGTGATGCTATTTCAAGGCAATGGTAATTCTATGCGCTCTAGGTCTCCTCTGAATTAGTCTGTGCCATTGCAGACTGCTCTGTAAAGGCAGTGTTCCAAAAGACACTCAAGTGCATAAGTTTCTGATCTAAAATATGCATGCTCATTGTTTAGACATTGGACAAAAAAGCATTTTTTAATTTTTTTATTTTAGAGACATGAGATGTTGTTGTTTATAATAAAATTGGTAACCTACCAACTCATACCATTCCTGGACAGGTCTGGTCTGGTCACAGTGGTCTGTCTCCTGTTTGGATTATTGTAATGCAGTATACATGGTGCTCCCTAGAATATATCTCAGAAGCTTCACTTAATGCATAGCACAACTGCCACAGTTGGTATAGCCAGGAAGGAACAGACAGAAAGCAATACCATGCCTTAAAGAACTGTGTGTTTGATTCCGCAAGATGTGATGCACAGGCCTAAGACATCTTTTTAGGGCCACCCAGTTGGAAAATGCTGGGTTAAGATGTCTTCGAATCCCCATGACTCAGCCATGAAGCTCACTGAATCAGTTATTCTTTCTCAGCCTGGCGTACCTTGCAGGGCTGTTGGGGATCAGAGTATAGTGCATTACCTGGGCGGGGGGGTAGGATGTAAATTCAAGTACAGTGGTGCCTCGCAAGGCGAAAAGAATCCGTTCTGTGAGTCTCTTCGTCTAGCGGCTTTTTCGTCTTGCGAAGCAAGCCCATTGACGGATTAGCGGATTAGCGCTATTAGCGGCTTTTAGCGGCTTTTAGCGGCTTTTAGCGGCTTTTAGCGGCTTTTAGCGGCTTATCGGCTTAGCGGATAAGCGGCTTAGCAGCTTAGAAAAAGGGGGGGGAGGGAAAAAACCCCGCAGGAACTCGCAAGACATTTTCGTCTTGCGAAGCAAGCCCATAGGAGATTCGTTTTGCGAAGCACCTCCAAAACGGAAAACTCTTTTGTCTAGCGAGTTTTCCGTCTTGCAAGGCATTTGTCTTGCGGGGCACCACTGTATGTAGTAACTGCAGTCACTACTCTGTGCATGGTATCAGATTTGCCAGATCATGGTCCCAGTAGCCTTCTAGAAACAGCAGCTAAAAGGAAGGTAATTCAAGCCCTCTCGGTAATCCAACCTTTGCAGGTCCTTGTATCTGTCTTTTACCATCCAGAGGTTTTCTTGTCATCACTCTGCACAATTTGGCATATAAGCATCCTGAGAATCTCTTAAGTTGAATTAAAACTAAAATCAAGGTTCCAGCCTTTATGACCATTTTGAAAGCGTATAACCTATGTCCATTGATTTCACTGTGTCTCTACTCTGGGTGTGATTCAGTTGGATACAAACTAGTATTATTGTGAGGTTGGCAGGCACTGGATCTGTGATTTTTTTGGGGTTTTTTTTGTCGTGAAGTCTTGCACTGTTAAGCTTTTATTCGATAGTGAGTCTTTTTTGCACCTTGTGTAAAATTTGCACCTTGTGCAAATTTAAAAGGATCTGTTTTAATTCTCCTGGATCCAGCTTTCACCCAGACCCCCTGGAAAAGCAAAGTGTGTGTATGCATGTGTGTGTGTGTTTTGTGTGTGTGTGTTGGTATTTGTGCGTGTGTGCACGGGCTTTCTCTTCTCTGTCTGCAGCGGCTGAGTGTGAGATAAGCAACCAAAGGGGTGATGCCCATAGCACTCCTACAAAATTCCAAATGTGCCCTCGAGCCCTCAGAAAAGTTGGCAATTGTTGCTGTGGAAGAGCAAAAAAATAAAATAAAATAAATTTCATCCATCAACTTTGTGACAGCCCTTCAAATATTTGAAGATGGCTATCATATTGCCTTTTAATAATCTCCAGGCTAAACATTCAAAGCTCGTGGCCAGCATCCCACTGTGCGGCAGCCGTTTAAATTATGTGCTCTGATGAAATATATGGCATTCGCTTTCACAAGACTGCTGTGCGGGTTGGCTTTCTTGCATGCCACTGCAAGTGGGGTGTTTTTTTAAAGCTTTGCAATTATGTGCAGTAAGCTGTTTCATGTGAAGGTGCTGGCACACCTGTATGCTGGCGAGAGGTGATGGTGTGGCTCAGATCTACATTATTCACCAATTTAGGGATCGGGGAGAAATTTGATTTAGTTCACATTTAAAGAGGTTTTCCAAACAGTATGTGAACTGGAACCCAGCCATCCTTCAAAATTTGCTGTTTTCTGACTTTTACAGTGCGGTTATCAAGCCAAGTAATGTGTAGGGAAATGTGTTTCTTAGGGCAGAGTGTGCCTGTAGTAGTGAAAATAACTCTTAAAATGCTGAAATAGCTCACTCAGTAGAGTATGAGATTCTTAATCCCAAGGGCCATGGGTTCAGGCCCTACACTGGGCAAAAGTTTCCTGCACTCCGGGGGGTGGAGTGGGTGTTGTGACTCTCACAATCCCTTCCAACTCTAAAATTATATGATTCTGTTGGGGAAATGGCTTTGCAAAAAGGTGTACACCTGGCAATACTGCATACAAAAATGTGTTTGCTAGGAGAAGTTTGCACTAAAATACTGATGAATTTTCATGAGGATTCACGAATTGCTGCAGGAATGTGGAGAACTGAATCACGAGGATGGAGAAGTGAGGAACTGAGGTGGGGCAGATTAATCTACCCCCTACCCCTAACTTGTGGCTTTTGTCCCAGCTTGCCTGGCTCTTTCAAACTGTGCATGTAACCATCTCTATTTCCCCTCCCCCCTCTCCTTTCAGACTGAAAACTACTCTTTTGATTCCAACTATGTGAACAGCAGAGCTCATTTAATAAAAAGGTATGTAGGGTGTTTGTTTGCTTTCTATGGGGTGGCAGTGGGGGGCAGGGTGGGGAGAAGTACTTAGTTTTAAACTGAATTCATATTGTCTAACTCTTTACTTCCCCCATTATTTTCTGCTCATTTAGTGTGTACAGAATCTGTTCATTTGAATCTCTCTCTCTCTCTCTCTCTCTCTCTCTCTCTCTCTCTCTCACACACACACACACACACACCAGCATTTGCATCCCATTAAATTCTCACTGCTTTGGCCTTTAGTTTACACACACACACACACACACACACACACACACACACACCCTTCTCCAATGAGCTGTGCCTCATTCATATAGGAAAGTGAGCATACAGTTAGGCAGAACCCTGTTACCCTGACAACTTATAATTCATAGAGTTTGTTCTCTTTCAATGCACAAGAATAAAATGATAGATGTGGATGAAGAGAGCTCCCTGGCATATCAGGAGAGAAAAGGAACTTGTCAGGGGTGGGGGGAGGTAAGGCAGCTGAGCTTGGGATCCCCCCCCCCCCGCAACCACTCTTTCCTCGCTTGAAGTTTGAATTGCAAATAAAAATACCCACATTTGTATTGCAGTTCATTCCCATCCCCCATACTCCCCTCCCCTCGCCCTCTTTATTAAAATAAATCTATCCTTGCCCTGGCTTCATCCAAGCATAAACTCAGGAATGAATTTGGTCCCCAGTGAACGTGTTGACAATAATTACTAACATTTCAGAAGCACTTCACAGCGGACAAAAATGCATTCTAATTCTCCCTACCTTTACCCTCGCTACAATGCTTGTGGCGTAAGTCATGTGCACCGGAATCAAACTGGTAAATAATTGGTTTTGGTTTTGATTCCGTTTCTGCCAGCAAGAGCTTATTGGCCTGGCATAGATGTTTTGCTAAATGGTTGCTTAGTGTGCTGATAAGAAGCATCAGCAAGCCCTTTGGTGGGGGGTGGGATGTTCAACTAGTTAGTCCTGTTAGTGGAAGGCCATGCAAGGACTTTCTCTACAGCAGTGGGTTCCCTCAGCTCTTCTCCCCTGTGGGCCCACTGCAGCCCCTGGGAAAAAAAGAACCCAGAACAACATAAGGAATCTTCAAGCTGAAGAGCACTTTTGTCATAGCACTATGTTGAATTCCTTCCATAGGTTTGTGTGATCCCCACTCTTTCTCCAGTGTGCTGAAAAGAAGGAGTTTAGAAGGGTTTGCTTCCAGTTGAATTAATCACAGCTTGCCTACGGTTTTATCAGAACTATTGTTAATGTAAATTTGGGGTAGCTAATATGGTGTCCTTCAGAATTTGTGGACTCCAGCTCCCATTAGGGGTCAGGGATAATGCGAGCTGTAATGCAGCAACATATGGAGGGCAGCACATTGCCCACCCCTGATCTATGGTTATTTGAAACAAGTCACCTTCAAAACATGGTTTGTGGTTGTTTAAACAAACCACAGTTAATACTGATCACAGTTTACGATTCAGATGACATGCTAAACTATGGTTAATCTAAATCAGGAAGGAAGGCTTCCAATCTATTCCTTGTGGCTGTCGACAAAGGTATGTTAGTAACCCATGTGATCAGAGAACATCAAGGCAGTTTAGGAGGATAACAGTGTTTCATGTTTTTTCTTATTTCTCTTTCTTGCTGTACCATGCAAGCTCTAATTTCACTATGTTAACTCCATTTTTAGTTTTAAAATATAATTCTGTGCATTGGTGTCATTCATATGCAGCCGAACCCTGCTGTTGTTTTGGTTAGCATTACCATAAGACTTTGGAACCCATTTCTCTGCAGTTGTTATGCTTCCGAATGCCAGTCGCAAGATGCAAAAACCCCATTTCACTGCTGATTCAGAGAAAACGGCAATCTGCAGAAAACCCAATTTATGTTTGCTCCAATTCAGTGGCAAAACACAGGTTTTCCCAGGAAAAGTGCTGGGGCATAAATACCTACTGCTTGGATTTGGGCTTGGGAAGCCCAGACCTGTGCCTAGAAAATGTGGAACAAAGGTGTGGATGAGCCCCTACAGTGCAGACTTTGCTTGTGAAAGAAAAAAGTCCCATTGCACTAGTGGGAGCCCTTATGCCAGCTTCCACTAGCAGTGCTTGTTAAGTTAGATCCTGCTCATCATCTTAGAAGTGGAATTTCTTGTAGCTTCCCGCATGGAAAGGAACTCTGTTTTTTGAAGATGGTGCTTGCCACCTGCTGATTTTACCAGGGCCAGCTCCTGCGCAAAGTGCTCTCTGGAACAAAGGAAGCTGCCTTGCTTTGAGTCCAAACTATAGGTCCATCAACCTCAGTATTGTCTACACTGGCTGCCAGCAGCAGCTCGCTAGGATTTCAGAGTCTCTCCCAACCCCTCGTCCTACCTGGAGATTGAACCAGGGACCTTTTGCATGCAAAGCAGTTGCTCTAACATTGTGCTATGGTTCCTCCCTAAAGGACTTTATGGATCCATTCCATGAGAAGTTAATAGGGTAGCTACAACAAGCTGGATGGTGCTGCCTGGAAAACTGGACTGGGCATTCTCATTTTAACGAAGTAAACTATGGCAGGCATCAGTGAACTGTGCTGTGCTGCTGGGGCCCTGGCAATTGCCTGTTGTTGATGTCAGCCATGCACAAAGCATGAATCAATCTCTCTCTCTCTCTCTCTCTCTCTGTGTGTGTGTGTGTGTGTGTGTGTGTCTGTGCTTGCATTATATAGGTAGATCAACCAATAGATTGATAGATCAATAGATATGCTTGCATTAAATATAGTAACAAAAAAAAATCTGCCTAATTAACTGGAAGCTGCTTTTTGTCTATCAAAATTGTTTTTAAATTGATTGTTTCCATTGATCAATTGATTAAACACTGCAGCCTTAATTACAACTCCCGTTTTAAGCATTGAATTGTTGAGGGGAAACCCACTCAGGAACCTTTTGGGCCCTCTCCCAATTCTATGATTCTATTAGCTTGCTTGAATCAGTGCACCCATGAGGACTTGACGGATGGCACAATGGGTTCTGTGCATTTTGTTACATCCTTTCAAAGGATCTGATTATCCCCTTGCCCCAAAGCTCCCATTTTGTAAAAGAGATATAAGGAGTGTGGCAATTATGAGCATGTCATGTAGACAGCTTCCATTCAGACAAGGAAATGAATATTTTTTTGTCTGCATTGCTCATGATATTCAACCACAATCTTCTAATTGCTGTGGTAGAGAAAATTGCGGCCTGCATCGTATTGTTCATTGCAGTCCAATATGGAGTTTGTCCTTTCCGTAGAAGAAATCTATTCATGTCTTTTGCTTTGCACCTACCATTAAACTAAACTGACAGTTTGGTGGTAGTTTACTGTGATTTGGTGGGAGAATTATTTAACTGCAGAAAAAGCTTTCCACACTTTGGGAAAGGGACTAAAGAGAGAGTCTGGTGTTGTAGGTTGACCTCTTGCATCATGGGCTTTGCTTCTGCTAAAAAGGCAAATGTATATATGTATAAAGTACAGATTGCCCAGATGTTTGATTATATGGAACTTGGTGTATGCAGCTCTTTCTCCCTGCCTCCCTCCATCCCTGCTTCATAGCCTTGGAAGTGAGACTAAGCAGAAATTCAGGAGCCAGAAATCAAGACCTGCGACAAAGGCATCAGGACCATGGACAGAGTACAGGGGAGCTCTATGGCTACAGCCAGCAAGCAGGGATCCTTGCGTGTTTCTCTGATGTTGTCTGCCTGTGGACCAAGTCTGTCCCAGAAGCTATCCCAGTTTGGTCCGCCAGGCTATTCCTGACAAATTATACCCATCTGCCCCATACCTGATGTCATGTGTGATGTCTAACCGGGACAGGTTACCAATGAGCCTTCAAAGGAACACTTGAAGCTGCTGGTGTGATTGTTCCTTTACTGGAGCAAGGTATGCTAAAACAGACCCCTGTTCCCTTCACAGACCTACAATTCCCAGAGTGGTTTAACAGTTTAGCAGTCAATTCTTCACAGGCAACTCTGGGAATTGCAGGTCTATGAGGGGAATGTGGGAGTACCCTAACAACTCTCAGCACCCTTAACAATCCATGGGTCCCAGGATGCTTTTGGGGAAACCATGATTATTTAAAGTGGTATGATATTGCAGATGGGCCTTGGGCCAGTCACCACCTCTTAGCCCAACCTACTCATAGGGTAGTGTGAGGATAATATAGAGAGGGGAAGAGCTGTATAGCTCACCTTGAGCAGCTTGGAGGAAAGATGGTATATAAATGCAATAATAGATAGAGATGGCTCCATATGCTTGATCTGCAAAGAGAATTCCTGATATGTCAAGGGATAAAGCCGAGGAAAAAAGAAAAAAGAACTGCATCCAAGGGGTGCTGCTGAAAGTCTTGCCCTAATGAATGTCATGAGCATGATGTATTCATCAGAGAGCTGAAATGTCAACTATTAATCCTCCGGTGTGTTTTTAATCCAGCAAAACGTCGCTGTTTGGAGAAGTGTGATTGCTGCCTTAACTTTGTGGTGTGAATCTCAAAATCCTTACTTTTTAATTAATCTGTTTGGTCTTTCTGAATTGATTTCTCCCTCGCCTCCTGCCTCCTGTGCATGCTGGCTAAATCCTAGGTTTAAAGGGCTTCTGCAGGGATGTCTTTATTTTAAAAGGCTGCATTTGAAGGTGTTCCAGTTTTAGTGTGTCTCAGCCCAGGCTTTTCTCTCTCCTCTTTCCTGCATGCTGTTCTTGGTTCCGCACAACATCCCGTGGTCGGTGGTCCACTTGGTTTCCATGGAGACCTGAAAAGGTCTTTGCAAACAGATGCATGCGTAATTCCCCAAGGATTTGAAGTGTGAGCCATTTCCATGGCCCTCTTGTCCTGGTGGCCAGCAAAGAAATTTGCCAGGAAGAATTGCTGGCTGGTTTTGGTTTTTTTGCTAACCTGTTTGATCATGTTAGGAAGGGAATGTCCAAACATATTTCAATATGACAGGAGGCAACACTGGAGGCAGGGGGGATTTCGGTCACCATCATGCAAACATAGGATTGGTGACTGGTTATCTGGGACCATGTGGGGAGGACAGCTAGACATTTAGCAATCTGCTGACCAGTCAGGAACATTACACTTGCTTGGTCGCTGACTGAGGAGCCCATTGTGTTCACCAATACCTGATCTCTCTTAATAGCAAGACTCAAAACTTCTGTTCCTCCTAAGTCATCCTGCAGGAAGGGTCTTGTTGTTCCTACTAAGAAACTGTTTCACTGGCTTCCAGTGTCTAGCTGCCTTCAACGCAGGGTCTTCTAATTTTCATGGTTTATTCCAAACCTCCAGAAAGCAAAACTGTGTTTTAGCTACTTCCACAACAGCTTTCTGTGGTCTGCCAGTTGAACTGCAGCTCCGATCACCTCTGGCCATTGGTCATGTTGGCTGAAGGTGATGGGAGTTGGAGTCCAACAACATTCAAAGGGCCACGGTCCCCCCCAAAAAAAAAATCTCTATTAGAGAACTAAAAAAGGAAAGTTCCTGAGTTTAAATTGGATGTTGGCTGTAATAAGACGAGTTTGGAAGTCCTTCTCAGGTAGCTTCCACATATAAAGCAAACAGGAAAGAGGATTTTGACTTAAGAAGAAAACAGGAAAGAGGATTTTGACTTAAGAAGAAATTATTGGCCGTGTGAGTTGTTCAGTCATGGAGCAGACTGCCTCAGAAGGTGGTGGGACAGGTTTTTAAGCTAAGAGGTGAGGAACCTTTTTGTATCCACAGCACAGGCCAGATCTTTATTAGGATCAGCCTTGCAGGCCAAATTTGACAGCTTTACAAGTCTCCCCACTCTTCTTTTAAACTTCTGATCTCAGTACTTTAAAAAGAGAGTATGGTGAGACTTGCAAAGCCTTATAATTTAAAATTTATACATTAAATCAAGGGTGGGGAACCTGCTCCTCTTCCAGATGTTGCTGGCCCTGACCATTGACCATAGTGGCTGGGGATGGTGGGAGTTGGGAGCCCAACAACATTTGGAGGGACTAGCAGAGATTGAAGCACTATGCAATATGTACTGCAGGGCTTGGAAAGGCTAGGATTGAGTATCCTTCCTTACTAACTGCCTACGTGTGCCCTATCTGCTGTATTTGTGGTTGAGAAGCCATTTCCTGTCCATTCTGGTTGTTCAGCTGGAGATCCTTGGGCTTTTGCCTAGCTTGAGTCACTGGGAGCAGTGCAAGCCCCAGTGCTGTTGGAGTTGTGAGGGTTAAACTTTGGCTTTGCCAGCTTCAAAGCAGTGAATTGTAGTAGTTTATTTCCTGACTCTCTCTCCAGACTTATAGAACTATGAGTTGATTCAGCAAGACGGAAGAGGTTAAGGGGTGATATGATAGCCATGTTCAAATATATAAAAGGATGTCACATAGAGGAGGGAGAAAGGTTGTTTTCTGCTGCTCCAGAGAAGCGGACACGGAGCAATGGATCCAAACTACAAGAAAGAAGATTCCACCTAAACATTAGGAAGAACTTCCTGACAGTAAGAGCTGTTCGACAGTGGAATTTGCTGCCAAGGAGTGTGGTGGAGTCTCCTACTTTGGAGGTCTTTAAGCAGAGGCTTGACAACCATATGTCAGGAGTGCTCTGATGGTGTTTCCTGCTTGGCAGGGGGTTGGACTCGATGGCCCTTGTGGTCTCTTCCAACTCTATGATTCTATGATTCTAAGACCGTGGTTCCCCTGAAGCAGTGTCCTTACAGAACAGCCTTTCCCAACCAGGTGCCCTTCAGATGTTTTATTATTATTGCATTGGTCCATTGAGCTCGGCAATGCGTACATTGACTGGCTGCAGCAATCCAAGGGGTTTCAGACAGGGGCCTTTCTCAGCCCTACTTGGGAGATTCCAGCATTTGGACCTGGGACCTTCTAGCATGCAAACCAGATGCTCTATCACTGTCTTTGGGCTTTCCTTATATTCTTATGGCACCAGGGACTGAAGCTCTGGCAGCCATCGAAGGTGACAGTGCTGGATGCCATGGTGATGGGAGAGGGTGGGAAGAGCAGGGAAATCTCAGCTGATCGGTTGACTGGACCTCTTATGCCATCAGACATGGGATCCCCCGCAATGGAGAGTGTGGCAAAGGAAGGGGGGAATAATGCAAAGCAGGTCTGAAACCAGTCTTCTTGCAGCAGCTCTGCATGCCTGACACAGGAGTTTTTGGCTGGTTTCTTCTTTCTCAGCCCTTTGGATGAATTCCTGACTCGCATTTCTCAGGCCACAAGCACAAAGCCCATGGCAGGTGCATGCAACACCATGTTCCTTGCAAATTGCCTGTTGCGAAAGATAGTCTTACAAGGATGTGAACATTTAAATATTGCATCTGTTCCGTGGGTTCCTTGCTCAGCTGCCGTGTCCTGTTAGGTGTTTCCTGTGCATATAGTAACCTATCCCGGGAGTTCTACTTAAGCATACCTCGTAATGTTCAGCTGCACTTCACTAGCAATCACAGGAGACCTCTATTTCTGTGCCATTGCAGGAGTTCAGAGATGTACATCTTGTGCTGAGCTGAATAGGTTGGATTGTTGTTGTACTTTGTCTCTTCCGATTACTCTGCTCTTACAGAGAAGGTGCTCCTGTGCCTTCCCTCCCACCCCAATATTGCCTCTAGTGGAGCTCTGGCTGTGATCTGCTCAAGCTTCCCTCCTTGTCCTCACTTTGTTCTGCAAGCTACAACGCAGCTTAGGCTCGCAGGAGGATAAGAGCAAGAATCTTCTCTAATTTTCTGCACACCTTGGGGGCTGCCTCCAGTTCTGACTGCTTTGTTGAATGCCAAGCGCCAAGATCAATGAGTTGGAGTGGCTGCTCTCTTGTACTGGAAATAGCCCCCTTGTGACACCCTGGTGGAGAAAGCTTACCTTGCTCCCTAAGGGATGGTGCAGATCCTGCCTGAGGCTTTTGACACCCTCTGAGCCATGGGGGGTGTTTTGTGTTTTCAGACACAGCTCTGCAGAGTAAATCACTCTTCTTTCTTCCACCCAGCAGTTCGACATTCAAAGATCTGGAGGGGAACAGCCTGAAGGACAGCGGGCATGAGGAGAGTGACCAGACAGACAGTGAGCATGATGTCCAGCGCGGGCTGTACTGTGACACAGCTGTCAACGATGTTTTGAATACCAGCGTCACCTCCATGGGGTCTCAGGTGCCTGAACAAGGTTTGTTGTGTCAGTTATTTTACAAATGCTACTTGTGATTAGCTTTTTTTTTTTAGAGCACACAGGACCCATACAGATAGCCTGCTGTTGCTTGTGAGTTGTTTTGCCTCTCCTTTGCCCTGAGCCCATTGTTGGTGCTGCTGTGGAATGTTTGTGAACATTCTGACTGCTCAAGGAGAAGGTGCCTGCAGGTGACCAGTAATGAAAACAGTGCTGTTTTAGGAAGGAAGGTAAAGGCCAATGGAAAAGGCTCGTGACAGACCTGCAGGCAGCAAGGGTTGTTGGCAGGTAGGTTAGTGGGGAAGAGAGTGACATCTAGGAGGTGTGAAGCAGAAGACATGGAAACGAGTAAGCCAAAACCAAAAGGAGAAAGGACTGTTAGAAAAAGATGTCTTCTGAATATCACAATTGATCATTAAGCTAACCTACGTCTGCCTGCAGATTCCGGCCTGTTTGTGAATTGACCCTGTAGCTTAAGAATACAGTAATATAATGAAATAAAATTGTCGGTCAGTTGTCTATGCCACACGAACTTGCTGTTCCAGGAGATATTTGTGTTTACTTAACAAACATTTATGGGCAGTATGTGTGATGTCTTTTAAAAAGCTCACCACATTTTTACAACTATGGCAGTGGTGGCATCCAGGAGGAGTCATGCTGGGAGAAGCATGACCAAAACACCACCACCACCACCACCACAACACATCACAAAAAAGGTGTGCGGGGGGAGGAACATTTTTTTGCGCATATGCTGATTTATATCCTTGGATGCATATTTAGACATAGTTAAATAGGAATACAACACATTTCATTGCAGTGGGGAATACAGTAACAGACCTGCAGACTGTTAATGGGAAATGTCAAGGCCCCTCTACCTCCTTCTTAACTTTAAACTGAACTTGAACTGGACCATTCCTTAAACCAGTGTTTCCCAACCGGTGTGCCGTGAGACGTTGCCTCGTGTGCCGCGAGATGCCTGGAGGGAGGCGGGCGAGTCGGGCGGCGAGAGGCGGGGCGGCGGCGACGAGGAGAGGCCGCGCCTCCTGCTGCTGCCTGGCGCTCCTCCTCGCAGCCGGCAGCGCTGCCTGGGCGCCTCCGCGCGACTCTGCCTCGCTGGGTTTGGTCTCCCAGCAGAGACGGGTCACACGCGCCCCTCCCTCCCTCAGCCTGCGCGGAGGGAGAGCCAGAGAGAGGCATCGCTCCTGCGCGGCGGGAGAGGGAGCAGCCGGAGCGATGCCCCAAACGAAGGCATGGGACCGGAGGGGAAATCCTCTCTGAGGAGGATTGAGCGCAGCTGAGAGAAGCCTTTCGAGGAGCTGCCGTGTCCCCTGGAAACCCCCTTCCCAGCTCTGCCTGCCTGCCCAAAGCTTGGAGGTTCCCCGGCAAGGGGGAGGGAAAAAACTTTCACTTTTGTGCGTCCCTCCCGGCGTGACGCTGCACGCTGACGTCACGGGGCGGGGCTTTAATGGTGGTGTGCCGCGAGATTTTTTTTCAGTACACAGGTGTGCCGTTGCCCAAAAACGTTTGGGAAACACTGCCTTAAACGGACAACTGTCATCTGCAGACTAGGATACTTTGTCACCCTAGCTGCAAGGAGTCCTTTGTTTCTCAAAAGGGTTCTATCTGCTCTGGAAACCGTTCCACCTCTTACCTAGGACTGAGAGAGATCTACTCAGTGCATGCTCAGAGGCACTTTCCTCTTTATTTTTATGCACCCCGAGTGTGAATCCTGACACTCAGACTGTTTCTGGCATGAATCTCTGCTTGCCTGTACTCTGTTTGTCCTTCGGGGCCTCTCTGTCCTTTCCTTTGATGTCCCTCAGGCATTGATGGCTGGGATCCAGTTCTTCCAGACTGTGTCTATATGAGCAAGAACGCTGTCAGAGACTGAAAATGCACATCCATTCATAAAAAGAGATGCTTTAGAAGTGTAAAGCATCTGTTTCTCATCCTGACATGATGTTTTGAAACTGTTCTTCATGCCGCTTGACAAATGATGTTGGTTTGACCTGTTGCAAAATGTTCTTCTCGTAACTGGAGGTCCCAAGTGATCAATTTTGCCTGCTGCAGAGGCGTTATACAGCTCAGCTCAGGACCTTTTCTGAATCTGGTTTCCTCCCTTGGCTGTTGCAACTTTAGAACTTGCTGGATGAGGTTCAGAGAAGATGAGGAAGTGATTTATAAAGATGCGTTTTAGGGGAATATGCGAACTACATTGTGCTTTGCACATGCCCCTCTTCATCTTCCATCCAAGCAAGCAAAATAAATTAACACAGCTCAAGGGCACTCAAATGTGGAGCAGAGCCAGTGAAGGGGCGTGGCCTCTAGGGAGGGGGTGTGGCCTTGGAAGTGCTAGTGAGGGCTGGGAGGGTCCTGGATGGAGTGACCTGGACAATTGTGTTTGGCTCCTAAGTCTGAGTTTCTCACTCCAATATACAGAAACAGCAAACTTAGCTGCTGAATTATGATGGCTATGTAGCCAGAACAGGTGTAGTGAGAAACAAGAAGGAAGCATTGGCATGAGAGCAGGTTTGCAGAAGTGCAAAAAATGTTTGTGTGTGAGGAATCTAAGGAGTGCCCCACAGAAAACCACCCCATTGAGGAGTGAGCGATGTTCAATGACCACAGAACATTGGATGTCTTGTGAAGTGGGGGTAGAGGAGAGAATTGAATAGTGTCCTGAAAGAAGGTGTGGCTTGCTAAATTGGGATCATTACACACTGCAACTTTTTGTTGCAGATCCCAGTTATGAAATGGATTCTACGTCTCAGGTTTTGAATGAGAAGTGAAAAAATATGCCATTTCCGTATTTTTCTTTTTCTAGCAATCTGCATAGCTTGAACTTCATACGTACTAAGATCCTGTTTTCCACCTCATCCAGACATGCCTTAACAGTTCTGATCTGCAGTCAATTTGTAACCCAGGCACTAGGCATACACATTCCAACCCCACATAATTTGTGCGGTGGAGCACATACATTTTGACAGTAGGGGTGAGGGACACGCAATTCCCTTCTGTTTCAAAGCTTCAGTATTTCCGTGTAAGAATTAACTCCACGGAAACTGAACATTTAGAAGACTGGAGGAAGCCACTGGTTTTACAAAACAGGGATTGTTATAAAATAGGCTTTCACCATTTTATTAGAAAAGCATCTACAATAGGAATCTACAAAAAGATGAAGTTCTCCCCAGAAATTGGAAGTTGGTCATTTCTTTTAAAAACCCATAAACAAAACAAAATCTAAGCATTAAAAAACAACACCTCTTGTATCAAATGGAGGGAAGCAGTTATGTGAGTACATGTACAAGTTAAAGATCTACAGGTACCTCAGATCAGCTAACTCCCTCCAAGAAAGATTTCTTTAAAAAGACGACTCCCCCCATCACCAATGAGTTTGCCTTTCCTGTCTGTGGGAGTGCCACTTCTTTTGTGATTTCCTGTCTTTACTTGAAACTATAATGAAGAGCTTTCAGTCAACAAGATTAAGCTCCCCAAACCATTTTGAGTTTCTCATGGGGTTGGGGGATAAGATTAACTGCAAGGCTCAAAGGCCTACTCTTAGATCAACTCAAGATTAAATTACAAAGGAAGTGATGCATTTTAAGAGATTTGTTGTAGTTATTGTTCATACCATATAATAACCAGAGTTTTATGTGCCCTCGAGGAATAATTCAATCTGAAGCAAGAAGATGGGGGCTCGGAGGGGGGGGGAATGGAGGAGGAATTATCCAGGGCCTGCAAACATTAAATGTCTTGCAGGATTGTCAAGCCAATATTTGTAATTACCAGGGCCCTGCCCCTTCCTTTCAGTACGATACAAGGCATGTATACTTCAGTCGTGGCTTGTGCCCATTGGGGCTGCTAGGGCAGCAGGCACGGATCCTAGCAGTAGTTAAGAGACAGAGCCAATGACAGGCCAAGCCAATTAATTATAGCCAGGGCTTTTTTTCAATTGCCTAGAACTCAGTTCCAGCACCTCTCAGCTGGGTGCCATTGCCATTGCCATTATAAGAAAACAAGGGAGGTGTTCATAGTAAGTTCTGGTGCCTCTTTTTCTAGAAAAATAGTACTGATTATAGCTTTATTCCCATCCTCCACCACACCACACTAAGCTTAAGGAGGAGGAAGCTGACAGGCTGTGCTGTCCTTAGACTGGGTTGTAAGTAAGAAGGCAGACAAATGGGAGCTACCTGAGAGCAGAGTGAGGTTGGTGGAGCAGTGCCCCCATTTGTCCTTATAGAGCAGCCTCCACTGGTCTACTTGGAAGAATGTTCCAGTGGTGTTCACTCATGCTTACTCCCAGGGAAGAACAAATAGATTTGTAGCCTTAGGCTCCCTTTCATTTGGCTGTGGAATGCATGACCTCTGGGAAGATGTGGCCAGGGAATACATTGGTGTGTGGCTTGTAAGTGTGAGCCCACCTCGAGGACTGCCTCTCCCCCTATAAACTGATCCAGACTCTGCAGTCATCCTCTGAGGCCCTTCTTCGTGTGCCTCCTCCACAAGAGGTCAGGAAGGTGGAAACATAGGAATGGGCCTTTTTCTGTGACAGCTCCATGACTGTGGAATTCTCACCCTGGAGAATTTCCACTGGTGCCTTCATTATACGTCTTTAGGCGCAAGGCAAAAATGTCCTCTTCAACCAGGCCTTTGGCTGATAATAATTATTTTTTATGTGCATTTATTCTGTACTCTTAGCTTGTGAACCACCCTGATGTCTTCAGTTGAAAGGTGGTATATAAAGTATAATAATAATAATAATAATAATAATAATAATAATAATAATAATAGATAAATACTGATCATTGAACACAGGAGGATATTTCTCTGAACAACCCTTATGGCTGTGGGCGTAGCATGGTAGCTAACTGGCAGCTGGATTAGCCTAGATCCACCTCGACTGTTCTTAAGTTTCCATTGTCTCTTAGGAGAACCCCCCCCCTCCTGATAATTTCTTCAACACCCGCCCTGGGAAATATGACAGCCCCACCAAGGAAGAAAAGCTGGCTGTGACCTAGGGAATCAAAGGGCTTCTTTCCCACACTGTCCAAACAGCAGAATGCTCCTTGCCTGAAGGAGAGGAAAGATGCCTGAAACCTCAATTCCTGGGGTATTTTGGTGACATGACTTCAGTTGACCCTGTAAAACTTTCTAAATGGGAGTCCATGGCCATTACTTTCCAATTTACCACCACCAGCCATGCTTAATGGGCAAGCGGCAAGATCTCCTGTAATAATGTATTTTCTGGACAGCCTTCTTATGGGCAGAGATGAGAAAATTAAACATTTATAGATTTGTGCTATGGAAGTTTAAATTCTTTCCAGACCTAGACTGTTTCTGAAATAACTTAGCATTTATTATTCTCCTCTAAGAAAGGAAGGAAAAGTCTTTTTTAAAAAAAGAAAAGTTGGTGGGAGGGGGAGGGAGCAGGGAGATTGGGTCAGTGCCATCAGACCTCAAGACCCAAGCTGGTTCGTGATTTTGAGCAAGGCGCGCTCAGAGGGGAAACTTCTCCCTGAGTGGGCTCACCTCCTTGGTATTGTCATTCCTGCCTCTTGGACTTTTCCTCTAGGTTTAAACTCACCTCAAGGGGAGCGGAGACGGCTGCTTCTTGCTTCTGTTAGTTTTTGCAAACTTCCTTTGCTGTTGCAAATTGTGTTGAACAGCAAGGAATTTGTAAACTATCTAGGGAGTTTGTAGAAGGCAATAGAGAAATTAACATTAAAACTGTGAAGGATTTGGATGGGCCTTTAATGAGTTTTCAAAAAGGGTCACAAATACGACTGCTGATGACCCGCTTCTGACTGAGATATATGAGCTGACTGTAGCTATTGACTGGTGGGAAGGTATTTCTTTTCCATGCTCAGAAACACTCTTGTTGTATCTCCTCGTCCTCCTCACCTCCGTCTCCCAACCCCACACCTGATGTTTCAGGATTGGTTTCTGCCACAGATACTTTGGTAGTAGTTTTTTTAAAAAAAATGAAGCATTTGTGAGATTATTGTAGAGCTAGTGTGTTAAAAACTGGAGTTGCATATCTGGGGAAACCTGGTTTGTATTTTTAAGAGTTTCTTCATGAGCATAGAGCAAGTTGTCCTTTTTTGTGCATACTACTGTATTTTTCGCCCTATAGGGCGCACTGGCCCATAGGGCGCACCTAGGTTTTTTTTGGAGAAATAAAGAAAAAAAATTATTTCCCCCCAGGCGCGGGGCTGGGGCGGGGGAAGCCCGAGCTTAACCTGACCCCAGCCCCCAGAACAGGCTGCTATCCGCAAGCCTTGGGAGCCCGGCGGGAACTCCCGCCGGGCTCTCCAGGCTTGCGGATATCTGCCCGAAGCCCAGGGCGCACTGTTCAGAGCACCCCAGGCTTCAGGGTGCAGGCAGCTCTCCGCCAGCCTAGGGAGCCCGGCGGGAACTCCCGCGGGCTCCCCAGTCTGCGGAAAGCTTCCTGAAGCCTGGAGAAAGCCTGCATTCGCCCCATAGGACGCACACACATTTCCCCTTCATTTTTGGAGGGGGAAAAGTGCGTCATATAGGGTGAAAAATACGGTTCTTTTACAAGTGAGACCTGCAATAAAAGGTTGCAGTTCACCACCAGCCATTCCCTTCTTCACAGTACTCCATTACACTGAACCTCTCACCTGATTTTCACTCCCTCCCAATCAATCAACATTTCATGGCAATTGAGTATGTTCAGGTCTCATTGGGCTGTTTTTGAGGTTCCGTTGCTCATATTTCCCCCTCCACTCTAAAGCTATTTTGTAATTCTGAAAGCCTTTCAGTTCTCTTGAGTCTGTTGCTACCTCCCTGGATGTTGGAAATGCAGTGTATTTATGTCAATGGAAGCATCGTTTGTGGCAGTCTCCCCCAACCTCCAGGTGTTTTGGATTACATTTCCCATCATCCCTGACCATTGTCCCTGATGCCTGGGGCTCATGGGAGTTGTAATCCATTGCATCTGGAGGACAGCAGGCTTGGGGAAGCAGGTTTGATTGTATGGCCATCTGGAACATTGCAGGACAAAGAACCCAAAGAGAACTGTGGACATTAGTTCCACCAATCCAGAACGGCTTTGGACTTTCCTCCAACATGCCATGAGTTGCTTCCAGAACTAATTCCCTCTGTGCTGTGCCTTTTTTGTGCTTGTGAACAAATATTTCATCATGAAGCGAAAGCACCTGTAAATTGAAGCTGCTGACGGGTCTCAAAAGCTTTCTCATAAGAACTGCTACTGCTGATGTCTCTCAGCTAATATTGCATAGAGGAGGTGCAAAATACTTTAATGTATTCCGTGCAAATATTATGTAAATTACATTTAGGTGTGAATGAGATATGCAAATACGCTGTGCTTCTGCAGACTCTTACAGCTTTCTAACGGGAACCTGGGTGGTGATCCCCATTGCCCTCACCTCCTTTCATCTAACTGCTGCTCTCATGACTCTGAATCCAGAAGATTTGCATAAAGTACTTTTTTATTGCCAAACACAGGTGTGTTCACAATACAGTAGAGTCACATCTTCAGTGGAGGTTAAGTTCCAAGGCCAGCAGGTAAGGCAGAAATTACATGTAGCCAAAAGTATCTTACCAGATTTTCAAAATTACATCATTTGCAGCACCTTCCTTGGTCCCAGTGCTGGCAAACAAGGCAGTGGGATATCCTGTGGGGAGGGCCTTCCCTGTGTCTCTGCTTGCCTCCCTTCACTCCTCCACATGCGAGTGACTAGCAGAAGTGAGGAAGAGGGAGGCAGAAAGAAGAAAAGGACTGGAGTTGATGGTGGGTTCTTAACTTCTTCCTTTTCTTAAGCTTCAGCATTCCTTATTCCTCACTACTCCTGTTTCGTTTTGCTAAGCTGCATTACATTACTCATTGTTTGGGCTGGTAAAAGGTTGCATTTTGAAGGATGTTGGTGGCTGGTTTATTGGGGTTGAGCATTTATGGGGCAATGTCATAATGCAGTGTTGGGTTTAAATCCTGTCATCTGCAAACTGGGGGAAAGTGAATTTGAAAAAGAGGCTGTCTTGTTAATATTTTAAGCACCAAGAGTGATTTCTGTCTACAAACAGGTGCTGCAGCTGAGCACTTATGGTTGAATTTGCATAAGCTAAATGTGTATATGATGCAAGTTGACTGTGGAGTCAGGTGAACCAGTGTGGGGAATAACATGACTGCTTGGAGCTGGAAAGTTATTAATCTCAGGGATGGAGGGGCGTGTAGTGGCATAAAATGATGGCACCTCAAAAAGGGTTAAAGAGAAATTGGATTGGAATCTGGTGCTAGTGGCAGGGAATTGGCAACCCGCCCCCCAGCCCAGGTGTGCCCAATTGTCAGCTTTTGGTTTGTATGCACCTCCTGAACAATGTTATCAGGCTTCTTACTGCTATAGTAAACATGTTTTCAAGCTGTAAGACAGAGAGAGAGAGCGCTTCCAGCACTTCAGTGCTAGAGCTCTCTTTATATGTAATATAATTAATGTCTGTATCTGGATGCAACACAATTATATGCCTGAGTGCACATGCTCCATAAAGGTTAAGTCCATACTATTAAATGGTGCCAATTTTATTACAGAGCTGATCATTGGAAGCTCCTGGACATACTGTCTGGACAGTCAGTGTCACACAAGATTATATTGAAGTTGGTCATTTCCGCCATGGAGGCACACTTGCTAGAATCTGCTCTCCCACTGCAGTTTTACTTACAGTTTTTCTGCATTTAGAGTAGCTGGTCTTAAGGGTCATATACACAAATGTAAGACTTCAACATCCATGGTTCAGTGTGAATGAAAGTAAACATGTCCATGAAAAAGAGAAAAAGTAGTCATGTACATGTTCTTCTCCAGGCAATGGACTCAACTAGATGGGTTTGTAGCAAACGTAGCATAATTTTAGGTATCTGTTTAAAAGAGAAGCAGCACACTGTTAAGGAAATCCAAAGCGCCAATAAGGCAATAGCAATTAAGGCAAGGTTCTGGTTTTGATAAGGCAAGTCAACCTGACCAATAAGGCAAAGTCAAGGCAAAGCAGGCAACACCCTGGAAAGCTCCATACACAGGGCTTATCCACTTGGACAGCAGCCTCTTCAGTTAAAGGAGCCTTCCTTCCTTGAATAGTCATTGGCTGTGGTGTAAGGAAAGACCTTGCTACAATGGTGGCTTCTGGGCTAGAGTTCAGGAGATGCTTCTGAGTCAGCAAGGACATCCCTGGCTGGTTTTGAGTGCAATTCCCTCCTCCCCAAATCCATGGCCTTTAACATGATATCAGTTTACATTGCGGCCACAATCTGCAGGGGATCGATCCCCCAGCTGTCTCAGATATGCTGTTGGACAGCTTCAGTGGTAGTGCCCTTATTTAGGATTAACCAATAGTATCAAAAGGATGAGAAGGGGAGGGGGGGTCCGGTGGTCAGCTTTCAAGGTAGGGTTTAGAATCTCCCACTCAAAATGACAGGTCCAGTCAAGCATTTTCCCATTGCGGTAAATTTTGTGACTGGAATTAATGTGCCATTGTCTGTGCCTTAATGGAGCAACTCTCGGCCCTGACCCCAAGCACTTGTGTCTGCCTTTACAGGAAGTCTATGGCTCTTCCCTTTTCTCCTATTGAATTATTGAGGCTTCCCCTCCTCAGTGGAGTCTCTTCCGAGGCAAAGTCTGTCAGTGTGGCATTACAAAGGGGTGGGGGGAGTGGGGAAGGGAGGGGCTCAGAAGCGTCCTCCTGACTTCTGCCGCTCATCTTATTTTAGCAGTCGGAATTGTGCCCAGTCCTTTTAAACTTTTTGATGGTCTTAATGATTGATTAGAATGATTTCATCAGTTGGAAAGATTGCTTTTAATTGCTCTAATATGCACCCAATTTGGAGTTCATTACCGCACTGAATTGTTTTCCTTCCCCTGCTAATTGATACCAAATGGAACCCACCGGAACCTGCACTAATGTGCTGTTCCTTTGGTGTACCTGCCTACAAGTTAATAATCTGTTTATTTCTGAGGGTGCAGAGCTATCGCTTGGAATGCACTCAACATATTTATTTACTGGTTCTTTTTGTCAGCTGAACTTTCACGTAGCTGGTTTGTTTGGGAGAAAACAAGGCTCCAGAGAAACCCAGTGCCTTTCTAAAACCCAACAGTCTGCTAGGAATTTGCTCTTTAAAATGTGTAATGTAGGATTTAAAGCTCTTTCCAGCTATGCATACTCTGTGCTTTTTGTAAAAAGCAAACAACCTAAATTTCTATGCTAAGGTTACCTGGATTCTGTGCTAAGAAAATTCATATGGGGAAATGGCCATAGCTCGCTGACATAAGCAACTGCTTTAAATGCAAATGTTAAATCCCTGGCATTTCCTGGTAGGGTAGCAATTGGGAATGACCCCTGTCCAAAACCCAGGAGAACTATTGTTATTCAAAGTAGACAGTACTGAGCTAGATGGACCAATAGTCTGACTTTGTATAAGGCAGCTTCCTATGCACCTTTGTATATATTTTGTTTTGCATAATTTAGTCTGCTCTGCTAGTCATATGGGGAAAGAGTTGGAGAGTACCCCTACAGTACTGAAGTCAGAGGGAATGGGAATCAGGGGGGGGGGTGTTTGTAAAAGGTAGAAGATTAATTCCTATTGAAGGAATGGCAATTGCCAGTCCAGCTGTGGCAGTGATAGACAGCTGGGTGCTTTCCAGCCGCTAACCCAGAAGGGCAGAGGAAGATGCCACTGATGGTGTGCCAAAATATTCCTTCCTACCTCGTTCAACACTACTCCCTCATAGGGGCTGATCTCCACCCCCCTGCCCCCTGGATGGGAGCATAACTAGGGAGCTGGAAAATGGTACAGGAAATGGGTGAAACTTGTTGATGGGGTTCGCATATTTGATGCTAACAAAGCAAGTTTAGGGATAAGGAAAAGACTGAATGCCAGTCTCTCTCTGCCTTCCGGAGGCATGGATAAAACTAGCTAGGGTGGGACCAAGGGAGAGTCACTGGTGTGTGTGTGTGTGTGTGTGTGTGTGTGTGTAAGGGACACCATCCTCCACACACATTAAGGATAGGTAAACATCTATTTGGTGGGCTGCAGCGATGCCATTTGAGTACTGATAGTTCAGCTCCTCTCTCTATGGTCTCTGGGATCTTGGCAGGCTTCTTTGTCCACTCAAATACTTGTTTTGGGGTGGGTAGGCGGGGGAGGCCCATGACTTGCAACTACAGGTTGTTGGCTATTTGTAGCCTTTATATGACTGTACCCCACACACCATTGCATGGTGCTAAAAAGAAGCAACCAATTTAACAACAAAAGAGTAAGGCACTAGTAGAAAGACATATAGAATCAATTTGCCCATTGAACAACTGTAATGGAGGTCTCTAAACCATATTAAAAACCCCTAAGGCTGAATTTCACGCTTTTTACAAAGAATTATGCCAGGCATAAGGCCTGAAGACTTCTTTGTTAAAGCTTCTCTGCCCATAACACAAAGGAAAATTGAGTACAAACTGGGTCATTCCTTAAACTAAAACAGGCGTCCTCAAGGGTCTTGGCCCAAACGGTCAATAAGTTTTACAAATTTCTCCTTGAGATAGCTCTTCAGCTTTATTGACACTCAACAAACACAAGGCAAACAATCACACATTGTTGAACATAGTCATGTCTTCACCCTGTGCAAAGTGTTAAAAGGATTGTTCAGTTGTACATGTTGTAACTGGAAGGGAAACTGTGGTAAAAAAACACACCATTTTAATAGCAGGAAACAATTTGGTGTGGTCCAATAGTTCAGTGAGGTTTAATGATGGGTGTATTTTTTTTTGGGGGGGGGGGCATGTCCTTTTGCTCATAACTCACACCAAATAACATATACACTCCTAAAGTTTTTAAATTTGTAAACATCCTGAATGGAATCTGCATGGGCTTGAAAATCTGAGGTAGATGTAATTTCAGCAGCTGAATAGGAATTGTCTAAGAAAGTGGTTTTCAATGTGCCATGCCACCCTGGGGTAGTTGAATAGTGGTCAGGGGTGCCACGGGCAATACTGGCTTCTCTTCCTCTTTCCTTTGCTCCCTCCTCTGATGCCCTCTTGCCTGCCTCCCGAAGACTTGCACAGCTGTTTGTTGCAGCAGCCCTGGCTACAAGCTTCAGAGGTGAATGGTACCTCTGGGGCTGGCCAGGGGGTGTTGGTTGCCAGGAACTGAGGTGGCCTCAGAGTAAGCAAGTGGGTGAGGAAGCCCAGCCAGCCTGCCCACTGGTCCTTGCTGTTGGGAATGGACAGACAAGTCCGAGGCCCCTGTGGGCAGCTCTTTGGGGCAGCTCAGAGAACAGGGGTTGCAGCAGTGGCTGCTTAGAGGACTTCCAATGAGAGGGGAGTGAAGAAGAGGATGAGGGAACACCCCACAAGGGAGGATGTTCGAAAAAGGGCGAGAGTCTGCCCAGTGGCGTAGCGTGGGTTGTCAGCACCCGGGGCAAGGCAAGTAATTTGCGCCCCCTAATCTGTGGATTTGCGCCCCCTAACCCTAACCCCCAGATGTTGTGCCCGGTGCGGCCGGCCCCCCCTGCACCCCCCACGCTACGCCACTGAGTCTGCCAGCTCTGCAGGCAGGGGCTCCTGCACCCCACTGGGCTCCTGTGCCCCACAGGAATGCCGCAGAAAGAATGTAGTTGGTCAAGGGAGCTGTGGACTCAAAAAGGTTGAAAACCTCTGGTCTAAGAGATCATGCTAAGCCTCTTGTTGGCTAGCTAGATGTGCATGTGTCTGTGTACTTAAGAATAAATAAATGCATTTAGGATTCTGAGGCAGGGGAGTGTTCCCCTTGTCTCCACCCTCCAGAGGACACCCATGACATTCATTCAAGCTTATTGTTGTGCATAAGGGCTAGAAATCTGTTCCTTTGTTTTTAAAATCGAAATGAATTATTTATCAAATTTTACTGTAGCTTGGCATACTAGGAATGCCAGCATGACATGGATAGGTCTGTCTCCTCCCCTCCCATGTTTGTGTGGTCTGGCCCTAGGTCGACACAGGTTAGCAGGGCATCATGTTTGTGCCAAAAAACACTTTGGACTTCTTAAGTGATGGTCACTATCATTGTCACCCTACCCTTTGTACAAGGAGCTTGGGGGGGGTGTATTTGTAAACCACTTGGAGTTTTTTTTTCTACAGTCAAGCAGTATATAAATGTTATGACATAAACATAGGGTTCGCCTCCACACCTTTGAAGTATAGTGGTACCTCAGGTTAAGTACTTAATTCATTCCGGAGGTCCGTACTTAACCTGAAACTGTTCTTAATTCATTCTGGAGGTCCGTACTTAACCTGAAACTGTTCTTAACCTGAAGCACCACTTTAGCCTATGGGGCCTCCTGCTGGAGCACGATTTCTGTTCTCATCCTGAAGCAAAGTTCTTAACCTGAAGCACTATTTCTGGGTTAGCGGAGTCTGTAACCTGAAGCGTATGTAACCTGAGGTACCACTGTATGTTAGGTTGAGAGCGGGTTCTGGCTCAAGGTCACCCAGTAAGCCCTGTAATTGAGCAGGGATTTTAACTTGGACATGGGCCATTGTTCAGCATGATATATATGCAGCTTTTCTAGACATGAGTAGGTTAGATGGCCCATTGATTGGCTGTTGCTCAAGCATGTTCTAAAACCTAGAAGTGGCCTGAGATGTGTTGACAGTACAGCTCCCATCAGCCTCAGCCAGCACAGACCAATGATCAAGCATGATGGGAGTTTTAGTTCAGTAACATCTGCAGGACTGCAGGTTCTTCACTCCTGAATCAGTTGTTTTCTTTTCAGCTACAGCGACAGTGTTTATGTTTACATTACAAACTGGTTTAAGCACAAATCTTATAAGGCCTCACAAATGAAAAGGCACAGAATTTACTTTGCACAAAACATACTGGTCAGTATAGGTCTCGTTCCCAACCTCTCTCAGCAGTGGGAGAAGCTGTCTGTGCGGAATAGCTTCTGACATTGCAAAGCTGCACGGCGCCTTGCTCCATAAACGATGGCATGGACCAGATGCTCATAGCATAATTGAAAATTCCATTTTATCAGAATAGCATTTGCTGTCAGAAAGTTTTATCTTTACTTTAACAAAGAGGTTGATTAGATCCCTCAGGGCCCGAATTAGCATCTTTGAGGCTGGATACCCTCTTTTGCAATTCATGGAGTTATTTCTCCTTTGGTTTTGCTCACACTGAGTGCTTTTAAAAAAACAGACAGAAGACAACACATGCCTCTGCCCTCTTGCAAACCTGTCGGTTCCCAAAGTTTAGCTACTTCATTTCAGCCCAGTGGAGAGGGGGAGAGGGATTATTTTATTTCTTCTGCTGCCTTTTTCATGTTCTGCCTTGGAGACTAGAAACTCAATTTGGTTGGGAAATGCGTGTTTTAATGTGGTGTGTGTGTGTGTGAATTTGAATGAGCTTGCTACATGTTTCACTGTGTCTAAATTTTCTCCTAGAAGTAGAGTTGCAAACTAAGTTACTAAGCCTGAGGTTTGTGGCATGGGGACTTATGAAACCACAGGGCTACAAACTGTTAGGGGAAAAAAAAAATCTGATACTTAGGCAAAGCCCAGGGATATGGTCCAGTGGCCTGGGGATTTAACAGTGGTTTAACAGTCAATCCTTATTCCCACTGAAGTCTGGGAACGGTAGCTCACTGAGGTGAATAGGGGTCTCCAAACTACACCCAGCATCCTTTACAAACCACAGTTCCCAGTAGCCTGTGCAGAAAGCCACAACTGTCCAAAGAGGTATAACAATGTTTCGTATAGTTCAGGTGCCATTGTGGATATCCTGTGTTGTTGTTTTTTTTAAGCAAAAACTAAACACTCATTGGAGGGTGATGATGGTGAGGAAAGAGAGAGAGAGAGATAGATCAAAATTATGACTGTAGAAACATATTGTAATCCATTTGGTTTAAGGGCGCACTAGTAAACAGGCTTGTAATCTCCTTTGTTTGCACATCAAGGTTTATTAAATATCACAGGCATTTGAAAGACTTTCTCTGATTTGCTTACCTCCTCCGCCCCACCGCCCAACCCCACACCTTGTCACATGAAATAATATAATGTTGGAATGTGTCTTTCACTGGAGTTAATGAATCCAAGGTCACAGGAGTTAGATAGAGATTGCAGCTATAATTGTGTCTCTGTGCAACTGCAGGAAATGGCATCCCAGATGGGAGTGTGCTGCTGATTTCCCCTCTGCTTAAAGGCCACCTGGAAAGGAAAATGAAGGTTGAGCATGTGGCCTTTCTGGCTGAGACCTGGAAGGTGTTTTCAGTTTTAATATATGGTCCCCCCCCCTGCTTTTTGATTTTTTTTAATGAAAAAAAGAAAATAATAAAAAAATTGCCTTGATGCTCACCCTTTGTGCTTTTTTCTGCTAGCTCTCTTGGCAACTGGAAAAATACGAATCAGTCTTTGAAAGTGGAGGTATTGAGTGAAAAGCAGCTAATTAACAGAAAGACAAAGCGGGTTTTGTTTAAAATCTCATGTTTTCTTTTATGTTCTTGTTTTCGCCAACAACTACATAGCACCACCATCATCTAAACAGTGATTATTGGAGGGGGCAAGCTACACATTTCACATAGATTTTGTGTATCAAAGCTCCATCATTCCTTTTTAAATGGGGATAAACACAAATCAGGAACCCTTTGGAGCAGGGTGTATTTCGTGATTTTGAGGGGGAGTGGATAAAGCAGATACCATAAAGGGTTAAACACCCTCTTCCCTCAAAATTAAGGCTAGACATTGATGTAGGCATGTATAACATGTAATTTGGCATCATGTCTCCAGGTTCTTTAAGATCTGTTTATGTCCCATGTATAGAATTGATTTGGGGCCTGGAAAGAAATAACCCCCCCTCCAGTTATTCTGTGTGCTATTAAGAGAAAGGGGGTTTACATCTTAGCAGAGGACAAGAATAATGAATAAGCCTTGGAGTTTGGTGAGGTTCTTTGCCAAAGAACATTTAATCCTTGAAAAATGCAATTTCCTGCCACACAGGCAGCATCTCCCATTTTTAGATGAGACTGAAATACTCCAGAATTTGAACATTTAAGTGCCTGTGAGACTGAGAGCCAGTTCTCAAATATATATTTTTCCCAAAGCATTTTTTCAGTTTTGCAAAGGAACCAGAAGAGTTGTTATTACGGGTGTATGGCTCAGCAATAAAACTGCTAGCACCTTTGCAAAGCTAAGCGGGGTCCAGGATGGTTTCAAATTGGATGGGGGACCATGTGGAGAGCTTCCTGCATTGCAGGGGCTGGATTAGATGACCCACAGGGTCCCTTCCACTCTACAGTTCTATGATTCTAAGTGCAAGGTGAAACTAACAAGAAATCCTAAGGCAGTTCAATTTCACCACTGCTAAAGACTTCACTCTGCAGAAACTGAGCTTATCATTCTATCTACACTCCTGAACTTTGCCAGCAAAAGCAACTCATCCTGCCCTCTTTAAATTCCATCTCTGGCTGTCCAGTTGAAAGATGAGATGCTATGAAACCATTCTGTGAATGCGCCCTGTTACCCAAAAGAAAGATGTCTTGGTGCATCCAAGCTTTAAGAAATCTGTTGGCTTCCACTAGCCATACATTAAAAATAAACTTAAAGCACATTTTGTCCCCCAGAGAATCCTGGGAGCTAAACTTCCTAGCAACCTTAAAAACTACAGTCCCAGTATTCTTTTTTGGGGGTGGTGGTGGTGTGTGCTTTAAATGCACAATGTGTACTCAGCTAGGTAATGCAGCTTGTCAGGGCATGATCTTGGGACAGATGTCTGAGACTGCTCAGCAGAATGAAGTGATGGAGATGGTGAATGTAGCAGGGTAGGCTTAAACACACGTTGAAGTCATTGAATTAATATATACTAACACTCTAAAGAAGACACCCCCCCTTAAGACCTTTAAATCCATAATATAAAGTTACCTAATAACACTAGAGAGGGGAGGCCTCTTACGTTGATTCTTGTTCCCAAGATTGGGCCCAGTAAGTTGTTACTTCTTGAGGAAGGAACTTAACTTCTTTCCCTCTTTCATCTGCAGTTTTGAGCCCCACAAAGAGTTAAAGCCATCCATTTCATATTTAGCAGTAGGGTAGGTGTATGAATAAAAAGGAACCTTCTGCTAACACAGCAAGCGAGCAGTTCCTGATCTGAAACTGTAATCAGTCTACATAGCTAATGAGTCTGAAAACAGACTGAACCGCCAGAGTTGGCACTAGGAAGCGTGCATTATAAACTAACAGTCTCTTGTTAACCTTTTGGTGTTTCCGTCATGACACTAATTAGAGCCAAAATAAAACTACAGTATATAGATCTCTAAGCTTGAAATAGCAATGGTGTTTTTTATTTTTTTACAAAAATGGACCAACTCCCTAGACCACCTTTGCATGGAACATTTACCTTTTAATTCTGATCTTGAATGTCCACGTTCCTCTTCAGCAGAGGCGCAGATGATTAATGCTGCAATGGAACTGTGCTTAAAACGGCAGAAAAAAGATACCTAACCTGAATGTAATTTATTGGCATTTCCACTTTTGAGAAAGGCATAGAGCATGGCTTAAAAGTGTTGCATTTGCAGATCTGTTAAAAATAACAATAACAATAATAATATTTCCAATTAAAATGGTTTGAATAGCTTAATAACAGGGTGACTTGGATAACCCAAGCTGCACAATTTGGAATGAGAATCTGAAATCAGAAAATTGTACAAGGCTGTTGATTATGCTACTAAATAGGAAAATGTGTATTTGCCATAGCAACCTGCATCAGTCTTGCTGCTTCCCTTAAATCCAGGACACTTTTATTAAAGAAACATTATAAACACTGGACCATCTCCAGACATACCTGTATGTGTGTGAAGGAAGAGGCAGTGGGGGTGGGACACACGTTGATACTGATCAAAGAGTTGCTTAAAAGAACATTGAAGACAATGGGGGGTGTTCTTCTGCATCTCTGCATAAAATAATGAGATTCTACATAAGATGGAGTGGGGATTGATTGGCAAATATATTTGTAAAGCCCTAAATCAGTGTTTCCCAACCTTTTTTGGGCAAAGGCACACTTGTTTCATGAAAAAAATCTCGAGGCACACCACCATTACAGCCCCGTGACGTCAGCGCGCAGCATCATGCCGGGAGGGACATGAATTGCTAGCAAATTACATAATCACCTCCTTGAGGGCTGGCTCATCTTCTCCGAAGGCAGAACCCCATTAATTAACAGCACAGACTCACACCATAGCCAAGACGAGGGGGGAAAACCTCAGTCATGCACAGTCATGCACATGTGGGGGCTAAATGAGGACGAGGACCGGGCAAAGAGCAGGGTTCAAATCACCCCACCTGGCCAGGACAATCCCTGGGTGCTCCCTTGGGCCACTCGCCTGACCCACCTCGCAGGGCTATTGTTGCGAGGATAACACGGGGAGAACCATGCGCGCCCCCGGGAGCTCCTTGGAGGAGAAAGCGGGCGATGAATGCAATGCACGAAATATATGAGAGGCGACCAGGTTTTGCAGGTGAGGGGCCCCCACCAGCCTCCGCTTCCAACACCCGGCGCAACGACGCCGATGTTTCCCCCCGGGCTCGGCTCGGGGAGCAGCGCTGCTCCCCCCGGCTCCCCTTCGCCCCCCGGCTCTCTCTGCCGCCCACTGGGGACCCCCCTCACCTGCCAAGTCCGGCGCGCCGGTGGAAGTTGCATGCATGCATGCAGGGCGCCGCGTTGCCATTGCATTGCACTGCACTCCATGCAACGCCTGCACGCATGCATTGCCTTGCACGCCCGCCAAGGGGTCTCCCCGCGGTCCGATGCGTCCCCTCCGGCGCGGATGCAGCATTGCAAAAATAAAACCCCCCCGACGCAGCCCTACCTGGGGGGCAGCCTCCGCCTCCGCCGCTCCGCCTCCGCGGGGATCCCCGGGCTCCATCCTGCTGCCTGATCTCCGCGGGGGCGCAGGCAGGCTGCGCGGGGTCTGCGCGGAAGAGCCCCTGCCCGCCCGGCCGCCGCGCTCATTCCATGGCCGGGAGAAGAGTGCTTCAAACAAAACGCCCTGCCCGCCAGGCCACGCTGGGAAACGTAGTTTGCGCACCCCGCGCGGGCGCGGAGCCCAAAGGTGAGGGGACTACGGATCGCGGCAGCCCCTGCGCCGGGGACGGAGGGGGAGAGGCCGGGTGCAGGGATGGAGGGACGGGTGGGCGAGCGAGTGAGTGAGTGGCAGCCGCCAAGCCTTGGCCGAGAGCCAGGAAGGGCCTCCCCGGAGGAGGAGGAGGAGGAGGAGGGAGGCGCAGAGCGGGAGGGAGGGAGGGAACCCCAGGGGTCATCTAGTGACGGCGCCCCAATCGAAAATTTGACTTTAAAAAAAATCTTTCGAATTTTTTAATTTTTCCCCGGCAAACCAGGCAACATCTCGCGGCACACTAGTGTGCCGCGGAACAGTGGTTGGGAAACACTGCCCTAAATGGCTTAGGACCAGTATACCCTGAGAATTGCTTCCTTCTATACCATCCTGTCTGCTCCGTAAGATCAAAAGAGTCCCTTATTTGTGTTTTGAACAAGTGAAGTGTTATTGTGCAAGAGCATAAGCAAGTTGCTGGTAATTTACTTGCACAATCTGATGCCAATTTGTTTCTGCTAGTGCGACTGTTGCACAACAGTGAATCTCACCAGTCCACCAGCTCAACAGCTAGGAGACAGACAACCCTGGGAGCGTGCATACCACTACTGCATAAAAACATCAAAGTCATTTTCAACCACCATACAATTTAAAAAAAACACACGTGAAAATTTGAAATCGGAGATCATCAACCAGCTATTACAGAAAGATGTTTTCATAATTGTCTGCATAAGCTTAGCATCAGCTTAGCAACACAGAAAAGTTTTCAGCAGATGTTTAAAGGTTGAAACAGAAGGTGCCTGCTGAACCTCTATTGGCAGATCATTCTGCAGCATCTAGACGATTAAACTAAAGGCTCAGTTTTTTGTTGTTCCCTGATGAGCCTCACCAACTTGGGACTACCTGTGACATTCCTGCAGATGTTCTCAGTGATCTATCTGGGAGTTCAGGTGACCGAGCTATAAGAGTTCAGGTAGCCCATCAGGCACTGTGGGTCTAAATTGTTCAGGGCTTTGTAAATTAATGCAAGTACCTTGAACATGGCTCAGTAGTAGATGGGCAGGCAGTAAGGATGTTCTAACAGTGATATTGAATGTTGGTGGTAGCAGTCTGGCTGCCTCATTCTGCACCAGCTGGCACTTCTGGATCAGGCCCAAGGGCAGCCACGCATAGAGTACATTGCAGCAATCCAGCCTCAGGGTTATCAATGCATGGACTCCAGTGGCCAGCTGTAAACATGTTTCACTCCATTTTTTCCCTTGCAGCAGTGGTTGCAATGATTGGCCCATAGCCACTCAGTAGCCAAGCAAGACTGAATCTTGGTTTCTGCAGTTGAAGTATAACACTCTAGTTATCACAATACACTAGCTCTTGTTATCATTGCTTCCTTCGCAAGTTCCCACTTTCAACTCTACAATTCTATAAGTATATGATTTTCCGACTCAGCAATGCCTCTCTCAGAGGGAGCACCTCTACCCACCATCCTCTTTCCAACAGTGTCCAGACAGATGTTGCTAGGAAGCCCTCTAGCAACTGATATGCTGTTTCACATTGCCTCTGAACTTGGAACCATTGTTCCTTCTTAAAGCTAACTCGGCTAGTGAATGCCAATAGCTATGCAGCCAAAACAAACCCACTGAGAAACAACAGGAATATATCATTTTGGGTGAAAGCCTGAGGTTTGACAAAATCTCTCTCTCTCTCTCTCTCTCTTAAAAACTGAAGGGGCATTTCCTTCTGCAAACCCAATGAGAACGGAACATGCATGATAGTCAAGCAGTGTTGAAGGTTGGGAAAGAAAACCAGACCAGGGGAGGAGGAAAGAGAATTGAATGCCTTGCCTAGGCTGTCTGAAATCCTGAACAAGAACTTTGTTGTTAGGAAGGAACACACAATGCAACAGCTTGTTGCAGGGCCTACATGTAATGGCTAACAGCCATTAACACACCTCCCCTCCATAACTTGTCCAATCCCCCTTTAAAACCATATATTTTTAGCTTTATGCATCTTATGCTGTGAACATCTGGTTATAGAAGAAACAAAGGTTAACATAGCTTTTGCCTATGGTTTTCTGCCACTGCAGTCTTTGTTGTTTTGCTTGTACCATTGTAGAGCCGCATAGTTTTTTGTTTTTTTGTTTTTAAAAAAGATATGTTTTTATTGTTGATTTAAATTTAAATTTATGAAAGCCCCCTCAGATAGTGGGAGCAATGGAATGAAAAATATTTTTTAGTAAATAATAGTGTACTTTTTGGGGCTCTTAGTCCAACAGATGCACAACTTGAAATGCAGCCTTCACTAGCCTGTTGCCTTCCAGATGCTTTGGACTATAAAGCCCATCAGCCCCTGCTTGCTTAGTGCTGATGGGAATTGTAATTCAGAACATCTGGAAGACACCAGTTTGATGAAGGCTGTATAGCTGAATGTATAATTGAATATGTGCAGCTTGGTTTCAAAGCTATTGTTGAGTTCAAATATTTCTCATTACCAAACTTAAAACCATTACTCATTACCAAACTTAAAACCATGGAGAGACCTGGTCTGAATGACTAAGCCATTTCTCACCTTCTTACCCCTTGCCTTTTCCTGTAAGACCTATTACAGTCGTTAAGAGTCGTCAACAGGCTCATCTCAGCTATCTGCCAATCTCCCATTCCCACCACCCTTCTGAGTAATACCCCTCCCCACCTTCTCACTATATAGAAGGATCTGGCAACTTCTGTTTCAGTGTATCTGAAGAAGTGTGCATGCACACGAAAGCTCATACCAAGAACTAACTTAGTTGGTCTTTAAGGTGCTACTGGAAGGAATTTTTTTATTTCTCCTTTCAGGATAGACACATATGTTCTGGGCCAGAAATTGAGCCTCCAAAACCTGTGTTTGCCTCATAATGCCAGTGTAGAGGATCAGGGGTGAAGTCGTTGAGGGTTATGATGTCGGGGTCCTTTACCCTTTACTTTTTGAGGAGCAGGGTTCCAGCAGGTTCCCATGTAATAGTCCTACAAACCGAGATCCCCCAAAGTGGTGATTTGCACTGGCTTGTGTCTTGTCTTCACAAACTTCTGGTGTTAATTGCCCTCTAAGTGGCTAAAGATTGAGCCTAATAGGCCATTATCTGCAGCACCAAATATTTTCCCTTCAGGCAGTTTGGCAATTTTGCACCCGAATGTCTGTTGTTAAGGCCATTGCTTCTGCTTATTCCTTCCCTTTCCCCCCTATTCTCTGGAGAAACACTTCAAACAAGCTTCATTTGAAGGCAAATAGCTATTACTTTGGTAAGGGCCATGATATCTTGAAACTTCATTTCATTTCTGCCTCTACCCTGTAACTTAACACTCCCCCACCCCCCACTTGTGGGTTGAATTATTGAAACTTTTGAAAGCCGCTTTACTTCGCAAAACAAAAACAAAACCACCATTTTGCTCTGAGTGTGTGATTTGCTTTCTGTGAGCTGTAATTTATTCACAGCAACAGCAACAAAACCTTCTGCTGTCTCTATCATTTGTCTTCTTACAGGACCTCAAAAAACCCCACACACCTCATCATGCATTCATTGCTCAACCAAACCACAAACAAAGATACGGAAAGCTCATTTTTATTGTACAAGCTTAGTAGGGCGTGGTTGGGGGTGGTGTGGTATGACAACCATGAAGGCATCCTGCCTGTAACCTCATTGAAATATGTGCATCAACAGGTTGAAAAGGCTTAAGCAGACCTTTCTGTCCGCCTCTTCTCCGCTTGAAAAGACCCCTTCTGCCCATGCGTTCAGCAAACCCATGTGCATCAGGATGATGTAATTCTGCCTTGATGGAAAGGACCGAGTTTGAATCCTGTTCCCACTGGCTAGCTGCCTCTAAGTTCATTGAAATATGTGCATTGGTGATGGCTGGAGAACTGTTTAATTATCTGTTTCTGCTTTGCTTGCTTCTGACCTTTATGAAAATAAAGGAAATGAATGATGCAGCCCAGCACTAATAGAATGGAAGGGTTGCTCGTTCACCTCTCTGCTCCCACCAATTAGTCATTTAAATGCAGAACTAGCAGCCACGGCTCCCGAAGTTCCTAACGGGAAAGTTATGGCTTTCACAGTTCACATTAGCTGCCATTGGGTCAGCAAGTCACAACACTAAATGAAGCCACATCGGGGACATTTCTGGTTTAGAAGGAAAGTGTTTGTAAGGGGCGGGAGAGAGATTTACTACATTTGTATACCACTTTTCTGATGATGATCGCATTTATCACCCACCCTTCAGCACGTACCAGGGCAGGTTACAACAATCAAAAATTCAGTATTGAAAAAACAAATAAAGCAATTTACACCACAGGGACAGGGTGGGTCCTGAAAACACACATTTCAGAAGATGCCAGGTCAAAGAGCTGCATTCAAGCTGGCTCAACATTTTTTTTTAAAAGCTACCAATCTAATAGACATGATACAAGAGGAGAAATGGATAGCGAGTGAAGAAAACATGTCAAATTCACTTACCAGGAGATCATTCTGGGAGGGGAAGAGAGGAGATCAAGCATAGTTGTTCCCAGCCAGGCCCATGGAGGAGCTGTTGCTGTTTCACATCTCCCTCAGATGTAGCCAAGTGGAAAGACCAGGCTAATTGTCTTGCTGTCTCACCTCATTCTCTGAAATTTCTAGGCTACCTATTAAAGTAGGTCAGCCTGCACAACATATCTCACATCAAGCCAACACAGCTCACCTGTCTTGCATGTTGACCTACAAGATACACGTACTGCGAGGGACTAGAACAACTAGGAAGGGTGTCCAGTAACTGGCAGGCCACAAGGTGTGGTTTGTGGGTTGGGCTTCATCTTAGTGCTTGATAAATGTTGTTGTTGTTTAGTCGTTTGGTCGTGTCCGACTCTTCATGACCCCATGGACCAGAGCATGCCAGGCATGCATGCTCTGGTCCATGGACAAAGACAACAGGCTTGATAAGTACTAGAGCCTATAAAAACATTTGATTATGCCAGGTAAACCTATAGGTTTGTCTCCACTGGCCCAAGACCCAGAGTGCAGCCAATACAAGCCACTCAGTCATTGTTCAGTGGGTGAGCAAATATTCTGTGCATGCATCAGGTGCACGGCCAAGGGGCTGGGTTCACTTCCTAGCATTTCCACTAGAATCCCTCAGGAAAATACAGCATTCAAATTGGTTTTGAATTAAAAGGTCTAGGAGATTTAAAAAATATTTTTAAAGCCTCCAAGTTCTATCCAGCAGTGTCCCTCTGATAGTGGAAATTATTCCTTTTTTCCACAGATGCTTCCACCTGTGTGACAGGGAAACTGTTGACCATGGGCAGAGTCAACTAATTCTAATTTTGTCCCCCATCCTCCTCCCTGTTCTACAAAGGCAAAATGTGAGACTAAGGAAGACATTGACAACCAATGTCACCCTTGGAATGGTTGTAAGTTAGAGGACAGTGCCTCATTTGCCCCAGCAGGGTTTTCTCCACTGTTTCTTGGGCTCCTCACTTCTTCATTTACCATTGCTTCCCTTGGGAAATGAGCACACTCCTTTCCCCCAAACTGACATCAAGCCACATGCTTAACCCAGAAGCTCCTGCTACTCGTGTCAATTGAATTTTGCTTGCTGTGCTGCTTAGTCTCACCATCTTTCTAATCTTGCCATTAGCATGTGTATCCATGTTGGAAATGGAGCTTGCATCAAACTCATTTTATGTACAAGGGAAATGAAAGCCAGTGTGGTGTAGTGGTTAAAAATGGTAGTCTCGTAATCTGGTGAACCGGGTTCATGTCTCCGCTCCTCCACATGCAGCTGCTGGATGACCTTGGGCTAGTCACACTTCTCTCTGAAGTCTCTCAGCCCCACTCACCTCCCAGAGTGTTTGTTGTTGGGGAGGAAGGGAAAGGAGAATGTTAGCCGCTTTGAGACTCCTTCGGGTAGTGATAAAGCGGGATATCAAATCCAAACTCTTCATCCAATCTTGGAGCTCATGCTTCTGATGCTAAAGGTTGATTATTCCCCTTGAAGTAAATGAATTATTCTCCCTCCCTTGAAGTAAATGAATTATTCTTCATCAGCCCCATGGAAATTGCACCTTCAGAGTCCATGCTGGTTCCCCATCAGCGTGCCACTGGACTGTGTTGCAGCCGAAAGCTGTACTTAGTCCTTCCCTGGGATCCAGGAGAAATGTTGTGTCGCCATCCACCTTCTACCTGAGCCCTCTCTGTCTTAGGGAATGTATTCATTCTTGTAAGTTTTTCCAAAACTCGCAGCACCTGGGACCTTCTGTTAGTTAGAAACATGCAATTATCATGAACAGTTTTCATCATCCAAGGTCGTAAAAAAACAACCTCTGCTTCTTGCATCTTAAACATTTCACATTGGTTATTCGGAAGACCAGGATTGTCTAATAACCCCCAAAAAGTTGCTAACTTGCTTTTTTAAAACTAGCCTGCTAGGTGCTGGCAGAGAATGGGTGGGGGGACTTTCTGCATTTCTGGGCTGGGTAGAAGAGGTGACTGCCCTTCTCTGGCAGCTCAGTTGTTGTCTATGCTGAGTGCAGAAGAGGAGAGAACAGTCTCTCCCCTGCCAGCCTACTCAGTCACTTGCATGGGATTCTAAGCACTCTTCTGCATGCAGTTCTTTGTTGCTTGTGGCTGCCAGGCTAGTGCTTAAATGCAAGGGTAGTAGACTCCTTCTCCCACAGTGTTGGAAATTGTGTCCAAAGGGCTCCCTCCTTCTCTTGTGTCCCTCAGGCTACTAAACTCTGTATATGGCATATCATGGGGAGAAAAAAACACTTGTGGTGCATACATTTAAAGCACATTCAACAGATTTCTAAAGCCCTTGACATACCCCAAAGAAACCTGGGAACTGCAGTTTCCCCTTCATAGAGCTACGATTCCCAGCACTCTTAAACCAGAATTCCCAGGATTCTTTTGGGGGAAGCCATGTGCTTTAAATGTGCATTGGATGTGCTTTAAATGTATGGTGTGAATATACCCCCCTTCTGTTGAAAATGCCCACTGCTACTGTCTCCAGCCCAGGGAAGGTGATTGCTGCAGAAGCCTTTGGTGTTTAGGTGAGCACAGTTTAGTTTTTACATGGTCCTGCTTTCCAGTTACCTTGAAGATTGGGAACCCATTCCACAGCTTTCTGGAACGTATGAAATAATTGCATGCAAGTTTCTACTGCTTTCAGTTCAGCAGATCTCCTTTACTTTGTGTGAACCTTGAGGCTCATTTACAGTCTTGGCTTTCCATATCTGTTGTGGCAGCAGGTAAGGGATATCTGGGGCCTGCAGATGGGTGCAGTGCATCTTCTTTTCAAGATATGCGCACCTGTTGATTCAGAATAAGAATTTAAAAGAGTAATGTTGGATCAGACCAAAAATTTATCTAGATATGGGATCCTCAATGTGGCACCTCAGAAATCATCTTTGGTGCCCATCAAGGTCCCCTTCCCCTCCTAATATTTTTTAAATGAGGTGGATTTGTTGTTGTAGTTGCTGGGGGGCGGGGTCTCAGGTTTATAAGGAGTTGCCTGCTTTATATGTCTGTGTTTTATTTGTTTTGGGGTGTGTGTAGTTGGTTAGCCTGTTGTTTTGGGAGAAGGAGTGGCTCCTGAGAATCTTAGACAGGTTCTGAGCACTGCCTGTTGCTTTTCTGTGAAATGGGTATTTTGTGGTGCTTATGGCAGTTTCTTAAATTTTCTTAGAGTTTCTTAGATGTGTCCCTGGGTCCAAAAATGTTGGGGACCCCCTGATCGTAGACCATTGCAGTGTGTCTTGCAGTTGCAAAACATACACATTCCCCCCCATTTAATATTTTGTAGATTTTGTTAAAACAAAGTGCAAACATAAAAAAGAATAAAAAATGTAAGCCATAAAGTGTCACTGCTTGGAAGGATAAAAGAATTCCAAAGGGCTCCAAAGGGATAGTAAAGTATTGACTCGTACAAAGATCCCCTTTACAAATAATAAAGATTTGTAAAAATAAAAAGTATTTTCCACCTGTGAGTTCCATCACCATTGAGAATAAAAGTTCTATAGAGTCTTAGATGAGCTAGATGTTTGCATATACTGGTTACTCTGAGTAGCCATGTGCTTCAGTATTTGCATATAAGAAGTAAAACCATGCCACAAAACAAAAAAACACTAAAAAACCCACCGTCATTTGAGCTCTGTCCTTTACATACTTTTAGTTTATGAGATATCTTTAAAAATATATTTTGGGTATTTTGTGGTGCTTTGGGGACCATGACAGTTTCCTGGATGCACAGTGTTGGAGAAAAGCAAACACATTTTCTTCTCTGGAATTTATAGTTAATGCATGTGTTACTTTAAACTCCAAGAGGGCACTAGTAACCCAGCTACTCCCTGCTTGTAGTCTCTTTCTCTAAATTAATTCCACCCCTAAAAAGCTGGGCCATTTTGGTTTATTTTTCTTTCCTAATATTGAGCCAAGATGTCAGTCATTTTCTCTCTCTCCTTTCCACTCATTCTATAAATAGTTTCTGCATTAATAAAGCCTTTGAACTCCAGAAACTGTAAACAATTGCTTCAATCTAATTCACCCAAGCTGCAAGGACTGTTAATACAACGTCCTCAGCAATATTCCTTTTCCTCAGGAGTAAGTTATAAATGCATGTGAGAGCCATCTGAGATTACTAATATGAAGGCTTTTGCATAGCGCTGATACACTAGGGTGTGGAACTGTGTTTCTCTGTGAATGATGAGTGCTGGGATTGGCAGCATGTCTCAGTATCCTTGCCTGAAATTGTTCATAAACGTCCCTAGATTAAATATTGTGACTCAAATGTGCTTTTCCTCTCTGAGCTCATAGAGGAAGGCTCTTTGTGAAGCACACATTCCAAAAACATTTAGTAATATCACTAGGAATTAGCTTTTTCCTACATCACCCCTTTGCAATGGATGAAGGCTTGTAAACACCACATAAAATAAAACGATCGGTCCTTCTCATTTTTCCAGCCTTTCCCTTTTGCCCTTCCTCTCATGGCAGCATGGAAACCAGCCTTGCCTGTGTGCCCTGTAGCTCCCCCTGCCCTTGGCAAGCAATCAGGAGAACCATTGACAAAAGCTTTTTCCACTGGGAGAACCCCTCTTCTCTTTTGTAGCTTCATGGGCATCATTCAGCTGGTGCTTTGTCAACTTCTGACTGTTCTAATTGCTTAATTATCTGTGCTGATGGAGTCGTCAAGCTTGTTAAAACTTTGCCCCTTGGAATATTGTGGGGGATATACAGTTCTGTCTCTGGGAAACTGGTGCTGCTATAACGGCTTCAACAGCAATAGATTGAGAGGGTGGCATGTAGCTTAGTCTTCCATCTATATGTGGCTTTGTGTTTCTTCATTTTGGGTGTGCATCTGCATTCTCAGACCTCACAACACTGAAATGTTGACCTCCTTATTTTATTCATAGGAAGCTGTCTTACATTGAGTTGGATTATTAGGCCATCTAGTTTATTATTGCCAGCAGCTGCTCTCCAGGGTTTCAGGCAGGGGGCATTCCCAGCCCCACCTGAAGATACCTGGCATTGAACCTGGGATCTTGTGCATGCAGAGCAGATGCTCTGCCATTGAGCTGTTTACCCCTGCAGCCTTCATTGCAGCTTTTGTAAGATAGCAGTTTGTTAGTTACCTGGCTTTCTTTTAATTATCTTCTCTTGCATTATTACTTCTTTCTCCTGCATTTTGCTCCCTTTCCCCTTTTGAAAGCCACGTCTTCCCCAACTCTCTTGCACCACTACAGCCCTGCTTATTTCCTTTACCAGGTGACGCACAAAATATCAGTGCATTACCATCCTGATTCCAGCTTGCCATCCCCTTCTGCCTTCTTCCCCTTGTGCCTCATCCAATTTAATTAATTATACTTAGCATTAGATGCAGCTTGTCAAAGTTTGAGCACCCCCTCCCCAGCCCCCTTCTGAAGTTTAATGTTTTTTTAATTCTATTGCCTGCTGCATGGCTAAGTGTTTTCTAAATGACTAGACTGCATAGTGACAAGAGGCGGGGGTTGCATCTGTGCACCAGACATGGAGGAGGCGTCAGGAAGACTCCCCATGGAGATGGTTCGGCAGGATTTCTATAGGGCTACATTTGCCCTTTCAGAAGAGGAAAGTTACTCTCAAAGTTCAAATGGAGACTCTGGTTGGTGTTGTATATGGAGGAACTAGAATCAAACTTTAAATATTCACCAGCTCCAACCAGGCTCCTTTCTGGGACTGAATTCCTGCTGTTCCCAGAATGTGAGAGTTTCATCACTCCCTAGCATTAAAAACCCTGTTGATTCCTTGTGGGGAGATCGGGGAGGCTTATTGCAAACTCAGACAGAACAGCCCTCTGCCCCACCCTGCATTCCATTTAAATGAGTGTATTTTAAAAGTTCCAAAGTTGCTTCTATTATGGGAGCCCTCTTTTCTAGAGTCCAGACTGAGGCTGAGGGAGTAGTTTAAGTACTTTGGGGTATGGAGTCAAGATCACATAAGAAAGATCCCTGATGGATAGCTCCACTATAGTAGAGCATGAGACTCTTCATCTCTGGGTTGTGGGTTCAAGCCCCATGTTGGGTGAAAAATTCCTGCATTGCAGGGATCAGGGGTCAGCAAGGTTTACCTCTCCTGGACCAGTTCACTTCAGCAGAGATCCCTTTGTGGGTCGCATTGCACACGCGCCTGCGATTTCCAGCATCTGTGCATGTGCAGACGCGATTTCCGGCGCTGAGGAAGCGAGTCCCCGTGCCACGCTGCGCTGCTTTAGCGCAGCACACGGAGACTTGCCAAGCGGGAGGCTCGGTTTGGGGGTGGCTTGTGGGCCGGTTAAATGACCCCCGTGGGCGACTTGTGGCCCATGGGCCTTAGGTTGCCTACCCCTGGACTAGATGCTCCTGGTGGTCCTTTCCAATTCAATGATTCTATGAATTATCTGACTAGTTACAGACCATTAACCAGAACTTCATATGCTCTGTAATAAGTTGTTCTTTAAAAGCAATCTGATTTTTGCACTAAGGAAAGCTGGATTCTGCATTTTCTCTCTGACTCTGGGTCTCTCTCTCTCTCTCTCTCTGTGTGTGTATATATACATTGCACCTAGTATTTAATCATTTATTTTGGATGTCTGTCTTTTTCATATTTTTTGCTACTCATAGCTAAGGTTGGGGATCTATTTCAAGACCCCTAAGCATCACGCTCACTCCATACCCATCACTGTTGGTCGTGATGATTAAATGGAACCTCCATAGGCAGAGGTAGCGTGACTCTTGAATTCCATTTCCATTTCATATCATGCTTATATCCAGTGTTTCCTGCCTAAAGGAAGCCCAAAGGAGCTAACACCAAAACAGAACAGCAACCCAATTAGCACAAATTATCAGAATGCAAGTTAGTGCAACAAATCATAGCATATATCAACATTTTAGACAAGCAAAAGCTAAATTCAGCACAAAACATTTTAAATAATGTGCTAATCCTGTTAAAGCCTTGCAAAGGTCTTCCTTCTGGCCTTATTGTCCCACCCCATGTCCTAATACTCAGCCTCCTTTGTCTCCTGGTCACTGCAGTCTCCCTTCAGGCAGCAGAGAGCATTCCAACATGCCCCCAGCTTTGTTTTCAAGGATGACATCACACTCTTTGCCTGCTCATCACCCCAAAGGCACAACCTCTGGCTGCCACTGCTAGTGTTATAATGGCAGGATTTCCTCTGTACAGCAGCAGCAAAGGTCTCTCCCATTTGGCAGATCAGTGAAGAGTAAAGTTCCAAAGATGCTGCTGCATTTTTAAGGCATAAGGGGCTCATTCACGCATGGCCAAAAAGTGGAAATGTACCACCAAAAAAACAAGTCATGCACTGATTAATATGCATAGAAACACATTTATAAACTATTACAATAAAGGCAGAAACCATTTTGTGTGTCCAATTGATGCCCTCCTCTGTTCGTACAACTAAGGTAAAGGTAAAGGGACCCCTGACCATTAGGTCCAGTCATGACTGGGGTTGCGGCGCTCATCTCACTTTATTGGCCGAGGGAGCCGGCATACAGCTTCCGGGTCATTAGGCCAAGGGTTGAAGGTTGCGATAGACTTCATCATTCATACAACAGCCAGTGCTGGATTTACGTATAAGCTAAACAAGCTATAGCTTAGGGCCCCACTCTCATGGGCCCCCCAAAAAAAATTAAAGGGAAAAAAAATCCTGGATGTACATTTCCAAAATATAAGATAAAAAACAAATAAAATAGAACCTACATACAGCAACAGTTTTTGTGTTGTGTAGGCTCCTATGATGTAAGTAATGGGCCCCGCCTGCTATCCTGCTCCCTAAAATATCACTGGTTTTCTTATTTCTATATATAGGGTGCCTACATTCTGCATGGACTGGTTGCATGGCATATATTCAACACAAACAGCAGTGACAAATTTGTTGTTGACAAATGACATCTGGACATATAAAGGGCCCCCTTACCTTCAGTAGCTTAGGGCCTCATCAAACCTAAATCCAGCCCTGACAACAGCCCATTGAATATTTGAAGATGGCTGTCATCATTTCACCTCTTAATCATTTCTTCAGGCTTAGTCTCCCTTCAAAAACCTACTGCCATTGAGAGTAGATGGGCAGATAACCTTAGAAAACCTCTGGTTTGTGGCAATTTCCTAGGGTCTTATGTGTCATCCTACCCCTTACATCCTTCTCTCTTACCTGCCTGGTATTCAGAGCCCCATTAAAATGTTCCTGTCTGAGTATGGTACATTCAGGTAATTTTAGACTGCATTTAATGGTCTTGTGGGGGCCTCCCATCAGAATGTGGTAAGTTACCCCAGCTGTGTTTGAGGAGGCCATTCTGTTCAATCTGCTGGGCCGGGCCCTAGACTCCTGCCCCCAAAGTCCTGTCCTGATGGCACCACTGTGTATGAAGTTTCTTTACACAGTGTCATAACTTTTTGTCCATCCAGATCAGTGCTGCCTCCTTTGAGTGGCAGCAGATTCCCAAGTACTCAGACAGAGGGTATTTCTTGCCCTGCAGGCCTAAGGTCCTTTTTAACCAGAGATGCTGCGGTTTGAATCTGAAACCTTCAGCACAACATAGAAGAGGCTTTGCACTGGGCTGTGTACCCTGCCCTAAGTGATGTGTGCCACTTCAGAAGAAACCAACACTGTTCACCTTTCTTCCCATGAACATTGCTTGAAAGAGGATCCCGGACTTCCCCTCATTAATGGGAGCTACCCTCACGCAGCTGAAAACTGTGCCAACTCTCTCACCCTGGCACTCTCTCTTTGTAAAGACTCCAAAATAGCTCCTTTTGATTCCCCACCCCCGCTTTTCTTTGCCCTGTGGTGGATCCATTCTGTGATAGGATTAATTAAGTCCTTGCTTACGTTCCCATTAGTGCCATAACAGCAACTGAAGTTCCTGAAACTAAAAGAAAAGAAAAGGAACACTTGGCACTTTCCCCCTTTGCCATCACTTACACTTAAGCTATTGATACTTGATTGGGATCTGTAGACTGTTGGGCTGGTGCCATGGAGCTTCTGAGCATATTCAATGGCTGGAATAGACAGAGGATTTGGCAAGCAGGAGGTCTCATTAGTCAGGCTGGCTGTATCTGACACTAGAGATTCCCATCTTGCTTGAAGAGGCACTCCCTTCCCTCTGCCTTGGCTGTCGTCCCAACAATATTTACATGAAGGACAACAGAGGGCCAGTGTTAGGTGGAGGCTGCCAGGTCCCAATAGGCAGGCTATTGAAGGGTGCCATGAATACACTTTTGACTGCCCGGTCCACCCCGAAGTTGATATTCTTGCCTTTGAGAGACGTGGGAAATGGTAGGTTTGTTTCCTCAAGCATGAAACATCACCATTATATTTACTACTGGGCTGGGTGAGTAAATAAAGGGCTGGTGGTATGTCATTACTAAGAGTTAGGAAGCAACAGCCATAGCTCAGGGGAAGAGCACATGTGTTGCATGCTGAGGGTCCCAGGTTCGGACCCTGGCAGCTCCAGTTTTTTTAAAAAATTGCTTATAAGATAGCCATTCCTAGTCAGAGTAATACTATTCTGGGCTAAATAGACCAGTAGTTTGACTTTGAATAAGGTCACTTCCTGTGCCCTAAGAGCATGAACAGTGAGAAAATCCCTGGTCTGATTCTTGCTAAGGCGAGGAATTCGCATTAGGCTATCGCAGTGGGTTAGGAGCACCTTTCATCAATTTTCAGCTGGCATGGAAACCGTGGCTGTTCCTGGACTCGGATAGCTTGACCACAGCAGCTCAGGTATTGCACTTGGTCAAGAAATTGCAGTTAGAGCAGGAAACTGCAGCTCAGCTGCTAACAGGAGTGAGACGCTTGTCAGCATACCTCTGCCTGCAGTTCTCACTGTTTGCTTATCTATTCTGCAATCTGCCCTATTCCAAGAAGCTTAAAAGGAAGATCTTTTCCCTTGGAATCACCCAGTGAGGTTGGTTAGGCTACTTGCTCATCTCCACAAACAGATCACCAAAAAGTACACTGACCTGCAAAAAGAAAAGAAAAAAGAATTATGTGTGCTAATTAAGAAGCATTTTTAATAAATAAATAAATAAATAAATAAATAAATAAAATACTTACTATAATTTCAATACAGTGCACCCCCCCCCCCCCAAAGCAGGGAATACTGTGACCTGTGTCCCTGTTCTGTATCCTGCCTGGGTGCTAACTGTTGATGGGCAACTTCAAGGCCCCTGTGCTCTCCCGTGTTATGGTTCTTTATCTTTAAACTGAACCTTGATAAGCCAGCTTGTCAAATGAAGGACTGCCCTCTGTTAAGGAGGACACTTGGCCGCCCCTAGGTTGGACTGTGAGAATAATTGAGTGGCCCAGGATCACCCAGGGAGCTTTATGGCTGAGCAGGGATTTGAACCCAGGTCTTACTAGCTCCTCACTAGTCACTGGTACCTCACTACTCTCATTTACACCATCAGCTTTTAGGATGTATGTGCTTTACATTACCTTTCAAGTCAATTAAAAAGCTAGTCAGGTTCCAGCTTCTAGTTGGAGAGCAGCAAGGTCTTTGGAGAAAAAATGTTCTGAACAAATTTTCTGCAGGTTAATTCCAGTTCTTTCCAGTTTAAGGTGTGCCCCACTGCTGCACCTTGGAATCTCTCCTCTTATTCCCCCTCTTCCCCACCCCCCACTGGCAATTTCAGTGTTTTGTATTTTTTTATATGAGCATAGTCAAGCGGTCATTTTCTGATTGACGCATAATTTTGAATAGGATGTTCTAATAATTGGATTCATTGTTGCAGCTCAGATTTGAATGCATGGCTTGTGTTGAATCGCAGGAAGACGAGGAATACTTGAATTTGTATCTGTGAGATTTGACAATAGGATAGAAAAAGTCACCTTTTGGATTAATTTGCTTTTATCTACTCTGGTCCCATTAAGCTGAAGGCAGCCAGTGTCAAAGGCATAAATGGAGACAAAAGACTTGCTTCCAATTGTGGAGAATGTGTTTTAAACAGCCTAGAAAATGTTTCCTACTCAGCAGGGTACAGTACACTCAAATGGTCGCATTAACTAGGAAATATATAACAAAGAGAGAGTATTTAGGGCAATCCCTCAGTATCCTGTGGTAATGAATTTTAAATTTCCGTAATGAAGTCAAAAGGCCTGTATTCTTCTCTCACGGAACGCAGTACAGTAACTCCCATTAGCATTAATGGGAATTGGGTATGCAAACTATAGAATCATAATGGATAGAGATGAAAAAGCCCTATCAGATTATTGAGTTCATCCCCCTTCTTAAGGCTCACCTTATTAATGCAAGCGGTCTTGGTGACAATGGCTTTAGTACAGAATACCCTATTAGCTACGTTGATGATTTAGCAGTCTTGCTTTGGGTATGATGCAAGGATGAAGAGCAAGCTGGTGTTGGGCCTACTGTCTACAATAAGCTTAGGAATGTGCCAGTGGGACCCACCAGATTTGTAGGTATGCAATAGACTAGACTAGAGTAGACTAGTAGACTTCAACTTTTTCAAACCCTTTAATTCAAACATGCACTTGGGGACCTATTTCCCTTTTTTAAAAATCAATATATTTGAATGCTGTTGTGACCCCCCCCCACTGATCTAAGATGCTTTGTCACAGCAGCCTTAGCTCTATACAAATAAATATTTTTAAAAATCAGTCCATAACCTGAAGACCAATGCCACAGACAGTGGGAAACTGAGTCTGGTCAGCAGGCCAGATTGCTATCTCTTCCACCCATTGTAGGCCATCTTTGACAGGAGGGTAGGACTTCCCAACTGCCTATCACCAGATGTCTGAATGACATCAGGCGACCCTGTTTTGCCCACATGGCTTGAAACCAAGCCATGTGGGCAAAAGCACAGCCCATGGACCCTCCAAAATTTGATGCTGGCACTGGCTGCTTCAGGCTCATGTTCCTAGCATTGCTGGGAATAACAATTTCTGCAACCTTCGGTTACCTCAACAATGTGTCCGAGGACCCATCTGCACTATAGATTTGAAGCAATATGGTGCCACTTTAATCAGTCATGGCTTCCACCAAAGAATCCTGAGAATTGTAGTTAAGGGTGCTGAGTTGCTAGGAGACCTCCAACCCAACTTACGGAGCTACAATTCACAGTCAAGCCCTCTTCTCAAGGAACTCTGGGAACTGTGGCTACGTGAGGTGAATAGGGGTCTCCTGACAACTCACAGCATCCTTCATAGAGTACAATTCCCAGGATACTTTGGGAGGGAAGTCATTACTGTTTCACGTGGTGTGGTACTGCTTTAAATATATAGTGTATATGGGGCCCTAGATCTTGTCTAGGCAAACAGCTCACCACATGGCAAGACTGTTTCTATAATATACCACCAGACTTCAAGTGAGTGTGCATGTAAATATTGTTTGATTAAATGTCCCAAGAAGAGAAACATCCATACACATAAGAGTATTGTTTCAGGGAGAAAGCTAGACTTGAACCTTTCTGCTGTTTTCTTTATGAACTTTTCTCTGTTTTCTATATGAACTGAGTTTTTCTCTTTGTTTCAAATGGGATTCCCATGGCAATGCAGCGGCAGTTTTAGGAGAACATAGGAAGCTGGCTTTTGCCATTGATTCACCTAACTATGTATTGTCTCCATGCTGACTGCCAGTGGCTTTCCAGAATTTCACACCCTTCAGGTGTTGTGGGTCTACAGTTTCCACCAACCCTGACCATGGCCATGGCAGCTGGAGCTGATGAGAGTTGTAGCCCAACAACAACCAGATGACCATAGGTTTCCCATCCTTGTTTTAGATGGGTGCGGCTTTCCTACTGCTGTCACCCCTCTCCAGCCCTTCCTTGTTTCTCACCAGTTCCTCCTCTTTCCTCCTCCTGCCATATACCAGGTCAGACTATTTATCCATCCAGCTTTTTAGTGTTGAGTGTCAGCAACTCTCTGAAATCCCTGACAGAGGTCTTTCCCCATGATGGGCTAATCGATCAATTTTAAAACTGCAGATGCCATGGATTGTATTTAGGACACTTAACGTACAAACCATGTGCTCTACCACTGAGCTCTGGTTTCTCTTTAGTTCCTCAGTTGCTGGGAGCAGAGGGGCCAGCTCATATCTCTGACATCACAGCAGCACAGCCAAAGGCTGCTGGAGGTGTCACCAGCAGCAAACCCCTTACAGTATAAGATTGTATTTACTCATTGAGGAAGCCAGTTGTGCTTCCCTTGTTAGAAACAGATACCTGAGGCTGAACAAGAATGACTTGCGCATAGCCACCCAGTGAGTTGCTGAAGTCCATAGCTGAGAACTCATGTTCAAATTTAGCATCCTGTCTGTTGAAATAAACCACCTTTCTTGTTATTTTTGCAGCCTGAGCAGCTGCTGTTTCCTCTTGTTTTCTATTTATCTGCCCACTATGTCATGAGAAAATTATCTCGGATGTAAATAACCAAAGGTGTCACTCTTCATGTGCTACATGAGTACAGTAAACAAGAAGGAATTAAATTATTAATGGCTATATAGGCTGGGAGAAAGAAAAGGCCAGTGACAGTTTTACCTGGTGCAAATGTGCACAACTCCACTGCTTTTTACAGGGCTACAGCGATTTCTGCAGGCTGTGGATCTAACCTCTTTAGCAGGGTGATCACAGTAGAAATCCCCCACCTGCCCCCACTCCCACCAAGCTGGATTCTCAGACCTTGGGCCTGTTTGATGGTTGCTTGATAAATTGGTGCAATTCAAATTCTCTTCCTCCTTCCCCATTAAAAGAATTTCTTTTTGAACCAATGCTTCTTTTGCCCAAACTCTGTCCATTTCTTGAAATGGTGGAACAGTTCAAATTGTGTGTCTGATTTTTTTTTTAATTATATATATATATATATATATATAGAGAGAGAGAGAGAGAGATGTCCTGAGTTGCTGTAAGATGTATTTGCCACTTTCCCCTGCTATTAGCATCTTCTAAGCATTATCCAAAGGGAAGCCATGCCTGGAATATATTCCTGAGGTTCTCTGATTAGCAAATGGAGAAGGCTAAGAGGTGAGAAATATTATGCAGTAATTCTTTCCCATCTTGTCTCCTGACATTAAACCGTGTGGAGAGATAAGGAAGAGAGGCAGCCTCTTAATTTATGAGCGAGCAATGATCCATCCACAGAGGGTGACTTGCATTTCACTATGGATGGCTAAGCAAGTGGGTTGTTCACTAACCAAGGACAGTGGTACCTCGGGTTACAAACACCTCAGGTTACAAACACTTCGGGTTACAGATTCCGCTAACCCAGAAGTAGTACCTCATGTTAAGAAATTTACCTCAGGATGAGAACAGAAATTGCGCTGTGGCGGCGTGGTGGCCGCGGGAGGCCTCATTAGCTAAAGTGATACCTCAGGTTAAGAACAGTTACAGGTTAAGAATGGACCTCCAGAACGAATTAAGTTCGTAACCAGAGGTACCACTGTACACTGACTTCGTTCCATCCTGTGATTGATAAATAAATAAATACAGTAGCCAAGAACCTTCCACGGAAAGTAAAATGAAACAAAAACTTCCGACTGCTTAAAGGCATTCCTGCTTCAATCGATTTGTTATGCAGATGTAAAATGTAGATTGGTCCGAAATGCTCATTTGCATTACATATGTCTCTCTGTCTCAATCTATTTCTCTCAACAAACATAAGCAGTATCCTGTTTATTGGATCAAACGAGGGATGTAGAATCATTTTATTTCTCATCTGTGCCACGTGTGTTTTTTAATTCACTAGTCCGTTCTGCCGTGTTTCCACATTAATCTGCATTCTTTGAATAAATACACACACATAAATAAATAAATAAATAAATATGTATTTTATTTCAAGATATGCATTTTTCTAAGTGTACAGGCTTTAACAAGCTTTATATACTGCACAATCAACAAAATATATACATAAAACAATGAAAAACATTCACACAAAAATACAAATAAAATCAAACTTATATAAAATTTGTAAAAATATGAATAAATCCAGAAGTCCCCCCCCCCAAAAAAAAATATACATAATAAAATTATATGTGTGGGTAGGCTTGCTTTTTTTAAGCACCAAAAACAACATAGCGAAGGGGTTTTCTTAATAATATATACTATTCTCAGTATGCTCATTTCATTTCTAAATGTTTTTTCTTTGTCAAAATGCACATTTTGGAAAGACATAGTGATACCTTTTTGAGCTCTGTGTCACAACATTCATAAATGCAAAACCTAATGGATAGCTAAGCTGCTCTCTGCACATTTAGTCGGAGCAGTGTGGATTGAGTCGTTTTGTACCCGGAATTCAAGATGATCGAATTTCCCAAGCATTCTAGAATCTGCTAAGCTGTTGGTTGTCAAGTATTAGCTTCAGCTAGAAGCTCCTGGCATTGATTTATGGCTTTCTAGGACCTGGAACTTCTCAAACAATTAAAGTAAGCTGCAATTTTTACAAAATATAGTTCAAATTTGGTATGATTTGTTAGAGCAGACCAAATTGTCACATGAATGCAGCGATGCGAACAGAGCTACAGATTGTGAATTATGAACATTGCTTATCGATCAAGGATGATGTATGTATCTTGCTCTCTCCTTTTGTCATTGCTTGCCAGCTTTATGTATTGTATGATTCAATGTTTAAAAAGTACAGGGAGGGAGAAAAGAAAGCAAACAAGACGCCCCCTCTGGTGCTTCCATTTCATTTCAATGAAGTAGCTTGATTTGTGGTCCTGTGCTCACTTACCTGGGAGTAAGTCTCATGGAATTCAGTGGGATTTATTACCTTGCTAAAAAGGCTGCCAGAGAAGGGATTCAGGTCCTGATTTAGGCAAACCATCTAAAAGTTGTGAAACACACAAAAAGAGGGATGTGAAGGGAAGGCGGGGAGCATACTTGGGCACCAATTCCTAAAGTTCTTACAACTGCCGGGATGCAATAGTGCTCTATATCTGTGATCATTTACATTTTCCCAGCTTGAGTGTAGACAATGGATGGATGGTGTCAGAGGCTTCTTAGAAAAGAAAAAGAAAAAAGTAAGATTGTGTAAACTGTCTCTAAGTTTAAATACAGTGGTACCTCTGGTTACAAACTTAATTTGTTCCGGAGGTCCATTCTTAGCCTGAAACCGTTCTTAACCTGAGGTACCACTTTAGCTAATGGGGCCTCCTCTTGCTGCACGATTTCTGCTCTCATTTTGAGGTAAAGTTCTTAACCCAAGGTACTACTTCCAGGTTAGCGGAGTCTGTAACCCGAGGTGTTTGTAACCCGAGGTACCACCGTACAGAGTTGTTGCAGAATGGTCTCTTTGCTTTCCTTTCCCCAAGGCCCACAACACAATAAAATTTAAAGTTGCTTTCCAGATGCTGTCTGGGAGAGATGGATAAATGTGGGTGAACACTGAATGCAATGTTTGATCCCTTCATGTTTACTATTTATTCATATTTATTATTCATAAATTCAGGCACAAATGTTAGGCCTGCACCCCAGTGACATATTTGCATTTTATTTTAAGTTTGATGGCCCCCACCCCCCGCCCCTTGCTATCCATTTTTGCAAACAGGGATTTAATGATTTACTGTTTCCAAACCATTGCTGTGGTTCGTTCTCTCTCTTTTCCCTTCCTCGGCATTTTAGGGAAAGAGATTTCTAACATGGAAAAGTGATATTTGAATACATTCCCCTAAGGCAATCAATTTACTTTTAATTTGTCTGGAACTAAGCTTTCCTTTGTTGCAATGAGAAAGGATTGAAACTGCTGTAAAATTTATTAGCTTCCAGGAAGATTTTGAAATGAATTTTTTAACAGTCGTGCTGTTTGCTCGTACCCAGGCATGGTGTTGTACTGATTGCAGTAGCACCACGGGGGTGCCAAAAAAATGCACCAAATTTTCACTGTGGCATTGTGCTCTTGTTGGTAGGCATTCCTAATTAGGGGCGACAAAACCTAGCTAGCCATTTTCCGGTACGTTCCTTCATTGTCGTTTTATTTGCATGCCGAAAGTGGATCACAAACTCAGAAAAAAAGTACATAACCAAATACAGTAAGCCCGAAAGTTGGGCTCACTTTATCTCAACTTTATGCAGATGGTGGTAGGGAAATAAATAAATGAATGGAGAACTGGGGAAACCCACCATTCTCCTCTCTCCATTTATTTATTTTCCCCACTTGCACCCAGCGCTTACAGGACTTTGGGAAGGAAGCAGGAGGGCTCTGGCAGCTTCCCAGAGCCCTTACATGGCGATGCCTTCCTTCCCATCCTCTGGGAAGGAGGTGGGAGGGCTCTGGGAGCACCCCAGAAGCTGGTAAGCAAGGCACCGCTTTGCTTACCAGCATCTGGAAAGGTCTCAGGGCTTCCTCACTGGTGTTTTTTTTTTTGGGGGGGGGGCGTTTCTGCATTTCCCTGACTTTTTGTGATTTTGCACTTGCACACAGACCTCCAGATTGCTGTTCGCTTGCTAACTCTTAGTAAACAATGCACAGCCTTTTAAACAGCGTGTGGGATTATCGTTTTCGTTATTATTGTATGCATTATTATTTTTTGCATTTTTATATTGTAAACTACCCTGTGATCTTTGGGTGAAGGGTATGCTATAGAAATGCTAATAATAATAATAATAATAATAATAATGCTGCTGCAATATTTCAAGGCAATTCGCAAGCAGTTATGAAATATCAGCCAATTTAAATAGTCGTGCAAATATTAATAGGCCAGACATTTTATGTTGCTAAATATACTCTAAGATGAAACAAGCTGCTAATAATTCATATTAAGAAAGGGACAGGAAACATATGTCCATGCAGATTAACTTTTCTCAGCCCTAGCAACATGTAAAATGGTTAAGGATGGTGAGAGCTACAGTCTCCAGCAATCTCTGGAGGGGCCACAAGTTCCCCATTCCTGTAATGAGGCCTGACAATACAAATGAAGACAGCAATATTAATCCAAATAGCTGCAGAACCAGTACATCTTATTCAAATCTATATATTGATCCATATATATAGACCCATATATCAACCCAAAACTATATATTAACACCGCTTAAGTCTGAGCCCTGTCCCGTCCCCCCATCCCCAGACAATGGGCACCTGAAATATTAGGAGCAGCCTTTGTAACTGGAGTCAGCAAGAATCTTGCTCTATAATTTTATCCAGTATTCCAGTGCCTTGAGAATCTATTTCTTTTTACGTGGAATTCTTGATGGTAGATTCTACATGCCTTATATGTAGAGAGCCCAAGATTCAATCCCTGGTATCTCCAGTTACTAGGAACATGAATCAGGCAATAAACATCTTTCTTGGACATGGAGAGCCGTAGTTACTCAGAGACTCATTTCACACATAACACTATGCCAAACTATGGCTTTCTGTGAATGTGTTCAGGCTCCTAGGAAGAAGATAATTTCTGCTTTGGTCCTCTGCTGCTGCTGCTGTGTGTTAAGCCATGATTTGGCTTAGCATGTCATCTAAACACAGGCTTGTGGTCTGTCTGAAGGAAACAAACCATGAGTCTGGATTTGGATGAGATGCTAAGGCAAACCATGAGTCTGGATTTGGATGAGATGCTAAGGCAAACCATTGCTCACTGCAAAGCAGTGAATGTAAGAACGTAAGAAAAGTTTGCTGTATCGTGCCAAATGGCCTATCTAGTCCAGTATCCTCTTCTCATAGTGGCCAACCATATTCCTGTGGGAACTCTCAGCTCCTGTGGTTTCCAGCCATTGACATTCAGAAGCATCCCTTGCCTCCAGCTGGGGAGGCAGAACACAGCCAACACTTCCAGCAGCTCTCAAAAGCCCTCCCTTCCATGAATTTGTCCAGTGCTTTTTTTTAAAGCCATCCAAGTAGGCTGCCATGACTGCCTCCTATGGGAACAAGTTGTACTTGTGTTCATGAAGAAATACTTTCTTTTATCTATCTTGAATCTTCAACAGGAGCAGCAGGAGCAGAGGAGGAGCAAAGCAGTGGCAATATTTTAGCATTACATTGAACTGTGCCAGGGTAAATAGTAGCAGGCCAGATGAACAAGCAGTCTGACCTCATAACAAGGCGAATTCCTTATGGCTGCTGAAGCGAGTTTGGAATCAGGTGAACCATGGCTGATGAAATTTCAGAACTTGGAGAGGGGTTGGTGCTTATGGTCACTGAATAGTTATAGCAGTATTGTTGCTTTCTTTGACCATTTCCAGGGGGGCAGTGGTGAAAAGTAGAATAATTCTGGTGGAAATTTGGGAGTGCAGTCACAGCTGTTTTACTAGGGGTGGGGGAAGGCACGCTTGCACCATTTTGTGGTCCTGACTCTTAGCCTGCTCTTTCAGATGTGGATGCCATTTTGTGTTACGACACTCCTATCACCCCATGGCAGCCATTTTGTGGCACCTGCAGCATTTTCTCATCATTTCAAATGTGCCCACTTGCTCAAAACACTTGGCGACTCCTGCATAAATACTTGTATCGTTAGCGTGCCAACTATCTTGAATGTAAGCACATGACATCCAGAATTCCCCTTGAAGCCTGTTTTGTCTTAAGGAAAACTTTTAGTAAGAAACAGTTTTGTCTGTATTGGTTTTCTTCAATGATGCTCAAAAGTAGGCAGACACCTGTGCCTTCTCTGCATGCTCTCTCTCTCTTCCATTTTTAAGAGACCCAGCTGCTTCAGTTCCCTTTCAGTATGAAATAGTCCAAATGGCTTCTACTTATATGCCTCTTCAAAATCCCTCTGACATAGATTGGAATGAATTGTGCTTCTCTCCACAAAATAGAAGCTCTGGGGTCTATTGTGATTGCCCAGGCTGCATAACCATACATGCCATCAGAGCATTTATCAGTGATATTAAATCCCTAAGCACTTGTACCTCAGTACGTTTCAACTTTGCCTCTGTGTCTGGTGCTGGAGATTCCATCACCAATAATTCAATTGCTTAGGAGAGCTGAGCAGGTCAGTCTTTCAATCTTGTTGTGTGCTCGGCTACAGTGAATTTGGATTTGAAATATATGGAAGTATATGTGGTCATATAGCACCCAAATGCCAGCTGATGCATATTTTAATTGCATGCACTGGGTACTTTTGTTCTCCCTTTCTATTCCAGAGCAGAGTCGGATGTAATATAAAATGAGAATTCACAGCGGTGTGTCCTTCAAGTAGAATGCATAAGTCGAGCTAGTGATTCCTACTGCATTTTCAATTTTGTATGGCAGGCATATTTATTTATTTATTTACTTACTTGCATTGCCATAGTGCAGTTCTAACCATGCCTACTCAGTACTGTTTTCTTCTTAGTGTGACCGTAGAAAGGTAAGGTACATTTAGGCTGAATTCGGAGAGGAAGGCCATATTGGTCTCAATGCTCTAAAAACAAGTGATGGTGCCAATTTTTAGAATGGTGTGGGGGAAGGCTTGGAATGTTAATTTTATGCATTTCCCCTCTACCCCAAGCCCACTTGTGAATCAGGCCAGGCTTCCTAAACTTTGGGCAGAATGGGTTCTACCAGAGCTGTCCTTCCCTCTTTACTGTTCTTCCCCTTTCCATCCAAAATCAGCAGCTGCAGTAGTTAGGAGAGTCTTTACTAAAGGCTGCCCAGTGGCTCTCCGACACGGCAGCAATATGGCCTTGATTGCAAGGATCAGTGGGAACTACCAAGGGTCTAATCCCCCCATGAGCCACTGAAACTGCCTCCTCTTGTAAGTTTTGGAGAAACTGGGGAGAGTCTTCTGGATTGTAGTAGTGTAGCTCACATAGGTGGGAGGAACGCCTCCAGGCCTCATTGTTCTCCTGGTAACAGTAGTGATCGCGAGAAGGCGAACTTTAGAACAGGGCTGGAAATAGCAACAATTTACTTTTGCAAAACGAATAATTTTATGTGAGGCAATCTGTTTTGATTCAACCTGAATCCAACAGGTCGGATCAAATCTAATATGGGCTCATTTGCGACAAATGAGAATGTTTTGGCCGTCTTAACACTCCTTTTCCATACGAAGATACTGGCAGGGAAAGCTGACATTTTGGAAATGGCAGTGGTGCATCTAAGGAACATGACTTCCCCCCAGATAATCATGGAAACCATAGTTTATTCCACACAGAGCTATAGTCCCCAAAGGCTATTAACAAACTACAGTTCCCAGGATTCTTTGTGGGGAATCATGTACTTCCAATGTATGGTGTCTACATCTTCTCGCAGCCTTAACACCCACTGTTTCTAGTGGTTGCAGTTTGCTTACATTTTGCTGCGCTGATATGAAATCATTTGCATACCATCTCCCTGCCCCCAAACTGTAATTTCAGGTTCTCCCTATTTCAAGCTGCTCTTTGAAACCAGTTTTTGAGCAGTATTTCTTGAAGCCCTCTGAAAGTGAAAGCCCTCTTAGATATTAGAGTCACAGTCATGTTTTCCTGATCTTATTAAACTAGCTTCATCTGCTCAGTAGCAGCCTGCCTCACAAATTTGAGGAGCAGATAAAAGGGGGTGGGGAGAGCTACCTATGCCACTCTTGAGAAAGCAACCCTGTGCACATTTTCTTGGAAGCAAGTCCTATTCAAGTCCCGTTTGGGAGCATGTCCCACTTGCTTAAAAGGTAAAGGTAAAGGGACCCCTGACCATTAGGTCCAGTCATGACCGACTCTGGGGTTGTGGCGCTCATCTCGCTTTACTGGCCAAGGGAGCCGGCGTACAGCTTCCGGGTCATGTGGCCAGCATCTGGCAAACTAGAGCAGTGTTTCCCAACCTTTTTTGGGCAAAGGCACACTTGTTTCATGAAAAAAATCTCGAGGCACACCACCATTACAGCCCTGTGACGTCAGCGCGCAGCGTCACGCCGGGAGGGACATGAATTGCTAGCAAATTACATAATCACCTCCTTGAGGGCTGGCTCATCTTCTCCGAAGGCAGAACCCCATTAATTAACAGCACAGACTCACACCATAGCCAAGACGAGGGGGGGAAACCTCAGTCATGCACAGTCATGCACATGTGGGGGCTAAATGAGGACGAGGACCGGGCAGAGAGCAGGGTTCAAATCATCCCACCTGGCCAGGACAATCCCTGGGTGCTCCCTTGGGCCACTCGCCTGACCCACCCCGCAGGGCTGTTGTTGCGAGGATAACACGGGGAGAACCACGCGCGCCCCCGGGAGCTCCTTGGAGGAGAAAGCGGGCGATGAATGCAATGCACGAAATATATGAGAGGCGACCAGGTTTTGCAGGTGAGGGGCCCCCGCCAGCCTCCGCTTCCAACACCCGGTGCAACGACGCCGAAGTTTCCCCCCGGGCTCGGCTCGGGGAGCAGCGCTGCTCCCCCCGGCTCCCCTTCGCCCTCCCGGCTCTCTCTGCCGCCCACTGGGGACCCCCCTCACCTGCCAAGTCCGGAGCGCCGGTGGAAGTTGCATGCATGCATGCAGGGCGCCGCGTTGCCATTGCATTGCACTGCACTCCATGCAACGTCTGCATGCATGCATTGCCTTGCACGGCCGCCAAGGGGTCTCCCCGCGGTCCGATGCGTCCCCTCCAGCGCGGATGCAACATTGCAAAAATAACACCCCCCCCCGACGCAGCCCTACCTGGGGGGCAGCCTCCGCCGCTCCGCCTCCGCGGGGATCCCCGGGCTCCATCCTGCCGCCCGATCTCCGCGGGGGCGCAGGCAGGCTGCGTGGGGTCTGCGTGGAAGAGCCCCTGCCCGCCCGGCCGCTGCAGCTGTGTTCATTCCATGGCCGGGAGAAGAGCACTTCAAACAAAACGCCTGGCCCACCAGGCCACGCTGGGAAACGTAGTTCACGCACCCCGCGCGGGCGCGGAGCCCAAGGGCGAGGGGACTACGGATCCCGGCAGCCCCCGCGCCGGGGACGGAGGGCGAGAGGCCGGGTGCAGGGATGGAGGGACGGGTGGGCGAGCGAGTGAGTGAGTGGCAGCCGCCAAGCCTTGGCCGAGAGCCAAGAAGGGCCTCCCCGGAGGAGGAGGAGGGAGGCTCAGGGAGGGAGGGAGGGAACCCCAGGGGTCATCTAGTGACGGCGCCCCAATCGAAAGTTTGACTTTTAAAAAAAATCTTTCGAATTTTTTTATTTTTCCCGCGGCACACCAGGCAACATCTCGCGGCACACTAGTGTGCCGCGGAACAGTGGTTGGGAAACACTGAACTAGAGCAGCACACGGAAACACCATTTGCCTTCCTGCCGAAGTAGTACCTATTTATCTCCTTGCACTTTGATGTGCTTTTGAACTGCTAGGTGGGCAGGAGCAGGGACCGAGCAAGGGGAGCTCACTCTGTTGTGGGGATTCGAACCACCGACCTTCTGATTGGCAAGTCCTAGGCTCTGTGGTTTAACCCACAGCGCCACCTGTGTCCCTTCCTGCTTGCTTACTTCTAAGCAAATGCACATAGGATCAGGCTCTTTAGTGATGAAAATGCAATAGACAGCTAGATTTTTTTTGGGGGGGGGTTGCTTTTAAAAGAGCACCCTGCACTTGCATCTTCTCCTTATTGAACCCACCTCACATTTCTCTGTTAACATGATCCAGGAAAGGTGCAGCCTGGTCTTGAAACCTAGTTCTGGGTTTTCAGTCTTGGCTCCAGTTTAAACCCATATCTGTTTGGGTGAATAAGAGGCTTTAAAAAAACCTAAAGCCTGGCCTGGTGTTGTGTTCAGTTGTCGGAGGAGGCTTGTTCACTCCCCCCACCCCATTCCACAGCTTACCCAGGGAGCTAGTAATGTGTTTCTGTAATAGACTTCTGTAAATGCAGTGAAACCGAGGGGGAGCTGCAGTCGTCAGGCAGCCGAGCTTAGCACACACTGTGGGCCTAACGGCGGGCAATTCCGGCATGATTTTTTTTTTTTTTTTTTGCTCCTGCAAGGTCCTATTTGTTTTCTGCTTCCTATCAGCACTGCTCCAACATCTTCCCAGAAAATAACCACCATTTCATCTCTGGGGCACCTCTGAGCTGGGCCTTCTGCCTCCCTCTGTGCCTTCCTGCCCCTTCCGGCTTCTTTATTTTAACGATATGGGCTTCGTTCTGTCTTTAGGTGAGCGGCGGGGGAAGCGCCAGAGTTCCTCGCTACTCCTTTTTACCTAAGACTTCTGTGAAGCAATTTGGCAGCTCTGCAGCCAGCCCACATCTCAGAAAGCCTCACGGCTCAGACCTTCTCGAATCAATACAGACACAACATGTCTGTGGTTGGGGATCATTATTAGCTGCTTTGTGTGACAGTCCCTTGAGGTTGGAACAGAGGTGGTTGGAAAAACCGGGCTCACTTGGGGTTGTTAGCTGTACTTCTCCGAGAGAATGATATTTCTGCCACAGTTGGCTGAACTGAGGTCTTTTCATACAGGATGGGAATTGCTTTAAACTTTGACCATGCGAAGAAGGATTGGTTGTTAAACCGTTCTGGGAACTGTAGCTCTGTATGGGGAATAGGGGTCTCCTCTCAGCACCCTTAACAAACCACATTTCCCATTATTCTTTTGGGGAAGCCAAGGCTGTTTAAAGTGGCATAATACTGCTTTAAGTGTATAGTGCAGATGGGTGCCCCCTTTCCTACTAATACACACACAGACACCCATGACACCCATGCTATTTTTGAAAAATATAATGCTTTGTTAATAATTTTGAAATTATTGAAATACTTGTATTACTTAAATACCCATATGGTCTATTGTATCATAATTTGTTTTGTTTTTTCTTCCTCTTTCATATTACTCTCTCACTAAAAACTTTTAATAAAAATATTATTATTTTTTTAAAAAAAACCAACCACACACCTATGCCACTATTCCAGACCATGTTTTAAAATATGCATTCCCGGGGTTGTCATATACAGCAGCCAGACCTGCAGCCACGAATTTTGTGGTGAGAGAATCTAAAGGCTGTATGGGGTGTGTGTGTGTGTGGATTTATGCAGACATACAGTCTATAAGTCATGACCATAAGAACAACGGCACCCCATGCAGCGGCAAATGTTTCTCAATATATTATTATACATAGACTGCTTAAAAATGCAGGATATAACATACAAAATATTTCAATGCAATAAGGTGATGTTTTTTGTTAGAAGACAGAGAAGGACATAGCTTGCCTCCTGCAATGTGGATGAGGAATCCAAATTGGTTTAATTTTAGTAATATGCTGAAAGGTTTTGCATTTAAAAATTGCATTTTGATTATGTACAATAATATATTGAGTGAAATTTGCTGTTTCTTAAGATCTTGGCTTACTTCATAGGGTTGTTCACATGTTGCATTTGACAATTCTGCAAGGGCTCAGGGTGAGCCATCAAGGGGGAAGAGGATGAGTACCAGAGCTTGCATATGTCTAACTGGAGCTCAGGGAGAGATTGACAGCCTCACAGTTGCTAGGAGAGCATGCCTATATGGTTGTATTCAGCAGTGGTACGTCTGTTATACAGGCAGAAATCAAGCTGCTTCCCACTATTGTGGCTGGCATGCTGATTTTGCAAAAAGGTTAGGACTAGTGTTACAGATGCTGCAACTGCCATCACTTTCCAAGGACAATCCCCATTTCTTAATCCCTGTCCCTGGTAATTCAGTCTCCATTTTTTACTTTTCAGGCTGTCTTGTCAAAATGTCAGCGTGAGTTGCGAGCATTGCCATTCTTTGCAGTTCAGCCACTTCTCCAGGGTCTCTAAACCTTGGAGTGGAGAGTGGACTTGTCTCATCTTTGATGCGCATGCATATTCATTGACACATGAAAACTAAGGTGTTATGCAGCGCACACCCTCCAATCTCAAACAGTGCAGTTGCTGTGGTGTATTCTGAACTCTGCAGGATCAGACCAAGTACCAGCTAGTACAGCATTTATTTATTTTTGTGCAAATTCCGGAACTACGTGGTCCAGCATAAACTAACCAGTGGCCCAGCAGTAGGCAGTCACCTGCCTTCTGTCGTCCTCAGCACAGAGCTCTGTGCTTAAACCAGTGAGCCTGCTGCTCTCACACATTGTTTAAGGCTAGGATCTGCCACTTTGAGGCAATTCCCAACCTGGGCTGCAAAAACAGAAAGAGGTTGAAGGATGCCTAATGGCAGCTTGGCAACATCAATGGAGTACAGATAACTGGAAACTTATGGACATTTAACTTGTGTATATTCAGCTTTACGCACTTGGCAAATAATATAATAAAATGGGGGAGGAAAGGGGGAAGCTGTCTGGGGGGAAAGACAATCTGGGATTTTGGCAATCCCAGCCACCATCGAACCCAATGCGTTTTGACTAAATGTGATTTTGGCTTTAGGCTCTATCCCCAGGACATAACCTTTGTGTAAGTTGAGAGTTGCCTGTATTTAGTTGCTCTCTCTTGTGTGATTGAAAGCATGGGCATGTGGTAGTATTCCTTCATGTCCCAAGCCTTTTGTCTCCTTTTGGGTACAACTGGATATAGCTAATAGCTCTGTTGTTGCCTCTCTTTAGATCTGCTGCCCTGCCTATTCTGCATTGAGGGAGAATATTATTGAGGGATGCTAATAATAATAATAATAATAATAATAATAATAATAATAATAATAATATATTATACTCCACCCATCTGACTGAGTTACCCCAGCCACTCTGGGCAGCTTCCAACAAAAAATAAACAAAACATCAGGAAAGGGGAGAAGAATTCTGCCTCCTGCATAGATTATACAAAGAAGCCTGAATGGAGCATTAACCGTCAATTTCCTAATTCTTGGGAGGGGTATCACAGAACAACTTCCTAACTGGTAGAAACCATCTACAGTGATTACACTGTAGATTACATACACTTCAGGTTACAGACGCTTCAGGTTACTGACTCTGCTAACCCAGAAATAGTATCTCGGGTTAAGAATTTGCTTCAGGATGAGAACAGAAATCGTGTGGTGGCGGCAGCAGGAGGCCCCATTAGCTAAAGTGGTGCTTCAGGTTAAGAACAGCTTCAGGTTAAGAACAGACCTTCAGAACGAATTAAGTTCTTAACCCGAGGTACCACTGTGCCCCTTAACTTTGATTACTAACCCCCACATTTGCAGTTGGACTGGGAGCTTTCTTTAAAAGCAAACAAATAAAGTTTATCAGTATGCAGATTTCTGCATGCAGTGCCAAGTCCCATGCTTATGCTGAATGCTAGAATACACACAGGTCTTCACAGTCATAAGTACTAGGTGCATGCATTGATACATAACGATCACCAGGATGCTGATTGAGGCATGCAATACCCAATCCCACGCTTGTGCAAAATACTAGAATATCATGGTCTTGACTTCAGGTGTTCATTTGGGGATGAACAGGAAGATAGAGACATTTAATCCTTTGTTTTTGCTCAAGAACTGAAAACAGTAAAGCCAGCATTTTACTGGGCACCAGTATTTAAACACTTCTAAGCAGTGTGTTTACATGTCTGGCAGCTTCATTTGCTGATAATGAGAAGGGTCAGCAGCGCCCAGACCACAGTCACTTGCTGCTGCCACTTGAACGATGTGGTGGCTGCTGTGAAGGAGAGAGGAGCCTTAAAGATGCAAGATTCCATCCACTTGGTTTCTTCCTCTTTTGTTTCCCTGCCTTCCGCAAGTTCCTTAAGGTTTTCTTTTCTACAAGCCGATTCCCTGTAAGTGCTAAAGCTGCTCTTTCTCCCCCCCCCTTTTCTCTTTTTTTGCTGCATTGTGTTATGTGCCAAGAATTTTTATTAGCCCCCTTTTTTGTGCTAGAATGTGGTGGAAATACAAATGGAGCTGAAAAGCAGAAGTTACATACACAGATGAACAAAGCGCCCAAATGAACTATCTCCTCAGACAGTTGGGATCCACCACTGTGGCTGAGTGGATGCCAAGGTCTGTGTGTTTGCAAGGTGCGAGTGAGGTTCAATACATCAAACTCTGAAGGTGTGATTTAGTTGTGGTTTTGGCTAATGTTATGGAAAATAAGGAAAGTGAGATGGAGCTGGAAGGTGGCTAATTAAAGGTGAGAGTGTTTACTAAAAGATACTACTGAATTCCAAAGAAGAATATTTTAGTCAAGAATTGGTATGGTCAAATGAAATGGGTTCTGTCTCAATCATGTTAGGAACATAGGAAGGAGCTTACAGGCTGTGACTGTTTTAGGCACATCTAATAGGTGCATGTCTGTGTACAAGCGCATCATGCTGAACCTGGAAGTGACCTGAAAATGTTTACAGGCTTTGTCAATGGTCTTTCAAATATATGCAATTTCACTTAAATGTGTGGTGCCTTGGTACATAACTCCCGCTTCAGTTGGAAGTTGCCTGTATACCAAGTCAGACTGTCAATACAGTATTGTTCCCCCAGTGACAGTAGCTTTCCAGATGCTCAGACAAGGGTTTCACCTGTTCTGTGCTACCCAAGATCATTTTCATCGGAGATACTAGGGATTGGGCTCATGCTTTATTACTGAGGTAGGTCCAGGTTGTAAGAATGTACAAAGAGCCTTGCTTCATCATGGCATTCAAAGTGACCACCCAGATGTCTATGGGAAGCCCACAAGCAGGACAATAATATAACAGTGCTCTTGCCACTCATGTTCTCCAGCAGTTGGTATTCACAGCCATGCCTGCCTCTGATACTAGCAGGGGTCAGCAACCTTTTTCAGCCATGGGCCAGTCCACCGTCCCTCAGACCTTGTGGTGGGCCAGACTATTTTTTTTTTGGGGGGGGGGATGAACGAATTCCTAAGCCCCACAAATAACCCAGAGATACATTTTAAATAAAAGGACACATTCTACTCATGTAAAAACACACTGATTCCCAGACCGTCTGCGGGCTGGATTGAGAAGGCAATTGGGCCGCATCCAGCCCACGGACCTTAGATTGCTTACCCCAGTACTAGAGGTTGTAAAAAGGCCATCCTGGCCATTAGCTGTCGTTAGCCTTATCCTCTATGAATTTATTTTAAACCCCTTTTTCAAGCTATCCAACTTGGTTGCTGTTACTGCATCTTGTGGTGGCAAGAGGCTAACCCTGATATGTGTAATGGAGTTCAGGGTCCCCCTACTTTTACCAATTCTATGACTGGCTGTTCTAGGGCACAGCCATTTAGGGTAGCTTGATAATTCCGCCCCTTTTGTGACTGACACATGCATTTACCCAGTCAATGTGAGGGTAATTGAAGTCACCCTTTACTTACAACATTTCCTCCCTTGGATGCCTCCTTTATTTATGTGCTCTTTATTGTTAATACCAAGTAACGACAGGATAATACATATAGACAATTGTTGGTGCTCCTTTTGGTTGCATCTAGGATGGAAATCTCCAAGAGTTTGATAGAGATATTATTAGCACTTCATTAGCAGAAAATGAAATGCATAATAGATTATTCAGAGGGTCAGGAAACTCAATAGGCTTATAGAGCTGTGATGTTCACCTTTAACCTATGTTCATGAAGTTTTATCAGGCATTCACCCTCTAGGGACATGTAAGTCCTTTAAAAAAATGTGATTGGATCTCTTTGATAAGTGCCATGCATGAACTATTTAATGTTCTCTTGTATGTTCACTAAAACATTGTGAGATTATGTGAATTCAAGATCCATGTTTGGGTTATGGTTGTTGCTTTATTGTTCAGAACACGGCATTTTGGTCCAGGAGGGGTGGGGGCACAATACATCCACAGTACTAAATTACCATAAAGCTATCCCAGAAGCCAGAACAGTGAGAGAGATCGCTGCTTTCGCTGCGAATATTTTTTTCTTGTTTTCCTCCTCCAAAAACTAGGTGCGTCTTATAGTCTGGTGCGTCTTATAGAGCAAAAAATACGGTACTTCCTATGGCTTTTTTGGGGGGGGATGGGGTCTATAGCTGCTTTGTCATGTGGAGTGATATCACTTCCAATGTACCCTTTGCTGTCCTTCCTAGTATAGAGCATGTTAAATATAACAACTAGCTTTCAGGGGGCATTTGGGCTGATGGATAATTAGACATTCATACCTTCTTTTGCCCTGTTCCTTTGTCCTAGAAAAAAAAACCCCGAATCATTTTTTTATTTGCAAATTTAAAAAGTAAAAGAAAGGGGGAAAGGGAAAAAAGAATTAATATAAATAAAATATAGATACAGCTACCACTACTACTAATAATATACAGTATCAGTTCACATTATGGAAACAATAACTGTCAGTACACGCAACTTAAATTAAATAGATAAGTTAATATAAAGTCTCCAGATGGCCAAATAGGTTTCCATGTGAGATTGATACCTATATGCAATATGTTCAAATGCCGCCAGGGCCCTGAGGTCCTCAGACCAATGCATGGACAGTGAATATTTATCCTTCCAGGCTCAAAGTCCTTTAGCAATCATAAGAGCTCACAAAGTTAACTTTTGTTTTTCTGTTGTTAATCCTCATACTGTGGCCAAGTAGTAAAACAAGCATCATTTAGTCGCCCCTAAGTAACTGTGGCACATCACCTGGCATGAGTAAATATCTGGCTACATGGCGAATCTGAGCAGAATTCTTGTTTATAGCCCCTCTCAGACTGGTAGGTGCCTACAAACACCACTGCAGTTCCGTTGGAAATCAAGTACAAATCAACTAAAGTATAAAAAGAGGAGCCAGCAAAATTCATTGCCTGGTGTGGAGTTTATACTTGGATATCTCATGTCGAGCAAGGTTTAAAGCACAATGCCTTTCAGCGCTGGCAATAGGAAGAAGAAAATGCTGACTCCTACGCAGCCAGCCACGCAGGCTGAATGTGGTTTAATTTATTTCCCATCGTAATGTGTTTCCCTTCAGCTTTTTGTTCTGACAGCAGCAGCAGAAATTCTGAACGACACCTAGCCTGTTGGAGGCTGAACTTCAGCCTGTTAAAATAATAATAGAAGTGGGGGCAGGGGGAGAGAAACCCACTGCGATAAAAACAGCCCTTTAAAATGTCACTTTGCCAATGTCTACTACTTGTTATAGAAACGAGAGGTGTGTATATGGGATTAAAAATAGGCAGAATCGCAGTTCTCCTGGAAATCTACCCTACAAACGTAGGTAGTAGGTTTTATGCCAATTTAGCTGTTAATGGATTCCCTAGTGTCCTTGCAGGTAATTCCTTTTCTACATGCCTTATAGTAGGGGTGGGGGAGCCTTTTTCAAGGGCTGCATTCCTGCACATGCAACTTCCCGGGGGCCAAATGCCAGTGGCAGTTGGGGCCAAAGGCAAAAGATCAATGGGCACGACTCTTCCCTTTGTATGGCAAGAAGACTGTATTCTAGCCATGCAAAAGTCAGAGATTCTTATACACCCCACCACTTGCATTCAGGCAAGCAGGAGGCACTGTCACAAGACATTCCTCCAGGCAGGAGCCCTTGAAAAGTGTGTGGAGCAGTTCTGGAGAGAGTCCTAAGGGCCTCATAAAGAGCACTTGGGGGCCACATTCAGCCCACAGGGCTGAAGTTGCCTGTCTGTGGCTTACATAATCACAATTCCAACAATTTCCCTGGGAGAAGAAATGATTGCTGAACTTCTTTATCTGTGGTGTAGTTATACCCTCAAACACTAATTGGTTTTCTTGAGGCATATGTATCTGACCAAAAGTATTCAGGTATACTTAGTTGTCTGCGCCAAGCGGTCATATTCAACCAATTACTACTAATAAGAAATCAAGTTCCCAGGATTCTCTGTGCAGAGAGCACATTTGAGAGCTGTGGTGTAGATACGCCTGTTCCCAGAGCATTGTCTGAAGGCACATAAGACAATCTTGCTGAAACTAAGCAGTTTCTGGGTCTGGTGACTAGATGGAAGTGTGTTTTTGATTTGAAATGATTTGATATGATATGATGTACTGTACTGTACATTGTCCCAACCACTCATACTACTGATGATATAATGGTCTTAAATGATGGCTAGATTTTTTTTATAACCCAGTCTGCATTTATATATGGAACAGTTTGTAATTGTACTTACACTTCTTTCGTTTTATAGTTGTTTTGTTTGTTTCATAATTATATATAATTTTATAGTGAACTCAACCTGATACTACATATATTCCAAATGGTTCAAATGTTTTTAATAGCATTGTGTATGATTGTGCCTGTGCACCAAGAGTTGGCTTTTATATTTTTAATTATTTGTAGATTGTTCCCCAGAAGAAGGAACCTGCCTTCTGAAATGTGATGAAATGCAATAAATCTTCCAAGCTGGCAATTTTGAGAACAAGTTTCTTCTCTGCATTCTTCCTTGTAATGTCGTTTATCAATAGGTCTTGGAGCTAAGCCTCAGCAAGTGAGCATTTCGGATTGGGTGTAGCAGCTCGTGATATATCACCTGCCCTTCTTTGTCTTTCTCTCTACAGATCAGAGTGAGGGATTTCATTGCCGGGAAGAGTGCCGGATCCTTGGCCATTCTGACCGATGCTGGATGCCCCGGAACCCTGTGCCCAGCCGAGCAAAATCCCCCGAGCATGGAAGGAATGTCGTGTCCCTCTCCATAGAAGCTACCACTGTGGATACAGAGCTTTACGAAGACTGTAGCACAAAGAGAACTTTTGCAACATTTGGCAAAGAGGGGAGTGAACCTGTCTCCGAGGAGCGGGCCCCAGTCAACTCGAAAGGTAAAAGAACAGTGGATCCGGCCATCTGTAGCCCGAAGGTAAACGGTGCCATCCGGGAGGCAGGGAATGGTTGTGAAGCTGTCAGCCCCATCATGTCGCCTATCCACCTGAAGAGCCCCTTGTCTGGCAAACCATCAGTGTCCTACAACGTAATGCACTGCCCAGGAAGTCGCGACCTGGAGCCGTTTGTAAACAATGGCCCTTCTCGGCCCATTGAGGCGGAGCCGAGGGGTGCAGACAGTGAAAATATCATGCATGAGATTAACCCTCTTCTGCAAGAATGTAGAGAGAAGGACTCACCTGGTGTGAAGAGGCTAAAGGACATAGTACTCTAAGTTGCACTGTAAAGGAAAGGAAACAACAGTACTGGATGTGTGTATTGTTTCTAACGGCTTACTGATGGTTCACAAATTCGCTGTATTTAAAAGCTTTCCCTAAATGTATTGTTTATAAAAAAAAATATGAAGCTATCATTAATGTGACAATCCCACTTGGTTCAACAGGCAGCAGGGGTGTTGGTCTAAGTAAAAGTAGCACCATGCTTCAGCTTCTCCCCACTATGGTAGAAGTGGTGGCATTTCAGTGGTTGGAAGTATTATCTATGAAGTATTTTGAATTTATATATTTTTGTAGCTCAAAAACTCTTATTATGAAATGGCATTCTGTATGAAGAATTGAATCTAAAAAAAACCCCAACGAAACAAAAACCGCTAAAGGAAAAACCACACCACACACCTCAGTTTCAAGTAATCTCTAGAAACATAATCAGCTGCCTTCTACTGAGTCAGACCATTGGTCCATCTAGCTTAGTATTGTCTTCTACTCTGATTGGCAGTGGCTCTCCAGGGTTTCAGACCAGGAGTCTTTCCTAGCCCTACCTGGAGATGCTGAACCACTGAGATGGCTCTTCCCCTTAGTACTCCCCTTGTCATGCCTCCAAACTTCAGCAATGGGGTGCTCGTTTGCCATGGCAAACTGGAGATTGGGTTGCCCTGATCGGCAGTTTTGGTGCACTTGTGGGAGCTCTGATGTGCAAGATGGGACCACTTCAATGTGTTCCATGCTGGAAGGGGCTCCATGCTCAACATCTCCAAATGTACATTAGCACCCCATGGAGTTATGGACTGTGGCCGGTGAATTTTCTGTCTCATCCCACACCCAGAGCCTAATTTGTACTTTTAAAGATGTTGCTCTTTTGCTGTGGACACCCCTGCCTTTGGAAACCTTTTGCTGCCACATGCTTCTCTGTACTATTATCGTATTTGATATTGCAAATTCCTGTATGTCTAGTGATGGGAAATGCTTTCAAGTTTGTTTTCTTTTTTTTCGTTCCTTTTCTTCAAACAAACAAACAATCTTAAGACCTGGAGAAACTGCAAAATTTAGAGCCAATCTTGTCATAGCTCTTTGTCATTTTGCCAGATGATTGTACCACATACTATCTCCACCACTGTGCGATGTTTCTTCCCCAGGTCTTTTAGGGGTTATCTAGCATCTCATTTGCAGTTGTTAGATGCACTGTCTTGAAATTTTTATGAGATCAATTTCTCCCCCCTCCCACCCTTTTCCTTTTCCTTGCATTTTCAAGGAAGAATATGACATTATTTCTCCAAAACGACATTCTGGTTTCCTGCTGCAAATCTCCCATTTTTATTTTACCTATCTAGGAACCAGAAGAATAGGATGCTTTAAAGGCCTAATTTATGTATGTTGTAGGCCACAGGTTAAATCATTACTTGTGTAAACATTTCAAGCACATTCCCGACTTGCTTAAATGTACTTACCACATGCATCATCCCATTTTCCATATGGCTGGTCTAGGCAACTGTGCTGTTGACATCCTAACACCTCATGAGAACAGGCCAGCAAATGTTTACGCCCATTTACATGTAGCAGCATGGAATGCTTACATGAATAATGGCCTTGCCATTATATATATTCAGGTTAGTATTTTGCTTAACTACATTGTCCACTGTTTCAAAATCACAATCACATGGGCACAGCTCGGCAGACCACCCACTTTCTTGGGGTGCTCCATACTTCAGGTGGATGAAGTCCAAATTGTTTTATTGCAATCCTAAACTGTAATTTCATTTGGGACATTTGTGTTGGCTCCAGAAACAGTGGTCCTTGTTCATGGCTATTCCATTTCCCCAGCCCCTAAAATTCTGAAATACCATGCAGCGTAGAGTACTCCTCTTCCCTCCTTCCTTGGGAACTAAATAGGGCTTGCACTTTTACTCTTAGGCCCCCAAGAAACTTTTTAGTGTGTGTAAGTGGGGGGGGGGAAGGATGCCACCTGTGTTAATTAGCATTAGTAAAAACTCCTCCTCTGGGTGTGCCTCTTGATTGGAATCAGGGAAGCACTGAACAAAGAGTCCCCCAGGGACACACGGAGAAACTTCAGAAAATGAAGTTTTGTGCCCGCTTTGGCAGTAACTGATTGATCTAATCATGCCTGTAGCCAAGACATGGTATAATTATCTGCCCTTAGCAGAAACTGATCAGAAGGAGGTTGGAGGAAGTTAGTGTAGTCGATCCGGTAGAGGCACAGCATGTCTGGATGGGTACTCTTCACAGACATTACAGTGTGTTTAGCAGATTGGCTTGGATTTTCCAAACTTTTCAGAATTGATTCATCCATTCATCATGAGCCAGGTGCATGGGTGGGGGGTGGGGACAGCCACCCAGAAGCAAAAAAGCTGTGTGACTTACTCTGTTTATCAAAGTTTATCAAACTGAGTGCAAAAATGTAGGTACATTTGAGTGCTAGTGTGAATGTGTGTTTGCACATCCTCATGGGATGCTCTTTTGAATGCTGGGGTTAATTCGGTTTTCTTCGTGCACCATGGAAGTAGTGAAACTAGGCAATAGAAAACGTGCATCAAAGAACAGACAGACTGGCAGAGCAGTCATTACACATGCCTACTCATAAGTTATTGTATTCAGTTAAGTGAGTGTGTTTTGGAATCGCAGCCTAAATATGAGAAGAGTGCTGCTGATCGCTATGGATATATCCCTTTCATTTGAAGCCAGAACATTGGTGAATAATCATTCCCACCCACGGCAAACTATTTTGCGTGGCTACAAAATTTGCACGTGTGAAATTGTGAAGTGATGCCTGTCCCATCCCCATAAGAAACATTTGGTAAAAAAAGGAGGGACAAATTTAGTTGAATTGAATGGAATGTTTTGTTTATTATTATTATTACTATTACTACTACTACTATTTTTATTTCCCACTGGATAATTTTTCAGTGATGGTTGGGAACACAGGTTAGGGCTATTGTTCTTGCTATTAGCCCTACATCTGATAGAATTTGCTGCTCTACAACATACTCCTCAGAGCTTGGAGATCACTGGGAAGGAAATATATTGCTGTTTCAACACTTGCTCTGCCAATCAACAGAAAATAATGGTTTCTAGAGAAACAATCTTCCTGGCTCTAACCTATCTTGATAAAAAAAAAAATTAGTCACTTTTGATTTATTTAAATTAAAAAATAGCTACAGAAAAACAGCCTCCAATCTTTATCGGACTGCAGATCAAATAAGCTGGAGTAATTTCTTTTCTTTAGAAAAAGGTAGAGAAAATGGATAGGGCTTGGTGTTCTGCTTTTTCATGCAGTTATCTAATTTATAGACTGTCAGTGTGCTTTTTTGGCCCAATAAGTTGAAAGTTGCCTTTTTTTTAAAAAAAAGAAAATTTAATGAAATCACGCCCACTTAATTGCTGTTCACTTATTCCTAACTCTTGGAAACATGATCCTTTGATAGGACCTGATCCATAGGTACTGCTAGTGTAAAAAGACCCCCACATTTGCGATAGGCACCAAGATCTGAGTGCTAGCAAAATCCAGTCTGCATGCATTATGTATTTGGAAGACAGGAGAAGGATTCCAGCCAGCAGCTGGGAAAGAATAGAAGGGATGGCCCAGTGCCCTGCTTTAGCAAACTGTCAAGACCATGGGAGTGCAAGAGGTAGTTGGAGCTATAATGCCAACAGTGGTAAGAGTTTGGCTCCTGGGTCACCTGACTCACAAGATTCTGCTTAATATCCCAGCATGACACACACACCCCTTTCACAGTTCCCACCTCCAACCAGCGCTGATTTCACAGGACTCATTGTATGAGATTTGTGGCATTTTGTAATTTGTAGATCCATAGGTGAAAACATTGCGCCTACTGACATTAGCCACTTTCATGCTTCACTAGTGTTGGATCCTTGTCCAAGTAGAGCAGAAAGAGCACATCAAGGAATCAATGCCCTCTGTCCATAGGTTGCTCTGGAAGAAAATTCTGTAGTGTGCAAGTGTTGGCATATGCAAAAGCAAATGGCTCAGCGGGTGCATGTGCTCTGTTACATCATCTCATAGAAGGCAGGCCATGGGCCCAACTTTGTCAATACTGCCTACACTGGGGTTTCACAAAGGAAATTTCTGGGGTTTCAGACAGGAGATTACTGTGATTGAATCTGGAACCCTTTGCATATGAATTATGTGCTCTACAACTAAGCTGCAGCCCTTCCTATGAAAGCTCCCCAGCAGCAAGGGCTTCTTCATTCACTTAAATGAAGGGCTATTCATTTCAATGAAGGATTTGTGGGCCATTCATCCTTTGAAATGAATGGACCACTATACAGATGCAAGGGCTGCCCGTGCTTGTTGTAGAGCATGCAAAGCTCCAGATAGGGGGGGTCACTGTTGCGCTTGAGCCATCCCTCATTGCCTTTATCAAAGATAGGATTGCAAATATTTTTCGCTGCCACCATTTCACTTATTTTCATTTCATGGAAAGTCATATTAGCACCCTGCAAAATGTTCCTCACTGTCAAACTTGCTTTGCTTACCTGTTGAATCAGCGTAGCATTTCCCCTGCCCCCGGTCAGGTATAATATGGATTTTGATTTGCAGCAATGCTTTTTATTCACATTTGTAATTTAATCAGTGCTTATTCTCTGAGTATCTAGCTCCAAAGATACCATAACATGAGTGGATTTATGGGTAGTTCATTTTAGAAGGAGGGAAAACCCTCTGCCTACTTGCTAGACTAGCCGTCAGGCAGTTCCTCTCACAAGTCAAATTATACTTTTTCCTCCCAGGAACATCCATTTTGTTGTTGTTTGAATGAAATTTACAAAGGCAGTAGCGTGGGAAGGGCTGGTAAAATATGATTCATGGCTGGAATGAACATGAGCATTTAACTGTGTTGTCAAGATGAGGCTGTTGCCATTTCCCTTGTTTTATTGTGAAGCTGGAGATGGCTTGTGGATCACACACATTGTGCAGAAGTGAACTATGTTTTCCTTTTTTTTTCCAAATAGGAAACAAGTTGTAAAGAACACGTTATCCAATTAATATGTTGAAATTACTCTTGGAGAGGGAGGGCGGGAAAGAGAAAAAGAGAGAGAAACTAATCACAAATGGAAACTTCATTTGTCGATCAATGGGGGGAAATTGATTATCGTGTTGGTACAGCTGTCTTTGCAGCTTTAGATAATCGTTGACCCGGCATAGAAGTTGTATTCACTTTAGTGGAGGAACCCGGCAAGATTTTCACCGTGGCATCGGTGAAAATGGATTTGTTACTGGCATCAGCTGACGTTCAGCTGATTCAAGCTGGGATCTTGTAATCTTTATGACAAAGAGCTGACCTGGCAGAAGCTTGTGTTTTTCAGCAACGGATGCCACCTGGCGCTAATCAAATGCCAAGGTCTAAAGTTGCAGAAATGTTTGAAGTCCTGCAGCAGCAGCAAAGGAGAAAAAGAGACACGTCGCGATGCTAAAGACACTTGTGTTGCCCGCTTAGCAGTGGAAAGATTTTGGTGGGACTTGAGTTTTCTCCTGCTTTCTCACGTGTCTCTGCTGCTGATAATATGAAGAACAAAACTTGTTGTATATGCTGATATGTATGTTATGTACATTTTCACAGTGATTGAATCATTGTAAACAGGGAAAAATGGGGTGGGGTGGGGGAAATAATCACCATGCTGTCTATTTTATGAAAATGATAAAGCAGCTTTATTAAATTATTACAACTCTGTTTGAAAAGAATGGTGTACCTGCCACATTGTTTTTTTCTTTCTTAAAAAACCTGATGCAAACTGTTTTCCCCACTTTGATGTGATTTTTATTTCTCTGCTTCAAGAATCTAATGCATTTTAGTATTAAAGGCAATTATTGAATAAAAATGGAAAATAAGTGTTTGGTTAAATCTGCCTGTGTGGGTTTGCTTGTCAACTGAAGTAGATTTGTGTTTGTAGGGTTGTGTTGTTTTTTTAAAAAAAATCAGTCCAGCAAGAAGTGCCCAGAGAAGCAGAATCACTCTTGCTGCACATCCTTCTCTATTCCTTTATCTAGACACGTTGGTGTATTCCTTCCCTGTCCCACATATTTTGTGCTGAGCTACCTTTCAAAATGTGAAAATCCAGACACAAAAGTTGTTGAACTTAATTTGCAAAATCTCAAAAAAGAGAGCTTTTTGAGATATTTTAAAGGAAATTTGCCAAAAATCTAGAGTCCCGACAAGGGTTGCTATACACCTGAATTTTCCTGGACATTTCAGCCATTTCCAAAGACCAAATCCTGGCTATGTCCAGGAAACTCTGGACGTATGGCAATCCCAGCAGAGCCCTTGCATGCATAGCCTGCTTTGGAACTTAAGACCTTATACCAAGTCAGGCCATTGGTCCATCTAGTTCAGTATTGTCTACACTTATTGGCAGTGGCTCCCCAGAGTTTCATTCAGGAGTTCTGTCCAACCCTACTTTGAGATTCCTGGGATTTTCTGTGTGCGTTCTGCCACTGCACAAGAGACCTTCCCTGCTGTGAATAGTCTTGCAAATCTACTTCACCAAAAACAAATGGGGCCACTCTTGCAGGAGAGAGGAAGAGGCCATCCAAGAGGCTTTTGTTGACTGTCCATTACAGAAGCAATGCCTCTTGCTTCTTCTGTTTCTCTTCATTCCTGGTCACCATCTACCAACTGCTTAGATGGATGAGAGCACATACATATTGTGTGTGCAAGGTCTTTGGCTAAATCCCCAACATCTCCACTTAAAAGGATCTTTGGTAGCAGAGCTAGGATAGGACATTGCCTGAGATTCTGGGTAGCTGCTGCCAACAAAAGGCAACAGTACTGGAGTAACTGGAGCAATGACTTGGCCCAGCATATTGCAATTTCATGCACTCGGTGGTTGCCGCTGCTTCTGGATAGTTTTTCAACAAAGCACAGCAGGCAGGATGTCAAAGAGTGGGAACTGAAGGAAGGACACATGGTTGATTGATCTAATAGTCCTAGGCTAAATTGCTTAGGCCTTAGGGAATACCCAACACATATCAGACTCCATCTAGATATATCAGCATATTAATAATATCCATAGCTGGCAACGTTTTCCCTTTTTTAAGGGAAATTCCCTTATTCTGAATAGGATTCCTCGCAAGAAAAGGGAAAAGTTGACAACTATGATAATCTCCCTCTGAGTAGCAATGAGGTTTATAGTCCTTCTGAAAAAGACAAGAAAGAAGAACAGTTTCAAAGACAGGTGGTCCTTCCTCATACTACGCCTCATCCAAATATCACAGATACAAACTGAAATCACAAAACACATATTGTGATAAGAACAACCAAAACGAAAACCCAATAACTCCCTCCCACAAGCACATTTAAAAGGCCATTGATTGTTGAATCAGCCAAAGGTCTGGTTATAGAGAAACATTTTTGCCTCATGCCTAAAGATATGTAGTGAAGGCGCCAGGTGAGCCTCCATGAGGAGAGAATTCCACAAATGAGGGGCCACCACAGAAAAGATAGGTGCTTGAATTGCAAGGTTGGATGCTAACTGGTGCAAGGACTACTTTGATGAATGAAGAACATAACAGAGGGGGCTAACAAGAAGCCTGTTTGGCTAGATCAAGGGCCCATTCATTCCAGCATCCTCCTAATAGTGGTGAAATAGATATTTCTGGGCAGTGATGCCATTAGGGCAGAACTTCAGGCCCCATTCAGAATAGTGGACAGATCCCTCTAAATGAAGCTTTGTTGGCTTTCTGGATTTTCAACTAAGTGAAGCAACACACATTACCTTCTAAATAGGGAGCTGCCCACAAAGTCTAACATGACCTAACTTGACCACTAAGATCTAGGAAGCCAATAGGAAGACATGCAAGCATGGTGGCTAGAAGGTTGATATATAGGTAGTGCCATTTTTTAAGGTTTGTGAATTAATTGGATTTTATAGCTCAAAACTAACAACATCACGTATGGCCAAACCTGTTGGTTTGATCTATTTTTATTTAGCAGATTCAGTGTGGTACTCAAGAGTGATGGAATCATACCCTCAAGAGTTTGGGCTACAATCCCAACCCCACTTATTGGAAATAGGTTCCACTGAATTAAATAGGACTTAACATGGTTAAGATTGCAGACTTAGAATACCTGAAGGCAGGGATGAGGAAACTCTGTTCTGCAGGCTGACCTTGGCCCACCAGGGGGTCCAAGTTGACCTGAGTGGCCATTTCCCCCCAATCATGCTCACAGGATGTCATTAGCTCACTTAAGTGACTAGATGGGGGCAGGGTTCAAACCTGCTGGTTGATGTTTCGCCAGCACATCCTCTATGGAAAACACACTAGGTGGGACCCCACCTGCTGTCAGTCACCTGAAATCATCATGATGCCAGATGGCTCCACAAGAATGGAAGAAGCTAAAGATCTGGCCCACTGAGCCAAAAAGGTTCCCCACCGCTGTGATAGGATGAGAATGGAAGATATGTAGCAGCAACACCAAAGAAAGCAATGAGCAGTTGGGTTGGAGAGGGTGTTATGGAAGTTGCTGTGGTGAGCTAGAGGTAAAACTACAACAAGACAATGTAAAATGTTGAAATTTTGCAAAAGTCAGAAAATTCAAAATACAGCCTTAAATGGGAAAAACAGAACTTGCCATAGAGCTTAGAAACTGGCTGCTCATGGTGGGGTTATCTTACCATTTGCTAAATTCTATAGCAAGCCATCTATCAGACACTGTCAAATACTGCAGTAGGTAATTGACAGTATCTGATAGATGACTTGCAGTAGGATTTAGTAAAATGCTGGATGGCAGTTGCTGTCATACATTGACTGCTGCAGCACAAAATCTTTGGATGTCAAAATCCTGAATGTAAAACAGAGTGATGTTGAATATTCACAATATCTGCTATCAAAAGCCATAGGGAAAGATGGAAGAAATATCACACTGTAAGGGGGAAATCAGCCAATAAAGGCATCTTCATATAACCACCCTTCATATCCACAGAAAAAAGTGGCCCATTCTAGTTGTTCCAGATGAATCATGCTAGTGAGCTCAAATTCCAGCCTGGGGCAGCTTACAAGTAGTCAGATACAGTTTTCAATTATCTGCAATGCCAATACAAAAGCCAACTTTGGATAGACTCTTCTGTGCACCAGGAGGTTTCTCATGTGAACCTTGTCATATCCAGAGGTGCGTGAATGACTCAGTTTTAGTTTCCATTTCTTGAATTTCCAATCTTAAGTTCAGTTCTCCACATTTCCACATCAGCTTGCTTTAAAAAAAAGTTCTCATGAAAATTCAACAGCAATTTAGTGTCAATTTCTCTTAATATACTCAATTTTTGTATGTAATTTTGCCCATTATACAAATTTTTGTAAAGCAATTTTCCCCTAGTATAATGCATCTTTATACCAGTAAATGCATTTTTGTGCACAATTTAACTTTCTATAAGCATTTTTTGTACAAAAATGTACTGGAGAACTGCATTGCAAAATTCAGAGAAGTGCAGATTTGAAAGAGTGCCTAATTTCAGTTCACATATTGCTTCAGAAAGTGTAAATTAGGTTGGTTTGACTTTGAATGGGAAAGGAACCAAATTTATCCTCTATCCCTAATCACATCACTGGAATTCATCATGCACTGATGTTTTTCTGCAAATGCAGTTAGCCTGGTTTGCACATCACAGTAAACCAGGATATGGCTTACTATGACTTGCCCCTGCATTGCTGCTCCCTGGACCTTTAAGGTCAGTGTGGGATGGCAGGTAACCCTGACCAATTCTATTTCATTTTTCAGCCATCTTGGGTCTCTAACAGTTGACCTTTGAGCTTTCAAAATGGGGAGTGGCCACTGGTTCATTTCACCTGAACCCTAGATTTGTAACCTGTTTCATTCAGTGCCTAGCAGAGATGTGTTCCATCTGCTCCAATCTCCATGTTGACTTCAACATCCAACCTAATTTGTCTGCTTCTGAAACTTTTCCTCATCCTCCTCTTCCATGTAACAACCTGCCTGGATAAGAATTCTGGAGAACTCAAAATCTTGCTCATTATTTCATGACCTTTCGGTTGGTCCAGATATAGGTATTGCCCAGTGGTAGATTGTGGATTTTTGGGGAGAAAGGAGAGGGATGAAAGAAGCCTACAAGCACAATAGCACCATGTTCCCTTTGGATTTCACGGATGCTGAATGAGAGCGACGTAATAGAGATGGATCAGGCCGATGATCTTCAAACACTTGTTAGCCCAGAATCATTACACTATGCATTCTACAAAGCTCCTGCTTGCCGTCAGGGCTGAGCTGTCTGAAATGCCAGCGCTATGATATCTTTCCCCCTCCCAGCTTCCTGGCCAGCTGTCAACAGCCTGTGCCTCTTCCGGGTACATTTTGGGAGCTCACTGTGTCTTAAAACCGCAGCGTGCTTAGATGATAATCATGTTGGTATTGAAGTTTGCATAAATAACAGGCCTGTGGGGCACAGCTTAGGTGAGGCAGGTGATTTATAGACCTCCACAAAACAAAAGGATTCCAGAGTCACGCTCCAGCCAGGAGTAATGTGCTAAATGTTATTCCTTTCAAGGACAGCAGTCACATAAACAACAAGGGTGTGAGCCTGATGCTGGAGTTAAGGCAGCTAGACTCCACTATAGCCGAGAGCACCATGCTGATTTGTGCCAGGCAAGGATTGTAACCCATGGCTTCTAATGGGCTCATGATCTATACCTTGTGTACAAAGCACATCCACAGCTCACTAGCGTGTAGAAACACAGTCGATGTTTACTGTAAAATCTTTAGATTTCATATTTTCAATTACATCCTCAAATACATCAAGATTCTACAAGGTGCCTGCGCTTACGCAAAAGCCAAACAGTGTGCAGCAGAAAGAAGCTATGAATGTAGTGTTTTAGATTTGAATTCCAGGGATGGATTTTTAATAAGGAGGTACCACTGGTTGAAAGGGCTGCTGGTTTTTTGTACTCATGTGCTATGACAACAGCCCAGGGCATAAATCTTCAGAAGTAAAAGGCAAAAAATAAACAAACAAATCAACTTGCCCATTAAATAAAATGTACCGTATTTTTTGCTCCATAAGGCTCACTTTTCTCCTCCTAAAAAGTAAGGGGAAATGTGTGTGCGTCTTATGGAGCGAATGCAGGCTGCACAGCTATCCCAGAAGCCAGAACAGCAAGAGGGATTGCTGCTTTCACTGCGCAGCGATCCCTCTTGCTGTTCTGGTTTCTGAGATTCAGAAAATTTTTTTTCTTGTTTTCCGCCTCCAAAAACTAGGTGCGTCTTGTGGTCTGGTGCGTCTTATAGAGCGAAAAATATGGTATATGAAGCAGCCTCTTCCCAATCACTTGTATTTTAAAGGGACAGGCACACACTGAGACCCCATCTGCATTAAACACTGAAAGCACTACTATATCACATTAAACACTCACAGAGCTACAATTCCCAGAGTTTCCTGGGAAGAGGGTTTTTTCATTAAACCACCCTGGCGACTGTAGCTCTGTGAGAGGAATAGAGGTCTTTTGACAACTCTCAGCACCCGTAACAAACTACAGTTCCCAGGATGCCTTGAGGGAAGCTATGACTTTTTAGGAAGGTAAAATAGTGCCTTAAATGTGCAGTGCGGATAGATATGTAGTTTGTTGTTGAGCCTGTGCACAACAGTACGCTCCCCATTGGTTATTTCCAGCAGCTGGTATTCAGAGACAATAATTCCTCCAACAGTGGAGGCAGAAATAGTTAGCAGCCTTATCCTCCAGGAATTTATCTAATCCCCTTTTGAAGCCATCAAATTCTACTATCACTGGTGGCCATTGGGTAGAAGATTATAAACAACCATCTCAATCAATGCTGGAAACTGTCTCCTTGATATCAACAATCTTCTGCACATAGCCATTTTCAGAGATAAAAGCCACCAAAGCAATGAACAACAGATCAATGTTATGGCCCATCTATTCCACCATCTTGTTCTCACAGTGGCCAACTAGATGTCTATGGGAAGCTGGTAAGTAAGACTTGAGCCCAACAGCACTCTTCCATACCTGTGGTTTCCAGCAACTTGCAGTCAAAAGCATTACTGTGTCCAACCAGTGGAGGCAGAACACAGCCATCAGGATTAGTAGCCATTTATCACCTTATCCTCCATGAATTTGTTCAGTTTAAAAGCCATCTAAGTTACCTCACTCATCATGTTGAAGCAACAAGGCTCCCACAATATTTCTGGGAGAAGGGCTATCCATGGGTTGCCCTCAGGTAATACCTGGACTTGGCAAAGGAGTGTTTGGTAGCCCATGATGTTCCAGTAATCTGGGAGCTAGGAAGGTTGGTGGTGCCCTTGAATCCATCCTGAAAATACTGACCAGGGTGAAAGTGAAAATGTTTGTGAAAACGTCCAGATGGAAGAAGGGTAAAATTAGGCAATGAAAGTGCAAGGGAAAATGATAGCAAATCCAGAGGCCAAAGCACTGTAGGAGAACCTGCACATTCCAGAGACTCTTGGAGAGAGACACTGAGTAAGTATAGGTGAATGTCTCTGAGCCAAGATTGGCAAGCTGGAGTGCTTGGTATTTAAAGCAACCACAAACACAGCATGCATAAAGGAGAACTGGTAGAATGGAGATAACCAGTGAGACACAGCTATCTCTGGATACAACCTGTTTAGGAAGAACAAAGAAGGATGTATTGGAGGTGGTGTCACTGTCTATGTCAAAGAGCACACTGAGAAATCCCAAGGAGGACAGCCTTCCATAAAATTACTATGGGTGGCAATACTGGGGTCCAAGAGTAATTTAGTACCAGGGACATAATATTGCCTTTCTGACCAAAAATGTCCAGGGCAATGATGAGATGGAGAATGAAACCAAGGAGGGAGTCAAACAATAAATGTAGTATATTTGAATTGCCATCCCATAGACTGAGTGAATGCATGCTCCAGCCATGACAAAGAGGTAACATTTCTAGATATCCTAAACGATTGTACCCTAGTCATGGAACTGACCAGAGGGAAGGTGACCTTAGACTTTATCTTCCAGGACCTGGTGAGGTATGTGTTGTTGAATTAATTGAAAAAGTGGCCACAACACAACACTATCAAAGTATTTTTAAGTGGACAATTGCCAAGGAAATCCAACATAGTCACATTTGACTTTGCAAGAAGAAACTACTCAAAAGGAAGCTGAAAGCAGATGTCAAGAGGGTCAAATCTCTCCAGAATTCTTGAGGGTTATTCAAACCCACAATAACAGGAGCTCCAGTAGAATGTGTAGTGAAAATCAGGGAAGGTTCCACAGAGGCCAGCTGGGTTAACAAGCCGAGTTGAAGAGCTTATAAGAGGCAAAAAGGCTTCATTCAGAAAACGAAAGTTTTGTTCAAATGAGAAGCAAAACTTTGGCAGAAGAAATGTAAGCAGACACCCCCAAATCAAGGAGCACATCACTAAAAACATTAAGATCTGCAATGAAAAAATATTGGGATCACAGTGGATTGTTTGATGAAAACGTTGGCTCAGTGTGCAGCAGCTGTGAAAGAGGGGATTCCATGTTAGGGACCATTAGGAAAGGAATGGAAAATAAAACTGCCAATTATCAAAATGCCATTATCCAAATCTATGGTGTGAACACGCAAGGAATACTATAGCAGGTAGAGTTTTGGTCAGGTTACTTCAAAATGGATATTGTAGAGCAGGAAAAGTTTCAGAAGAGAGCAACAAAAATGATCAAGGGACTGGAGCAAATTCTCTATGAGAAAATGTTACGTTTTGGGCTTTTTCATTTATAAAAAATGCTAGTAAGGTGGGATATGATGGAGGTGGAGTGGCCTGTGGATAACATGTATAGCAGTGAATTCTAACAGGGAACAAAAGGTTTTTCTCCCTCTCTTATAAGACTAGAGCCCAGGGGAATGCAATGAAGTTGAATGGTGGGAGATCTGGGGCAAGAAGAATAGTTATATGAAATTCACTACCATAAGATTTAGTAGTGGCCCCCAACTTAGTTGAATTTAGAAAGGGGGGGGGGCTAGACAAATTAACAGAGAAGGTTATCAAAGGCTAATAGCAATTATGGCTGCGTGTTCCCTTCAGGGCCGTTTTTAGCATATGCAGCGCCGGGGCGCAAAGATCTGCCCAGTGCCCCCCAAATTTTTTTTTGGGGGGGAAGGTCAAACTTGTTGACCTTTTAAGGAGGGGAATCAGCAAAAACAGCTGACTTGAAAAAATAAAAAGCGGCAGTGATAACCCCAGAATTTGCACCCCCGGGTAAAGACGGCCCTGGTTACCTCCACTACCAGAGGTGGTCTGTTTCTGAATATCAGCTGCTGAAAAGTACAGGTTGGGGAAATTCCACTGCACTCCTGTCCTGCTTGCAGGGTTACTATAAGCATCTGGTCGGCCACTTTGACAACAGGATGCTGGAATAGGTGGTCTTTGGGTGATCCAGCAGGGCTCTTCTTACGTTCTAATGTGAAATGTTGGAATTTTGTCTCTATCCCGGAAAAACCTTCATCCGAAAAAACCTACAACTGGTCTTGTAGCCTGGTTCAGGTTTTCCTGAAATTCTATGCCTCGTTCTGAGGATGACAGGATAGATGGAAAACCTGCAAGTGAAGGAAAAGCAGAGTTTTCCTGCTTTTCCAGAAACACCTGAAAAAAGTTTGTGCTTATTTTTAAAATCTAAACCCTTCTCCAGGGCAGCACAAAAACCCCACACACATACAAAAAAACTCCAACCCTATCTGATGATCACGGGGAATTGCAAATGTGCTTACACTGGATTCATTTAAATGCACAGCATCCCTACGAGTTACCAATCATGAGTTAGAAAAACTCTTGACACCTTGCACTTTTGGAGTGAGTGTGTTCGCCTGCCTGCTTGCTTTTCTTCTTTCCAGCAAACCAAAGGTGTCAGCAAAATGCTCTGGACCCAAACGGCCTTTATTTATTCCCTCTCCCCCTTTCTTCTTTTCCAGGTGAGACTTACAGTGCAGAGGGCAAATGGCTTGTTATAATCAGATTCCACTCAGCCGTTGGCCTGTGGGACCGAGTGACAACCTGCTCTGATGCCCCACATTCCTAAGCAGCTGGGCTGGAGCCTAGGGAGGGGAAAGGGTCATGGGGCTTAATTGGAAAATAAACCAGGCTGAGGAACAGGCACCCCCTGCCCTCTCCAAAGTGGAAAGTTTGGGATAATGGCCAGGTTTCAATCAAAAGGATATTTATGCAGCCCCCTAAGTCAGGGGCATTTTGTAGCTTAAAAATGTGGAAACAATGGCAACCTTGTGACATGGAGCGGCAAAGGCCCATACATTTCAATGCATTGAAATGTGCCCCTCAGCAGTCCTGAATGCAAAAAAGTATGTTCCCAGTAAGTCAAAAAAGTATGTTCCCAGTAAGTCAAGCTTCTATTATTCCTGGAAGGCAGTTATCATTGCCTGTTCAGCCTCAGGCATTGTAGAGGGAGCCTTGTCAGAGGCAGCAGAGAAGGCTGTTGATTTTATCACCATCACCATCACCATCATCATCTTCCAGTATCACCTTACCCCATACATGCCCATTCAAGTGCTTTGATTTGCAGAACTTGCATGGCTGCAGATGTCATATGATATTCATTCTGCATGCATACAAAACCAATCTCCCTGCACCAGGTAGGCACCTTTGCCATACTCCGCTTGGTGCCTGCTTCACAATGTTTTTGTTTAGGCGAGCCTATCCAGACATATAGGAAGTTCATATGTGTTTTAATATCTTTTTGGACTGAATATTGCAAAAAGCTTCCTGATGACACCCTTTGTTTATAGTGGAGCAGAATGCTTTGGAAGATGACTGGTTCTGCTTTGTTAAAGGTTTTTAAGCAGAAGTTGGAAGGCCATCAACGAAGGATGCAGTTGCCATGGATTTCTAGCATACCTTCCAACATTTATCCGATGAAAATAGGGATGTCCCATTCCATAACGATAATTTTACTATTTATACACTACACATCTTATTGAGTTGCCCTAGCCACTCTGGGATGCTTCCAACACATATAAAAACAAATAAAAACATTAAAAAAACAACAACTTCCCTATACAGGATTGCCTTCAGGCAGCTCGGGGATCAGAATAACTCCACACCCTCCAACATTTCTCCAATGGAAATAGGGACATCCTAAGGAAAAGCGGGACATTCTGGGTTCAAATCAGAAACTGGAACAGTTTCTCTAAATCAGGGACATCTTTGGAAAATAGGGACACTGTTCCTACTAGGGCCTGTTCCTGGTTTGATGTAAGATTGAATCAAGTTATTCACTACCACAGATTCTTATTTCTCCAACTGACTTCCACATCAGTTTGTGATTTTTATATAGTCTTCATGAAAATTCACTAGCATTTTAGTGCATATTTATAATGTGCACATTTTGCAAACAACTTCCCTAATATAATTGCATGGCTGTATGTTGAGAAGCCCACAAGCAGAGTGCAACAGTATTATGCCAGCAACTGGTATTCAGAGACAATACTGCCGCTGACTGTGGAGGTGGAAAACAGCGCCATTATGTCTAGTAGCCATTGACAGCCTTATCCTTCATGAATTTGTCTAATCCTCTTTAAAGCCACCCAAGTTGTTGGCCATCACTGCCTCTTGTAGGAGCAAATTCAATTGTTTAACTATGCACTGTATAAATGCTTGAGAAATTGAAGATGCAGCTTTGTCTTGAATGCTCAAACTGTTGCATCCCCCCCACTCTAAAGTATGCTGATCTTGCAAGATGAACGCCATAGTTGAAAAAAGTTCCCAATTAGTTGGAATGTTTCTGGAATTCTATTGTTCCAGAAAAAGGGCTGTGCTGCCTATTGCACTGGGCCAGCCCTGGGCTGGAACTGGGTTCGTTTTCCTCTTGAGCTGGAGTTGTTTGAGATGGAAGTTTGCCTGGGTTTTGGCCTTCCTTTGTGCCTTGAAGTTGACAAAGAGAGCAAAGTGTAGCTGCCTGTGGAGCTACATTTTGTGAGAATTTACACCAGCCAGCAGTGGAACTCCACCTCAAGCCCACAGATCCTCTACGCTAGACCCTGTTTCAAGAGGAGGAGACCACCAACCCTGCACATCAGATAGAACAAGCACATGCAGGTCATATTGCCAAGGTGAGTGGAGAGAAGATCTGCAGAGCTTTTGATGGTGAAGATGCAAAGCCAATATTTGATACTAGCTGGAAGCCCAGAGTTGTGAGAGGAGAGAGAGTCAAGAGCTGCCATGGAAGAAAGATTGACTTGCCAATTGACCCAAGGAGCAGAAATAACAAGCAACTTAGCGATTTAAGACTTCAGCCTGGTAGTTTTCTTCAAATACCTGAAACATTGTCACACAAAAGAGGGCAAAGTCTAGTTCTTTGTTGCCCCAGAGGATAGGAACAGTTCTATGTGGCTTAAATTTATCGAGGGTAGATTTGGGTTAATATTACGAGAAACCTCTCAACAGGAGGAGCATGCCATGCCTAGCCCTGACCTGATACCAGTCATGGGGTCCTCAGAAGACAAACCAGACACCCTACAGGGACCTTGAGGAGCAAGCAGACCCCCCGAATCTAATGCTGAGGATCCACTAGCAGGATCCACCAATTGTTACCTGATGAAGAACCCTGGAAATGCTGGAGGTGGAGCAGCCCTTCCATGCTCAAGGGCACTGACACAAAAAGTCTTAAGTAAGCAATCCATGATAGCTCCTTAACTGCCAGAAGTTGTGGTTAAGAAGGCAAGAGCATAGAAGGATTCCTCTTTGAGCCTTCCAATTGCTGGGAGTGACACAGACCTGTGGCTCCTTCTTCCTCCCACCTTGCTGAAACTTCAAGTGATGTTGACTTTGGCCTGTTGCCTTTGGCCCTAGACTGATTCTCCATGCTTGACCTTGGCTTGTTTGGATTGTGCTGCTCACCTGAGTACTTTGGTGAAGGCTTGTCTCTCCAATAACTGCCACCCCAGTCCTTGTAGTTTGAGAATGAAACCAATTGCCTAGAGGGGTTATGGACTCTCCCTGGCTGCCTCTTGGGGATACTCTAGGTCAGGCTCTCCTACACCAAGCAAGGGACTGGATTTGATGGCCAACAAGGGCTCCTCCAACTCTGTGATTGTGTATGCATCACTCCGCACTCTTCTTACAATAGATGGACCTGATAAGATACATGTAGAAATGGATATACCAATCTGAGTGCAGCAATAGCTGCATACAGAAGTTGGGAAGCTGCTCTGTTCAGGATTTGTCACACTTGTGCTTCTCAGGTGGGCAGTTCAGGGGGAGAGCATTTGCTTTGCATGTAGACAGTCCTAGGTTCAATTCCTGGTATGTCCAGGTACGGTTGCAAGAGACTCCTGAGCCTGAAATTGTGGAGAGCTGCTGGGGGTCAGTGCAGAAAATGCTGATATGGATGGATCAGTGGTCTCACTCAGTATAAGGCTGCTTTGTATCTTCTCCTACAGCAGGCATGGCCAAACTTGGCCCGCCAGCTGTTTGGGGACTACAATTACCACCATCCCTGACCACTGGTCCTGTTAGCTAGGAATGATGGGAGTTGTAATCCCAAAACAGCTGGAGGGTGAAGTTTGGTCATGCCTGTCCTACAGGAACAGGAGGCAGTGCACAGCATTTCAGGAACTCAGGAAGCTGCCTTACACGGCAGTAAAGGATGTCATTTCCAAGCAGACTTCTCGAGCATTGCCATCCCCCCCCTTTTAAATAGAAATTGCATGTTAGGCCCATACTGCTAAAAGTGTTTCCACTGTCAAGTAGGCCTTATGTTTGTGATTGCTGCTTTTTCCTCACAGCTTACCTGTCATGTTGCCAGGCAACTCTTTTACCTCCCCCCACAAAAAACCCGAAATCCTGCAGCTTTGGTTTCCTGTAAGTTTCATTATCACAGCTCTTTAAAAATAGAATAAAATTGGGGCCCTGAAAACCTTTGGCTAGGCCAACAGGCCCTGCCAGAGCTGCTGCTTCCATTTCTTTATTTTAAAATCGGACTTCTTTCCTTTCAGAGATTCTGAGTTGAAAATTATTCTATTGACTCTCATAAGGCCTTGCAATGAATAGGTCGAGCGCACAGCTTTGACCTTCCCTTGCCATATGGCTCAGTTCTCCCCTGGAGACTGGAGAAGGTTTTATTGGTAGCACCCGGCACTGAGCAGAATGTAGGAGCCAAGCTTTTTTCCTCCCTTTTGGCAGACGGCATTTTGCTGTTGCCGAAACTATCTCACCGTTGCCCTCAGGAGCTCTGAACCCACGCGGCAATTATTTAACAGCAATCTCCTTGTGTTTTTCTTGAGGAAAAGCTTTTAAGCTTGATTGGTGATGGGGTTAATATTGTTTGCCATGTGTCTCTATTTGGTTTCAAATCTGCATTCATAGAATGCACCAGAAGAGGGGCTTCCTGTGACTGTGCAATGAAAATGCAGCTTTTAAACGACTGAATGCACCAACACATCCCAACAGTAGCTCTTTAATGCTATCTTGAAGGACTAGCTGCCACCCACAACACATACAGACCTTAGCCACGCTGCACCATGCACTTAATAGTTATCTGGTATTATACCTTTCTTAAAAACAATGCCATATGTCAGTATTTAATTAGGACTGCCATACGTCCTGTATGCAAACACAACCAGGATTTGGCCTTTGAAAACAGTGTCTGGGTAGAAATCGCTGAAACATCCTAGCAACTTCAGATGTATGGCAACCTATGTTGGAAGTATGGATTTGGGTGAATTTCCTTAAAAGTAGCCCAAAAACTTACTTCAACAACTTTTGTGTCTGGATTTTCACTTATTGAAATATGGCAACCCAAATTTAATTCGTTCAGGTTTCCTGCGTGTTGCAATTGATCACCTGGGTCTAGCTTCAGAGTGGAATGAAACTATTGACTTGCTCTAGGGCAGGGGTAGGCAATGTTGTACCCTCCACATGTTGTTAAACTACCATTCCCATCATCCTTGATTATTGGCCATGCTGGCTGGGAGTGATAGGAGTTTGGAGTGCAACAATCATCTGGAGGGCATAATGTTGCTTTCTGCACTCTAGAATAGGAGGTTTCTGACTTCTGTCCACACCTGTATTTGTCACAATCAGCACTGTTTCCTTTGTCCTGCATTTCTGTTTCTGCCAAATACTATGTTATTTGTCTTGTTGTCCACTATTTAATGTAGAATTATGTGGCTTATATAACAGAACTCACAGTGCAAAGGAAAGGGCAGAGCAAAATTTTAAAAATCCCACATCATTAATATACACTATTTGTGGAATTAAAAACAATGATCTGGACAAATATGAGTAACATTTGCATGGCTGATTTCTGTTCATGACCACAGATGAATATGCAAACTGCAGCAATTTTGACTTCCTTTTTGGATTTCATCGGTGTGAGCCGGCACCGTAGCCAACAGTGACCAGCTCTTCTTAAGGGTCTAAAGATACTCTTTTTGCATTTTTCTAAATTTTACGATGCAGTTCCCCAACCAAACAGTGTTTACAAAATGCATATATAAGAAGAGAATGTGACTAGAATTGAATATATTACTGAAAATATAATGCAAAAATGCTCTATATTACAGGAGAAGAGTTGCTTGACAGTGGAATGGATGACATCGGAAGGTGGTGGACTTTTTAAATAGAGGTTGTGTGGCCATCTGTCAGGGATTCTTTAGCTGTGATTTCCTGCACTGCAGTGGGTTGGTTTAGATGGGGTACCTTCCAACTCTACAATTCTAGGAGAAATAGCTTGCAAAAAAACATGTACATTAGTAAAAACTGCACACAAAAATGTGTGCGTTGGAAGAAATTGGCACTGACTGGCTGATAAAGTTTCATGGGGATTTAAAAAGAATACTCACAGATTGCTGAGGAAATGTAAAGATTTAGATTTAAGATTAGAAGAGTGATAAATTGAGAGATCTGAAATGGAAAGATCTGCCTATCCCTAAATGTAAGAAAACAAATGTTGCAGAAAATGTGCCCTGGAAACGCAGGAACCTGCCTTTGCCCTGAATGTGAGAAGGAGCCCTTAGTGTATAGCATGTAGGGAATGACTTCCCGTAAAGTGGTGGAAGATGTAATAACACATGAAAACCCCGAGAACTTGTACCAGGTGTGTGGGATTGAGTGCTTTCGGAGGGAGGGATGCGTCATAAACTGTAGCATTATTGAGGGGTGCCTAGATGACTTTCCGCCCTTTTGAAATATCAAAAAGCGCAGAAGTATATTTCAATCTCCTCTTAAATAAGTCATCATGACTGCTGTTTGCTGGCATTAACCACAGGAAGGCATCTTGTACAGAGAACCAGAGGCATAAATCTTATCTTTGTGCTATGGGAAAATGACACCCACCCATTACTATGGTGATGGGCAATGATGATGCCTTGCCTTGCAGGCTGCTTGAGGCAGGTGCGCCAACTCCTAGGGGCCAAGGCAGTGCTGAGCCCCCTCAATATTCAGAGAGTGTTCGGCTCTGCCTCCTGGCTCTTCGCAGCATTGTGTGCACAATGTGCAATGGTGGTTGGGGTTGCCAAAGTATTTCCCCCCCAGATGCCAACCCCTTTCCCACTCCCTTTTAAAATTTAACTTCTTCTTCTTGTTGTTGTTATTTTCCAAGCATGCAAAGCTAAATGCACACAAGTTAAATGTGCATAAGTTGTGGGTGTTCTGAAATGGCTGCACAGTGTTTATTCTTAAGCCCTATCCTGGTGAGTGTTGGTCTGCCTCTGTAATATCACTATCTAGGGCAGGCATAGGCAAACCTCCAGATGTTTTGGCCTACAAGTCCCATGATCCCTAGGTAACAGGACCAGTGGTCACGGATGATGGGAATTGTAGTCCAAAAACATCTGGAGGGCTGGAGTTTGCTTCTGCCTTATCTAGGGTGTGGATGAGGAACCGGAACTGGTGATGTTTCCATGGATGAAGTCATCATGCTGTTTGCAGAATGGCATTTGAACCATAGATCAGCCTGACAGAAGGAGCCACCAAAGACATTTAAAAAAGAAAAGAAAAAAGATTCTGGGCCTATCTGTATTTACGAGTTTTTACACGGAGTCAGCACTAGCTCCCACCTCTGTTAAAATATAATGGGCATCCTGCTATGCAACTCAATGAAAGCAACGGATCGAGATTTTATAACCGAGACGTGTTGTGCGTCCAGTTTAGGAAGAATAGCAGAGGCTTACTAAAGCAGCTAACGGAAAATCTGCTTTGCAGGATGCAATGCCTAGGCAATGTGTGGCCACAGAGCTTGTCCTCCTTTCCCTTCTCAGAGATCTGAAGCCCTGCGCAAGGGACAAAAAGCAAGAAGAAAATAGTAACGCCACAGACCTGATTGGCATGGTGCAAAGAAATTACAGTCTCTCTCTGCTTCCCAATCCCATTGGCTGTTCTGCTTTTTCATTCTTTAAAAAGGGGTGCAGTTCTTCATTATCTTAAAATCCAAAATATTGACAACTGAGCCACTGGAAAATGTTTAAACTAATTTTAATACCCTTTCTTACACTGCTATAGCTTGCCCTGGAATATTTTTTTTATTATATTATTGGTCCTTCACCATGCTGTGCCAGGTGCCAGGGTAGATCACAGCAACTTAAAAATGCAATATTAAAAATAGTTTGGAACAAGTTATGTTCAAGGGCGGGTAAGAAATTGAATTAGTAATGACCATAATAATAAACAAAAGAGGTGAAGAGAAGTTAGAGTGGGCACTTGCACTACGTTAGAAAAGAAGAAACGTGCCATCAAAAAGGGCATGTTGTTGCTTAAAATTTGGATAGGTTAGTTTGCATACAAATTTAGAATTACCACAATTTAAATAGATATACAATGTATCTCCCCACAATGTGGGAGGCTGTGCCAAGTGACCCATGTTATGGGCAACTTCAAAGCCCATGCTGCTCTCCTGTCATATTGTGTTCTGTATCTTTAAACTGGACAGCCCTTTAAATAGAGGGCTCCTTTCCTCTGAAAAGCAGAGCATGTGGGCTACCCTAGGAGGAGTGCTATGAGAAACAGGAGGAGCACAGCCACTTCAAATTACCCAGTCTTCCTCTCCAGCCCTGCAGATGCATTCACTGTCTGAAATCTTCACTTTTCCAACCCTACCATGTTTGCTGCCTACCTGCCCTTCTCCTGTTTCTTTAATAAAGGCTGCATCCAACTAGTATAATCTGCTGGCTGGTTTAACTTCCTTCCAGGTAAAGAATGAGAGATTTCGGGGATGGAGGGAGCAGTGGCGTAGCGTGGGGGGTGCAGGGGGGACCGGCCGCACCGGGTGCAACATCTGGGGGTTAGGGTTAGGGGGCGCAAATCTACGGGTTAGGGGGCACAAATCCACGGGTTAGGGGGTGCAAATCCACGGGTTAGGGGGCGCAAATTACTTGCCTTGCCCCGGCTGTTGACAACCCACGCTACGCCACTGGGAGGGAGTCTTCCTGCAACAAAGCGGTTCCCTGTGTAAATGTGACAAGTTCAAGGCTGGAAAAGAAGATGAAGCAGTTCCAATTGTTTGAAGGAATCAGTATTGTGGTATATGCACTTGATGGGAACTGCTGTGTGTGTGTGTGTATATATATATATATATATATATATATATATATATATGGAGAGAGAGAGAGAGATTGGATCATTTGTGTTAGGGCTGCAGAGCGCATTCATCCACTAATTGCACAAACCTGAAGTTCCAGAATGCAATTGAATCCCTAAATTTTCATCTATACATTTGTACAGGAACATGTATGGAAATCTATGTATTGAGGGGGCAATGTGTAAGTGGCCCTCCTAGTGTGTTGAAGTTGAGACAAGGAGGGGCAGGATATAAATAAATTCTGCTCAGAACAATAAAGGTAAAGGTAAAGGTACCCCTGCCCGTACAGGCCAGTCTTGACAGACTCTAGGGTTGTGCGCTCATCTCACTCTAGGGGGGCAGGAGCTGGGACCAAAAGACAGGAGCTCACCCCGCCACAGGGATTTGAACCGCCGACCATACGATCAGCAAGTCCTAGGCACTGTAGTTTTACCCACAGCGCCACCCGCGTCCCCACTGAATAGACCCACTGAATTTATGCATCTAAGTTGTTGTTGTTGTTTAGTCGTTTAGTCGTGTCCGACTCTTCGTGACCCCATGGACCAGAGCACGCCAGGCACTTCTGTCCTCCACTGCCTCCCGCAGTTTGATCAAACTCATGCTAGTAGATTCAAGAACACCATCCAACCATCTCATTCTCTGTCGTCCCCTTCTCCTTGTGCCCTCCATCTTTCCCAACATCAGGGTCTTTTCCAGGGAGTCCTCTCTTCTCATGAGGTGGCCAAAGTATTGGAGCCTCAGCTTCACGATCTGTCCTTCCAGTGAGCACTCAGGGCTGATTTCCTTCAGAATGGAGAGGTTTGATCTTCTTGCAGTCCATGGGACTCTCAAGAGTCTCCTCCAGCACCATAATTCAAAAGCATCAATTCTTCGGCGATCAGCCTTCTTTATGGTCCAGCTCTCACTTCCATACATCACTACTGGGAAAACCATGGCTTTTACTATACGGACCTTTGTTGGCAAGGTGATGTCTCTGCTTTTTAAGATGTTGTCTAGGTTTGCCATCGCCTTTCTCCCAAGGAGCAGGCGTCTTTTAATTTCGTGACTGCTGTCACCATCTGCACTGATCATGGAGCCCAAGAAAGTAAAATCTCTCACTGCCTCCATTTCTTCCCCATCTATTTGCCAGGAGGTGATGGGCCCAGTGGCCATGATCTTCGTTTTTTTGATGTTGAGCTTCAGACCATATTTTGCGCTCTCCTCTTTCACCCTCATTAAAAGGTTCTTTAATTCCTCTTCACTTTCTGCCATCAAAGTTGTGTCATCTGCATATCTGAGGTTGTTGATATTTCTTCCGGCAATCTTAATTCCGGCTTGGGATTCATCCATCCCAGCCTTTCGCATGATGAATTCTGCATATAAGTTAAATAAGCAGGGAGACAATATACAGCCTTGCCGTACTCCTTTCCCAATTTGGAACCAATCAGTTGTTCCATATCCAGTTCTAACTGTAGCTTCTTGTCCCACATAGAGATTTCGCAGGAGACAGATGAGGTGATCAGGCACTCCCATTTCTTTAAGAACTTGCCATAGTTTGCTGTGGTCAACACAGTCAAAGGCTTTTGCATAGTCAATGAAGCAGAAGTAGATGTCTTTCTGGAACTCTCTGGCTTTCTCCATAATCCAGCGCATGTTTGCAATTTGGTCTCTGGTTCCTCTGCCTCTTCTAAATCCAGCTTGCACTTCTGGGAGTTCTCGGTCCACATACTGCTTGAGCCTTCCTTGTAGAATTTTAAGCATAACCTTGCTAGCATGTGAAATGAGTGAAATTGTGCGGTAGTTGGAGCATTCTTTGGCACTGCCTTTCTTTGGGATTGGAATGTAGACTGATCTTCTCCAATCCTCTGGCCACTGCTGAGTTTTCCAAACTTGCTGGCATATTGAGTGTAGCACCTTAACAGCATCATCTTTTAAAATTTTAAACAGTTCAGCTGGAATACCATCACTTCCACTGGCCTTGTTATTTGCAGTGCTTTCTAAGGCCCATTTGACTTCACTCTCCAGGATGTCTGGCTCAAGGTCAGCAACCACACTACCTGGGGTGTATGAGACATCCATATCTTTCTGGTATAATTCCTCTGTGTATTCCTGCCACCTCTTCTTGATGTCTTCTGCTTCAGTTAGATCTTTACCACTTTTGTCCTTTATTATGGTAATCTTTGTACGAAATGTTCCTTTCATATTTCCGATTTTCTTGAACAGATCTCTGGTTCTTCCCATTCTGTTGCTTTCCTCTATTTCTTTGCATTGCTCGTTTAAGAAGGCCTTCTTGTCTCTCCTTGCTGTTCTTTGGAAATCTGCATTCAATTTCCTGTATCTTTCACTATCTCCCTCGCATTTTGCTTGCCTTCTCTCCTCCGCTATTTGTAAGGCCTCGTTGGACAGCCACTTTGCTTTCTTGCATTTCTTTTTCATTGGGATGGTTTTAGTTGCTGCCTCCTGTATAATGTTGCGAGCCTCCATCCATAGTTCTTCAGGCACTCTGTCCAGCAAATCTAAATCCTTAAACCTGTTCCTCACTTCCACTGTGTATTCATAAGGGATTTGGTTTAGATTGTATCTTACCTGTCCAGTGGTTTTTCCTACTTTCTTCAGTTTAAGCTTGAATTTTGCTATAAGGAGCTGATGATCTGAGCCACAGTCAGCTCCAGGTCTTGTTTTTGCTGACTGTATAGAGCTTCTCCATCTTTGGCTGCAGAGAATATAATCAATCTGATTTCGATGTTGCCCATCTGGGGATGTCCATGTGTAGAGTCGTCTCTTGTGTTGTTGGAAAAGCGTGTTTGTGATGACCAGCTTGTTCTCTTGACAGAACTCTATTAGCCTTTGCCCTGCTTCGTTTTGATCTCCAAGGCCAAACTTGCCAGTTGTTCCTTTTATCTCTTGATTCCCTACTTTAGCATTCCAATCCCCTATAATGAGCAGAACATCCTTCTTTGGTGTCACTTCGATAAGGTTTTGTAAGTCTTCATAGAACTGGTCAATTTCAGTTTCTTCAGCACCAGTAGTTGGTGCATAAACTTGGATTATTGTGATGTTAAAAGGTCTGCCTTGGATTCGTATCGAGATCATTCTATCATTTTTGAGACTGCATCCCAGTACAGCTTTCGCCACTCTTTTGTTGACTATGAGGGCCACTCCATTTCTCTTACGGGTTTCTTGCCCACAGTAGTAGATATGGTAGTCATCCGAACTGAATTCACCCATTCCCGTCCATTTTAGCTCACTGATGCCCAGGATGTCAATATTTATTCTTGCCATCTCATTTTTGACCACATCCAACTTACCCAGGTTCATGGTTCTTACATTCCAGGTTCCTATGCAATATTTTTCTTTACAGCATTGGACTTTCCTTTCGCTTCCATGCATATCCACAACTGAGCGTCCTTTCGGCTTTGGCCCAGCCGCTTCATCAGCTCTGGATCTACTTGTACTTGTCCTCCGCTCTTCCCCAGTAGCATGTTGGACACCTTCCGACCTGAGGGGCTCATCTTCCAGTGTCATAACTTTTATATGCCTGTTGTCTTTGTCCATGGAGTTTTCTTGGCAGGGATACTGGAGTGGCTTGCCGATTCCTACTCCAGGTGGATCACGTTTGGTCAAAACTCTCCACTATGACCTGTTCATCTTGTGTGCCCTGCTCGGCGTAGTTCATAGCTTCCCTGAGTTCTTCAAGCCCCTTCGCCACGGCAAGGCAGTGATCCATGAAGGGGCATCTAAGTTAGCCCTGCGCATTGATGTTGGTGGGGCTGCTCTGAGTGACAGCTAACAGTGAATGTATGCTTTAATACATATTGCCATTCATTTTTAAGGCTATTATGGTGGGGGCTGAATTAGAATCTCTCTGGGTTCAAAGTTCAAACCCTGATGCCTGGATAGCTACGTTACTCCTGGCTACATTTCTCTCATGCTTGTGATTTGAACAAGTGATTTCATGCTTTGGTGAAGACTGGAGCTGTAACTTCACGTCCTTGAGGTATTGCATTTGAAAGAAAATCACTTGGCAGGCTGGGCAGTGTTTTTTAAATCCTGTGTTTTGCTTCTCATTGCCTGTCCTCCTCCCCTGGCCAAGTTCTTCCAAGAGCACCTGGAGTGTTGATTTCATCAAAGGCCTCTAAGCAGGTTTTATTGCAAAATTTTTCACATCTTAGAGAGTGGGGATTCAGGCTGGCTTTAACATGCCTCTATATTTGTTACCATTATGCCAACTAGGGAAAAAACAGGCTTGTTATTAGTTCCTTGATTTAATTTTGGCGGAAACCTCCAGGAGTGAGAGATACATATTGCTTTTTACACCTAAAATGTCAGTGTCTTGACCAGAGGGGAGTGAAGAGAATCTTTACCTTATGGTGTTTATTATTATTATTAAAGGCCTGTACGCCAGCACTGATGGTAGTATATAGGGGCTAAGTAGTTGAATGATGAGTGCCTGGTTCAAATCCTACGCATGCTGAGGACTCAGAGCTATATTTGAATAGGATCTCCTGCCTTTTAAAAATAAGAGCTTGTAGCAGCTGTGGGGAGAGCGCAAATTGAAAACTTTTTACGTTGCAATTACAGTTGAAATTGTGCCCTTGAAACCAAGCAAACAAATATCATAATTATTGTATTATGCTTGCAACTTTATTCTTCCACCAAGGAGCTAAGGACAGTGTACATGGTTCTCTGCCCACCACCCTCCAACACGTCCCTGCGGAAAACCAGAATGCACACCTTCTGGGGCTGCACTCCCATGTGAGTCATGTGATCCATGCGAGAGCATAGCGTTTTTGGGCCATGTGCTCTCATGCAAGTGTGGGACTACTTCTGGGTTAGCGGAGTCTGTAACCTGAAGTGTCCTGTAACCTGAGGTACCACTGTAATGATAATACTGGTCTTCCTTACATTCAGAATGCTTAAGGAGTTTGATCTTTGCAAATTCCTAGTCTAAATGACCTGATAATGTGTGTGAATCAGGCTAATGTTTGAATCAGAAGTTAGCTATCCACAGGATTCCACAAATTATCCAGAAGTATTAAAAGGCACATTTAGATATGTATTTTGTGCATGTTCTTTTCTTCTTCTTCTTAAATGCAGATTAATGCAGAAATGGAATTTTGGTAAATACATGTGGAAGTTACACAGACTGGAAATGGAAAGATTCTCCCATTCCTAGTGTAGATTAGGGCGTCTTTCTAATTTCATCTGCATGTTTAGTTACAGGATTTCCTCCCTAGGTAGCAGCTAGATTAGATGACGCATAGCATCGTTTCTGTGATTCTAAAGCACTAGGATAAAAGTGAGCAAAGCCGATTCTCTCTCCCCCTGCCAGGATGCTTGTACTTTGCTAGGCCTACTGTTTCAAGGCATTCAGATTCATACAAAGATGTTTCCTACCAAAGTGGGCTACTCCACTGCTAGAAATCCACATACTGAGCGCATTCGGAAGAATCCCCAGATAACTCGGAAGCAGCCTTTCTCCGTAAAATACAATGTTAATACAATGCAGCTACGAATCACTAATGCAATCCTACTTCTATACCAGCATTTCTATGTCATATGAGAATGAGATTCGACTTTTAGATCTCTCCCCCCTTTTTTAAAAAAGGTAACAATTTAGCTCAGAAAGGCTTTTATTATTCATAAAAAAGCAGCACATTGCAGTCTGAAGGATAATAGCACAGGCATTTCTTTTCATTTTAAACAGGGCAGAGAGTCCTCTTGGTAACTTTATTCATACGCTCATAAAAGGCAGAGGGGGAGAAATCACCTAGGTCCTGTTATCTAAGATTGCATTATTTTTCAGTCCTTTTTCTCCAGTCCACTTCTAAATACCCCAAAATATGCGGCTCCCATTTGTCTATACACCTTGTACAAAAAGAGCCTATTCTCTCCTTCCTCTGCCACCATCTATTACGGAAGCTCAACCTTTGAAAACAAATTGGTGCATGTTTCACTTTATGTCACTTCTTAGCAACTTTTCTTGTTTACATAGTGGGTGGAAAGTTGTGCATTTGTTTTAAGCGATAGTACCTCTGGTGGGGAACACGTTGTGCTCCTTCTGGGGTAGTTTGTTCACCTTTTGTCCCCACCCTGCACTCAGCTCTCACCTGTGGCTCCTAGAAGCTGTCAGCTTGTGACAGCAACCACAACCTGGCAACGGCTTTGACTGGCCGGCTAAACCAGGGGAAAGTAGCCAATGGGTCTCAAAACCTCAGTGAGTTAGGGACTTTCCCTACATGTGAAGACAGGCTCTGGTGGATTGAGCAGTTGAGTCCAATAGTGGGTCCAATGGTCAAGACGGCCCACTTCTCTTCCTACCACCACAGTAGCCCCTCTGCTCCCACCCCCAGAGAGGGTACAGGTGGCTTCAAGGTGGAAGAGGAGACCAGAAACATTCCTTCAGTGAACTTCCATACTAGCACAATCCATGTCTACTCAGAAGTAAGCAGTGCATTTTTTCTGGAGTGATGCAGGGGTACGCATACCCCTAAACATTTTGTGAATCTAATGGGAGAAGAAACTCACTTTTAAAAAATTGTTAGTTTATTCTCTAGCATGGTGAATCATCAGTTCCATTGAATACCACAGTGAATCATCAGTTCCATTGCTCTACCCCCGATGGCGGCCTCATTTCCTGTCATGGTGTTTCCTGAGTCTCAGATGGAAGCGAGCATTTAATGTGTGATGTAGGAGTTGGAATCTAGCATGGTGATTGGTCAGTTTCATTGTTACCACCTCCGATGACGGCTTTATTTCCTTTCCCGGTGTTTTTTGAGTCTCAGATGGAAGTGAGTTACTGTGAGCTGTCAGCTATGTAATATGAGGTACTGCATGTTCTTTGTACTTTTGTCCATTTATTGTATTCATTCCCCCTCCCCATTTGAACTATAAAATGGTGATTTTTTTGAGTCAAAGTGAGAGTACCCCAAACATTTTTTTTAAGAAAAAAAGCACTGGAAGTAAGTATCATTGATTTCAGTGAGATTTACTCCCAGTTAGCATTCGCAGGATTAGCCAATGTTCTTAGAAATCAAGCTGATATGCTTCATTTTAAAATGAATTCTTTTTTTTAATTCTGACCACTGAAGACCAGTTAAAACTGTGTTGGGCTAGAACCCACACATCCCTCTGGTTTGAGCCACACTTCGGGGCTATTCCATGGGCAGTGAATTGTTCATGGGCTCTGGAATGACGCTGAAGCCAGTAAAATGCTTTCTTCCTTCCATCTGCTAGCAGGCTTTGCCGACTTCCTTATTTCTTTGCTTAGAGCAGATGCTCGGGGTGGAAGAAATAGACTTTCCTTCCAAAGCAGGGAACTCATCACATTGCATTAGAGTCCAGAAGCTTGTCTCAAGCTTTGTTACACTTTCCCTGCTGACAGAGCGTGAGACACAAAACACTTTATACACGAAGATCTCCACAATTGCAAAACATCTACTAATAAATATTCATGCGAACACGTTAAATAGTAAACCAGCAAGGATGGCAGAACTTTTGGGAAGGCCTTGCTGGATGTGACATATCTGTGCGTTGGTGTTTGTTTGCCCTGTGTCCACAAGGTGATTTAGTGCTACAGCAGAAGATCACAACATAAAGTCATTCTCTCCCTCTTTTCTCATTCCGCATCCTGGTCAGCTTCATCTGCTACGTGCATTTAAACCAGTCTTGGATCTCAAGCCTATAAGCAGACCTTGAAGATGGAGGTAGCAACCCATGCATCTATAAGTATTTTACAAATGTTTCAAACAAGCACATAAAATTAAGCTAAAAACCAAATAGGGAAATTCAGGTAGAGCAGCAAGGAAGATTTTTTATCATCATTTGGGGATGGCCCTACCATTAAGCAGAGTGATGCGGTGGCCTCAGGCAACAGATGCTGGATGCTATAAAGAGGTGTTGTAGGACAGAGCTATGTGTGGCATTTTCTCCAATGAAAATAAAGGTAAAGTAAAAGGACCCCTGACAGTTAAGTCCAATTGCAGACGACTCTGGGGTTGCAGCACTCATCTTGCTTTACAGGCCGAGGGAGCCAGCATTTGTCCACAGACAGTTTTTCTGGGTCATGTGGCCAGCATGACTAAGCTGCTTCTGGCGAAACCAGAGCAGCGTATGGAAATGCCGTTTACCTTTTCGCTGGAGTGGTACCTATTTATCTACTTGCACTTTTTGGCGTGCTTTCGAACTGCTAGGTTGGCAGGAGCATGGACCGAGCAACAGGAGCCCACCCTGCCGTGGGGATTCGAACTGCTGACCTTCTGATCGGCAAGCCCAAGAGGCTCAGTGGTTTAGACCACAGCACCACCCGCATCCCCAATGAAAATAGAGACATCCTATTCCATAATGATAATAAAAGTAATACTCTGGGTGGCTTCCAACACATATAAAAAACATAATACAGTAAAGCTATATAGGGCTGCCTTCAGATGTATAGTTACTTATCTCCTTGGCTCTGGCTTCCCATAACTCCATACCCCTCAACATTTATCTGATGAAAATATGGACATCCTAAGGAAAAGCAGGACCTTCTGGGATCAAATAAAAAACTGGGGTGACTTCTGTAAGTTTGGGATGTCCGTGGAAAATAGGGACACTTGGTAGCAGTGGGCGGTCACCCTCCTCTGTGGTTGCTCCTGGCATCAGAACATAAGAAGAGCTCTGCTGGATCTGGCCAAAGGGTGCCCATCTAATCCAATATCTTGTTCTCACAGTAGCCAACCAGTGAGGAGGTCTTGATAACAAACAAGCATAGTTAACTAAAAGGAAGATTTTTTGCAAAAAACAGAGTTCACCGGAGCGGCGATCACAGCCATCCGTCCATAAATCAAAGACGTCCCTTCTAAGGAGGGTGTTTCCGGCGAGACCAGAAACAGCCGAACTTCCTCTTGTGACGTATTCTATCTTGAAGACCCCCCCCATACACCTAGACCTTGGGCTAAGAGGGTCAGCTCCCATCCTTTCCTCATTCTCTGAGATAGTACTTCTGTGGTCTTTCCCGCTCTCTGAGCTGCTTTCGTTTCTAGCCTCTGCATTTTGCCCTTCACTAGCAGGCTGGCAAGCTGCTGGCTGACTCTCAAAACTCTGTTATCACTTGGCATTCCTAAGGGCTCTCGGCTATAATCCTCCTGTCTTGCAGTTAACCCTCTCTCTTCTTGTTAGCCACTTTGAGACTCCTTAGGGCAGTGATAAAGCGGGATATCAAATCCAAACTCCTCCTCCTCCTCCTCTTCTTTCTGGCTCCTTCCTTCACTGGGAGCTGGCTGCAAACTTCCCTTGGGGACTGGCTCATTCATGACACAACCGGATGCCTAGTGGAAACTCACAAGCAGAATCTGTGTGCAACAGCATTCTTCTCACTTGTCATTATGGGGGAAGGACAGCTTGGTGGTAAAGCATCTATTTTGGACAGAAGTCCCAGGTTCAATCCATGCCATCTCTACCTAGAATTTTTCTGCTCAAAAACTAGACAGCGATGACCTTTTCCTTACAATGGTGCTATTCCTGGGAGGGAAGTGGGGAGTTCAGCCTTATACTAATCCTTTGGTTAGGGACACACTTTGCCTCAACCTCACTCCTTTTGTGGCCTTGCGTAAGTATTCGAACTATGGGTGGTGGTGACCTCACTTGACATGCTTTTTGGGAGGTGGGGGGAACACTCTGCCTGTTTATGTGTGTTATAGGAAGGAAATGTTTTCAGGAGTGCCTTGAGACCTTTGGATTAAAGACACTTCAGAAGTGCAAAGGAACTTTATTAATTAACATATTAAATTAATTTGAGAGAGTGGATGGTGGAGGGGGGGAGGGAGAGATCAAAAGCAAATGCTCAATTTTGATCTCTCCCTTTGGGTCCTTTTTGTGGTCTGTAAATAGAACATGGATAACTTTTATCCTATTCTCAGTCTCTCTATTTCCTGCTGGATATTTGTCTTCTTTTTTGGTGATCACTCGTAGCGGAGTAAGATTGTCTTCCATAAACACAGTTTTAACAGTGAGTCCGTCAGTGACTGTGGAGGCCAATTCTGGATCCACACATCCTTCCACAGTGGGGACATTGGTTTCCAGGCGGGAGATCAAGGTGAGGGTTTACCAAGTGTGCCTTCCTCTTAGCACGTGTCTCCCTTTTGTCCTGAGTTTGAGTGTCTTCAAAGCCCATTACATTTTTGGTAAAGACTGTTCTCCAGTTGGAGTGCTTGCAGTGTTTCCCAGTTGTTGGTGTTTATACTTCATTTTTTTTTTTTTTTAGATTTGCCTTGAGAGAGTCTTTAAACCTCTTTTGTTGACCACCAGCATTATGCTTTCCATTTTTAAGTTTGGAATAGAGTGGTACCTTTGGAAGACAATAATCAGGCATCCGAACAACATGACCTGCTGGATAATGCTGCTATTGTCCAGGGAGGAAGTGAATTTTTAGTGGATTCAGCAACCCCAAAAGGAGAGCACCTCTCTCTCCCCCCCTTAAAAGTTGAACGTGTCCAGGAAGAAAAATTATTATTATTTTGTTATCTCCAACATCTCTGAACCTTTCTTTCTGTCAGAGAGAGGGAGAGGGAGACAGATGCCCTTTGTGTGTGTGTGTGTGTGTGTGTTTTGATGTTCGGCTTGTTAAATATCTTTGAAATGTATTTTACAGGTGATCAAGCCTGTTGCCTGCACCATGCTGGGCTGGCATATAGTTGTGCTGTTCCTTACCCAAGGGGAAGAGTGATTAATTTGCAAATCATAGGTGCTCTTTCTGGTCAACTGCATTCAGTATGGGCCAGGGAAGGCGTGCTCTCATGGGAGATAAGATTCCAGGCTCATCCAGACTTCTTTTTTGTGTGTTGTGTTTCTAGGCACAGGTCTGTGAAACACTTGAAACGGTCCAGTCTAAATTCTTAAGACAGATTCTAGCCGTTCCACCATGCGCACCAAATGCGGCCCTACGGCTGGAGACTGGCCTCCTCTCCGTCGAAACCCGAACCTGGCTAAGAACATTTAACTATTGGCTTCGCTTAAATTTAAACCCATCCGGACTACTACCTCTAGTAGCACGAGATGCACATAGAAGTCGGTGGTCCAAAGTAGTGCATCAAAAACTACTTATATGTGGCCTCCAAGCACAGCATCTCCTGAAAATGGGTCTCCCCAAGGCAAAAACTATTATTGAGCAGCGCATGAAGGATATTGAGCAGCAAAATAATCTGGCCTATATTAAGAAATTTAGTGCTTGGTATGCTTATCTGCCCCCCTCCCACTTTGATTTTCGGGCACCTTATTTGTCTACCCTAACCATTCCAAAACTCAGACGGGCCTTCACACTGGCCAGACTAAATATGTTACCCTTGGCTATTCTTGAGGGTAGATATCAAGGAACTTCATTCGAGAACCGGCTCTGCCCCTGTGGAGCTGGCTGCGTGGAGACTGTGTCACACGTCCTCTTGTCTTGCTCCCTATATAAAGATCTCAGGGACGAGACCATCGCGCCGCTCCTGTCTGCCATCCTGGGCCACTCTTGTGAAGCCAAGCTGTTCTCACTCCTGGCCGACCAGAACGGCTCGACAACAGAGAAGGTTGCCAAATTTGTCGAGAGAGCAATGAGATTGAGAGCTGCTACCTGAGTGACATTAGCGTCGTCGCCCAGATTCCTCTCCTAGGATTTTACTATTATTATTGTTATGTTTTGCCACTATTATTTTGTCGTCCCCTAAAATGTATTTTATATAATTGACTTTTTAGTTTTATTCTTTGTGTGTTGTATTGTTGTTTTATTGCTATGGCCGATGGCTGACACAAATAAAGATTCTTATCTAATTCACTCAAATGTTGGGTCTGTGAAAACCTGCTCTTTGTCACTGAATGAAAAACCAAATGGTTTGTTCTGATTCAGTATTAATGAGTGGGTGGGTTTTCCTGGGGAAAGAGGTGGTGGGAAAGAAGGGAAGTGCTCAGATGTGAAGCTTTTAAGTGCCCAGAAAGCACAGGGCAAAAGGTAAGCATGGATGAGCCCTCTGACACACACACAAGTAATATCTGACACACACACAAGTAATATCCATACATGCCTTTTTTAAAGCTTCCCCTTTCATTGGGCAGAGCGAGGCAACCACCTTAGGTGGCAGATAGAGACAGGCAAATCTGCCAGTGTTGGTTTCTTTCAGGTGCACAGCATGGGGGGTGCCAAGGGTGCCGTGGCCCCGGGCACACAATTTTTGAGGGGGTGCAAACCAGGTGCCCCCACACAGGAGACCCTAGTGCAGCAAGGCCTGGCGTTCCCCACCCCTTCTCCAAGGGCTGCATTGGCCAGCTGGGCTCCCCCCGGTATGGGCGGGTGGGCAGGTGGTTCAGTGTGGCCCTGCTTTGGTGTGGGTGGGTTTGCTCTGGTGTTGGTGTGGGTTGGGCTGGTGCATACGCCTGGCACATGCCGCCCCCCTGCCTGGCACACACATGCCTACCCCAGGTGTTGGCAAATGATGCTATGCCACTGCTCTCAGTTTCTTGTTCTTCCAATCTTTTGAGTTTTCAAGGCATCCAAAGGACTTTTCATGTATTAGCTCAATAACATCCATATAAATTTGCCCAATATTAATATCACCATTTCACAGAAGAAGGAATGAGGCTGGGAGGTAGTGGCTTGCATAAAGGCATTGAGTGAATTCATAGCACAGTTAGATTTATAATAATCCTTTGGTTAGGGTCTCTCATAGCATGTGCTCTTGGCCATTAGTGCACAAACTGTCATCTATTGTTCTGAGCCAAGGAAACAACTGTGAGATAGAAATTTTCTTGGGAATTTTGCAAGTGACTTAACTCTAGAGGTGAATGGATTTCCCTCTTTTGGTTCCTTTATCATTCCAGAAGAAGGTGACCAGGATAATGAGGGATCCAGAAACTAATGCTGCATATGCACTATATATTTAAAGCAATATCACACCGCTTTAAACAGTTGTGGCTTCGCCCAAAGAATCCTGGGAGCTACAGTTTGTTAAGAGTGCTAAGAGTTGTTAGGATACCCCTATTCTCCCCACAGAGCTACAATTCCCAGAGTTCCCAGGGTAGAGGGATGTATTTAAAGACTCCTCTGCATAGTGCAGATGGGGCACAAGTCCTATCATGAATGATCGAAAAAAGCTGCTTATCCAGAAAAAAGAAGATTAAGGGGACAGGTAATAGTAGTCTTCAAATATCTTAAGTGCTACCATGCAGAAGACAGAACAGACTTGGGCAGGACTAGAGTTAATGGGTGGAAATTGCAGGGAAGCGTATTGCAGCTAATAATTAGGAGAAACTTTCTAACTGTAAGAGCTATTACACAGTGGAGCTGGCTTCCTAGGAAATTGGTGGGCTCTCCTTTACTGGAGATATTTAAGCAGAGTCTGCATGGCCATTTGTAAGAGATGATGTAATTTCACGATTCCTTATTGCCCTGGGGTTGGATTAAATGACCCCCAAGAAACCTTCCAACTCTGTGATTCCATAGATTCCCTCTGTTTTGCATTCCTGGATTCTGGTAAAACTAGAGTAATTTCAAAAACTGCTTCTGGAATTGGAGTGTGCATAGATTGCTTCAGTTTATTTGTATCTTTTCCCCTTCAGCAATACTGATGTGCAAGAGTGCACTGTAAAACACCACGAAAAAAGAGCTTTTGACATGATTCTACATACCATTGTATCAAGATTATTTTTGTATGTTGTTCGAGTGATGCACAAACGTATGCCCCTGAGCACTAATAAAACAACACACCAAAAAGGATTGTGATACAACTATACATGCAATCACATATTTTATTTTATTTTATTGAAGTTTTACCAATGCTTATGTGTGTACTGGTAATACAGACAAGCAGAATAATGCAAGAGATTAGAAAGAACAGAAAACTCTGGCAACCTCTATACAAAATTTGGAAATTAAATGAAAGGGGGAAAACACTGAAGATTCTTAATTCATTGATTCTGCTTTGGAACCCAGAGTTTATTAATCCAAACTAGGGAGGAATTCCTATTCAATAATACATCAGGTAATTCTAGACTCTGGACTTAATGGCATTTACATGATCATACATGATCTTTAAATGGCAATGAGTGTTTCTTTAACATAGGGTCAGCTAGTCTTGTTGTGCTTGGCAGCCCTCCTGCTCATTCCACTGAGTGGGCCTCCAAACATCTGCCCCAAAATCCTTTGCTGAAGGCAACTAGTCCCTCTTTAATCGAACCCTAAGTGCTCTTGCCACTTAGATAAGAATGCAAGTGAAAGTGAGGAGTTTCTGATAGAGTTTCTGCTAGCAAAATATAATGGGTCACTGCAGGCTTCATTTTTCTGCTGCACAGTTTGGCCCTTATGCCTGTCAGAAATGAATAGGGAATGGATATTGTGGCAGACCAGGGACAAATTCCTTGCTTCTCTATCATACAGGAATATTAGTCTTTGATTTAGTGGTTCCTGCTCTGTGAGCTGAATGTTAGCATGTTCTCCTTGACCTCTTCCTCCCTGCCTCCGGCTTCTGTGCTCCACAGCATCGTTCGAGCATCGATCTGACACCTCAGCAGGAATGGCTTTGAACTGTAGGGCTAACATTTGTTTGGTGTATCGTGGCTCTGTCAGCAGGCCTCGTGAGGCAGGATGGTGTTGTGGTGATTAAGCCTGAGGATGCTATCCAAACGGGGTGAAAGGATCTGAAGGTTAAAAAACCCCACCCTATTTCCATCCCACCCTTCCTCTAAGGAGCTCAGGGGAGCATATATGGGGTAATATATATATGGGGTCTTGAGCCAGGTCTTCCCAGTAAAATCAGGGGCAGGGAACCTTTCTTTCCACCTGAGAGGCACATTCCCTTGTGGAGAACCTTCTGAGAGTGATGAGCCATTGGTGGGCCAGGCCAAAGTAAGGGACGTTATTGCCATGCAAAAGCCTGGGATACACACAGACCCACTCCCATCCTCAGTCAACCAAGCAAGACCCACATATCCCAGCCTTCTCTTCTCACAGTGACCAAACACATGCCCATGGGAAGCAACAGTACTCTCCCCTCCTGCAGTTCCCAGCGACTGGTACGCAAGAGGCATACTGCCTCCAGCAGTGAAAGTAGAACATAGCCATTATGTCTGGCAGCCACATTCTCCATGAATTTATCTAATCCCCCTTTAAAGCCATCCAGGTTGGTGGTCATCACTACATCTTTGCGGAGCAAATTCCACTGTACGGTGCACTGTGCAAAATGGCACTTCCCTTTGTCTGTGTTGAATCTTAGAATTGTAGAGTTGGAAGGGACCGCATGAGTCCTCTAGTTCAACTGCCTAAAAGACATTTTGCCTAATGTGGGGCTCAAACCTTCTCTACGCAATTTCCCCCGCGCCATGCAGTGTTTTATAGAACTCCATCGTGTCCCCTCTTACTGAACCTTTATTTAAACTAAAATGCTTCAAATGCTGTTAACTTTACTCATGCGGGGGTCATGTCATCCTCTTTATCATTTTGGTTTTACATGATGGGAGTTTTCTGAAAAGGCATCTCCCACCTGCTATCCAAAATGGGACCAAGCATTTTCCTACCCTACTCTGTTGCATATGTAGATAAAATTAGCACATGTTCCCAGAGCTGTTTTGGTGCTACTGACTATTGAGATAAACAAAATCTGAGATAAATCTGGAAGACTGGAGTAAATATGCTTTGTTTTAACTCCAGTTTCAGAACAAGTGAGGATCTGGAAACATGGTTTGACCCTGCCTTGATGCCTTTCACTGACCAGAGTTCAAACACACCACAGTTCTGAGTTCTGACACCATGAGAAACTGTAGTTTGTTTAAAAGCATATGCTCAGTAGCAGATGGCATGGTGGGGCGGCACTGGTCACCATACCTCTGGTTGGTTGTGTCTCTGCCATATATTGGGAGATAGGGAGGGATGCGGTGGCAGTGAGGCCAGCACAGTGCAAACACACTGGCAGGAGCACTGGACTGGCACCACTGATGCATTTGCAGCATACTGACCTCGTTTTCCCCTGGCCCTCTACTCTAGGTAAGCAGCAGCACAACTGACCAATGTCAGGTGAGTGGTGCAAATCATCCACTATGGCTCTTTGTACTTTGTAAGCTTTTGGAAGCCTTGATGCAGAATATCTGTGTACATGTTTTTCACCCCCATTCTTTGGAGCAATTTTTTTCCTCCCAGAATTGATTGCAATTAGAGTACTACTAGCAAATGAAGATTGCTTTCATGCTACTTTTTAAAAATAGAAAATATATTCATGCTAACTATGTTCCAACTCACTGGACTGAAAAAGCCCATGGCTTCACTTCAGTGATCTCCAATTTTGCACTGCTCTTTACATGCCTTAACTACTTGGGAAGCAGATTCACATGGCTGCCATTGCTTAGCTCTGCTCTACAGTTGTTCACTGAGGGTGGGGGGGGGGGAGAGGGGAGTTTCCTGTCAAGTGCTCTTGGGCTTTTCTCAACTGCTGTGATTACTATATGGTGATGGCAAATAGTTCACACTGTAGTGACTGGCTAAGAAGTCCACTCACCTTTTCCGGTGGGCGGTGTTGCAGCCGGGTGTCCTGGTCCCTGCAGTGGTCCAGCAGAGATTGACACCCCCATCATGCCGTCCTGGCTGCGTCAGGAGCGCTGGGCAGGGCCTCGTCCAGGGGTGGCCCCACTGTCCAATCAGGGCCAGTAGGGAGCATGTGGGGAAAATTTAAACCCTGGTGCGGCTGGAGGGCCTTTCTCTCTCACCCTTTGCCAGCAGTTATGTATAGGGTAAGCCTTTGTTTGGATGGAGGGGAGGTTGTAGCCTTCGTCTGCTCCTCCTCATTAAGGGTATCCTGTTAAAGGAATCCAGGGGTGTGGATTCTGTCTGATGCCTGGACGTGGGTTTCTGCCATGCCACGACCCCAGTGGGTACCCCTCGGGGTGCCCCTATTTGATGTAAGTCATAGGGTCCCCTATTGGTGGTTTACCCTTAGATGGACTCCCTGCAGAGGGGCAGGAGTTGAGATATTTTTTTAAGGAAGCCACCAAAATTGTGGAGCTCCCTGACACCATTTTTACACCCCAAAAAACAGGACATGTCAGGAATTTTCCTGACGTATGGTGGCAAACCTACAGATAAAAGCATCATAGAATCACAGAATTGTAGAGTTGAAAGGGGACCCCCCGGGGCTAATTAGTCCAATCCCCTGCAACGCAGGAATCTCAACTAAAGCACCCATGATCTTGCTCAGTATAAGACAGCTTCTGATGTGCATAAGGGCTAGGAATGAAGTTGCTTTAAAAGAAGAAGAAGAAGAAGCTGAGACCTTCAGGAAATGGAATTGTGCCTCCCAATAAATGCAGCCTTATGGAGTTTTCTGTGCAATGGAGAAATTGTGCCTGGCACTCAACAGCCCAGCATTTACATAGTAATGTAGCAAGGACTCCATGAGGAGCGAGCAGTGGGCAACTGGAGTCACCCACCGCCATGCGCTTGTTGCTAACCAAGTCACCGTGAACAAGAAACCCCATGGAATCTAGGTCAGAGATTTCTGTAGCTGCACCTTGTCGCTCACAGTGACTACAAATTTTGCTCTGAGCCTTGACAAGGAGACATGCTGTCTCACCACCTTCCCGCTGCTTCTAGCTCTATGACAACTGCATTACTTTCCCCTTGTATGCTGCAGGGCTTTCTGATGCCCATGTGACCGTAGCAAGGATTATATACCTGCATCACCAACCATGCTCTCATATCTAAGTCCCTTGTTTTCAGCATCTGATCAGGGAGAGGCACACAGCCATACAAAATAAGCCTTACTCCAAGTCAGGGTGTTGGTGCATCTAGTTTAATTGGCTGTCCAGGGCTTAAGACAGGAAGTATTTCCTAGTCCTGTGTGGAAACCCCAGAAAATGGACCTGAGACCTCCTGCATGAAAACATATATTGTAGCTAGGATGGATGGATCCGTCAGGTTTTGTTTCTCTCCATTTCTCGTTTTCCTGAGCTCCTGAGTTCAGGAAGCTCTCCACATTTCAACATCAGCTTGAGATGCATTCTTTCTTCTTAAAAAAGGCCTTGTGAGAATGCACCAGCATTCCAGTGCAAATTAATATAGACATTTTTGCACATGATTTTGCCTAATGAGCACATTTTGGCAAAGCAATTTTTCCTTATATAATGCATTTTTAAATGCTATTTTCATTCATGTGTGCATTTTAACAGGGCTGGCCCAGGGCATTTTGCCACAGAGGCAAAACAGCAAATGTGGTGTCCCACTTTGCTGCCTCCTCCTCTGTCGTGCACCCAACCACATGCCTGCTGGCAGCAGCACATGGGCACACAGCAGAGGAGTCAGTGGGCATGCATGCTGTGGCAGGTGGGTGGTGGGTGTGTAGCAGAAGTAGCAGCAGCCAACAGATGCAGGAGGTGGCAAGCGGTGCACTCCTTGGAGGCAGGATCTGCTGGCCCTCACACCTGTCATAAGCCTGCTGCCCTGAGGCCACTGCCTCACCTTGTCTCATCAATGGCCTGGACCTGCATTTTAGTGTACATTTTCCCCAAGTACATGCCTTTTTATAAGCAGCACTTGGATGGGGAATTGCACTGCAAAATTCAGAGAGGTGTGGATTTTCAAGGACATCTGTGCTTTGGTTCCCATAGTGTTTCCAAAAGTACAAACTAGGTGGGTTCACCTTTAAATGTGAACTGAGTTGGATTTCTCCTCTATCCTTCATTGTCCCACTGAGGTAATTCTATAACATTCCTCTGAACAGAAACCTGCCTTCTATCACTGGTCCATCCAACTTGGAACTATCTACACTGATTGGCAGCAGGGATCTCTCAGGTCCTGAAACTAGCACTCTTTGTATGGCCTCATCTTCACGATGCATTTAAAGCATCATCATGCCACTTTAAAAATCATGGTTGCCCCACCAATGCATCCTGGGAGCTGTAGTTTGTTAAGGGTACTGAGAATTGATAGACTCCTAATCCCCTCACAGAGTTCCAGTTCCCACAGTATCTGCTCTGGGAATTGTGGCTCTGCAAGAGGAGTAGAGGTCTCCTAACAGCTGTCAGCAGCCTTAACATACACTTCCCAGGATTCTTTGGGGGAAGCCATGGCTGTTTAAAGTGGTATGATGAGGTTTTAAATGTATATTACAGATTGGGGCCTATACAAAACAAGTCTTCTGCTGCTGAGCCACCATCCCTCCCCTAACCACCATCCCTCCTCTTGAAGCTGTGGCACCAGAAGTCAGCTGATCTATATTAAAGTCCCTTCCAGCTCCATAATTCTATAATTCTCTCTCTCTCTCTCGCCATTTAGCACTTGAAGTACTGCTGGCTCCTAAGTGTTGCTTCTCATGTTGCTTTTTGCTCTGGGTATTGCTGCTCCCCAAGCAAGTTGTAAGATGTATTTCATTTATGAAAGAATCTCTCTCTCTCTCTCTCTCTCTCTCTCTCTCTCTCTCTCTCTCTCAAATTGTTAAGCAAGAATTTATGAGTGTGAGTGGCAAGTTCTTTTTCTCCTCCAAAGAATTCATCTTGCAGAAGTTCCACCTTTCTGCTTCTTTGTTCTCTGAAACAAGACATCAAAAGGCTTTCCTGGCCCGCCCTCCTCTCCCCAAATCTACCTTTGCTACTACCATCTCTCTTCTTTCATAATAGAATACCTGCATCTTTGAAGGTTCCCCCTCCCCCCAGGCATGGGGTGCACACAGCGGCCACTGAAAGAAGTCCAAAACGATTGTTTCCATAATGGCAGGTAGGTGTCTTAAGCAGTCATTTCTGTGCTTGGGACAGACTAGTATGAATTCCATTGCCCCATCCTGGAACCAGCATTCGGGTGAGTTCAGGATAGGTGAGGACCAGTGGTGAGGAATCTCAGGCCAGGGGCCAAATGTGGCCCTGCCTGTCTGGCCCTCAGAACTGTCCCTGGGCCACATGCATTAATGGCCCTGCTTTCTACCCTGATTGTGTTTTGCTTGGCTGGAAGGTGTCCTCATAAGGCCTCTCACTTGCCTGGATGAAGGCGATAGTGGGGAGTGGTCCATAGAGTCTGCATAAAAAGCAGCCTACTGTACAAAGGTAAAATTTGCCACAGGCCCTACCCTACACTGTAACGGGGCCCTTGGAGAGCCTCCCTGAAGGGAGTGCAGCTCTCAGACTGAAAACGTCCCCCACCACTGGTGTTGTTGTTGTTTAGTTGTTTAGTCGTGTCCGACTCTTCGTGACCCCACGGACCAGAGCATGCCAGGCACTCCTGTCTTCCACTGCCTCCCGCAGTTTGGTCAAACTCATGCTGGTAGATTCGAGAACACTATCCAACCATCTCGTCCTCTGTTGTCTCCTTCTCCTTGTGCCCTCCAACTTTCCCAACATCAGGGTCTTTTCCAGGGAGTCTTCTCTTCTCATGAGGTGGCCAAAGTATTGGAGCCTCAGCTTCACTCCTTCCAGTGAGCACTCAGGGCTGATTTCCTGAAGAATGGATAGGTTTGATCTTTTTGCAGTCCATGGGACTCTGGTGTGGAGACTATTAAAGCTGATGCAATTCCTTGTTGTCATGACTATCTGCTCTTATTAAGTAGATGCCATTGTGCAGAATAAATGGATCGCTGCTGTCCAACGTTGATTGTCTCTGATATTTGCGCACCCCTGCAATAGTCCTCAGTGGCTTAATGTGCTCTGTTGTGTTTGGCTGCAGGTGCAGGACCAGCCCAAAGCTCTATTTGTGCCATAGTGCATGAATTTGTAGAGGATCAGAAACAGACAAATGCCATTTTAGGCCAACAGCAGCTACCACCCTGAGGCGAGTGCGTTGTGTATTGTTTGCTCTGCTTTTTGCAATCACCACCCCTCCCTTTGGAACGTACTGTTGAGGAACAGCAAGGAGAACACCTCCTCCCATAACAAGGGTGAAGGTAAGGAAGTAATACACCACAGAAATGAAGAACAAGTAGAAAAAGTTGAATAGTGTGCAAATACCTTGATCCCAAGGCAACATATACACCAACGCTTTGTAACCAATCAGCACATAACAGGGTACACCCTCTTGGAGGCTTGATGTATTAAAACATTTCTTGGTCACCCAGGAGGTGTGCAGGCTTTGGATTCCATGCCCCTACGCCTTCTTACCGCACCCTGGATGTGTTCACTTGCTCAGGTCACCCCAGCCTTGGACTCTTGATTTGTAACAGCTTATTCTGAGCAAGTGGCCTGACTTTTCTTTTACCATCTTTAAAAACATGTCCATTGCTCCCCATTGGAGACATGGCCAGATATGATGATGTTAAGAACTGTTATTATATATTATGTGATCTTTATCTATGCAGCTCTGCAATCTGGGTCAAACACAGGATAACCATGAGGAGCTGCCAGGACTTGAACTGGGAGCCTTTGGGTTCTGTGCAGCACATCGCAGCCTCTGCTCAAACAGTGGGCCACCTCAGGCCCAGAGACTGAACTTGCCCCAATCCAGGCCTGCCTATCTGTCTCTTGGGACTCTTCCCAGATCAAGCTCCCCTCAGCCACTTCCTCAAGTGCTTTTGCATAGAAGGAATGTGTCCTTGAGCTGTGATAATGTCTCATGCATTGTACATGGATGCTATGTGTACAAAGTGTGCTTATACGTATATGAAGAAGGCTTCTGCACCAAGTTAAAAAGCTTTGTCATTTTTATCCTGGAAACAATCAGTGAAATCAGGATAACCTTGCCCTTCCTCCTGCTTTCAAAAGTGACTGCCTGACTTTGGCTCACGTGATTCTTTGGCATTTTCACCTCCCTGCAGTTTCCAAAGCTATGGTTTTGATCTCTGGCTGAGTTGAAGGGAAAATAAAATAATAAAAATAAAAATAAAATACAGCCCAGCTCTCCTGCTGTTGTTCAGATAACATTCATTCAGCTAACTACTATGGCCCCCTTTCTGCCCTCTTTTTTATTGTGCATTCATTATTATTTGTGTTCCTAATGGTATGTGGGCGTTTACATGTCTTTCCTGTTTCCAATACTGTTAGTGCCTGCAAAAGTTTAGGGGTGGACACACTGCTGTGTTTCTAGCTAGTGCATGTCCCATAACATCCTGCTGAAATCCTGTAATTTTTCATGCCACAAATGTCCTAGTTTATTTTTCGTTGCACTATAGTGCATGGGTGCCCCTCCAGAAAATAATAATGCAATAACTTGCTTCACAGAACAACTAATAAAGCAGAATGATGGGTCCAGTATAAACCCACCACTATTTTGATTTGTTGCAGAATACACTTGCAGAAAAGCACCAGTCTGGGAGTTTCAAGAGCCAAGTGGAGGAGCTTTGGGATGGCTACAATTGGCCACCGGGGTTAAGGTTCCCCACTCTGATCTACTCTGATTGGCAGCTGACAGATCCCCTTCATCAGAGATCATCAATGGCTTTGCTTGCAACACACTAAGGGATACCATTGGAATGACTACAAATAGGAAATAGCGCTCCTGGTTTTCTTAGTTCCGTTTCCATTGGGGCGAGGAACTTGGGACACAAGGGTGGGGTTTTTGAGAGATGTTTACACGATGTTGTTTAACATTTGTGTAGCATTTCTAAGTGGTCAAGGTCCTTTGCATGTGGTATCTAGTTGTAATCCTTACTGTAGGAAAAGTCAGTAGTCTTTTTATTCTTCATGCTGAAGATGAAGAGAGCTCCTGCCAACCTAGAAGTTTGAAAGCACACCAGTGCAAGTAGATAAATAGGTACCACTGTGGTGGGAAGGTAAACGGCATTTCTGTGTGCTCTGATTTCCATCACAGTGTTCCATTGCACCAGAAGCGGTTTAGTCATGCTGGCCACATGACTTGAAAAGGTGTCTGTGGACAAATGCCGGCTTCCTCGACCTGAAAGCGAGATGAGCAACGCAACCCCATAGTCGCCTTTGACTGGACTTAACCGTCCAGGGGTCCTTTACCTTTACTTAGTATATTCAGGGCAAAGGAAAGATTTGAACCAGGGACTTTACGATTCACAGCTCTGCCTCCTAGCTACAGTGCTTCACTGGCAATCTTAATTGCTGCAGTGTTAAGAATATGTGCTTGGAATCAAGCCACACTGAAGTTACAGCTGCCTGTCTTTCTTCATTGGATTTTTAAACATTACCTGGCATCTGCACCTGGGACATTCCTGGGGTTTTTCCATATCTGTTGCTTTTGAATAGCCATCTGCAAGTATTTTCCACCCTCAACTCTGTCTCCATTTCCCGGAATGCCCCTGCTGAGCAAGGGGAGTGTTAGGTCTCTGTTTATGCCTTCCTGTGGTGATAAAATGCATCAAAACCTTGTGATTGGAAGTCCATGCCTCACCATCCTGACTGTCTGAACTGGCACAGCATGTCGACAGTTACAAAGGCATATGTGCAAAAATCATTTTGTAAATTATGTGCTGGTAATTTGATGCTGACAAGCCATCCCTGGGCCAATTGACCTACAGAAAGGAAATTATATATGGACTATGAGAATAACGGCCAGTTCATACATCAATGCTTAATTAATACATTAACACCTTAGGGCAGTGACGGACAACCTTTGTTTAGACCAAGGGCCACATTGACTTCTGAGCTACCTTCTGAGGACCACATGCCAGAGGCAAAAGTGGGTGGAGCAACAAATACAAATTTTCCCATTGTACAGTAGGCTAACTTGCACATCCCTCTGTATCCCCAGCCAGACAATCAAGAAGCATCATCAGTAGTTCAAGGAGACATTCTAGCCAGGCAAAAACATTCAAGGAGGGTGCAACAAAAGCCAAAGAAGGAAGTTGCCTTGGGATGGGGGAGAGCATGCTTTTGTACTGTGCCCAGTGCTCCCCCCCTAGAAAAATCGGTACTGGTACTCCCCACGGAGTTGTTAAAGTAAGTGTTACACTTTCTAACAACAATGAAAAAGAGCTGCCAGTACTGTGTACCCTTGAGTACCCACTGGGGGAAAAATAAGCACAGACTGTGCCTATGCCTGTACTCCATGCAATCTGCTCCCCAACACTGTCCCTATGTTTGGGAAGAGGTCTGCAGTGGAGCAGCCTGCTGGATGAGAGTAAACCATGTCTTTGAGCTGGAACCTTGAGGATCGCATGTCATGGTGACAGCCTTCATGTTTGGAAGGTTGCTGAGCTTCAGGAAGCCTTCTCAAATGCATGGGTGGTATCAAGAAGGGTCAGGTTGTGAGGTGCAAAACAAGTGAGCTCAGTTCAGTTTTCTTGGCTCAGTTGATGTTAATTGTTTGTTCTGAATGCCCAAATTAAGTTTAGATTACATATATTATTATTATTTTTAGTTTGCCATTACTGCTATCGGTTTTGGAATCTGCTTTCTGAATATAAAATTCATTTCAACACCCAAGTTGCTAGGATTTGTTTTGATCGCTGTTGCCAGAGCAGCAACATGTTTGTGTGTCCATTTATGGATTTCAGGTGTGAATCTAAACATAATGGAACAATAGTGCATCATGGAGTTAGCAACAGTAGCACAGATATTTTAACATTTAGTTGTGAAAGCGAGGTGGGTATGGCCAAAACAGCACTAGATATCTTTGTTTCTATTTTGGTCTAGAAAGTTACACTGAAAATTTGTAGTGCATATTTTTTTTTATTATTATTTTTAAAAAACCTAGACCTGAATAATTATCTTCACTTAGGGAATCAAACTCTCATTTCATATTTGCGCAGTTTAATACTGGGAGAATTGCTTCTTCTTCTGTTTTTACAAAACCGATGCCAAGGTGAAGGAATTGCTCTTTAATTATCAGCCCGGAGTGAATTTTTTACAACCGAGATGAAGGGATTCTGGAAATAATTGCTAGCTACAGCCTTATAAATCAGGACATATCCATCTCAGCATTACTGGGGATTTCCGAAATTAGAGGTGGAAAAAAGGGCTATTTGCTCATCTGCCTGCCAGTACGGAGGATTATTTCATACAGTGTGGGATTTATTATTTTTTTCGCTTTTAGTACCTTCACAGTGACTGATGAAGCTTCAACTGCTTTCGCTTAAAGGACTTTTTCACCGGCTAATAGGCCTGTTAGCAGATTAGAAGGTTACAGTCACGCATGTTCATTGATGTTCTCCAGGAAGGAGAGGGAAAAGGTGTTGTTACGCACAGCTGTAAAACCTTCGGCGTACGATTTGAGGCCGGCTTCCCTATGGTTTTGTGTCTGTGCTTTTTAAAACCAGAGATGGAAGGAAGTACAGTGATACTTAGTGCATTTGCAGAATGTTCATGTGTTCTCAAAGTCCTTTGTACATAAATAATCTCTGTAGTCTTTACGAAAGGGATGGGAAAACTTTTTTCCAGTGAAAGGCTGTTGACCCACCAAAGATTGGGCTGAAGTTGATGGTATGAGGAGCTGGGGCCAAAATAGAGGAATTGTCAGGACTGTATAGATCTCCCTCACTCATTCTCTGCCACCCCATCTCCCCAGGCTCCATGGAATTGCTTTTTAGCTCAATAGGCCCAATATAAGTGACTGATCTATTTATTACTTATACCTCCCTCCCCAGCCACTCTGGGTGGCTTCCAACAGATACACACACACACACACACACACACACACACACTTCTTGCAGTGAGGGAACTGACAGAAGGTCCTCGGAGCTGGACTTCAGTGTCTGGGCTGAATGATGGGGGTGGAGATGCTCCTTCAGGTATACTGGGCTGACTTTAGCATGGTAAGAGAAAGTGAGAGTAGAAACATACCAATTTGTCCCCCCCCTCTCTCTAACCAGGAAAAAAAGTTTAAAATAAATTGAGGATTTTCAGCTAAAATACTGCCCTTTCCAATTGTTTTGAAACAACCTAGAAAGGAGGGGGGAGAAATTTGAAAAGCCTTGAAAAATAAGGAAGAAACTAGCAGGGAGGGAGGAACTCTGTGATGGAAGAATGGGGCAACTTCAAATGACATTAAAGGACACATAAAGTGAGCATTGGGGGCCATGTGTTTCCCCTCTCTGCTCTATTAGCAGTTTGACCAGTAGCAATTAACCCATAATAGTACAGTATTCATCTCCAGGCAGGTTTCAGAGACTGGTATCACTGGGTGCCTGTTAAGGTTCACAGCATACAAATACTGATTATGAACAAATATACCATGAGCCAATACTGTACAGCAGTTCTAAGCTCGTAAAGGTAAAGGTACCCCTGACCATTAGGTCCAGTCACAAACAACTCTGGGGTTGCGGCGCTCATCTCACTTTACTAGCCGAGGGAGCTGGCGTTTGTCCACAGACAGTTTCCGGGTCATGTGGCCAGCATGACTAAGTCACTTCTGGCGAACCAGAGCAGCACACGGAAATGCCGTTTATCTTCCCGCTGGAAGGTACTGCTAGGTTTCAAACTGTTAGGTTGGCAGGAGCAGGGACCGAGCAGTGGGATTTGAACTGCCGACCTTCTGATTGGCAAGTCCTAGGCTTGACACCCTCATACCCCATTCTATAAATCCATGTGGCTCCATTTGGGGATGCATTGATCAATCTGTTTCCAGTCAGTTTCAGTTTCACATATGATCATTCATCACAAGCCTGCTCTCTCCCATTTCCACATCAGTCTGCTTAAGAAACAAAAACAAAAAGCAGTATGGAAATTCATATAGTATTTAAATATGTCAGGGAGTCCTCCACACCTGCCTGTTTCCTGCCCCCCCCAAAAAACAGTACTTCTGTCTTGTCAGGATTCAACCTCAATCTGTTAGCTGCCACCCATCCTCCAACTGCCTCCACAGGACCTTCACCGCCTTCACTGGTTCTGATTTGAAAGAGAGGTAGAGCTGGGTATCATCTGCATATTGATGGACACCCAGTCCAAACCCCCTGATGATCTCTCCCAGCGGCTGCATGTAGATGTTGAAAAGCATGGGGGAGAGGACAGAACCCTGAGGCACCCCACAAGTGAGAGCCCAGGGGTCTGAACACTCATCCCCCAGCACCACTTTCTGAACATGGCCCAGGAGGAAGGAGCGGAACAACTGTATAACAGTGCCCCCAGCTCCCAGGCCCCTCTAGACGGTCCAGAAGGATGTTATGGTTGATGGTGTCAAAAGCCGCTGAGAGATCCAGCAGAACTAGGAAACACCTCTCACCTTTGTCCCTAGCCAGAGATCATTGACTTGCCAGAGATCATCAACCAGTGCAAGCAAGGCAGTCTCAGTCCCATGATGAGGCCTGAATCCTGACTGGAAGGGATCCAAATGGTCTACTTCATAACAGAAGTTTATAAAAATCTGCACAGCATGGAGGAAGTGGATAGAGAAAACTTTTCCCTCAATAACCCTAGAACTCATAAACATCATAGAATGATAGAATCTTAGAGTTGGAAGGGACCCCAAGGGTCATCTAGTCCAACCCCCTGCAATGCAGGAATCTCAGCTAAACCATCCATGACAGATGGCCACCCAACCTCTGCTTAAAAACCTCCAAGGAAGGAGAGTCCACCACCTCTCATCTGTTCCACTGCTGAACAGCTCTTACTGTCAGAAATTTTTCCCGAATGTTTAGTCAGGATCTCTTTTCTTGAAACTTGAAGCCATTGGTTCGAGTCCTATCCTCCAGAGCAGGAGAAAACAAACATGCTCCCTCCTCCATGTGACAGCCCTTAAGATATTTGAAAATGGTTTTCATATCTCCTCTCAGTCTCTTCTTTACCACTCTAAACATACCCAGCTCCTTCAAGCGCTCCTCATGAGGCTTAGTTTCCAGACCCTTGATTATCTTGGTTGCCGTCCTCTGCACACGTTCCAGCTTGTCAACATCCTTCTTAAATTGTGGTGCCCAGAATTGGACACAGTATTCCGAGTGTGGTCTTACTAAGGCACCTACTCCTACAGGAGGCAGCAATGCCCACCAAACCGGATGGCTTCAAAAGAGGATTAGGCAACTTCATGGAGGAATCATGGCTACTACACTCTGCCTCCGTGATTGAAGACAGTGGTGCTTCTGAATACCAGTTGCTGGAACCTGCAGGAGAAGAGAGTGGTCTTTTGCTCACGTCCTACTGGTTGGCCACTTTGAGATCAGGATGCTGGACTACATGGGCAATATGTCTTATTTTCACTTAAATCATGGATTTCTAAATGTGTTTAACCCTAAAATGCACATTTTGGGGAAACATTTGGAGAAGCGCAAAATCTGAAGGTTAGCATTCTGTTCTGGATGCAAAGTCCAGAAGCTGGAGATTGGACAGGTTCATATTTCTCAAGCATCTCTAGCCCCCAACCCATGATTGTTATGGTCTGTCTCACGGGTCTTGCATCTTGGGGATGCTGGAGACATGATGCCTCTATATGCAACTTGCCTGATGTTATTTGCAAAAGTAGAAGCCAAAGCCATAAAAGGATAATGAATTGGCAACTGTAGGAACAGCAGCATGGCTGCCAAACTCTTTCTCCCTCCCTCTCTGCCCCCTCTCAGTGTGTGTGTATATGTGTGTGTGTGTGTGTGTGTGTGTGTGTGTGTGTGTGTATCCTTCCAGTAGCACCTTAGAGACCAACTAAGTTTGTTATTGGTATGAGCTTTTGTGTGCATGCATGCATGCACAATTCATACAGCATTGCTGTTAATTTAGGAATTACTGTTATATGGGAGTCAGGAGGGATAATTTATATAATTGCCTTTTCAAGTTGCTTTAAGTAGATGTGTTCTCTTCTCCCTATTCAGATCAGCTTCTTTCCATTCTATATGTGTGTGTTCTCACAGAAAGAAAGAAGAATCAAACTGGCTTAACGAGGTTCCGAGTCAGCAGAGTTGTAAAAGGGAAGATGAATGAGGCTCTTTAACCCTTTAGCCCTGTTCATTGTTTAAACGTGTCTGTGCTTTAAAAAGAAGCAGCAGCAGCTATGCAGCTTTAGAAAAGTATGCCTTTATTTTGTGGCACTCTAATGTCCTCCCCTCAAGGTCATATGATTCCCCCCCCCCCATGGGATAATGGCAATTCCCTTGCTGGAGAAAGATGGTAGGTCCCCTCTTGCCTGCCTGCAAATTTTAAAGGTATTATTGAAGAAGCATCATTGCTCTTGATGTCTGCACTCATCCCACTATTGTCTTGAGTAAAGGAGGTTTTGAGGTTTCTGTCATGTTTCAAAAGCCTACAATCCCTGTTTTGCCCTATTTGCAGTCTCTGGTTAAAGAAATGTGCATGTCAAAGACATCTTCGTCTTACCATTTTCATAGGAAAACAAGAAGAGCCTTGCTTGATCAGAACAAAGGTCTGCCTGCTCCAGCATTTCCCACTGTGGCAAATCAGATACCCACAGGCATGGTGGGAAGACATTAGCCCCTTCCCAGTGTTACATCCTAGCAACTTCTACTGTCTCTGAATCTGTGGGTTGCATATAGCCATCAAAACTTATTTATGAGATCCCTAAAAGCAAGGTATGAAAGCACAACCTTCTCCAATGTATGTCCTGAACATCTGGTACTCTGGAGTATACTTTCTCTGAATACAGAGGTTCCATTTAGCTATTGTAGTTTAATACCCAGTGACAGATCTAACCACTGTGAATTTGTCTAGCTGCATATAGAAGCTATCTAAGCTAGGGGTCACTGACATGGCAGTGAATGCCATATGTTAATTATGCATTGTGCAAAAGATCTTACCATTGCCTGGCAGGAGTAATGGATCCTAACCGGACTGGTGCCTAAAAAGCACTGCAGATTTATTCAGATCAAGATGTATCCATCTATAATGCATACAACCTCAGGGGGTGGGGTGGGGGGTTAAGCCAATGCTAGGTTGATTTTTGATCCCCCCCCCATAGCTCCATGTGTTAAAAAGGAAATTTATTCCACAGTGGTGCCGTTTGAATGCTGAGTGCCTTTATAAATACTGTACCCCCCCTTTCCTTTTATTTTTATAATTGCACACAGTAAGAACACATGAAGAGCTCTGTTGGACCAGACCAGCTAATCTACTGTCTTCTTTCCAACAGCGAACAACCGGATGCTTCTGTGAACCTCAAAGTAGGGAAGACTACCGTAGCACACTTTTTTCCATGGAAAAAGAGGCATGTATTTAATTCTTAGTAACTCCTTTTAAAGCTCACGCTCCATTTTCCTAATAGACCTTTCTTTTTGCAAAGTCTGCCAAGAACAAAAAGAAAATGTAAGTCATCCAAGAACTTTTATCTGTCCTGACTCTGTAAGAGGCAAAAAGAACTCAGTGATCTCAGCAGAAAATGCAAAAAAGGTAAATGTGCACCTGAGCTGATGCCTTGCCACACTGCTATTCCAAGCCTCTAACTTCCAAATGCAATTCCATCCCAGAAATTGCATGTTGGCAGATGCTAAGTGCTTTGCATATTTGCAAGAAACACAAGACTGTCTCTTTGCAGATACATCTTCTATTTTCTTTTGATCTTCTTGCAGCATCAAGTGCCTCTTTCTGCTTAGGTGCTCTCATCCCAGGTTAGTGAGGGGGCTATTTCCCTATGACCACTGTGGAAACTTTCAGGAGAGGCAATTGGAGTGGAGGTGGTTACATAAAAGGAAACAAAAAGACAACTGTTTTTACATCAGAGTCTTCATCTGCCTAAAGAAACTCTTATGCTGATTTGAGCATAATTCCCCCTCCTATTATTAGCCACCTTGTAAAGCTATAGCTGTAATGTCCCAGCAGCCTGGCACAAAAGAAGGATCACCAGAAGACTGAGTGCAAGAATGGCCAAAAATGCATCCTGGAAGGCACCCGGAAGCAGACACTTCCATAAGACCAGGGAACCACTGCTACCACTTCCATAGTCTGAGAAAGTTGCTTTGGCTTTGACTCTTAAGACTGAGCCCTCAGGTGAACAGATCCTCCTCACACCACAGACACAGCTAGCACCAATGGAGCCAATGCCAAAGAATAATGAGGAATCAAACATGGCTGCTTTAGGCCTAGGCACTGTGGTCTAAACCACTGAGCCTCTTGGGCCTGCTGATTAGGTGGTTGGCGGTTCGAATCCCTACAACAGGGTGAGCTCCCGTTGTCCTGTCCCAGCTCCTGAAAGCGCGCCAGTGCAAGTAGATAAATAGGTAGTGGGAAGGTAAACGGCGTTTCCATGCACTCTGGCTTTCGTCACAATGTTCCTTTGCACCAGAAGTGGTTTAGTCATGCTGGCTACATGACCCAGAAAGGTTTCTGAGGACAAACGGTGGCTCCCGTGGCATGGAAGTGAGATGAGCGCCACAACCCCATCGTTGTCTTTGACTGGACTTAACCATCCAGGGGTCCTTTACCTTTTACCTTTTTAGTTTCCCGGGGTGGGACCTAGATATCCTGAGCTAACAATAGTCTATTTAAGCATTCAGTTGATTACATATCTTTGCTGGCACAGCGTCATTCTCTGATTTACCTTTGTGCCCATGTACACTCAGCTAGAAACTTAGTTGGCTAGAACATGGTGCTGATAATGCCAAGGTTGCAGGTTCCTGTAAGGGACAGCTGCATATTCCTGCATTGCAGGGGGTTGGACTAGATTGTCCTCAGGGTAACTTCTAACTCAATGATCATACAGATTAAACCTGTTTCTTCTCTACATTGAGCCATCCATGGTCCTGTCACCTTGCCTAAATTCTGCCCCACCTTCTCTGTTCTTCTTGTAGTCTCCATTTGGAGTGGGGTAATTGTGAGACATAAAGGGAACCAAAAATTGTGGGATAATCAGCCTCCTATAACCAACATGTTTAAGTCCAATTAATGCATGACAGGCTTAAGCTGTCCAGCCAGGCTTAACTAGGTCACTTCCCTTCACCTCAGGAAGAAGGGTTATCAAGCCTTTGGCCTCCCCATTCCACCATGTGAACTCCTGCAAGTAAGGAAGTCTGAGCTGGTCGTGCCAGCTCAGACCACAAGCAAGCCATCTCTATGTTTCTATACAAATAACTTATAAACATTCACCACTTTGGAACCTCAGTTTTACTGCCTGGATGTTCTTACTGCTATATGGAAAAGCACATGAATCTGACCTTTGAAGAATTTGTAAGTAAACCATTTATAACTTGCCAAGGACGTGGTCTCTTTCACACTTCACTTTGTAGTTTTGTGGTTTTTAATTTCTGCTGGGGCTCTCTCACTGAAGAGTACGAGTATTTGCCCCAAACCTGGATCTAGGCATCCAGGGAATCCTCCTTTTTATATACCTTTTTTTTCCCCTTTCACCAAATTTAAACCAACATAAATATTTCAAGTCATTTTTCTTCCTTCTGTGAACTTGTGAGGTAGGTGAAATATTTTCCCACCACTCAACAATTCTTGAGACGTGTGTGTGTGTGAGAGAGAGAGAGAGAGAGAAAAAAAACAATGACAGGAAAAGACAAGAAAACATCTATAAAAACCGAAAAATGCTTGTAGTGCTGAGTTGCCCTTATGCAAAAGTCAAGCACCAGAAGTGAATATTTCTTTTGCACCATCCCTTCCCAAAACAACAAGAAAATGCTTCCTAGGTAATCTTGAGTTCTTTAAAACAAATACCACTCAGCCTTAAGAGTGTGTCATTCACGTGGGTGACTTTTAGACTAAAGCAAAAATGGGGGGTTTTCGTTTAAAAAGAAATCACATTTAAACCTGACCTTTCATGTAGCAGAGCATAATAGACTATGTGCAAGCAAATAGCATCTTTCTCGTTGGAGACGGCAGTGAAGTGGAATATTAGTTTTCTAGGAGGGCATTTAATTTTTTACAAATTCATCTGTCAGAAGTTGGTATTTCTAACTAATGGCCCCATTAATGTTGAGTCTCTCTCCCCACCCCAAAAAAGTGCCTTCCCACACTGGGTGTGTTGCTTGGAGATTTGCACTCATGAGCCATTTGTATGAGCAAGTGTCTCCTATGCCAGCTCATGGTGGTGTCACCTATTGGGGACAATAAAAGTATTGCTGTGTATGTTAATGATATAATGAATGCTTCCCTGGGGACTGTATATCGGGGCTGCGGAAGAAGGGGGAGTAAAAATTACTTTAACATTTTGCTGAAGGAGAGAGGACTAATTAAGAGTAGGTGTGTGTGTGTGTGTGTACACACTTTGGATAGCTATACAGTGGTACCTCAGGTTACAGACGCTTCAGGTTACAGACTCTGCTAACCCAGAAATAGTACCTTGGGTTAAGAACTTTGCTTCAGGGTGAGAACAGAAATCGTGCTCCAGCGGTGCGGTGGCAGCAGGAGGCCCTATTAGCTAAAGTGGTGCTTCAGGTTAAGAACAGTTTCAGGTTAAGAACGGACCTCCTGAACAAATTAAGTTCTTAACCTGAGGTACCACTGTAAACTGTAAATGAAAAGTGGACCAGTCTCATGTGGGCTGGTCTAAGACATTTTGGTGCTATTGTAGTATGGTAGCTGAGCTGAAAGTCAGGATAGCAACCCCATACCCCAACATCAACAATTTCCTCTGTCATGAACTCACAGGAGCTGGGAAAGAGCAACAGGAGCTCACCCTGCTGTGCGGATTCGAACTGCCAACCTTCTGATCGGTGAGAGGCTCAGTGGTTTAGACCACAGTGCCACCTGCATCCTATTTAAGTGAGCCAAAATCTATGTCTCAGCACTAACTAAAATAGATAGGTAATACTTCACACATGCTTTAGTTGCATCCAGGTTAGTTGCATCCACTGCAATGCCCCCCACAAGGGGCTGCCACTTGTTCCACTAGTGGAGATTGCCACTGCCAGACTGTTGACTGGGACATGTTATATCGCAAATCCAGTAATGACATGGAAACTGAGGGCAAGAGGTCAGTGGTGCAGACTGAGAAGTTCTGGGCTGAGTTCACAAGCCCAACAAGCAATGTCTGAAAACCCTAGAGATAGCAGCTCTAAGCTCAATTGGAGGACAGCATCCTCTTTCTCAACAGCTGCACAGGCAACTGATCTGATGCACCAGTGCAGGTGGTGAATCCAGTGGAAAATCACGGGGAGAAGATAGAAGGCTAGATTCCAAGCCAGCAGTGCCCTCTCTAAGATTCTGAGCCAAGCAAGAGAATAGAAAACTGAGATGAGTAGGAAACCTAAAGAGTATAAAAGGATACCTTGAGAATGGGCTTCTTTCTGAAGAAGGCACCTAAGTGTTGGGATATTCCGTTCCACCTTAAGAACAGAGGTGTGGAATTCTTGTATGTCACATGTCTGTTTACACTCCAGCACAGCTTGCTGGGAACTTCCGTTTTGTGTATAGCTTTAGCTTTAGCTTTCTTGCTTGGACACAGAGGAGATCAGACATGTTTTCCTTTTGCCCTGATGTATGCTGAACAAACTGCTTGTAAATATGCTCACACAGCCTTCTCCTGCCACTTCTCCTGCGTAGTGTTTACTCTGCTGAGCAGCATGCTCTAGCTTCTGAAGCCAGGGTCTCTGATGCTGCACCAAGGACTGGAGATCACCCGGCACACTGGCCGGTGGGCTGGAGCCACCTGGGGGCCTGCCAGTTGCCCCTGTTTCCTTGGTTGCATGCCAACACTAAGTTCCTGTTCTCTGTCCAGGGTCCTGGAAGGCTTGCCTTCAACTGCTTTTATTTTGGGGGGTGCCTGCCAGTGTATTTTCTGCTGCTCCTGTCTCACTGTCCCAGATCACTTGATAAACCTGCTTCTCTTGATGCTCCCACAGGCTCTGCTTCTGCAGAACTGAGTATTATTTGATTGGCATTGGCTTCCTCTTTTGTTTCCAAGCCCATTTCAAAGTGCTGGATAGCGCCTTTAAAGCCCCACTTCTGATCAATAAATGTGGGGCACAGTCATTTGAGAGGTTTTTCTGTGCACATCTCACAGGAATGAATGGGAGTTCTCCAACTGCACTATAATTATCAATTGCATTCATAGCCCACCCTTCTTCCAAAGACCTTAGGGTAGTATACATCGTTCTCCCTATTTCACCTTCAAAGTAACCCTGAGGGACAGATTAAGCTGAAAGATAATGACTGGTCCAAGATCACCCAGTGGGATTCATGGCAGAGCAGGGACCAATGAGAAGGTTGCATTTCACAGCTCTGTCTTCTGCTCTAGTACTGTTGCTTACAGATCAGAAGTAGGGGACTTCAGCTGATTGGCGATGCTTGCATAGGGCTTTGTGTGGCATAGCTGATTGGCAGTCTCTGCAACCTCCTTTTTGACCCAAATGTGTCTTTACCTGCTCCACACCTGAAATCATATATGACATCTGGTGTAGGGCAGGTGGGTGCAGCTTGACCAAAATGGCTTTGCATGCCAAATGGAGGAACCTGGTGGGCTGGAATTCCCCCATGGCTGTTATTGGTGGTCAACAGCCAGCTGCTTCTGTGAACCCATAATGGCTACCCTTTTATATTCATATCTGTCAGTCAAGATGCTAGTTGACTCAAACCAGATCAGATCCTGAAGTACTACCCCCTCGCTTGGAAGCTTACATTTACAACTGTCAAAGAAAAGAATGCTTCCTCATTTTTTAAGAAGTACAGCAGATGCTGTGTTGATGCATTTGCCTTGGTGTTTCCTTCCACCAATTTTTGCTTCGCTGGCTCCCTGGGAGGCAGATGAAACATGAAGGTGCCTTATCAATAGTTTTTTTTTGCTTCTACGCGTGGAGCTGCTCTCAGCTTCCAATGACTCCCAAACTATTTTTTTTAAAAACATCAGCAACTACTCTTCCTTGAGTGACCAGCACTTTGCATGCCATCCACAGCCCAACTGTTATTCTCCCAAGTGCAAGCTGGTTCCGAAAGCCGCTGCTGCTACACCAAGCATTTATGCTAATATCCTACCAGGCCTCTCTGTTGCATCACCTTCTTCATCAAGACTTGGTTTTATGCTTGAAAAGAAATGCTTTCAAGAGACCATTACTGGTCTGCCTGTTTCCCCTGGCCTTGTGCCTTCCTGCTGTTAGGGCTTTTTATGAAGGCATATATTTTCTTTGCTATAAAACTCACAAAAGCTGTTTTTCAGGGCCCACATTGAAGTCTGTTGTCAGCTTAGTCATTCCTGTGCACTCTCTCTGGTTGAAACGATCTTCAGACTGCTTTTTGTTAAGCCAAACATTCCTTCAACTATAGCAGGCATGGGGAACCTTTGCCACCCCCCAATGCTACTGAACTACAATTCCCATCAGCCTCAACAAGCATGGGCTGTGTGCCAGAGATTATGGGAGTTATGGTTCAGCAACATCTTGGGAATTGGCCTTGCCCAAACTAGAGGGCCAGAGGCAAAAGAGAAGAAGAAGAAGAAGAGTTTGGATTTGATATCCCGCCTTTCACTCCCCTTCAGGAGTCTCAAAGCGGCTAACATTCTTCTTTCCCTTCCTCCCCCACAACAAACACTCTGTGAGGTGAGTGGGGCTGAGAGACTTCAGAGAAGTGTGACTGGCCCAAGGACACCCAGCAGCTGCATGTGGAGGAGCGGAGACGCGAACCCGGTTCCCCAGATTACGAGACTACCGCTCTTAACCACTACACCACACTGGCTCTCAGAGGATAGGATTCCTGCACCTGGTTGTGTTGAAGAGGGAATTTCAGCAGGCACAACTTGTATGGTAAACTATACCTGCTGCAATCTCCAACAGAGCCACCATAAGTTGCAGGGTCTTTGTCCTAGTCTGACTACCCTCCCGTCAACTCTTAGAAACCCACCAAAGCTTGATCCTATAACGTCAGGGAAGGGAAATCAGTGGCCCATGAGAGGTTCTTAGACTCCAACTTCATCAGCCCCATCCAGAATGGTTGCTGGTTAGGAATGATGAGAGTTGTAGTCTTAACAACATCTGGCGGGCCAGAGATTCAATCATACCTAGCTTAAGACCTGTCTGAATGTACAGTTTTATTGCAAAGGAGAAATGGGGAACAGGTGCCCTGCCAAATGCTATTGGACAACGGCTACCATCATTTCTCTACTGGCCATTCTGGCTGAGGCTGATGGGAGAGTTGAACAATATCTAGAGTGCCATCTATAGGGAGAGGGTGGCGATGTGGTCTAAACCACTGAGCCTCTTGGGCTTGCTGATCAGAAGGTTGGCGGTTTGAATCCCTGTGACAGGGTGAAAGCTCCTGTTGCTTTCTCCCAGCTTCTGCCAACATAGCAGTTTGAAAGCATGCCAGTGCAAGTAGATAAATAGGTACCACTGTGGCAGGAAGGTAAACGGCATTTCTGTGCGCTCTGGCTTCCATCACTGTGTTCCTATGTACCAGAAGTAGTTTAGTCATTCTGGCCACATGACTTGGAAAGCTGTCTGTGGACATACGCTGGCTCCCTCGGCCTAAAAGTGAGATGAGCGCCACAACTCCATAGTCACCTTTGATTGGACCATGGGTCCTTTACTTTACCTTTACCTTTTAGAGTGCCATTTCTGTTGCATGCCAGTAACTAGAAGTCCCCATTGTTTAATGTGGAACTTCAGGTAGTTGTGCTGCACAGGCAAACTGGATATTATTGCGGGGTCAGATGGTTGTTGAATTATAAGGTTGCAGCTGGGAAAGCCATTTGCTCCATGCATGTGTTTAAATCTGTGCTGAGACTGCCTGAACCATAGAAGAACATGCATTTTTATGTACTGGCCATAGCTGAGATGTAGAGTACATACTTTTTCATGAAGAAGGTTCCAGGCTCAATCCCTGCCATCTCCAGTTTAAAAGATCAGGTAGCAGGTGATGACAAAAACACCCATCTGAGAGCTCTGCCAGTCATGGGAGAGAATATTGGGCTCTTTGGACACCTAAGACAGCTTCCTATGACCCTGACCAGTTCCGTGCTCCTAGGGTTGCCACTTGTTGTGCCACTGCAACGTTTTCATAGACCAGCAACGAAAGGAGAAGAATAACAGAATAAGGAGCTACCTTGAACTAGCCAGGACATCAGTCTACTTATCTCCAGTATTTTAAATGCCACCAACTTCCTAAGGTCTCAGGCTTTCTACACCAGAGATCCTTGCAGGTGAAGATGCCACAGGGTCTCAAGTCAAGGTATTTTCCTGACCTGGTACCTGAGATCCTGTACTGGAATTTCATGCATGCAGAGTATGCATTGTACCGCTGCAAACATTTGCACCTTCTGCAATAGAAGAAAACTGGCAAACATCGTAGAGACGGTGCAGACTCCTCTGTCATTTCAGGTCTCGAACCAAAAGTCAGAAACTGCAGGGAAGCAGATGTCAGTTAAGCAATGCTTAACAGTATACTGTCTTAGGAGATAATTGGCTCTCCTTCACTGAAGGGTGTATGGTCATCTTGAAGGGATCCTGTTGTTGCATCTTGTACTGCAGAACCAGCATTGGGAATTTGACTAGATACCCCTCCCACACACACTCCAAGGTGCCTTCCAACCCTATGATTTTTGAGGATTAGAATTCAGGTTGCCTGCATCCTCGTCCATGCATATGAACCAACTGGAACAGTAAAATAGCTAGGCTTATAATGACAGTTGCCTGTCTGAAACCACCCCGCCCTTCTCTCCATCACTGGAACAAGAGATCAGCCTTATTCAAGCAAGTGCTATTTTTAACCCGAAAGAGAGGCAAGGTGTTCCTTTGCACTCTGTAATTAAGCTGTGGAACCTGCTGCCACAAGATATTATTGAAGCAAATGGCTTAGCAAGATCCAATAAAGGATTAGACACGAGGCGGGATAAGAACAGGCTCGGCAGTTCCTCTTGCGGGGATCACATTAAAAGGATTAGTTTCACTTCTGCATGAGAGCACAAGTAATATCAGCAACAGTGTGGGGCATAGGAGAAATGTCTCCTTCTCCCTGCTCCCATTTCCCTATTGTATCATGTGTTGGCTTAAGCATTTTTTAATATATAAAAAAGACTTCCAGCCAAGCATCCAGGACTGATGAACAGCAGCTTGAGACTGCATCACAAAGGCAATAATGTCTTCCTCCGCTTAATGTGGCATTCAGCTCCAGCTCTTGGCTTAAAAAAAAAAAAAAATTGTGAAATTTCCCAGAACATGAAAGAACAGAATTTCTCTAGCACCTGTGCAGGTGTCCCCCAAGAATCATTACCTTTAGAGTGAGAGAGCTATCTTACTGCACCGAATCCCATTATCGCATACTCATGCGCTACACTGGGAAATCCTGCTTGCAAATGCTTATTTCAAATTACAACCCTCCCACTTAGGGAAAGAAAGAAAGAAGGAAGCTGCAGCTATATGTCACCTCTTAAAAAGCATCTTCCAGCACTGTGACACTGACAAGGCTGTAGACAATTCTTGCACTGTGTTGAAGTTCCAGGCCAAGGGCACTTCCACAAAAGATGCCAAAGCATGTTAGGGGGCATGGGAACTGTTGTTGGTTTGTGCCATGGGTGCTTCAGAGTGTGGGGGCTGATGTGAAAAATGGTCAGTGGCATAATAGAGGGAGGGAAGGAAGGATTGCTCCCCTCCCCTTTCTCACAGCAGGAGAGATGACATGTGTTGGAGTGGTGTTGTAAGTTTTGCTGGAGTGGCTTCACACATGGTGCCTTTGCTTAAGTAGACTAGGGTGCAGGAATGCTTTTCAGCTTGGGGTTATATTCCCTTCTGGACCACCTTCAGAGAGGTGGGCAGAGCCAGAGGCAAAAGTGGTTAGAACAACAGCTATGGATTTTATCTTTGTACAGTGGGCTAGTTTATACACACAACTCTCTAGTCTCCATCCAGACAAGCAAGAAGCAGTATCAGAGTTTGAGGGTTTGAGAGTTTGAATTCTAGCCAGGCAAAAACACTCATTGTGGGTAGAAAGCAGGGTCAGTGAGTGGAATGGCCTGGGGAGAAGAAGCATGGCTGAGGAAGGGACGTGGCCTAGGGAGGAGGAGGAGGCATGGCTGAGAAGGGAGTATGGCTTGGGGAGAGGAAGCAGGGCTGAGGGAGCAGGGCTTAGGAAGAGTTCCACTGTCCAGGTAGAGAGGCGTGGAGGGCTGCATTTGGCTCCTGGGCCTAAGGTATCCCAGCCTTGGTTTAGACAGTGGATGGCCCAAGTCAGCCAGTGACCTTCATGGCTGTTGTGAAAGAAGATCACCACAGGCAAAGCCACTACTAATACCTCCATGTACCACCAGGTCTGCCTATCTGCATGCATTTTTGGGACTCTCCTTGGAAGCGTGATAATGGAGGCAGCTGTGATGAGCTCCCCACTTCCAGACTTTACCGTTAAAGGTAAAGGGACCCCTGACTATGCGGTCCAGTCTTATCGGCAAGCCCTAGGCCCACAGCGCCACTATTACAGCACTGCATTCTCTAGGATGGGTTGAATCAGATGTCCTTTTGGGATACACTTCTGCCTTGTGCTTCAATAATAATAATAATAATATTAAAAAGATTAACCGCAGTAACGTGCCAAATGGCAGAAGGTCTTTGGTGCACATTAAACCCGGAGAGAAAGTCTAGGGATGAAATGGTCATCAGTACACAGGCAGTCAGTCTGCCAGTGAATTGGATTCTATGCAGTCAATTCTGTGTTTTTCTCCTGCCTCCGTTGTTTTTATCTCATTAAAGTAATAGCAGTTAATTAAAAGGTCCTAATGGATTTCAAGAGAGAGGCTCAAAATGGTCCTTCCCTTCCCCTTGTTGACGCTGCTTTGAGCGAGAGTGGCTGCGTGTTTTGCCTCTGGCATACTGTTTTTTTCCCCCGGAATCCTCCAGGCTTCTCAATCTTAATGTACTTTATTAAACAGAGGGACCCAGGCTGCCTCCCCCAGAGAAATAAAATGCTGCCACCGGCCACCTGTTGCCAGTAATTGCCTGGCTGGGGCAGACCTGATAAACGTCTCTCTCTCTCTCTGTGTGTGTACATACATATCTAACAAATTCGAATGAGTAGCTTCTATTTATTAAAGAAGGTGCCGTGCCAGCAGATTGGAGAGTTTGGGATTAAAAATGTATGTAACTTTAGATGCAAATGAAGGGCAGCCTGGAGGCTCTTAGCAAGTTACTAACTTGGCATTCTGAATTTCCAACCAAGTTGACCTCTGGCTTTGAAGAAGAGGAGAAACTTGAGTTTCCTTTTCCATGCAAACCTTTCTTACAAAAAAAAAAAGTCTGGAATGGAATTTCAGACCAATGTATAATGTAAGTGCAGACCAATGGCATTGCCTCAGAGTCTGGATCTCAAGGAAAAAATGCCTTGACACAGGAGCTGGAGGGACCCGCATTTAAACTACATGTAGGCGAGGGCGGGTAGAGGAGAGAATGGTCCCTTAGGCTCATCTGTCAGTATGAGATTAATGCAGTTGGACTGCCAATATACAATGGAAACTGGTCTCCATTGTCCAGCCTTCTCCCTGATTGCTCTGATAGGAAAATGATCTTGACCCACCCAGCAAGTGAACACTGCAAGGATTTATTAAGTGGGACAAAGAGAGCATGTTAGGAGACTTGGGACGACGAGAGGGATATTTCTGTTGCATTTCTGCCTATTAATAATGCTGGCTGCCTAAGCGTTCTTTGCATCTTTCCTCTGACTCTGGGAAAACAAGTCCCATTTGTGTTTCCTTTCTAGGCAGAAATGCATCCACCTGATGGTGAACTTGCTCAGACGATGCTTTACATCAAGGAAAAGATGAAGAAGGGGAACAACAACAACAATAACAGGGTAAAGTTTTTACAGAAACAACAATGAACAGCAGTGGCTTAAAAAACAACTTGCTTCTGTGTAAGGCTGTTTAGGAAGCACTGAGCAATCTAGAACCATAGATACATAGTAGAGTTGCCATACACCTGGGGATTTCTGGACATGTCCTCTTTTGGGGGGTGGGTCTTACATGCCCATTCAGGGGAAGGACTTTACACTTTAAAGCAAATGTCCTGGATTTGGGGCTTTTAAATTTTGTCACCAAGTGCAAACCTCTTCTGATGCTGGAAATCCAGGATCCCTAAAAGGTTGGCAATCCACCTTCTACTTAAAGTAGAGACTTCAGCAGCTTCCAAGGACAATCTGATTTACTGTTGAATAACTTGTGCTGAACCAGGAAGCCTTTGCTATTGCTTTGCAGAATCCCTTGCCTTGTAATTTGTGCCTGTTGGTTTGGATCCTGCCCTTTGGAGTAGCAAAGTTCCTCTACCTTAGGAGTGGGGGAACTCAGGTCTGGGGGCCAAATGCATCCCTCTGGGCTTTTCTCTCTGGTGCTTGGGAACCCCTCCAGGCTAATGCCCCACCCCCAGGTCATGCCCCTTCTTCACAAACTCCACCCTTTACTAGTCCTCCTCCATGACCTCCTTGAGTCCTTCTGCCTTGCTGGAAGTGCCTGTAAACTTGATACATATATTTCAGGACCCACTCTAGTTCTGACTGTAATTTAAACTGTTTTAATGCTGTATTTTTTGGGACGCGGGTGGCACTGTGGGTTAAACCACAGAGCCTAGGACTTGCCGATCAGAAGGTCTGCAGTTCGAATCCCCGTGATGGGGTGAGCTCCCATTGCTCGGTCCCTGCTCCTGCCAACCTCGCAGTTCGAAAGCATGTCAAAGTGCAAGTAGATCAATAGGTACTGCTCCGGTGGGAAGGTAAACAGCATTTCTGTGTGCTGCTCTGGTTCGCCAGAAGCGGCTTAGTCATGCTGGCCACATGACCCGGAAGCTGTACGCCAGCTCCCTCGGCCAATAAAGCGAGATGAGCATTCCACACATGGGGAGCCACCACCAAAAAGGCCTGTTCTTGTGTTGCTGCCTTCCTGATCTCTCTGGGAGGAGACACATGAGAAAGGGCCTCAGATGATGATCGCAGGGTCCAAGCTGGTATTGATATTGATATCAGCCCTTGTCATGGTCAGATCACTTCCTGTTGAGATTAAGGCTCTCAAGAATTTATCCACTTTGCAGAGGCAGGGAACTGCTCCCCAGGGAGGCTTGTCTGACATGCCTTTGTTGCATATCTAAATTGCCAGGTAAAGACATTCCTCTTCTCCCAGGTCTTTGACTGATAAAGCAATTGTGGCCTTGTAAACTGGGTGTGTGTGTGTGCTTTTTAAAATTGCTATACATTTTTGTGTTTTTATATTGTAAACTACCTTGTAATCCTAAAATGAAGGGCAGTATAGAAATTTAATAAATGCATACCTTGAGACAGGTAATCCTCCTTTGTTTCTGTATCATATACTGGTAGTGCTCCCCCTCCCCACTTCCCCTTCCTTTCCCCCTCCTCCTGCATTTGATTCTTTTTGTACTTAATTGAGGTCCATGTCTTATTTTGCAAAGAGTCTTCTCTTCCCCTTCAAGTGTGCTGCAGACAGAGAACACACGTCTGGCCTCTCTGAAGGCAGCAGGTGGGCATCCCCAAGTCTAAGACAACCCTGATGGCTTATTACTTTTGATCAGAACAGGGAGACCCAACAGGGAAAAGAGAGAGACAGAGAGTTGTGTGTTAGAGGTGCATTTGGAGAACATATTACTGCTTCCTGCGAGAATGGTAATTCCCATTCTGGCACAAGAATTAGACTGAATGGTGGTGAGAGCAAAGGAGTCAGGTCAAAATTGGTTCAGACAAAAGACTGACCCCCCAGTTTCACTTCAGTGGCCACAGTTTGTGCATGGAATTAAACGGAAAGTCTATCAATAGTAATTCCTGCATTTTTTTGTCATTACAGAAAATCTCAGACCCCACGGCCTAATGGCGTTCAACAGGCCTCTCTATTTGGCCCTCAGGACTCTCCCCAGCTAAACCCTTCTCTGAAAGCCACATTCCTCACTGGACGTGCATTGCACCCTCCTTGCCTGTTTTTAACTGGCTGGTTTTTAACCTTTTTGGAGTGTTTGGGTGGCATGTGAAAGAAGAAGAAGACAAGTTTGGATTTGATATCCCACTTTATCACTACCCAAAGGAGTCTCAAAGCGGCTAACATTCTCCTTTCCCTTCCTCCCCCACAACAAACACTCTGTGAGGTGAGTGAGGCTGAGAGAGTTCAGAGAGAAGTGTGACTGGCCCAAGGTCACCCAGCAGCTGCATGTGGAGGAGCGGAGAAGCGAACCTGGTTCCCCAGATTACGAGTCCACTGCTTTTAACCACTACAACACACTGGATCTCAGTGTGTAAGAGCTGTACAGGCACACTTTCAGTTACTGACCAGATGTGTGAGTAACTGTGTGGTCTTGTGACCGCTTTCATTCATTGCCCAGCACTTGTGGAGTCACCTGCACCCACATTATGTATGGGTTTGTCTAAACACTCTCTTAGTGACCCTTGATCAACTGAATATGCTGCACACCCCTGGATTCTGAGTTGATTGTGTGTGTGTGTGTTTTAAAAAAGAACAACAACAACAGATTTTGGCGGTGCTGCAGTTGCATACACACCATATGTTGAAAGCACATGACTTCCTGCCCCCAAAGAATCATGCAAACTGCAGTTTACAGAGCTACAATTCCCAGAACCCTTAGCAAACTACAGTTCCCAGGATTCTTTGGGGGAACGCATGTGCTTTTAATGTGTGATGCGTACGCAACCTGGTTTTTCTTTGAGGGTGGGTCCTTTTATTTCCTTTTCTTTTGGGATTGTTTGTGGTTGTTGTACAGTATTGTTCTTTTAAACGATGAGTTTTAATCCACCCTCTGGACCCTGGGGTTGAAAGGCAATGCAATAATATTTTAAATAAATAAATAGCTGCAGGAACTAGTGAGAATGTTGTCCATTGAAGGCTGAGGTGCTGCTTTGTGGCCTCAGGCAAACTGCTGTCTGTCATCCTATCCAGCCTCAAAGAGAATTTGTAAAAGTGCCGGAACATTCTGCAGAAGTGAGGGAAATAATCAACATGACCTCATTTCTCCTCCCTGCCCTTTGCATTCATTCCCTTACCCCTGTTTTTTGTTTTGGCGGGGAGGCATCCAATGGGCTTTCAACTGTAGGCCAAAGAGGCCCAACAAATTACCTCAAGACCCTTCTTTCTTTCAGTTCACAGCATTCTGTAAGAAGGCCGCTGATGTTTCAGGTTGTGGGAGAATTATTGCTGACTCCTGGAATAAGGGTCATTCTCTGGAGATACTAAAATGTGTGCCCTTTTTTATAGAGCTGTTTTATTAGAGTCTTATTAGGGGAGAGTGAAGGAGTCCTCCATTTGTCTTAAGCGGCACAATGGAGACTAAGACTTTGTATTTGGGGATCTGGGAGGGAAGAGAATTTGTTTTCTGACATGAATAATAGATAGTTGGAGGCTGCACTGATTTCCGCTGTAAAGAAACTGTTTGCTGGGGGGAGTGTGTGTGTGCGTTTCTGTGTATACTGAAAAGTGAAAAGAAGGGCAAATAGACCTGAAACTTTGAATTCTAGCAAGACTTTTGATGAGGCTCAGAACATGGTCTAGGTAGTGGTTCACTACCAAACACTTTAGAGTTTATGTTTTGAAGCAAACTGGAGAGTAGAGAAGCCAATTGCGATGTAGGCCAGAATAACGAACTTAGTGCTTTCTGGACATTGTTGGTCTGTAACTGCCATCGGACACATCTGACAAGACCAATGGGTAAGGATGATGTGAGCTGGAGTTAAAAACATATGGAAGCTACCATGTTGAAGAATGCTATACTAAGATGCATTCCATGAAAATTCCATAATGTAGGTTAAGCCTTATATACCTCATCACTAATTATAAACATACAAGGCAAATAGTCTGCTTTTGTTATCTTGATATGTCCAGTGCCAGGGTGGTGTAGCGGCTAGCGTATCAGGCTAGGACCTGGGAGTCCTGAGTTCAAATCCCTACCTAGCCATTAAACTCATTTGGTAACCTTGAGCCAGTCATTGACTCTCAGCTTAACTTTTCTCACATGGTTGTTGTGAGAATAAAATGAGGAGGAGAACTATGTACATTACCTTGAGCTTCTTGGAGGAAACGTGAGATATAAATTCAAGTGCACCCCCCTCAAATTTATTGATTAATACACAAAATAAATCATAGATAAACAGCATACAAAAACACTTGGAATTTTACAGCAGGTTGGAAGCAGCATAAAGTTGGACGTGATGGTTAACTACTTTTGTAATGTTCCTAAAGCATTACCAAAAATACCTATTTCCCCCTAAGTCTGTTAAGCTGCTTTACTACCAGGTCTCTTTGCTTTAGCACTTTTCTTGTGCTAGGCAGTGGTCAATACTACTTTAACATATTATTATTATTATTATTATTATTATTATTATTATTTGTTTTAAAGAATCTGCTATTAAAAGGCAAATTAAATATTCATGCAATGGTGCTTAAATGAAAAGGCATTTTAGCATAAATGAGAAAAAAATATTCAAAAAAATTCCATGCTTCTTTGCATTATCAGTTGTCCACACATGTGGCTACACCACACAGCAGGTCGCATGGATGGAAAATACAAAGGCAGTGGTGTTCTTGGCAAGGCTGGTTGCAGTTCGGCAGGTAGAATATTCATGTATCTATGGAAAGCATTTTGAGCCTGCTCAAAAAGAGAAATAAAAGATCCACCCCCACCTACTGCCAGCAGTCTGCATATCACTTTAGAAAAAAAGTAATTCCTAGCTAGGGGTGGGGTGGGAAATTTGATCCAGTTCACATTTAAAGGCAAGTCTATCAAATCTGCATTTCCAAAACAATGTGAGGACGCAAACATAGCCAGCCTTTGAAATTTGCACTCATCTGGATTCTGTGACACAGTTCTCCAATCAAATAATGATTACAACAGTGCATATGTTGGGGTGAGGTGTGCATATAAATCAGTGTTGTTAGGGGAAGTAGCATACAAAAATAAAAAGTGATGATGATGATGTGTTTATTTGGAGAAATTTGCACTATACTGCTGATGAAGTTTGGGGTGTGTGTGTGTTTTAAATCACATAAATCTGGGGAACTGAATTAAGATTGATCAAATGAGAAAGGAGGGTAACTGAAAGTGACAGTCCCTGCCCTCCGGCCTGACAAAAAGGGGTAATGGACTGGGAGGGAGGGAGGGAGGAGAAGAAAAAGACCCAAGAGCTATTTCTTAGTTAGTTTTCATAAAGACCAGCTGGAACAGAATTTTTTCAAGGTGAGGATGAGCCAAAAGGTAGCTACTCTTCCCACGGAGCAGATGGAGAGATTCTTAGTTTAGTCCCATCTCTGTCCTCCTCCTATGCCCTAGTGGAATGGCTGCTGTGGACTGCAGTTGTGGGACCTATGCCTAAAAAGCGTGGGGCAAAAGGCAAGTGTGGATGAGCCCATAGATGACAAAAGTCATTTTGCTGTTAAGTTACATCCCTTAAACAAAATGGTGATGGTGGTCATTAGGATGGTGATAATAGGCAAAGAAACCTTGTTAGGAGGAACAAAAGGTGCTTATTCTTATGTGGTTAAGCAATCACTACCTCCTTATTCCAGCAGATGTCGAAGAAACGACAGAGAAAACTGGGTTTTCGGTGCTGAACTCGGTCTCAGATGTAGGCTCTCACTGGGAGACTTTTTATTTTATTTTTTGACGACTGCTGCTTTCCATCTATGTGGGGGGAGGTTGCTCTCCAGAGTGACATGCGGTGATTTAGCCATTAACTTTAATGCTCCATCTTTCTCTGCCGCCTTGTGAAGCTTCTAGGCTAAGCAGTGCAAATAGCTTAGCCGGTAGTTTTAAAGGTCACTGTGTAAAGGAGGGGGGAGGGGGGAGTCGCACACCATTCAGGCAAATGTCCTTAGTAATCAAAGCCTGCTTAAGGGAGGAGCGAGTCATGAGTTCTTTCAAACATATATCTTTCCCCTCTCGGATCTTTCTGCGCAAGCCTTTGGATTTCTGGCAGCTTGGAAACGTGTGAGACGGAATCCTTTCTTTGCTTTCTGTCTTTCATTGTATTGCCTGCAGGATGAAATGGGTGCCCACTGTCATTTCTTTTTGATGCCTCCCTTTTCCAGCAGCATTAAACGCATCCCCCTTCATTTGCTCAATGATGGTGTCAAAGGGCAACTCAGAACTCTGGAATCTAGGGCGGGACACCTTTTGTCTGAGCAGCTTCATTGTGACCAGACATTCAACCGGTGTGTTTAGACATTCAACCAGCCGGAATGTTCAATGAAGGAAAAGGCTTCTGTTGTTAAACTTCCGACTCCTGTGCAAATGTTCAAGACAAGAAAAAGCCCCTCCCTTCCTAAGAAATGGTTATTACATATTTATGCAGCACTATCAATGCACATGGTATTTTACAGCAAGGGTAGCGAACCTATGGCTTTCCAGATTTTGGTGGACTCCAGCACTGCAGCTTCTACACCTCTGCTTTAGAAATGCTACTCTCTAAAACCTCTGCTTTAGAAATGCTACTCTCTAAAAATGGTTGTGAGGAAGCAAGAGGCCATTGTCGATGGTGGACGTGGGTACTATGGTGCCCTGTGTAAGGCCAAAATTTGGCACCAATCCAGTCCCCGCACTGCATTCCCAAAGGTGGGTAAAGAGGCACCCAGCTTTGGGAAGCCGCTAAGTGAGGTGCCAGGAGGGACGCGGGTGGCGGTGTGGGTTAAACCACTGAGCCTAGGACTTGCCGATCAGAAGGTTGGCGGTTCGAATCCCCGCAACGGGGTGAGCTCCCATTGTTGGGTCCCTTCTCCTGCCAACCTAGCAGTTCGAAAGCACATCAAAGCGCAAGTAGATAAACAGGTACCATTCCAGCAGGAAGGTAAACTGCGTTTCTGTGAGCTGCTCTGGTTCGCCAGAAGCGGCTTAGTCATGCTGGCCACATGATTTGGAAGCTGTACGCCAGCTCCCTCAGCCAATAAAGCGAGATGAGTGCCGCAACCCCAGAGTCGGTCATGACTGAACCTAATGGTCAGGGGTCCCCTTACCTTTACCTTTAAGTGAGGTGCCAGACTTTGGGAAGGAGGCACTTCCCACTGCTGAGAAAGTGCTAACTAGGCTTTGGGAGGTTAGCAAGAGGACTGTGGGACCCTATCAGAGCCTCGTGCCTCCTTCCCAACGCCCAGTGCCTCGCTTACTAGGCTTTGAGATGGTGCCCCTTTGACTCAGCGCCTGGTGCTTCTGCACCACTCGCATAGCCCTAAATCCACCCCTGCCATTACCACATCAGAGGAAACAAGAGGGGCTATCTCTTGGCATTCAGAGCCATCTGCAATACATTCCAAGTGAAGGAGAGTCAGGAGCAATAGAGGGGATGACAGACAGGAGGGGGAAAGAGAACGGAAAATGACTCTGGGGTCAAGAAGGATGCTGGAGGGGAAGTTTAGGGAGGGGGGGAAGGCAAGTGCAGGGTTGGATTAAGACTTTTAGAGGCCCTAAGTACAGGGGGGGATATGGTGCCTCCCAAATGCAATTCAAAATAAAGCAACACTAAACCATAAAATAAAATCTTATAAACGAAACGAAACAAAGATTTATTGCAACACATGACAGAATCTGATTTCGTCACATTATTTTGATCTATGTTAGTAGGATGCCTCCTGGCTAAGGTGCAGATGAGTAATAAAAAGAGAACAAAGGGAGGGAAGAGTGTGTAGTGGAACTTAAGGAAGTCTAACAAAGTTCTGATTTTTCCCATGATGACTACCTTTGATGGTATAAAAATATATATATCAAATGTCAAATTCTTTTTAAAAACTTTTTTTTTCTTTTTGGTTCCTCTGCATTGCTAGTTCTCTAAGTGCATACTTGGTTTGCCTACTGGGTAATTAAGCACTGAGTTAGCAATTGGCCTGGCATCAGCAAGTACAGTGGTACCTCTGGTTACGAACTTAATTCATTCCGGAGGTCCGTTCTTAAGCTGAAACCATTCTTATCCTGAGACACGCTTTCACTAATGGGGTCTCCCATTAGCACCTCTGACGTGTGATTTTTGTTTATATCCTGGGGCAAAGTTCATAACCAGGAGCAGCTACTTCTGGGTTAGCAGAGCTTGTAACCTGAAGTGTTTGTAGCCAAAAGCGTTTGTAACCAGAGGTACCACTGTAGAATCCTTAGGTAGTTTTTTTTTTTGGGGGGGTAATTATTGCTGAGGTTTCTCCTAGGCCCTCCTCCTCCAGTGATCTTCTGATGAATGCAGGTGTTCACTACATAGTATGATTAATTAAAATAGTGTGTGTGTTGTGTTATTTGAAGAAATGGCACAAAGCAGGAAAATTCTTTCACATCTTCTCACTGGTAGGCCTTATCATCCAAAAGATCTGCATGTTCAGAGTCCAGTTTATCTACGAGATGTAGTGGTTTAATGGGGAATGTTTATTACAACCCCACCCTTTGCACAATGTTCATTCCCCTCTCAAAGTCTGGCCTGAACAGGAACTCTCTGTCATGTTATGTTGATGCTGTGGCTTCTTAAACACTCTGCTTTGTCATTGCAGTCAGACAATATGGTATATCATTGGGATCAATAAGTAGCCTAGGAAATGGAAATGTCACAGCCTTCCAAGTAACAAGGCAATGTAAATCGTGTGTGTGTGTGTGTGTGTGTGTGCATGCGTTTTGGGAAATTGAAGACGACATCTAAGGGATCCTTCGGAGCTTGGGGTAATTAGTTATAAAATTGAGGCTTGATCAGGAGAGCGTTAATGAAAGGAAACAAGATTTCTGGAGATTATTGTGATGGCTCTGATAGGGTTGTTAGTGATCCTATCTTTGTTAAGGAGATGTTTCTGAAAAGAGAACCATTTGGGAATCAGAGATTGACCTCCTTCGCTTCTCCTGGCTGGGTGGTAGTGTGGAAGTTGAGTAGTCAGCCATTCCTTTCTTAAGGCTTAAGACAGGGGGCAAGTGTGGTGTAGTGATTATAATGTTGGACTAGGGCCTGGGAGGCCAGGGTTCAAATCCCCACTCATCAATGAAGGTCATTGTCCAGGGGATAAAATGGGGGCAGGGGAGAACCATGAATGCCATGTTGAGCTCTCTGAAAGAATGGGTAGATATGAATGTAATGCTAAATTTGATCTCTGTGAGAATCCAAAGCTTTGGATTTCTTGCCCTCCTAGAAATGTAATGGGGGGAGCAAACACTTTTGGAGTGTTAATACTGCGAGCCCTTCCATCTTAGGTTTTGCTGGTATATATGTGTAAAGAAAGCCATTTATTACAGACACTACAAGCCTCTGCTGACCTTCATTCCTAGGAAACGAAACCCAACTTAGGTGTTCAGACTGACCAGATGTTGCTGAGATACAGCTCCCATAAGCCCTGAGCGTCTTCTAGGAAAAATAAGCTAGATGGACTTCAGCTGAAAGCCACTATAAAATCCGCTTGGATAGGAGAACTGTTTTTAAGACAATGGGCATTCTAAGAATCAGTTTGCCAAGGATCATCCCCAGAATAAGAAGACCATTAAAATGGACAATGAAAAGCAGTGGGAGCCCTTTGCAAGAGCAGCTCTAGAGTTCTCTGCAGCCTATCCAAAAGAAAAGTTTCGCGAGACTACCTACCACTCCTAAGTGTTTTATTTCCAGCTGTGACAGTTGAAAGCTGTTGCGGTGGCAAAATAGCAATCCTTGCAGGTTATTACAACCAGCGGTAAGAATTCTGCAGACCCAATTGCTTCTTACACACTGCTGTAAATGGCTTCAGCAAGTGGAGCTAATCCAGGGGAGATGAGTGCCTGGATCTCGTCAGGATTCATTTAATGCTGGTTTGGATTCTCTTAAGACTAAGCCTCTTGATTTCTCTGTCTTCACTGCCTGTCACCTTCATCAAGTCTGCACATCAAGAGTAGCAAAAAACAACAACCCTATATATCTTTCCATTTGGCCCATCTAGATAAGGCATTGAAGTATGGAAAGTTTGGGGGTTCCAAATGAAGCCCCAAAATGTTTTCTGCCTGATGAAGCAATTGGTGACACTCACAAGCTCCTAATACTAATCTAAGATTTAGAAAATGCACTCCAGTGAAGGCATCACAAAATATTTATTTTGCTTTTATTTCACACAACCATCTCACATAGAATCACTACATGAAGCAGGATTCTGCCTTCTGAACACACCACAAAACTCAGTGGTTGGAATCAAGACTTTGTTCCCAGTGAAATCAATGGGACTCAGCTAATATCATGACTAACTTCCCACACTGACCTTAATGGGACTAGACACAAGTAATTTAGCCTGCAATCCTAGTCCCATTTAGCTGGCTGGAAGTAAGCCACATTGAATGCCAAACCCTGTGGAGGCACCTTGGCAGAGCTGGGAGGAGAGGGAGAAGGAATGGGATAACAGGGTGCAAGCTGAAACTGGGGAGGAGCCCAGTGGGTAGGAAAGTGTTGATCAGGACTATAGAGGGGCTGAGGGGGTTGCCAGGAGAAAGCATCAAGGGAGAGCTGCTCAACTTTGCCTTGGTGATGCCTCTTGCCAGAAAGCACTTCCTGGTCCCTGGTCCTCAGGACGTACCAGAGCCTAGGCTGAATAGGGAACAGACATTGTTAACCCTACCTCCATCTCCAAGGAGGTAATTTCAGTTGCAGCAGCTTGAGTAAACCCGGCCTATTTGTAGAAGGACTCACTCACTTGTCCATTGACTCAGGGTGTTGCCTTCATGAAAGTCTGTTCCCACCTTGGTCTTCACAAGTGTTGGGGTGACATTTTAACTTATGCAATGAACTCTGTTTTATGAGCTGTGTATCTTGCAACTTGATCTTTGGGCATTTAAGTGAATTCTAGAGTGAAGTTTTTGGAAATAATTGTGCCAAGAGTCTGAGAACTGTGTCCATGAGTGGGAGCCAAGGCAGTGCTTAAGATTGCAGCATGTTGATCCAAAGATCAGCAGAGAACCTATGCATGTTGTATACATGTAAGACCTTCTGCACATGATCTTTCCAGTTGCACAGTTCTGGAATCCACATGTTGGAATCTATGTGCAATTGATGCGTGGAAAAGAGTGAGGTCCAGGGTGGGGAACTGGATCTGGTAGGTGGGCCATATCTTTATGTCCCCCATGCCATGGAGGCCATGTTTGACAGGTGGGCAGGGCTGTTCTCCAGTAAGCTACCTGTTGTCACAATGATATCATGTGACCCATTTTGCCCATTGAAATCAAACGATGTGGGCAAAATAGCAGGGCTTCGCTTACCCCAGTGACCAGCTGATTGTCAACACTTGCAAAGTCCAGCACCCATCACAGCTGCTGCCAATCATCTGGTTGTTGGTGCCTGCTAACTCTTTATAAGCCCAGCCACATCTTTACTTACCCAACACCTGATATTTTATATGATATCAGGTATAAGACAGGTGAGTGTGGCTTGGCCAATAGCCTTACATGTAAAATGGGAAGGGCTGGTTAATCTAGAGGTTCTGTCCAGGCTTGTGTCCCAAGCACTATGACAGATTCTTGGAAGAAAGAAGGTCAGCTTTATTCACAGCTTATTACAGCACAGGTCTGGCTGTGGGGGGCAGACTGTCAAAGGCATAGCTAAAGAGTTTTTCTTGACTTTCTTGTTTTATCCTTTTGTAAACCACTTTAAAGTTGTTGCTGTTGTACAATCAAGCAGTGTATAAATTTTATGGAATAAAAGACAAAAATAAAGCATTTGAGAACAGCATGAGATGTCCAAGACTGGATGAAGCTATGAAGATGTCTCAACAAATGGTTATGCCTCTCCCTCCAGCTTTTAAAGGCTGTTGGGATGTGGTACACTCAGACACCTGACTCTTTTCCCCTATGAGGCTGGTGTGCTTGAAGGTGCATGCTTCTTTGAGGGCCGTGGGTCCAGGGCTGGTGCTATCACTAGAACAACTAGGCAGCCACCTAGATTTCAAAAGGGTGCAGTTTTGTACAGATAAGCTTTTGTTATCTTATAAATTTCTGATATTTAGCTTTTATTGTATATTTTGAATTTTTTATATCATTTTTGATATAATTAGAAAATATTATTAGAGAATATATATATATATATATATATATATATATATATATATATATATATATTTGCTTTCGTAGATTTTCACGGGTACAGGAATGCAGGTTTTGGTGTCTTCGGGTGTCTTCCCGTGTAAGAGTCGGGGTGTCTGTGCGACGTTTCGACGAGGTCTCACTCGTCATCTTCAGGCTGGTGCTTTCGGCTTCTTGTTACTGGAACAGAGCAGAATCTGGTGTTTGAGTTCCTATAAATACTGTTGAGGGGTGTGGTGTATAGCCTCCAACGTTCTGGGCAGAGAGGAAGTTCCTAGATTAGTGTGCCTTTTCTTCTTTTGTTCCTTAATTACTTGAGGGATATCTTGAGTGATTTCATGAGTGATATTCTGAATACCACTGGGTGGGTCATTAAGTGTAGATTAGTTGCTAAAGCTTTTGTGTCTTGACCTCTTGAGCTTGTGAAGAGTTTTTCTGAGAAGATGGCTGTGCTGCATTAAATGCTTTAGCAACTAATCTACACTTAATGACCCACCCAGTGGTATTCAGAATATCACTCATGAAACAGTATTTATAGGAACTCAAACACCAGATTCTGCTCTGTTCCAGTAACAAGAAGCCGAAAGCACCAGCCTGAAGATGACGAGTGAGACCTCGTCGAAACGTCGCACAGACACCCCGACTCTTACACGGGAAGACACCCGAAGACACCAAAACCTGCATATATATATATATATATATATATTCTAAAATAGATTAGAATATATATATATATATATATATATATATATATATATATATATATGAAATAGACTGTAGAGTTGATAGGATGTTTTGTGTGTGTGTATGTATTTGCAAACTGCTTTGAGGATTTTTTTTTTAACAATCAAATGGTGTATAAATTATATGAAATAAAGTGAAAATGCAATTGATTTTAAATCTTACAGTCACACCTTAATCTTATTTAGGAAATGTATTCATTTTTTCCCAGGGAGCTATGGCTGATTAAAATATGACCATATGGAGTTCAGTATTGCAAACGAAAGGCATAAAAATCTAAGGAACAAGCAAAGCAAGTGATGCTGTTCCTGAAATACTTTGTACACAGAAAGCAACTGAAGAACAAGAATATGACTATACTCTTGTTGAAACTAGCACTGAGGGAGCTGAATGTGGTGCTCCTACCACAGATGATATAAACTCTAGACAGAAGTTTCACAAATTGAAGATATTTTTGGAAAACACACAGAGGAACAAGAAAAAAAAGGTGAGAGTACTGCAATGTCTGCAAAAGGAGATTGCATCCATCCTGACTTGAATTACAGTGACCCAGCTAAGTGGCTAACTATTGCAGTGATAATTTTGCAGCAGCTTATAATACAACATTGACCACAGCAGGTTACATCACATGATTTCCTCAAAGACCCCAAACACAGAATATTTTCTCCTATATACTAGCAAATGCTAATCCCGTAGTATATAGAAGTACATAGTATACAGGAGTGGGCCATCAATCGCTGAAAGATTCAACTTTTTTTTTTTTTGCTGTAAGTTGTACAGCAAAAGGAATGGTGCATCTACCCTTCAAGGAATAGGTTCAAAAGACTCAAACAGTTCTGTCTTCACATGAGAGGAATACTGACCATTTAGAAAACTACCAGGCCTGGAGTGAACTTGAATGCTAAAGGAAACTACAGTTGCCTTTTTGACAGAATCTCTTAATGGACAGCTGGAGCGAATGGAATTGCGTGACCAGGTGGAGCCCAGCCCCCCCGACCCCCAGGGACCACCAGAAAGGAATAATTACTCGTGACAACGTGTTATGGAATTACAATTTTGGCCACAACTTTATTAAACTTCCGAATGTAGGAAGACCTTGGCTTAGGTATTGGGCATGTATCCCTCCCAGCTCCCCAACTGGGGGAAACTGGGGCTCCTCAGGGTGAATGGGATATGGGGGTGCCCTACAAGACTCATGTGTATGCAGGCAGCCCACCTTTCAGTGTATGGCCAGTGATACCCATTTACAACCCCTTTAAAAGGGGACCCTGGAATCGCCACCATGGGGGTGGGGTGGGGGTGTGAGTCACCACTTCATGTCCCCCCGCCCCCATTTTAGGGAAGAAAAGACTAAAGGATTCTGCCCAAGGCCTTAAACCACCAAAGTTGTGATGAATTGCTATGAGGAAGCAAGCTACTACAAAACAAGGGAGGTGATTTACATTCAGCTACAAGCCAATTGTAAGTGACCAAGAATTACTTTGTGAGTTGCAGGTGAGATGAGGTTTGTCAACAAGTTTTGATGGATACAACTGAGATTGCAAAGGAGCCAGAAATACTACCAAACTTTGAGACACAACAAGTTAGAAAAAGGAGAAAGGAATAGCAGTTTGAGGCCCAAGAAGAGGTGCTCCAAGAGCCAAAGCAGAAATTTCAAATAGGTTTCTACTATGCTGTCTTAGACACAGCCAACTAATCTGTTGCGGAGAGATTCTAACAGCTACAGCAATATAATTCCCTATTCGGCTTCCTGTATGATATATACAATATCAACAAGAAATCTACTGAAGATGTACTTAAGGCTTGCAAGAATTTGGAAAAACAGTTGATGCACAATGGCAACAAACATAATTGATACTGAAGATCTGTTCTGTGAACTTACAGCAATATCTCGAAGACTTCCAAAGTCTATGCTGCTTCAAGGAGTACTTCTCTTCATACTACAACAAAAAACTCCTGGATAATGTGCCTAATGTTTCTGTTGCTCTAAGGATCCTTCTCACACTTTCAGTGTCAGTGGCAAGTGGTGAGCACAGTTTCTCAAAGCGCAAACTTATGAAAACACACATATGCTCAACAATGTTGCAAAAGAGACTAGTTGGCTTGGCAACTATATCAGCTGAGCATGCCCAAGCATTGGCACTTGACCTGAAGGAAATGATGACAACATTTGCAAAGAAAAAGGCATGCAAAGTGAGATTTTGATATGTCTGAAGTTGAAAGTTAAATTCTAACAGATTATTGTGTGCTAAAACATTTTCTTTTGTACGTACGAAATATAATCAAAGATTGCTTTATCATTTATTCTTGCAATTTAAAATAAATTCAGCAGTTTCAAATTTTCTGATTTTCATTTTTTCTACAAGTCATATGTTTTGAAAATTGAAGCTAGCCATTTGTGTGTTGTGTTTGTGTGTGCAGGTAGTTTACTTTGGCTAAGGTGCAAAACAGCCTGGCATTGACAATGCATGAGGCAGCTCTTGGTTCTATGACTTTTAGAAATGGCTTTTGTATGCTGACTTATGCTTACTGTGGCTGTCAGTGTGTACATTGCCTGTCTTGTTTGCCTTCCTTCAACTGGTATGGAAAATTCCTGTAAGTTTCCCATAAGCTGATGGCTGTTTCCCATAAGTTCATGTACTGATACATGAGCTAAGTGCTTTTTTTGGGGGGGGGGAGGGAGGTGTCAGTACTTACCATGAAGTTGGTATAGTAAGTGCCATACTTTTAACATTTGGGGTGCCGGTACTGCATACCCTTGAGTACCCCCTCAAAAAAAGCACTTCATGAGCCCATCATACCAAGTGCATCCAAATGCTGTTATGACTGATGCTATACACCATGGTTGCAGCAGGAACACATTTAATATATTGCATGGATAGAGATGCTTGCTGTAGGAACTAGCTCTGTTTAGATTTTTCACTGCAGACATCAAAATGTCTATAGCCAGTCCTGACTGTTTGCATATTGGCACTCCCATGTCACAATTCACTGGGATGGGCTGATGTTTGCTTGCACCAGCCCTAACTCAGCTTGTTTGACATCTTCTCAGGTGGCTGTCCCTTGATATGTTGTTGGCTGTGTCATGATTCTGGGCCTTTTGCTGTGAAGCATGCTGAAGGCAGAGAAATTTATTTCCCTTCTGGGGTTGAATATGTGATGGTAAGAGAGCTACAGAGGTGACAAACTGCCCTCTGGAGGGAACTGAGCCAGGGATCAGCCAGCCAGCAAAAAAGAAAAAAAGGAAAAAAAGAGAGAGAGACCAAAAAGAAGAAGGCTGTTTTGTGTTAATGCAACTTTAAGCAAGGAAGTGCTTCAGGACAGAACGTGCAATTTGTATCTTGTTAGCAGTGAAATCATTATGTGTGAATTAGATCAGCGGACATCCTTTATTCTCGACTGCTGCCCAGAAGGAGCTGCTGGGGTAACGCAGGAGTAGCCAACATGGTGCCTTCCAGATACCGTGAACTACAACTCTCACCATACCTGACTCTTGGCCACCTGCCAAAAGGAGCTATGGTCCACAATATCTATTGGGCTTACAGCAGGAGCAGCCAGCATGACAGCCTCCAGATGTTGCTGGTCACTACAATTCCCACCATCCCTGGTCATGCTGAAGTTGTATAACCCATTCTGCTACTTCGTTCTCTGCCATATGTGGAGAGCAGAATGGAGATGTTGAATACTGGAAGAACTTTTAGGAAAGGGGAAGAACCCTATATCAGCGCATGTTTTGCCTGCAGAACGTGCAAGGCACAAGGAATAATCCCTGGAGTCTCTAGGTAGGGCTGGAAAGGCCCCTGCTTGAAGTTCTGGAGAGCTTCTGCCTGCAAGTGTATGCAAGCTGTGGGGCACCTCAGGCCTAGGGGCCAAATGCAGTTGTCTCCCCTGTCTGGCCTAGGGGACTGTCTCCAGATCACATCCCTCACACTTTCCTTGAGTGTTTTTGCCTCGCTGGCTTGTGTCCATGGATTCTGATAATGTCATGGTATTTCAAGGGTTAATATAATAGGTTTGCTTTCACTTTAATTAAGATATTCCTTTTAGCCCAGTGAGCCTTTGGTTTACAGATGAGTTGTATTTGAATACATATATGAAGCAGGGGTCGTATACCTTTTTGAGGTGGTGGGCATTTTTGCAAAACTGCAAACCTGTTGTGGAATCCCCTCTCACTATCAAGCGCAGACTGTGACTTATTAAATCAGCTACAATAAAATGCTTCTTTGAAGCCTAATTTCTGTGGAGGAAAGGTGGGTGCTGCATTGACAACCCCTGATGTAAAGCCTTAGATAAGAATAGGCACCGTTGAGTGATGTTGTTTTTATTATGAAAAAACGAATTCTTGGTAAGCATAGAAGACTTGTGTGTGTGTGTTCCTGTGAGTCGTTGTTTTATGTTCATTAAAAGAGGTTTGTAGTAAAACAATCTTTAATTCTCTCATCTTTCTAATTCTTGTTCATTTCTTTTCCTGTGCCAAGGGGGTCAATAGATTTTTATTTGCTATCAACTATAATTTCTTTTAGGGATTTGTGTGTATGAAGGGATTTCTAATTATAACATTGGTGGTTTTGTAATGAGAAATTTTAGCTCTGTAATGAAAAACAAGTATATTGGATGTGATTGAAGTTGGCTTGCGTTATGACTAGTTGAAGTTCAGGTTTTCTAAGTGAGAAGCCTTCTTTAACCTGGTTCCCTCCAGATATTTGGACTTTTGCTTGTGTGCGTATTCACATGGGTTGTGTCCAATGTTAATTTGCACAGACAAAACTTTATTGAGGTCCATAGACCCAAAATACACAGTACAACAATAGTATATATCAACAGTTATTAAGGTGTAAGATCATCCTTGCTAGCCAACAGAGGAACTTTAGCCTGTACATACTGATTTCTGATTTTTACTGCCTCCCTCCAAGAGGAATTTTGCTACGGCCCAGTGTAATAGGGTCAATCTTATTCTCAAGGAGAACGTTGACATGAAGTCCAACTGGAGGAGTTATTTAAAAATAACCTCATGGAATATTGCAGGCTGGGCCCACAAAATCAGGGATGGGTCCTTCCACGAGTATATAAAGGGTTATGATGTGATAATGCTGTAAGAAACTTGGCTAACTGACAGCTTGTTAATGTTAACCCCAATGTTAATTCCCTGCAGAGGAGATCCATTGAAATTAATGGACCTTTGTTTGTCATGTCCATTTATTTCAATGGGCCTACTCTAAGGGCCCACCCACACTTCCCTAAGAGCATGGATCCAAGGGGTTTTCTGCTTGTCCCATGCTGTTTAAACATGGCCCCAAATGGTTTTTTGTTTGTCCAACTGCTTTCCCCAGAGAAACCCACTGATGATATTGCTGAATTGGAGCAAACGTCAGTCTGAGGAGGGAAATGTTTTACCGGTACTTTGTTCTGATTCAGCGGTAAACAGTGGGTTTTCTCAAGTGAAAGCAGCAGAGCAAGCAGGAGTGTGGATGAGCCCTGAATAGAACCAACATTAGACAGAACCTCTATGTATATTATATGGAGCCTGTATTATGCTTTAATTATTTGGTGCATGTTCTCTGTGTACCCTTGAACAAGGTATTCACCAGATGGTTTTTGGCATATTATTTTTAATCCCCTCCACAATTCTTCACCTTTTGGAAGGAGGACTTCCTGTGTTGACAGCTTCTTCCCTTTCTGTCTCTCTCATCAGAGTAAGTAACGCTGGAGTAGACAGACCAATGAAATAAGACCCCTCTACCATATACGACCATCTCTATTTTTCCCAATGGGAGGGAGCACCAGCCATTCATTGTGAAATGTTGGGAGGAGAAGGTCCAGGGAATTAGTGCTGAGAAGGACTGCGGTGCACTGCAACAACATCTGTTTTACAATCTGAAGGTCACAGTTCTAACCCCCCTGCCATCTCCACTGGGTGAGACCCCTCCCTGCAGCTGCAGAGAACTGCTGCCAGTCAGTCTACAAAGTAATGAGCTGAATGGGCCAATGGTCTGACTCTGTAAAAGGCAGCTTCCAATGTTGCCACCCCCCCCATTCTAAACCAGTTCTTCATTGCCATGTGGTCCAGTCCATTTCTACCTTTCTTCCCCATCTCCAATCGTAGATTCTTACTATGCTTTCGAAGTTTCTTAACTAAGTTTTTAGAAATGATTCATTAATTTCCTCTGCTCAAGAGCTCTCAGTTGTGAGACCCATTCACATGAGCTCTGGAGGGAGGAAGTTATTCTGTCTAACTAGCTGGCCAGTTTTGTAGCACAAAGGGAGGAAACAAGGTGATGGTGGAACTTCACATTGCTCCTTGAGATCTGGCAGAAGTGTTTGCCCCAATTGGCTATGTCTCTAAAGTTCTTATACGCCCTGCACAGTCTTTTAGATTGATTGGAGATGTTCCTTTTGGACTGCAAGGACGATGTGGTGAGTAAACCTGACATGTCAGTCACACACACTCCCTGGGTTGTACGGCCTGTCATCATCCTTGGGTCTTATCAGAGTGCCTCTAAGCAAATGGGCACAACTGTCCTAGAATGTGACATTTCTTCCAAGGAATGTTTTCTTACTTACTCTGATATTTTAAGTCCTGTTTATTTAAGATCACTGTCAGCGATGATAACATTCCCTGCAGTGGTCACCTTTCTTTCAAATGCACATACATCTTCTCATTCATCCAAAATAGTAATATGGAATGAGTATATTCAAGGAATCTTCAGACTTGTTTTGCAAAATGATAGGTCCATGGTATTGTAGTGGGCTCAGTGCTGTTCTTTGAAGCTCTTAGCCTAGCGGACTGGGTCACATCCACACCATACATTTAAATCACTGCTATACTACTTTAGCAGCCATGGCTTCCCACAAAGAATCCTTACAGCTGTAGTTTGTTAAAGATGCTGACCCTCACAGACCTACAATTCCCAGTACTCTTAAGAAACTACATTTTCCAGGATTGTCCATGACTGCTAAAGTGCTGCAAGAGTGCTTTAAATGTATGATTTGATTGTGACCTGATCTGCTTTGTGTGTCTGCTTTTATGGATGGCATGATTGGTCAGTTCCAGTGCTCCATTTCTCATGTTTCCAGTCTTAAATTAAGTTCTCCGTATCTCTGCAGCAAACAAACAAACCTTAATGAAAATGCACCAGTATTTAGGTGCAATCTCCTAATAAACACATTTTTATGCAGTTTTTGAGTAACAGACGTTTGTTTGCAAGCAATTACCTCTGACATACTGTATATTTGTATGTGATATTCATTAATATAGCCTTTTTCATAACACCCCCCCAAATAATATATGCATATTTGTAAACATTGGTCAGAGAAGTACACTGCAATATTCAGAGACATGCAAATTGCAAAGGCTAGCTGTGTTTTGGGTCTCATTGAAAAAGTGTGGTGAAATTGAGAACTGATCACTAATCTGAAATAAAGAACCAGCCAATGAGGCTCTTGAAAGGACTTAAAAATTGCAGGCCTTCTGATTCCTCTCCCCTTGCCAGCTTCCCCACCCCCCGCCCCCCGCCCCTCCACCTCCGATCCTTTCTGAAACAAGATATTAAAAATAGCTGGGAATATTAATTTGGCAGATGGTTCCGCTTGGGCTTTGGGCAGGAGGCTGTGAAACTCTGCAGAGCCTCTGACCCTCGTCTCTAGCTCTAGCACAGAGAGCTACATCCTGGCTGTCAGCCAGCCAGCCAGCCAGCCAGCCAGCGTTTTCCTTAGGCTTTCTTGCTCTTGTTTCACTTAGTGAGCCTTGGCAGAATTGTTCAGATCTGAAGGGACCTGGGGTGGGTCATCTGGGCCTATCCTGCATACATCATCATGGAACACTCGGGTTTGCTAAAAAAGGTTTGCTAATTGTTAAGCACTTTGCAAGGGAGGGGATGCTTGTCATATTACTGCAGTAGAACCTAGTGGTTTTTCAGGCCTATTTTCTTAAATTTATATCCAACATTCAGTATCTTTCTTTCAATTACACACACACACACACAGAGAGAGAGAGAGAGAGAGAGAGAGGGAGGGAGGGAGAGAGAACTCACAATAGAACAATTAAAACACCTAAAAATAATTCCAGTGTCTGTTCTGCATGCAAAAGTCCTCAGGCTGAATTCCTGGAATCTCAAGAAAAAGCTAGGAAAGACCCTCCTGTGGCACAAAGGGTCACTGCATCTGGCTGTTAACCAAAAGGTTGGTTGTTCAAGCCCACCCAAGGATGGCTGTGGGTTACATTGCAGGGAGTTGGTCTAGTTGACCCTTGGAGTCCTCCCAATTCAATTCTACTCCCTGCAGAGCCATAGCTGGGGACTAGCTGGGTTTTTTGCCCTGGGTGAAGCCTCCAGATGGCTCCTAGTCTCTCTGTGTGAGCCTCTGCCAGTTGTGGTGCCTCCAGACTATCTTAAGCTGCAGCAGGAGAGAAGAAAAATCCACTGCTTAGTTCCTCTTTTCACCTTAACTGCAAAGGTTTTTACATTTTTGTTTCCTCTTGTGAGTCTGCCTGCCTTGCTTTGCATGTTCTTTGAACTCTCTCCAGTTTGTCTATCTTCATTAAGATAAGATGCTCAATCCAAACACAAGGAATCAAATGGGGACTCAACTCCTACTGCGTGGAGAGAAACAATTATCATGCCATTGACAACAGCATCACATTACTGAATTGGCTCTGTTCCTGTAGGATTACCGGTTGCTCAGAATCCACACCACTTCTCAACTCTGCCTTTCCAAAAATGCCCATCCACTGCTTCTCTACCTCTCACCTAGCCCTAATCAACTATCTTGAAAATAAGTATTGCTGAATGTGTTTGGAAGTTGCAGCTGTTCCATATAACCAGATGCATGGTGAGATTAAACATTCAATTACAATACTCTCATGCTTTTTTTAAAAAAAGTAAACAATAGGCATTTTGGAATTTACAGCAGGCAACTAAGAGACTTCAGAGATGTTGTATACAAGAGCATCCCTAGCTGTGGAATTTTTTATGGGGGGTGGGGGGCATGCCTATTCCCTAATCTTCTGGAAAAGAAGATTAAACCATGTAGACGCCTTCCTCTGTCCTACAGAGTCTCATTTTATTGATCTCAAGCCACTGCTCAAATTCATGAAGGTCATAAATTAGTTTATCCTTATTTGGCACAAATTGTTATCGCCAGGCACACCAGCTGGGGGGGGGGAGGTCTCCTGAAGTTCTTAAGGAGGATGCCAAGCCCCCTCAATATTGACCGGTTGACGTGGCATGCCATGGCAGTGTGTTGTGTGATGTGGCACATAGCTTTCTGGACACTTAGCTTTCTTGTGGAGGGGGGTGGGGAGTTGGACAGTGCAGTCGGGCCATGATTGGTGTTATGTGCTCAGACCATCTTGGCCCAATGAGCAATGGCACATGACATCAGACGTCGGCCCCCTCAAAAGCAGGGGCAAGCCAGAGCTACTGGTTGTCACTCTCCCATCACATAGCCTACAGATTTGAGAAATGAGCTCTCTGTCTCTTGCCCCAACATCCTTCAGCTAGTGAATGGGATTATTGGATGCCATATATTCTCTTGGTGGTCCTCGCTGAGGTCCAGCAAACAATGATATTTCCCTAACATTGAGTCAGTCATATATTTAATGAATTTTTTGGTGTGGAAAAGCCATTGTTTTGCAGGCAGAGGATGCACTTGTGAGCACTTCACAAGATAGCATGTCTCTTCCATTAATTAACTAGTGCATTGCAATGCAGCTTGCTTCTTTTAAGACTGGGTGGAGCTATACCTGAAAGTAGTTCCCATAATTGCAGGGTGAACTAAAGGTGAATTAAGTTGGTTTGGGTGTGAAACTTTGGACAATTGGTAGTTTATCTTCACACTCATCCTTGCACCTCCCAAAGCAGGAGACCTGGACACTTAGCTTTCTTGTGGAGGGGGGTGGAGAGTTGAACTGTGCAGTCGGGCCATGATTGGTGTTATGTGCTCAGAGCATCTTTGTCCAATGAGCAACCTGGCCACTGAATTCTGTATGAGCTACATTTTCTGAACCGTCTTCAAAGGCAGCCCTGTGTATAACATATTGCAGTAATCTAATCGAGAGGTTACTGGAGCAGAAGCAACATAAGTTAAACTAACCCTGTCCAGATGGTGGTATAGCTGGGTCACCAGCTAAAGCAAATGAAAAGTCTTCTGTGCTCCTGAGGCCATATGAATTTCAAGCAACACTGATGGCTCCAGAAGTGCCCACAAGCTATGTCCCTTCAGAGGGAGTGTAACTTCATCAAGAGCAGGCAACCTCCCATGTATCAGGTCTAGAGAACTTACCCACTGACAGTGCCTCAGTCTTATCAGGATTGAGCTTCAGTTTGTTGGCTCTTATCCAGCCTATCACCGAGGCAAGACAATGGTCCAACACATTCACTGCCATACCTGCAGATGTAAAGAAGAAGCAGAGCTCTGTGTCATCACCATGTTGCTGACAATGTATGCCAAAACTCCAGGTGACCCCACTCAGTGGTTCTATGTAGATGTTAAACAGCATAGGAGATAAAATTGAACTCCCATGGGGCTGAACAACACCACCCTCTGATATTGACCCATCCCAGTAGGACTGGAACCACTGCAAAGGAGTGCCACCTACTCCCAACTCAGACATACCATGGTCAATGGTATTGAAAGTCACTAAGAGACCAAGGAGAACTAACAGGGGCACACTCCCCCTGTTTCTCTCCCTAAGCTGACTTTAACATGCAGGCCAGGCCAATTGAATTTCTACCTATGGCACCAAAAACTGATTGTTTTTGTTATCTGCATTTGATTTTTCTGTGTGTTTCCCCCTGTGGCTTAGGATGCAGCTCAGGTTGCTGCTTTCACTTAGCTGGGATGTTTCAATTTTGGGAAGCTTAGTCTTGACTCCTCTTGCCTGAATAGTCCCTGCTGTATCTTCCCCCCCAGCAGGAAGATTTCAATGAAAGTAGCTCCACCATTCCCTTCAATACATCTTCCTCTTCTCCTCCCATCTCCCCAGCACACTCTCAGGGTGCCTTCAAAGCTTTTCATTTGATCAGATGCTAAAGGGAAACTTCAGCTGTAGTGTAATTCTCTAGGACTCCCCCCCTTTAATCTTCTGGAAAATAGGATATTTACCCTTTCCTGCTCATCTCTCTCCTCTACAAACTCTCAAAAGTGATTGCAAATGCTTCCTTTTACCACCTCTGCTTCTCTCTCTGAAGCCTCTGGGGTGAATTTCATTGAGCTCCGCAGATATGAATATATTCCGTTTATCTAGATTCAGGTATTGCCTCTTCCTTCAGTGGTCTCATTACCTATAATTGCATTAAGCACCCGCCTCCTATTCTTTTTTCCCATTCAGCCAAGTAACTATTTCTTGTATCTTCCCCGACTCTAGCTATTGTCTGCTTGGCAGTGACATTCCACCCCCCCTTCACCTATTTGTGGATAGTAAATCCAGCTGAAAAGGCCTGCTAAATCATATATTTGGTGAATTTCTCTTCCTTTCGGAAAAGCCACCTCTGAGAATCCTGCCCTGACCTCAACAGGGTAGCACCAAATGATGAGTATTTATTGTAATATTTGGGTTGTTAACATTGCTACATGCACCCCTGCTTCTCTGAGTAGTGGCCAGGTTCAATGGACAGTGCTTCACCCTAGTTAGGTTCCCCCTTTGGAAGGAACTCCCTGGAAGCTTTTTGGCATGTTATAATAATTTGAGTTTGTTCACAAAGATACAGGTTGAGCATCTGTGGAGTGACAACCAAAACGCTCTCAGTGGACTGGCCAAGTCAATAGACTAGAGAATGACTGTATTTTAATGTTGTGTTGGAAGCCACCCAGAGTGGCTGGGGAAGCCCAGCCAGATGGGCGGGGTATAAATAATAAATAATAATAATAATCCTTTAGTTTTTTAAAAAAATCTCTTCCAAAGTTGATAAAACCAGGCTAATAAAGAATGCTAAAACTATGTTAGGGTGCAGCAGGCAAATCTCACCTGCTTTTCCGGAACCTTCTACAGCCAAGCCGCACTATTTTTATTGATTGTTATCACCAGATTATCAAATGATTAGAGCCATTAACAATCCACTCTTGAATAGTCAACATAACAATTGTTTCACTGCCTTGCAGTAACAATTAAAAGACAAAGCAATTTGCAATAATTATGTTGTGTCTGCCGATGGAGTTGTCATAAAGAGACATTAAAAAGCACTATTTTAATGGTTAGGGGGGAAATAGAGCAGGCAGGCATCTCCCTCTCTCCCTCGCTCCCTCTCCAGAAAAACAGAAAGAAAATAGTGTTGCTTTTTGCCGTATCAAGAAAGAAAGAAAGAAAGAAAGGAACATTTTCTTTCTCTTTTGGCAGGAGTTTGCAATTATGCACTATGCAGACTCTTTGATTCTGTCAGATTCTCAGTCTGCCTTTCTTCTTGCTGTTGTTGGGGAAATTGGCTCATTTTGGCTACAATCCTACAGCCACTTACCTGGGAGTAAGCCTGACTGAATTCGGTGAGACTTCCCCATTCAGAAGGTGTTGTGCTGTTCACTGAGGAAGGGTGGTTGAAATAAGTCAGCACCTTTCTCTCTTTTTGAAATTATTATCCTTGTTGCTTTTTGCAAGAGTAGTTGCAAGCAATACTTTGTCATGAATGGAACATGCTAGACCTGGTCAAAGCCTCATCTAATACAGCATCCCTATCCTACAGTGACAAGCCAGATGTCTATGGGAATCCCACAAGCAGAACCTGGGGGCAATAGTACTCTTCCCAATTGTCTTCCCCAGTAGCTGGTATTCAGAGGCACACCCACCTCTGATGCTGGAGGCAGTACATAGTCATCATGGTTGGTAGTGACTGAAGACTTTATCCTCTGTGGAACTGTCCATTTCTTTTTTAAGCCATTCAAGTTGGTGGTTATCACTGCCTCTTGTGGGAGAAAACTGGCTGTTAGGTTACTACACCGGTTGCCTATTTTCTCTCTCTCTTATGGCTCTGCTCCCAACTATTTGTGGGGGCATACCTAAAAGATTGGGACGCGGGTGGTGCTGTGGGTTAAACCACAGAGCCTAGGACTTGCCGATCAGAAGGTCGGTGGTTCGAATCCCCACAACAGTGTGAGCTCCTGTTGCTCGGTCCCTGCTCCTGCCAACCTAGCAGTTCGAAAGCACGTCAAAGTGCAAGTAGATAAATAGGTACCGCTCTGGGAGGAGGGTAAACGGCGTTTCCGGGTGCTGCTCTGGTTCGCCATGCTGCTCTGGCTTAGTCATGCTGGCCACATGACCCGGAAGCTGTATGCCAGCTCCCTTGGCCAATAAAGCGAGATGAGCGCCGCAACCCCAGAGTCGGTCACGACTGGACCTAATGGTCAGGGGTCCCTTTACCTTTACTTACCTAAAAGATTGTCTCATCCCGTATATATGCTTTCAATAGAGGCAGCTCTTGGGAAGTGTGGCTGGTGCAGTCGCACCAGGCACAGAGTTTCTGGGGCAACACAGCAGGTGCCATCACTATTACACCCATTAGAAGGCAAGAGGTGGTCTGGTGGGGTTTGCCACAGATTTTGGCATCGCACAGGGCGCCACTGAAATTTGAGACACCAAGCTCCGCCACTGCAACCAATCACTGTGCTCTGTAGAAATAGGCATTCTGCAGATTCCGTATTATCAGGAGGTGTGTTTCACCCAATCTTGGAATCAGACATTTAGTGTAGTGGCAGTTACTCCCTCCCATTGCATATCAGACAAGTGCCATCTGCATTGTCTTTTGAGCATCTTTTGAAGACTTTCTTCCTTCAGTGAGCCTTTGAAGTGGATGTTTCAAACCCAATTCAGCATCTGTATTGAAACTATTTTTCTATATGCAATTGTTTTCTGTATGTTTTTATTGCATTGTGGAATTGATTTGAGATGCTTCATAGGAAATGATTCATAAGTGAGATGAATGAATTATTCTTAATAATATAACAACAACAACAACAATAATAATAACCTGCTTCACCACTGTGAGAAATTGGATGCTAGACTGGATGCGCCTTTGTTCTGATCCAGCAGAGAAACTTACATTATTATTGCAGGTTGGTCAGTGCCGTTTGAAATGCTGTGTTCCCCTTCTTGCTGAGGTCTCCCTCTAAGAACACTGACCACATACCTCTGTCAGCACAAGTGATTAGAGCATGTCTCCTCCCCAGCTTCTACAGCAGCAACATGTGTTAATGGCTGTAGGAAAATACAACTGAAGCCTCCCCAACACCTGTCCAACCAAGAGAGTCTGGGCAGCCTGTGCCGTATTTTGATGTCTACATAATGTTCAGAAAGAAAACATTAAGAGAACTTGGAGGGTTGCAATTCCCAGTGCCATGTGCAATCTTCAGAAAGAACATAGGGATGAGGAGGAGACTCAATTGCCACTGGTGATGCAGTACTAGTGTGTGTCGTTTTCAGTTCTGCCCATATGGAGTACCATCTGCCGGCAGAAAGCAGACTATGCCTAAGTCGTCATATGCTGAGATGGAATGCTATAGTTTTGGGATGCAAAAAATAATTTGTGCTGGATGCTGTGAAGTTCTCACTAACTGAGAGGATCCTGTGCTATTCAGTAAAGTCCTGGTGCCACCAGTGTGAAATGAAATTGGATTATGCTGTAATAAAGAAAATGTGAGAATAAGTGCTTAGCATTTCCTGCAATGTTGATAGATCATATATTATAATTATTTATAATAGGGTGAATGATTTGAGAGTCTACTTCATCCTGCATTGATGGAAATAAATCAGAATTTTCAGTATATCTGTGGTGAAAGTTTTTCCTAGTTAATTGAAACCAGTGCTTGCCAATGAGGCGCTCTGATGATGTTTTTGACAAGAGCTCTCAGCAGCTCCAGCCCCCATAGCCAATGGTCAGAGATAATGGGAATTGTAATTCCTAACATCTGTGGGGCACCATATTGGCTACACACATTTTAAACCAACACCCACATTCTAAGTTTGCCCCCCTATTTTTTTTTAAAAATAATTTTATTAAACTTAAAATTAGACAATTCAATACATTACATACAATACATAAAATACATACATTACCTACATGTAAATACCCCTAAGTGTTTGACTTCCAACTATTCTCATTGTGCTATTTTACAATTTGGTGGTCTATACGCATTTCATTTTTGTTATTTTGGTTTCCAATTTTTTCTCTACACAAATTTTACTATATATTCCTCTATTTTCTAGATTCATTCGATATCTGTCAGGAGAATTTTGCCCCCCCCCCTTTGCTTTGCTTCAGTTCTCCTTTAGCTCTCTGGTTATAGTCTGCAGATTCTAAAACTCCCTTGCTTGCCTACTGTTGTTTAGTCGTTTAGTCGTGTCCGACTCTTCGTGACCCCATAGACCAGAGCACGCCAGGCACTTCTGTCCTCCACTGCCTCCCGCAGTTTGATCAAACTCATGCTAGTGGCTTCAAGAACACCATCCAACCATCTCATTCTCTGTCGTCCCCTTCTCCTTGTGCCCTCCATCTTTCCCAACATCAGGGTCTTTTCCAGGGAGTCCTCTCTTCTCATGAGGTGGCCAAAGTATTGGAGCCTCAGCTTCACGATCTGTCCTTCCAGTGAGCACTCAGGGCTGATTTCCTTCAGAATGGAGAGGTTTGATCTTCTTGCAGTCCATGGGACTCTCAAGAGTCTCCTCCAGCACCATAATTCAAAAGCATCAATTCTTCGGCGATCAGCCTTCTTTATGGTCCAGCTCTCACTTCCATACATCACTACTGGGAAAACCATGGCTTTTACTATACGGACCTTTGTTGGCAAGGTGATGTCTCTGCTTTTTAAGATGTTGTCTAGGCTTGCCATCGCCTTTCTCCCAAGGAGCAGGCGTCTTTTAATTTCGTGACTGCTGTCACCATCTGCACTGATCATGGAGCCCAAGAAAGTAAAATCTCTCACTGCCTCCATTTCTTCCCCATCTATTTGCCAGGAGGTGATGGACCCAGTGGCCATGATCTTCGTTTTTTTGATGTTGAGCTTCAGATCATATTTTGCGCTCTCCTCTTTCACCCTCATTAAAAGGTTCTTTAATCCCTCTTCACTTTCTGCCATCAAGGTTGTGTCATCTGCATATCTGAGGTTGTTGATATTTCTTCCGGCAATCTTAATTCCGGCTTGGGATTCATCCAGCCCAGCCTTTCGCATGATGAATTCTGCATCTAAGTTAAATAAGCAGGGAGACAATATACAGCCTTGCCGTACTCCTTTCCCAATTTGGAACCAATCAGTTGTTCCATATCCAGTTCTAACTGTAGCTTCTTGTCCCACATAGAGATTTCGCAGGAGACAGATGAGGTGATCAGGCACTCCCATTTCTTTAAGAACTTGCCATAGTTTGCTGTGGTCAACACAGTCAAAGGCTTTTGCATAGTCAATGAAGCAGAAGTAGATGTCTTTCTGGAACTCTCTAGCTTTCTCCATAATCCAGCGCATGTTTGCAATTTGGTCTCTGGTTCCTCTGCCTCTTCTAAATCCAGCTTGCACTTCTGGGAGTTCTCGGTCCACATACTGCTTGAGCCTTCCTTGTAGAATTTTAAGCATAACCTTGCTAGCATGTGAAATGAGTGAAATTGTGCGGTAGTTGGAGCATTCTTTGGCACTGCCTTTCTTTGGGATTGGAATGTAGACTGATCTCCAATCCTCTGGCCACTGCTGAGTTTTCCAAACTTGCTGGCATATTGAGTGTAGCACCTTAACAGCATCATCTTTTAAAATTTTAAACAGTTCAGCTGGAATACCATCACTTCCACTGGCCTTGTTATTTGCAGTGCTTTCTAAGGCCCATTTGACTTCACTCTCCAGGATGTCTGGCTCAAGGTCAGCAACCACACTACCTGGGGTGTACGAGACATCCATATCTTTCTGGTATAATTCCTCTGTGTATTCTTGCCACCTCTTCTTGATGTCTTCTGCTTCAGTTAGATCTTTACCACTTTTGTCCTTTATTATGGTAATCTTTGTACGAAATGTTCCTTTCATATTTCCGATTTTCTTGAACAGATCTCTGGTTCTTCCCATTCTGTTGCTTTCCTCTATTTCTTTGCATTGCTCGTTTAAGAAGGCCTTCTTGTCTCTCCTTGCTGTTCTTTGGAAATCTGCATTCAATTTCCTGTATCTTTCACTATCTCCCTCGCATTTTGCTTGCCTTCTCTCCCCCGCTATTTGTAAGGCCTCGTTGGACAGCCACTTTGCTTTCTTGCATTTCTTTTTCATTGGGATGGTTTTAGTTGCTGCCTCCTGTATAATGTTGCGAGCCTCCATCCATAGTTCTTCAGGCACTCTGTCCAGCAAATCTAAATCCTTAAACCTGTTCCTCACTTCCACTGTGTATTCATAAGGGATTTGGTTTAGATTGTATCTTACCTGTCCAGTGGTTTTTCCTACTTTCTTCAGTTTAAGCTTGAATTTTGCTATAAGGAGCTGATGATCTGAGCCACAGTCAGCTCCAGGTCTTGTTTTTGCTGACTGTATAGAGCTTCTCCATCTTTGGCTGCAGAGAATATAATCAATCTGATTTCGATGTTGCCCATCTGGGGATGTCCATGTGTAGAGTCGTCTCTTGTGTTGTTGGAAAAGCGTGTTTGTGATGACCAGCTTGTTCTCTTGACAGAACTCTATTAGCCTTTGCCCTGCTTCGTTTTGATCTCCAAGGCCAAACTTGCCAGTTGTTCCTTTTATCTCTTGATTCCCTACTTTAGCATTCCAATCCCCTATAATGAGCAGAACATCCTTCTTTGGTGTCACTTCGATAAGGTTTTGTAAGTCTTCATAGAACTGGTCAATTTCAGTTTCTTCAGCACCAGTAGTTGGTGCATAAACTTGGATTACTGTGATGTTAAAAGGTCTGCCTTGGATTCGTATCGAGATCATTCTATCATTTTTGAGACTGCATCCCAGTACAGCTTTCGCCACTCTTTTGTTGACTATGAGGGCCACTCCATTTCTCTTACGGGTTTCTTGCCCACAGTAGTAGATATGGTAGTCATCCGAACTGAATTCACCCATTCCCGTCCATTTTAGCTCACTGATGCCCAGGATGTCAATATTTATTCTTGCCATCTCATTTTTGACCACATCCAACTTACCCAGGTTCATGGTTCTTACATTCCAGGTTCCTATGCAATATTTTTCTTTACAGCATTGGACTTTCCTTTCGCTTCCATGCATATCCACAACTGAGCGTCCTTTCGGCTTTGGCCCAGCCGCTTCATCAGCTCTGGATCTACTTGTACTTGTCCTCCGCTCTTCCCCAGTAGCATGTTGGACACCTTCCGACCTGAGGGGCTCATCTTCCAGTGTCATAACTTTTATATGCCTGTTGTCTTTGTCCATGGAGTTTTCTTGGCAGGGATACTGGAGTGGCTTGCCGATTCCTACTCCAGGTGGATCACGTTTGGTCAAAACTCTCCACTATGACCTGTTCATCTTGGGTGCCCTGCTCGGCATAGTTCATAGCTTCTCTGAGTTCTTCAAGCCCCTTCGCCACGGCAAGGCAGTGATCCATGAAGGGGTGCTTGCCTACTACCTTCCTGCATACAGAACCAAACCCTTAAGAATCAAATGCTTTAAAATAGGATTATACAAATTTATGGAGGATAAGACTATCAGTGGCTACCAAATCTGATGGCTATACTCTGCTTCCACTGTCTAAGACAGTATGCTCTTGAATGCCAGCTGCTGGAATCACAGGAGGGGAGAGTGCTGTTGCACATGGGTCCTGCTTGTGGGCTTCCCCCAGGTATCTGGTTGACCACAGTGAGAACAGGATGCTGTACTAGATGGACCACTGGTCTGATCCAGCAGGTTATTCTTATGCTCATGTGTGCATGCATGCATGCATGCATTCATATGCCTGCTTTTGCAAGTACCTTGGTGTTTTGTATTTTGAGCTGAAACTCGTGGCTGCATGTGCACTATTCCACCAATGAAAGTGGGTTCTCTAATCTTGTTGTTTGCTTTGGGATAGTAAGGTAAAGGTACTCCTGCCCGACAGGGCCAGTCATGACCGACTCTAGGGTTGCGTGCTCATCTCGCTCAAGAGGCTGGGAGCCGGTGCTGTCCGAAGACACTTCCGGGTCACGTGGCCAGCGTGACGAAGCTGCATCTGGCAAGCCAGCACCAGAGCAGCACACGGAAATGCCGTTTACCTTCCCACCGGAGCGGTACCTATTTATCTACTTGCACTCAAGGGTGCTTTCGAACTGCTAGGTTGGCAGGAGCTGGGACTGAACGACGGGAGCTCACCCTGCTGCGGGGATTCGAACCGCCGACCTTACGATCAGCAAATCCTAGGCACTGAGGTTTTACCCACAGCGCCACCCGCGTCCCGTTGGGATAGTATACATTGCCTGTAGATGCTTTGGACCTGGCACAGTGTGTATGTCCTACTTGTGGTGGCACATGGGAGTGAGATTTTAGGTCATTGGTCCCTAAATATGTGTAGAATTTTTAGTCTGACTTGAGGTCTACAAGTCTCCATGTGCATGAAAACAGGCCACATCCACATGATCTAGATATATAGCTCCCCTCCCCTTTTGCAGTGGACAGACTGTATGAATGGGAATTAATCACATATGTAGCCAGATCTTGGCAGAGTTCACACCCAAGAACTTTTCACCCTTGCTGCTTACCAGGTTGTCAGAATCACTGTCCATGGTGCTGATCGCAGCTTCCTCCCCAGCCCAGCAGAAAGATCTTCATTGATCTTTCTTGTACTGACTGGGCCACTCTGCAATACGGTGGTACTTCGGGTTACATACGCTTCAGGTTACAGACTCCGCTAACCCAGAAATAGTACCTCGGGTTAAGAACTTTGCTTCAGGATGAGAACAGAAATCGTGCTCCGGTGGCGTGGCGGCAGCAGGAGGCCCCATTAGCTAAAGTGGTGCTTCAGGTTAAGAACAGTTTCAGGTTAAGAACGGACCTCCGGAATGAATTAAGTACTTAACCTGAGGTACCACTGTAGTATCAGTACGCAGTTCAGTCTGTGGCTACTGGAAATGAGCACAATAAGCAGGGGAATGTGGGTCATTTGCCTTACAGATGCTATAAACTGTTTCCTCTGCCAGCAAACACATATTAAATGCATATTTTGAGGGGGAATACATTAAAATGTCAGGGACGCGGGTGGCGCTGTGGGTTAAAGCCTCAGCGCCTAGGGCTTGCCGATCGAAAGGTCGGCAGTTCGAATCCCCGCGGCGGGGTGCGCTCCCGTCGTTCGGTCCCAGCGCCTGCCAACCTAGCAGTTCGAAAGCACCCCCGGGTGCAAGTAGATAAATAGGTACCGCTTACCAGCGGGAAGGTAAACGGCGTTCCGTGTGCTGCGCTGGCTCGCCAGATGCAGCTTGTCACGCTGGCCACGTGACCCGGAAGTGTCTCCGGACAGCGCTGGCCCCCGGCCAATAGATGTGAGATGGGCGCACAAACCCCAGAGTCTGTCAAGACTGGCCCGCTCGGGCAGGGGTACCTTTACCTTTACTTTACATTAAAATGTATTATAGAGAAAATGCATACTGTAACACATACATTAAATTTAAATGTTAACTTTTCATGCTTCCTTTAAACAAAAGCAGGATAGGAAAGACCTATGATTTTAGTGCCAGTGAAACTCAAATGGGATAGGCTTGGGTTGATCTGATTATTCCTAGCATTGTGGGAGTTGTATGAGTACAGTTGCATTGGTGTAACTTCTATTTGAAGCCCTTGCACTGTGTACAACCCACCTTTTTGCCCTGCACAGCCAACAAAAGGAATCAGCTGCTAGATGGGACTTCTGGGTTAGCGCGAAAGGTTAATAGTGGATTCCCTCTGAGCTCCGGAGGGAATCGGCTCTGTGGAAGACGGGTCTTGCCGCGGCGGCGACGTGGGGACCCTCAGAAACCACAGGCGCTGAAGCCTGTGGACTTGGTGACTCGGCGGGCACCATTTGCACCCTCCCCGACCCGCGAAGAAGCCTTTTTAAAGGCTTCGGAGCGGGGGGCAGAGAGTGGCGTGGTGCTGAGAGTAGACCGCTTCTTCTATGGAGCGAAGCCGCAAGCCATGGCCGGAGAGCGCTGACTTCTTTCTTTGAACATTTGGACTTTAAAAGTAACAACCCGTGAGTAGTACGGATATTGGAACTAAAAATCTTCTTTGAATTCGGCACGATCGGGGGAGGTGCAAAAAGGAAGTCCGTCTCCCCCTCCTGTAGATAAATTATAGCAAGATTTGACAACTAAGGTTGAGGGAACATTCTTCTCTTTATGGGACAAAAGCTACTAATTCCACGATTTGGCAATATAAGTAACTTTGCTGGAGGATAAGAACTGATTTTAAGAGCTGGAGTGCAACCCCCGGGACCCGGGAGTGATCCGCGAGAGAGCCTGCTGAGGAGATATAAAGAGTTTGACAGGTGTCAAGTTAGCTGTCAAAGTTGGAAAGGAAAAAAATTGGTTTTTGTTATCTTTGCTGGTTAATTTTGTTATAATCTGACTTTAAACTGTGGAAAGTAAAGAAGAATAGATATTAAGTAACTAGAATCCCTCTAGAGGGGGTTCTGAGACATTACAATGACTGCAGGTGGAAAAATACAAGCTGCGCTGGATAGAATGTTTTTTCTCTTGGGAAAGTTACAAGGTCAGAGTGAAGTCCTGGTTACAAATGCTACAACTTTGAATTTAAAAGTAAACAAACTTGCTGAATGTGTCAAGGACGTGACTCAAGAAACCTATGCAGCTGAACAAGAAGAAATGTGTGCTGTTTCAGAGGAGTGGGAAGGAGGAGCTGAAATACCGCAGACGACAAAGGAGAGCCAGAGGCCTGTTAAGATAGATGCCAAGAAAAACAAGATTTGGATGATGAGAGTTTGGTTTGAATTAGAGAATGAAGAATGGAGGGATCTCCCTATGGGGAGATCTGAAGACCTGTGGATTACAAATCTGACCAAGGCAAAAGTTGGAGCTTTTGGGACATTTGAGATATTTGGACTTGAAAGCAACAAGAAACAAGATTTGGGCTCCACTTTTGAATATGGAGGTCTGGTTGGAAGAAACATAGACCCTATCGGGACAGAGCTTCTCCGAGACCTGATGTCTAATATAAAGGACTACCAAAAAAACCGGCAGAGAGGGACTGAGAGAGATTTGAGGGCCTCGGATGTGAGATCTCCGGGCTGAGAGTTGATGGACTGATGGACATTTTGGGGGGATCGAAACCGGGAGGGGGGGTGAGAGTTTTGGAATCCAAAGGGTGTATAATTATATGTTGTGGGTTTTTTTTGTTATTTTGTTTTGCAATTATTATAAAAACTGGGAAACTCGTGGAAGGGAACTTGGGTCGACCTTAGAAAAGGGTGTAAAGAATGAGTATTGTTGTTTAAATTGAGGTCTATAAGTTAAAATTGGTTAATTAAGATGAATTAAGTATAATGATAATAAGGTAATAGCTGGGGACAAGAACTTGCTGAGCTAACTATTGGAATTGGAATACAAGAAGGGGAGGTGTGGGGAAGTCAGGGAAAGATGTTAAGAAAATAAGGGTTTGAAACTATACCTGTTATTTGTGTTGTGTTTGTCTGTGTTTTTGTGTCTGTTTAAAATTTGTGAAACTTTAATAAAAATGTTTTTTTTTTAAAAAGGAATCAGCTGCTAGATGTATCCAAAGGGTATTCAGTACTCATTGTTAAAAGATTTGCAATAACATTTTCTGATTCAAAGCACAACACAGCTCATGCTGTCAGTCACTAGAGTCCTTGAGTTATTTATTTCTGAATGGCAAAAAAGCCCCAAATTTCTCTTAAAGGAGAAATATAACACATGGAAATATAAACAAAAGCTGTGCTGTGCATTACCAAAAACAAAAGAAACCAACCCACCACTTTGTCACTACAAGAATACATAATATGGCATTTGACTGTGTATGGCAGTTAAAAGTCATTGAAATGTGTGAGCATAAGAGAGAGAGCGTGCGAGAGAGTGCAAATATATCTATCTCTCCATTTACAGCTACAACCTTACTCTGCAGTGATTAAGAACACTGATGGAAAAAAGAAGGCATATCCTACTTTTTCACTTTGGAGAAATGTCTAAGCTTATTCTTTAATAAGTGTACACAGGATTAGAGCCTGGGGAACACTTTTCTCACATCACCAGCATGTAAGGCCTGTGGCTCAGAATTGCTTTAGCAAAGGTATAATATCAAATATCATATAGGAAGATCATATTTCTGTAGCTGCTGGAAGCTGTGGCTAGCTGCCCCATGTAGTAAACCACCAAACTGCAAGGGGGGAGCTTCTCAGCTAAATATCCTCAGACCCTAGACTGACTCTGACCACCCAGAATAGCCATGGGATCTTTCTGGACTGGAAGTAGAAAAAGAGGGCTTCCTGCTCCGGTTGTGTCTTGTTGGGCAATAAAGTCCTCCTGAGTTTTGGCTGTTCCTGATTCCTTGGTTGTTCTGAAGTCCTGATTTCTGGCTTGCCTCTCAACTCTACCTCTTGATTCATCTTATAGTTCTGATTTACTCTTCAGTCCTGACTATTGACTTTCTCCCATGACTTCTGAGTCATTTCAGCTTGCTTCCTATAACCTAGCCTAGATCACTGTCCAGTAGAATAGCTATGGTAGCTGACAGAGAAGACACCGAAGAAGTTAGAAAAGTCCATTGTTCATTTCTGACAACTGGTATATCATAACTCTCAACTCAGAGATTTCTCTAGTGAGCATGGTTGTTGATCCTCCAAGAATATGCTAAGTTTAAGCCATCTATATCAGCTCACTATCTCAATGCCAATGTAGTCCAAGGGTTAGAATAATGGGAGTAGGGCTGGGGAGACTAGGGATCCTATCCCACTCAACCACAGCACATCTTGGAACAGTAATGATCTCTAGGCCTAACTGGTCTTATAAGGATGCTGACATGGGACAGATAGAGAGCATTGTGGACCATCCTGAACTCACTAGAAGAAAGATGAAGAGAGAGAAAATGAAAAAATCCCCTTATATTTTTCACTGAATGATCCTGAATGCTGTTGTTTGGAGAGGGAAAACCGTTTCTTTCTATTTGTCACATAAATCTATATTTTTGTGCACCTTAATTGTATCCCATCAGTGGCTGCATTCATATACTCACTTACCTGGGAGTAAGTCCTACTGAACTCACCTGTTTTTAGAAATGACATCCCATTCTGCAGTCGGTGATAACTCACTGTGTTGGTATGCCTCACAACTCACAATTTGCCCTTCCATGTAATCATATGATGTGAACATTTGTGGCATGGTGACAATAACAATTGTGGCAGCAGCAATCTCACTGCTCTAATTAAAATGTAAAATAGGTAGGAGGTATTGACATTGAAGTCTTTTGGACCTAATACCTACCTCTCAATATTTGACAGAGGGGAAAAATGGCCCACCTGTTTCATGTCAAGCCCTTCGGGTCAAGGTAATGGGCAATTTTGAACATTTTAGTAGTTGGGAAATGAGATGTGCACTGGTTGTAAAACCAGGCCAGTTTTTTGCACTTAAATGTGAAAAATTGCTTTTTGGGAGAGGTAATAAAGAAATGTATATTTGAATATGCAAGACATTGTTTGGTATCAAACACCATGGGAATGGCAACTATATGAGACACTTTTAGATTGGGGGGGGGGAGTGCAAGGAAGGTCAAGAGATTTCTTTTGTGTGATGAATTGTAGCAAACCTCTAAGACCCATTCCTAGATATTATCAGGATAAAATATGCACCCATAGGTGGTAATAATATATATATATATAACATTTTTATTAATTTATTTATGAAAGGAATTTGCATTCCACCCTGTATGCAAAACACATCACAATAAAACCAATTATATAATTAAAATACATACACACAATTAGAACAAAAACACTTTCCAAATTCAGCCCAACATCAAAACTAAAAAACAAAAAAACAACAAAGTTGGATTGCTCTGTAGTATTTAAAATATTTATTCCTTTCCCATCAGATTTTTTTTAAAAAAACTTCATTCATTTAAAAAGCCTGAGATGATAATGATGGTGGTGATGGTGAGGATGATGCTGACAATAATACTATCATCTTAACCTGCTACCTAAAATACAAGCAGACAGAATTTTGTCACCAGGATGCCATAAAGGAAAAGGCCTCCATTTTATGTCTAATAACTTCAGCAATGTCATCAACAAAGGTCAATCAAATCCCTACCTTTTTTTTAAAAAAAAAAGAAGCAACAGGATTTGCACATGCGGCTTACATACATAGTGTATTTAGGCCCACAGGCTTCTTTACAAAACTGGTCTTCAGCTTTCAAAGTGGTTTTCAAAAGTGCATGGGTAGAGCTCATGCTTTGCATGCAAAGGGCTCCATGTTCAATCCTTGGCACCTCCAAATTGGGCTGGGAATGTCTCTTGTCTGAAACCCTGCAGAGCTGCTGTTCAAGACAGTTAATACTGAGTAAGGTGCACCAATGCTCTAACTTGGTACCAGACAGCTTCCCATATCCCAACATTTTCCCTAGGAACCACCGCATTCTGAAGAGGATTTGGGAGGGCATCTTAAATTGTGCACCGGTTGGGTCTCTCTGTGTGAAAACTGGCAATGCACCCCAGAATGCATGCAACATGAATTCAGTCCTGGTTGTTGCAGGGGAAACAGCCATATCTCTACCTGTGCCACACCTGATACCATGTATGATGTCGGTTATAGGGCAGGTGGGCATGCTTTAGAGAAAATGACCTCACAGGCTAATTGGGGAGTCCAGTAGGTCAAATTTAGCCAACTGACTGGAGTTTCCCAACCCGTAATGGCTTTATGGGAGTCCCCTCTTTAGATGATAGTATGTATTCACTTGCTTCAAAATTGTGGATAAGCTACTCTTTGGTGCATCAGAGGGCCCTCCTTATTACTCTGTTGAATGGAGCTCTGGACTTTTGCCCAAAAGTCCTGTTCTGATGGTTTCACTGAAACAAACACATGGCCAGCTGGTTTTCAGACTTGTCTCCTCACTCAATAATTGTCTCTTAGCTTATAAAGTAAAGTGCAGTTATTTCTGACAAAGCCCCCAGGATTGTAACTCTGGTTTAATAATTGCAGAGCTGTGGCTGTTACAAGGGTTATTGATGTGTTTGATCATCCACATAATCAAATGTAGAGGGAAAAAATGCCTCTGGTGCTCGAGGAAGGGGGTTAATATATCAGCACCTGCAAAACAGGTGCTGCAAAATGCAAGAGAAGAAGATTAAGTGTCAAATTCTGTCAATATTCTGTTATCTGCCTTGAGCTTTTGTTTATTTTTTATTCTTTTTATTTTAAATAATGGTATTTTATCTATTTGCTAGGTTCATGTACAGCTTTTGAGCAGGGGGTGGTGGCAGGCAGTTAGGTCATTTTAGACACTGGATTTAATGGCCTTATAGGGAGGGGGCTTGTTGGATGACAATGTGTGCCACTTCACTTAGATCCCATCCATCTACACTGTCCATTTACAGCACTATTGTAGCATTCAAGCATTTACACCCACCCAACCCCCTACACTAGCAATTTCAAATGGCACAGGCTAGTGATGTGGAAGCTGCCTTATATACCAGGTCAGATCATTGGCCAGTCTAACTCAGTTTTGTGTACTCTGACTGGCTGTGCCCTTCCAGGGTTTCAGACAGAGGTGTTTGTCACCACCTGCCTCCTTGGTATGCGCTCCACTGTTGAGATATGTCACCTTAGCCCTAACTGTCTAATGCATTGCTAGGAATTCTAAGGCCTTGTGGTCAGATGCAGCTTTCAGGCTTCTCTGTCTGGTTCGCATAACTCTCCCCAGACCACACCCCACACCAACACTCTTTCACATCCCAAATAATTTTGCTTTGCTGGACTGTGTTCTTGAACTCTGACAATGCTTCTTTCTTGTCTGGATGAAGGTGCAAAGAGGGGTATGTGAAGAAACCAGCTTACTTTCTGAAGGCAAAATTTACATTTGTTGCCTCCATGAACTTCTGCCTCTAGTCCCACCAACCAGAGTATTTGGACCTTGGAAAGTTGGCCAGGAGCAAATGTGGCTCTAAGGCTAAACAAAGGTTTCTACCCCTGATCTAATGTAACAAAGCTGAAATACAGGTCAGGCTTCAGCTTATCACTTCTAGTTTTTAGCATAAGAAGTTTAGGAGACAACATGATCATAGAATAAAGTGAACTAAACTGTTAAACATTGCCAAACAAAGAATGGCTTCAGCTCTGTCTCCAATCAGTAGTCCTTTGAAAGACCCTGATCCCAGGTGTGCATACCAAGTTCCTGGTCTTAATTGGTGCAGATGGATAAGCTAAAGTGTCTCAGGCACTCATAAATCTGCAGGTGAGCTACAGCAGTTCATTTAATAAGTTCCCACCACGAGCATAAATGGAGCTGTCTTCGGTGTTGCTATCTGGGAAAAATTTAACGTTCAAAGAACTTGGGCTATAAAAAAAGCATCGGAGACGTTAATGGTTGCAAGCAAAATGAATGAAACAAGCTCCGTGAGGGAACTGTCAATAGCTAGTTACATCAAGTCTGCTCCACTTCTGAGCTGTTGGTTCTGATTGGGCTGGTGGTTTCTTCAGCTGCTCTTGCATGACAGTCTTTTCAGCCACGCTACATAAGCTCCTGGAGTTCTCCAAAGCTGACACTGAATCAAAATTTAAATCTGCTCTAGTCACTTAAGCAATTTTAAAATGCCTCCAAATCATTATAGATGATTCGAGACAAAATCCAGATGGCCACGGAATTGGCTATAATACTATCCAAAGGCTGTCTTCCCACTCTTGAAAATAAGGATAACTTAATACAGACCTACTTTCTTAAAGTATCTTAGAGGCTGCTAAGAACTATGCCTTTAGGAATTATAACATGAATCCTTTTATCTTTTCAATCATTGATCACTAGGATTGTGACGTAATCCTTTGGATATGGTGTTGCTTCATGCTCCTCTCTATCTTAAGAATTCAGCAGCTATGCCAAGTGGTCTGAAATACCCCAGGAGAGACTGTGCAAAAAATTATGGAAAGGCATGAGAGGTTTCTCTACAAAGGCTGTGATGTCTTTGGCATAGTACAGTGGTTTGAGACAGAGAGATGTGACTACTGCAATGCAAAGCAAGAGTGATGGTGTTTTTCTTTCAGAGTAGCAACAAAAAGGCATCTGCCTGGAGGAGCACACAAACTAAAATCTGTCACTGAAAAGGCAACTGGGGTGTAGATAAGATGAAAGCAACAACAAGTAAGGGAAGTCCAGATCTATCTACTTAGTGGAGCATGAGGCCTTTGTAGATATATCCTAGTATACAAAGAGTATACAGTATGATAACATCTAATCCTTGAAATATGCCCATGTTGTCAGGACTTCAGCCTACCTCATTAAGTCTTCCAGCTCTAATGGAGATTGAAAGTGTTAACACTTTGTTTCAAATCAGAAGGTAACTGAAAAGAGACATGTGTCAGTGGTAGAGCAGCTGCTTGGCCTGCAGAAGTAAGTAGGGTTGGGAAGGACACCTGCTTGAAACCCTAGAGAGCCACTGCAAGTCAGTGTGGCCAATACTGAGCTGGATTGACCAATGGTCTGACTTTTTATAAGACAACTTCTTATTTTCTGTGTTCCAGTGCTGTTTGTGAATCTCCTGAGTGCAGCAAACATTGTAGTTAGTGACTTGATTACAGAAATTTACAGTGATGGAGCAGTTTGTTAAAGATACTTGGAATTGCCCCAATGGACAAGTTGACAGTAATGGGTAAATGATTGCTCTGCAGAAGTGGCCACAATTTATTATATATTGGAATGTGCAAAATATAGAAAGACATGATTGCTGGTTCTGTTCTATCCAGGCTGGCTTCTGACCCAATTCTTCTAGGTTCCACACTTGAGCAAATGGGTTTCGCATTTGGTTCTTCTTCTCTTACCTCAGCGATTGGTAGTCACAGGCCTGTGAGCCAAATGCAGTCCTCAAAACCTCTCTGTGTTGTCCTTGAGAATATGTCTTTGAAATCTGATAATGGCTTTTAGTAGCTTGGATGAAGGATGGAAAGGGTTGTGTGAATGGATATAGAAATTACCCTGCTGTGTGAAAGGTTCATTCATTGCTGCAACCACTTTGTCTCTGGCTCCATCCACCACTGGCACATGGCTCTCAGAAGGTTGCCCAGAAGGCAATGTGGCCCTCAGACTCAAAAAAGGTTCCCCACCCCTGCCTTGTCTGGTTAATGTACTTGTGTGTGTTGGGGGGAAATATGATGACAAGTCATAAGTGAGGCGGGCTACTTCTGGAGAATCGAAGTTCTGGGAACATGTTGTTTATTTATGTGCTCATGTCACATGGTCTTATTATCCTGGGAGAGGACCATCAGGCCCAATCTGTTGACAGAAGAGCATTGAGTTCCATTGTGTTTAAAACTGACAGTCAAAAGCTTTGCAAGAATCACAGTTAGTATGACAAGACAAGAACAATTTTTTTTTATTTGCATAAGTCTTGGCATGTTCACACCCACAAGAATCTGTTCAGAACGATAACATCACTTTGTTCAGTTCTTCTGTAGCAGACCTTTTCCTTCACTCCTTCTCCCTCTTTTTTTCTCCTTCTTAAAAACAACACACTGAATTCTTATGTTTAGGTTTACTTCCAATTTTGTATACAAATTACATTTACTGTTGGTATCAAAACAGCTTTCTAATAAGCCTAAGGTGTTAGAGGAAATGTTGGCATTAGAAATGGAGCAGAGTCAGTTTTGTAATGAGCTTTAAATGGGGCAGTGGGAGGCCTATATGGAAAGCTTGAATTCCATTATCCTTTTAAATCCCCTACTCCTGCATAGCCTGATGATACCCAACAAAGTCATACTCAGAGGACCTAAGCGAGTCATAGCCATAAATTTCAGTGGGTCTACTTTGAGTAGGATTTGCATCAGCTACAGCCATATGGGCTATGACTTACATTAGATACCACCCCAGTAATTTAAATTTGTACCAAACCTGAATGTGTATACACATACACACACACACACGATTTCTTAGTAGTTTTTAGCAACTCACAGTACAAATATTTTAATAAGTCACCCCCAAGTGTATGTATGATCTTTAATACAAATAAAGGGTATCTATATATATATATAGGGAGAGAGAGAGAGAGAGAGTAGTTTTCCCCTTCATGGATCACTGCCTTGCCATGGCGAAGGGGCTTGAATAACTCAGAGAAGCTATGAACTACGCCAAGCAGGGCACCCAAGATGAACAGGTCATAGTGGAGAGTTTTGACCAAATGTGATCAACCTGGAGTAGGAACTGGCAAGCCACTCCAGTATCCCTGCCAAGAAAACTCCATGGACAAAGACAACAGGCATATAAAAGTTATGACACTGTAAGATGAGCCCCTCAGGTCGGAAGGCATCCAAAGCTGAGGCTCCAATACTTTGGCCACCTCATGAGAAGAGAAGACTCCCTGGAAAAGACCCTGAAGTTGGGAAAGATGGAGGGCACAAGGAGAAGGGGACGACAGAGGACGAGATGGTTGGATGGTGTTCTCAAAGCTACGAACATGAGTTTGACCAAACTGCGGGAGGCAGTGGAAGCCAGGAGCGCCTGGCGTGCTCTGGTCCGTGGGGTCACGAAGAGTTGGACACGACTAAATGACTAAACAACAAAATAGTAGTTTTAACCACAGGCCCCATATTTTTACCACTTGGGGATGACTTATTAAAATATTTGTACTATGAGTTGCTAAAAACTACTAAGAAATCTTGGGGACGCGGGTGACACTGTGGGTAAAACCTCAGCGCCTAGGACTTGCTGATCGCATGGTCGGCGGTTCAAATCCCTGCGGCAGGGTGCGCTCCCGTCGTTTGGTCCCAGTGCCTGCCAACCTAGCAGTTCGAAAGCACCCCTGGGTGCAAGTAGATAAATAGGGACTGCTTACCAGCGAGAAGGTAAACGGCGTTCAGTGTGCTGCGCTGGCTCGCCAGATGCAGCTTGTCACGCTGGCCATGTGACCCGGAAGTGTCTGCGGACTGCGCTGGCTCCCGACCTCTAGAGTGAGATGAGCGCACAACCCTAGGGTCTGGCAAGACTGGCCCGTATGGGCAGGGGTACCTTTACCTTTACCTTTACTAAGAAATCTTAATGCCCTAGCAATAGATGAGAACATAGGAACCTACCTTATACCAAGTCAGACAGTATTTTGCTCCATCTAGCTCAGTATTGTCTACACTGACTAGCAGCAACCCTTCAGGATTTGAGGCACAGTCATCTCTTCCAGGCCTTCCTGGAGATGCTGGGATTGAACGTGGGACCCTCTGTATGTAAAGCAGATGCTCTACCACTGAACTACAGCCACTACTCATTGTTCGGGGAAACTGGATCAGCCAGCCTGATCTCCAAATGCATACTCTCTTCTCAAGAATCCTTTATGTGCCTAAATATTGCAGATCCCAGATCCTTCCACCACACACTAGAGAGCTCAGAAATATGGTGTGGCTATTGCTGGCTGGTTGTTTTACAGCACAGCTGGAAGAGTCCAGCTTAACAGCTGGGCAAGTTGTCTGTTCCCAGTTGGGAAAACAGCTGCCTAGATGGATAGATGAATGAATAAAAGGTTGCTCTGGCTTGTAAATGCATACCGTAATCTGTTGCAAGCCACTAGCAGCAGATCACTAGCAGCTAACCACTTTCCCATTCTCTACCAAGCGTTATCCAAATCTTGCATTCAGAAAAGTCAGATTCTGCAACCTGAATAAATGGAGCATGTACTCTACTATATATATTTGAATTAGTGTAATGGTAAGAAGGAATGAATTTGAGTAAATGACGATAAAGAAATAGACTTAGTGTCAATTTATGCATTACTCAGTTAATTTGCACCACATACTTATGTACACAACACAAATTTATGTTCCCTGGGCCACCTAACAGAGTAGTAAGAAACAAGAGTTGCACCTTAATAGCATATTTATTATTTCATACATTCATTTATTTCATAAAATTTATATACAATTTGATTTGAAAAAAACCCAAACCCCTCTCAAAGTGGTTTACAAAAACACAAAACAAGAAAATCAAGAAAAATCTGCAAAACAGGCCAGCAATAATGGAGCCTGAAACTAGCATTTTCCCTAATACCAATGGTTTCAGAACTTTTACCCTTTTGCAACATTTTGACTGCCTGGGCATCTTTTCTGACTGCTATATGGAACCACACATGAATCTGACCTTTGAAAAGTTTTGTAAGTAAACAATTTTATGACTTAGCGATGTGGGATAGTTTGTAAATAGAAGAGGACATTTTGGGGATCACTAAAAAGGCACATTTTAAAGGTATCACAGCCTATTTTTCCAGTACTTTACTTTTCTGCTTGTTTTGTGATGTTAAATCTCTGCTAGGGTTCTCCCACCAAAGAGTACTTGCCCCAAATGTGGGTCTTGACTTTCAAGATTCCAAGGCATTCCTCCTTATGTTTTTTTTTTTTTAGTTTTTTTTTAATTGCCACTGTCAGCATGCTGCTGCCCCATCTCCTTCTTCTCCTTGGCTGCTGCCCCATCTCCTTCTTCTCCCTGGCTGAGCCTTGCTCCAAGAAAAGGAAAGTGAGGTACATTGCTATAGTGACGTAGGCTGGGGAAGGTGGCCCAGAAAGTGCCTGTGCCACTGCCTTAGTTTTGCCATGGCAACTAAAAAGACAACTTAAATGGAAAAAATACTTGTAGCTTCAATCCCCTTCTACAGTGGTACCTTGGGCTACAGACGCTTCAGGTTACAGACTCTGCTAACCCAGAAATAGTGCCTTGGGTTAAGAACTTTGCTTCAGTGGGAGGCCCCATTAGCTAAAGTGGTACCACAGGTTAAGAACAGTTTCAGGTTAAGAACGGACCTCCAGAATGAATTAAGTTCTTAACCCAAGGTACCATTGTACATTTGAACAGCTCTTTGAGCTGCTGCAGCATAGGCTGCCTCTCCCACGATGTCTCACTGTGGGCAAAGCCTCCTTGGGTCCTTTCTTAGAGTGAGGCTCAGGCCTCCTTAGGAAGTGGCAGCAGTCTCCAAGGAAGCCTCTCCAGCACTTGGGGTGGTGCGAACTGCCCATAGGGAGGGATGGGGGCGCGGCACCCACAGGGATGGGACAGGGCATGCGGCACCCATTCCCGCCCCCCCTCCGATGATTGCTCACCTGCTCCTTCCTGTCTTCTCCCCTGCCTGCCTCTTCTAGCTGGGAGCACGGGGTAATGGTGCACCCCCCCAACTCCCGACCCAGGGGGTGGGGTGATGTGGCTTGGGGGTTTTCTCAGCTGTGGGGGCCAGGCAAGGGGTGTGATCCAGCCCAGCAGCCCAGCCGGGGGGTGCACTCCGCTGCAGTGCCCAGGCCGGAGGGTGCTCTCTGGCCCAGCTGGGGTGTGTACTCTGGCCCATCGGCCTGGCCAAGATCAGGCCCATCCAGGATTTTGTCAGCTCCAAACTCAGTGATGGCACTAAGGCTGGACCACACCCCCTTGCTCCGCCTCTGAGTGGTAGCAGTGAAGAGCCTAGCCTCATCTGGCTAGGTGGCTACTTGCAGACCAGCCAACTCACTCAGTAATGAGGTGAGAGGGTAAGGGAATTTGGTGAGGGCACCAAATACCCAATCTCAAGTGCCCTCCACCTGAGACAATCACACTTCTTTTCCTCATCATTGGACCAGCCCCAGAGACAGAGAATAGTGAATACAATAAAGTATCAAGATTGCCAGTCCTTCTGACGGCAGAAAGTCTACTTTCTTTTTCTGCCACGCTTCATCTGCAGCATGTGAGGTGATCCCGTGCAGCCCATCATAACAAAGCAGAGCCTTTCTTTCTCTCCTGCCCATCTGACAAGCTCTTGAGTAATTTATTGTGCGAATGCTGGAAAATAAGTAACATTTGCAATTTGTGTCTGCCTGAGACACATCTCCCATTAGCCTTGCTTTTTAGCCTTTCTGTTTTGTTGTAGGAGAACCTACCTCAGTGGCCTCGTTAGCATCAAAAATGTAACTTGGCACATATCACTTTGAAACCTTTTAAGCTGATTTACTGTGAAGTCACCTCATTTGATTTGGGTGGTAATGATGCCAGAGAAAGCTTAGGAGATTTCAGAAATGAGGACAAAGGAAGACAGCCTTTCTGAAGACTCTTTCCTGAAAGCGGGAATGGAGAACCAGAGGCTTGCAGGTCAAGCCAGCAACGTGTGTCCCTGTTTGCCCAGGATAGTCCTGGGAAGGGCCAACTTGCAGGAAGAGCACATACATTGTAAGTAGCTCTCTCTCTCTCTCTATCTCTCTCTCTCTAGCTCTCTCTCTATCTCTCTCTCTCTCACACACACACCACTTTTAATCTCTTTTTCAGTGTTTCTTTTTAAGAAGATTTCCATTTTTAAAAGCCCACTTAGAAATGTCTATGGGATGGACTTGCTTTTGGGTGCATGTAATCTTGGGATGAAAACAGAATCCGGCTGTTCATCCACCCAGTACCTAATGTACTTAGCAATGCCATACGGCAATGTTGACCTTTTGTTACACTTGGTCTTACCTTGCAAAGAAGCTAAGCTCTTACAAAGATCTCCATGACCTGCCACCAGAAGCTCTGAGATGCTTGTTTACTAAGATTAGTTGTTCAAGTTGTTAGGCTATATTTCCCCCCCAACTCAACTCAGTTCTTTGCAAATTTTCTCAATAGAAAACAAGACATTTTGCCACACAGAATTGCTCTCTTTGGAAGCTGGTTGGGCAAAAACAAAACACCCTGTAACCCAGAGATGCTCCTTTGGAAGCTAAGCAAACCTTTCTAAAATGATGGGGGGCAGTTTAATATTAGAAACTTTAGGTGGTCTTAGAGGGCATCTGGTAGCATAGATAAGAAGTGGAGTTTTTGTTGTCTTTTGGCTTCTTTTAATGGACCTCAGTGTCTTTACCCCAATTTGTGAACCAGAGTCCTATATGTGCTTATCATTGGTCAGCATGCAAACCTTTTCACACTTCAGCAGCTAGTTAGCAGACCTTGGTTTTGATCGCCCCCTGGGAGTTGGCGTTGCCAGCAGCTACACTAACCCAAGCAAAGATTTATTTATCTCTCTTGGCACTACCTTTTTGCCGAAGCAGACTGACATTTTATTTGATAGGAACATCAGTGCCTGAAGTTTTACAGTTCCAAGTTTGCGGCACGGGTCATTGAGTCATAAGATGTGAAACATCTGTTTGCATTTGCAGTAAAATGTCTAACTGAGACTTCTTAACATGGCTCATGAAAACAGGAGCAAAGATTGGAAAGAGCTGCTGGGGTCAAGTGCAGCGTTGTGACCATTCTTTAGTCTGGGGAGGATTGAAAATGGCTTGTAAGAGCATCCAACCAATAGGTAGATAATGGCCATTGTAGCAGAGATATGCCAGAGAGGGAAATGGAGGCAATTTACAAGGATTAATGGGGGACGTGATACAGGTACGAAGGAAGTGGAAGGCTTAAAAAAAACAACCCTCCAAAGACAAGAGGCTGTCAGTAGATATATTGAAGGTGTTCAGGCTTGGACATTAGACAGTTTCAAAAGGAAAGGAGTTTTATTCTTGCGTATTGGCTTTGGAGAGCCAATTTAAGTATTCAGATATAGCAGGCCCTACGATCCGTTTGCGTTGTGTGAAAAGTCTAATGAAGCAGGAATACGGCTGAAGAGCATAGCTAGATATAGACCAAAGGTATAGCATCTTTCTTCCTTCACTTACCAACCAGATGTTTCTAGGAAAGCCCACAGAAAAGGGCTGCAAATAACCCTCAATGGACGGCAGTGAATTCTGGAAATAAATTTGTGTAAAGGATACCTCTTAAACTATCTGTCCTAGGTCATTTGGCAATAGAATGCAATGGAGGGCTATGAGTTTTTAGTATCACAAAACAGATTCAACATGTATTTTAGAATTCAAAGGATGGGGGAGTGCAAGCAAGGATGCAGATTTTGACTAAACACAGGGCAAAATGTCCAACCAGCAATAACTATTTTTCTTATACTGGGTCAGATCACTGGTCCATCTAGTTCAATACTGTCCACACTAACTGGCAGCCACTCTCCAGGATTTCAGGTTGGGAATGTTCCCAGCCTTGCATGGAAATGCCAGGAATTGAACTTGGGACCTTCTGCATACAAAGCACTGAAAGCGGATACTCTACCACTGTGCTACAGCCCTTCCCCATGGAAGTGACTGCCTTGAGAGGTGACAAGTGCTCCTTTGATTGGAGGTATTGAAGTAGAGACTCTGGGTGAACATTCTGTCAGGAGTGCTATACTTGCATCCTGCCTTGCAGATCCTATGTTAAGCAATGCTGGGGGGAGCTGACTAAATTAATTACCTTATTTTTCGCTCTATAAGACGCACCAGACCACAAGACGCACCTAGTTTTTGGAGGAGGAAAACAAGAAAAAAAATATTCTGAATCTCAGAAGCCAGAACAGCAAGAGGGATCGCTGCGCAGCGAAAGCAGCAATCCCTCTTGCTGTTCTGGCTTCTGGGATAGCTGCGCAGCCTGCATTCACTCCATAAGACGCACACAAATTTCCCCTTACTTTTTAGGAGGAAAAGGTGAGTCTTATAAAGCAAAAAATGTGGTATATGGTTCCTTCCAACTCTATGATCTAATGAACTGCGTGTCAAAGTTCTCAGCATGTGGAAAAGTAGCAGGTCATGGAACAAGAATCTAAACTAGGAGACAAGTTACACACTACCATGATACTTTCTTTGGCTCTCCACCATCATCTACCACCACAAACAAAGCAGTTGGCGAGGATGCTATTGATATATAAGGCTACTATGTGTGTTTGAGGAAAGATGAACTGTTTAAACATTTCTCTTGAGCTGTTTTTCACTGAAAAATCTCTCCCAGTGACTTCTACCCCATAAGCAAAAGGCAATGAGTAATTCTGTCACCAGGGTTCATCTAATGAAGAATCATTCAAACACCTGCATTTGATGCGCAGGATTGTAGCATACAGTGTTTCAAGGCACTTAAGCTGACCCTGAGATTTTTTGAGATAGTAGGACATGGATGGTGGGCAGCAGGGCAGATCTGGTTGTGGGATAACTTCCAGGGGTGACATGTCTATGTTGGTGGGGGCCAGAGAGGCAAAAGTGGACAGAATATAGGATGTAAAATGGTACATTGTTTGCTGGGCTGCTGTCAGGGAACTGACATCAGAGCTAGAGGCGGAGGGAAGGCTCTCAAATGATGCTGGAGAAGGGCCCAGCAGGGAGAGAGGCAGCTCCGCAGATGGGGAAGCAAATCAGCGCAACACCAGGGATATAGAGGGGCTGATGGGGAAATCAGCGAGAGGGCTCCAGGACTCTTCACCGGACACCAGCGGGGAGAGCACGGGTCCTCTGCTACCCACGCCCACCCTGCGCAGAAGACTTCCGCGCAGAGAGAGTAGGAGGAGACTGGGTATCAAACAACTTTTATGTTGGAAAAGATTTAAGAAACGCCCACTGACGGATTCTGCTAGCGACTGAGGCAGCCACGAATTGAAGGGCTGTCCAGACAGAAAGGTTTAACAAGGCAACATAGCCAGGAGAGGCGGCAACTTACGCACGAGGAACCCCATACCCATTACAGCTGCCTTCCAACTGTGTAGGTTTTCTCCCCCAGGCAAGCAAGAGGCATTATCAAGTGTTCAAGGATACACTCCAGCCAGGAGGAAACATCTTAGAAAGGCATATGTCAGGACAAGCAAGGTGGCATGACCTAGGGAAGGGTGTGTGACCTGGGGAAAAGCGAAGATAGAGCACAAATAAGCCTAGAGGGCTGCTTTGAACCTCCAGGCCTGAGGTTCCCCAACCCAGCAGTAAAAAGGGATGGCTGGATCCTTACAGCATAAACCACTTTAGGCCTGTTTTGGAAAGAAATATACCTTGGTTACTCTGCAGTAAAAGGGGTGGTATTGATGTTTTACACCATTAACCTACAGTTCTGTGTCATAATTAGGGGCACCAGAGAATTCTGCTGAAAATGGGAAAGTGGACGTGGTAATTGCTGCAGTTTGCATGATCATCTGTGGTCAGGAACAGAAATCAGTCAAACGACTATGATTGGCATTTGTTCACATCAACATTGTCATTTCCTGAAAGTCTGCAAACCATACATAATTAGTGTGGAGGGATTTTTACATTGTTTTGGCAGTTCTTCTACATTGAAATTAATGTAAGTTAGATAAATAATTGTGTAGCTTATGTAACATATATATTAATTAGTGGACAGTGAGATGAATAACGTATTTGATGGAAACCAAACTGCAGTGGAATAGAAACAACAGTGATTATGATGAATACAGGTCAGTTTGGAGTTTGCTGTCTTTGCTACTAATCATCAGAAGGATCCATATGGTGTGATAAAGAAGTTAAATTTAGACTGGGGAGACCTGGATTCAAATCACCGTGAAGCTTAGGAGTAGCTGTCCATATGCCAGATCATAATCATAACCTAACCCACCTCATAGGGTTGTTGTAAAGATAAAAAAGGGGGGCTGTGTATACTTCCAAGAGCTCCTTGGAGGAAGGATGGGATAAAAATGTAATAAAAGATCTTTATGGAGCATGAATCCTCCTCAGTTAAATCATTATGTATCTGTCTCTGTTCTGTTCTTCCTTTTACTTTCTGAACTTTCATCAGACATTGCTCATTCTACAGCTTCAATCCAATCTTTGCAGCTTTAAGCGCTAGACGTTTTCTTTTCTTTTTGAAAGAAAGCAGCAATTTTTCTGGATGATGAATTCTGTGCCCAGTACAAAATGTTGCACTTGTGCAGAATTGATGATTTATATTCAGCCATGGCTGGAAACAGGAGCTGATCCACATGACACTTATTTGAATCTTTGACTTCATGTTTGGGCAAAAAAGCTCAGTGTATGTGATGTAACCCCTGGATCACTCTGCTACATGGCTTGTGATTTGCTACCCCTGATGCAGTGGCACAATTGGGTAATTTAAGGCTATGGACAAAATAGTGTTTCAGGAAGTGACATCCTTAGATGGACTGTGTATTACTTCACTTACTTCAATATGTGATAAGCCCAGCTTGACTGCATTGGAGGGATGGGGGGGCTTCCTGATCATTGTGCAGAGTGGGGCCCTAGACTTCTGCCACAAAGTTCTGCCTTGACAGCACCATGGTTCTGAATAAAAGCTTGGGACCAGAATACCTATGGGGTTGGACCTTGGTGCTATGGCACCTTGTGCAAGGCCCAAACTTGAGACCCCCCCCCCAGTATTCAAACTGCCTTCTGAAAGCTGGGTAAGTGAGACATTGGGCTTTGTTAAGGAGGCGTGTGGGGAACAAGACCCTCTTGAGATGTGAATGCTGCAAACTGCACTCTCCCCATATACACCCAGGTTGTAAATATGTGTAAAACAAACTATATTTCTTAAAGACCTGAGAGTCTCTGCTGCATCTTGGTTCCCAATGGAAACATGACCTGGGGTAAGTGCCTGGAACCCCCCCTGGAATCTTGCTACTTACTCAACAGAGATTGTGGGTGGCACACAGCCTTTGTAATACTATCTTAGCCAAAAGGCTGGTGTCCTTTGTGACAAGCCATTGTCAATTGTTAGAGGAGAACAAGGAGCCCAAAGTTGTGCCAGGGAGTCAGAGCTGAAGAGCGCAGCAGAGCCAGGAAGTCAAAGTCATAGAACAGATGTGAAGCCTTTAAAGCCTTCCTGTCTAGAAGGACTCAGCGGCCAAGCTGCATGGGATGGGGCAGCTGAAATCTTGAGACTACCAGAAAGGTGCTCCTGTTCACAGTTCAAAAACCTGAGGATTTGTGGTTCTCTGGCCCCAGCATCTCCTGATAGCTCACATGGAACTTTAAAGATGATTGGTTTGGCTCTGCTTCCTACTTGGGGGCTTGAACAATGACTGTACTAGCTCTACCCAGCCTCCCAACCAACTGCTAGAATGCCATTGTAAAAAATCAATAATTTGTGGTCTGTTGTCTCCAGGCACTGGGCATTTGGGTAGCATTTGATGAAAGATGTATCCCATCCATCTGCTGCAAATATGCTGGATTCATCAGTACCAGCAATGGAGTTCTTCCTGATGACATAGTTGGTTGAAGCTGGAGAGACATGAAATCTGGATCTAAAGTTTGCAAAGCTGTCAGCAGAACTGCAGAAAGTAGATGTGCAGGAGCTCTTTTTGTACACAAATGAGTTCTGCAATTCTCACAGTCAGAAGAAGCTTGGACAGAATACATAGAATTACTGATGCCTGTTGATACTTGGGAAGCTTTCTCCCCCCTCTCCCCCAAATTGGTGCTCTATTAAAGGAAGGGATGGGTAAATCTTTTACATAATCTGGGTAAGATGGAAGAGTTGCTCACAGTTCCTGGTAGAGTTCCTGGTAGTAGTAAAGTAGTGGAAATGTATATTGAAGGACATGGAAGCTGTGGCCCTCCAGATGTTGTTGGAGGTTAAGGGGTGATATGATAGCCATGTTCAAATATATAAAAGGATGTCACATAGAGGAGGGAGAAAGGTTGTTTTCTGCTGCTCCAGAGAAGCGGACACGGAGCAATGGATCCAAACTACAAGAAAGAAGATTCCACCTAAACATTAGGAAGAACTTCCTGACAGTAAGAGCTGTTCGACAGTGGAATTTGCTGCCAAGGAGTGTGGTGGAGTCTCCTACTTTGGAGGTCTTTAAGCAGAGGCTTGACAACCATATGTCAGGAGTGCTCTGATGGTTTTCCTGCTTGGCAGGGGGTTGGACTCGATGGCCCTTGTGGTCTCTTCCAACTCTATGATTCTATGATTCTATGATTCTATGACTACAACTCCTATTTGCCTGAACTAGCATGGTCAGTGGCCAGGGATGATGGGACGTGTAGTCCAACAACATATAGAGGGTCACAGGTTCCTAATCCTTGACTTGGATAGTGGGACCAGGTGGTATCATAATGGTCATTTCTGCCAATAACCTATGTGCATTTGCTTCAAACCCTGAATTGGATGGTGGAGGTTGGAAGCCTACACACATTGATTGATTTATAGGGAAAGGGGTTTACATGGAGCATCAGCATAAAGATATGAAGAGCTTCAGACTATCAATTTACACCCAAAATCCCTTATGTCCATTATTTATTGTAAGCTACTTCAGATCTCTTTTGAGAAATAACGGCCATAAATCTTATAAATAAATATTGTGTCTCAACTTACCATGCCACTGAAAACTCTTCTGAAAAGCTGTTCTCTGTGAATGGCATGAAAAATCAATACTGAGAGTGATGGTAGATCATTCAGACAACTGGTTAACCCCACATGCATGCAACTTGAGCTGGGCACTTTAAATTGCCATTTGTTGCAAACAAACCCCCAATCTGTCTGGGAAGTGGCCCCAAGGGTCTTCAGTTTGAGATGCTTGCCTAATTAATGGGTGCCTGCTAATTGATATTCAGCTGATCCTTTCTGATTTCTATCTAGGGTGGTCATGGGCTCTACTTTTCAGACTCGCTATTTTGGAGGGCAGTGTTGTAATTTAAAGAGTCCTCAATTTGACAAACTTATCTGGTCTAAGGCTGGTTTAAAGACAAAAGAAGCCTAAGAAGAGAGACTTGCAGGAGCCTTGGAATTCACCACCATCACTTTATCTGGACAACAAATACAGCAGAGGCCCATTAAGTTACTCACTAGGGTGAGATGTATTAATATTTTAAAAAAATGTATTTGTATCCCAAGTTGGGATTCAAAGCAGCTTACAACATTTAAAAACGTTGTTGTTGTTGTATTTTAAAAAACAATTAAATTAATCAAAATAAATGTAGAATCAGCAATTAAAATAGTGTTTGCATGACAGTAGCCCAGTGATCAGCATGGTCTGCACCTTAGCTTCCAATGGTGTGTCTGAATAGGGAGATCTTAGCCTTCTGGCTGCAGGAGAGGGAATTCCACAATATGGCAGCAGCCACAGAAAAGGCTCTCTCTAGTGCTACCACCAGATGTGCTGAGAGAAAGTGCTCACCTGGTTAATTCAGCACTTGGGAGATACAATCTTTCACTTAGGCTGGGCCCAAGCCATTGCACTGTATTTCTATTATAGCAATTATAGCAATATTAATTATAAATTGGCATGCATACATATAAGTTAGCATGTGCAAATTTTATGCAAATTCATGCCCTGTTTGTAACAAACAGCATTGTTCTCTGCAGCCGGGGCAGGAAAAGAGAGGACACATACCCAGTGGGAACCAAAGGATCAGTGCCACAAAACAATTATGCACAGTCACGGCCTCACAACAGCCCCTGTGACTGAGCACCTTGATAGCTGGATGAAATGAAGAGATGTTCAGGGTTGGGGGAAGAAGAAGAAGAATGCAGTGTCTGGAGCATCTTGGAGAAAAGGTGGCGGGGCTGCCAGTGTTGTTTTGTCTGAAGAAATATAACCTGCACCTGCCTATTGGAAAAGCTTCATAAAGCCAGTAGAATCTGTCAAGGGAACTTGCCACCATGATATATCAGGTGCATGTCCTGGATAATTTGCTATATTTGTGAGAAAGCAGTATGCTGTGGAAAGCCACGTATTGTTCCTGGGCAGCTGCTCTGCTGCTTGGTACCATCTCTTTAAAAAGAACTCCCCAAGCCTGGGGATGACATTAGTTAAATGGGATGACATGAGTTGCTACATCTGTCTGCTGTGCTCAGCCATTCTGAAATGCATCCCCTTCTCCCATGCCTTGGTTCCCCTCATGAAGCAGATGCTGAGACTGAAGGTCCCCACAGCTGCCTAAGTCCCCTCCTGTCCAAGGTTTTTACCAAGAAATCAGAGACTGTGTCTGTGCATCACTAATCTCTCCTCCCCTCCTGTCCAAGGTTTTTACCAAGAAATCAGAGACTGTGTCTGTGCATCACTAATCTCTCCTCCACCCTTTTCAGGCCTCTTCTGGTTCTGGGAGACAAGAGGGACCAAGGCATAGATGGGGATGCTCCAGCCTGAAGCCATTTATATCAAGACTCCATTTATATCAAATTACCCTGAATCACCCTCCCCCCCCATATTTTGTGCTAAAGGTTAGGATATGGCGGAGGTGACAGTGGCTTCTCCACTTAAGTTGGAACCACCAGCAGTTCTTCCATGGGTTATTTAGGGAACAGTGTGCTGGCTGCTTTGGCTGGCAGCAGAGGAAAAAAAGCCTTCCCCTTCTGCCCCGTTTGGTGTGAGTCGACAGTGCTTTGGAAACCCTGTACTGCTGCTTCTCTGCTGGGGATTAATGTTATTCTGCCCATCAATCTAATCAAGTAGATTAATTGATTTTTTAATAAAAATATATATGATTGATTAAAAAGGTGCATCCATTAATTTGGACAGGAGACATTTTGCACGTTGCCTGTTATGCTATTTGTGAGTATCTGAATCCATTTGGAAGATCTGGTGCTACGTGGATTTCCATAATGAATTGACAGCCAGCAGGCACCTTATGGAAAGAAAATGATTGCATGAATCAGACCTTGGAGGATTGCTTAGGTCTCTAGTTTCATTCCGCCCCGCCCCCCCTTGCATTTACGTTCCAGCTAGTTACAGAAATAATACGATTTACCATTATTGTCATGGCGATCCACCTTGATTTAGTGGTGGAATTACAATGATGAACTGTGCTTAATTATGAATATTAACAGGCATCCAAAATATAATCGGCTGTTCATCAAATGCTCTCACTTTCTCTCTGTGTGTGTATTTGTATGAAAAGATGATAATTTGAAAAGCTGAGCTGAATTATTGTTCTCGTAAAATTAAAACATGTTTGTTCAATCTGGGACACACTGATCTTTCATCACTCTCTTCCATTCCTCTCCGTGTATGGTCCCCCCCCCCGGTGATATTTATTTATGTATTTGTTATGGGTTGCATCCAGCTAAACTTTATTCAGGGTAGATCCACTAAAATCAATGAACCTAAAGTAGTCATGTCCATTAATCACTATAGGTCTACTCTGAGTATGACTAATGATGGATAGAACAGTTTGGGTTGCATCCAGTGCTAGTCCTACTTTTCTGCATCTCCCTTCCCTTCTACACTACTGTTTTTGATTTGCATAGTGGGCCCTTTTCTTTCATGCCTTCTTCACCCTTCCTTTTCATGTAGCAAGCCGGGAGAGAAGATACACTCTTTCTGGGGATGCACGAAAGTTTTGATATTTGGGGATGCCAGCACAAATTGTTTTGATCCAGCTTGGGGTGGAGGGAATGATGCAGTTTAAAGGGAAATCTATCTAATCTCCATTTTCCAAAACAATACATGATCTGAAACAGAGCCATCATTACAAATAACATATAAAAATAATTACGTTGGGGGACATTGCTTTGCAAAAATGGGTATATATATGGCAAAATTGCAAACAAAGATGCATATTGGGAGAAATTTGTACTAAAATGCTGATGCGATGATGATGATGATGATGATTTTTTTCAATGCAAACTGATGAGAAACATGGTGAACTGAACTCCAGTCTAGATAAATGAGAAACTGAAGTTGGCAGAATCGCCGCTCTTTAAATCCACCCCTCCTGGACTAATGTGTGATTGGAACTAAGTGCTGGTGCAGTTCTTGACTGGGTTAAGAGCATCTAAAATACATTTTGAAATATGCATTTTGAGATAAAATACATTTTAGGAATTGTGTTTCAAGGGAAAATGCTATGTAAAATGTATTTCAATTTAAATGTGATTTTTTTTGTGTCTGTGTATGCAGATTAAAATAAAAGGATTAATATGGAAATGGATGGAAAGGCTGTCTGAGTGAACACATGCCAAACTGATTCATCCTGGAAACAAATTGATTCATCCATCCCCAGCTCTCTCTGCCTTGAATAGGGGCAGAACTGAAAGCAACCTCTGAGGATTCTGACGATTGGAACTAAGGATTGGCGGGAAGGCACAATACAAATGCACTAGGGTCAATCTGGGCCTCTTTATTATTGAATGGGGGGGTGTCAAGCGTTAATTAGCCCCTTCCATTTAACTTAATGGCAGAGGAGGAAAATGGGAGAAAGGTTAATTATAAAATCAAAATGTAATAAAACAGCAACATCCTCAGTATTGGAGCAAACTAACTGATGGATGTTTCAAACCATGAGCAGAAACCAGAGGAAAAAGAATAATAGTAAAAAATGATACAATAAGCTATTTATAGCCAAGGTTACTGGAGGGATTTTTAAAAGACCAAGGAGACAATTAGTATTTATTTCTTGCATAACCCGCCTTATTGATAACAGCTCAAGGTGGCTGATTAAGGTTTAGAATGCAAAATAATCACCATGTTCAAACAATATAAAATCCAAAATGGAAATAACTACCAGGTTTGCAACCCAATTAAAGATGTATTTGGTAATTAATTGTGTGTGTTTAGTTGGTTGATTGATCAATTAATTAAATCTGCATACATTTGCATGTGAGGAAAAATGGTTCTAAGGAAGAAAGCAAACCATACTTTTTTGTAAATGAAACATGGATGTGTCTCTTTGGGGCATTCTCTCAGAAGAGGCATTCTCCATTCTTTCTAGGAATAAAAAGGTCCATTTCCTTTTCTTAATTATGACATGATTTTGCCCTTTCAAGATAGGCTGCATCCAGCCAGGTCCTACTCAGAATTAGGGATGTTCTGGAATTCTCACAAGAAGAGAAGCAGAAATTTTCAGAGTTCACCAATCTTGATCAGTTCTTCCTCCGGAAATGCTGGTGATTTGTATAAAAAACAAGACAACCTGAACTTCAATGCATAGTTTGGCCTTCAGGTGGCTTTAAATGGGGCTTGTTTAAATTCATGGTGAGTAGATCTGCCAGCTAGTTGTATCTCTCTTGGCTCATTAGGACTTTGAGGCCCAGAGAGGCAGTATGAACATGAGCAAGAGTGGGAGATGGCCGTTGCCTTGAGGGTTTCAAGTCCTGCTCATGGTTGCTTATGTGGGGGAGCCAGTGTGGTGCATTGATTAGTGGATGATATTGGTCAAGTCACCATCTCTCTCAGCCCTGAGGTATTACAAGGTTGTTGTGAGCATAAGAAAAGTAGGAATGGGGCTGGACTTCAATGGCGTTTTGCTTGACCCTCCTTATGCTGTGGCTTCAATATACAAAGCCTTATCTTTCAACCTGTGAAGCAGAATGCATCATGCAGTATGGGTTTTGCTCAGCCTCTGGAGCAATGCCCTTTCTGTTATGTAGTCTGATAGTGTTCACTGGATTGAGTCTTAAACCCCCCCCCGTTTGTTTAACCTAAATTCTGTTTGCCAGAAGGGCAATGCTTTCTCCGAGCGACTTGACCGCCTGCCTGCCATGGGTCTGATGAGTATTTGCAGTGCTTCTCATCTTACGAGCCAAGTGTTTTCACGGAGACAATGGCAAGAAATTAAGAATGGCACATCACGATCATTTATATCATGTGCATCTCCGAAAGTTCATCAATTCATATTGCATTAGGGAATTTGTAAACGAAATGTGCTCTCATTTGGCAGAGTCCTCAGAGCAATTATTCTCCAGCTGATTTAGTGCACTTGATAAAAATAAAGGTTAAGGAAGATGGTAATTGGGATATATATATATATATATATATATATATATATATATATATAGTTGAAGAAAATGATAAGAGGAAGATTATTTATAAGCTTCAAGAACATTAGCCTCAGGGATTAAAATACCCCCCCCAACTTGCCCTCATGCCCTTTCCCCACAGTCTGCAGAGAAAATTCCCATCGTGTCAAGTCACTAGCTGGGTTAAAAAGCCATCCATCATACAACTCTTATAGGACCTGTAAGAAAATGTTACAACATGAGTTGCTCCTTGCTCAGGATTTCAGTCACTCCATCCCATTCCCTCCCCCCTGGTCCCTCCACCCACTAACAGCAATTTTTTCATGGCCACTGAGCCCACTTGGTCCGTGTCAGGCTCTATTTGGGATCCTCCCACATTGGATTTTTCCCTAAAGATTTTTTTTTTAAACATTGAGGTTTCTCCAAGCCTGCTGTAATATCTCTCTGGTGTGTGGATGGTGTCATTCTGTTTTTTTTTTAATAAAAATTTTTATTGGTTTTTCACAATTTATATAAACACAAACAATGCACAATACAAACATACAAAGACATAAACAAACATGTATAGTTTCAAGTCCTTTTTTTTCTTAAACCTTACTTCGCCGACTTCCCCGTACCTCCCCTTTCTGCATCCCAATTCCCAAATTTATTTCAGCAAATCCTCCCCCTTAATTTTATCTAATTTTCCCTTGTTCTTTTCTTTTACTTAATCTTCCACAGCTGTAATCCCCTATTTTCTATACCTTCAACATTTTAGCCCTCATTAATTTTACAGTATTTCTTAAGATAAATTTTAATTTTTTTCCAATCTTCTTCCGCCGTCTCTTCCCCCTGGTCGTCATTCTGGTTACGTAAGCAAAGGCACTCAGAGCCTGATCACTGGAAAGAGACAAGAATAAAAAGGACCCAAATTCAGCTAGCTTGGTTACTTAGGCATTGCCCAAAAAGAAAAAAAGAAAAGAAAAGGCAGACTAGGGCACAGATCTGCATAAAAATTTGCATATGCTTATTTATATGTAGATATGGAATTTAGGAAGAATTAGTGTAGCTTAAATAAACAGCACATGGTGCAAAAGACTGTGCCCATGGGGCCTTTGTACCCACTTAACCTGCTGCCCAGGTGGCGTTGATGGGCAATTTCAAGGCCTCAGCACACCAGCTCTTTATCATTAGATTGGAATTAGACCAGAGTGCCCTTCAAACAGAAGATGAAACAACAGCCCAGAAAAATACAACTGAGAAGTGCAACTGAGTTCATATTTCTTCCATCTATTTATGGGAAAGGCTGTAGCTCATTAGCAGAGCATCTGCCCTACATGAACAAGGTCCCAAGTTCAGTCCCTGGCACCTCCAGTTTAGGGCTGGGAATGTCCCTGGAGAGCAACTGCCAGTCAGTGCAGAGCAGACAGTAGAAAGCTAGATGGATCCATGGTCAGATCTGACAGCTTCCTATGTTCATCTGTGTAACCTTTGCAGCCGCCAAGAATACCGTGGTAACTGGTTTGAAATGACATATACATTAAGAGTGAGCTCATTGGTGTGGCTGTGTTTATGCAATGAAAATAGCACCATCCGCACACAAAAGGAATGCATAAGGAGGCTTGGGGGGGGGAGTTTAGAAATATACACATACAGAGAAAAGCTGTAAGCAGGATACCCCCTAAAAACCCAGCTTGTTAAGGTTGAGCATTCACAGTGGTTATGGCATGCTGGCTGAATGTTGGGAGATGGAACATATGAAACTGGGGCATTTGGATGGAATATTCTGAAACAGTGCATGGCAAGCAGGCTAGAACCCTGAACAGGAGAGCCAGTGTGGTGTAGTGGTTAAGAGCATTGGACTCGTAATCTGGGGAACCAGGTTCGCTTCCCTGCTCCTCCACATACAGCTGCTGGGTGACCTTGGGCCAGTCACACTTCTTTGAAGTCTCTCAGCCCCACTCACCTCACAGACTCGTAATCTGGTGAACCGGGTTCATGTCTCCGCTCCTCCACATGCAGCTGCTGGGTGACCTTGGGCTCATCACACTTCTTTGAAGCCTCTCAGCCCCACTCACCTCACAGACTCGTAATCTGGTGAACTGGGTTCGCTTCCCCGCTCCTCCACATACAGCTGCTGGGTGACCTTGGGCCAGTCCCGCTTCTCTGAAGTCTCTCAGCCCCACTCACCTCACAGAGTGTTTGTTGTGGGGGAGGAAGGGAAAGGAGAATGTTGGCCGCTTTGAGACTCCTTAGGGTAGTAATAAAGCGGGATATAAAATCCAAACTCTTCTTCTTCTTGGCAGCTTTTTGTTGCAAGTACCACTTTACTTACATTTATTTAAACACATTTATACGGTGCTTAATACTTAAAAAATTTCCAAGTTGTACTTGTTGCAACTCATTTTCTGTTATCATGGGGTGGAGTTGGGGAAGCCGACAAATTCATCTAAACCAGAGAACAGGGCTGATTCTTTTCTCATTGTACTCATAGGGAATTATTTTGCTGACTCTAGAAGGAGCAAACTAGATGTCAGAGCTGATATACAACAAGAATTAATGCAAAATACAATAGGCCTCTGACTGGGATGGGGGGTGGGGGCTCTCTGGAGTCCAATAAATCATAGCAGTGAATTGATGTGAGCATTACTGGGGAATAGGGGATCACAAGGAAAAGCTGGTGGGAGAATAATTAAGGAGGAAATGATTGCTATGAGAGACCGTTGGGTCCAAACAAATCTCAGCCCATATGAGTGAAGATCAGGGTTATCTGAGTCTGTAGAAAGAAGGGAGATAGGAGGCTTAATAGGATATTATTAGACAAATCCAGGATGATTATATTGGTGGGTATTTACGTGTGTGTGTGTGTGTTTTCTTGTTGTTTTCTTCGAAGGGGAGAAAAAACTGTAGATTCAAAATAAGATACTTTTGGGCTTGGTTAAACATTCATCAGAATCAAGTGTTATAGCTTTTCCCAGGCTGTGCTATTTCAGGTTGCTGATGGAGAACGGTGTGTTTGAATTCTATCCCCCTAAACAAAGCAAAACAAAAACAACTTTAATGTTGAAAAATCACTCAATTAAAAGGATTCATCAGTATTTTCTTGAACATTTTCCTATGTGTAGACAAACAGGAAGATAGGAGGCTTATTGTCATGAGCCCCATGGAGATGTCCCCCATGGAGGGATGAGGTGGATTTCAAACAGGTGGGGTAAGAGATTGGGGAATTGGGGTTAGGCAAGAGCAGGATGAGGAAGGTGAAATTGGGGCCTCAAGAACTGTCATAATTCAGTTGGTGGAGGGGGCTAGTGATCAAGAGAACCAGGATCCTGGGGAAGGTTCAAAGGGGTTGTCAGAGAGGTGCCCCAGCCCTGTGGTATCAGGCACCTCTAGTTGGCCCACCATTGTTGGCCCTTCCTGTCACTCCTGTCAGCAAGGAGCCTTTTCTGGGGGAGGTTCACAGACTCTCAAAATTGTAGAGTTGGAAGGGACCCCCAGGGTCATCTCGTTCAACCTCCTGCAATGCAGGAATACGAAAGTGGCCTGTATGGGGATCAAACCTGCAACCTTGGCATTATCAGCACCATGCTCTAACCAACTGAGAGTAAGTCAGATACTGAGACACCAGCACTGACATGAACAAACCTCACAAGCCAAGGTCATAGAATCATAGAATCATAGAATCATAGAGTTGGAAGAGACCACAAGGGCCATCGAGTCCAACCACCTGCCAAGCAGGAAACACCATCAGAGCACTCCTGACATATGGTTGTCAAGCCTCTACTTAAAGACCTCCAAAGTAGGAGACTCCACCACACTCCTTGGCAGCAAATTCCACTGTCGAACAGCTCTTACTGTCAGGAAGTTCTTCCTAATGTTTAGGTGGAATCTTCTTTCTTGTAGTTTGGATCCATTGCTCCGTGTCCGCTTCTCTGGAGCAGCAGAAAACAACCTTTCTCTCTTCTCTATGTGACATCCTTTTATATATTTGAACATGGCTATCATATCACCCCTTAACCTCCTCTTCTCCAGGCTAAACATGCCCAGCTCCCTTAGCCGTTCCTCATAAGGCATCGTTTCCAGGCCTTTGACCATTTTGGTTGCCCTCCTCTGGACACGTTCCCGTTTGTCAGTGTCCTTCTTGAACTGTGGTGCCCAGAACTGGACACAGTACTCCAGGTGAGGTCTGACCAGAGCAGAATACAGTGGCACTATTACTTCCCTTGATCTAGATGCTATACTCCTATTGATGCAGCCCAGAATTGCATTGGCTTTTTTAGCTGCCGCGTCACACTGTTGGCTCATGTCAAGTTTGTGGTCAACCAAGACTCCTAGATCCTAAATGTCACTTGCAGACATTTCCTTTTGCTTGCCCAGACCAGAAACTCCAGTCATTTTGTTTGTGCCCACCCTGCTCTTCAAAGGAAGAGGCAGGAGGCATGGAGCTTGTTGGATCAATGTCTCAGCTTGTGCTCAGCCATTCTCATGCAATGTCGTTAACCATTGCCTTGCCTGTGTATTGCTTGGATTTATGCATTAAAGTGTTTGCCAGAAACAGAAATCCAAGTCTGAGTTCCTCTTTCTGGAGTGAGGGCCAGGACACTTATACTTTTCACCTAGTTAGACCAATGACATCAGCTACACTGACTAGCAGCTCAAGTGATTGCTACACATGTCCTGCTTACAAGCTTCACGTAGGCAACTGGTTGATCACTGTGAGAACTATAATAATAATAATAATAATAATAATAATAATAATAATAATAATAATATAGTGGTGCCCCGCAAGACGAATGCCTCGCAAGACGAAAAACTCGCTAGACGAAAGGGTTTTTCGGTTTTGCGTTGCTTCGCTAGACGAATTTCCCTATGGGCTTGCTTCACAAGACGAAAACGTCTTGCACTTTTTAAAAAAAGCCCTTGAAGAGGCGCAGTTGCGACGGACCGTGCTTTGCAAGACGAAAAACATCGCAAGACGAAAAACATCGCAAGACGAAAAGACTCACGGAACGAATTCTTTTCGTCTTGCGAGACACCACTGTAATAATAATAATAATAATTTATTTATACCCCGCCCATCTGGCTGAGTTTCCGCAGCCACTCTGGGCTGCTACCAATCAAATGTTAAAAACAGTACAGCATTAAATATTAAAAACTTCCCTAAACAGGGCTGCCTTCAGATGTCTTTTAAAGATAGGATAGCTGCTTATTTCCTTCACATCTGAAGGGAGGGTGGGTGCCACTACCGAGAAGGCCCTCTGTCTGGTTCCCTGTAACCTCACTTCTTGCAATGAGGGAACCACCAGAAGGCCCTCGGCGCTGCATCTCAGATGGGCTTCTGGCAGGGAATCTCCTTCTACCAAGAGATGCTGGGGAATGAACCTGGGGTATTCTGCATGCAAAACTGATGCACTACCATCCAGCAATATTCGAGCATGCAACTCCATGCCACCCAGCAGCCTGGAATGATACAGTCCAGGAAAAGCTTTAGCACTTGATTGGTCTGAAAACACAGCTTTGTCCTTTCCTTGTAGAAGATCCATTCAGTGATATACAGATGGAATTTGGAGGTTGCTATTATGTACATGTGGCAAATGTAAAGCCATGGGCAGAAAGTATAGTGATGGTTAGTAAACAAGAGCACTGTAGCTTGTGCTGGCCCAAGACAATTTGCTGTCTGAAGTGGATCACCCAAATAGTAATCCTCCATGCTGGGGATTTTAACATTTTAATATAGTATTGGCTAACCTCCAGAGGCTGCTAAACTATAACTCCAGTCATCCCTGACCATTGACCATGCTGCTTGAAACTGATGGGAGTTGTAATGACTGGCAGAATCCGAGACCAGGGAGAAGAGTTGGTGGAAGAAGATTGGAGGAAATTTAAAACTTATTTGCAGAAGTACTGTAAAATTTTTGAATGCTGATGACATTGAAATGAATTGCAGGGGTTCTAGCAACAAGGTAAAATGTAAGATTGGATTAACAATAGATAAACTAATAGGACACGAATTTGCTGAATTAATTATTAAAAGGGATGCAAGAACGGGAGACATGAGGAAGTCAGGAAAATAAGTTAACTAAAGATGAAATTAAGAAAGAGGGAATTTCCCCCCCTTTTTCTATATGTGTTTTTTTCTTTTTTTCTTTTTTCGTGTTTAGAGTGTGTATTTTTGTATTTTGTAACTTTGTATTTTCTCTGTCTTTGTATTTTTCTGAACTTTTTTATTGTTAAAACTTAATAAAATATTGACCAATAAAAAAAAGAAACTGATGGGAGTTGTAATTCAGAAGCACCTGGAAGGCAAAAAGTTAGCCCTGGATTATTAAGCTGTGCTGCACCAACTACCTCCTGTTTCACAGTTGTTCTATGGTAGGTTTGGACCTGCTGAGAGATGTCCCAATTTCAGAATGTGTTCTGGGAATAGATTTTGGGTTGTGGATCTGAAATATACACCAACCCAATTGCTGGGATGATCTAGCATATACCCACAAGTAGCTTGCAGCTTCACTGGACCCCCTTGCTTTATTCTTCTAGAAACAGCTGGGCTATTGTTTCCAGATGATCTCATTCCATTGCCCTTTTTGAATGTCACCAAAATGAGGGGAGGGTTTCATGGGATTCCTTTGGATAAATGACAGACAAATATAAACACACACAGCTATACAGAGCAGGGAATTGAAATGTCGGAGAAAGCTGGCTGCTTATGCCAGGAACTGTGTGCCTTGCAAGCAAGGTCAAAGCTCTTGGCCTGCTTAGAAGGATTTTTAAAGCAGGCAGAGCCTCTGTCAGATCAAATCCTTGGATATTGCAGTCACGTTTCAGTAGAACTTCTCTTGACCAGGCCAATTGGTTATTGGGAAAAATCTTGAGTACCCTTGAGAGGAGATGGACTGCGATGGATCTAAAGCATGGATGGCTCTCCAGATATCCCATGAGCCCTAGACAGAATTGCCAATGATCAGGGATGACTAGAGTTGTAGCCCAACAACATCCAGATGACCACAGGCTCCTCACTCCTGAACTATAAAGACCTGGAGGTCCAAGTGGTAAAATGCAGCTGGAATCCAGCCATGGATTGGGTTTTTATACCCTGCCTGATTTTCTGCATCTTCTATTGTAATTTGTTTCCATTTGTTTCAATGGGTCATTTTTTCTTTCCTTATTGGAAAGTAAATTTCAGCTGCAGGGCCACAACAGGGTTCAAAGGATTAAAGCTCTCCATCCCTCATCCTAGGGTCCCAGCCTGGGCTCTCCTCCCCCTGCATTGGTGACAATTGGTTAAAAAACAATAACTAACCATTGGGGAAGCAGTCCTTTCTCCAATGCTGCTTCTACAGCAGCCTCTTGGTGAACGGGAGGCACTGCTGGTCTCTTCCCACCCTTGATCCCAGTGTAGCTCTTTATTCTGCTCTTCTACCCTAGTGGGAGGGGAAGGGCATCATTTTGTGGTTTGCCTTGGTTGCCACCTGGGGGCAGGTGTGGTGGAAGAGGAGGCAGTGCCTTTGCCTTGAGGAGTCATCTCAAATATCAAGCCCGTGCAGCAGAGCGTCTGCTGTGATGCATTACTTTTAAATAATGTAAATATATTAACATTAGAGCAGCCTTCTCAATTCTCCAGTACCTAAACATTACATCATTCTTGGGAGCAAATGCAATTAGACATCATAAATATGAAAAATACAGGGACATTAACATAGAGAACCGCCAATGCATTGCTTTACTTGTCATGTAATTGAAAAACATTAAGAGAATGTGTGGTAGTTGTGCTTGTACCACAAGGAAATATCAAGACTAATGGGAAAGGACACATGCCTGTAAGCAAAACAGGCTACGTCAAAGAGGACTTAAAGGGGTGGGCAACCTGTGACTCTGGGGCTCAGGCTGATTTCATGCTGCCATGGTCAAAATTTGATGTGCGTTACGAGGAGGGAAAATGGGGGGGGGGAGGAGAGACAGAGAAAAGGAAGGAGGTCATACCTGTACCATATATTTAAAGCACTCTTATGCCACTTGAACATTCATGGGGATGACTCCCCCTCCCAAAGGACCCTGGGAAGTGTAGTTTGTTAATGGTGCTGGCTCTTCCTCTCACAGAGCTATGTTTCCCAGAATTCTTTTTGAAGAGAGTTTAAGTGCTAAACTACTCTGGCAGCTGTAGCTCTGGGAGGGGAAAGGAGGTCTCAGCTACAGTTCCTGGGATTTGTTGCCTGTTTAAACTGGTATTACAGTGCTTTAAATGAATGGTGTGGCTGTGCCCCAAGTCTCTGGGACCCATGAAATAGTAATGAGAAGTTCTGAAATCTCTTAGAATCATAGAATTGTTGGAAGGGACCCTGAGGATATACAGCTGTCCCATACGAGGATCGAACCTGCAACCTTGGCATTATCAGCACCATGCTCTAACCAACTGAGCTATCCAGGCTGCCTGCCCATCTATCTATCATCTGTCTATCTATCTATCATCTATCTATCTATCTATCTATCTATCTATCTATCTATCTATCTATCTATCTATCATCTATCTATCTATCTATATCTATCTATCTATCTATCTATCTATCTATCTATCTATCTATCTATCTATCTATCTATCTATCTATCTATCATCTATCTATCTATATCTATCTATCTATCATCTATCTATCTATCTATCTATCTATCTATCTATCTATCATCTATCTATCATCTATCTATCTATCTATCTATCTATCTATCTATCTATCATCTATCTATCTATCTATCATCTATCTATCTATCTATCTATCTATCATCTATCTATCTATCTATCTATCTATCTATCTATCATCTATCTATCTATCTATCTATCTATCTATCTATCTATCTATCATCTATCTATCTATCATCTATCTATCTATCATCTATCTATCATCTATCTAGCTATCTATCTAGCTATCATCTATCATCTCTCTCTCTCTCTCTCTCTCTCTCTCTCTCTCTCTCTCTCTATCTCTCATCTATCTATCATCTCTCTACATTTGAATTTGCACATGGCATATATGCTAGCCCCCAGACGATTTGCTCAAATCCACAGATTCTGACATGCGGCAACAGTACATGAGGACCTCTGATTGGTCATCTTCCAAATAGAAGGTTGGGTTACACAGGGGGAAACCAGGAAAGTAATGCAGAATTGAGAGGGAGGCTTTGGATCATGATCAGCGAGCATGCTTCTGTTTACTCCCACTTGAATATATCTAAAGAAATGCTCTGTGCTATCCAAAAGCTTACATGCAGCATGGTGAACATTGGTGGGCCCCAACAAAAGCTATTTGTTTTGCCGCCACTATTTTTTTTTTAAAAAAACCACCCTGCTGTTTCTGCCATTTCTCTTTTGTCTAAGCTACTCTGGCTTTGAGCTGCCTCTTATGTCCCCTTCAGGGAAGCTTGTTGAGCCTCACTGTTTCACATCCAGCTCCCTGAAAATAGAATTGAAATCCTCCTGTTGAGGGCATTGGATTGACATTCCTGCTGTGTTTTCTCACTTCATAAATGTTTCAGGTTCCTTGATCTTCATTTTAACACTTGGAATATCAATCTAGGCATGACCATTGTTAAGCAAAGGCATCTTCTCAGGCTCTCCTTGATTGCAGAGAATGAATGAAGAAGAAGGGGAAGGGGGGAAAAGCTTTCAAGCTTCAAGGGCTGAGATGAATTATTTGAACTTCTGAAGGGGTTTCTCACCTTACGATAATAATGATTTGCCCTGAGGTTGCATGGTTTTTATTTGCTTTACAGGAACTTTTGAATCTGCAGCAGGACGTGCTTTTTCGTAAAGAAGCTGGTAGCTGTTCCTCATGCAGTAGCCCCTGAGGAATTAAAATCCAAGATATTTATGGGAAGTGGAAAATTTAAGAGTGGACACCACTGATAAATAAAGGGCATTGATGTGATTACACTATTTCAGATGGGCTCATAGACTTATTGATTTTTTTTTTTTTACACTCCCCTTCTGCTTTTTCTCTTCTCAAACCCACTGCAAAAATATGACCAAGCAGGGAGAAGGGATGCTGGGCATTCATAAATTTATAAATGGTATGCCGGGAGTAGATGAAATGCTAACACACTGACAGGGGAATCCAGCGCAATAGTTGTACTGGTGGCAACTCATTGCACAACAGATTGTGTGACAAAGTTACCAGCAACTTGCTTATGCAGTCTGTTGCACAACAAAAATTTGCTGGTGCAGAACAGTTTGCCGGTTGAACATGTACAGTGGTACCTTGGGTTAAGAACTTAATTTGTTAAGGAGATCCATTCATAACCTGAAACTGTTAAGCACCACTGAAGCACCACTTTAGCTAATGGGGCCTCCTGCTGCTGCCACGCCGCCACCGGAGCACGATTTCTGTTCTCATCCTGAAGCAAAGTTCTTAACCCATAGTACTATTTCTGGGTTAGCAGAGTCTGTAACCTGAAGCATCTGTAACCCGAGGTACCACTGTATACTGTTAAGTGACTTTAACTTAGTTCTACATTGGATACAACCCAATGAGTTTAATTTGCAGCACAAACCTGTGCATGCCTATTCAGAAGTCAGTCCTATTATGTTAGATCCTAACTGGGTATAGGATTGCAGCCTTAATATGAGCTCTTTAAATGTATGATGTGGGCGTGAGATATAAGGAAACCAGCCTGATTTGCAGATCAGAATGACACTTCTGCAATTGGGAAATGTGTACAATAAATGCATGTAGTAAGGTAAAGTGTGGATAAATGTGCAATCGCTAGTGAAAACAACATAAAAATGCATTATTTTAGGGGAAATTGGTTTGCAAAAACGTGTATATTAGGCAATGTTGCACACAAAAATTCACATTAAAATGATGATCAGTTTTCACGAGGACTTTATTTTTAAAACTGAAAGCAGATGTGGAAATGTGAAGAACTGAATTGAAGATTGGAAAATGAGAAACAGAGTGAAATACAAATTGACAGATTCACCCATCTCTACCTAAAAAAAACCCTCCACATTTTTGTGGGCATTTGAACCTAAATGTGCATTATGGTACATTTTGTGAGCTGAGAACCGTGCCACAAAATCTGGAGAAATGCAAAAAACGCAGGGCAGCTGCAAATTCAAAGGACAGCTGTATTTTGGTCCTTGTATTATTTCGGATTTGTGAATCAGGCAGCTCACCTTTGAATGTGAAATGAATTCAAATTCTCAACCATCCCCACTTTTAGGATAAAATATATGCAAAAGCTCAGAGATAGGGAACCTGTGTGGCCCTCTAGCTCTTGCTGGGCTGCAGATGCCCGGACCCCTGACAATTGGATATACAGGGTGGGGCCAATGGCAGATGGAGTCCAAAAACATACGGAGGGCCACCAGCTTCCCATCCCTGTTTTAGGGTAAAGCATGCTCCTAGTGATGTATGGAAGTGAGAGCTGGACCATAAAGAAGGCTGGTCGCCGAAGAATTGATGCTTTTGAATTATGGTGCTGGAGGAGACTCTTGAGAGTCCCATGGACTGCAAGAAGATCAAACCTCTCCATTCTGAAGGAAATCAGCCCTGAGTGCTCACTGGAAGGACAGATCGTGAAGCTGAGGCTCCAATATTTTGGCCACCTCATGAGAAGAGAAGACTCTCTGGAAAAGGCCCTGATGTTGGGGAAGATGGAGGGCACAAGGAGAAGGGGACAACAGAGGACGAGATGGTTGGATAGTGTTCTCGAATCTACCAGCATGAGTTTGACCAAACTGTGGGAGGCAGCGGAAGACAGGAGTGCCTGGCGTGCTCTGGTCCATGGGGCCACGAAGAGTCAGACACGACTAAACGACTAAACAACAACAACATGCTCCAAATATTATGCAGAATAAGGCCAGAATGGGCATATGAATGTGTGACTGATACGACTCAGAAACAGACTAATTTGTCCATGCCTAAAAGATTGTCGACTTCAGGGAAAGGCCAAAACAGTGTGTTGTAGGAAGTGCTCAGCATTTCCCAGGATTTGTCCCTCCTGCCCGATATTGAAACAGAGGAGAAATTAAACAAACAAACAAAGCCAGAATGAAATCCCTGAGATGGTGGCATGTGAAGACTCCCAAGCCCAGGAAAGAATAAAGTTAGTCCCAAGGGAAAACATATGGGGCACCAGGAGCATTTTCCTCTGATTACGCATTTCTATTTGAAAGTTAGCAGTAAGACAAAACAAACACAACAGTTTCAAAGCAAACAAGCCATAGGGGGTTCGCTTGGTGGTGGCAGATGCTGGAGCAAAAAACAAAACAAAAAACAGAAGCCAGTTGGGAGGGGGTAGTGGAGAGGAGAGCAGAGGAGAGGAGAGGAGAGAGAGAGAGATGTAGAAGAGAGCTAAAGGTATCTACTCTTTGCTAGGAGGGAGATGTTATGGGGCTGTAAAGTGTACACCAAGCTGAAATGCTCGTTTGCTCAGGGCAAGCTATCCACTGACATTGCATTCAATTGATCCTTTAATGGAGCAGTTGAGGGATTGTGTTCCTTTCAGATGCTGCGTGTAAAAGAGGTTTTAGTGCAGGGGGTGTTTAGCATCTTTTGGAAAGCCTCCTATATTTTGTATGATTCTTCAGCCAGCATCAGGTGCCATTCCCCTCTTTGAAGGAGTGACGTCTGGCTTGGCTGGCTAGTTGGCGTATCCCTGTACTGTCAGCAACTGTCCAGCATTCTCCACTCTGTCCTTCTTAGTGTGCCACAAAAGAATTACAAATACAACTGATGCAATTACAGTTTTCAGACCTCCTGGCAACCTCTCCAGATGTCACGTCTTGCCTTTCCAAGAAAACAGAGGGGCTGAGCTATGATTTCAAGTATTTCATTGCCGTGTCTTTGAAAGATCCTTCCTCTGTAGCAAGCTCAGCTGGTGACCATGAACAGGGATTCCATCTAAAATGAGGCTGCTGAAAAGCAAGAGGAGTTATTGTCATGCTTGGGGGGAAATCCAAATCTTGAACAAACACAGATATTTTTTTAAGGGAAGAAACCCAAAATTGAGCATGCATTGAGTTCTAAGTGCCTGATGGGCAGGAGGGAATGGAGAAGGGCTAGATGGGGAGTGGAGCATATCAGAAGACCTTTCTGTCTTTGTATGGCACCCTGAATAGGGAAACTCCGTGTGCTACAATATTTTGTTGCAGGTCCCACTTGTTCACATTAATGATAATCAACTTTCCCATCTGTCTCAGTTGTTTCTTTGAATACAAAGCCCCTCTCAGGTCTGCAATAGGGGATCCAGTGCAATGTGGGAAGATAAGGATCTGTGGACTGCCTAGCCCCAACCAATCAGTTCCCAGGCCCAATTCAAAATTCTGGTTTTGACCTATAAATCCTTAAGTTGCTCAGGACTGCAATTCCTCAAGGACCATCTCTCTGCATATGAACCAACTCATACCCTGCAACCACCATCTGAGGCCCTTCTTTGTATGTGAGAGGTCCGGAGGGTGGTAACACAAGAACGGGCCTTTTCTGAGGTGGCTCCTCATTTGTGGAAAGCTGTCCCCATGGAGGCTCACCTGGCGCCTTCATTACGTATCCTTAGGCACCAGGAGAAAACATTTCTCTTTAACCAAGCCTTTGACTGACTGAACATTCCATGGCCTTTTAATTGTGTGTGTGTGTGTGGGGGGGTTATTGGTTTGTTTTTGTTTTATTAGGTATTTTGTGTTCCCCTTTTTGTATTTCTATGTTGTGAACTGCCCTGTGAACTTAAGATGAAGTATACAAATTTAACAAATAAATAAAAATAGATTAACCTGACCTGGTACCAGGAGCAGAGTCCTAAGAGGATAACCCAGACACCCCACACATCAAGGATCTTGAAGAGCAGGCAGAAGTCCTTGGAACCAGTGCTGAGGGTGGAGGCGATCTCTGTGTGCCAGATTTTAATCCACCCTCCTAGAGTCACCCTCTTGGTCCTGTATACTGGACCACTGTGCTCCCATCCATCAGACCAGTGCTTGAGATCTGTTCTTGCAGGGAGCATCTAAACAGCCACTGAACATGTGCTGTTAAAAAGCAGCTTGCAAAGGAGTAAGTGGAAGAGAGCTGCAGTTGGGCACGTACTATGCAACTACGCATTGTAGACAGTTGCATATCTTTGCATTCCTAAGCTGTTCTGGGAACCACAGTTAATTCTTGTTATTTTAACAGTGTACCAGGCTACTCACCATTTTCCTTCCTACCCCCCCCCCTTTTTGAGAAAAGGATAATGATACATTTTATTGTGGGTAATCTCCCATGGGCCAAATGGAAGAAGGTTTGCCAATTAGCAGAACACAAGGGATGCTGTAAAAGTACAGCTACATCCACAGGGGTGGGAGTTTGGAAGAGGCTGAGATTGTCTGACTTTCTTGCTTCCCTATGTTAATTACACCTGGGCCAACAAAGGCTTTGTGATTGTTCATCTTAAGAGGAATTCTACATGTTTCCCCAAAGGATAATTTGCTCATGATCTTGTCAGGTCTGGCAGCTTTGTCTTTCCCTTCTTACATGGGGTTCTGTTGCCTGGAAATAGTAAGAAGTAGGTGGAGGAGAAAGGAAGGATAGAAGGCTTGATTTTAAAGAAGAGTAAGAGAGGATGAAGGGGAAGAAGCAGTACATACAGCAGAGGTGGAGAACCTTTTTCATCCTGAGGGTTGCATCCCCCATCTGTGCAACATTCCCAAGGCAAAAATGGGCAGAGCAGCAAATTCAATTTTTATATTTGTAAAGTAGGCTTTTATATTTGTAAAGTAGGGGGTTTCTGAACACCCACACATTTTCTAGTCTCCATCCAGATATGCATGGCACTGTGTCCTAAACCACTGAGCCTTGGGCTTGCTGATCAGAAGGTCAGCAGTTTGAATCCCCATAACGGGGTGAGCTCCTGTTGCTCTGTCCCAGCTTCTGCCAACCTAACAGTTTGAAAGCATGCCAGTGCAAGTAGATAAATAGGTACCACTGTGGCGGGAAGGTAAACTGAGTTTCCGTGCGATCTGACTTCCGCCACAGTGTTCCATTGCGCCAGAAGCAGTTTAGTTCTGCTGGCCACATGACCCAGAAAGCTGTCTGTGGACAAATGCCGTCTCCCTTTGCCTGAAAGCGAGATGAGCGCCGCAACTCCATAGTCACCTTTGACTGGACTTAACCGTCCAGGGACCCTTTACCTTCTTACCTTTTACCTTTATGCAAGAGATGATATCAGAGTTCAAGGACACGTTCCAGCGTGGCAAAGATTCTCATGCAGGTGCCAATAAACACCGGTGAGGGATGTGGCCTAGGGAGAAGGGGTGTGCTGTGGAAAGAATTCCGAGGGCCAGATTGAAATGTTTCAGTGAAGCTCTCCTGGTTTCTGAAACCACAGTTTCTTATGATATCTGTGGAGGCTGAATTACCTGTGGAGGCACCCCTTGGATTCTACTGCCTGAGGTGGTTGCCTCAGATGGTCGGCCCTGGAGGGTGGCCCTCTGACAGCTCTTCACAGATGCCTTCTAATAGTGGATGGCCTTCTTTATAGAAAGACACATGGCCTACTTGCTTAGAATGATTGGGAAGAGATGAACCCTTTGAAGGACTTCATTACAAAACAATCGAGATAGATCTTTGCCTTAGTAGTTAGAAGTCTCTGTAGGAAAAGCAGTGACTGGAAGAAGGAACAGCCCCCCCCCAGCCCCCTCCATCCACCACACCTTTCACCTTTAAACACTGCTGTGAAAAGACAAGACTGGGCCTAATGAAGCTCTCGGCATTTGATGTTTTCCTACTTTTTTCTCTTTCTGATGCAGCACTAACAAACTCCTACCCATTACCCCTCCCTTTTTATATAGCATCAATGCAGGGTACATTCTTTTTTTAACTTGCAATAATTAGTTATTTTTGAAAGCTAAGGAGAAAACTCCCCCCCTTTTTTTACTAAATAAATAAATCACACACATCAAAGCCATGGGTAGAGGAGTTATAGTGAGCCACATTTTATATCAGTGATGCATTGCAGGTGTAGCTGGGGTTTTTTTGAGGGGGCGGGTGAGGGCAGAGGATTAATGGTCCCACATGTCCTTGCTTCCTGCTACTTCCATCATGTTGGGATCACTCAGTGTCAGAGATTTCCCATGATCTGGGCCCAACAGGACAACTATGTCAAATCAGCATGAACTGCAGCAAAAAGCTGCAGCATGGAGTGCTCTCAATTGGGAACCCAGCCATTCCATTCCATCTATCCTGGTTTTCTGTTCTTTCCCCAACAGTAAGTATTTTATGCCCACTGAACATACACATATCCTTTTGGCCTGGGTTTTTGTGGTGGGGAGGTTTCCTCCTCTTGGAATTTTTTTGGGGGGTGGTACTTCTGCAGATCTTGGGGCTACCTTGAACCTGATGCTTCTGTTGTTTGTGGGTGGTCTGATTTTGCGTGAGCAAGAGTACCCAGAATTTTTACTACAGTAGGTGATCAGCTCAGAGAACTGGAAAGAGCAACTTTTACTCTACCCTCCACCCCTGAGGCCTAGTGGGTTTGAAGTAAGAGGAAGAAAGAAAGAGTAGGAGCTGTCAGAGTAGAAATGAGGTCTAAGAAAGTGAGGGGGGTCAGAGAGAGAAGGGATGACCTACCCACCCACCCACTTTTGGCTCTCGCTCCATGCCCCATGGGCATGTAACCCCTGGCGTACAGCAGTGTAGAACTACTGGCCCTCCAGACATCCCAGGACTACAACTCCCATCATCTCTGACCATTGCCCATGCTGGATGAGGCTGGTGGGTATTGGAGTCCATGTTATCTTGGGGGGGGGGGCTACAGGTTTTCCACCCCCTGCCTTAGGGAATGAGGCCCTCAACAGTGGTGGGTGGAAGGCTGCTCAGCCCTAGTCTGCAGAGAATCATTTCAATATGTGCATCCTGAAAAGAAAACAAAAACATTGCCCACCATTGAGAACCAGTATTTTAGAAATAACACAACCACCATCCACTCCAATGCAGACAACCAGCACACAAGACCCTCCTGGGCAGATCTATTTTAATCAGATGAGGTGGCTGGCATCTCTCTCCTTGAAATTTCTGCCTGATTTCCTCCAGGGCAAGGTTTAACTTTTCGGTGCTGTTACTTCCCTTTGTTTTCTTGCTGCCTTCAATTTCCCGTTTCCTCCTCAAGGTGGAATTCTCTCTTGACTCTAATTAAGCTGGTCATATGCCCAGCAGCCACAGTGCTGTGCTTCAGAAAGGCCAAGTGAGGAGATGCGGCTGTTGCTGCAGAGTGTGTCACCGCAGAACCAACCTATCCTTGGATGGAATGAAATACAGGGATTAATTGCTGGTATTAAAGAGCTGGGCTTGTTGACGATTTCATACAGGGCTATACTTTGCTTTCCTTAGCCCTGAGTTGGCACAGACGGCTTACCATATTCCTAGGCTGGTTTCATTTCCCCCCATCCTGGGGGAAAAACAACAACTGGCTCCATTTCATCCCATTTATGGGTAGATATTTAAAGAGAAATGCAGTCATCCAGGGCTCCCTAATTGGATCTCTGAACTATCCGCAAGCAACACCCCTTACTGGCTCTGCTTCAAACCCTTCATGGGTGTTTTTGCCTGGCTGGAATGTGTTTTTGAACTATGGATACTTGCCTTTTGCTTCCCTGGATGAAGGACAGAGAGGGCTGTAGAAACTTGCCTACTGCACACACAAATATTTGTTGGCTACCCATTACTGGCACATGGCCCCCAGAAGGTTGTCCAGAACAGAATGTGGCCCTCAGGCTGAAGATTCCTTACCTCATAACATACAGTTCCTTCCTGGGGAACTTTATGAGGTGTGGAAAAGATGGCTGCCCCCATTTACCACAGTGTAGTCCATTGATCATGTTCAAGAGGGAAAGGTCCAAATTATGGGATGAATTGGAATCCAATCCTATCCCTGAGGAAGGTTTAGACATTTCTTTTTAACAGCACCAGCAGCTTCCCCATATAAAGGCATTGGGAGGGGGCATATCTGAATGAACACTGGAAGGGATGCGCTTTTAGAATCCTGTTGACCATCAAAGGGACAGGGGAAGTTGTTTTATGCCAGATCATATCTGGTTCATTATCTCCCAACATTCTTCAGAAAATCAGTAGAATGGGCAACGCTGGTCAAACAATCAAAGAAGCTCCAGATCATGTTAGAGTAAGTTTGTGTTGTGAAAACAGTTTAAGGATATGGAGATGACAACCCAAATAGCTGAGATTGTTCATTGCAAATAAAATTAGCTTTGTGCCAGATGAACTCCTCCCTCCCTTATAATCTCATGATATTTAGATAATCTGCAACCTAATATTAAAATGAGGTCAGCCTTTTATTGGGTATGGTTAAATGCTCTCCCCCCGGCAGAATATGGAAGGGTGTCTGAAGGGCACCCCTAAGAAGGGGAGAGCTTGTTATATATACATTTTTGTTCTTGAATGCAACATTTACAATGATCTTCAAACTAAGTAGTCTTCCTTTGTTAGACTGGGTGAAGGAAAAAACCTCATCCTTTGCACAATTTTTGCTGGTTGATCTTAACGAATACGTAACATTTAAAATAGCCAAGTTTCTTATCTTAGCCCTGCAGATGTGTGCAGGGTTTAAAGGGGCATATGCGAAGGAAAATGAGCATATTTTTATCCCCTCCCCCATGGAGCAACACTGGTTGCAGTCTCTGCTGTTGCTTTCTGATTGATAATATTGTAAATGATTTGGTGTATAATGGACAATTGTTCTATTACATTTTAAAAATTGCATTGGATGGGGCGGGGGAATGCTCCCAAGCAGTTTTCATGCAGCTGTACACAAAGCTGGATCAATCCCTACTCTTAAGCCTTTTGTTTCCAGCCCTTGTTTTAGCCATCTTAGCCAATAGTTAGGGATGAAGAGAGTTCCAGTCCAACAACATATGAGGATCTAAGGTTCAAGAACAGTGGCCTAGAGTCCAATGGCAAAAGGATGGAACAAGAGCTGTGAAGCCCCAGAAAGCAGGGAAATGAATAAGGAAAAAACTCACAGATTTTATCCCCCACCTCATAATTTTAGAATCTCTCTCGCACTTGCCACCACTACCACAGTGATGCATGTGTTAACAAGTTTGGCACATCTGAGAACTTGGAAGAAGCCATTAATTGAGCAAGTGTATTGGGCAGCCCTCAGATTACAGCTGGTACCCTGAGGACCTCAGCACAAATCCAGATAAGATCTTCAATTCCAAAGCATGAGCTGGCACACTGGCCATTATGATGTTCATGGAATGTGCAGTTATAAGTGTGTGACAGTGACCTTGATTGCAGACAGCTATTGGAATGTGCAGAGGTTGAAATGCAGATTTGCTTGGATATGTTTGCAGCGTGGATACAGATTCCGGGTTTCTTTTATGTAGAACTTGGTGAATAATATTAATTGGTTGTTGCAAAGGCTAACCTATGCCATAGGGAGAGGATCCATTGCATAGCAGCAGAGTATGTGCAATGCATGCAGAAGGTCCCAGGATCAATCCTTGACATTTCCAGTTAAAAGGGGCAGTCAGCAGGTGAAGGGATAGACCTCTGCCCATGACCATGGGATAGCTGCCAGTCAAGGTAGGCAATACTAGTCTAGATGGACAAAGAGTCTTATGCAGTACAAGGCAGCTTCCTATATTTGGAGGGACCATAGCTATGCAACAGAGCTGTGCATACAGAAGAACCCACTTACTGGGTTTACAACTAAAAGGCTCAATAACAGGTGTTTAGCGGTTCCAAGGAATTCTATATTTACAAACTCCCGTATGAACTTACCGAATGAGCAAATAACATGCAGCTTTTGCTCTTCCTGAATGTTTGCCAGCTTCAGAAATGTTTCAGAATATGTTAAGAATGCTTTGAGGGAAAATTAATTCTTAAAGGTAAGAATCTAAATGCATATTTAAATATGAATGGCAGGGTTTTTTTTTTTAATTTGCAGAGTAATTTGGAATTGGGGCAGAATAGACACATGCAAAAGTGGTATGGACTAGAAGTGGACTGATTCAGTAACTCATGTTGGTGATGTGAAAGACCTCTTTGCATGGGACCCTGGAGAGCTACTGCAGACAGTACTGGGCTAGATAAACAAATAGTCTGTTCTAATATGGAAGCTTCCTATTGTGCATATCAGGGTGCGAAACTGGATTCAGCTAGCAGGCTGTATCAATTTCTGCTTCTGTCCATGTAGGGATGTCCACCTGTTAACAATGATATTGGAAAGTACAACTAGTGTAGAAGTCAGCTGCCAGGTTGTTCACTGGGGCGAGATGGTCTGAGCACAAAAAAGGCAATTTCTGGCCTGACTGCACTGGCTACCAGCTAGTTCCTAGCCCCAATTTGAAGTGTTGGCTTTGGAAAAGGCCTTATGCAATTCTGGACCCCAATACCCCAACTCTTCCCATATGAACTGACCCGGACCGTGTGATTGTCATCTGAGGCTATTCTTTGAGTTCCCCCTCCATGGGAGGTCTGGAGGGTGGCAAGACAAGAATAGGCCTTTTCCTCTCATTTCCCCTATCTTAGGTTCATCCTATATATATATATTTTGCATTTAAAAACAACAACAAATTAATGTGCATGAAAAATCATATACATTTTTGTATGCAGATACATGCATTTACTGGGACGTGGGTGGCACTGCGGATTAAACCACAGAGCCTAGGACTTGCCAATCAGAAGGTCGGGGGTTCGAATCCCCGCGATGGGTTGAGCTCCCATTGCTCGGTCTCTGCTCCTGCCAACCTAGCAGTTCGAAAGCACGTCAAAGTGCAAGTAGATAAATAGGTACCACTCTGGTGGGAAGGTAAACAGCATTTCTGTGCGCTGCTCTGGTTCGCCAGAAGCGGCTTAGTCATGCTGGCCACATGACCCGGAAGCTGTACGCCGGCTCCCTTGGCCAAGAAAGTGAGATGAGCGCCCCAACCCCAGAGTCGGTCATGACTGGACCTAATGGTCAGGGGTCCCTTTACTTCACATGCATTTACATGTGTACTCTTCTTTAACATACACATTTTTGTACACAATTTTGGTTGTAGAACTGCAGTGCAAAATTCAGAGAAGTTGAAGATGTTGCTTCATGAATTAGTTTGGGAAGGGTAAATTAGGCAGGTTTGCCTTAAATTTTCTCCTCCATCCCTAGGTACTGTCCTCCTCAAAGCAGACCATTAGGAAAACCTATTACTGACATGGGCTCTATCCGCTCCGTATGTGGTGTGTGTCGGTCTTATTTTGCCTCTTAAAGTTATAGAGGGAAAATATTCATTTAATGTTAGAATTGGACATTATTCGGCAATCTCAGCTCTTTTCAAAATTCCTTTTCTTGTGTCCTTGAAACAAGTCCCCAGATCTCTCTTCTTGGTCCCTGAGAATGCAATTTCTGTCTAGGGACACGTTGTCAGCATTTCTTCTTCTGTTAGAATACAGTGCTTCTAGTGAAATTCCTTTTTAAGTTTTGCCTACTTCATCTTCAAGAAAGTGGATTTTTTAAAATAATAATAATAATATAAAAACCCCAGTATTTTCTTTCTGCTTTCAAACACCACCACCAACTTCTGCCCTTCTGGCTTCTTTTAGAAATTATATAACATACTGTGAAAATATGGAATGGAGATAGGGAACTTGTCTGATTTTCTTTAAGAATGTCCCTCCTGCTTCAAAGCGAAAGAGAGGCTGTAGCGAGACTCTGCAGTCTTCTGAAGCAAAGATAAAGTAAACAAATATCTGTTGATTTTAGTTTTTGAACATGGTGCAAATTAGTGAGCATTTGTTAAAATGCAGACTGCAATTGCCTGAGACAAGCAGTTTCAAAGGAGGGAAATTTGTTAAAAAAACACAAAGTAAAATAAAAATAAAAGGAGCGTTAAAACACCAACAACCCAAACACCCCTTCTTTTGTTTCAGACTTCAAATAAGAGCCAGATTGCAGAGAAAGAGATGGAAAGAAGTCTGCCATGTTTCTGTCCAAGACAGCTATCATCTTTTCAATGGAATGATTTTCATAGGACAGGTACCTTTACAATTTGGGGGTAGGAAAATAGATATCCTCCCCCTAATTTTTAGTGTGTGGGTGGTCTGTAAATTGGGAAATGTACCTTTGTGTTTAAAACCAACAAAATTCAGACAAATCAGTACAGGGGCTATATTTGCTCTTTAAAGCTGGAGAAATCAATTGTTCTACTACCACCCCTATCCCAGAAGTACAGTCCATGAAGGAGAGCTTTTATTTGTTTTTTATTGTTTGTTAGGGAAAATAATGATTGGGAAAGAAGCCAGACCTCCCCAGTATTTTAATTCTGCTGCTTATTCCCTGTTTTCACTATCAAAATTCAGAGGAGAGTGATGACTTACATAAAGAGCATCTCTGTTTATTTACTTCCACATCCCACCCCCAAATCACTGTGATTGAAGTGGCCTCAGAAAATAATTCACTGTGATTAAACACTAGACCTGTCCATCAAAATAGATTTCCCTTCTCTCTCCACCCCTCCCTTTTCAAGCTTTGGGCACTCCCCAGCCACCTTGGTATTGTTTTTCAGAAAAGTGGGTGGGGAGGGGTATATTTAATTTGGGGGGTGGGAGTTGAGGCCAAAAAGCTGTATGGAAGCTTCAGGGTCCTAAATCTGCCTTGGGATTTATTTTATTTATTTAACAAAATTTATATTTCACTTGATTGTAAGAAAACCTCTCAGCAATTTACAAATGCCTTCTTAGTAGCAAGATCTAACTCGGGAGCATGAGATCAGGACCTGACTCACTACAGTTTGCCCCATTACTAGGTACACAGCCAATACATATCCCTAATGCAACCCCCTCCCACACACATGACCTTATGTTGATAACAGTGGCTAACAAAACAGGGTTATTAAAGACTTAAAGTAAAACATTTTGGCCTTATTCAGCAGCAGTAAATCAAAGGGTAGAGTAACCAAGATGACGACAATAAAACATTTAGGATAGACTATAAATATACTGGCAGGGAGTGCCTGATGCTGCCCAGGTATTTTTAGAAACCCCAAAATATTGTAATTTTTAAATGGATAGTGTAATTTGTAAATTTGGGCATATCACACCAAAAACCAGGTACAGTGGTGCCTCGCAAGATGAAAAGAATCCATTCTGTGAGTCTCTTCGTCTAGCGGTTTTTTCGTCTTGCGAAACAAGCCCATTGACGGATTGGCGGATTAGCGCTATTAGCGCTATTAGCGGCTTTTAGCGGCTTATCGGCTTATCGGATAAGCGGCTTAGCAGCTTAGAAAAAGGGGGGGGGAAGGAAAAAACCCCGCAGGAACTCACAAGACATTTTCTTCTTGCGAAGCAAGCCCATAGGAGATTCGTTTTGCGAAGCACCTCCAAAACGGAAAACTCTTTCGTCTAGCGAGTTTTCCGTCTTGCGAGGCATTCGTCTTGCGGGGCACCACTGTAAAGTCACACCAATGTCATAGTTTGGTTTGCTATCTTGATTCAAAACAGTGTACAGTGTCCAAACATCAATGAAGACTGCTGCCCCCACCTTGGAAACCCTTGTCCCAAGTTTGGTGGCTGGACCTATGCCAAAAAATGGGTGAAGTAATGCCGAAGTCATGGTTTGGTTCACAATCTTGAATCAAAACAGCACCTGGCATTCAAAGATCAAGGAATACCACTGCCCCCCACTTCAGGAACCCTCGTGCCAAGTTTGTCAACAATATTTCAAGAGGAGGCTGAACCTATGCAAAAAATGGGTGAAGTGAGTTTTTGGTCTGCAATCTTGTTTCAACATGGCAGCCGGAGTCCAAATATCAATGGTCCAAACACCATTTCCACTACCCCAGGAACCCTTATGGCAAGTTTGGCAACCATATGTGCCAGTTTCTGCCCAACTTTGGGGGCCCTGGTGCATGTACATGACGTCATGTGAGCGGTGCACATCTGATGTCACATGATGGAGGAGACCTGATGGGGCTCGCCACAGCCATGGGGAAGCCCAACGGGGCCCATTGTGGCCATGGGAAGGCCTAATGGAGCCTGCCACAGCTGTGCTAGGTCCTGCGAGACCTGCCATGGCTACAGGTAGGCCCGGCGGGGCCCACCATAGTTGGGCTTCTGATACATCCTGCTTCTGATACATCCTGTGGCCCCTCACCCATCTCTGGCTGCTCAGATTGTTCCCCTTCCTTCAGTCCTGGCTCCTGCCTCGCAGGTGGCACAAAACCCCACAGATCACTGGTTCCCTCTCTTGGTTCTGCCTCTGTCCCACCTGCCTCTGCCACTCACTTGTCAGAGCTCTGCCAGTCCCTGAAACCTATAGAGGATGAACCAACAAACCATTTTCCAAAATGCTTGTTTTGTAGTTGTATATGTGTGCTCGTCTGTACAAAATGTTTGTTTACTCTTTAAATACTCTTCATATACAACCTTTCCTCCTAAGGTAGCCCTCAGTTTCCAAAAGGTCTTACATTCTGAGGCACCACACGCACCTGTGAATTCGTGTATAATTGAAACCCATTGAAAAAGCCTGCAAACACCTCATTCTGCCCCTGTCTAACCCCATTCCACCCTTTTAGTGACGTTTCAGTGACTTCTTTATGACACTTCCGGGTCACTTCCAGGTTCAGAGCGTTGCGTGTATACACTGTCACACACATATTAAATGCGTGTAAATGGGGAGCTGCCTGTACATGGCTTTCCTCTCCCCAATAAAATATTGTCAGTATATTTTCAATATTGTCCATATATGGACAGGGAAATGTACACAGTTGCCTCATGCTGCACAAGTTATCTGCACATTCTCTACAAGGCATGGTGAATGTGCACAATGGCTGCTTGCTATTCATGTTAGCTGTCCCACTCACATTACCTCTAGTGTAGTGTGTGTGTGTGTGTGTGTGTGTGTGTGTGTGTCAGAGAGAGAGCTAGAGAGAGAGGGAGGGCAGGAGGGAGAGAGAGATGTAGTTATAAATACAGAAAAACTTGGGGCTATGATATAATCGGATAAAATCTGAAGTTGCATTTAACATCTTGAGAATGAGACAGTATCAGATGATCTTTGCTACAAGATACTGCAATTGAATGTACCAGCCAAGTCTTGATTTTGTTAGAAGCAACTGCAAAGAGCATTGTCCTTTAGGTGACAAGTTTTCTATTTCTTTCTCCCAAACATTAAGAAATGTTCTCGTTTCCCCCCATGGGAATTCTTAAAAAATGAAACGTCGCATTTCACCCCTGAAACCAAACTTCCGTCTTACCTTTTCCACTTAAACTGTCATTTCATTTGGGGTTTGGTGGTTTCCACAAAAATACTGAAATGGAGTGACATTTCATGTGAAAATGTCAATCTGATGTGACAATTGTCATTTTGTTTTGAATGAAAAAATGTTTCATTTTGACAATTTCAAACCCACACGTTGCAGAACGTTTCGTTCCACAGAATTATTTCTATGCCTCAGTCTCTTAGCTCCCATTTGGAATAAAAACCAAAAATGAGAGCAGTTTCTCTCCACCCTTTCCATCAATAATGCTGATGAATAATTCTCAGAATAAACTCATGTATGTTCTTTGAGGTTCCAGGGTTTGATTAGAATTGAGTTTAGGTAGACAGCAAGCAGCTTCTGTGCCGGTTGTTAACTGTTTATGTGTGTTATGAAATGGATATTTTAAATAGTTTTATACTGTATTTTATTTGGGCTTGGGTTGCATTTTATATATGTTTTGAGTCACATTGTGGCATGTGATTACCCAAAGGCAGATTATAAATTATTTCAAGAAATAAATACTATTCATTCATTCATTCATTCATTCATTCATTCATTCATTCATTCAATCAATCAATCAATCAATTTAAATCCTCTCCTTCTCCCCAAAGGGGAGCCCATGGCATCAATGATAAAAACATTCCAACCCCCCATAACAGTTTAAAGCATTCTATCAGCCAGTGGTTTTAGGGTTGCCAGAAATAGTATCTTTTAGACATAAAATGCCTAAACAGGGTAATATGTTTCTATATTCCACCTGAAAGATGGTAAAGAGGGAGAGAGCTGTATCTCACCAGGGAGGGCATTTCACATGTGGGAAACCACCACAGAAAAGGCCCTGTTTTAGGTCAACACCAACCAGTGGCAACACCAATAAAGCCTGGAACTAATTGTCTTGAATTCCTTGCACTGAAGGTTGGGTTTGAAGAGATTAGTCTATTTCCAGCCCATTCATAAGTTCATTCATAAGTCAATTTCATCTCTTTTCTGTATTATCTGGAAAAAAAATCTGTACAAAAGTACAATTCAAACATAAGTATTAAACATTTCTAAATGTATCGTATCCTGAAGTATTGCTTTTTAGAAATAATAATAATAATTTTGGTTTGTTTTTAAAGTGGAGAACTGTATTCAGAAATACAGGGAAAAATCAGAAAAGTGTGAAATATGATGGCTAATTATGTTCCGACTGGTACATTTGTCTAGGAGGTGCAAATTAAGTCACTTCTTTTAAAAATGCAGTCTGAAGGAAATTCTCTTGCACCCCTCATGAAGGCTAATTCACCACAAAATCCACCACCCATTACCATATTGGCCTGAATATAAGCCACACTTTCCACCCCAAATTCTGAACGTGAAAAGTTAAATTTGCGGCCTTACATAATTAGGCTTTTACGATATCGCTGCTGAAACAGACATACAGTGGTACCTCAGGTTAAGAACTTAATTCGTTCTGGAGGTCTGTTCTTAACCTGAAACTGTTCTTATCCTGAAGCACCACTTTAGCTAATGGGGCCTCCCGCTGCTGCTGTGCCGCCGGAGCACGATTTCTGTTCTCATCCTGAAGCAAAGTTCTTAACCCAAGGTACTATTTCTGGGTTAGCGGAGTCTGTAACCTGAAGCATATGTAACCTGAGGTACCACTGTATGGTAAAATGGAATGGATGTGAGTGCCTGCAGAATTTTAAGGGACCAGCTTATATTTGGGTATTGTCTTTTTTCTCTCCCCACTCCCCCAATTTTAAAGGTGCGGCTTATATTTGGGCCAATACGGTGATTCAGAGGTGTGGGGTGGGACTTCATTTGCACACGGACAATGAGTCCCTTCTTGCATGCACTGAATGAATGCATGGTGGCACAGGTGGTCATCAGGCTAGCCACCAACAACTCCCTCACATGTTCTTTGAACAGTGGGGAAGGTCATCTGAAGGTCACCCTCTCTCTCTCTTCTGTACATTTTCAGTTGATCTGCTTCAGTTTGTGATTGTTCGTTGTTTTATCTGAGATTGTGCTATTTGCTGTTATATTGCTGGCATTTTCTATGCGTTAAATTGTACCTGTAAGCTGCCTTGAATGTCTTTGTAGTAAGATGGGGTAAAAACAAAAAACTCTCACCATTTTGAGGTGGTGGTGAATGAACACTACCCATTTTACTATTGCAGGGGCTTATCCCACCCCCACTTTGCTTGCTGAACAATGGCATTGCCAAGATATCAAGCTGGTCGATGCATCTTTTGTGCCATGGTTGGGAACCTCTGGACTGTGGGTTTAATCTGGCCCACCAGGCCTCCCCATTTGGCAAGGCTGTGAGCCTTGGTGGCTGCCCAGCTGTGCTGCCACTGTCCCTATCCCCTTGAAATTCCTTTAGGGAAGATTCCCCTTACTTTGAATTTTGCTTTATTTTGGAACATGCAACAAAGTTTGCATGCCTCTCAAGTGGATTATATCTGTTGCTTTAACCATCACTTTGAGGAGGGGTTAGAGGTGAGCTAATGATGCCTCAGACCTTCTCAATGCTGTATTTTCCCTTCTATGAGTTGTGTGTGTGACTTAGAATTTCTCTGAAGTGACAGGTCATTGCCCTTGATCCTGAAGCTTTTGCCTGATTAATTGTCCATAATGACTCTATTCCCTGTCCTGTTTGATTTGTAGTTTTCTGTTTGGCCTGGTGTCAGCCTCCATCAGGAAAGGCATCTGAGCCCTGAAGCCGAGCTCTTGAACTTGAAGGCAAAGAATATTCTATTAGTCTGCCTGAGCTTACAGAGCTTCTAACAGAGCTTCCTTAAAGTCCATTTGCATGAGGTCAGGGGCAGATTAAAGGACTTGCAGGCTCCTATGCAGAGGCCAACTATATTTCTCTCAAATGGCCCATATTTCCATCTGCCAGCAGTTCACGTTCAAAGGTGGACCCAGAAGACTCTACTTAGGAGAGCTTTGGTTAAGCAACCAGCCTTAAAGTATCACACTTTGAAGAGTTGAATTGCGAAGTCAAACCTCGTGAAAATCCAAAGCTTAGAATGAAACTTTCATAAGCACTGAGAAGCAGAAGCAAACATAAGAGTCTTATCGAAAAGTACAAGCTGAAGCCTAGAATTCCTCGTTCTAATGTCAAGTTGGAACTCAATTGTTCAATATTGCAATATATGTTTTCAGAATAACAGAACCAGAAGCATTTTTTTGAAAAAATGTAACTTGGTAAAAAAAGTTGGTTGTATAATTTTAAGTATAATGTGTGATTAATGCATAACCATTACACAGACAATAATAGCTGAATAATTGAACAAAATTAACTATTTGAGGTCCTGGATCAATCATTAGGAAACTGAGAACAGTTTAGTGATGGATATGACAGATGCTCTTATTTATCATGCATGTGAATTTTTTTTTTTTAATGAATGTGGGAAAATTAAGAGAGGGGGAAAGCTGCTTATTACCATGTATTTTCAGCATGGTCACAAACACATATCTGTGATGAGTTACTGCTTAGAGTTTATGGCAGTTTTACGGCTTAGCCACACTTCGACTTATGCCATGCCTAGAAAGCATGAGTCTAAGCGAGATTTCCTCTTACCCTAATGCTTTCTGAGAGAAAACCATCTGTTTAGTGATAGATCAGAACAAATGTCAAACTGGGGGAAATCTGAATTGCTGTTTGCTCCTGTTGGGCTCTAAAAAGAGCGATTTCCCCTGGGGCAAAGCAGTAGGGCAAGAGGCAGTGTGGATAAGCCCACCATCTACGTAGTTCTTGTTTAATGCCAAAGTATTAGGCACAGTAGGGTGGATACTAGGAAGCCCAGGTTTGAAACTTCATATGTTGGGTAGGTAGCCATTTTAATCAACACAGAGCTAATTTATTCCTTATTATTATTATTATTATTAAAATTTGATTACAGTGGCCACTTTTATTCTGAAGGTAAAGCAGCCCCAGGTACCAATCCAGAGCATGCGATATATCTGGATAGGGTCCTGAACCAGCTGCCCACTGAAAATCCTTGGGAGGCAAATAGCGGGGTTGGGGGGTAGAGAATCTTCCCAGGTAGCCTAACTGGTGCATGCTCTGGACCAGGATCCCGCAGTTGCTATGACTTCACAATAAAAGTGTTTTGTTTTGTTTTTAAAAAGTCCAATGCTGTTCTGAGTAAGCCAATTGAAATTAATGAAGCTAACTAATTTAGGCCCATTAATTACTGCTCTGGGTAAAAGTCAGTTGAATACAGCCCTTTATTTCTCTTGACACCTGTGCCCCAGAAAGTCTCATCTTTTTCTCCTTTGATGCTGAAACTCCTCTGATTTGGAATTGGGCTGACTTCAGCCCTTTGCAGCGTTTCTGGTCCTAGCCTATGGAGTGGATGTCAGATCTCCCTCTTTCAGGCCAGGCCTTGTTGTGTTTAGACACCTGGGACTCTTTGAAACAAGAAACTGGACTCAGGCTCTGCAAAGTGGGTTTATTTTAGAGTTATTTGCTTGCTCAGAGTTACAATGGTACCTCTGGTTATGAACTTAATTCATTCCGGAGGTCCGTTCTTATCCTGAAACCGTTCTTAACCTGAGGTACCACTTTAGCTAGTGGGGCCTCCCACTGCCGCCACACTGCCGGTGCGCAATTTCTGTTCTCATCCTGAGGTAAAGTTCTTAACCTGAGGTACTACTTCCAGGTTAGCGGAGTCTGTAACCTGAAGTGTTTCTAATCCCAGGTGTTTGTAACCCGAGGTACCACTGTATATACAGACTGGTGCTCTTCCTTCTAGAGTTCTCTGTATGTACTGGGATGGAACGTTCCAGGTATCACCGACCTTTTCAGACCTAGGACCCACTTTTAACTTCAACGTGTATTTGGAGACCTATTTCTTAATCCTTTACCCAATAGTAGGTCCTGATTCATCAGCTGAATACCAGTGAACTCAGCTCAGTGCATTGTAGAATCCTGGTCTGGGTCAAGGAATGAATCAGTCAAAGACCTTACAGACCTCTCCCTCTCTCCCTTTCCCCACCCTTGGAGAAGGAGATCCAGTGGATCCTATGACCCTTGGGACACCCTTCCAGTTATCACAGGATTGCATCCTTAAGACTTTTGGCTCAGCTCTTTAGTTAACACACCTGCTTTAGCCTGATGAGAACTATTACATGTCATAGCTCAATTTGGAGTTTAAAAAAGTAAATAAATCCAGAAAGCAGGATTTCATGCTTTCAGTGGTTCCAGCCCTGATATATTGGACACTACAAGAAAACCATCCATAGCTTATTATGCATTCATCAGCCTTTAGGGGAATTGTGCTCCCAGTTCTGACCATTAATGCCCTCCCTCACCCTAGCCAGATGGATGAATTCATCAGCTCCCATGCCTCTGAAAATAAATGACATTCAAGCAAGCCATAATGAAAAGGGGAGGGAGGAAGTGCTCTCTTGGGGCAGCCGTTCTGCTATCACCCAAGCGCATCTTGTTAATCCCTGCGCTGCTGCAGAGAATATGCACAAATAGTCACAAATGTGTGGCTTGGCGCAGCTTTTCAGGGGGACTAACAGACATCTCAGTCATCAAAACACCCCTCTCTTTTTTCCTCCCCTGGTTCCTGCAAAAGTGAAATGCCAGGAATCTTATCCATGAGGTATGAAAAGGCTCGAAGCCACAAATGTCCGGGGAAGTTCTGAAGAGGCACAAAGGCTGAAAGGCAGCTGTGATGACAACTCCTCACCAGGGTGATTCTGAGAGAGGGGGAAAGATTGTATTCTACTTACTGAACACATTTCACTCTGCAATTCCACCTATATCAGTTTCTAAGGCAGCTCACAGCTTAGGCAATGCCATAATATTTTTATTTTGTCCTGCTCATTTTTAGTTTTTTGCTTTATTTTTTATTTAGGATTCACTGTGAGTTTTCCTGGGGAAAGTAGTGGGACAAATGAAAAACTGCTCAGGCATTTGCCTAGAAAGCATGGGGCAAGCAGTATTGTAGACGAGCCCTCAGCTACAGTTCATTGATTTCAGGCATAGTCCTGTGTTTCTGGAAGGGCATCCTTGCCTCTGCTGCTTGTCTTCCTCTTGCACATGCCACATCTGGTATACTTGGAGAAGAAAAGTGGACAAGTGGACACAACAGAGGCCAGGATGCTCAGTGCAGGGTGGGTGGGTGCAGAAGTGAGATGCGATGCTTGCAGAGGTGTGTGTGTCAGCAGATGTCCATGATGCTGGTCCAGGTGGGAAGTGAATTTGAACCTGGATTATACTGGCCCAGTCTAATAATGGGCCAGTTCAGGCATTTGCCTGAACATGTGAACTTTGTATCCACAGATGACAGACAGGGCTGTGCACCTAATGTCCCTATGCACCCCTAGTATCCCTATGTGCCCAGTTCCTGATCATCCCTATGCTGTGCAGAAAAGGGCTTCAGGGGATTTCTACTCATGTTCAGTTGAACATAGATAGAACACTTTTTCTTCTTCTTTGTTTTGCAGATGGGGACCCTAATAAATAGGCTTCCTGATTGTATGAGATGTTGTACAGTGGATGCTCGGGTTGCGAACGTGATCCGTGTGGGAGGCACGTTCGCAACCCGCAGTGCTGCATCATGTGTGAGTCACAATTCGGCACTTCTGCGCATGTGCAAAGCGCAATTTAGTGATTCTGCGCATGTGCAAGGGCCGAAACCCAGAAGTAACTTGTTCTGATACTTCCAGGTTCTGTGCGGTGCGCAACCCGAAAATGCAAAACCTGAAGAGTCTGTAACCCGAGGTATGACTGTGTTAAGGTTGAAGCAAACACGATAAGAAGCCCATTCTAGCACTACACCAGGATGGCAAACCCTTTTCAAGGCAGAGAGCTGCATCCCCTTCTGGATACGCTTCCAGGCTGCATGTGCCAGAGGTGACTGTGGCCAGAGGCAAAATTGGACCAAGCTAGAAATGAAAATGTTACCTTTGTGCTGTAGGCTACTTTCTATACAGATTCATACACCCTCTTTCTTCTCCACCCAGATAGACAATAGGCATTACCAGCATTCCAGCCTGGCAAATATTGTTCAGAGTGCACAGCAGGCAGTGGTGGAGGAAGCTGCCCTACAGTTGGGGGGAAGCAGAGAGTGGACCAGTTGGGCAGTGTGGAGCCTGCACATGCACAAGCCACCGTGTCTCTCCCAGGAGAGACCCGTGGCTTGGGTGCACTGCAGGCCCCATGGTGAGTGCCACCTGGCATTTTGTCAGCCCCCTCAGTGACACCCAGGTCAGCCAGCACCCCCTTCCTCCACCCCTGACAGCAGGACCTGTGAGGGGTGAGGCCTGAGGAGTTTTGAGGGCCTGATATGAGAACCCTGCACTAGTCCCTGCCCACCCCATTCCTGAGGTTTACCACCACTGCAATACACCACACTCAGTCATGGCTGAGCTTGGAGCCTCCTCAGCATCTTGTACATCACCACTTCACACTGGCTGTCTTCTAAGAAATCTTTAAAAGATTAATCATGGGGACAAATACAAATTGGTTTGTTTATGATTGAAGGGTATGAAATGATTTTTTCCTTGAAGAAGAAGAAGAAGAAGAAGAAGAAGCCAGCGTGACTGCGATGTGTTACCACTATAAGAAATGCAAACAAAACAGTCAACATCCTTTGGTACAAAAACCTTAATCGAAGTTGCCTTCTCCTTCCCCCCCTGCTTCCAGCTACAATTTAATAAATATAAAAGCCACTGGAAAAATCAATGGCTTTTCTTTGTTAAATGCTTGCTATCTCACATTTCTTTTGAGATCTTTAGAAAGGCACCTTCAACTGAGGTTTTTGTAGCATGCAGATATACTTAAATCAAGCTGAGTACAAGACAAATGAGTAATCAGTTAAAAAACTCATCAACAGGTGGGCAGCCCAGTTGTGTTATAGGAAAAGGTTAATTGGGATGGCAGTTCTTGAGGGTGGGCTAGATGAGTCCCCCTTCCCCTCCCTTTCCTCGCTTTAGAAATATGAAACACCACGCAAAGCTCTTTTTCCATTTGTAAATCAGTTGAGACATAATGGCGATGTTTTGGAAGTTGTACTCAATTGACGGAGCTGCTTCTCAATCTCGGAGCTTTACATAACCTCCTTTTTAACGTGCCATTATTTCCTTTATAGATAGACCCATAAATTACTCCTGGTACACGGAATGCGTGGGAGACTGCCTGCATCGCACAGCATGGGACTCAGACCTGCGCATTCAAATAGCGGTAGACAGCTGGAACACAATCTGTGCACAGGCACTCAGAGCCTCCAGGTCTATTAAATACAAACTTGGAAAGCATCTATTGAGAATTTTATATCTTGCATTACCCTAGCGATGCCATAAAGAATTGGAGCAATCTCACTGGAAGCATAAATGCTGCAACTTAGCTACTGGGATTGCTTTAATTTATATGAATGTGCACATCCACCTCTTCATGAATGGGTATCAACAGGCCTGGGAGCATCCCAGGTGCCTGCTTGCCAGGGCTCCTAAAAATTTGATACTCCCACCTGAGGTTTAAATCTTCCAATTAAAATGTTCCTTCCTCTTACTGGTTTTATTTGTAACATAAACTTGGGTCATGGTGGTCATGGAGACTGTCGTACCTGTGATGTTGTGCAACCCAGGATGCCCTGTGCGGGCTCTATGTCTACTGTAGGCTGCAGGGCAAGAAAGCAGGCTGAATTTGTTTATTTAATGATCAACAAGTCTCCCAAACAAAGTGGCTTCCCAGTGCAATGTACAGGATTAAAATCATAGTTGCTTGAAGGAGTGACTGGATGCAAATCTTACAAATTAGCTGCCAACACCTCACCTTTTGAATTGTGTTCGTCTCTTGGGAGGCAGTGTAGTTCAAGAACTTAAGACTTCTGCCGGATCAGGCCAAAGGCCCATTTAATCCACCAGTGGTCAACCATGTGCCTGTTGAAGGCTTGCAAGCAAGACATGAGTGCATCATATCTCTCTCTCAACTTGCAATTCCCAGCAACTGGCACTCAGAAGCACACTGCCTCCAACAATGGAGGAAGAATGTTGCTATATGAATTTGCCAGTTGGTGGCTATCACTACAACTTGTATGAGCGAAGTCATAATTTAACTTGGCGTTGTGTGGAAGCACTTCATTTTGTCTGCCATGAAACTTCCACTGTTCAGCTTCATTGCACGACCTTGGTTCCAGTGAGGACAACTTCTTTTTTATTTATTTTGTCCACAGCATACATAATTTTATACCCTTCTAGCCTTTTTAGTTCACAGAAAAGTCCCAGCTGCTTCAGATTTTCCTCCTGGAGGAGTTGCTTCATCCCCTTGGTCATTTTGCTTGCCTTTTATTGAACCCTTTCAGCTCTGCAATCTCCTTCTGAGATGATGTGATCAGAAACTGTACACCGAGTATGGCAATTCCACAATACCTCAAGGACTTCCTCTTTCCTCATGAACCTACCTGGACCCTGAGATCATCTTCTGAGGCCCTCCTTCATGTGCCCCCTCCTTGAGAGGCCTGGAGAGTGACAACACAAGAACGGGCTTTCTCTGTAGTGGCTCCCCGTCTGTGGAATGCTCTTCCCAGGGAAGTTCGACTGGCGCCTTCATTACAGTGGCACCTGGGTTCTCAAACGCCTTGGTACTTGAACAACTTGGAACCAGAACGCTGCAAACCCAGAAGTAAGGGTTCTGGTTTGTGAACTATTTTTGGAAGCTGAACATGCTCTATTTTGAATGTTATGCTTCTGTTTTGAGTGCCACACTTCTGTTTTGAGTGTTACGCTGAGGTCTGTCTGTTTTTGCGTTTTTGTGACCCATTTCAGCTACTGATTGATTGATTGTGTGACTGCATTACATTGTTTATTGCTTTCATTTTATGGATCAGTGGTCTTGTTAGATAGTAAAATTCGTGTTAAATTGTAGTTTTAGGGATTGTTTTTAAAAGTCTGGAACGGATTAAACCATTTTACGTTATTTTCTATGGGAAAGCGTGCCTTGGTTTTGGAACGCTTTGGATTTGGAATGGACTTCCGGAACGCATCAAGTTTGAGAACCAAGATACCACTGTATACACCTTTAGGCGCCAGGAAAAAATGTTCATTTTTGACCAGGCCTTTGGTTGATATTATTGACATCCAATATCCTTTTAGAATGTGGCAGGGGGTGGTGGTTATTGGGTTGTTGTTTTTATTTTTATTAGGTATTTTCTGGTTTTATATCTTGATTTTATTCTGTGAACTGCCCTAAGACCCCTGGGAATATTTATTTATTCAAAAAAAGAAAGAAAAAAAGAACAAGAATAATAAGAATAATATATGTATGCCACCAAACCCATTGAAATAATAATAATAATAATAAATTTTATTTATATCCCGCCCTCCCCAGCCGAAGCCAGGCTCAGGGCGGCTAACAACAATCAAATAATCAAACAGTCAAATAGTCACACAATCTAAAAATATTTCATTATAAAAATTAATTAAATCAAATTGATGGCAACCAATTAAGCAAAATTCTGTGCAGGTTGCCAGAGGAGGGAGTCAGGCTGCGCCCTGACCAAAGGCCTGGCGGAACAACTCTGTCTTGCAGGCCCTGCGGAAAGATGTCAGGTCATGGGGGAGGGGCCTCTCATTTTTGCATGCATTGCATACTGCATTTATCTATCTGAAGCTGGAAAGAGGGAAGTGGAGAAACAGGAAAGACAGCAGCACAATTGACCGATAAGACCTTTACTCAAAGCCTACCACATTCTTTCAGATGAAACTAAAAAAGTTGGAGCCTTTATGCTTTATATACATTGCGATTCTGGCTTAATAAACTTTTTTTCAATAATAGGAATATTACATAGGCAATAACTTTATACTAAGTCAGACTACTGGAACATCTAGCTCAGTATTGTCCACACTAAATGCCAGTGGCCCTCCAAGATTTCAGATGGGGTAATTTCCAGCCTTAACTGGAGATGCCAGGGATTGAACTTGGGACCTTCTGCACACAAGGAAGATGCTCTACTACAAAGCTATGGACATTTGCAGAAAATAATGGGGGGCGGGAATAATCTGAACCTCTAATGTATTTAGTGTATTTAAATTCATTCCCCATGGCTAGCTCATCAATGTCTTTGGGCACTAGCCAGTTATATCTGTGTTGAGATGAAGTTCCAGAGATTCGGTTTAGTCATCTGTCTAATTAGATTAGTGTGATTAAATGATATGAAAATGTTTGAGAATGATCTCTCTTAATTGCAAACTTGATTACAATTGTTGACAATGGAAGCAAGCAAAGCAGATGGACAGGTGCACGGGAGGTATTGCATTTCACTCCTGAGCTCTGGATGAAACCAAAGGCCCAGGTCCAGGATAAAGCACAACCCCAAATCTTAGTTATGTTTAGGGATGAGGGAGGGATTCAGTTCAGATTGCACTGAAAGCTGAACATGCATAATTCACACTTTCTGCAATAAAATGCACCCATCCTTCAAAATTCGCACCTCTCTGAATTTTGGAAAACAGTTATCTAGCTGTATAATGCCTAGAAAATTGCACAAACTAGGGTAAAGTGTGCATAAAGGTAAAGGGACCCCTGACCATTAGGTCCAGTCATGGCCGACTCTGGGGTTGTAGCGCTCAACTCGCTTTATTGGCCGAGGGAGCCGGCGTACAGCTTCCGGGTCATGTGGCCAGCATGACTCAGCCACTTCTGGCAAACCAGAGCAGCGCACGGAAACGCCGTTTACCTTCCCACCGGAGCGGTACCTATTTATCTACTTGCACTTTGACGTGCTTTCGAACTGCTAGGTTGGCAGGAGCAGGGACCGAGCAACGGGAGCTCAACCCGTCACCGGGATTCGAACAGCCGACTTTCTGATCGGCAAGTCCTAGGCTCTGTGGTTTAACCCACAGCACCACCAGTATCCCATAAAGTGTGCATAGATATATATATTAGCAATATTTGCTATATTAGCAAAAATAACATACAAAAATATTATTTTAAGGGAAATCATTTGCAAAAATGTATGTATTAGAAGGGATTTGTTGTAAAATGCTGGTGAATTTTCATGTAGACTTAAAAATATTCCATGTGGAATTAAACAAGTGGCTGTCAACTGGGGGTGGAGAATAAATATTGGTCCAAGCTAATTCACTTGCATGCTTCCTGTAGGCATCTGGTTGGCCATAATGGGTTGCTAGACTAGACGGGCCTTTGGCTTGATCCAGCAGGGCTCTTACATTCTGTAGAAGTTAAATCTCTACATGGGTGGGTAGATTAAGTATGTATGTTTGCATTTAGTGGGCTTCTATATCTCATCTTTTCTAATATAATATCAAACTCAAGGTGGCTTGCAGATTTATAAAGATATATTACAGCCTTTGTGTTTGAAGTAGCACATTAAAACAAGCAGCAGTAAAGCAGCATCAAAGACTCAGCTAAAAATATTGCCCACCGGAGTAAAGTAGAACTTAAGAGCCCATTGAAGATGCATTTTGTCTCTAGTGCATATGTAGGTAAATGCATGTACATAAACATCTGGGCACCATGCAGTATTCAGCCTATCAAAGTCCTGGCTTTTAAATTAGTGGAAAAGACAGGACTATTGCAGAGTAAGTGGTGCGGAAAACAAATTCTTTGCATCCAATGCTTGTGCTCCAGTGGACGCCTCCACTAATAGACCAGGAAGAGAGGTGACTTTCTCTGAATCCTGTCCCTGCTCTGGTGCCCACTTCCATGCAGTCCTGAAGGGTCTCCCAGACATCTGGAGCAGATTGTTTACATGGTGGTGGTGGTGGTGAGAATTAGTGGAAATCACTCCCTGATGCTAGTTAGTCCACTTGATCAAATGCCAGTTTGCAAGTGGTATGTCAACATGGTAAGTTAAGCCTACATAGAGCAAGACTGAGAAGGGACATGATGACTACCTCAAAGGACTGCCATATAGAAAAGTGTGAAGTCTGGTTCTCTACTGTCTCAGAGGGTCGGACCAGAGATCTGATGTGCTTAAATTACAGAAGAGTAGAAATTGGTTGAGCATTAGGAGAAAATTCTTTGGTTAAGGAGTAGGTCAGAAATAGAGCCAACTATCTAGAGGGGAAGTAAGTGCTCTCCCTTGTTGGAGGTCTTCAAGCAGAAGCTAGGCAGCCATCTGTTTGGGATACCCATTTTCCTGAATAGTTGAATGGAGAAACTGTGGCTCTCCAGATCTTGCTGAACTACAACTCCAATCATCCTGGTAATGGGCTATGCTGGCTGGGGCTGATGAGAGGTAGAATCCGGAAACATATGGAGGACCACAAATTCTCTCACCCCCTGGCCTGCAAGTCTGCCTTCTCAACTCTGTAATTCCGTGAATATCGCACCAAGTAGTTGATGAAGACCATTCAGCAATGTGGCATAGTGAAGAAAGTGGGAGCTCTTAAAGTGACCCTTTTATAAGCATGCTCCTTTTTTCATCTTTGAAAAGCTTCTTTGATTTTCTGATCTGCCTTTTAGGTCACAGTGCCTTCACAATATGGTTCACGAGAAGAAACTTAAAACATACAAAACATTTATTTATTGTTCATTAAATTTATTACATGTATGCTCCCCCTTCCCTCCCCATTATGAGGCAGGATGTACTCCCGGGGGGGGGGAAGAAGATGTGGGGCCACCATCGAAAAGGCCCTGTCCCGAATGTCCATCAGTCTGTCTGTCACAGAGATGGTGAACTTGTGGTCCTCCAGATATAGTTGGACTCCAGCTCCCACCAGCCCTACCCAGCATGGTTCAGTGGTCAGCAATGATGGGAATTGTAGTCCACTAATATTTGGAGGGTATATCATCTCTGGTATATCAGACCCCAGAACAGGGCCTCAGGGGCTGATCTCAAAGGCTGGCTGTACAGATTACTGATGCAGTGGAGTTGGGTGAAAAAAATCTTGCATTTGTTCTAGACTGCACCACTTTAAGCTGGTGTGTGTGTGTGTGTGTGTGTGTGTGAGAGAGAGAGAGAGAGAGAGAGAGAGAGAGAGAGAGAGAGAGAATCTTCTGCATTTTGAAAATAGTGTTCCCTGCATATGGCATTACTGTGAGCTGGGCCAGCCCTTGCATTTCTTCTAAATTGGCCAGGTTGCTGTAATTTTCTCATCTCTCTCTTGTTCTATTTTTAGCTTATTAAAAAGTTAGTGGGACGAAGACATAATGAATATATCTGTTGCATAACAAGCAATCAATATAGACATGCCCTCCTGCCTGTCCGCTTGCACCCACCCACACTCTGCCTCCCAGGTCTGTAGTGATAAATTAGCCAAGTGCAGTTGTTGCCTCTTTCTGTTGCATATCAGCTAATAGGCAGTGGTATCTTGGTTACATGAAAATTGTTGGCTCAAGGCCGCTTTCTCTTCCTTGCCATGGGTTGGTCAGTTGAGTCCCGAAGCCAAGGAACATAGTTGCTCTGGGTGGCTTTCAAGCTGTGCCAGGTGTTCTACATCTTCTGGGTAAAGGATGAATGAACGGGGGAGTGGGAGGGGAGATGGGGAAGAGAGGAACAAATAGCCAAACTGAGCAAGTTGTTCAAATTGCCAGAGCTGTTTTCTTGCTTGTTTGAAATGGTTACTTGTCCTTCACTGCAAGATGCCAGGCTGAGCTTCATCAATAAATAAAGCAGAGGAATATAGGAAGCCGCTTTCTACTGAGTCAGGCTATTGGCAGGTAGCAGCTCTTCAGAGTTTCCCTCCCACACTTACCTGGAGATGTGGAGGATTGGACCTGGGACCTTCTGAACACAAAGCAGATGCTGATGCACTGAGCAGCAGTCTTTCCCCCAACATATTCAAATAAATATTTTGAACCATAATAGAATTACAAAGATTACTGCAGTAATTGGATAGGATAGGAGAAATCAGATAGGAAGGAAGGAAGGAAGGAGAAGAAGAAGGAGGAGGAGGAGGAAGAGGAGGAGGAGGAGGAGGAGGAGAAGGAGGAGGAGAAGGAGGAGGAGGAGGAGGAGGAGGAGGAGGAGGAGGAGAAGAAGAAGAAGAAGAAGAAGAAGAAGAAGAAGAAGAAGAAGAAACAACAAAACAAACTGGCTTTTTCCAGTACCGGCTACTTACAGTCCCAAAGAAAGATTCCAAAACTTATTTACACAAAGCAAAGATCACCTATGACATTACAAGATGACTAAAGAGTTATCAATTTCATAAAGAGTAATCCCCATTTCTATCCCTTAGGATAAATTTGGGTGAGGGGGTGTGAGCTGATCCTCTAATCTGATCATTGCGTAGTAGATAGGTTTTTCTTGGAGCATGAAAAGTTTAACATGTACAGGAGTGCAGGGGGTCTTTGGGCACAGGTCAAATGAGGCCCTGCTTCACCAACCTCAGCCCCCACTTGCATGCCTTCTTACTTACATCCAGTCTGGGGGGGGGGGCACGGCTTGCTGTCAGTCTGTTCCTCCTTAGACTAAGTGCTGTCTTTGTAGAACTCACGAGGTCCACTGTGGGTTATGGTCAGAGGAGAGGATGTGTAGCTTGGAGAGAGTTTTGAGGGCCAAACAGAGAGCTCTGGAGGTCAATAATATCCCCTGGGCCTGAGATGCTCTCCCACCATTGATTATCACCTTCCATTTTTGGAAATGTAAATGCAACCATACCGCCAGAAAAGAAGTGCCTTCGAAAATGTGTGTTCGTGTGTCTGTGAGTGTAAGGCTCAGTCCTTATTGTGAGAATGTCACATTCACACAAACAGAATGTCTGTTTTCCTCTTCAGCAAGAGAGGAGATGCTGGATATAGTGGCCCTGCACTATAAATTGTTAACAGCTTTTTTTAAACCATTATTACTATGAATATTTTATTGTATATATATTTAAATTATTGAACAAGCAAATGAACAAGCACCATTACAACTGGGAAAGAATTGGGGGAGGGGGAACATCAGGATAAAAGCGGGTACAGGATTAAAAAAGAGATAGAACAGAGAAGCATTTGCTTCCATGCTGGGGATCTGAAATGATTTGAGGTGTTATTTCCACCTTCCATTATCAGAAAGCTAAGCATCACTGCATAAGCCATGCCCTTGGACAACAAGTTTATGTGTGGTATGCTAGGTTTAATCTGGTCCTGTAATAGTAGCATCTTAGGACCAGGAAACATTTCTTCCTTCTTGTGAGAGTCCTCACCCCACGTTTCTGAGATAATGTTTTTTAAATGCCAAATTAAGCATTATTTTGTGCTGTAGATCTTTTCCAGCGCTTCCTTTTGTGGAAGAACAGAGAGAGGTCAAAAAGCCAAGTCAGCGTTTTTGGTGATGCCTTATATTGAACCAGCCCATTGACTCATCCAGCACAGCCTTTCCCAACTTGGTGCCCTCCAGCTGTGGTTGGGCTATGACTCCCATCACCCTAAACTGGTCCCTAGCTAACAGGACCAGTGGGCAGGGATGATGGGGATTGTAGTCCCCAAACATCTGGAGGGCCAAGTTTGGCCATGCCTGTCCTAAATTATTGGCTATGCTGGGTGGGGCTGGTGGGAGTTGGATCCCAACAACATCTGGAAAGTTGAGGAAGATTGACTTTGCCTGATATTCTCTACTGTGCCTGGTGTCTCCTCAGGATCTGTACTCCACTCTTTGAGGTTCTTTAACTGCTGATTGCTGAGGATCATACACGAGGCCTTTTGTATGGGATATGCACAATCTACCACTAAGCTATGATCCTGCTGGCTAAGACTGTGGGCTGATCAGCAGAAAGATGCTATCATTACTTGCTGTGCTCCACAGTCTCCTTGCAATACTCCCTAATGAGACCTTACAAAGAACCTTCCTTCTCCAAGGGAAGCTAAATGCATCATTGAGCTCTAAAACAGCAATGGGCATTTACCTTCAGTGGATTGGGTACCTCCTGTGGTCCTAAACAATGGCCTGGATGGATTCAGAGCCAGTGTGACACAGCAAGTGGAGTGTTGAGAAAGGGCCAAGAAAACCTAAATGGAAACGTCAGCTTCATCATGATGGCTACCAAGTGACCATGGTCCATGATTATCTCTGAGTCTAGTCTACTTCATAGGGTTGCTGCAGGAGATGTATCACATCTGAAGATATATGCTGGCATCTGTTAGTAGCATCCATTATGTTCACGGCATCTACCCAATCTTGACCACTTAGAGGATCTTAGAGACCACTTTCTGTGGATTAAAATGGTGCCAGCTAAGGGACATCACTAAGTTGTAGAGAATATGTTCTGCGTGCTGAAGGCTCCAGGTTCAGTTTTTGGTATTGGTCTAAAGCCCTGGAAAACCACTGCCAGTCAGTGTAAACCATACAAAGCATACAAATGAATGTTCAATTAAACTCAATATCTGTTGGGGAAAGTCTGCAGCTCTTTGTTAGGGTACTTGCATTGCATGTAAAGGATTCCAGGTTCAGTTCATGGTATTTCCAGGTAGAACTGGGAAAGACCCCATCTGAAACCCTGGAGAGCTACTGCCAGTTTGTGTGGATAATAGTGAACATCATGGTCTGATGGCCTGACTTGGTGGAAGGCAGTGGTGACTGGTGCACACTGGGACAGGTAGAGTGAGAAGCTGGGAGACCATCAGTAGGTGGAGCTAGAGCCAATGGGTGGTTGTAAGAAGAAGGAGGACAGGTGAGGTCTGGCTGGGAACAGGCTAGGATTGGAAGGGCAATGTCCCCATTTGCAATGGGCCATCTTCCACTATGGTAAGGCACTCTACTAACATGGTCTTTGGGGAAGGGCTACAGTTCAGTGGCAGAACACATGCATTGAATGTAGAACCCTTAGCATGTTCAGTCAACTACAGATGAGGGAATAATTCATTCCATCCACTTTTTGTCATCTGGCTCCTATGTTGCATTTTAAGAGCACTGCAACCCAACAGCCAGGTTTCAGGAACCCACCAGCGAGAGCTGGCTCGTTCTTTTCCAACATGCAGTTATCAGCCACAACTTGTGTTATCGTATGATCGGCATAGCTGTCTGGCTGGATTAATTCTCCTGCCTGTATAGTTGATTTATGCGAGCTCGAAATGCTCCTAGCTTTCTCTGCGGCTGACTTTAAATAACTGATTAATGAGGGTAAAGCTGGGGATGTCTCTAATGCAGTGCCACTGAGAGGTCTATAGGTTTGCATGAGCAATGGCACTTAATGCTGGTTTGCTGCCATCTTTGGTCTGTAATTTTAAACCACCCCTCTGAGGTTCTTTATAATTAAGATGATGCTTGGAGAATCACATCCGATTCATCTCTGCTGGTGTCACCTGCAGCTTAACTGCCCTCTCTGTGTTAACTTCTCTGATTGTGGAGCACACTACGCCTCGTGTGGGCATCCATTTTTAGCCAGAGGGCCACATTTCTGTCTGGGCAACCTTCCGAGGTCCACATGCCGTTGGTGGTTGAAACCAAAGGCAAAAGTGAGTGCAGCAACAGATGTTAATTTTAGCTTTATACAACAGGCTGGTTTCTATACTGTACATGCTCACACATTCCTCTCTATCCTTCACCCAAGCAAACAAGAAACATGTATTCCACCCACGTAAAAACAAGGAGCACACAGAGCAAAGTGCATGAGTGGTGTGACTTGGGAAAGTGGGTGTGGCCTGGGGTGAGTTCTGAGTGCCAGATAGAGAAGCATAGAGGGCCACAGTTGACCCCAAAGCCTAATGTTCTCCTCTCCTGTACTAGGTTGATGTCCCACACAGTTGATGTGTGTGGTTTTTGTTTTTGTTTTTTTAAAAAAAGATGTGCACCTTATAAACCAGTTTGAGTCCACTTTTTTTTTAAAAGGTGCTTTGGATCTGTGTACAGCTGCCCTATGTGGTGAGTCACTGAACTGCAGCCCATGATTTTGGAAAGCGTTTTGGAAAGGATAGGTAAAGGTAAAGGTAATGGGACCCCTGACTGTTAGGTCCAGTCGCAAATGACTTTGCGGTTGCGGCGCTCATCTCGCTTTACTGGCCGAGGGAGCCAGCGTACAGCTTCCGGGTCATGTGGCCAGCATGACTAAGCTGCTTCTGGTGAACCCTAAACAGGGCTAAAAGTCAGACAGTTGTTTATTTCCTTGACATCTGATGGGGCCACTACTGAGAAGGCCCTGTGCCTGGTTCCCTGTAACCTTACTTCTCACAGGGAGGGAACTGCCAGAAGGCCTTCAGAGGAGGACCTCAGTGTCCGGGCTGAATGATGGGGATGGAGACGCTCCTTCAGGTATTTGTTATAAACAAATAAATGTCCCTGAGTATCCACAGCTTGGGGTGCAGATTTCATAGGGAGAAATGGCTGGAGGGTTCTCCTTACCCTACGGTGGTCTTCCAGTTCAAACTGCATTCTCAGCAGCTATGTTGCTTTTGAAAGGAAAAGCAATACTCACAAATAAAAATAATTACCTGTACTGTAGAGTTCCATCACAAACGCAACTCCTTTCATTCAAGGTAATGCAGACTGCATCCCTTGGGAGATTCAGCACCCTGTGAAACAAACACGTTTTATGGTCCAGCTCTAGATTCTGAACATCAGCTCAACCGCATAATAATAATAATAATAATAATAATAATAATAATAATAATAATAATTATTTCAAGGCTCAGCTGCTGCCTTGGAGCATTACATTTTGTCACTCTGAAAAGTTGCAGTTTGGAACAAACAGTGAGGGAAGAAAAATGAAGGGGGGAGCCTCCATCTAGCCATTTAGTAATGTGGAGTATGACTGCAATAGCTAACAGTGCCTAAAAATCCATCAAGGCGTCTCATCTGTCAGCTATAAAAACGTCATCGCTGGCAGTTTATTTATTAGAGTTTTGGAATTCAGGCTACTTCTCAATGAGGTGGGAAACCTGGGTCTGGAATGTATGATCCAGTATAGATAGGTGGGCAACATGTATGGATGGGGAGAAATTGCATACCTCTGTCAATTCAAGGAGAAGCCACCTGATTCACACTTCTTGAACTAACCTTTAGAAATTCTCACTTCAATAAAGTTTGCAGTGCAGTTCTCCAAGAGAAAAAAAAAGTAGAAAAATGAATATATATTACGGGAAAGTGTGCATAAAATGCATATATTAATGAAAATAGAATTCAAAAATACATTATATTGGGGGGAATTGTTTTGCAACAATGTCTTGCACTATTAGCAAGCCTATGTTTAAGCAGGCTATTAGCAATGGGGAGATGGAGAAGGGAGAGAAGGGGGTGGAGAATTCCATGCTGATATGAAACTCAGGCGGTGTCTTTGAGTTGGTCCTGTGACTACAGACCTCTGAAGCAGCCTTGGGATCATCTTTGGAAGTGGCCATGGAAGCCGCCTTTGCAACATGGCGGCACTGGCAACTGGCAGACGCAGTGGTGGGATTGGCCACCCTTGGATCCCACCAGGATCCTACCTCCTGAGGCAACTGCCTCAGGCTGCCTAATATTAAGGCTGGCCCTGCTGGCTGGAATGTAACCCTGCACCATGATAGTATTGCTTGCTTTGTTTACTTAGAGGATGGAAGTGTTGTTCTGGGTTTTGACTGGCTGGATTTCGACCTGGCTGTAATCAGGTAAGAGTCACAGCCATCTCCTACTCCACTCACGTCTAACTCTGTGCAGTCTGTGGAAGGTTTTTATTTTTATTTTTATGAGGCAATGTGGCTCTCAAGTTGAAAAAGATTTCCCACCCCAGATGGAGCAATGGTCCAGTATGGTAAAAAGCACCTTCCTATGTTTCCTGCGTTTTTTTCCTTTTTGGGTATGAGTGGTTTGGCAGGTGTGGTTAAAAAATAATATCCACTAGGGTTGTTTTGCACAGTACTCAACATTTAAGCTGCTCTGGGAGCCTTTTAGGCTGAAGAGCAGGGTCCAAATGCTTATTATTATTATTATTATTATTATTATTATTATTATTATTATTTAGGGTTGAAACAGTGAATGCAAAAAAGAAGGGAGAGGAAGGGAGGGGGAAGAGAAAGGCCACCCGAATGAAATGTCAAAGTAATATCCTTTATTTTATTTTATTATTATTATTATTTAAAAAGACCTGTATTTGACAGCTCTGGATTTCAGAAGCATTTCAGAGATGCTTCTGAGCTGAATCTAACAGTGTTGCCTTCAGGGTTCTTCTCTGTGAATGAGAAGCAGATTTCATTTCAGACATCATTTACAACTTATGGCGTCGATCACGGTGCATATTAACTCTGAGATCAGGAGGAAAAGAGTCATGCTCTTGGAAAGTTCTGAAAGATCATCAGCAAGGTACCTTGGCTGCATGATTCCATTTTGTGTCACAGCCCGTGAGCTATCTAAATTGCTGGAAATCAAAGTTAATGAAGGAGAGACAGAGGCCCCATGTATTAAGCAACTATAGATCTTTGGAAGGGGGGGTGTCAAATACAGCAATGAATGACACAGCACTGTATAACAAGCTGGATACATCTTGGTTTCATGTTTCTCCCCCTCTTGCCCCCTTTTTATTCATATCATCAACATTCTTTCGATGACTTTTCTGAGATAACGCTTGCTGCATATAGAATAACTTTCCGACATCATAGTGCAAGTATTGAAAAAGTTACATCGAAGATGGGTAGCCTCATAATTTTTTCAGGTTGATCCCATGAAATGTATTTTCGATGTCACTCATCTATACACTTGTATAGAACACTGGATGAAGTTGGACACTGATCACATCAACATCAGACGTTATTCATGCACAAATCTTCTAAATCACAATCTAAATCACGATGGGGGAGGGAATTGGTTCAAATGTGGTTTGTATTTAAAGTCTAACCTGCTAAATCCACACTTCTGAAAACAATGCAAGAACTGAAATGCAGAAATCCCTTGGAATTTGCACTGCTCTGCATTTTGCAAAGTAGTCAACCAGCAAAATAAAGTGCACACAGATGCATTGGCTAAAGTGCACATAAAAATGTGTATCATCATCATCATACTGCCCTTCACCATAAGGTCTCAGGTTGGACTACAAAAATTAAAACACAACATTAAAAACAGTTTAAAACAATTTATAATCTCAGGAATAAGTGGGGTCCTAAAAATATACAGGGTAAAAGAGATGTGTCATCATGCATTACATTGCATTATATTGGTGAAAAGTGCCTGTAAAAATGTGTATATTAAACAAAACTGCAAACAAAAATACATATATTAGGATAGATTTATTGCTGATCTTTCATGAGAACTTTTTAAAAGCAATACGAATCGCAAACTGATGTGGAATTGTGAAGAACTGAACTTAATATTGGAAAATATGAGAAACCAAAAGGAACTGAAAAGGGACAGATTCCTCACCGCTCCTTACAATCCATAAAATGAAGGGAAGCAGGTTCAAGGCAGTGGTGCAGAAGTCTCACATTCCTATTTTGTCCCTTCCTTTGGTCCATAGCCTATGCACTGGATCCATGTAACCTCTGTTTGTGCAAGCAGACCTAGCAGGTCACCTCTATGTGTGTATACTGTGTGTGCAAGGAATGGTGAACACATTATAGGGGAGTGCGGTATGAGTCTTGCTCTCTCTGTGTGCGAAATCATTACATTTTTCTATTTGTTTTTGCTCCGAAAGTTCCACTCATTTGAATTGCATTTGTTTTGCTTGTCACTCATTATTAGTTCATTCATTTTTTTTATTGATTTCAATGGGAGGCCCTGCCTGTGTTCTGCTGCCTGTGACTTGGGCATTGTCCATCCAAATGGCATGACATTTGCAGGCATTCATCTCTCCCCCAGGACATTATTAGGCTTGCTGAATTTCAGACAGATGAAACAAAGGGTCCTAATTGTATATGCAGTTTTAAAAAGGCATACATCCTATTGTCTCCTCCACTGAAGTTTTGGATGCGCTTCCCTCATCTACCATGCCTATATTTTATATCCCATTGCCAGATTCCACTCCCACCCCCCGCCTCCGGAATTCTACTGTTTAGTGCATTATTTACTTACAGCATTTATATCCCAGAGTGGCTTTAACAGCCAAATATGAGTTCTAGGACAGTCCCCACACCCAGACTCTTGGTCTAAAAATGATATGACACACAAGGAGGAGAAAGCAAACTCAAGTGCAAATTCTTAAAAGTACAGTTCTTACGCTGTGGTTCTTATGATTCTGTCTATGTAGATTCTGGCTGCCTCGAAGAGCAGCAGCTCCTCACTTATGTCAGTGGTTGTTGTGATGATGGTGCTAATTAAATTTATTATCACCCCTTTACCAGCAGGTGAGTTGCAACAATTTAAAGTTCAATATTAAAAACAGTTAGAATTACAACTCATATCTCAGGTGTGAAAGGCCAGGGGAAAGAAGGGAAAGAGAACGCATCTTCAGCATTCACTGAAAACTGTATACTGAAGGTGACAAGATGCTCCTCTGTGGGGAGGAAATTCCACATTTTAGGGACTACCACAGAGAATGTCATTTCCCAGGCCACTCCCTGAAGTTCTGAGAGCAGTGGAATACCAAGAGGGCCCCCTCTGCTGATATTAACACTTGAGAGGGATCTGTAGGAAGGAACCAGTCTCAGATATTTGGGGCCCAGTCATTTAGGGCTATAAACACTAGTGTGAGCACCTTTAACTGGGCCTGGGAACAGACTGGAGACCAATGTGGTTGTTTTGGAACTGGGGTTATATGAGTTCTAAAGGCAAGCCCAGTCAGTCACCTGGCCACTGCATCTTGGACCACTTGATGAAGAGAGTCGGTTCTGATTTTGTTTCAGAAACCATGCAGTTCATTTTCTGAGTTTATCTGAGATAGGTATTGGGGTGGAGGCAGCAAGCACACCTAACTCTAGTTCCTAACTGTGGCCAACTCATGTGAGAAGCGAATGGTGGATTTTACACTGCACTGTCCCCACAAAACATGCAGACATGATTGCTGAGGAGCAGTCACACCTTCCCTGTGGCATTTTTGGATGAGCCCATGACTTCATTCACATGCACATTTTGCAGTGTACATGGGCTGCTTCCATGTGGCACAATTTTATTTGTTTACTTTTTTATTTCATGCCCATCCTTCACCGTAAACTCCCAGGGTGCATGGCAACAGTAGAACGTACAATCATAAAAGCAAATAAAGCCATCACAATGATAAAACAAACACATGCTATGTCATTGCTTGGAAATCTGAGCCCAGGCCTTTTGGCACCAGCATTTTGAAGGAGTGAGGTAAGCAGTGGTTATTCGTCTTCCTATGCCAGCCCCAAGGGTCCTTCAGCAGGTCTTCCACCAGAGAGCCCCTCAACCCTGAATCCAGGAGACTTTTCCTGCTTCTCAGTGTCCTCAACCTGTGGAGCTTCTAGCTGGTCCTCCAAAGATTCCATATCTGGTACCAAGTGAGGAGCTAGGCATGAAACCATCACATGGAAGCTGCTCTCTTCCTGCATGTGTGAATGGAGGCCAAAACTGGACAATTATATGCAACATCAAGGAAGAATGAAAAATGGCAGTGGTTGTAAGTGAAATAAATATCTGGTGAAGGAAATAATCAAGTCTTAGTAATGCTGCTGGAAGAGTTTAGATGGCTATCTCCAATCAATAGGCACTCTTTTAAATCTGCTACCCAACCCATTAATTGGTTAAAGATGGCAATTAATCCACCTATCAAGACATAAATTAGTTAATTGCACCAATTAATCCACCCATCAGGCTGCAAATCAGTTAAAAGCTTTATTCTTTTCATCATCCCTTCAACTTTAATTTCAGAAAACTGCAAAGCAGAGAATGCAACTTTGATCTCTTTTTTAAAGAAATAAAATAAAAATAACCAGAAATTGCAGAATGGTCAATAAAATTTAAAATTAAGGACTGTGGGGTTTTTTTTTTTAAAGAGAGCAAACACTCAAAGAAATTAATAAAAGAGTCCTGTGACATCTTAAAGACTAACATATTTCTTACAACATAAGCTTTTGTGGACTTAAGCCTACTTCATCAGATGCATGAACTGAAATCTTTTTTGGCAGGAAATTATAAATGAGAAAATTATAAGATGGGAGTTGAATGGCAATGACAGTCAGTGATAATTAGAGCTTAAAAATATATTCAGAAGGCACATCTTTAACCTTTTACAGTAGCAGATTGGTGATAATTGCAGAGTTGATTGTATCAATATCTGTAGCAGGGCAGGAAACGTTTGCAAAAAATAGATGTCCCAGGCTATGAGTGTTATTCAATCAAGTTTTACTTAGTGGACCCACTGAAATTAAAGAACTTGAGTAATCAGGTCCATGAATTTCAATAGGTTCATGGATTTCAATGCTCTGAGTAAAACTTAATTGTAGGTGGCTTAACAGAGGGCTCAGTCACACTTCCTCTTGCCTTGTCACTTCTTCCCAAGAAAACTTGATCCTTACCACTGAATTAGCGCAGACATCAAATTAGGTTTTCTCCAGATTAATGTTTGCTCCAAGTTAGAGCTATAGAGTGGGACTTCTGGGGGAAAGGGGAAGAGCAAAGGCAAAACTACTCAGACCCATGCTTTCTAGGCATGAGACAAGAGTTGATGAGCCCCATGTGTAGTTATCGAGACTCGCATTGTGTGTTGCTTCCTCAGTTGTTTGGGCTACCCTAGGCCTGACATAGCTTCACACATCTAATGCAGGGTTTCTGATATTACACACACCACATGGGATGTAGGCGCATGTCTTGGAATAATTCCATATAAGCCAGTGACCACCGTCACAACATCTTGTGTGTAAATATATTTCATTCAGCCTTCCCCAACTTGGTTCCCTCCATGCTGACTGGGGCTCAAGATAGTTCTAGTCCAATTACCTCTGGAGGGTGCCAGGTTGAATTAGGTGCTTGATGACCCAATTACCCTTCTGGCCTACCCACTCTGCTTAAAATACTATTGCTGCCACTAACACTACCAGTGTGGTGTAGTGGTTAAGAGCGGTAGACTTGTAATCTGGTGAACGGGGTTTGATTCCCCGCTCCTCCACATGCAGCTGCTGGGTGACCTTGGGCCAGTCACACTTCTCTGAAGTCTCTCAGCCCCACAGAGTGTTTGTTGTGGGGGAGGAAGGGAAAGGAGAATGTTAGCCGCTTTGAGACTCCTTCGGGTAGTGATAAAGTGGGATATCAAATCCAAACTCTACTTCTCTTCTTCTTCCCCCCAATGCCTCAGAAAAATAGGATTCCCTTCCATATCCTTTTATCAGCTACATTTTCTTTCCCTTACAGTAATATGCAGCTACTAGAATGACAGTACCAGCTGCTAATTTTCAGAGCTGGCTCCCTGTGAAGTTAAAGCATGAAAGGCTAAGAGCCTGCTGGAAAGGACCAATGGTCCGTCTAATTCAGCATCCTATTCTCATAGTAGCCAATGAGATGCCCCCGGGAAGTTTGCAAGCAGAGCCCAACTGCACTAAGTGCTCTCCCCACCTGTCATTTTCAGCAACTGGTATTCAGAGGATTACAGTCTTTGGCACTGGAGGTAGAATCCATCCATTGGCAGCAGCCTTGTCCTACATGAATTCATTTCTCTTCTGAAGCCATCTATGTGGCTGCCATCACTACTACATGGAGGGATGGATGCTAGAGTGTAACCTTATCAAGCTTTTCGTGGCACGTCTCAATAGTGTGATAAAATGGAATGGGGTAGTATGTATGTATGTATATCAAATCAATGCAGCAGTGGTGTCATCGTTTGTATAAAGTAGTGTTCTGTTGACTCTTTCCCCAATCTACCTCCCACCTCTTGTATCTTGTGAATCTTCTTCAGACTCTTCAGAATACTGCTTTCAGAATGTAAGAAGAGTCCGGCTGGATCAGGCCAATGCCCCATCTAGTCCAGCATCCTGTTCTCACAGTGGCCAGCCAGATACAAGCAGAAGTTGAGCGGAACAGCTGGTTTCCAGTATCTGGTATTCTGAAGCATATTTTTGAATGTGGAGGTAGAACACAGCCATTGCTAAGGGCTTATCCACACTTACCTCTCCTCCACTCTTTCCAGGCACAGTCTGAGATTTGAAGCTCCATTTCTGAGTGCCCCCCTTTTTGCTTTCCCCATGAAAAACCACTCTTTAAAGCTCAATCAGAGCAAATAGCAATCCGAGAAAAACCCAAATTGATGTTTCCTCCAACTGAAAGATAAAGAGCAGGTTTTTGCAGGGAAACCTCTGGGGCAAAACAAACACTTGCTTATGGAGCTTTTAAGCTTGGACCTGTGCCTGGAACGAGCACAGCAAAAGGTAAGTGTGGATAAGCCCTTAGTCTCCACGAATTTGCCTTAGTAATGGGCACTATAGACCCAAGGGCATTGCCAAGGAAGGACGAGATTGCTTGAAGACAATCAGACCGTGCAAGTGATGTTTTTCAAGGTGTTATCTGAGCCAATAGCATTCCCTTTTATAAGAATATTTGCTGCCCTGGGCTTCTTAGAGAGGAAGGGCAGGATATAAATTGTATAAGCAAACAAACAAATAAATAAATGTAAAAAGAGCCCTGCTAAAGGACCATTTAGTTCAGCGCCCTGTTTCTCACAGTGTGTAACCAGATGCTTAGACCAAACCTAACTGGCAAAGGCCTCTGTGTGGCTCACAAAGACAGCACCCAATTGCTGCTCCCTCCTCCCCACCACTCTCTGAGCTGATTCCAACTGTCTTTCAAAGTCTTTAGTGTTTCATGCCGAACAAGGAAAGTTTTTGCAATGTCAGCTAGGAAGAAGGCTATTTTCAATTAATCTTCCTTGTGTTTTCATCTTTCATCTCCAGCTTCCAAGAAGATCTTGAGCATTGCCCAGTAGGAAATATCTCGACGGGAGGGCCTCATCTTTCTCTCCCTGTCTCTCTTGCAACCTATGCTAGATCATAAACAATGAAACAATGTTTACTTCTTTGTACATCACACATTTTTTTCTTCATGCTCTCCAGATTCTGAAGTGCATCGCCTCCCCCCTCCTTTTTTTTTGTCTTTGCCCCCCTTTTCTGCCTTTCTTTTTATTGCAGCTGCAGGTCTTGAAGATATTCTCTTTCTGTTCCTTTCCCCTGTCCGACATCCACCTCCTTCTTTCGCATTGACTGCTTTGCTCTGCTTGCCCCCATGGTGATCTGTGCTTTGACACTTGCCATTCGAGAGGCTTCACTGTGGAGCCCTGCCAATGCGAGCAATTGATCCAGGACCATAAAGTAGCTTAATCATTCAAGGTCACTGCCTCTGCCTTCTCTTGTCTGGGGGACAACTGCTCCAGGGACTTAAAACTTCAAAAAGTTTCCAGACTTTTAATCTTGAATTTTCATTACGTCCTTGTCTTTTATCTGTTTTCTTTCAGCGTGCTAGTGTTCATTTAATGTATGATATCCTGTATTATTATTTTTTTACGGACTTTCAGAATACCATACTCTAGAACTAGGAAGCTGCTGTGATAGGGGTGGGAACCTCTTTCAGACTGAGAGCTGCCATTCCCTTTTGGGAGACTTTCCAGGGACCACTGGTCAGTGGTGGGTGAAGCCAGGATCCAAATAGTACACTGCATTCCAGCCACACAAAAGTCAGAGTCCCCCACCCTGCACCTATCACTCCATCCTCAATACAAGCAAGCAAGGAGCATTAGCACAGATCAAGGGCATATCCCAATCAAGCAAAAGAACTCAGTGATGATGTGGAACAGGGACCATTGAGGGGTGTAGCATGTCCTGGAAGGTTACATTTGGACTCCAAACTTGAGATTCCCAAGCAGTAAGGTATGATGTAGTTATTCAGTAGATAGAGATTTGGATCAGAGAGACTTAGATTCAAATTCTCCACTTAGCCCTTCATGGAGTGTTCTTCAGCCATTCACATTATTGTTATTGTGCCATCTACATTCATGACACAGGTCCAGAATGCAATACACAGGAGACAACAAAGCCAATGGAAACAAAGCTGAAGAAGTGAAATATTTCAGATACATTAATTAGTTTTAGCTGTGGTAGGGTATGGGGACAAAAGCTCTACCTCTTGATTACATTTTGTGATGTATCTTTTGCTATTGTTTTGAGAAGGCTAGAGTGGGCATTAGCTGGCCCCAGTGCTATTTTTCTAGAAAAAGAGGTGCCAGAACTCACCCTAAACACCCCTTTGTTCTCTTATAATGGCAATGACAGCCACCTGAGAGGTGCCAGAACTGAGTTGTGGTGAGTTCTAGCTGAAAAGGTTGACCCGACCTTTTAGGATCAATGGAATGGCTTGTGGCCCTCACCTTTCCCTTCAAAACTGGAGCATATACCTGAATTTAAGCAATAGTGTTTAGAAAGGTGGAGGAAGCAGGAGCTGAAGCTTGATAATAATGTTCTCAGTTGTACATGAGGAGCTGATCTGTGATGATAGCCAATGGATTTTAGTGTGTGGTACTTTCCCACTGTGAAACCCTGCCTTTTCCCTGGGCCTAACCTCTTAGCCCAGCTAGTAGCAGCTCTTGGAATGAAGTCGTTTGGTTGAACAAAGTTCACTGAATTATTTCAGAAATCTTTGACCTGCACCTGAAGGTTGTTCCCATAATTGCTGACTGAACTGAATGTGAATTAATTTTATTTTGGGGTAGAACTTTGAATAATATTTGTTTATCTGCCCTTGTGGCAACCATTTTGTGTTAGGTCACCCCCCCAGCCCCATGGCAGCCATTTTGTATTCAGCCACAACCTAGGAATTGCTCAGGCTGGAGAAGATGAATAATAACAGGACTTCATCTTGAATTCTGGAAATCACTGCAGTTGCCGCTCTTCTTTTTTGGAATGTTGCCATTAATAAGTACTGCTACACAAGTCAATTATTAATCGTGGTTCTCTCTCCTTCAGAGAAAATTGTTCACTTTTTAACAAAGCAAGTGCAACAAGCAGAACATTGCCCTTGATGCTGAAGAATAAAAAAAGAGAAGCATGAGTTCTCTCCTGAACTCTCTCACTCTCCCAGTGCTCTCTGACTTTGTTACCAGTTTCAAGCAAAGTCTTGTTTGAAGCTCTGTCTGTGTGGATTTGTTCAGCCATCCCCCTTTTGTGATGAAGATGTCTTCCTTTCCATCATTTTGAAGCTTTGCAGGGTTCGGTTTTCCATGGTTGCACACTGAACATTTTGCCATTGGTATCTCCCAGCCAGGCCTGTTCTCTGCAGACTAGTGCCTAATGCTACAAATGGAGGACAGCTCATTAGAGTAAGTGGGGCACTGCCCCACCTGCCCTCAGCTAGCCCCCACATGCCTACCATACAACCAATCTTGCTACAATTACACCTCTAGAATGCCTTGAACCAGTGGAACATGTGGGGCATTCTTGGAAAATAACATGGTGGCTGTCAGGAAGCAGCAATTAAGAGCCACAAAACAAGGAAGGGAAAGGAAAATGACAGTAATAAGAACAGAGGTGATTTTAATGAATGGGTAATAAACCAAATGCAATTTTTAATAATGAAAATGATGGGATTAACACTACAATATATTAACCTCCTTTATATTCATATGTTATGATTGTATTGTATTGTATTGTATTGTATTGTATTGTATTGTATTGTATGGATTTATGTATATTATTTCTAATGCATTCCAGGTTGACTTGCAGTATGAAACTCAAAAATGCAAATAAAATGGGTAAAAAACATACTACAATTACAAACTGTGAAACATTGGGAAAAAGTGATCCTTGGCAAGAGGTTTGGGCTGCAATCCTAAACATACTGAGTATGGAGCAAGTTCCAGTGCACCTGAACAAGTACAGTCCTGAGCAGGCTTACTTGGAGGTAAGCAAGTAAACATGCACAGCATTGCACTCTTTGTAGTACATTGGAGCTTAAATGCTATTATTTACGAACTGCTTGATAGCCCATGGTCATCAGAATGGTGCACAAGTTAAAAATAAGAAAAAAATAAAGAAAAAAATAAAAATTCTAAAAACAATATAATCAGTTAATAATTCATAAACAATTGTGGGCTGTTGTTGTTTTGTGTAAAACATGATTTGCCAGTATTCATATCTTGATAAGAGTATTGTGGGTGCCAACATTAAACGGTTGTTGTGGGCAGCAGAACCCCCCCAAAAAACAAAAACACGCCCCCCTCAAAACCAAATCAAACCAAACAAATAAACCCAAACCTGAGTTGATAATACTTTGTACTGGTGAGTACCATCAAACACAAAAAGCCATAGTCATATCTCAGGGAAAGAGTTCTTAAATGTCTTCAGTAAAGACCTAAACATCATGATGCTGGGAACCTGTCTAATTTTCTTAAAAACATAGAAACATGACCCACCCCCTCTTTTCTTCCCAACCCTGCACTGCATATAACACCAAGGTCTCACAACAAATGTAACTTGTCATGTACTGAAGTTCAAAGGCCTAATCAAAGACTTGCTGAGGTTTTCAACGGCACTTTGGGCCAATATACAGGTACGCCTATCTCCTTTAGCCTTGATCCGCAAGTCGCCCCCATCAAGCCACGCCGGGTTCCCTTCGCTCTCAAGGCTAAGGTGGACAAACAACTTGACAAGCTGATTGCGCAAGGCGTGTTGGAGCCGATTGACCACGCCAAGTGGGAAACCCCCATTGTCACGCCTGTTAAGCCAGACGGGTCAGTGAGAATATGCACAGACTATAAGTGCATGATCAACAAGGTGCCTCAGCAGCACATTTATCCGGTTCCTGTCATCCACCACCTGCTGCATTCCCTGGGTGATGGCAAGGTCTTCGCTAAACTGGACCTTGCCCAAGTCTATCAACAACTGCCCGTCGATGCCGCCACCGCTAAAGCTCAGATGATTGTCACCCACCAAGGGGCGTTCCGGTGCCGCCAGCTACAGTTTGGGGTGAGCGTGGCTCCTGGCATTTTTCAAAGCCTCATGGAGCATCTCCTGCAGGGGCTTCCGGGCGTGGTACCATATTTCGATGATATCCGCAGACTCAAATCAGCAGCTGTTTGAGCACATCTGCGCCGTGCTGACCAGGTTCCAGGAGGCCGGGCTCAAGGTGAAAAAAGAAAAGTGCCAGATCACCGTTCCACAAGTGGAGTTCCTGGGCTACCTTATTGACACCTCCGGTCTTCACCCGACTGCATCTAAGATCCGGGCCATTCAGCAGGCCCTGATTCCAAAAAGAAACCACCATGTGGATAGGCTGCTTGGAGGAGTGAAACCAACCACCTGTCTCCTTGATTCTTGCCCATCCTGGCTTATAAAAGCTAGCCGGGAAGCTAGTCAGCTCAGTTCAGCAGCGTGAAGCAAATGCCCCACCTCCATCGCGCTGCCACATTTATAGGTCCCCAGGATCACGCCACTCGCCCCAATTGGCCCAAACAGCTAAGCGCGATCCCGGGGCCCAACAGACAAGGCTTGGGCCATGCCTAGCAACAACACACACTGTGGGGGTGGCTTAAGGGTCCCGAATGCAACCAGGACCCTCGATTTAGGAGGACCCCATTTGTAAATGGGGAAAATCTTTAATAAAACATAAGAGTTGGAAATGACCCCAAGGGTCATCTAGTCCAACCCACTGCAGTGCAGGTATATGCAACTAGTTCTACTAAAAGCCCAGTTTTTACTATAGGCTACTACAGAGCACTTGCCCAGCAGGAAGATAATGGATGAAGTACAGTAGTTCCATAGGTAGCCTGGCCCCCAGTTATTTTTGTGTGCATCGGATTACCTTCTGAGTTCTTCTTTTTTTAAAATGACTAGTTTGGAGATACCAAATACAAACAAGTTTTCATAGCTTTGGGTCAGGGTTTACTCATGTAAAGAAACCTATGGAGATCCCCATCTGTGTAAGGTTACATTTGCTGAAGTTTGAGTCAAACCATTTACAGCCAAGCCCACAGGCAATGCTTTTAGCTCAACAACTATTCCCATCCCATCATGGTTTTCGTTAGCTTGCGTTGCTGTAAACCTTTTAAGTCTTATGGTTCCATTATAGCAATGTTTTGAAGTTTTCTTTTAAAATACTTTTGAGTTCTGCTAAAAAAAAAAAAGAATAAAAGAATAATGGGGAGGAAAATCCAGTGGTATAGAAGATTCGACCTAGTCTAACACAATTCTTCCATATACATAAACACACACACAATTCAATTTGTATACCACCCTTCATCCAAACATCACAGAGCAGTTCACAATATAAAAATGCAAAATGAGAGCACAAAATACATAATAAAACAAAAACCAGCAACCAGTCTTTTTAAATTAGTCATTGTCCATTTCAGTACCTTTATTATTCAGAACTTAGATCCACAGCTGTGAAACACGGCTACATTCAGAACTGTTCTATTACCCCTTGCCCAAATGATATCGTGCCGTGTCTGTACCCTTTATTAATGATCATGCTATATCTGGGAGTTGGATCAGTATGCAGAGGAGGCAGCCAATATACCACAGGGGTTGGGAACCATTTCACTGAAGGCCACAGTCCTTTATGGACAATCTTCCTAGACCTGCATGTCAGTAGTGGGTGTCTATGTTTATGGTGGTTCTTGTTTTTATTTGTATGCTCTCTTGAGTCCTGTCAGGTGGGAAATCAGGTTATTAATAAAAAATAATAATAAAAATGGCTCCACTCATTTTCACCCCCGGGCCCCTTACATCACTGGCATGTCCCCACCCCACTCCAGTGGTTGTCCAGAAGGTAATATGACCCTTGGGTTGAAAAATTTACCCCATCCCTGAGCTAAGAAGGCTCCTCTGTAAGACCATTCTATCTGCACCAATAGATCATATTTGATGTATGTGGACTTCTATGTGGTTTTAGACTAGTACACCCATTGTATTTTTTGAAATAAATTATGCAGGGTTGCCAACTAGTCTAGAAAATGGTCTAGAAAAAAGGCCATTCTGCTATGATCTTATGTCTGTAGCAGCAAGTCAATCTGCAGAAACCAGCAGGTGAAGCGTTTTCACAGCATTCGAACAAACTTTACATTGCTTGTTAATTTCTGAAGAAGTGACTTCTGTTAAAGGCCCAGGAATGAAGTTTGGGGGAAAGTTGGTAACTCTGTTTTGAGGAACAAACTGCAAAGCAATTCCAGTGTATTTCAGAAAATACTTACACCTTTGGTCACATCAGTTTCTTTACTCAGATGCATCTTCTTCATATGAACCCTGATTCAGCCTTGACTCTCTGATTCAGCCTTGACTCTCTAACAGCTGGATCTTGGGCAGCTCCTTGGTGAAATATTCCCCAGGGGATACTTCTTTTCATAAATACTACCAGATTGTCGGGGAGGAAGCAAGCATACTGATGCACAAAAACACATCTTCGGGAAAAACACATTTGAAATGTTTTTGTCTTGCATCTGCATCGTAAACATGGATTACATAGAAGTTGCTGCATTTTTTTAAAAATCACATACTTTATATTCAAGCGAGGAGTTGTTTGGGGTGTGGAGGGAAGCAGCAGCATCTTCCATGCAAGGTTATTAAGCTGGCTCTCAAAATGGGTACCCGCCCTTCCTGCTACCTGCCAGAGGGCAGCAGACTTGCAAAGATGCACGCAACATATTTGAGAGCACTGCATAATGGAGACATGAAGGCTCACTTAATTATAGTAACACTAATGGAATCGTCTTTCCTCAACCCAACAGCAACAGAGATCAAAACCTGTTTTTGTTTAAAATATTTACTGGAGAGATGGCAAGCCTTTAATCAACACAAAGTGACGTTTCCTTGCAACAGCCGAATAATAAATACACAATTACTGATGAGCTGAAATCCAGTCCATTATCTGTTTCCTCCAGAATCATTTTCAAGTTGCTACAGAATCATTTTCAAGTTGCTTAATTTTCCCCACATCTGTAGAGCTTTGATGCAGAGGGAATGAGGCATTCCCTTTGCTCTTGCAAACTTGTAAACAATCTCAGTGAGGCTCCTTTCCAGTGGAGAGCTTGCTTAGTTTTGGATACCACAATTCGAGAAAGATGCTGTTGAGATGAGGGAGCAGGAAGGTACAAAGGAGAGCATCCAGGATGCTGATAAAAAGATGTGAATGCAAAATAAGGAATGTATGAGAAAGCTGAGAGATGTTCTGTAAAGGACGACAACGAAGAAATTTAATACTGCAATCCTTTTTACGTGAAATGAAGTCCCACTGAACTCAGTGGGACCTACGTCTGAGTAGACATATATAGGATTGCACCACATTGGGAGTTGGTGGTGATTTCAGAAGGAGTGGACAAACACTTGCTTTGCTCATCCTGTTGCATGGGGGCTGCTTTATCCCCACTGTATATCTCTCTTATTTTTGCTACATTTGATGTTTTGTGACTGAAACTTGTCTGAGAGCAGCTTCTAAACAAGTTAGCTTCAAGGAACCTTTTCCATTTCAAAGTATTTAATGAGGAACTCCTGCATACCTGACACAGAGCATGTGTGCATGGCAAAGAACTCAAGGAATGGAGGAGTGCTGTTAGATGGTCTGTGTTACTGCACTGCAAGGGGATTGGAGCCTTTTTCTGTACATATGTGTGTATATGTGTGTATGAAAATTAATAAAGAGAAATAAAAAAAAAATAGTGGGAGACTGGCCACTACCTGAGGATGCTGGGTGTTGAGACTAAGGATCGGCTAATCTGTTTATTTCTGTTTCTCTCTGCTTCTGATTTTACCCATCTTTAACTTCAATTTCCATAGTCCCATATCAGTTTGTGATTATTATTATTTTTAAAAAGTGTTTTTGAAAATTTGTCTGCATTTTAGTTTGAATTTTTGCGAATCAATTTCTCCTATTTTCACAAATGCATGCAGTTTTAGGAACAATGTACCCTAATATATGCATCTTTGTAGACATTGCTTAGCTGGAGAACTGCGTTGAAAAATTAGGATAGGCAGCAGTTTTCAAGGATGGTTTCAGTTCACGTATTGCTTTAGAAAGTATAAATTAGGTAGATTTGCCTTTAAATGTGAGCTGGATCAAATTTCTCCCTGATTCCTAGCAGAGGTTGACCCTACTGTGAAAAGTTTGAAAAGCACTGGTTTAAAGGTCTGTGTTCATTGTCTGGAGAAATCAACAGTGACTATAGGATGATTGTAAAAAGTTCTTGTATCTTGCAGAGCTAAGATTCCTCTTTTGCTATCTCTGGATCCCCAAAATGTGAAGATATATATATTTATTACCCAAAGCTTTTCCTTGCTTCTACGCTGTGCTGTAAAGCATTCCCGACAAGGTGACATCTTTCATCTGCATATGGTGCCTGCAACAGTGTGAAGCTCGCTTTTTTATTGCTCTGATTTAGGGGCAAAGGCTTGCACATAAGTCTTGGTCTTTCAACGCACAACCTTGCACTTTAGGTGATGGATGGCCCTGGAAAATAAACAGGACATTAGCTTGTTGTACAAATATGCCCATCAGCGCTACACAAAATATAGCCCCATTTTTTATTTTTTTAAAAAAACCTGAACACGATAACTGTGTGTTTTCAAAAGCTAATCCTATGCAAGTCACTCTCAGTGCAAAATTGGTCTAACAAATCTTTAAAAAGTATGTTTTTAAAGAAGAGGAAATTCAGTGGCTGATTGCAATTGTGTCCCGTCCCCCCCACTCTCTCTCTCCCCACCATGCTCACTGGGGATTCTGGTCCATTTCTTCCTTTATCTTTTAAAAAACATTTTAAATATTTTTAATGAAGAAAAGAAGCATTTAAAAAGTCTAAACATTGTGCAGAATAAGGAATGGGGAACCTCAGAAGCAGGGTCCAAAATCAGCTTTCTGTCTGGCCCTTGGGAGTCTTTCTCCAGGCTGCGGAACCTCCTCAGCCATACCATCTCTCTCCAGGTCACACCCCTCAGAATAGCTTACTTCACACCCTCCATGAGTGCTTTTCCCTGGCTGGATGTGTCCTCAATCTCTTCTTTGCCTGGATGGAGAAGAGAGGTGTGTGTACAGAAGAGAGAGAAAGGTGTGTGTGTTTGTAGAAACTAGCCTACTGTACAAAGGTAATCTTTACATACATTGTTCTTTTCCAGTTTTGCCTCTGGCCTTACCCACCACTGGGATGTAGCCCCCAGAAGATTTGTTCTGAAAGAAACGTGGCTCTCTGGCAGAACCATGGGTGGGTTTGTTTGTTTTTCCTCTATCAAGCACTATAGAAATTTTGTGAAACAAACAACCCAGTCTACATGCTCACTGTTACCTTGCATTACACAACAGTGCTGCCTATTGAGTCTTCCCTTAGAGCTCCAAGAAGTCAGGAAAAGGGGCCAGCAGACTTCTCTGTTTCTGGTCCGTGTCCATTCCTGGCAGCTGCCTATCAATGAGGGGTGCTGTTGCTGGCCTTGGATACTGGGAAGCTGTGATCAGTGGTAAACATTTGATCAGCACCACATCTAGTTTTGATTGGGGCAATCTTGGCATGCAGATGGCTTAGTGCAGCTATTCATTTATTGATCCGCTTGTCATTCTTTTTCATTCTATAGACTCCTAATGTGCCCATCACCACCAGGAAGCAGGAGCTAGTTCTTGTAAAACCTTGCTGTTGAAATTCGCCTCTTTTATGGTGCCTTTTTGGCAATTCATTATTGCCTTCCTGTTTTATAACACTTTTTTTTTTAACCACCCTTGCAACTTGTGAGTGTTTCCTTTTGAAAACCAGGCCATTCCATTTCAGTTTTGGGAACGGTTTCCTACGTATCTGCGCTTTTGTTTCTTGTACACCATTGCACTTTTTTTTCTTGTGGCTCGGTTATTTTAATTATGCGCTCTTCATTTTAATTACGCACTCTTTTATTACGGTGCCTGCTAATTGTTCAATTATCACTCTGTTCCCGCTTTGTTTTGTCAACGTGCTGCAGCCTCAAAGTACTAGAGAAATGCCCCCTGTTTCTCCCTACCAAAAAGGTCTGTGGACCCAGAGATGTTTCTTTATGCCTCATAATGTTTTGTGCAGTTTGGCAAGGGATGAGCTTGCTCCACATTGTCGGGGGAGATTTCACTACTTACCAAAAGATCACCATCAGCCATATGGTGAAACTCAGCTTTGCAGCTATAAGCTAAATTAATGGATGTTGCAGATTTATACATCAGCAATGAGCTGGATGGTGCTCTTGTTTGTATAAGGTGGAGTGTGGAGAGGAAAGCAGGAGATCTAAGCAACATACACATTGCTCTCCCAAGTAACATAAGCAGAAAATATGAGTCAGTTCCTTGCCCCAAGAAGCTTGCACCTTATAGTTCTGGTGGTAAGAGTAGGTTTGCACCATTCATATCTTAGCAGCATGCTTACATGATGGAAAAGCAACATTTCTTTTATTAAAATGAATGATTGAACTTTCGGTAGGAGGTGGAGCTCCATATGTGTTGAAAAGGTATCACACCTATAAAATAAATAAAGCCAAGTCAACCTGGCACTTGTTTTCAATTCACAACACCCCATTACCAAAAATATATAATAATAGTCAATGATAGAGCAGGGATGATGAAACTAAGGGAGGGCAGATGTGTGGAACCCCAGTCAGAAATCTGACCACTTCGTTTTGAACCAGTAGAAGTTTTCAAATGGTCTTCAAGGGCAGCCCCACATAGAACAAATTGTAGTGGTTCAATCTGGAGATGATCAGGGTATGGAGTAAAGTAGCCAAATCAACACTGTCCAAGAATGGGCCAAAGTGATCAAACCAGCTGGTAATGGGCACTCCTAACTACTGAGGTAATTTACTTGCTGACTGGCTTAGCATTACATCTGAACCTGAGCTCATTACTTGTTTTCCCCAAACCAAACCATGAGTGGTGAGTCAAGAACAAATAATGGTTACCACTAGAGATGGGAGAAAAATTCAACCCAGGTCATATTTAAAGGAGAACCTAGGCTGCATTTTGGCCCCACTCCTCTTCAACTTGTTTATTAGCGATATGAGGCTTTTTCTGAATGAGTCTCAAGCTAACATTCATGCCCCCCGCCTAGCTGATTTTCGCTGCCCTCTGCTTCTATATGCCGACGATGCAGCGATCCTTTCCTACTCTAGAGTCGGTTTATGCAGAGCTCTAAAGATTTTTGCGGCTTACTGCAAACTCAACCATCTGACTATTAATCATGGGAAATCTAAAGTCCTGGTCTTTTCCAGGTCTCGGAAAACTTACAGCTGGAAGTTAGATGGAGTCCAACTAGAACAGGTTTTCAAATTTAAATACCTGGGAGTCTTTTTTCACTACAACCTAAGCTGGAAGCCACAGATTCAGTATCTACTAAACAAAGGGAAAACAATACTCTATACTCTACTCCAATTTTTTTGCGGCCGATGGAGCCTCCCACATCCCTTCTGCTTTGAAGGTATACCACGCAAAAGTGGTTTCCACCCTCTGTTATGCTGCCCCACTCTGGGCCCCAGGGTCCAATTTAACATCGCTTGAGACGTTGCAGAATCAGTTCCTCCGTCGCCTCCTGAAACTCCCCATGTGGTGAGCAACGCAGCCATACGTCTGGAGTTAAGGATTGCATCATTGGAGACCGTCATCTGGAAGCGAGTCTTCGGCTACTGGCTGTCCCGCTGGCATAGGCTTCCCGACCATTACCTTTTTCAGTGCCTCTGGTGAGACGACTTTGTCAATCCGTGGGTAGGAAAAATCCATGCCAAACTTCTGAGCATCGGAATTTCCCCAGCGGACTCCCTAAAGATGAACTTATGCTCAGCCAAAAGCCTTATAGAGCAAAGATTAGCAGACATTGAAAATCAACACAACCTCGCCTGGGGTGGGGGTGTTTGCTCCCCCAGGTATCACGGAATAACCCCACCACTCGGCCTTCCATCATACATGTCGTCTCTTTCATCTGTACCACACCGACTTGCATTTATTCGTGCAAGGTTCAATGTCCTTCCATCGAACCTGCTGAGCCACAGATTTTCCAAGGGTTTGGTCTCTCCGCTATGCGTGTGTGACGGGAAAACTGTTGAATCTCTTCCACATATAATGTTCAACTGCCCCCTACATAGCATAGCCAGGACTAAATTCCTAGGTCCTGCTTTACTGCGCTTGGTGGGCAGGCCTGTTGAGTCACACGCTGCACTACTTTTGCAGGATACAGATCCTTCGGTAACTCTGCAGGTGGCGAGATTCCTGAATGCGGTTATCTCACACATAAAAACATCCAAAAAACAACAACAACATCAAAACTAATCGGACAATTACGATGAGAGTGCGTGCCGGTCCTCGTCTTCAGTTTTCCTTTTTCTGTGATCCGTCCCTTGGAGCTCTTCGGGCCCCAAGCTGTTATTTGGCTCTGCTCATCGACCCACCTTTGCATCGTGGTGTTCACCCTCTGGGGTCGAATATATCGGCCCTTATGCCCCTGTGCTTTTACGTTTGTACATATTTTATGGGCTAATAGCCGTAAATAAATAAATAAAATACCTAATTCACACTTTCTGAAACATTTTGTATACCAAAACACAGTCATCCTCCAAAATTCACACTTCACAGCACAGCAAAAAAGCAAGGAAGAACTTTGGGTGATAAAGAATCTTCACATTTTGGGGATCCAGAGATAGCAAAAGATCTATCTCTGTCACTGTACAGGAACTTTTTACAGTCATCCTTTAGTCACTATTGATTTCTCCAGACAATAAACACAGACCTTTAAACCTGTGTTTTTCAAACTTTTCATAGCAGTGTCAGTCTCAGCTGGGAATGTGTGGTGGGTGGGTGGGAGGCCACAGCGGCGCACGAATTTGATCCAGTTCACATTTAAAGGCAAACCCACCTAATTTGTACTTTCTGAAACAATATATGAACTGAAGCACTGGCACCGTTCAGGATTCACACTTCTCCAAATTTTGCAATGCAGTTCTCTGATAGGGTTAAGTATGCATACAAATGCCCCATATTAATGAAAACATCATAGGAAAGTCCAGTATTGTATACTGGAGAATATTGCTTTGCACAGATGTGTTTATATCAGGCAAAACTGCCTGTATATCTGTACATTAGGGAGAAATTCAGAATGAAAAGCTGACGAGGACTTAAAACAGAGAGAAAGCAGAATTGACAGATTTGCTGATCCCTAGTTACAGCTGGTGGTTTGTTTGGAAACAAACAAACCATGAGCCTGGGTTAAAACATTACTGCTGAGCCAGTCCAAGGCTTGTTTCTTGGCAGTGTGGTGACAGCAGGAGCAGGGGAGGAGTGAAGTACTTGGAATTTCAGAAACATGCATCGGGATGTTGCACATTCACTTTTACACCACAGTGGTTTAAAGTTACGTGCAAATGAGGCCAGAGAGAGAGAAAACGAAAACTGTGCTTCTGGATAGCCTTGTTCAATGGCTGTTTGATGTTTGTTCTTGATCAAAAAAACACTATTTGCCCACAAAGCCTGCTTGGATTCATGCTAATTAATGAAAGACCTGAAATGATGCATTCTTGCTTTACACTTATAAATAGAGTGGGAGACTAGAGTAAGAGTAAAAGACTGCATTTTGGTGACAGTTTGTGCCTAGCAAATCAATGCGCAGACACAAATGTGTGTGGGCACGCGCGCACACAACTTACAGATGTGTCTTTTGCTGTTGTTGTTAAGATATGCCACCTGGAGGGGTGGAAGAAGATGCAAAGCTCTGCATTTTGCTGCCCACATGGGGCACACCAGGTATTCTGGAGTGTGCCTAATTGTTTAAAGGTTTCATTTGCCAGCCCATTATGGATATTAATTTGGAGGAGCTGTGCAAGCAGGCAGCTGTATAATCTCAGTAAAAGAAAGGCTGGTACTTATAAATAAAATAAACTCAAACAAAATGAAGCCGGGATGCCTAGGAAATGGATCTTGGAAACAGAGACTTGTTACATTGCTCCAGATAAATGTGAGATTCAATACATGATAACCTAACTTCTGTTGTCTATGCTTTGGTAACCTCTAGGTTATATTCCTGTAATGTGGTATACACAGGGCTGCCTCTGAAGACGGTTCAGAAATTTCAGCTGGTGCAGAATTCACCAGCCACGCTGCTGACTTGTGCAAGACGGTTTGAGCATATTACACTGATCTTAGTCTGACTGAACTGGCTACCAAACACCGTATTTTTCGCTCCATAAGACGCACCTAGTTGTTAGAGAAGGAAAGGGGAAAAGCCCCATTTTTGGGAGGATCAGCTCAAGGTTGTGCAGCTTCTTTTGCAAAGGGGGAAAGCCCCATTTTTTAAGGATCAGCTCACAGTTCTGCAGCTTCTTTAGGAAAGGAAAGGGAGCCGGTTCTACAGTTTCCAGACAGATAATCTAATCAGCCAGTCACACGTTGGTGGGGAAACAAACAGCCTCCACCTGCAGAACATTCAACAATGGAGGCCTGGGCAAGGGGGTGGGGCTGGAAAGGGAGCCAGCAATCGACCACACATTCAGTGGCGTAGCGTGGGTTGTCAGCACCCGGGGCAAGGCAAGTAATTTGTGCCCCCTAACCAGTGGATTTGCGCCCCCTAACCCTAACCCCCAGATGTTGTGCCCGGTGCGGCCGCCCCCCTGCATCCCCCACACTACGCCACTGCACACATTCGCTCCATAAGACACACAGACATTTCCCCTTACTTTTTAGTCTTATAGAGCGAAAAATACAGTCGTTTCTGGGCTCAATTCAAAGTGCTGGCTTTGACCTATAAAGCCTTAAATGGCTCAGGACTACAATAGCTCAAGGGCCGCCTTTCCCCATATCAAGCTACCCAGACCCTGCAATCATAATCCGAGGCCCTTGGAATCATAGAATTGTAGAGTTAGAAGGGACCAGAAGGGTCATCTAGTCCAACCCCCTGCAGTGCAGGAATCTTTTGCTTAGTTGGGGCTCCAACCCATGAACTTGAGAGTCAGAGTCCCATGCTGGGGCTCCACTAGAGCTTCCTCCATGAGAGGTCTGCAGGGTGGCAACACAAGAACGAACCATTTCTGCATGGTTCCCCACTTGTGGAATCCCTGGCGCCTTAATTACATATCGTTAGGTGTCGAGAGAAAATGCTTCTCTAAAATTAGGACTTTGGTTGATTAACATTCTATGGTCTTTAAATGTGTTTTGGGGTTTATTGATTTGTTTTTGTTTTATTAAGTATTTTGTGTTCTCATTTTGTATTTTTATGTTGCGACACCCTGTGAGCTTCAAATAAATGGTGATATGCCAATTAATTAATTAATAGAATTAAATAACAGAAAAAAAATATATGATTCGGCTTAGGCATTCGGCTGGTAAAGATATGTGTGTGCTTACCAAATTCCTTTCATATACTTTATAGGGAGATCTGCAGGAGTTGTTCACCATGTAAAATACAAAACCATTTTTTGTGTGTATTTGAAATATCATTAGCAGCCACAATTTGAAATCCTCTGCCTCCATCCTCTAATGATTTTGTCATCGTCATTGCCTACATGACACTCTTTGTATTTCAGGCTCACACGTAATTAGAATAATTCTTATATGTATTCATCCTTATGCTGATATTGCTCTGGTTTTACATATTTCTCCTGCTTTATGTTGTAAAATCTAGGGAGTGGTGTGTTGTATGTGTGCCTCTGCTTTGTATTTTTAACTCTGAGAATAAAAGAAAGTGGTCTGATCCAGAAAGAAGGACCTTGTAATGCTGAAATCTCACTACCTGGTTTGACAGTTGTTTATTTTTTTAAAAAGAACACCCCTCCCCCCAAAAAAAGTAATTTGATGCTGTCTGCACTGAACACTGTCGTCAACCTTTCTCCCCATGCCTTCTTGAAGAGTAGAACAGTAGGGACAATAAACCTTATGCTTCAGTTCAGAAATAACACACATCAGTGAGAGTAGCAACTGTGACTTCATGGGAACGTTCTGGCAGAGGCTGCTTTTCTGTTTACTGGGGACCGCTATGTGGAGATGGGAACAGTCCTATCTCTCTGGGAAATTCCTCCTCCTCCTCCTCCTCCTCCTCCTCCTTTTCTTCTACTACTACTTCTCCTTCTACAGTGGTACCTCTGGTTGCGAATGGGATCTGTTCTGGAGGCCCGTTCGCAACATGAAAAGAGTGCAACCCGCAGCGGTGCGTCTGCGCATGCGCGGGTTGCGATTCGCCGCTTCTGCACATGCACGTGACGTCATTTTGTGCTTCTGCACATGCGCGAGTGGTAAAACCCAGAAGTAACCCTTTTCCAGTACTTCTGGGTCGTCGCGGGACGTAACCTGAAAGAACGTAACATGAAGCGGACGTAACATGAGATATGACTGTAATTCTATTTCTATTATTATTAATAATAATTGAATTTATATACCACCCTCTACTTGGAGGTCTCAGGGCATCAAAATATAAAACCACAAAATAGATAAAAATAAAAATAAATAAATCAAAATAAAACAACCCAATACCCCCCCCCACACATTTTAAAAGCGCATAGGATGTCAATCAAATGAACCAAAGGCCTGGTTAAAAAAGAACGTTTCTGCCTGGTGCCTAAAGGTATATAATGAAGGCGCCAGGTGGACTTCCCTGGGGAGAGTTTCCCACAGAAGGGGAGCCACCGTAGAGGATTGAGTTTCAGTTTGTTGGCTCTCATCCAGTCCATTACCTAGACAAGACACTGGAGCAGCCCTTCCACTGCCTCATCCCAGGACATATCTGGGATGTCCTCCAATATCACTGTACAATTCAGCTCTGAAAACTAAATAAATTGGTAGTACTACTACCAAACAGCTAGGATATGGGAATAAAGGCAGCGGTATTATTTCGAAGACGGGGGGGAGGGGGGCACATGCACATGAGCGCGCGCACACACTCATGTGACACAAATTAGTGAAACATTTGCATTTGCTAATATAAATGTGGAGGTGCACATTTAGGTTTCTGGGCTAATAAAGATGGTGTGTGGAGTCATGACCCTTCACTCAGTCCTGCCACACTCACAGGCATGTCAACTGGGGATGCAGGAGAAGACTTTCTTGGTGGCTTCTCCCAGACTTTGGTTTTCACATTGTTTTAAGTTTTAAAACAACAGCCTTTTATGTGATTTTAGCTATGTATATTTTGTGAGCCGCCTTGACTTTTGGTTCTGGGGAAATAAAAATTAAAATAATAACAACAACATACCAATAACAAGCTAACTTTGGCTGAACTAGCCTAGGCTGGAACAGAAGAAAGTTTGGATCACACGGCTGTGGAACTTCAGAAGATCCAGTCCTGGTGGTTTTTTTTTAGTAAATCTGTACCCATGTCACACCATAAGATCTGTGAATAGCAAATTATTCTATTCATTTCTCATTCCTGATGAACAGTAAATTAGTCTAATAACATTTACTGTTCTATTCATTGATTGTCAGGGGAAGATTAGAGAGAAAATAGCTTTTAAGTCTTCCCAGCTGTAAACGTTAAAGTTGTCTAAAGTTATGATTTTTGACTCTAATTGCCTGTGAAGATCCTCTACTTCCTGGCACAAGCAATCCATCCTACCCTCTCCAAAGAAGTATTTGACTTCTTACTGATATCATCCTTTGTGCTTCTTTGGCAACACCCCCCACCCCATTTTGCAAGAGCACTTAAACACAATCTGATCCGGGGCTTGATTAAAAATTGGTTTTGAAGAGTTAAGGCTGGATAAACAGTTGTTCTCATAAATACATGATGTGCTCATATTACACTGTGCCAACGAGTAAAATATGAGATGGCCTGTCCAGGGAGAAGGATGGAGGTTCTCTGGGACTTATCCCTGGCTTTATATCATCAATCACAATATTTTTTTCTTGTTGGGATTTGGGACACAGTGCTCCAATGGTGGCAACCCCTTCCTAGAAGGCCAGTTCCAGATGGTGATACTAGGAGACGACTGTTCTTTTGTTATTTTCAAATCCCTTCCTAACTAGAGAGAAATGTCCCATAGTGACTTTCTCATTTCTGGCTGTTTTTTTTTTTGTTTTTTTTTACTCAACGAGCCAAAGTCATCCCATTATTAGTTTGGGGGAAGGCTCCTAGCTCAGTGGTAGAACATGTGCTTTGCATGCAGAAAGTCCCAGGTTCAATCCCTGGCATCTCCAGGGAGGGCTGGGAGGTACTGCTATCTGAAATCCTGGAGAACCACTGCCAGTCAGTGTAGACAGTACTGAGCTTGATGGGCCTTGTTAAAGGAAACCTTCATTATGTCCCTATGCTTCCCTGTTCATGAATCCTAGTGATGCTATTTGTGTGAGACTTACTGATGTGATGCCTCAATCTCCAGTGCTGACTTGTTCCAAATTAAATCTTTACAGGGCAGCTTGTAACAACTCACAATATGCCTTGCAGGCAGAAGCATACACGGGTTAAAAACAGTAAGGATTCTAAGGGAAGTGGAGGAGTTGCATCAGGCGCTCCTAGGAAGCTTCCTTATTCCAAGTCAGACTTTGGTCCAGCTAGCTAAGTATTGTCTTGAATTCTTTGCAGTGGCTCTCAAGAGTTTCAGACAGGCAACAATTCCAGCCCTTCTTGTATATGCTGGGATTGAAGAAGGGATCTTTTGCAGTCAAAGCTGCTGCTCTACCAATACGGCTCTTCTCCTTTGACTCACAGTGCTGTCATACGTGAGTTACCTCTCAAGAGCTGAATGGTGCCTCTCTTCAGGTGCTTCCTTTCCTCACCACCTTTGTTTTATGTTTGACTTTTATGTGTGACTGCCCAGCAGGCTCACTGAGATAAATTTTATTTGTTCATTATTACATTTATGTCCTACCTTTTTATATCCTCCAAGGAGCTCAAGGTGGTGTGCACCACCCCATCCCTCAGTTTATCCTCACAAGAACCGTGTGAGGCAGGTTAGTTTTAAGACTGACTATGCTAAGATCACACAATGAACTTTATGGCTGAGTTTTGAACCTTTGTCTCCCGAGAACTAGTCCAGCACTGTAATCACTATGCCACACTGGTACCAGGATAAATTTCAAAATGGCTCACAGAAATGTAGGTTGGCCACGAAGGCCAGTATCTGGAAGTAGAAGAACCATAATATTACACATCTTTGGGTTTTTTTAAACAATAGTATCAAGTCTCTCTCTCAAGCATTGTGGAATCCCCTTTGTTCCTTCTGCATGTGCTCAAGGGGATACAAACAGCAGTTGGGATATATGAGCTTGTGTGCCAAGGTCACTAATGCACACTCTGAAACATCCCTGCATCATGATGAATTGCAATAAAAGTGAAGCTTCCATGCTTAATGAGAAGCAATATTGGCTGGAGACATAAATTTCTTGACAGCAACCAAGTCTTCAATAGTCCCATGCAACTGGAATTGTTCTCCATATTCCCTGTCATTACCTTTTCCTGTTCAGATTTTTCTTGATGATCATTCTTCTCCTTGAAAATCTGACACTCCTTGAAAACCACTCCTCAAACTTAAAACATGCCCCAGAATGAATTACGTCCCATATCCTCCTCCTAAACTGGGAAACATCATGTAGACAAAACCCACTGCTAAGGATGTTAGGAGTGTGTAGACATTTCCATCGGTACTGTAGCTTTTTTTTTTTACTGCAGAAAGTAGGTACATTGAAGTTCATGGAGAAGCAGTGGCTAAGGTGGCCATATTGCACCTTAGTCTTGTTAAAAAATACAGGCTGTTTTTACATTCAGATGGTATCTGACAGCAATTATCCAAAGGGGACGGGTAGTTTTGAATTGTAGAATGTGTACATTGTTGCTCTAGTGTAGGGGAGGAGAACCTTGATTTTAACCATGATTTTAATTGAGAACTGCTTTGGGAAAGACTTTGGCCCTTAAAGTCAGCATATGAACCTGATCCAGCACCCTGATTACTGTACCACACTGGCTCTTGAAAGGATCCCTTGAAAGGATATAGGCTCACTTCTGCATATAATAAAGATGCCAAATACAAATAATGTACCTTTATAATGAAAGGCAAATGTACCTTTCACGGAACAAGTCCAAGTAGTGGCATGAGAAGCAGCCATAGCTGGTTTGTGGATTGGGCTGTCTGCAGCCAAGTAAATATAATCACTCCTCTCCTGCAAATTAATTGGAGGAAGATTTAATATCTATTTTCCTATTTGGTACTTAAATGTTTCAACCACCGTAGAGGAAAATGCAGTGAAGATGAGTATCTTGGCATCAATTAATCAGAGTGCTTTATTAACTGGGTCTCATAGGCTAGCAGAATCAAATGATAGCTTTCACTTTTAAAGATGCTTTATAGATGCAAACACAATCAGCCTGGAGATTAGGTCTGATTCGTAATAACTTTACACTGTGGTTACTGCTTTTGATCCTAGGATTATGGCCTGAAGGCCTATGTGGTAACCACTATGCTGAAACAAAATGCTTACCTCTGCTCTGTACTTCCCAAATACAGTCTGTGCTTTAAAGCTCTGTGTCTGAGTGTCTTTTATATACATATTAAACTTTTGCTCCAGAGCTTATTCCACCAAAACCCGCTCTTTAAAGCTGAATCAGTGCAAATGGCAATCTGCAGAAAACCCAAATTGCCATTTGTTTTGCTTCAGCTTCAGTGATGCCAACTTGAATAAAATATTGGAGGGACCAGGTAAGCTGCAACCCACATAATCAATCACAAGATGTGGCACGTGTGCACACACCCACACACCATTTGAATGGCAATGCCTGTCAAATAGTTTATTGGTGGTGGGGGGGGGGTGAAGGGACCTCAGACCCTTGGAGTTGGCTCCTAAGCTAGATTTGGATCTACGCTGTGCTGGAATGGGAGACCACCAGTCCCATCACCTTGATAAAAAATTGGGATTCCCTGCAACAGGAAATATCAAGCACCACATGGGTTAGAGAGTTCACACACTGCATTCTAAACCACAGTACTGCATCTTACTGGGTAATGGCATAGAACTTATCCTGGGATTCTTTCCACACTGCTGCCTGTGGTTGCAAGTTGCCAATGGTACAGCTTCAGAATAAATCCTTGCCCCCAGGGTAGTGTTTGTGGGAAGGTTACATGGCATTGCGTCAAACAGTTGTTATCCCATACTTCTCAGATGATTGGTCCCACCACTTTCCTATTTGGGGGAAGCAGGTTTGCCGCACAAGAGCATCAAACCAAGTTTAATTGCTTGGCCTAAACTGGCTGGTATGTGACTGAATCCCACCCCAAAATAGTGACCATATGGAAATGCCATCAGTTTAAAGCCTACTCCATCCAGTGGGGCTGAAGATGGATAACATGCTACAGTGGTACCTCGGGTTAAGTACTTAATTCATTCCGGAGGTCCGTTCTTAACCTGAAACTGTTCTTAACCTGAAGCACCAATTTAGCTAATGGAGCCTCCTGCTGCCGCCGGAGCACGATTTCTCTTCTCATCCTGAAGCAAAGTTCTTAACCTGAAGCACTATTTCTGGGTTAGCAGAGTCTGTAACCTGAAGCGTCTGTAACCTGAAGCGTATGTAACCTGAGGTACCACTGTAATTAGAAGGAGTCTCCTTCAAGTTGTGTTGAGGTATGATCACTTAAACACCTATCAAATTTAGTAGGTCATTGCCAGGGACTGCTATGGTATGATGATGATGATGATGATGATAATAATAATAATAATAATAATAATTTTTAGTTATTTTCCAGAAAGAAGACTTTAAAATGACTGATGCCCAGAAAAGCACCCCAAATGTGCCTTCAGTGACCAACAGTTTTCTGTTGCCAATCATTTTTATGGGCAACCCATGTCAAATGCAGTACAGTTGTCCAGCCTTGGTTTTTTTTAACAATAAAAAATAACAGCAATTTTACTAAGTGAATGAAGGCATCTGAAAAAAATTAAATGGTGAAAGGTAACAGGAATTCAGATTATTTGACACTCTTCCCCCCTCCACGCTGCTTTTAATTATAGTTCTCTGCCCTGCACAGGGTAAAGCTGCCTGATGATTTTGGAGGTTGTAATCAGCTGACTGCCATCTTGTCAGATTTGCTTGGCTTCTCTCTTTCAAATGGATCCATCCACTGCCTGTGCATAACATTTTCATTTTCCTCTTTTGTTCAGCTCCCTTATTTGCTGGAATTATAATTACCACCACCCCTCCTCCCCACCGCACAGTTTTAACCAAAAGGGGATAGGAGAAATTTCACAGAATCTACATAATTGGCAATTGAGCTTACCCCTTTCAATATCATTTTACGTAAGAGGGGGAAATGACATTAAAAAAAAACCCCACTGTACAAGTCCATCATTTAATTCAGGGCCAGGCTGGCTAACCATCAGAAAAGCCAGGGTAATCAGGTCAGGGAAGAATAGCAGGCACTTTATATTTAGTTGATTTTATTAATTTTTTCCTTAGCTAATGAAAGTCTGCCTGCCTAGGAAAAATCCAGGGCCTCATTTGGCAGTGCATAGGAACACAGTGAACTGGCGGTGTGTTCGCCTGCCCTCCTAACTTTCACATCCTACTATGTAAAGGGAATCTTTTGTTCTGTAAACACTCATTAAGTCCCATTAGTATCCATATTCAAGGCTCCAGGCACAATGTTCATACAGTTGTTAAGGGAGATGAAAGGCAATAAGAAGGAACAATAAACAATCAGTGCACAATATTATTAGGCATATTCATGCAGCGAGCTTGTGATGAAATCCAGATGATCTTAACACTGGCTGAAAGAAAAGAGAGAGAGAGAAGAGAAAAGCATTTTAGATAATTCTCCCAGCTATTTTCAGTGACAATGACCTTGAATAGCTTATCATACCCCTGGTTTTGCCAGGCATACCCTGGTATAATAATCATTCTCCTATACTGATGGAGAGGGGACCACTTCCAGGACTATGTTTGCTTTGCAACATAATTTTATGAATTCTGCAATGATTTTATTTCAATCCCCACACGCGCCAAATAGGTACTGTATAAATTCTGCAAAGCAAACACAGATGCACAGTTTCTCTGATTTTGCAAGCCATACTTTATTTCCGAACTTTACCAGCCGGCATGCAGGCAACAGAGAATGGCCATTTGTGGCTCAGCAGAGGCAGGAGAGGGTCAACATGATGATCCCTTTGCAGAATAATAGTTGGGAGGCTGAAAAACAAGCCCTCTAAACCTTACACAACATTCCTCTTCCCATAAGAATCACTTGCTACCTTTCTATCAACTTAAACCAAGTCCCTGTAATCACTTTGGGGATAGACAAGTTGGTCATGCCTACCCTAGAGGTGAACACCAGAAGATACAGTGGGGTTAAGGGTAATGGTAGATTAGCTCCCCAAGATCAAATCAGATTGGGACTGGTAAATACAGGCAAAAAAGAGAAAAAGACCAATGTAAATAGAGACCCAAGTTCTACAATGACTCACAACTACTGGTTTCAGTCGGTAGCCTCTGTCTGCTTCCAGTGTCCTGAAACCACAAACTGCTGCCAGCCTATCTCTCCTTCTCAACTTCCTCCATGTCTGCATGGCCTGCCCCCTTAAAAAAAGTTCATAGAGGAGGTGAGCATGAAAAGTAGTATGAGTAGCACAAATTTTGGCAGCAATGTCAGTTTCCACCAGTGGTGTAACATGCATTGCCAGAACCCAGGGCAAGGTAGGATTGCATCCCCTAACCTCACTGTGGGTGCCACATGGAAGGCAACAGGTGGAAGGCAACAGGCCCCTGCAGTGGCCACTCCTCATGGAGGCCACCTGCCAGTCACAATGTTCTCCCTCTCAGCTTGGCAAGCTCCCAGCGGGAGCAGTGACTGGCACTCCTTGGCGGGCTTGGCAGTGTCCTAGCAGCACTGGAGCCACAGCAACCCCTCAGAATTCTGCTCCCTCTCTCATGCTATACCACTGGTTTACATTGATTGAGAACCCCTTAGTGTTGTCGATCCACAACGCTGTCAGTAAGTCCTGTTTACAAATGAACAATTAGGAGATTTCTTTAAGGTCCTTTGTAGTCACACCCTTACCCGTCCCACAACTGATGTCACACATGATGTTAGATGTGGGGCAACTGGGCATAGTTTTTTGGGAAACAGTTTAACAGGCCAAACTGGGTTAGGCCTGCAGGTTGAAGACTACCCACCTATGATCTAGCATTCCACTTCTCACAGCACCAAGCTAGATGCTTACTGGAATCTCATAATCAATAGGCTCTGATGTTTATAGGAGTAATGACTGGGAACATGGAGGTTCCATTATGCTGTCAGGGCTATGCGGCAACAGAGAGAAATGAATCAGCTTCATGAGAAATTGGCAGGGGATGCTACTGTGGTCCCCTTGCTCTACAGCAACAGTTCCCTGACCTCTGGTCCTGCTAGTTAGGGATGATGGGGAGTTGTAGTCCAAAAACAGCTAGAGGCCCAAGTTTAACAAACACTGCTCTACAGGAATAGGGAAACTTATTCCTCTGGCCCACAGGACCCTCCTCAAGCCACACACAACGCAAGTCTTGCTTTGAAACCCCCTTGAGTGTTTTTGCTTGGGTGGAATGTGTCCTTGGAGTCTTGGTTACCTGGATGGATGATAGAGAGGGATGTGTAAGTCTGTGGAGGAACTAGCTTATTGTACATAGGTGAAGTACACATTTTATGCTCTTTTGCTCTTGACTGGCAAGTGGTCCCCACCAGCAAATGTGGCCTTTGAGCTGAAAAAGTTTCCCACTCCTGGCTAATAATAAGGCCAGTCCTGCTGGGGGGAAAAAGAAAGAAAATTGTTTGTGCACCCTTGTTAAACATTGGAGCTATTATTATGCATCCAACAGACGAGATGAACATACATTAACTTTTGAGAAAGAGTTTCCACTATGAACAAGAGCTGTTATAATTTAATTGTGAAAGCAAGTTAATCCCCCAAAGCTTTTGCTCCTTTGCTTGTGTAATGCTAAAGACTAAATCAGCTGAGTTTGGTATTGAACTTTCCTGACCCAGTTGGACTAAATAGTCCCAGTTGTGCTGCTGGTTCCCTCCAGGAAATGTAATGTTTTCCTGATGCAGCCAAATGCTTCAGTGGCAAGTGAAGTAGAAGAAGAAGAAAAAGAAGAAAAAGAAGAAACAGAAGGATTAGATATGGCAAAAACTTATTAACAAGGTAATTAAAGAAAGGGGGAAGTTATTCCTTCTGACTTTTTGGTGTGCAATGTCTGCTTTATATTCCCACAGCTTCTGTCCCATTCCTGGCAGTTGTCTCCTTTGTTGTGTTCTTGCAATGGATAAAAAAAAAAATCAAAACATTAATTTAAGCTGTCACAATGTGAACGGCTGACAGTCACATAAAGAATTATCATTATGGCTGAGAACGGAGACAAGTTAAGAGATGGAGAAATAAAATGACTTGCTAAACAGGATCCAACTTTCTGAGAAATCTAGGGTATTGCCATGACAATTTCCAGTAAATAGATTTAGAAAAAGAAAAAAAGAAAAAGGAGGGGGAAATATCCTCACTCTTTTGTTTCATGTTGTTCAGGATATTTTGATTTGGTCTATTGTCGGAATGAAAGAGAATGAGAGAGCAGGATGGCAAAAATCTTATTTTAAATGACTTGTTTAGATTTTTAAAGATGCCAGATTGCAGAAGCTTCAAGTTGAGGCGTTGGTATGTGACTCCATCTCTGTATGTACCTATTCCACCCCCCCTTCCAGTAAGCACTTTCCTCCCAGAAGCTGCTCCTCCTACAATCCCGACTGCTATGGGGCTCTTTTAACTCCTTCAGATTCAAAAGTCAGTTGAGGGACTTCACTTGAAAGTTTTAAAACAGGAAATGATCTTAGTGGGTCCATGCACGATTTATTTATTTTTACTGCATATTTAATTTATTTAAATTATGAGTCATTTTATACAATGAAATGTTCCTAAGCTACATGTCAAAGTAAAACAGAAGACATAAAACAACTAAAAACTAAACAAAAAGCTTTAAACAAAGACAATTCTGACTCCATAAAATGTTCATTTAGCAAGATATTAATAAGAACTAAGTCCCACCTCACCAAAAGATCCATAATAGAATTATGAATATTTGTACTTTAATGTTTTAATGAGATTGGGTTATTGTACATTTTCATAACTGGATATTTAATGACTGTATAGGTGTCTTATTAATTTTTATACTACTTAATATCAAACTTAGCTACTAAACAATGTAAACTGCTTAGTAGCCTAGTTTGGCATTAAGTGGTATATGCAATCATAATAAAACTCGGCCCTCTTTTGACTCTTGTCTTGTCCCAACCACTGCCACCATATAGCTCCTGACAGATCACCTAAAGGGAAAGTGGTCTTCAACAGAAAAAAGATCCTTACCCTGCTGTATAGAATGCCAGTGGGAGTCTGAGAAAGGAGCTCCATGAGACATTAGCTGGCCATAATCAGGTTTAACATAAAGAAATTGAGGCCTGCTCCTCCTCCTGAGATAGACGTTCCACAATGCAGAATGTTAACTCTTATTATGTATTTCTTTTTTGCAGATGTCTTGATTGGAATAGAATACTGACGCACTACCTAGCTCTATATATCTATATATGTTATATATAACCCATTTTGGGTGCAGTCATTGGAGGAAAGGCATATGTATGTCACAGCCAGGCATGTTCTGGTAGCAGACTTGGATTGGGCTGGACACCCTACAGGTCAAAGTCCTTGAGGAGCAGGAAATCCCCCAATCCAATGCTGAGCATTCCTTTGAGGGGCCCTGTCTGTTGATACCTGATGAAGAATCTCTGGAACTGTCAGAGGAGGAAGTGGAGCCCCCCTCCCAGTTCTTGAGAGTCCTGGTACCAAAAGCTTTGGGTCCAGGCGAAAAAGTGGCAGCACAATATGGACTGAGAGTTGTCAATCTGCTCACGAGCAATCAGTCTACTTATGAATAAGCAATCCCTGATACTCCTTTACTGCCAGCTGCTGTTGCTAGACTGTGGTTTAGAAGGCCAGGGTATATAAAGCCTCCCTCTGAAGTCTTCCAGTTGCTGGAAACAACACAGGGCTTATATCTTCTGTATCTGGGACCCTAACCACTGAGAGATTCCTGGCAATCTCTTGGCAAAATACCACAGCTAGAGACCACCCAGCAGTGGCAGAGTGCAAAGCTTCAAGGGTATTTGCCCTTTTACATTGCTGATAGCTATCAGGCAAAGGGTGCAGTTTCAGCAGTTAGTGGTGTGACTCATTATTTAACTGCTTGGCTGAGCTCAGATCCTGTGAAAACACCTTTCTCCCACGTAGGAAGCTGCCTCATACAGAATCAGACCACTGGTCCATCTAGCTCAGTGTTGGCTACACTGAAGGGCAGCAGCTTTCCAGGGTTTCAGATGGTGGTCCCTTCCTGGAGATACCATGGATTGAACCATGCTTCTGCTTTGCCATCTATGGCTCTTCTCCAGGTGGTTTCTGTGGGAGCTGTCCCTGGTCCTGTACAGCCTGAACTGATCCCTGGGATGGGGAACTGCACTCATGGCTACCTACTGCTCAATGGTGGTTGATGCATGTGTCGAGTACGTCTTCTCATCCAGCCCTGTGGCATAACCTGAGCAGAATGGAGCAGGGAGTTGCCTAGAACCCTTTTCTGTGGTTAAAGAATGCCCTCCTAAATGAGCCAATTTCTTAAATTTCAACCACACCTTCACTATTGCCTTGCAGAATATTTGATACCACCGTTTTTAAAATAAATAATTGAGGATTTGTTAAAATCATAACTTAAACCATCATTTTAATTTGGCTGATTTATGCTGTATTTTAAAGGTTTCTGCTCTGTATTTGGAACCATTGAGCAGAAAGGCAATCATGAAAGGTAGCTGTGCTGGTCCATTAAAAAAACCAAAAAAACTTCAGAAATCCAGAGTTGGGCAATGTCTATACTAGGACCAAACAAAACAGCACAAAAGAATGGGAAGCTTATTTCTGTTGAGAGTTCAAAAGCTTGCCATTATTCTTTATCATTTTGTTTGGTTCTAATATAGATAATGCCTAACTCTGGATAGACACAATAGCAGCTGTGTCTTGCGAACATTTCTTTCCAATAATGTCCCCCCCAACACACACACCTTTTCTGGTTCTAATAATCAGATCACACCAACATATTGGAGTGAAAAGGAAGTGCAAATGAGTGTTTTTCTTCTAAAGAAATTAGGGAAGTCATCCTAGTATGTGAGAAGGAGAAAAAGCTAACATAGAGAAGGACTGCAGAAGAAATATTAATTGATGCAAATATTTCCAGGTGCATCACTAAACACTTAATTGTGACAATTATGCACGTGATTTTTATCATCTCTAAGCGGTTAATGTTGTTGTTTTTTACTGAGAAAATATGTTCACACATTCTGTGGTCCTATGGATGGGGGAGATGCAAACATGCCTTGCTTCCAAATAGGTCTTTATTTTTAAAATATAGTAGCATATTGGTAGGGCATTGTTAATAATTTGACTGTTACACTTTCCTTTCTCTTTAGGAGAGATCCGCTAACTGTAGCCTAGATTCTTTCAGAGCTCCAAGTCTTCCTTGGAGTTTTAGAGGTGACCTAGAGAGGCAGTTGAAGTTCCAACCTATTCTCATCAGGAACATAAGTTTGAAATACTATTATTTGGCCACCTCATTTGATTAATCCACATACACTCCCAAAGTCCACTTTCTCTCTTATCTCTTTTCCACCACAGAGCTGCCAACCTAGCAGTTTGAAAGAACGTCAAACTGCAAGTAGATAAATAGGTAGCGCTCCGGCGGGAAGGTAAATGGCATTTCTGTGAGCTGCTCTGGTTCACCAGAAGCGGCTTAGTCATGCTGGCCACATGACCGGAAGCTGTATGCTGGCTCCCTCGGCCAATAAAGCGAGATGAGCGCCGCAACCCCAGAGTCGGCCACGACTGGACCTAATGGTCAGGGGTCCCTTTACCCTTTACCTTTATTCATCTCACAGAGCTGCAATTCCCAGAGTTATTTAACAATCAATTCCACTTCCCAGGGAGCTCTGGGAATTATAGTTTTGAGGAATACATACATAGCAGTCATGCTGAATAGCCCCTGATAGTCTTATCTATTAATTGAACAAGGCTTGGCTATAACACTGTGCCATGAATCTTCCACCATTCTCCTGCATTGCATTATCCTGGTTTCTAGTATTATTAAGAAGGAGAAAAATTCCCTTTACTCACTTCCCCTCAAAGTAAAAAGAAAGTAAAAGTAAAAGAAAAGAAAAGCCTCAAAAGTTGTAAGCTTTCTACAAAATTGAGTTGTGCTTGATCATTTTATTTAATGGTACATAATAATTGAAGAAGAAGAAGAAGAAGAAGAAGAGTTTGGATTTGATATCCCGCCTTTCACTCCCCTTCAGGAGTCTCAAAGCGGCTAACATTCTCCTTTCCCTTCCTCCCCCACAACAAACACTCTGTGAGGTGAGTGGGGCTGAGAGACTTCACAGAAGTGTGACTGGCCCAAGGTCACCCAGCAGCTGCATGTGGAGGAGCGGAGACACGAACCTGGTTTCCCAGATTACGTGACTACCGCTCTTAACCACTACACCACACTGGCTTATCTCCCAGCCTTATGAACATTTTGACCTTCAAAACTTCCCTGGTTAAGCCTGTTTGTCACTTTTGTAAACACTGAGCAAATATATCCATTGTGGATTAATGTAGTGTTCTATGAAAATTGCTGCTAAGATTTTAAGTTCCTGATTAATGATTGAGAGATTGCAAAGATCCTTATTAATGGGGGGTGGGTGGGTAAAGGGATTCTCTTCCCCAGTCCCTTTATAAATTAATTTCATGCAATGCCTTTTGCTTTAGAATTCTAAAAGAAAACTTTCAAATACCCCATTGTACCCCATTGACCATGGTTCATGCAAGGGATTGCCTTTCAATAATGTCTTACATAGAATATGTGATTTCTCAATTATATGTTGCGTTGTTGCAGAGAGTAGAAATGAAATTACCTTCCATTCATGGTCTATCAGGCCAACAGCTTCTTAGGTAAAGGTAAAGAGACCTTTGACCATTAGGTCCAATAGCGGATGATTCTGGGGTTGTAGCGCTCATCTCTGGTGAACCAGAGCAGCACACAGAAACGCCGTTTACCTTCCTGCTGGAGCGGTACCTATTTATCTACTTGCACTTTGACGTACTTTCGAACTGCTAGGTTGGCAGGAGCAGGGACCGAGCAATGGGAGCTCACCCCGTCACGGGGATTTGAACTGCCAACCTTTTTATCGGCAAGCCCTAGGCTCTGTGGTTTAACCCTCAGAGCCACCCGTGTCCCTTTTAACGGCTTCTTATCCCATGGTAAATGGTGATGTTTCTATTAGCTGAGAAGTGTATTGGGAGCCACACGCAAAAAAGTAATCAACCGCCCCTTTTTTAAAATGAGAAATGTCATTCCAAATAAATTCCTTCTCCTGGGAATGGGAGATATATCCAAGGCATCTGTAGATGACATTGAAAGGGATGAGGGCTCTTGTGTAGTTTTGTTGTGGCAATGTGCTGTAGTAAGAAGGTTTATCTGCTTGTGAAGAAAGGAGATACATGTTGCACTTTGTGGGATTGACTGGTGTCCTGAGGGACACTTCCATTCAGTGATGGATGATGCCCATTGGGAGTGGTGGGAGAAGAAGACATAGGAAGTTGCCAAGTACACATTCAATCCATTGGTCCATATATCTCACTATTGCCTACATTGACTGGCAATGGCTCTCTCATGTACCAGGCATGGGACATTCCCTACTCTACCAGGAGATGCCAGGGCTAGAACCTGGGACCTTTTGCATGCAGAGCAGATACTCCACCACTCAAGCTTAAGTTATTCCCCTGGGAAATGTGATTAAAAAGAAAGGGGTGGGTAGTGGGAAGGAGGGGGTGAAAAAGCTTCGAGAACCAGAGTGGTTTGGAATAATAAAGTGATTGATTTCAGACTTTAGAAGAAATAGATCCGCCTGCTTCTGAGCCAATTTGTTCTAGGCTGAGGACAACTCACACATCACTATCCATTAATGAAAAGAGTGATAATAAGGCTTTGTAATTGTAAGAGTAGGGGAAGACACACATGTCACCCTATCCGAACTATTAGAGGCTGATCCACTAGGGCAAATGATGCACTTCCCCACCAATCAGCCAGCCTTCACCTCCCTGCCTCTTTACTTGCACCTAGTACTGGTTGTTGGCTTGCTCCTCCTTGGTCTTGGTGTTGCCATTATAGTAGGGAGGAGGAAGGGCAAAACTAGAATTATTTGGCTCTACCTGTCATTGGGTCTGACTTCACAGACCATTGGCCTCCCTGACTTCTGTCCTGCCAGCCCCTGTGGGTATCAAGTACCATTGACCTAAGCCCTTCTTTTTTTAATGTTCTGGAGTCAGGTGTGGGGAACTGTGTTCTCGCAAAGCAGGCTTTCCCAACCCTTTTGATGTTATTGGGCCGGCACTGGCCATACTAGATGTGGCTTGTGGAAGTTCGGGCTCCCTCTTGAACTCTGAACTTCCCTAATGTATTGCCATCAGAGGTGGAGTCTGTTGGTTTCTTCTGGGATAGAAGCTCTAGATGTGGAAGCTGTGACTAAAAACAATTATATTCAAAGCAGGTTTCCCCTGGAGAACTATACTGGGGTAGTTAACATGGTGTCCTCCAGATGTTGTTGGACTTCAACAGCTATCACCACCAGCTAGCATGGCCAAAGGTCTTGGATGATGGGAGTTGTAGTCCATCTGGAAAGCACCACATTGTTTACTCATGACCAGTATGGCAGGAAGGCAGAATAAAGCTGATAAATAAATAGCTTCACCTGAATAAAGATGCCTAATGCATTGATTACATTTCAGAAACAAGACCCACGTCATTTGGAGCCACAATTTTCCAAAGGATCTCTAGCTAAAGGTAAAATTTAACACAAGCTGCTAATCCTTGGAGATTGGACCCAGTTGGAAGAATATACTTATGGCATGACAAGAGCTCTTGTAAATATTCAATGAGGTTCTCCACCCTTCTCCACTCTGCTCATCATTATTTAACATACCTGCCTATCCCTGACCTACTCTGTAGTCAAGCAAGCAAACTTTCAGAAGGTCTTGCCACAGGTGAATGTACAAAGAGAGAAGCTGGGGTTTTGAGTGGGGAGGCCAAACATATGTCAAAACAATGGCTTAAAATCTGAAGCTTCCCCTTTTTCTTCTTCTGATGTTCTTGTGTCGGCCGAGAGGTTATGGCAGTTTATCAACCCCACACATTTGGCTTCAGACAAGAGCAACGAATCTGATTAAAGGCTTGCTGCCCATTTAATTTTCAAGAAGCAAGAGGTACGTAAAATGGGAATAGTAGGCAGGCAGGCAGCAAAATGTTGCTATCTTCCTTGTTCCTTCCTGAGAATTCACCACTATATAAAAAGCAACCGTATTCCTTGTGCTTCACCCCCACCCCTCAAATGCATTATCAGTCTGCACAGCTCCCCACTGTAGGATATTATTTGGTCAAAACTGTTATGTTAGAAAGTATCATAGGGAATTACAATAATAAGTTGTTACCAGCTGCTCAGATAAAAGTGGTAATGACAGCCAGTTCTTGCGTTTTAAGGGGGGGGGCTGTTTAGGGTAGCAGTTCTTATCTTGATTCCCTCACATTCTAGAACTAAGTGATGTATTATGCAGACAGGTGTGTGTTTGTGTGTGTGTGCAAGAGACGAGAGACACCAAATCATTTTTATTGTCTGGGACAGGAAGGACTATTTGCTCCAACTGGCAGCTGAATGTCTGGTTTGACTCCCCAGCATTTGAAGTGATGGAGGGAGACAGATCTCTGGCAGGTGTGGGGAAACTTATTTAGCCTTAGGGCCACATTTCCTCATGGGTAAATTTCCAGGGCCCACATGGGTGGGTCCAGAGGCAAATGTAGCTGAAACAACTGGTGTGAGTCTTACCCAGGGCCAGCCCAAGACATTTTGGGACCTGAGGCAAACCAGAAGATGGTGCTGCCATCCCTGCCAGGGAGAGGGCATGAGTGAATATCTACATCAGGAACAAGGGCGGGGGATATTTACACTGGGATCTGCTGCCCCTGTGAATCCTGCTGCCCAAGGTGGTCAACTCACCTTGCCTCATGGGTGGGCTGGCCCTACTCTTAGCTTTGCATGGTAGGGGCACATTCCAGTCATGGAAAGGTCAGAGTATCCTCCCCCCAATCTTTCCATCTTCCATACAGGCAAGCAAGGGGCATTATCACATTTCAGAGGCATATTTCAACCAGGCAAAGCCATCCAGAAGAGCATGAGGTAGGGTTGGTGGAGAGAACTCTGCGGGCCACACAGAGGGCCTTCAGGGCCACAGTTGGCCCACTAGCCTGAGGTTCTTCACTCCTGATCTATGATGTGTGATCTCCATAACCACTCATCCAGATGTGCAAGGCATTGCTAGATATTGTGGTTATCAAAGGATAACTACACTGGTATGTAGTTTACATGTAGTATTCATGAGTGCTGGCCTAGGATCAGGCATAGCCAAGTTAAAATCCCCACTCAACCATTAATCTGAGTGACCCTGGGCCAATCACACTCTGCCAGTATAACCAACTTTGCAGAGTTGTTGCAGGGATAAAATGGAGGTACTGCCATGAGCTCCTTGGAGAAAGGATATGATACAATGCAGTAATATCTAAATAAGCCTGCCTTTAAGACACAGATGGTTTATGCAAAAAGCAGGAGAACCCTGTTATGTCACCCTAAGGGGCAGGGATAGGTGGGCAAAGGGAATATGACAGTGGCTAGCCAAGGCATTTGAAGGATCAATTCCAAAGTGCAGGTAAGACAGAACTAGGTCCATAAAAAGAAAGAAGGGCAGACAAACTGGAGGAAGGGAAATTAATAAGAAAGAGCACAAGGAGTTGGCATGAAGAATGCAGTGATTCATTGAAAGGCAGAAGACAAACAGAAACAAAAATTCAAGACCAGGTAAGGTGAAGGAAGCAGAGCTTCGCTGCTACATTTGCTTTTGTATATCATAGTTATCACAAGGGTTCTGATGAAAACAGAAGCAGGGGTGGAAGTTGCTGATGTTAACTTATTCACCCCATGTCTGGAATGGGGGAAAATCCAGCAAACTACCAGTATTCAGTGTCGTTCTTTTCAGTTGGCAAACCATACATAATTCTTTACATCTGCCACCACCCATTTGCATTACGCTTCTTTTGCATTGAAGTGAATGGGGTGGGATAATGTAATGACAACAATGTAACTTATGTTAAGTTACAGAATTAATTGTGTAAGTTAAGTTATGTAACGATGCAACTTATGTAAGTTACGACATTGATTGTGAAAGTCATGTAATTTCACCACAGCAGAGAATAAGACAAGTAACAAAGTTTTGGGAGGAAGACGAACTGCAGCAGAATGGAAGCAGTGCTGCAGGTGATGAACACAGGGAGGAATGGAAAATGTTGCCTTCTCACCTCCTTCAGTACGGCTTGTGGGCAGTACTGTTCCTGGCTCAGGAACTAGATGCACCTTCCATCTGATCCAGCAGCACTCTTCTTACAATCTTATGACACAAGCAAGTCAACTAACATCCTTTGCTATCCCTTCATTTTTCATGCCGCATTTTCACCTGTTTTGATACTGAGGTAAAAAAATCACAAAAGCGGTGTGGGAGGAATGGTTCAAAATTCCCTTCTAAGTTGTGGAAATATAAGCCTTTCTTCATTGATTTTGGCTTCCACTCTCTAATGCTACTTCAGTACTTACTTTTTCCAGGTCTTCTTCATAGCCATAGTCACTTGGGTGAACTCAGCCAATCAGGGATCACATAGCACAAATAATGTTGTAACACTATATGACTGCTCAGATATGATTACATGATACTGTCACTGAAGGCAAACAAAACCAGTTCCGGGTGAGGGCTGCACTTAGTAAAACTTTAACCACCTCACTCCCTGTTGGAATGCACCCCCTTCCTCAGTAATGCAAATGAGATGAGCTGCTGAAAAGATGTACTTTTATTTCATCTTATGCTCATAAACTGTTTCCACTCAAGCATGGATATTGTCCAACTGGTATTTTTAAAGCAATACTGTAAGTTGAAAGACTTTGCAATGAGACGGTGGCTACAAATTTAGCACCTTACTAAGAATTGCATGTAAATTGGGAACAAACTGTCTTTTTCAATGCTCCTTTTAGGTTATGAATTTCCTTGCAACTGTTGGACCATCTGCTTGGGGAGAAGTCTATGCGTTCATGAGGTAGACTCTTAAAAATATATCCCCCCCTTTCATAAACAACTGTAGTTATAAAACACCAGCACTGTTTCATAATGAATCAACTGATGTAGCACGTAGCTTGCTTAACCACAGTAATGGAAAATAAATGATGGCATCCATTTACATGCTAGAGCTCCATTAAAAAAAATAAAATCTGAAAGAGAGACCATGCTATTACCTGGATAATGGTCAGCTGCTTTGTCTTCTTATTCATGCTGAGCTATGGATATCATAAGCAGAGGCCATAATTCATTTTCCTTATGCATCAACTTCAGAGGCCCTGCTGCGTGTCCTGTCTGGCAGAGCCTTTTTGATGGTAGCACCAAAATTATGGAATGCCTTGTCTGGGTAGGTCTACCAGGCTCCCTCCCTCACTGCTTTCAAATGCTCTCTTAAGAAGCACTTATTCAAGCAAGTTATTAGCTGTCAGTGATGGCCTCATTATTTAACTGACAGGTGGAAACCTGAGCAAAAGCATCACAAAAACAGGGACATGTACCCTGCATTCCTGGCAATATCTAAGGAACTCTTAACAAAGGTCATCAATACTCATAGGCTGGAGAAAAATTGGAGTGTTTTAATAAAGTTTTAGAGCAGGGGTAGGGACTAATGAATTCCTCCAGATGTTGTTGGACTCCAACTCCCATCAGCCACAGCCAGCATGCCAAAAGGTCAGGGATAATGGAAGTTGTAGTCCAGCAACTTTGTGAGGAGGGACAGGCTCCCCACCTCTCACGTTATCAGTTTGCTTCTGTTTTGTAATCTTCATCATAGTTTACTTTTATCACTCTGTTTTCATGCTGCATTTCTGTTCCTGGTTTTGTTATATGAAACTGCTTTCTTTTTAAGTAATCAGGATAAATGCAGTATAATTTTATTTCTTTTCTGAACGTTTTTGGTAAGCTGCTCTGAGTTTATTTTATAAAGAACAGTGGGGTGCACTTCTTAAAAAACAAACAAGTGTGAGTTGAATGATGCAATATTTTATGAATGTGTGGGCTGTTTTAAAGGGAAAAAAATATTTTGTTAGAATATGTACATTATGTGATGCAGAAGGTCTCAGGTTCAGACTCTGGCACTTCCATGTAATTAAACTTTGCCTGGGAAACTGATGTTGGTTAGAAACAGTGAGGGGAAGAAGGCAAAAAAACGAATCTGTAAATATGTGTGGTATAGCAGCTAGAGTGCCGTGCTGTGTCCTGGGAGACCTGGGTTCAAATCCCTATTCTATTATGGAGCTCATTGCATGGCCTTGGGCCAGTCAATCACTCTCAACCTACTTTACCTCACAGCATTGTTGTAGAGATTAATTGTTGTAGAGATTAAATGGAAAGGTGGGGTATAAATGTGAGAATAAATCAATAAAATATGGTTGTAGCTCAGTGTTAGAGCATCTACTTTCCTTGCAGAAGTTTCCAGGTTTAATTCTCAGCATCTCCAGAATTAGATGGGGTGTATGTTCCATCTGTGTAAAGCAGGCATATAAGCAACATCTGACCCTCCAGATGTTGTCGGACACCCAATCCCATCAGTCCCAGATAATAATAATAATAATAATAATAATAATAATTTTTATTAATACCCCACCCTCTCCAGCCAAGGCCGGGCTCAGAGTGGCTTACAAGCAATAACAAAAACAAGTTGAATGATTACAACTTAAAAACAAAATTAAAATACAACATTAAAATATCGAAACATTAAAATATTAAAATGTAGCCTCATCGCAGGAGGAGAAGGAAAAGAAAAAAGAAAGAGAGGGAGGGAATCAAATTGGCTCCAAGCCAAAGGCCAGGCGGAACAACTCTGTCTTACAGGCCCTGCAGAAAGAAATCAGATCCTGCAGGGCCCAGGTCTCATGAGGCAAAGTGTTCCACCAGGCCGGAGCCAGAGTTGAAAAGGCCCTGGCTCTGGTTGAAGCCAATCTAACTTCCTTAGGGCCCGGGACCACTAGGGTGTTGCTATTTATGGACCTTGAGGCTCTCCATGGGGCATACCGGGAGAGGCGGTCCCGTAGGTACGAGGTTCCTAGGCCATGAAGGGCTTTAAAGGTCAAAAGCAGCACCTTAAATCTGACCCTGTACTCAACCGGGAGCCAGTGCAGCTTGAAAAGCACTGGGTGAATATGCTCCCATGGCAGAGACCCCGTGAGGAGCCTCGCTGCAGCATTCTGCACCTGCTGGAGTTTCTGGGACAGCTTCAAGGGCAGACCCGTGTAGAGCGAAGTACAGTAGTCAAGCCTGGAGATGACCGTTGCATGGATCACTGTGGCCAGGTCGGGGCGGGAAAAGTAAGGGACCAACTGCTTGATGTGGCAGGGACAATGGCCAGTGTAACAGTGTAACAGTTGGAGTGTAACAGTGAATGCATAGTGCAGTAAAAGTCATAACGTGAGGCACTGGCTCATGCAAACCAGTTCAATAGTCACTTTGATCACCAGCCCCTTGATAATGAACATTGTAACAGAATGTTGCTATGCATGTCCATGAAGCATCATTCCTGCTGTGTTATGGCCAGCATATACTATCTGTACTTTTTCGAAACAATGGAAGATATTTTTTTTCCTACAAGCTCTTCCAGCGGGATGAAAATGTTTTTGTCAGGTGCTCATTTTGTATTGTTTTTATACCTAGATTTAGTTTGTTCCTAAATATTGTATTTTAATATTTTGTGGGAAGCTGCCCAGAGTGGCTGGGGAAACCCAGCCAGATGGGCGGGGTATAAATAAATTATTATTATTATTATTATTATTATTATTATTATTATTATTATTATTATTCCTTATACTGTATTAAAACTGTTTTTATAATAGGTTTTTCAATTATTTTGAGATGTATATAAGGGTGATTCATAAATATAATAATAAGAATAAGAATATCATCATAATCTCTGGAAGGCCAAGGAATATTATTATTTTTTATCTGAGAAAGTGATTAGCCACTCTGAAAATCAGAGCTCACAGGGAGTTCATTAGTCAGACTCAGAGCATCCAACTACCATTTAATTTGAGTAGTTGTAGAACCATCCAACCTGGCTACAGGTGAGCGTGCTGAGATTAGCTCACCAGTTTCTCACTGAGACCACCCACAGTTAATGCAGAGAAAGTTTGGGACAGTCCTAGCTTCTTAACTCTCAGGAAGTTCTCTCAGTAATCTTTGTAAGAACCTCCAATGTATTTTTTGAGTCCTACTGAAGAGTGTCCACATTCAGAAGCAGCTAATGTCTTACTAAAGCAGATAAGAAGAGATTAGCTTAATATAAAACGGTATTATAGAAGAGCATTATTGATGAAAGGCCTATGGAACGAAAGGCCTGAGCCTATGCTGTTTATGCACTGCTATGTATGTTTAGGAAGGAATGTACAGAAGGAGATGCTATCTCTGCATTGGAAACCCATTGCATGTGATCCTTAGTGTTCCAATGTGATCCTTTAAGTGGGAAATTGGGCAGAGCTCCAGTGTTTTATTCTTCCCCCACATTGCGACTTTGGACCAGGGTATTTTGCACAACATATTTTGCACATGCCATTTGATTTCTCATTGCTTGATTACTCAATGCCTCACCCCTGAATGTGTGAGGGGAGCCCAGTGAATTTTTTTTTGCTTGAATAGATGTGTTACTTACAGGCAGTGCTTTCCCCCTCTAGAAAAATAGGTGTGGGTACTCATCATGAAGTTGTTACAGTAAGTGTCACACTTTTTAATCCAAAAAGAGGTGCTGGTACTGTGTACTGCTGAGTACCCCCTGGGGAAAGCACTGCCTATAGGATGGCTGTGTGTCCTACTTTATAGAGGAGAACCTTTCATTTTAAGGTATCTTCTGTTTCAGTGGTGGGTAACCTCCAGCCTATGAGCTTAATTAGGCTTGTCAGGCCTCCTATTTGACATGTGAAGCTGTTATGACCAAGTCACCTGACATCATCTGCAGGGCTGGTAAAGGTGGGGCTTGCATGAAATAGCCCTTACAGGCATTCTTGATCAGATGATTGGAGGTGACCATAAAACACTTCCCAAACTCCAGTTATCAACTGAGCTTGATGGACCAATGGTCTGACTCAATATAAGGCAGCTTCCCATGTTCCATTTGGGATAGAGCTGTAGTTCACTAAAATATTTCTATGGCAATTCTAATTTACCTTTTCTTTTTATTATACAAATCATAGTGCTTGGACACACACCATGTTAATTTTCTTTCATAACATAAAAATGCCGTAAAACATCCCAGACTTTCCTGGTAAACAAATCTCAGCAGGGATGGTGATGCAGTGCTGCCCTACAAGTAAAGAAGAAATACTGTTTAATTATCCTCCATATAAAATCCAATAAAACATTCCATCTTTTCTTACTTTTCTGTACCAGGGATTAACAACAGCCTCTTTGTGAGGCAGAATCAGTATTCATGGCTTCTCTGTTTTGACTTTAATGGGAATTATAGTTCCTGGCAGATGAGAGAACTACTTCAAACATCATTGCTGATGTGACAGGTAGCTAATGCATTATTTGGTAAACACACAGCCCATTTAACCATTGCCTTAAGTAACCTTTAAAAAAGTGTGTGTGTGTGTGTGCATGCGCGCGCACGCGTATGGATATATATATATATATATATGCTTTCGTAGATTTTCACGGGTACAGGAATGCAGGTTTTGGTGTCTTCGGGTGTCTTCCCGTGTAAGAGTCGGGGTGTCTGTGCGACGTTTCGACGAGGTCTCACTCGTCATCTTCAGGCTGGTGCTTTCGGCTTCTTGTTACTGGAACCCATATATATATATATATATATATGAATGAGAGAATTAAGCATTTGTTTGGGTCTCTGCTCCTGTCACCATGAATCAAAATCCCTCTGTTTCCAAGTATGGTCCCTCAAGCTGCATTAAGTAATCCAAGAGTCGTTCTCTTTCTCACTCTAATCTCCCTGCTTTGGGAGAGTTTGATAACTTGGTGGGTTGGAACTGGACAGAGGTAAAATTGGTCATGCTTCTTATCATTGTGGATGCTAATTAGTGTCATAGGCATTGCATTATTTAGCTGCCAAATCTCTTTTTCTGGGTTAAGCTGTGCTTGAAAATTAGAAAATTGCAAAACAAAACTGAAAGCATCCTCCTTGTTTCATTTCACTATCTCTCTTTCTACACTTCAAACAAAGTGTAATGTTCATGGAGGGCAAGTTAGGCATCAAATAGGATAAAACCTTTGAGCAATGGTAGGTGGCTGGGGTTAGGAACCTTTTTCAGTCTGAGGGCTGCATTGCCTTCTGGGCAAGCCTCTGGGGTACATTTGACCTTTGTGCAGTAGGCTACATTCTACACATTCTCATTTAACCCTCTCTGTCCTCCTCCTCAATGGGCAAGTGGCATCATCAGAGCTCAAGGTTTATGCAAAACAATCAGGTGCAAAGCAGGATAAGCAGGCCCCCCAAGTGCCCCTTATTTTCCAGGGACAGTCCCAGATTTACAGAACCTGTCCCAGCTTCTGATTTGATCTTGGAATGGCCCACTTTTCCTTGGGACATCCCTATTTTCACTGGAGAATTTTTGGAGGGTACGGAGTTATATGACACCGAAGCCAAGGAGCTAAGTAACTATACAACCTTGAGAAGAAATCTGAAGGCAGCCCAGTATAGGGAAGATTTTTTTAAAAAAAAGTTCAATGATTTAGGATGTTTTTATCTATGTTGGATGCCACCCAGAGTGGCTGCAGCAGCCCAGTGAGATGGGTGGGGTATAAATTCTAAAATTATTGTTATTATTATTATGGAATAAAAGGTAAAGATAAAGGGACCCCTGACCGTAAGGTCCAGTCGTGGCTGACTCTGGGGTTGTGGCGCTCATCTCGCTTTATTGGCCAAGGGAGCCGGCGTACAGCTTCCGGGTCATGTGGCCAGCATGACTAAGCCACTTCTGGTGAACCAGAGCAGCACACAGAAACGCCGTTTACCTTCCCGCCGGAGCGGTACTGATTGATCTACTTGTACTTTGACATGCTTTTGAACTGCTAGGTTGGCAGGAGCAGGGACTGAGCAACGGGAGCTCACCCCGTCGTGGGGATTCAAACCGCTGACCTTCTGATCAACAAGTCCTAGGCACTGTGGTTTAACCCACAGCGCCACCCGCATCCAGATTATGGAGTAGGACATCCCTATTTTCATTGGAGAAATGTTGGAGGATATGGGGATCAGTGAGGAGTGTGGCCTGGGAGAGGGGTGATGGTGGCCTGAGAATAGTTATGAAAGCCAGATAAAGAGACATGGGAGACTACATTCAGCTTGTAGGCCTGAGGTTCCCAACCCAATATATGGAACGCATACCAAGCAATCCAGCTACTTGGCCAAAGGCAAGACATGGACTCATACAGACTTCCTTTTGTGCTTCATTTCTTGGCACAAGTCCATGCATTAAAACGCTGTGTCTGAGCACTTCCCCCACTTACCCTGGTGCTTTCTCTGTGAAAACCCACTCTTTACTGTTGATTTGGAGCTTATGTCAATCCAATGAAAATCCAAATTGCTGTTTGTTCCAATTCAGCAGTAAAGACTGGGTTTTCATGGAGAAAGCACTGGGGCTAAAATAATGATGATGATGATGATGATGATGATGATGATGATAATATGCTTGGTCATGGAGCTCTAAAGTGTGAGCCTGTGCCTAGAAACAGTGGCGGAGGAAGGGGCCGGTGGGGCAGTTCGCCCCAAGTGCCATCTCTGAGGGGGGTGACAAGAAGGCACCCCGCGGGGGGCTCGCCCCGCTGCCGCCATTGTGCCATGAGCAGCCGCGAGCAGAGGATTCCGCTGTCGCCGCTACTGCCATGAGCAGAGGAACACTCCGCCGTCTGTACAGCGCACGCGCACCGCCGCATGTAGTGATGCCAAGCATGCACCATATGTAGCGGTGCTGTGCATGTGCCGCTGAGCAGTTTGCCCCACCCCGCTGCAGCCACGAGCAGAGGACCATGCCACTGCCGCTGCAGCCGCAAGTGGAGGATCCTGCCACCATCCATATGACGCATTGCCATACATAGCAGTGCACGTGCCGTACGTAGCAGCACATGTGCATGGGCCATACGTTGCGGTGCTGCGCATATGCCGCTGGGTGGTTCACCCCGCCCCTCAACACCCCACACCGGGTGCCGGAGAGCCTTCCTTCTCCCCTGCCTAGAAAGCACAGGGCAACATGTAAGTTTGGATGAGCCCTCTATTGCAACCCACAAATCATCCCCTCCAATTTAGACCACAGTATGTGATACCAGAAAGCAGGTGCTCTGCAAAGTATTAATGGTCCAGATGGTTGCAAGCCCAATCACATGCTACAAAGGAAAAGCAAATGAAATGAGAGTTGCTAACTTCTCTGTGGAATAGAATCAGCCAGAACTTGAGTCTAGGGAAAATCCATCCACCAAGTCATGCCAAGGAAAGGGACTCTCAGTTATAGCCTGAAGGTATGTAATGAAGTTCTGCTACAGACACTAAGCAGACCTGGCCTTCTAAAGCTGCAATCCTACGCCTGCTTATCTGGAGGTCAGCCCCTCTGAACTCAAAGCCATGCCTTTGGAGGAAGCTACTCTACTGGAGGAAGTTGAATATAAATTTTTAAAAATGTAGGAGCCTTTTATAATGTGCTTCTGTAGAACAGAAAGTGAAATTGCTCCATAAATATGGCATAAGACTCTCATCAAAGTTTGAGTGAAATTTTTGCTTTATATGACTACTGCAAAATGTTTCTTTCTCTATGAAGAAACATGGGAAATGCAAAGCTACCACTATGCTGAATGATTTTGGAGTGGAAAGCCCTGCTTTCTCCAAGCTGCTTTGTTTGTTGTAATATATCTTTCATATTGGACAGGCTCATGAATGGGTTGGGGGTAAGCCATTCCTTTCCCAACATGCACTGACTTTCACAGCTGCCATACATGTATAATCAAATGGTTCAAATTCATCTGAAGATGTCCAGTGATTACAGAACTCACCACTATCCAAGTCCACACTCATCTTAAGACATAACATTTCAGCTTGCTCAACAAGAGTTGGCTTTGAAGTGAATTTGAAGTGATTTGTGGGTGTTGGACCACTTGAGATGAACTAATTCCAGTCTACTGCTGCGACGTAATGACAGCAAAGCACAACATATTTTGGGTTGTTTCTCTTTTAACTTATGAACATTCAATTCATTTGAAATAACCAGATGTGTGCCAAACATTATGTTATTTTCCATTATTTCACATTGACTTTTCCCAATATATATTTGATTTTTGCAGCTGGCTCTGTGTTGGCAGTCAAGTAAAACTAATTCATCTCAAGAGCTACAATGCACAAGGTTCAGCTGCCAATGCTGATTGACCAAACACCAATATTCAAGGTTGTCCAACAAAGTATTGGCTGTGGATTCCAATGTATTGCTCCACTCCAGACAAATCAAGTCCACTCCATTTGTGATGCATGATTCCAACAAATTTCAGCATACATTGAAAAAGAATTTGTGCCTTTGCAGTAGTTTATTATCAGCTGGCCTCCTTAATACTGAAACTGAAAGTTACACATCAAGTCAGAATTTTTGATTAGAGAAAAAGTTGCCTAATTACATCAAGTATTGTTTTCTTTGAGCATATTGTCCCATTTCACCATACCCCTGTGTTATGGACTTCATCATTTGTACAGTGACAGCTGATATTTAATTGACTTTAGCTGTGATTAGCAAATCCCAATTGGAGCAGCTCCAACGGCTATTACTGAAGAACTGTGGGTGGGGATATGTTTTGAAGTGATGGTAAACATTGTGACACATGAAGGGCACATCACATATTTTCAGAAGCACATTTGACTTTTTTTCTTGCCTTGGATTTCACAAGGATTGCTAAGGGAGGCATTTCTGCCTGTCAGTTGTAAATGCAGGGGGTGAGGGGGAGATGATAACTTTTGAAAGCCATATTAACCACATGGAGAAACCTATTTAAAACCCTTTGCTCCCAAGTTGGCCTGGAGATCTCATGGAGGATTAGGGAGTGAGGATGGACTAAGCCAGGTGTGGGGGAACTTTTTGGCCTTGTAGCCCAGATTTTTGTCTCTTTTACAGGACAACTTTGACAGGTGGGCGGTACTGCTCACATGCCAATTATCTGACACCTTAATCATGTCAGGTGATTGATAGGGGGGTTCCACCACTCACCTGTCAAAGTTGGCCTGTGGAGATGGGGGAAGAAACTGTCCAGTCATACCCAAGCAGAACTGAACTCCCTGTACATCTGTTGATAGGCAAGGAGTTCAATCCTGCTTTCTGCAGCCATATCTCTATCTGTCCCATACCTTGACACCACATATGGAGTGAGCATGGCTTGGGGAAAACATCTGGTAGGTCAGATGGTGAGCCTCATTTGGCTTGTGGGCTGGAATATTACCGTATCTCAGTTGAGGTTTCTCTGTTCCCAGTTTGGCCAATTTTAAGTACAGTTGGCTCCATTTCTGCAATAATAACTTTTAAAGAAAACTATCAGGATGAAAATTCATATTCATTCTGCACTGAATTTTGCAAGCAATTTGCCTTTGTATTTTGTATCACAAATACATGTGTTTATGTGCTCAGTTTTCCCAAATTTTTTTGGTAATCTTATATTTGTTGGAGAACTGCATCACAAAATTAGAAGTATGAATTTTGAAGGGTAGCTGTGTTTCAGTTCACACTTTGGTTTGGGGAGTGTGAATTAGCTCTGTTTGCATTAAAATATGAACCAAACATATTTCTCTAATTTTCCTAGTTGTGACTTGTGCTCAGGCACAAATCTGGGCTGTAATAAAGTTCTCAACCCCTGGTTTGTTTTGTTTTAGAGCAGAGTAAATAATATAATTTCATGGAATGTGAAGCCTCAAACCCTCTTCTGGTCCAGAAGTACTGGGAAACTGAGGGCTCTTAGCAGCTCTCCTATATTTTTAAGTATCCTTTTAAGAAATCCAAATACTTTGGGATAGGTGAATGCCCACAGCATCCCTATAGGTCATGATGTAAGCAAGGGTTTAAACATCAGGTTGGAGATCTGTAAGAAGAAGCTGGACAACTGCTGATGAAAATTATGAGAAGGCAAAATAGCCTCTTAATAGCAAGTTGAAAATGAGAGCTTAAGGCCCAGGGAATCTTCAAGAGCTACAACCTCTTGGTGAGTGAAATCCATCCTTTCCCAAAGAGCTGGAGAACAATTTGTACCAGCCCTTAAAATCTTCCCAGGCTCTTTGTACTTGGTGGGATAAATTCTGTCCTTAGCAGTCAACCATTTGCCTGCATCCAGTGGTACAAAGTCCAGAGTGGAATCTGTAGCTGACAAAAGGGAACAAATCGGCAAGTTGCTGCAATGCAAAGCTGTGATTAGCTGCCATTAGAGAGAATAGAAAAAGGCATGAAAAGGACTCAGAGAAAGGGAAAGAAAAATTAAGCCAGAAACTGCAAAGATCAATGAACACAATCAGTGTTTTCTGCCAAGAAATTTATTTTAAAAAGACAGAAACTCAAGCTGCAGATAAGTGGCTGAAAATCCCTCACTCCCCCTCCCTGCTTTTACCCGCTCTTAATCTGCAACAAAGGCTAGGGACTGAATATCTGGGAGAATGGAGGACAAAATAGAAAAACAGTGCTGGCTGAAGACATTTTGCTTCCTGAGGGAAAGGTCAAGATAGCACCCTAGAAGAGACAAATGGACTAGCAGTAAAACCTTTTCTCAACAAGGGTGAAGAAACAGTGTCCTCCATTGCCCCTGAGTTCAATAGGCTACTGTAATAATAATAGGGGTTTCTCGTGCGTAAGTTGCCGCCACTCCTGGCTAGGTTGCCTGATTAAACCTTTCTGTCTGGACAGCCCTTCACTTCGTGGCTGTTTCAGTCGCTAGCAGAATCCATCAGTGGGCGTTTCTTAAACCCTTTCCAGCATAAAAGCTGTTTGACGCCAAGTCTCCTCCTACTCTTCCTGCACGGAAGACTTCCGCGCAGGGAGGGTGTGGGTAGCAGAGGACCCGTGCTCTCCCCGCTGGTCTCTGACGAGGAGTCCTGGAGCCCCCTCGCCGATTCCCCCATCTGCCCCCCTTTATCCCTGGTGTTACGCTGATTTCCTTCCCCCGCTGATGAGCTGCCTCTCTCCCTGCTGGGCCCTTCTCCAGCATCACTTGGGAGCCTTGCCTCCACCTCTGGCTCCGATGTCAGTTCCCTGACAGCTACTTTAGTGGGTATACAAGAGATTATGTAGCAACTCTGCCCTCCTACAGAGGAGGATGACCTGGAGGGCTCAGCAGGAAAAAACACACGATTGTAAGGCACTCCTCTTCATCCTCATTTGCTGCTTGAGAGGTTCCTTCACTCTGCCCAGTAGTAGGTCCAGTCCTGTAGAACGTGCAAGACAGCAAGGGCCCAGTTTAGATTCCTGCCCTGGTTCAGTATCTTCCTCTGGTCATCTTTAATGACCAAGGTCATTTTAAATAATAAATAAATAAATAGGTTGACTTGAGGAAAACCGGAAATACTCAGAAATGCTGTTCAGAAATAAGAAGAGAAATGTGGCTTCAAGATGGCCTTGCAGACATGCAAAATTGTCATTAAGAAATTTAGATGTCAAATTAAAAGGTGAGTTTATGTAGTCATGTGTGACATCTCTCATTGGGCTGTAGTTGAGGAGGGACAAATGGGTTTGCCATCTCACCTCCAAATGTTGTTGGACTTCAGTTCCCATGAGCCTCAGTCAACATGGCAAATGCTCTAGGAATGATGGGACTTGGAGCCATAGGTTGAAGGGCTATGGGTTTGCTCTCCCTGCCTTAGAGATTTATTTATCTAACCCTTTTTCATTTGGTGACATGGGTTCCCCTGGCCATTGACTAGCTAATGCTCCCTCCCCATAAATGTCTCAGGTACAGCATAAATCCATGGCATTCTGCGTGATTAAATGGGAGCCACCATCACAAGAATGTCCTGGAATGATGCTGACTCTGGGAGATTAGGGGGGTGGGGTGGGATGGATGGCTTATAATAGCATACAGTGTCAAAAACAAATAAAAAAGTGAAAAAACCCCACCATTTCTGTTAGCAACGTACAGCTCATGTACCATGCACCCTTTGAAACGTTTGCTTGTGACAACTGCAAAAATTACTTCCTCATCTTTGCTGTTACCATATGTAAGCATGTGCACGTAATTTCACCAAAGCCATAATCCTGACACCTTAAATAGACATGGAAAGAGACCAGGAGCAAAGGGCAGTTTTAAGATGCGCAAAATGTACTGTCTAAGCCCTGTTCTGTTTAGTTAATCCAGCTGCCATGTTTTCTGTTGACGATAATCGCTGATGAAGCATGCAATGATATCACATCATGAGTCTTACAATGCTAAATGTTACAGGGAAAGAGGAGGAGGAGGATGAGACAAGTGGATAGTTTTCTTTGATGACAGCTATGTGTCAGCCATAGCATCTACTACTGGCCTATCACATTGCTCCTTGTCATCTCGCAGTTTTTGCCACTTGCTCCTCATTTTTGTTTTTCTCTGATATGCTGCTGTCTTTGTAGAAAACCTGTCCAGAAATACAGATTTGTTTTTGTATTCTGGTAAAAAATCTGGGGGAAATTGGGGCAGGGGGAGGGAGAGATTATAAGCACAAAGGAAACAAAGTGGAAGCATTTTGTGAGCGTCTGTTAAAGACTTACACATGCAGTCATGCTTCCAGTGTAGGTCTATGTGGGTGTCAACTCCACACTGGCCTCCTGCCAACAACCCATTAAAGATGAGCTCAGAGAAAATTCCCAGCTGCCTTGGCTCCCCACGTAGCATACAAAGGAAGGAGCCCCACCAACTGAAATGTGTGTCGTGGGAAGTTCTGACGTGTTAATGAAGTGTTTGGTTCAAAAGCCCTGTGTGGCTGGTGGCGGGACCTGAAATAACATCAGACCCTGATATTTTAATTAATTCTATTATGACGAGGCTGTCTCTGCTGTTCATGTCTAATTTCCTGCCTTTTGTGTTCCTGATTTGCTTCTAAGGCATGTGCAGCTCCCCCTTGTCCCTTTCCTCTAATCGGATGATAAAATCACGTTTTTGATCCAACTGCATCTTGTAATTTGTTCTCCCCCCCTCTTTTTGCATGATATTTCTTGTGCATTTTTAAAAAATGTCATAACAGTTTGACTTCTGCTTATCTGAGGTGCGTTTTAGGATGTTACATGTAATCCCAACCTTGTGAAATCATACCTAAGTCTGAAGTAGCACCTTGCATGGGGACTAGGATGGCCATTATTGGTTATTAATACCAATACTACATTCACTGTCTCAACAACTTTAGGTAGGTTGGTAGTGCTGGGGGAACCGGTTGTATAAATTTGCATACCGTTGTAGAAATATAAGGAGGCTTCCTCTCTTCCTGTCAAGAGACCCATTATGGAACCTCTGCTGCAGCAGCCCTCAAGCAGGTGCAGAAGAAACTTCAAAACGAATTTTGCAGAGCCAGGTTCAAGGTTCTTGCGCTAGTTCACAAAACCCTAAGCAACTTGGGCCCCAAATACCTCAAGGACCGCCTGACACTACTTCTGGTGATTTAGTTGGCTTCTGCTAAGGACTGAACAGGTCCTGCCCTGTGGAACTCCCTGCTAGTAGAAGTTTGGCAGGAACCATCCTGGCCTTCTTTTAGGTGGCTTCTGAAAAACTGCACTATTTAGCAGTCTAAACAATGTTATTTTTCAAAATTGGATTTTTTTCCAAACCAACAGGTATATACTGATGTTTCATTGATGTTTTAAATTATGTTTTAGATAGATGGTAGATATAAATAGATTTTATTGCATTTTACATGTTGTAAGCCACCTTGTATTTTATGGAAATGTGCATTCTAAACTTCTTCATGCACCTTATTCTTCCCCAGCTTCTGGTAGGTCAGTAGTGCTGGGGTCTACCTGGCAGATGACAGAATCATGCAGTTCTCCCTCCACTACGCTAGACTGCCCTTACCTGTGGGAATGTTGGTTTCCCAAGAAAGGTCTTGAACCAGCTAGTCACTAGTGTCTTGCCATCTGCACCACTAGCTCTCTAGAACCACAGGAGGCCAGGCAGATTATGCCTTAAGGCAGAGGAGAGGAACCATTCTCTGGACTGAGAACCACATTCCCGTTTAGGCAACCTTCTGAGGCCACTTACCAATGGTAGGCAGAGCCAGGGGAAAAGTAGACAGGACTTTAAATTAATTTATTCCTTTAGATATTCCTTTAGATTCACAATCACCAATTCCTCTCTATCCTCCACCCAGGTGAGCAGGAGGCATTATCAGAGTTCTAGTTCACGTTCTGGCCTGGCAAAAATACTAAAGGAGGATGCAAAGAAGGACTGATGAAGGTGTGGGTACTACAGAGAGTCCTAAGGGCCTAAGGTAGCCCGTCCCTGTCTTAGTTCCATCTGATTCTCCAAGCAAGCTGGGTTAAACCAGGCCCTCTCCAGCCCCTGAAGGCAAGACAGCATATCTGTCTGGGCAATTTGCCTTGTCTGTGTAGGCTCTGCCTACTCCCCTGCTTGCATACAAATGTGCATGTGCTAATTAGAAAAGCCAACTTAGAAATCATTACTGCAATTTAAACTGAAATACATCTCACCATAGTGGGGAAGACTTTGCCTGGGGACCTGTGTGTCTGCTCATTTGACTGCCCAGGTGCTGAGTGTTGATAGCAGTAGTGGCTCGTGCAGGTAGGGTGGCAATACTCAGTTGACTTCTGGTTACCGAAGGGAAGATGGGGAGGAGCAAGGCAGCTGGGAGTTTGGCACAGTGTGGGTGCAGTGGTAGGAGCCTTAATTGGCTCTGCCCCTGTGACCACACCACACCAAGCTCCCTTGCCCTTCTACCACTTTTTTCTCAGTAACTGAAGCAATGCAGTGTTGGGAAGTCAGGTGAGCAATGATGGCCCTGCTCACAGGAACATAGGAAGATGTCTCTGGTCCATCTAAGGACTTTCTTCGCTGGCTGGCAGTGGCTCTGCAGGACTTCATAATGGATTCCCTCCAGTCCAACCTGAAGACACCTGTGATGGAACCTGTGACCTTCTGCATGGAAAACCAATTCTCAACCACTGAGTATAGCCCTTCCAGAAAGTGGACCAAGTAGATCACTGGCTTTCCCACTTCTGCACCACCAACCGCCCCACCCCCCCGGCAGTAACTTCACACTATCTCGAGCCTACAGCCAGTGCAGTAGGGGACTTCCACAGAGGCAGAGGAACACACCTCAGCCAATTCCTATGGGTTAATAAAAGATGGGATGGTTATAATTACTGCCTGAACCTTGGTTAAGAGAAAACAAGCTCTGGAGCTGAAGTTTGGTAAAAAATAAAAAAATAAAATAAAGCCCTGGCATCTTGTGGACCCTCCTCTGCTCAGCTGCCAACCTTTAGGCCACACTATGTTGATAGGCAGGAGAGCTTGAAGGCCCATTCAGGGGTGGTCTCTATGGTAATTGCTGGGTGATATCATAGGGCACTGACTTAGCAAAGGCACAATCCTCCCTGGGACTTAGAATTGCATATTTAGCTGGCTCATTTCAGCAGTTTGCCATATAATGTTGTATCTCTTTTTATAGCTGCTCTTTCAGAAGAAAACATGCCAAACTAGATTACTACATCTTTCATTTAAGCCTTTATTTAAGTATTTATATACTGCTTTTCAGTAGCTTACAATGCAACTAAACTACAATACATTTTTTTTTAAAAAAAGGCTTTTTAACGATAAGCCCAATTGAAATCTGAAAATACATAAAATACATATAAGAAAATTGAAACTTAAGGCAGTAGCATTTGATGCATTGTAAGCTGGACGAGCACAGAGGACATGCAGAGCAAAAATGGTTTTTAAACCCTAGACCAGGACTAGCACCAGCAATTTAAAGCCAAATTAAAAGCCTGTTTAAAGCAAGAGTTGGGAATATTTGGCCCTCACAGGATCAGCTGTGTATTCTGTAGGAGGAAGTTCTTCAAAGACAAAGACAGCACTGAGAAGGTCCTGTCAATTTTGCCCACCAATCTAATTGACCTTTATGGTGGGCCTGTGAGCGCCCTTCAGGATATTTTATTCGTTTTGTTAATACCCCACCTTTCTTCCAAGGCACTCAAGGTGGCGTGGCATATATGGGTCCCCCTATTTTATCCTGTGAAGTAGGATAGGCTGAGACCAACTGACTGCCCTAAGATCATCCAGGACTCAGCTACATTGGTAAAGAAAAAACGCTTTATATGCATTATAACACTGTAACACCAGATAGCACTGTGGGGTCCTGTTTTTCATCAATGGGATTTCCATTTATGAAGTTTACAACACATTTAGCTGAATCACTTTTTGATGTGTCTAGATCCAGCCTCAATTGGGATTTGCACTTGGGTCTCCTCAGTCTTAACACTCTAACTTGTTCAACAGTGGCATGGCAGATAGAAGATCAATGGGATGAACTTTATCCACCACAGCATCTCCACACTGTGTTCTACCTGTTGAATTCCAGCTTGTAATGCTCTACTAAGAGAGAGGGAAATGATAACTGCAAGTTATTTTTCCTATTCCCTGAAACTGAGCAATATGTGAAGCTGGACAACAATGGAGTCCTAGATGACTACATAGGTGGAAATTTTATGAGACTCAATCCTGTAGTATATTAAAAATGAGAGTTGAGAGCTTCATATACAAAAGGATATAGAAATGCAAAATATTATTAGTATTAAAACCTCTGGGTTTTTCTCCCTCAAGGCACATTTGCAGTTATAGGTTTTTCAATGAACATGAAGCTTTACCATCTGAAATAACAAAACTTAAAAACACACACTTCCCCATCCATTTTCTAAAGAATGATAACCTTACAGGCTTCATTTTTTTTTATTAGTATTATTCCTCTTAGCGACTTTTTTTATTTCAATAAAAGTAACAGTGTTGCTACACCATTTTGCGAGATAAGTGAAGAAGAGATCGTTTCTGAATTTTCAAAGCACCTCCTAAATACCTTTGCTAGCTGTACTTATGAGATAAGCATACTGGAGCTAATGTTCTCAAAGGCTAAGACTAAAAATGCAAGGCAGTAATGGTGTGCCCCAGTCATTATGGGGGTGTACCTCAATGAAGGGGGTACAAGGAACAGTGTTCAAATGTCATGTCATCATGAATTCACAGACTGGGGTAGAATTTAGGATGATCATTGTCTTGAGCAAAGGACTATCAACCTAAGCTTTGTTTTTGTTTTGTTTTTTCTTACCAACTTCCAACACGGTCTATAATTGGGGGTTCTGTTACTGCAAAATAATGTACTGAAACTGGGGAGAAGGCCTACTGGTTTTTGCATGGCTTGTGAACATTATTCAGACTATAAATGAATGCCTTTCTTCACCCACATTTAGCTCACAGTTGCTGTATGTCATAGGCTTTGTAGTGGCTGGAATATCATTACTGTACTGTATTTCATGCACATGTGACTGCCCACTGTGTTTCCATTGCATTTTGACTTTGTGTGCTTCTTTAATAATACATAAAGAGAAACCTGGGAGATTGGAGATTGGAGAGGAGACCTGTCACCTGCAGGTCTTTGGCTGCTATGCAACAGTGAAAAACAAAGAGACTCTCACCATAATGACGGCAATTTTGTGATCAGGGTTGAACCCGGCAGATAAGTTTGGAAGAAAAAACAACATTTTCTTGAAGGATAGGTTACCCTCAAATAAATGGAGCACCTACCATGTCAAAGGATGTCCTTGTCTTGAAGCAAACAACACTTCTGTCTGCAAACCACTTAAAATGGAGTCTCATGGTGAAATCTAGCCGGTCTGTTTGTTCTCTGAAGCCTTACATCTTATGCAGTGGAGCTGTGGGATGAAAGAACAGCTGGCAATGGCAGACTCCTGAGCAGTTATCATATTTGCAGGGCCAGGCAAGGTGTGGGAGAAAGAGCCAGTGTTTGCTTGACAGGATCAACCTTTGATGCTCTGGCTTTATGGTGTTCCTTTTCATCTCGGGGGACTTTGGAGAGGTCATAAAAGAGACCGTGAGTGCCGGAGGTGCCAGTGAGGAAATTAAAAGGAGCTGAGCAGTGAGGAAAGGCATAAGCCATGACTAGGTCTGCTCAGGGTCAGATACACTTCCTGTGTCTCTGTCACTGGTGGTTGTATTCATGCCACGAGTGCATGGCGTGTGTTTGATTAGGAGGCTTGGCCTCAGCTGGTGTCACCTCTGACCTTGGCTAATACCTTGTTTTGCAGCAAAAGCAACAAGCACTCTGCTTTTCTTAGAGGTCCTGAGGGAGGACAAGAAAAAAGGATCATTTAGGTCTTAAGCAAGCTGAAATAGAGGTATGCTTTGACAAACCTGGGAGCTAGATGCAGAGAGTGGCTGTGGAGGCAATTATGTTCTTCCACTGTGTGAATGATTGTTGGGGAATTGAAGAAGTCTTTCTTTCTTTCTTTCTTTCTTTCTTTCTTTCCATGAATCTGATTCATATATTTATTGTTCTGTGTTTGGTGGAGTAAGCTGTACGCCTGAGTCCCTTCCAATTCCAGGATCCAGCAGGGATTCAAATTGCTGAATTACCCAGGCAAGGACCATAATGCCCCCTACCCCCATTGAGGTATGGGTTGTTAAGGTAACAAAGGAAGTGGCTCTTGTGCAGAGGGAAAATATATGCTAGTTAGAAAGACAAAGCCCAGAAGTTTGGGAGCTTGAAGCTAGAAGCAGGCTGGGCAGAGATAGAAGTTAGAAGCTGCAGGCTGCAGTGCAAAAGCAGAGCTGTGCCTGTTTCTTGTTGGGATCCAAGGCTGTGGCTATGAGAGAAGCAAGACCTTCTTCGGGTGCTAATGTGGAATTGACCTTGGGTGGGAAACATTTTTCAGTCCAAGGGCTACATGCCAGTGATGTGTGCGACCAAAAACAGGTGGGGTAACAAATGCAGTGGATAGCTCAGTTGGTTAGAGCATGGTGCTGATAACATCAAAGTTGCAGGTTCGATCACTATATGAGAAAACTGCTTTCACATAGTGGTGGTGGTGGGGCTCAGTTAGGGTCTTGAAAATAGCCATGATTGGCAAATATATATCTTTGTTCACAATTTAAGAAATGAGGTCGTTCCAGTTTAAGAAACAAAGGATTTGAACACCAGTTCCCATCAGCCCCAACCAGCATGGCCAATGGTTTGGGGGTGATGAGATTTACATTTCAGCCATCTCTGAAGGCTGCTGGTTCCCCATCCCTGCTGTAAGAGCAGTGTTAGAAACTGAAATATGAAAGCTAGGAACTAAATGGCACCTTAAAGCTTTTTTATACCGTATTTTTCGCCCTATAGGATGCACTTTTCCCCCTCCAAAAATGAAGGGGAAATCTGGGTGTGTCCTATGGGGCGAATGCAGGCTTTTGCTGAAGCTTGGAGAGCGAGAGGGGTCGGTGCGCACCGACCCCTCTCGCTCTCCAGGCTTCAGGAAGACATCCGCAGCCTAGGCAGCCCTACGGGAGGTCCGGCAGGGATGTCTAGGCTGCGGATAGCAGCCTGCCGCCCGGCGGGCGGGGTGCCCTGAAGCAGAGCGCCCCCCTCGCCAGGCAGACATCCATAGCGTGGGGAGCCTTGCCGGACTTCCCGGCAAGGCTCCCCACGCTGCGGATAGCAGCCTGCTGCCCGGCGGGCGGGACGCCCTGATGCAGAGCGCCCCTCGCGCGGGGCAGACATCGGCCAGCCCCACAAGCTCGGGGGACAGCAGGGAGGTGCAGCGCCGCCATCCCGCTGTTCCTCGACCTGGTTCTGTTTCCCCGACCTGCTTTTGGGGGGGGAATAAAGGGATTTCCCCCCCTTTATTTCCCCCCCAAAAAACTAGGTGCGTCCTATGGGACGGAGCGTCCTATGGGGCGAAAAATATGGTAACAAGAATACAAAGCTGAAAATATTATGTTCACAGCTAAAATATTATGTTCATTTTTCATGTGGTCTAGTAGTCCTTCCCCTGCCCACCCCCTAATATTCTCAAGAGGGTCTCTTCTCCAGTCTTCAGAGAGTGGCTGAAAGAGGGTAGGCAGAAAAAGGTCCTCCTTTCCTTCCACGCTGCAGTTTTCATGTGAAATCTTAGGCGCAGTACTGCACCCAGAGCTCAGAAACTGCTTGTTCTAATGAAATTTCCTGCTGTACAATGCGCCTAGAACAATGGGGGTTTCGAACACGATGAGTCAAGTTCAGTGCAACTATCATAAAAGGAGGAAGCTCAAGTATCAACAAGCTAATATTAGCTTTTAAGAGAATGGAAGATATGGATGTAGCTATGAGGTAGTCCTGAGAATTATTTAATTTTGACAGTTTTATAGAATCAGACTCTAAACTCTGATTAATCGGTTCTGGGTTCCTGCTTATGCAAATTGTTCAGGGCAATAGCTTCATTTGTTTACTTTTTGTTTAGTATTACATTTATATCCTGCCTTTCCTGCAAGAAGCTCAAGGTGGTATACAGGCTTCTCCTCCTTCTAAATTCCCCCCTCCCCTTACAACAACTTTGTTTGCAAAATTACCCTGAGGGGCAGTGACTGGCCCAAAGGCACTCAGTGAGAGTCATGCTCTACACCAGGGGTCAGCAAACCTTTTCAGCAGGGGGCCGGTCCACTGTCCCTCAGACCTTGTGGGGGGCCGGACTATATTTTGGGGGGGAAAATGAATGAATTCCTATGCCCTAGAAATAACCCAGAGATGCATTTTAAATAAACACACACATTCTACTCATGTAAAAACACCAGGCAGACCCCACAAATAACCAAGAGATGCATTTTAAATAAAAGGACACATTCTACTCATGTAAAAACATGCTGATTCCTGGACCGTCCGTGGGCCAGATTTAGAAGGCGATTGGGCTGGATCCGGCCCCCGGGCCTTAGGTTGCCTACCCATGCCCTACACATTTAAAGCACTATGATGCTACTTAAACCAGTGTTTCCCAAACGTTTTTGGGCAACGGCACACCTGTTTACCGGAAAAAAATCTCGCGGCACACCACCATTAAAGCCCCGCCCCGTGACGTCAGCGCGCAGCGTCATGCCGGGAGGGACGCACAAAAGTGAACGTTTTTCCCCTTCCCCTTGCCGGGGTAGGAGGAGGCAGCAGAGCGAGGGACTGAGGGACGGCGGCAGCTGAGGCGGCAGCGGCTGTTGTGGTGGTGGCGGCGATAGCGGGCGGAGGAGGAGCCGTCGCCGGGAGTTGCTGCTGCTGCTGTTGCTGCTGCTGCCCGGACATGCCGGCCTCCTCCTCCTCCGCTGTCTCGCGCTCCTCCCTTTTGCGCGCGCTGCCCCGCCGCTCGGCACCACCACTGCGGAGCCGCCCCCGGCTCGACGCGGATCCTCGCCGCCGCCGCCTCTCGCCGCCCGACTCGCCCGCCTCCCTCCCACGGCACACCAGCCGGTGTCTCACGGCACACTAGTGTGCCGCGGAACACCGGTTGGGAAACACTGACTTAAACAGTCACAGATTCTGCCAAAGAATCCTGGGGATTATAGTTTGCTTAGGGTGCTGAGAGTTTTTGTTTTAGGAGTCACCACAGAGCTACAGTTCTCAGAAGAGGGGCTGACTGTTAGATCATCCTGGCATTTGTAGCTCTCTGAGGGGAGAATAGAGGTTTCTTAGCAACACACAGCATCCTTAACAAATTAAAGTCCCCTAATTGCTTTCTTTTTTTAGGGTGGCAGAAAGCCATGACTGTTTAAAGTTGTATAAGGGCTCATTTTCGCTTCTGTTTGGTCCATGACTTCTAGGCACAGATCCGAGGGTTTTTTTCTTTTGTGCCGGCACTTCTCCTGGGGAAACCTGTTGCTTGCAGCTGAACTGGAGTGAACATCAATAGCATTTTTGAGGATTGATGTTTGCTCTGATTCAGTGGTAAACAGCAGGTTTTCTTGGGGAAAGTGGCAGAACAAAAGAAATAACTCTCGGACTTGTGCCTAGAAGTCAAACAGAAGAAACTGTAGGGCAAAGGGAAGTGTGGATGAGTTCTAATCCTGCTTTAAATATAAAATGCTGAAGGAGCCATAGTTTTTCACTTGTTCTTGAACCTGGAAAAGAGTTACTATTTTGGAATAAGATCCCAACAGCTGTCATCTTGGTAACGATGAATAATTTTGCCAATTACTATTATTTTGTTTTGTTTTGTTATGGGGGGGGGCAGCGGCGGCGTGTGGATTGATGCATTTGGAATTCTCTTTTTAATGGAACAGTTTATTTTAATTGCTAATTATTAATGCTTGATAAGAATGTTTTAACCATAGATTTAAATTAGGTTTAGACTACTAAAAAGTGTTGAATTTTTCATTTAATTCCCACATTCCTTTTCTCCTTGTTTTGTGCTAGAATAATAGCAACACAGAGGTGGTTTTTTTTTGTCATGAAAATCTTGAGCCTTGAACTATTGTTTTTGTAACTAGTTCCTTCCTTTTATTAGAACATGCAGAAATAATGCCAGTGATGAACCTCAGTCCACCCACACCCCCTATCATTACCCCCCTCAAAAATAGCTATACTTGGTTGTCATCATCCAGCTTCTACAACATTATTTTTCCCTCTTCTACATTATTTTTCTAATAAATTAATGCCTCTTTCCGGCAACTTCAGCGGCCAAGCTGGTGCCAAATTCATTGCTTAGCTTTCCTTTGGACCACATCATGATGGCCACCTCCAGGCTTGACTACTGTAACTCACTCTACGCGGGGCTGCCCTTGAAGCTGTCCCAGAAACTCCAATGGGTGCAGAATGCTGCAACGAGGCTCCTCATGGGGTCTCTGCCATGGGAGCATATTCACCCAGTGCTTTTCCAGCTGCACTGGCTCAGGGTCAGGTTTAAGGTGCTGGTTTTGACCTTTAATGCCCTATGCGACCTAGGACCCTTGTACTTATGGGACAGCATCTCCTGGTATGTCCCTCAGAAGCCCCTAAGGTCCATGAATAATAATAGCTTAAAGGTCCCGGGCCCTAAGAAAGCCTGACCATCCTCCACGAGGGCCAGGGCCTTTTCAGTGATGGCTCTGACCTGGTGGAATGCTCTGTCCCATGAGACTAGGGCCCTGCAGGACTTGATCTCCATCTGCATGGCCTGTAAGACAGAGCTATTCTGCCTGGCCTTCAATTTGAATTAGCCTGATCCTCTATTCCTTTTTCCCTTTCCTCTTCTATGAAGAAACCCTTTCTGGCACCCCACATTTACCGTATTTTTTGCACCATAACACTCACTTTTTTCCTCCTAGAAAGTAAGGGGAAATGTCTGTGTGCGTTATGGAGGGAATGCCTACGGGTGGCATGCCTACGGATTTTCCTCCTCTAAAAACTACGTGCATGTTATGGTCGGGTGCGTGTTATAGAGCGAAAAATACAGTAAATTCTTCCCTGGTCTCCTTGCTGGCCCTAGTAGGTCCAGCTTGGTCAGTTAGCCCTGGTGATCATTTGATGTCTATTGACTGGTCCCCCCCCCCAAAAAAAATAACCCCTGAATATTAGAATTTTATTGATATTGATGCTGCATTTTATGTTGTGTTTTATGCTGTTTTATGCTGTTTTTAATTCACATTTTAATCAATGTTTTATATTTGCTGTTAGCCACCCTGAGCCTGGTTTTTAAACCGGGAAGGGTGGGGTATAAATAAAAAAATATCATCATCATCATCATCATCACCAAGGCTGAGAACAGGCCACAGGACCTCCATACACACTGCCCAGGATTGCTTCCCAGGGAAGTCACTTCGGTGCTGCCAACAAGGCGAGGACAGCACAGGAGGCAGCAGTTGCAAGTTACCAGTCTCTGCAGCCGAAGGGGTATTGTGATTTCCATTCTCTCTTGAGACAGATGGATGCCAACAACAAATGCTTCAAACCAGCGGTAGGGACCTGTTGGCCTACAAGTTGCTGTTGACCTCCAACTCCCATCAGCACCAACCATCAAGATCAGTTATCAGATATGATGGAAATTGTAGACCAACAATATTTGGTGGAGCTCACAGGTTCCTCATCCCTGCCTCAAATACTTGAACCACTCCATCCCACAGCACCCACTTCTACCAAGCATAGACAAAGCATATTGGTCTCCTGTTGTTCTTCCCTTTGCTTTGTATCATCATGGCATGGGGTGCCAGTGTACTGATGTCATTCCACAGTTTGGTGTGCTATGTAGCTTTGTGATTTGCAGTGCCATAAAAGCTAAAAACTCAATCTTGGCCTTCAATATATAACTGAAAACAAATAACTGATGGCAGCATCGGCTTGAGAAGTAGAATCAAAACTGCAGGTCAGCCCCCAAATAACATTTTTTTTAAAATTGCAAAAAGGACCCTTCAAATTATATCACAGTAAGTGAGTTCAGCAAAACAACAACAACAACCACTAGCCATTTCTACCTCAAAATCAATGTGTGTGCTTGTGTTCTTCTTGGAAGCATCTCACAGAACACTATGTGCTGATTCCTGGATGGCTGTCTATCATCCCTGGCATTTGGGCATGCTGGGTAGGATCTGATAAGAATTTGAGTCCTACTTCAACTAGAAGACTACAAGTCCCACATCTCTGTGACAGACAGATGGATACTAAAGATGGGGGCTTTTCAGTGATGACTCTACACCTTTGCAATTCTACCTCCAAGGAGGTATATCTAGCCCCAGCTCTGAGTCTTTATTTTTATTTTGTTAAGAAAACATTTGATTGTGGTCCATTTTAATTAATGTGTTGTGCTTGAAAGTTGTGACTGCTGCCAGTTTTAATGAGTGATTTTGAACTACCATGTTTGTGTTTCTAATGTTCTGGTGTGGCGATCCAGTTTGGTGTAGTGGTTGGAGTATTGGACTTGCCCACGTGATACCCTGTATTTATTTCTTTTTTTTTATTGAATCCATATACCACCCTTCATCTGGGGATCACAAAGATGTTTACAGTATAAAAACACCAAAATTCAAAACATAATCCCCCCCCATATGCTGTTAGATCACAATTCCCACCATCTCTGGCCATTGGGCACCAGATTGCAAGGGCACTATGTTGACTACCCCTGGTATATAGCATCTTAGTCTGTACTTAAGGTTCCACAACTGTGGTGCAAGTGTGATAGAGTGAAAATTGCATCTTAGACAAAGCCCTGAGATAAGGTGAGGACATAATGAATGCCCTGACATGCTTCCAAGGAGTTTTGGGGATAGGGCTGATTCTACTTCACTTCTAACTGAAGCTGTTGTCTCCTCTTTACTCATATGGTGGCATTTTAAATGCCCCCTCCTCACAGGCGCAGATAATACATTTCTATAAAGGCCAGTAGCACAGTAATGCCTACAGAGAGGTAGCAAGATTTCATGGGCTACTTAAAGAATGATTCTTCTCCATCACAATAAACCTTTTTACCTTTGCTACTTCTGGTGTTGAAGGAAAAGGTGTGTTGTTTGTGTGTCAGAGAGAGAGAGAAAGAGAGGAGAGAGAGAAAATTTATTTGTTTTTCATGCAGCTATTTCTTTATCTTCATTAATTCTTTCCCCTCCACATTCGAAAACATCCCAGAGTGTCCCTTAAGATGTGGCAGTCCCTTTCCTTTTCCTTACTCCCCTCTGCCCCTGTGAAGAATTAGAATGAAATTAATAACAACAGGAAGATTAGAATAAACTTTCTCCTTTTTATTATTTCATGGTCAGGCTCCACTCCTAGAAAAATCCACACTTGGAGCAACTTCATAAATTGAAAATAAATACTGCCATCCTCTCTTCCTGAGACTGCCGACTTTGCAAATGGATTGCTCAAAATCGCAGTAAAGGGAAGAGATATTTTCTTCTGAGTCGCTCGACTGGAAATACAATTTTGAGCAAAGCAGAGCTGTATTTTCTTTTCTCTCTCTCTCTCTCTCTCTCTACCCCCCCCCATTTCTATTTCACTGAAGCTGAACAACACCTCTAGGGATGTAGCATTTTTTATTCCACTCCTTCCTTGGGCTTGATCCACTTTCTCCCCCCCCCCCCCGTTTCTTTTCTTTTTTGCTAAAGTTCTGACAGGATCACACCGACAGGATCACACAGTCCATGGTTTTTCTTCCATTGTGGTGCAACTGGTAGGGTCAGATTAGACATTTTCATTTCTCACAGTTTTTCATTTTCCCAGTCTTAAGTCCAGTGTCCCATTTGTGCATCAGTTTGCATTTTTTTTAAAAGCTGCAACTAAAATTGTTATGCATTTTTTGTTCATTTCTTCCTATTACTGTTGTGTTGTTGTTTTTTTTTTTAAAAAAAAATATTGCCAACCCTTCCCCCTAATGTTCCAGGTCAGGCCACAACTTTAAAACACAAAACTGCAATACAATAAGAGTTTCAAAAAGCTTACAATTGCAGAAATAAGGTGGGTCCTAAAAATATACACCTCAAATGTAAAAAGGATTTATCTCCATAACTTTGCCTAGTATTTTTATAAGCAATTTTTCATAATGCAATACATTTTAATATGTTTTTCCCATTAATACACACATTTATTAGTTCATTCACACACCCCCATGCACTTTTTTTGGTATGCATTTTCAGGGCTGGAAAACTGCGTTGCAAAATTCAGAGAAGTGCAGATTTTGACTGACAGCTGTTCTTTGCTTTGCAGAGTGTGAATTAGGTAGGTTCTCCTTCACATGCAATAATGAACTTCTTTGTCATTTGTAGTAGCCTATTCATAATCTGTGGTAAGATGTTTCTCTCAGTTTTGATTCATGGATGGGATGAAGGGCCTTGGGATGTGGAAATAAACACTTCTGAGCCATTTCTTATGAAAAAAACTCTTATGGAAAAACTCTTTGGCTATTCCGTGATATTCCCCCGAATATCCGCTTGGCATGAGGAGAAATCCTTATATTTGCTTTGAATTTTGCTTGACACGAAATCTCAGGGTTTGTTCATTTATAACTTCATTACATTTCAACCCCAGTGGTCCAGGACAGTTTACAAGGTTTTCTCCTCCCGATTTACCTTCACATCTAGGGATGGATAAATCTGCCAAAGTTGATTTATCACTATTTCTCATTTTTACAAACTAAAGTTCAGTTTCCCCCCATACATATCTGTATCTTCTAACACACACACACTTTTATGCACATGTTACTTCATTGCTCATCAATAATTTGAACATGAGTGTCTCTAGACCTAGTCCAACTCATTAATACTGCAGTAGCTCTAGATACATCTAACACCCCACCCCCAAAACAAAACAAACCGCATTCAACTTTTTGAAAACTGGCTTCCCTTCCCTTTAAGTTCCATTAATGGGGAATTCTCCATTTTACGTGACCTCACACCCTAAGAGTTCCTACCAACTGTGCTCCCTTAAAGCGGCCTCCTTCAACCCGGTGCTCTCCAGATTGTGTTGGACTACAGCTCCCATCATCCCTGACCACTGACTATGCTAGCTGTGATTTGAAGGGATTTAAAGCTCTCCTTTGAACCGCTAATGCATTGTGGTTAAGGTCAAGGGTGAGGGAGTCTGGTGGTTTGTTTTTGAGTGGAAGCTCTACACATGGAAGCCTGCCCCATCTGAGAGTGAAAACAATTTTATTCATGTCCTCTGAAGTGCTTCAACTGGTGCCTTGGCACAATTTGGACACTGCTGAGGTCGTTGTGTGAAAACAGAGTCTCTGTGAATTGTTCCCTTAGCAATCCATTATTCAAAGGGAAGGCTCCCTCCTGAAAAATTTCCAAGTTATTGCTGTTGAAGTCATTTTGGAAGCAGTAAATTTGCCACCGGGAAGAGTAATGGGGATTTTAAAAAGGGCTCCCTTGTTTGGTCAGGCTGTAGTACTTTTTGCCGCTAGCATCAGCTTGAAAGGTGCTGCATCTCATAGGTGTACCTTTCCCAACTTTTGCTAATGAAGCATCAGTGTGCAGTTCCGAGGCTGTCATTCTGTAATATCTCTTCCAGTTCCCTTAAGTAGGGTGCCTGTTAGAGTAGATGGGCAATTGAGGAAGCTCTGTTATTCACATAAGACCACAAGAAGATTCCTGCTGAATGAGACCAAAGGCCCATCTAGTCCAGGGTCCTGTTCTCACAGAAGCCAACCAAATGCCTATGGGAGGTCCACAACTAGGGCACGAGTGCCACAGTGCTGTCACTAGCAACTGGTAGGGGTCTCTCTGATCCTAGAGGTAGTGCATAGTCACTATGGCTAGCAGCCATTGCTAGCCTTATTCTCTATGAATTTGTGGCTATCCCTACATTCTGGTGGTAACAAATTCCATACTTTAAATCTATTCCAGGGCTTCCTGGAGCTGGGCTTCAGAACTGATCATCACAAATTAAGAAGATGGCATAATAATATAAGAAGAGCCCTGTTTGATCAGGTTAAATGTCCACCTAGCCCATCTTCCTGTTGTCCAACATTGCCCAACAAAACGCCAATGAGAAACCCTCAAGCAGATCTTGCACAAAACAACACTCCTGTGATTCCCAGCAACTTGTAGTGAGAGACAGTAGAGGCTGAACATGACCATTGTGGCTAATTTGCCATTGATAGACAAATTCCTAAGCTGAGGGTAAGATATAAATGTACACTGGGGTGTCTTCTCCAGTCCTGCCAGCCAAAGTGCAGAACCATTTTGTTGTTGTTGCTTAGTTGTTTAGTCGTGTCTGACTCTTCGTGACCCCATGGACCAGAGCACGCCAGGCACTTCTGTCTTCCACTGCCTCCCGCAGTTTGGTCAAACTCATGTTGGCTGCTTCGAGAACACTGTCCAACCATCTCGTCCTCTGTCGTCCCCTTCTCCTTGTGCCCTCCATCTTTCCCAACTTCAGGGTCTTTTCCAGGGAGTCTTCTCTTCTCATGAGGTGGCCAAAATATTGGAGCCTCAGCTTCAGGATCTGTCCTTCCAGTGAGCACTCAGGACTGATTTCCTTAAGAATGGATAGGTTTGATCTTCTTGCAGTCCATGGGACTCTCAAGAGTCTCCTCCAGCACCATAATTCAGAAGCATCAATTCTTCAGCGATCAACCTTCTTTATTGTCCAGCTCTCACTTCCATACATCACTACTGGGAAAACCATAGCTTTAACTATACAGACCTTTGTTGGCAAGGTGATGTCTCTGCTTTTTAAGATGCTGTCTAGGTTTGTCATTGCTTTTCTCCCAAGAAGCAGGCGTCTTTTAATTTCGTGGCTGCTGTCACCATCTGCAGTGATAATGGAACCCAAGAAAGTAAAATCTCTCACTGCCTCCATTTCTTCCCCTTCTATTTGCCAGGAGGTGATGGGACCAGTGGCCATGATCTTTGTTTTTTTGATGTTGAGCTTCAGACCATATTCATTAGGGAGCTATAAAAATCCCAACTCCTGATCACCATTTTATCATTATTATAAATCAAGTGTTTGTATTTACAGTATTTGGCTTTTCTTAACCTGCTGCTGTGCTTTAATACCGCTTTTGATGATTTATGTTCATTTTAAATTGTTTATTTTGTGATATTGTGTTATTATTTATAAGCTGTCTTGGTGATCACTTGGGAAAGTGAGGGGGGGAAACGGAATGAATGGTTCAGTTTGTTTTTGATATATGCCACTTTCCCATGAGTTCATTCTATCCTGGCTCTCCATTAATTCACCGTTTTATGCCATTTTGTGCTATTTTAATGCAGATTTTATATATATAATCTGCATTAAAATGGAATTAAATATGTATTGTTGGTGTATTTTCTCACAAATCTGGCAACATTATGGTAGTAAACTTTGTACACCAGGGTAAAAGACCCATATTATAATTCGCTGTGATCTATCAGCAGGCTCAGAGTGGGTTGGTCTTGTTCTCCTTAATTTACAATGATACAATGCTAGCCATATTCAAAATGTAATTGGAATAAGACAAAACACAAATGATAAAACATGGCAGCAAATGGAGTTTGATATATATATAGAGAGAGCATTGAGTCTATTGTTTCGAATACATAATAAAAATATTTTTGTTACTGTGATAAATATATTTGCAAAGGCAGATCTGAAAGTACAGAACATGTGGGCACCTAAATTAGTTCCTTCAAGCTCACCATTGATACCTTTTGTACTGCATCCACTTTTTTATATGACAGGGAAAGAACATGTTGTTCAGAAATGACCTTTATAGACTAACTGATTTATTTGAAAATGGTTCACCTATATCAGCTGAACATTGGAATGCAAGGTGCACATTGGCTTTATGTTCATCAAATAGTGTATTTCATATCAAACTCTGAAGTTAAAGTGCATGCCATGAGACCTTCAACATCTTTTGGAAAGTTGATTTTACATACAAATGAATAAATAAGAAAAACCTTAATTAGTTAGTTAATTAATTAGTTAACAATTGGAGGATGCAACTCCATCAAACAGCAATGGAAATCTGATCTAGGGAAAGAGATTGTGGAGGTGGGTTGGAATAATATGTTAGCGAAATATCCACTAAAATCAGTATCAGCTTGGATATGAGAAAATGCACCAATGTCATTTGACACCATTACAGTGTACTTATATTAATAAAAAAACTCCATCACTGTGCTGGAGAGGCTACAATAGTATAGGTACAACATTTCACATGTGGTGGACATGTGAACATATAAAGCCTTTCTGGCAGAGGGTGTTTACAGAAATAAACTATATTACAGGTCAACATGTGGAATGTACCTCAAGTTTGGGATGGTTATTTATTTTTAAAGAAGGGCAATCTGACCTTTGTTACAAAGAACAGTGGCCACTTACCCCCTATCCAATGGTGAGTGGTGGTTGTAGCTTGTCATGGCGCCTCAGCCACCCTCACAGTCTTGCCATCTTATTGCAGCTGTTGCCACTCCCCCAGGCCGCCACAGAGCATTGTGGGCTTTGCCAGGCCCTCAGTTCAAATTCAGCCAGTCCGTGGTGGCCTGGAGGGTGGAGTTTGGGGAGTGTTGCAGTCTTCGCTCAGGTCTGTTCCCCAGGCATATACAGTCATACCTCGGGTTAAATATGCTTTGAGTTGAGCGCGTTCGGAGTGCATTACTTCCGGGTTTCGCCGTTTATGCATGTGCAGATGCTCAAAATGACGTCACGAGCATGCACAGAAGTGGTGAAAAGCAATGTGCGCGTGCACAGACGTGCCATCGCTAGTTACATTTACCTCTAGATGCGAATGGGGCTCTGGAACGGATCCCATTCGTATCTAGAGGTACCACTGTATACTGGCCAGTGCTGCTCTCAGCAGCCCAGTTGGATGGGGATTACTTTTCTAGTGGCACAGAATTGGAAAGGATTGGAACATCTGTGTATTTCTCGATGGAAACAGAATCATAGAAATTGTAGAATTGTAGAGTTGGAAGGAACCCTGAGGATCATCTAGGCCAACTTCCTGAAATGCAGGAATATGCATCTGTCCTACATGGGGATCAAACTTGCAACCGTGGCATTGTCAGCACTATGCTCTAGCCAACTAAGCTGTCCAGAATGTATAGTCTATTGCTGTATCTGAAAAATTAACAAAGAGATTACATTTATTGAATGATGTAGACAATTTTGTTGAAATATAGAATCCTTTTATATATTCTGCTGCTAATCCTGAAGAATGGCAACTGCTGAAATCACAGATTGAACTTTGACAAGCTTAACTGGATTGATCTGTCCTGGAGGGGGGAGGGGGGATTTGGGATTTTGTTTTTGTATTCTTTTCTTTCTTTCTTTTGTAATTGTTATATATTGGAATTCAATAAAACTATATTAAAAAACTTTTGCAATTCTATTTCCTCCCAATAAATGCATTTCAATTCATATTGGTCAAGAACTGGATTGCAAAATTCAAAGAACTTGTGAAACCCAAAGGATGGCTATCAGTTGAATCTAATTAAGATCTATTTAAGATGTACTGAAATTGATGCTCTTAAGTTAGTTAGGTGCATTAAGTTTGGTTCTACTTTGGGTAGGAATAGTATTGGAAACAAACTACAATTCTGATCAACTTATCAGATCAGATAAGGAAGTGCAGACCAATACAGCTATCATCTGGTTTTTGCACTTTTCTGTACCTGTGGTCTTCCAGATGTCGCTGGACTACAATTCCCATCATCACTGGCCATTGCCCGGGCTGACTGATGCTGATGAGAACTGGATTCCAATCACATGTGGAGGGGCACAGGATTCCCATTCCTGTTTTGTAAGCAGAAGCAGGCCACTACCCCCAGAGCCAATTTGGTCAGTTTAAAGGGTCTCTGGTTAGAGACTTATCTATTTTTGAAAGCAGGAGAAAGCAAAACTGGTCTTTTGGGTAACAAGGTGGTCAGGAGGAGAAAATAGGTTAATATGAGTCATGCAATTGACAAATAACAGAATAAAATAGCATCAAAAAGAATTATAGCATACTTCTAACTTGGCCGGGGGAGGGGGACAACAATTTGGGGACAGTTCCTAATTTTCCTCTACCCTTCAACTTAGGTGCTAAATCACCTCAATCAAATAATATCAGTATAAAGAAGGCTGTGTTTTTGTTGTTTAGCTATAGAGGTTGTTTTTGTGATTTTTCTCCCAAACCCTACTAGAATATTCAAATTGAATAAAGCATTTCTTCAATTAAATATTATTAAAATTAGCTTCAGGTTTTTGTTTTTTGGGGTGGGTTTTTTTTTGGATCTGTGTGCAGTGCTCACTGTTAGACTATAATAGGATATACTGCTCACTGATGCTTTGAAGCCAAAATAATGTCTCAGGAACTCATTAAACACTAAATCCTATCAAAACTAGGGCCCTGTATGAAATTAATATAATTTGCAAATCATTACTCTCTCCCTCCACCCCAACAGAACTTGTATTTCTGATGCAGCTTGGGGGAAAAATGAACCATCAAAAGCAAAAGAATGAAGCCTTATTAATCACTGAACCAAGATGCTTCAGCATTCTAGAAATGAAGCACAGTTTCATTTTGTTCCATTTTCAACTTCTGTACATAATCAAGGAGTTAAGGAAGAAAGTGATCATCTTTGCAAACTTTTGAGGATAAAAAGAAACACAACTTTCATAGAGCCAGTAGGGGTAGGTTGGAAGCACCCTCAGAATGCACTCTGAAACTACTTCTCTCTTGGAATAAGCTCTATGGGAAAAAAGGAATAAAAATCTCCAGTTACTCAACCTTTTCCTGTTTGAATGAATGTGGGAGAAGCTTGTTGTGAAAGCTAATGATTGGCTGGTACCTTTGTCATCACCAACATATGCCCCCTGCCAAATCTGCAGCTGTTCTGCAACTGTTTATAAAATGTTAGGATTTCTTTTTTATATATGAGATGAGAAATGACTCTAATGAAGAAACCATGTTAGAAGCCACTGGGATCTGTGGTCAGTTAGATATTGAACTGCAGGTTGTAGCTTCTGAGTGAAGGCTCTGAACATAAGATGGACCTGTTGGATCAGACCAATAGCCCACCTAGTCCAGCATCCTGTTCTTACAGTGGCCAACCAGATGCATATGAGAACCCTGTGAGCTGGACATGAGTGAAACAGCAACTGGTATTCAGAGGCACAGTGCTTCTGACAATTGAAATGAAACATAACCATTATGGCTAGTAGTTGTTAATACCTTTGTCCTCCATGATTTGTCCAGTCCACTTTTAAAGGCATCCAAGTTGGCCATCACTGTTGTGTGAGACGGAGGAAACCTTTTCTGTAGCCACCTTCTATGCTATGCATAGTTTGACAAACTTCCATCATTTTACCTCTCACCTGTCTTTCCTTGAAATGAAAACATCCCTGAAGGGACTCCAGGCACCCATTCTTGCCATTGCATCCTTCTGGGCAGAAAGGGGGATAAGAAGGCTCTCTGTTCTCCTTGAGCCTTGCTTAAGCAATAACACTTTCCTGAGCTCTGCCATTTTCCTGTATCTATGGCTTTTCTATGCTCCTGCCTTTGGGACCAGGCTTCCTGGTCTTTTGATCCCAGCAGAGAAAGTTGCTCATCCTTCATTGGAGCTCTGTGTGGTGCTTCCATAACTAACCTGCTATGCTATATTCATCTTTGGAACCAGAACAGAACACCCCATATTTTCAACTCATGGAAGAGGTTGGGCACCACATACTTTGCCCCCCAGCCCCAACATATTTGCGTGTGCGAGATCCACACCCAACCTTCCTGCACTGAGCAGGAAAATCTGAAAGGTGTTTCTGAACAAGTTTAGTTGAACCCACTTAGGTGCCTCCTTGCAACCAGGAACTCTGCATTACTAGGGTTCCTGAATGTTTGCAGGCTTCTTCACACATTCAGCCAAATGTGCCTAGAAACCAATTTCAACATGGAAAGGCTGGGTATCAACTAACACAATTGAGTCATTGTGAATTGGGCTAGGACCCAAACAGCTCTCTAGTTTTCTATAAGGAGTTGGGGTTCCCCAGCTTGTGTGCCTGAGCATTCAGGCACTTAAACCCCTGTCTTCTGCCTGAAGTGGCACAGTCCAGATTTCATGGCACCTGCTGTTTAGTCTTCAGTGACAATAGTAACTAGGGCAGTGCTTCACGTGGTAGTGCACTGGGGTAGGGTCAGTTTAAAATAGCTGAATAAAATGGATGCAAATGTTGAGGAAAGGATTGAAGCAGAACATCAAAACATTGCTCTCCTTTTTTCTTTTTGGGGAAAAAGGCAGCAGTGAAAATGAAGTGATAAGAACACTTTCATCTGTTCTCAGATAGTTGATATGAATGTGTGTGTATATATACTCACACCACACATATAAGTTGTTAGTTAAACTGTGAATCTAAAGAAGATTTTAAAAACCCCACAGAATTAAAAGGAACACATCAGGAAGAAAGTCTAGGTTGTTGACACTGTATTATCAATGATCCTCCTCCAGATCCAGCTTTTGGAACAAAGGGAAAAGTTTTCTAAGGTTTCATCCCACATGTTAACACAGCTAAATTAATTGGTTATTTTACAGGACATGTTCACTCGCAGGTTTTCATAAAATATATATCACTGGACAAGTTTGACTTTAATGAAATACTGATTCTTTGTTACCTCTCCTTTGAGCTGGAGAAGAAGGAAGGAAAAGGCAATCAATACAGTCTGAAACAGACATTGCTCATTAAAATGCTAGACTGACAATACAGGCCAAGTCTATCACTTAGGAGACTGGCAAAGTGTGCTGGGAAATGGCACTTGCCTATTGTATTTCTTAAACACTTTCCTTGTATGCTGTAAACTTAGCAGGTGTCATTTCCTTTCCAGACATCATGGGTTTGACGGCAGGTAATGTGTTGAAGGGAGTGTGTGTGTGTATGTGTGTGTGAATATGTGTATTATGATTTGCCTTAATTTTCTTCTTTTCCTAACGTTAGAAACAAAACAACGCACCAGCCAGTCCTCATCCAGTGCAGGGAGTTGTCTCTGCAGAGCTCAGCTGTTATTTTTAATGTGGAATGTGGAATATTAAACTGTTTATCTTGTTATTGAAGCCATAAGGAGGCTCTTTCATGTCATCATTTCTATTTTATTTGGTTTTCGATGCCTTCATTAACTTTTCATAGGAAAGATCTGTAATTTACAGCTTCAAAGAACTTTCAAAACGTAAGTTTTAGGAACGACAAGTCAAATCACACGCACACAGAGCTATCTTGTTTTCTCCCCCCTCCCCACATTTTCATCTTTTTATTTCCCTCCCTCCGTCTTATAAGAGGAAAGTCACAAGGGAGTTATCTGGAATAATACAAAAAGAGCCTTTATTTTGACCAAGCACCCATCAGATCAATCTGAAGGTCAAAACAGGTTTGTCTGTGGGTGGTGGTGATGGCATGGGGCTGTTCATGCATTTTTATTCTGTACATCCAAAGTATCAAATTCTGAATTAATTCCAGGCATTATGTTGTCGAGGGACTGCCAACATTCTGAATATATTTATTGATACTGGAGCCATACCAACTATTTTGACATCCCAACTTTGTAAACAGGAGGGCTGGGGAGAGAGAACTGAAGCCATCCTCACGGCAGGGTTTCTTTTTCTTTTATGTCTTGAGAAGTGGCCTTGTTTCAGAAGATTGACAGACCCAACACAGAGCTAGTGAAATCAGTTGGACTTTGATGTGCATCCTAGTTTCCCCCTCATTCTTCATTCTATTTCTGTTTCTTCCAAGGTAGAGACTGGAAGGTCTGCAGTTATCTGGTAGAGCTCAGTATCAATAGGGTCAGGTTTTAAATGAGTCAAGTATCATAAATTGTCTTCAGGTTTCTGAAACCATGTTTCTCATTCAACAGATGGTGGCTGGCTCGTTGATTGCAAATGACAAAGAGATCCAGAGAAGAAAAGATCACATGGATTTAATGGGCAAAATTAAGATTGGTGTGGGAGGATGCAAATATAATTCATGTGCTGATCATACTCAGTAGCACTCAAGATCTTCATGTATCCTGAAACCATGTGCCCGGGGTATAAATTGGGACATCCAAGCTGTTAGAAAAGTCACTTAAATAATGCAGTTGGAGTTCAGAGAGAAAAGTAATCCTGATAAAATTTTACTGAGGAAACTGAACAATAACAGTATTTGAGGAGAAAGGTTTTGTCTTTCTCATTCCAGACCTTGTATATAGCAGGGATATATTCAAGCAAACATACAAGAGGAAAACTCTCACTCAGCTTCATACAACCAATCAGAGCATGTGCTACCTCAGCAAAGATCATGCCTCTCTGCCTGGTTGCAACAACTCCATCCATCACCTTCTTGTCTAGTTGACTTTAACACTGACAGAGTTAACTCAAGTCACAAAATGAATGAGTCCTGCTGTTGCACCTCCAGCACCAGCTTCTTCTTTACCCTGCATGTGACCATGGAATTGTTGTGGATGGAGGAGATGGCTTAATTCATGCCTTAAGGGTCTCAGGCAAAAGGATGCTACAGAATGTCTGTGGGTGCATTTAGATTACTTAAGCATCATGGGAAGTCTATTTCCTCTGGTCACCTGAATTCCCAGTGCAGTAGGCTCCATAGATTTTGGCTGAATGGATCTTTCATCATAAAGGATGCTAACTTTTGCCATTGATTTTTGACAGAGTTGGGAGAGGCACCCAGTGTACCATCTGGTACAATTTTGTGGAATCATTTTTCAGTTTTTAACTTTTTTTCAGTAGACATTGTGTGCTTGCAGCTGTTTCACTGACCACTTGCCATCTTTACTCTAGTCCATTATGAACTATATAAGCTAAGGGTTGACTTGAACAGGTCCAGGATGCAGTGAATTATGAGAAAGGGTGGTACATTCGGGTTTGAAAGAGGCAGTGGTGCTAGTACTTCTTAAGAAATCCACTCTGGACTCTTGAATATTTAACAACTACCACCTAGTCGCAAATACCACCATTTTGGGCAAGGTGGTCTAGCAGGTTGTGGTGTCACAACTTGTGTAGAATAGGGGTGGAGAACCTTTGGCCCTCCAGATGTTGTGGGACTATGGCTTCCATCACCCCTGGTCTTTCTGTCTGGGGCTGATGGGAGTTGGAGGGCCATGGGTTCTTCATGTCTGATCTAAACCTATTTCAGTTTGGGTTTGGGAACAGAATTGACCAAAAAGTCATGAGTGACATTTTGGAAGAGAGACAAGGGGTCACCCTGCTACTTTTTCTGGAACTGTCATTGGCTTTTGATACCATTGGCATGGTATCTTCCTGGATTTCCAAGATGGGATGGTGGTGGTTCCACTCCTGCTTGAGGATTAGTTCCAGAATGCAGTATTGATTGATTATTCCAGACCCCCTTGGTTCTCATTCTATGAGCTGCAAAATAGCCCAGTACCAGTTGCTATGAATCCATGGGTGTCCCCCAAAGCTTGGAAGTACATCTGGGATTCTTTCAGTGGTTGCTTTTTCAGTGTAGCATTTACAGGGGTTAGGTTAAGTCCTGGCACTTTGGCCAGGCAGTATATTGTGCACAAGATGAAGGGTTAATGGTGGGGTGATGAGTGTCACAAAGAGCGGAAAGTGCAGATCAAGAAGAGAGAGAAAAGTCAGAATCCTACAAGGTTCCCCCACCTCCTTCTTTAATTGCTTCAAATTACAGAGGAAATGACAGATTTAAGGAGCAGCAATGTAATGAATGAGAAACTGGAGTTTTAAAAACTGCTGACCTAGATGCAGAGTTTCTGAATCCAAAGAATGTCATTAAGAAACTTTGTAACACTTAGATAACAGAGAACAGAATGAAAAGATCCAGACTTAGTTGTTTAATATGAAAGTAAAAGTTTGGACAGAGACAGGTAACAAAAGAATGCTGAAGACATTTCCTATGGAACTTTTGATATAGAATATATTGATTGGTATCAGAGAAAAATAGGAAGCTGATTTATGCTGAGTTGGACTATTCATTGATCTGGGCTACTTCAACATCCACACCAAGGGCTTCGACTTCAGGTCTTCCAAGGCAACCATGGGGCTGCCACCAATCCTATGCATGTGGCAGGGCACACCCTGGGCAGGGAGAGGGTGACCTATGAGTGGTGGATATTAACAATAGCCCCTTGCCATGGAGGGATCACCACTTGTTGAGATTTAGGCTTTCAACAGCTTTCCCCCTCTGCACAGGCAAGCACCTATTAGGATGATCTGCCCCAGAGACTGATGGATCCAGTCGGCTTCCAGGTGGCTGTAGGGGATTTTCTGGCTGATATGACTGGTGTATTTGTGGAATACACAAAAGACCCAGGCTGTTGACACAATCACTTCTGAGTGCTCTCTCCTGCCTGAAAGAGCCCAAGTGGCTCCTTGGTAAACACTGGAGCCTAGAGCAACAAAGCAAGCTGGGAGATGGCCTGCGAGAATAACTTCAGAAGAATGCAATTGGACAGTGGTGAGTGCTCATTATTGAGCCTACTCAGTGGCTGTGAAGACGGCAAAGAAGACTAACTTTATTGCTTCCATTACATCCTCATTCTGCCATCCAGCCGAGCATTTCTGGGTAGTACAGGGACTTTTACAGTCTGTCCCAAAGGAGATGGTGGAACCAACAGTAGCCTGCTGTGACTTGTTTGCAAAGCATTTTGAGGATGAAATTGTTTGCATCTGCTGGGACCTTGACTCCACTCTCATAGCAGGTGAGTCCAGAGCACTGTGTAGTCCTGTTGTGTCGGATGAATTTCAACTAACAAGGCTTGAAGAAGTGGACAAGGTGCTTCATTTGGCCTGGGGAACCACCAGTACTCTTGCCCCTTGCCCTTCTTAGCTGATAAAGGCTAGGAAGCTGGCTGGGTCACAGAACTTATTAATGCCTCCTTGTGAGAAGGCTGCTCCCTGCCTGCTTAAAGGAGGTATTGGCAAGATTTCAAAATCTTCAGTGGATCTAGAAAATCTAAATAATTACTGACCAGTCACCAATGTTCCCTTCTTAGGCAAGGTTCTCAAGTGGGTAGTTGTGGGCCAGATCCAGGCTCTCTTGGATGAAACCAAGTTTTCTAGATAGATACATACCGACATCCCTGTGCAGTGTTTCTGATCCCATTTGGACAATCACTTTCAGAGAGTTGTGTTTAGAGAGTATTGCTTGACTCCATGAAACGTTCAGTGTGGGGTTTTTGCAGGGTGTGTTAGACTGATGCCTCCCTCAGTAATGGTCTGGATGAGAGCCAATAAACTAAAACTCAGCCCAAACAAGCCCTACTATCAGCAGGTGATTCCCTGGACCAGACGGGTGGGGTGTGTCCTGTGCTGGATGAGGTTGGACTCCCTCTAAAGAAGTAGTTGCATTGCTTGTTGATATCTCTGGATTCTGATGCTCAAGTGGCTGCAGTGGCACAGCTTTGGCTGGAAGCGCAGCTGACCACATCTGGACAGGGATATTCCAGCTTCTGTTGTCCATGCTATGGTAACATCTAGGTTAGATTACTTTGATACATTATATGCAGCACTGCCTTTCAAGATATTCCAGGAACTGTAACTGGAACATTGCATGGCAGCCAGATGGTTGACCAATGCCAATTGTAGTATGACTTTTAGTTGTTGTTGCTCTTGTTTCAATTTATGTACTGCCCTGTATCAGAAGATCCCATGGTGGTGTACAACGTTAAGAACACATTACAGAACATCAATGATAAGACAGTATAAAATGCATGTAGAGGGAGCCTTTGATAGCTTGTGATGCAGGATAAACATGATAATGATGGGAACCAGTATGATTGCCTCGTCTCCTCCTTCCATGACACCAGTAGAGGTGGTGTGGCTTCAGGTTGTGTCTCTCTGTGTGTATTAAGAAGACCAAAGAGGTTTCACAAAGCTGCTAATAAAGTGATTGCTGTCAGTTATCTCGAGCCTTGCATGCCACTTGGACTAAGGAGAGGCATGGTGTGAACTGCTAATTAAAATGTAACAGGGCGAGAGCCTCAGAAAGAAAGCAAAACCCTATAATTGTTGATGGTTTGTGGTCAGTCAAAACAGTTGGTAGGAAGAGGCATAGCACTGGATATATTGGCTCAGGTGTCTATGGGCCACTTCTTAATTACATTTTTAGGTGTATAATACACTGAAGGGGTGCTAAGTGCGTACCAAAAGAATGTGAAATGCAGGTGTGGCAAGTGTGTGTTTGTAAATTTGTGCGTTATGCAGGTCTGCTTGTCAGAGATCATAGCTGGATGAGGCTGAATGTTAAACGCATAGTTGGTGGTAGGGATGGGTGGAGAAATGTGTTTCAGGTATAATGGCAAACTTTTCTAATTTGCACTTTTTGAAACAATACAGGAACACGTCCACCCTTTCTCCAGTCAAGAAATGTGTACAAGCACATACTAGGGTCAGTTCTGCATACAATTGGAGAACAGCCTTTACTAAAGGTGTCATGGGCTTTGAAGACACTCGAACTCAGGGCGCAAGGGAGAAACGTGCTGAGAAGAAAGTACGTTTGGCAAATCCACACCGTGATCAACTCCTGCCCGGAAACCAATGTCCCCACTGTGGAAGGATGTGTGGATCCAGAATTGGCCTCCACAGTCACTTACGGACTCATTGTTAAAACTGTGTTCATGGAAGACAATCTTACTTGGCTACAAGTGATCGCCAAAGAAGAAAAAGAAAAGGCACATATTAATGAAATAACAGACAAAAACACATTAGGGAAAATTGCTTTGCAAAATGTGTATATTAAAAAAATGCATATAACATTGTATAGTAGGAGGAAAGCGCACTAAAATGCTGGTAAATTGTCATGAGGACTTTTTTTTTTTTTTAAAAAAAGCACTTGCTATTGTGGAGAATTGAACTTAAGATTGGAAAAATGAGAAAAGGAGAGCAACTGAAATGGACAGATTTCCCTTGCTGGTGACAAGCATGAGTGTGCATTGTCATATTTCAGGGGTGAGGACAGGGTTCAGCTGGGGTGCTGAATCCTGAGGTCTCCCTCGCATAGGCCTTTCAATCAACTGACATCACAGTGAAATCATATGATCCAAAGTAAAAAGAAATAAATCCTTTGGGGTTCACATCTGCAGAGGAAGATCCTTTGAATAGCTGGCTTGAATTGAAAGGAGGAACAAGAGCACATGTAAAGCACACTCCCAATTATTCTCCATTTGGGCTGCAGATTTGAAGTTTCCCATGCCTGATGCCCTCTATCAGGCTTCCTCAACTTCGGCCCTCCAGATGTTTTGGGACTACAGTTCCCATCATCCCTGACCACTGGTGCTGCTAGCTAGGGATCATGGGAGTTGTAGGCCAAAAGCATCTGGAGGGCTGAGTTTGAGGAAGCCTGCCCTATATAATGTGAGGCACAGGAAAGTTTGGGTGTGGCTTAGCCTGGCAGGTCAACCTCCAAGGCCTGGCAAAATTCTCCAAAGTAGTTATGTGATTCCAGGAGGATAATGGTCAGGTGTGTACAATTTAGGACACTTGCAGTGGTGTTATCCTCTTGGAACTGAGCAATTTATTTTGCGAGATAAACATTCCTGAAGTCCTCCCAGTTGTGAAAACTGCAAATAGGGCGCTGGCATGTTTCTGAGGCGGTATCATCTGAGGAAGATATTTAAAACAGGACCTTATCCCAAAACCTGTCTGCTGCCAGTTGCAATACAATAATAATAATTGTTGTTGTTCTATATGGTTCTTTGTAAATCTCGCTGAAATGTACCCTTTGCAGTTATAGTTATATTTTATCCACTTTATTGCTAATGTCTTCTTGTTATCAATACTGTATTGTTGTTAAAGTCCTGTGTCTTTTCCTGAAAACTTTAGGGCAAACTGCTGCCTCACTTTTTGTGAAGTGAGCAGAAAGTCTTTTTCTCCCACAACAGTAGCAGATATTTCCCCCCCCCCTCTTTCTTCTAGCAGTGACCTAGATTACATGTCTTAGAGTTTTATAATGAAGAGACAAGAGGAGCTGCCTTTTCGTTTTAATGACGATAATAACCGTTAAAGTAGTGTAATTATATCTTCCATTTGTAAAACATGTTTCATCTGAAGATCTCTGGGAGCTTTGTCAAACTCTAATTAAGCCTTTTTAGATAGGTACATAGACTCTCACCAGAGAAACTGAGGCACAGACAAATGAAACAAATTGGGAAAGGAAGCAGAAAGCTCACCCTTGGACCAAATCCAAGCACTTCAACATCTCATCTAATGATACAAAGTCCTCTCATCTGCCAATTACAATTACCTGGTTTCCCCATCAGATTGATTAGAGTTTTGATTCTGACAGCGAGTTTCACGAGAATGAAGGAAGGAACAACTCCCCACACTTGGCCAAATGGCAGACTGGGATAATAGCAGGTTGGTAGAGATGGCTCCCTTCCCAATCACTGCTATGACTAGGCTGCCTTCAGTTTAGGATTCAGCATGGCTAGGCCAGAGTCAGCTAACCTGTGGCCCCATTGAGGTTGCTGGACTACAACTCCCATTGTCCCTGGTCATTGGCCATGCTAGTTGGGGCTGATAGGAGTTGGAACCCGTCAACGTATGGAGGGCCCTACCCTTAGCCCAGGCAACAGGAAATGTGTTACCAAGCTTCCATGTGTCCAAATTCCCATGTTACACGATAACATTCATGCTTACTCACATAACCTTGCCACTAAGGGGTTCAGCAGGCTGAAATGAATTGCTAGAGACACACTAGAAGAAAGTTTGGGTGCCCATGGTAGAAAAGATAGTGGAATCTGGGAACTGGAGGCGGTAGTGAGAAATAGGAGGTAAAGGTAAAGGGACCCCTAACTGTTAGGTCCAGTCGCGGACGACTCTGGGGTTGCGGTGCTCATCTCGCTTTACTAGCCGAGGGAGCCAGCATGCAGCTTCCGGGTCATGTGGCCAGCATGACTAAGCCACTTCTGGCGAACCAGAACAGTGCACGGAAATGCTGTTTGCCTTCCCACCAGAGCGGTACCTATTTATCTATTTGCACCTTCACATGCTTTTGAACTGCTAGGTTGGCAGGAGCAGGGACCGAGCAATGGGAGCTCACCCCGTCGCGGGGATTCAAACCACTGACTTTCTGATCAGCAAGCTCTAGGCTCTGTGGTTTAGACCACAGCGCCACCCGGGTCAAAATAGGAGGAGGGAAATGCTAATTGTTACCTGTTCCAAGAAATGAGTGCATTTCCTGGGTTTCATGAACCCTCTCCAGGTATTGTGAATATGACTTAAGCCAATATGAAGGAGGGCGGGTAAACATTATCACTCTCATCCTCTGCATGTTCCCCAGTGCTGTTTCCTCAGGAGGGAAATCTCCTGGACTTATGGACACTCCCATGCATTTTGGAAGCCTCCAGGGTTAAAAAATGTGCTGGAGCTCCCATGAGCACAGGGTGCTTCCTTGCTACAGACAGATATCACTGGGGGACATGCAGCAGATGGCAGCAGTGAGGATGAGGGTGGGGGGAAGCTACCACACTTCTGCACCTCCTCCCTCCCTTGGGGAAGGCACTTTCTTCTTTCTGGACAAATTTAGGTGTGAGCACATTTTGTCATCTGGGAAATAGGTTCAGTGCAGAGGTGAATATTAGGAAACACCCACAACTCCTGTCTTTACCAGACAGTGACATTTAACCATTCTCTCTGTGTCTCTTAATAATGAGAACTAGTTGTACACCTGAGGTTGCTTGTCAAAGCCTCCCACTTTGCACAGCCACCCATAGAATGTGTTAAGGGGCATGCTTGAGGTGCCAGCCATACTGGGCACCTGGGCAACAGATGCTAATTGGCAATTGGCCTCAGCAAGAAATTCTTGATTACAAGCAGTTTATAATCACATTCAGTTGCCAGGATAGGAACTGAAATTGGTTTGCCTAGTGTGACAAACTGAGATTTCTGAAGAGCATCAGGTCTTTGTTTGTTTGTGAATTCTAGAACTTGATGTTCCTTTGGGACTAGCAAACCTACCACTTCTGTGTTTCCTTGCTGCCTGCTCAGCCTATAAATGTGCAAACAAACAGATCGCAACAAAGGTAGTGCAAGCCTCCAGCCTTTCCCAATCCAAAGGAAACACACGCTGGGGGGGGGAGTGGTGTGTGATCAGTGGAGTAGTGGGACTAGCCTCATCCCCTAAATGTTCTCCTGGCACCTCCTTCCCAAAGCCTGGGAAGTTTCTACCTGGCTTAGGGAGGGAGGCACGATAGTCACGTGCACATCAGGATGTCATGACGTCACACACGCAATATGCCCCCCCATCGCCCTTGCACTGTTCCCCTACAAAAAATTTCACTGCACGCCACCATGGGAAAGGGACATGAACCTCCCTCTCTCTGTAATTTCTTACCTTTGGGTGGATTCACATAGGTCTAAGAGTTGCAAACCAGGAATGAGGAACTAACTACTGCTTGCAAGAGATGGTAGTATTTGAATACTTAAAGCACACCTGAGCAGTGGCGTAGCATGGGTTGTCAGCACCCGGGGCAAGGCAAGTAATTTGCGCCCCCTAACCCGTGGATTTTAGTAGGGGCAGAGAGCAGCAAGTGCGAGCGCCCCCCCCAGATGTTGCGCCCGGTGCGGCCGGCCCCCCCTGCACCCCCACGCTACGCCACTGCACCTGAGTGAACAGTGGGGGCATGAGTGAAAGAGAGAGGAAGGGAAAGGTTAATAAATTGAATAAACAGGGACCAGTAAGGAGTGCCTATTGGGTTGTCACAAATAACCTCAACCTGCAACCCTCCCCTCCCTGTTTATAACCCGGAGCTTCTGTTCCATTGACATTACTTTGCAGGAAGCTGGATAGAGACTTGAAAAGGGTGAAAGGTCTGTATTTATCTTGGGATTTGGGACTGGAGAAAGGAGGATTTAAAGCTGCTATAGAAACATGCTTTGGAGAGTTGGAAAAGAAAGCAGATTGATAGGAAACCATCAAAGCGGTGAATAACAGAAGAGTGGACAGGGATCCCTGAGGGAGAGTTTTTACATTCTTTCAGATAGAGCAAGCCTCATATTTTTGGTTGCTATCCATGCCCCAAAGTCTCAAAAACAGAGCAAGGGAAACGGACCCCTCTTTCCTGACCTCCCATCACAACTGGGACACAATATACCGTTGAAGGGTAATAGTTCAACAGAACAACTTGATGAGAAGCAGCACTAAACAAGGCTATAAGATTCAGAATAGTGGACTCTTGCTTAAGCAAACAAGATACTTCTTAACTTGCAGTGCATTTGATAACGCAACAAAGCAGACTAAAAGAAACTGGATGTGTAAAAGCGAAGAGGAGCATATATAGGGAACATAAGCAATATGGCATCCATTTTCATGCCCCAGGTGTCTCCATATCACTTTGCCTAACATGGTGGATGTGCAAGAGGTGCCCAGAGAGTGGGGGGGGGGGAAATGGTTTGCTTATTGAGGGTTTCTCCCTTTTGATTCAAGTGTGGGTTTTTTTATTGGGGCTAGCATAACCTGCCTGTGTTCCTGCTTCACTGGTTGCAGAATGCCTACTCAACCTATATATAACAGTGGATAACATGGGTGAGGCTGCGTTGCTCCCCTGCCTCCCCAACAAAGCACATCCTTGCTGGTTACCAAGAGTGGGGAGGAGTGGGGCAAGGCATCAGGGGAGCTCAGCATAGGGTGGGCAGGGCATCAGGAGTACTGGATTGGCTCTGCAGTTGCATCGGCACCATACTCCCTGCTGCATTGTCCCTCTCCCACTTGGTACTGGTAAGTGACATACAGTGTTGGGAAGGCAGGAGAGCAATGCAGCCCCATATGTTTTTAAGTATGGATATCAGTATGGATACAAGGATGGATTTAAGTATGGATACAAGGATAGCAAAAACCTCCTGTGGCGCCAGTCTCAGGCACTGATATCTGCTGAACTCGGGACCACCTTCAGGTTCGAGGCAGTGTTTGGAGCATTTATCTTCATGGGAAAGAATTACTCATGGAGGATCCAGTGTAGCTTAGTGGTTAGAGTGTTAGACTTGGACCCGGAAGGCCAGGTGTCAAATCCAGACATGAAGCTAACTGAGTGGCCTTGGGCCATTCACCACCTATCAGCCTAACTTACTTCACAGGGTTGTCGTCAGGAAACATGGGGGAGGGAGATAACCATGTCCATCACCTTGAGGTCTTTGGAGGAAAGGTGGGATATAAATGTAATCACAGATGTAGAAAAAACAACAACAGAAGAGCTTGCATATGTAGAGCTTTGCTTCATAGTCCTTGTCTGAACTTAACTGTCTATGCTTGGTACTGAGCCACCCAGGAGAGCTTAGATAAAAATCAGAGGCTGTCCTTTGCTCATCTGCCTCTAAATCAATGCTCACCCTCATCCTCAATTATTGTGAGCAGACTCTCCAATTTTTTTGATGGATGGCTTAATAGACCTGCTACCCAATTCCCCGTCTATAGGTATTTCATAACAGCAAATTGATTTACATTCCCGCTAAAGTAACTGCTGATGAATTAGTAAGGCTTGGTTGCCGGTGTACAAGGGAAATTCAAGTGACATAAATGAGGAAGAGAGAGAATGTAATGAACCAGCTTGATCTCCCCACCACCACCACAACCCTTACTGTACTCTCAGTGATACAATTAAGGCTATGCCAACTGATCACCCATTTGTTGTTTTGAGGACAAAGGGATGGGGGAGAATTGTTGTTCAGTTTTTGCATTTTGCATGTAAAACTACCTAAGTCATACTTTCGAGAATAACATGGAGACTGAAGCTCAGCTCTCCTTCAAAATTTGTGATAGGTATGTTTTATTAGGGGGTAGGTGTTACGTGTGCACAATGTGGAGAACTGAACTCAAGATTGAAAAAAATCAGAAACTGAAACTGAAATGGACAGATTCACCCATCTCTAGCTTGAAGGGTTCATTCTTTGTGAATTCCAGTATGAGTCAACCTAACCCAGATTTTGTGATTAGAATGCAATTATCCTTCAGATTTGTTTTTCCCGTTTCCTGAATTTTGCAGTGCAGGTCTCAGCTAAAATGTACCAAAAAGTGTATTTTAGTATGACATACATCTAGAGACAATACTGCAGGAATGTACATTTTGTGAGAGAATATGGTCAAAAAGTGGATTTAGATACCATTTTCCATGCAAATTTGTTTTTAAACCCAGATTTAAAAACAGAAGAAGCAGGATGGAATGGATTTATGAACATATCGAAAAATAGACTGATCTGCACCCATTCCTAATAGCAGAACCTCTGATACATAGTTCAACAATAAAAACAACAACAACCCTTTGTTGCTAAGAAAGATAAATGCATTCTGGTCTATTAGTCCAGGAACTGTGAATCAGGCCAATTCACCTCAAAATGTGGTCCAAATAAAATTCTTGAGCACCCTAGGCACCATTCAGTACTGTACTACCTTTCCCTTCTCTTTAAAGAGTGGCCTATCTCCTCCTCAATTTATGAATATGTCTCTGAGAAGGAGATACATCCCTTGAATTGCGATGGGATTTCTAACTCTAGAAGAAGTTCGCATTAACTGTTGGGCATCAGATCCTAATTTTTACCAGGAGAAATGAAAGTGAGTGCAGTAACATTAACATCAATGACAATTGAGCGGTGGCATCTCAATCAAGAGTTTGATCAAGGCAGTCTGTGATGCCTGATGAACCAGGTCTGATCAAGGAGCTCTCTGATGTGGGAGCTGAAGAGATATCCTCTCCTTTAACCATACCGGGGGGTGGGAGGGGGGAGAAAGAGCTCTAATCATAATAACTTGCTAGGAAGCCCCTTGATGACTCCTTTATCTTTTTTTTTTTTTAACTCTGCCTTTTTTGCTTTGAATCAGGAGCTTCATCATTGGCATGGACATGCTCAGCTTTGTGCTCTGAGTAGAGCCTAAAATAAGAACCTTATTAATTTAAACAGAAAACCTAGAACAGGCTTCCTCAGCCTCGGCCCTCCAGGTGTTTTTTGCCTACAACTCCCATGATCCCTAGCTAGCAGGACCAGTGGTCAGGGATGATGGGAACTGTAGTCTCAAAACATCTGGAGGGCCAAGGTTGAGGAAGCCTGACCTAGATGTCCCATGGCAATATTGAAAATGTAATCCCTTTTGTTATTTTATTATTATAAAAATTCTAGTCCTCATTATTCAGGAGAAGAACCTGCAAAATGACAGATAACTTCCATTTAATTATTCAGTATCCAAGGGGATTTCTGCTGGTTGTGGGGGAATCTATTTTATCCTCACAAGAACCCTGAGGGGTGAGGAAGGTGGGAGGGAGGGAGGGGGAGAGAGAGAGAGAGAGAGAGAGAGTTGGGGAGAGAGAGCTGTGGGATTATTTGAATCTGTATCTTTTGCTTCTAATTTTATGCTTTTAACCACTGTACCTCCCTGGCACCATACACAAGGCAATGCAGTACCAGGTTAATGTGATAGGAAAACTATAGTATAAAAAAACATATATTAAAAAAGGCTCCCTTGCAACTCTATCCCATCTCTCCTCACCTGCTATAGGGGCTGAGTTGTGGACTTTGCTCAGAGATCTTCAAAGAGCTAGTTTTGTCTGCTTATAACACAGGCATGGCAAAAGGGGGGGGGGTTGTGGCCCTCCAGATGTTGTGAGAGTCAGATCCAATCAGTCCTAGCCAGCATGACCCATTGCCAGCGATGGAAGGAGCCATAATCCATCCCTGTTCATCCACACCGGACATGTAAAACATTCCTATAGCACTATAAAAGTCATGGCTTCCCCTAAAGAATCCTGAGAACTGTATACTAGGAATGAATACTGGAAACTGTTGCTTTGTGAGGGGAATTAGGGTGTCCTAACAACTCTCAGCACCTTTAACAAACTACAGTTCCCAGGATTATTTGGTGGAAGCCATGGGTCTCAAAGTGGTATAAGAGTGCTTTAAATGAATGGTTTGGAAGTGACCAACAATCATCCAAATGGGGAAGCCCTACTTCCCGAGAAGCAGACCCAGAAGACAAAAATGTACTGATTTAGAAGCTGATTTGTTGGGGTTCTTCCCCTGCCCCAGATCCCCTCTGCCAGCATCCTCTGGGACTATACTGCAGCAAACTGCATGTCACTGGTTGTTTTTTTTTTAATATATGTATAAAAATATAGCAAGCCACCAACTCTCCAAAGAAATGCTGTCACTGGTGAGTTTGTGTTTTGCCTGTGTGCTGGGGATAGAACAGTTGTCACTTCGTGCTCTACAACAAACCTTGTGATGGGAAAACGAAGGAACACATTTACCGTTTAAAATCTCAAGGGGAATTTAAGAAAGCGGAGAGGAGTTGCTACAGGCAAGCCAGTGATGTTAAAAGGAATCACTCCCTTCCTTTTCTTGGTGAACCCATGCATTGTCCATTTAGATTTCCCATTGCTCAGATGATTTATCATCATCAAAAATGTGTTAGTCTGGCTGTGAATATTTTGTCCGTCTACATTTGAAACAGGTACTGCATAAGAACTCGTTGAATTAGGAGTCCTAATAGTGAGGACTTAGGTAATGGATAGAGATAGGGGATAAATAAGCCTGGTTCACATTTTAATGCAAACCTACCTTATCTACCCCTCCCAAGCAAATAATAATAATAATAATAATAATAATAATAATAATAATAATAATAATAAATTTTATTTATATCCCGCCCTCCCCAGCCGAAGCCGGGCTCAGGGTGGCTAACAACACTAAAATAGTGCAGCATTCTAAAAACATTATAAAAATTAATTAAAATCAAAATCGATGGCAGCCATACTAAAGTTCTGTAAAGATTGCCAAAGGAAGGAGTCAGGCTGCGCCCTGACCAAAGGCCTGGTGGAACAGCTCTGCCTTGCAGGCCCTGCGGAAATATGTCAAGTCCCGCAGGGCCCTGGTCTCTTGTGACAGAGTGTTCCACCAGGTTGGAGCTGCAGCCAAAAAAGCCCTGGCTCTAGGCCTCTCTGTGGCCTGGGACCTTCAAGATGTTTTTATTTGAAGACCGTAAGTTCCTCTGTGGGGCATACCAGGAGAGGCGGTCCCGTAGGTACGAGGGTCCTAGGCCGTATAGGGCTTTGAAGGTTAAAACCAGCACCTTAAACCTGATCCCGTACTCTACCAGGAGCCAGTGCAGCTGGTATAGCACTGGATGAATGTGATCTCACAGCGAAGACCCCGTATGGAGTCTCGCCGTGGCATTCTGCACCCGCTGGAGTTTCTGGGTCAGTCTCAAGGGCAGCCCCATGTAGAGCGAGTTACAATAATCCAGTCTGGAGGTTACCGTCGCATGGATCACAGTGGCTAGGTCAGGGCGAGAGAGATAAGGGGCCAACTGCTTAGCTTGGCGGAGATGAAAACACACAAAAACATAGCTATCGTTCAAAATGCACACTTCTCCAAATTGCGGTTTTCCAACCCCAAAACGCATACTTACATGCATATCTTGGGGGAAAGCGCCCACAAAAATGCATATATTTGCAAAGTATACTATACAAAAACACATTGTATTCAGGAAAATTGCTTGCAAAGTTATGCACAAAAAAGTATGTTTTAAGAGAGATGGAGATGACTGTGAGTATGAATTTTTGTACAGGCTTTAAAATTTGAAACTGATTGGAACAAGATGGAGAGAGAATAAAATTGCAGAGCTTTGAAAAATTGAAAAACAAAGAGTGCGAGATTGGCTCCATTACTATCAAATAATGGAGGCATACAAATTGGACAAAAAAGTTGGGTTCCAGGTGGAAAAATCAAAATTGGAAACAGAATTGTTAAATCCAAAAAACTAAGAATTTGTCAAGAATGTATATCTTGCTGTTGAAATGGAACACTCAGGAAGAAACGGTGAAATCAGCTATGATTAAATGGGCACAAGATGTTGGACATAACATAATGATGGCTGACTGGGAACGGATATGGACCACAGGTATGAAATTTACGGCATGTAATGCCTTAAGAGAAAATTTAATGAAAATGATTTATAGGTGGTACATGACACCAGTTAAGCTTCAAAAAATCTACCATTTGCCCGATAATAAATGTTGGAAATGTAATGAGACTGAAGGTATATTCTTTCACCTTTGGTGGACGTGCCCAAGGACTAAGGCATTCTGGGAGATGATTTATAATGAAATGAAAAAGGTATTTAAATATACCTTCCTTAAGAAACCAGAGGCCTTTCTCCTGGGCATGGTCGGCCAATTGGTGTTAAAGAAGGATAGAACTTTTTTTATGTATGCAACCACAGCAGCAAGAATACTCATCGCGAAATATTGGAAGACACAAGATTTACCCACCAGGGAAGAATGGCAGATGAAGTTGATGGACTACATGGAATTGGCGGAAATGATTGGCAGAATCCGAGACCAGTGAGAAGAGTCGGTGGAAGAAGACTGGAAAAAGTTTAAAGACTATTTACAGAAATACTGTAAAATTAATGAATGTTAGAAAGATGTTGGAATGAAGTTATATGGCTTTAGTAGAAATATTACAAGGAATTAAGTATAAATAGATTATTAGAGCATTAAAGGGAAAAATAAGGTTAGAATGTGTTAAGAAAATTATAGGATAGAAAACAGAGGAAGATGGAAAGGAATTGCTGAAATAATTAATAGAAGTGGAATACAAAAAGGGAGGTGTGAGGAAGTCGTGGAAATTAGTGAAAGAAAGATAAGATATTGAAATTGGACTGTGTTTTAAATGGTTTTTGTTTTGTTTTATTAGTTGTATGTTAGTGCTTTGTAGGTGTTTTTTTGTATTGCATTGTATTATTGTATTTTTTCTATTTTGGTTTTTTGTAGTGTTGTGTTCAATTTGTTGGAAAACTAATAAATATTATTATAAAAAAAATAAAATTTGAAACTGATGCAGAATTGATTGGAATAATGAGGAACTGAAATTGACAACTTTGTCCACTCCTAGTAATGGGCTACTTAACTCACTGAGAATAATCCAGCTGCACATAAGCAATCTTAAGTGCCTCTGATTTCACCTGGAGAGTTAAATGCTGAATGAATGGGTTATTAAAGTGGTGGATTGTACTGGTGGAAAAAATGAAAGTTGAAAGATTCGTGGTTTTCTGTCATCTGTGTGTGAGCTGCCCACCCCTCAGGCATTTGGTGAACTGCTGAAATGAAATGGAATGTTCACAAACATTTTCATGCTTTGATAAGGGCAGCCATGGAACATTAAAAACCAGTGGAATTTCTGTGAAGGTCAATCAGTTGGGATAAAAATCTAAGTCTGGTCCTCAATTAGGATCAATTGTGTTCTTCAGAAAGGTATGCCTGTTGTCTGTCAGTGAGTCTGAGAGACCTGGGATTAGAATGCAAACCACAGGTACAGACAGCACACATTTTCAAATGGAGGAATTGAAATATGCAAATATCTAATACCACCATAGAAATGGGTCAGAACAGAATGAGAAGAACCCTCATACTGTTGCAATCTGTAAGCTAGGTTATGGATCAGTTGCCCATATGGTTAAGAGTCAGCTATCTCATTTAATTCATAATGCATCATTTCTCATTGAACAAAGAAGTAATACTGTTCCTTAAATCATACATCTAAATTTTCTGAAACAACAAGATTCATTTTACTGAGGATTGGGGGGGGGGCAGAGGTGGTTTAATGCATACCTTGCCCTGTCCTGACCCTTCATTCCTTAGAAGACTGGAATGCCAAAGGTGGGCAGCATCAGCTGGGCCACGGAGGAGCATCTTTTCCCAATAGCTATAAAAGATGGACATAGCAAAGAAATGGCCATGCTCCATAGCTGTCACTTCTGTATTAATTGCAACCAGTGTAGCAATGAACCCGGCTTGATTGATCCATTCCTGCCTTAAGAGAATGACAGTTATATGCAATCGGGGAAGAGGGAGACTCTCCAAGTGGCAGAGCTGCTTGCACAAGCTCATGAGGAAAGAAGTGCCAAGTCCCAGCTCACCTCTGTGTTGGCTTGGCACACCTTGTTGCAGCCTCAGAGCATCCTTGGCTGCCTTCCATCAGTACAGCTTGATTTGCCGGCTCTCTGTCCAGATGCTGTTTTGTGAGCAAAACATAATTCATAGGTGAGAAGGAGCGGGAGAGAAAAAATGTTAAAAGTGAAGAGGAAAGGGATAGGGGGAAAGTGATGCTGAAAGGAGAAGGAACAACAACAACAACACAGCATATATTCAATCTTTTTGGGGCATATCCACAGAAGAAATGAAAAGGCATTTTTCTTCCTCTCAAAGCCCAGGCCTTTGTTTTGTATTATTTGTAAAATGGAATCAAAAGCCTTCTTAATGTCAGGATAAGCGAGGATAATCATGACCCACACAAGGCCAGCTCCACCATTTGGGAGGTTGAGGCTGCCACTTCAGTCTCCTTCAGAGGCCCCTTTGTTGGAAGCCAGAGAGGTCCAGTGGCCTCAAAAGCAGCTTGCTGCCTTTAGCTTGGGGGGTGGGGGGTACTATACAAGCACCAGTGCTGAAGTCATTTGGGCTTGTTACACGGGCAAGGAAGAACCATAGAGCATCTGCTTTTCATGCAGAAGAAAAACTGCAAGAGAACCCTGCTTGAAGTTCTACAGAGTCACAGCCAATTAGTGTAGACACTACTGTGCTGAATGGGTCAATGGTCTGACTTGGTATAAAACTGATGAAGCATATAGCCACTAGGAAGCAAAATGTTTTGGGCTGGTCTTGGTCCCACAGCACCTATGCAGGCCCCCCAGCTATATATGGTAGCCTGCCCATTGCTTGACAACTTTGTAGATCCTGTGAGGGGATAATGTATGCTTCCTCTCACCTCTTTGATGGAGGTGGAGCTCAGGGTTCTTTCTGGTAGTGAAAGAACCATTTTTATCCCATCTTTTTTTACAAGGTACTCAAGGTGGAGTACATGGTGAGGTAGGTTCGGTTGAGAGGTAGTGGCTAGTTCAAGGTCACCCAAAGTGAGCTTCATGGTCAAATGAAGATTTGGACCCTGGTCTCCCAGGTCCTGGACCAGCACTCCTTGTCCACCACACTACCATGGCTTTGGCAGATACATGGTCTTCTTCTTGCAATGATGTTCTTCCTGAGAGGCAAGGGACCAGTGACCATTGGCTCCTTGGCTGATAGCAGAGTCTGAACACAACTGGCAGTTGGATCCGGATAGCAGGAACAAGAGGTAGGTGATAAAACAAGTTCCCTGGAGCTGATCCTCCTCTGGCCCCCTTCCCTTCAGAAGGTTTGCAACTTAGTGGTAGAGCATCTGAATTGCATGCTGAAGGTCCCAGGTTTAATCCCAGGTAGGGTTGGGAATAGTCTTTGCCTGAAACCCTAGAGAGCTGCTGACAGTCATTGTGGACAATGCCTGAATCTGATGGACCCCAAGAGTCATCTAGTCCAACCACCTGTAATGAAGGAAAAGATCAACATGAAAATCTAGGTGTGAATCAGTCTGTTCTGGTGAACTACCTATATTGTCATTTTGCTGGGAATTAACATCCGTAGCCAAGCACAGAACTCTTGAATGCCTTATGCCCTTCTGCATTGATAATGAAGACCAGTTTAGAATAATCACAATAGGACCAACCATTATACTGCTTCCCACCAAGTTAAATGAAGGATTCATACAAAATATGCATCAAATTATTGCTGGATTTTTTTAATAAAAAAACTTGGGAGCAGACAGGAGTGTTTTATTATAATGATCTTGTATTGACATAATGACAACGTTCTGCTAAGCGGTTAGGACTCCTATATTTCCCTCATGGCCTGCTAAAGCACTGAAAATTGAAATGTACATTAAAAACAGTCAATCTTCGTTTGCCAGCACCAGTTAGAAGAAATTGACTGCATTTTATTTTATTTTTATTAAAAAGATGGTATCTTGTGGTATCTCAAGGACAGAAGGCCAAGTTGAAAAGGAAGTCGTTATTTTAGAGGTTTACTGAAAGCTCGATTTGTGTGTGTGTGTGTGTGTGTGTGTGTGCGTGTGTGTGTGTGTGTGTGTGGAATCCAGGGGTGCTTGGACAGTAGAAGGGATGGGGAAACTTGCCACCATCCAGATGTTGTTGCACTCCAGTTCCCATCAACCCCAACCAGCATGCTCAGTGGTTGTGGTTGATGGGAAGTGTAGTCTAAAACATCTGGAGGGTTCCTAAACCCACTTCTGATTTGGACTCACAACAACTGGATAAGCCAGGGTTTTCCAAACTTGGGACTCCAACTGCCTTTGGACTACAACTCCCATCACCCCTAAGTAGCAGGAGCAGTGGTCAGGGTTGATGGGAACTGTAGTCCAAAAACAGCTGGAGACCTGAGTTTGAGAAACACTGGAGTAGCCAGAGCAGAGAGACAGAGACAGAGACAGAGAGACTTGCTGATGGCTACCCACTGAGCTTGAACTTCAGATTGCACTATGTCTGAACTAAGCATTCTAGCTCATGGATGGGGAACCTGTAGTCTGTGGGCCAAATTAGGCCCAGCGTGCCTCCTTACTTTGCACCACCCACCCTACGCCTGGCATCTTGTATGACACTGGATGCTGGGCAGATAAAGACTTGGCCTGAGCAAAGGGACTTGCATGGGACAATGTAAGCCTTAATAATCAGTTGGTTGCTGTAGCTTGTATAGCATCATGAATGGAGCTAGCCCTTTCCATTGACTTCATTTGGGCTCATCCACACTGACCTTTTGCCCTGCACTTTCAAGGCTTAGGACCATGCTTTCCCAATCCATGTCTGAGCATGCTCCCCCTCCCCCCACTTTCCCCAGGAAAGCCCAATGTTTACCCCTGAATCAGAACAAACAGCAATTTGAGGTTTCCATAGATGGCTGTTTGCTCTGATTCAATGGGTTTTCCCAGGGAAAATTGGTGTGGGGAGGGAGGTGGGGAAGTGCTCAGACCTATGCCTAGAAATGCAGAACGATGTTAAGTGTGGACAAGCCCTTTGTCTCGTCCTAGTTTTTACTGCCTCCCTAGCACAGTAACTGAATAAGAACAAAGGAATAACCTGTTGGACCAGGTTAATGGCCCATCAAGTCCAGCATCTTATTTTCACAGTGGTCAACCAGATAGCCCCAAAACACAACCTGGGTCTCCCATACCCATTCATATTCAGGGGAACACTGCCTCTGACAGTGCAGGTAGAACATAAGCCATTGTAGCTAGTAGCTAATAGTTAAATGCCCGAATGTCTTCTCTCTATATGCACTGACATGAGCTGCAATATGCAGCTGATAAAATTGGTTCCCTTGCTTTTGCCTCCATGTCTGTGGATGCAGCAGAAATGACTCAAGAAAAAGTCAGGCTGGCACACAATGGAACAAAGGGGTGCCAGAGGAGGAGGAAATTGCCTTCTTGTATAAATGAAAGGAAAGGAGAAGTAATTGAAGACTTTCACAAGAAGTCAAACTAAGTCTATTAGATAAACACCACAGACTGAACAAGACACAAGTTTTTTGTTTTTTTGTTTAAAAAAAGAAAGTTGTAGAGAAAGACAAGCACTCACGTACTTAACCAGTTCCTGGACTTTATTGAGGAACTTGATTCATTACCAAATAACATGATATACCCAATTTGCTCTCTTAAGGAAAATAAGATTCTGTACAAGTAAACAGTGCAAACTGGCTGCTGGCCTTGGAGCTACAAGCCTCGAGGGCAGTGATTAAAGCCATCCACCTTCTAGCACACTAAACAGCCACAGGAACCAAAGACATAATGAATGCCTTCGCAACCTATTATCCAGTCCTACATTCAGCACGAGAGAGCCCTGGGGGCCAAAGCAAAGAGGTCGTGAGATTTTGCGAGTTTCAAGCAGGCCTAATCAAGTCGCCCCTCAAATGCAAGCTCAGGAAAATAATGATTTGTACAGGCAGGGTCTCAGGAAAAATCACAAATTTTTCTTCTACTAGTTGAAAAAGCAAAAGCAAAGCAGGAGAGAACATAATAAATCCCCATTGGCCTAGTTTGTTTAGTTCTAAGGAGTACTGAAGGCAGGGGAAGAGGTGGAAATAAACTTTGGGGGAAATGTCATCGTTTCCGCACTGACTGTGTCATTGATTCTGCATGGGTGCACCAACCCCTTCAGGTACTGAGCTGCCCACACTCGATCCTGAACAGGTTTACATGGGAGTAAATCCCATAGAATTAAAATGGCAGTCACTTCCAACGAAAGGGGATTTTGCAGAAACAAAGAGGCAGTTGAGACAAACTAAGGCCACAACCACACCATACATTTAAAGCACTATTATACCGCTTTATGCATTGTAAAGGTAAAGGTACCCCTGACCGTTAGGTACAGCCACAGACGACTCTGGGGTTGCAGTGCTCATCTTGCTTTATTGGCCGAGGGAGCCGGCATAAAGCTTCCGGGTCATGTGGTCAAGCATGACTAAGCTGCTTCTGGCAAACCAGAGCAGCGCATGGAAACGCTGTTTACCTTCCCGCCAGAGTGGTAGCTAATTTATCTACTTGCACTTTGACATGCTTTCAAACTGCTTTTGAACTAGCATTGTAGCTTCTCCCAAATAATCCTGGGGACTGTGGTTTGCTAAAGGTGCTCAGAATTGTAGTTCTGTGATGGGCAACACCTTAACAAACAGCAGTTCCAAGGGGAGGAGTCATGAGAATTAAAATTATGAGTGCATGGAAGGTAGAGTGTGGATATGACCCAAGTGTGTGACCTGAAACACTGCTGCTGCTGCTGCTGCTGCTGCTGCTGTGACAATGTATTGCAGTGGGAGCAGATTGGGTCATAAGAACAGAATAAGGCACTGTGATAGTATAATGGTATTGGTTATTTCTTCCCTATGCAGTACTGTTTTGCTATGGAGAAAAGGGTGTCAGATCACCTGCATTGCTGTTTCATTTGTGCAGCAGGAATAGTCAAGTCAGGTGGATTTGCTTCTTGGGACAGGATTGAGGTTTGTAAACACAATATTCTTTTTGTATTCACATCAAGCTAAGTGGCAGCTGGAATTCAGAATAATGCAGCTCAGATTTACTCCAGTGAATTTCCTTTAACTTCAGGCATGTTATTCCCAGTTTGCTCATTTATACTGGGGTTAGAGAGGGGCCGAATGACATCAGCACCTTATTGCATCTTCTGATGAGGACATTTGGAGGCTATAAATATTTTAGTATCTTCTAGAGAATTGGGAATTCTCTTGCCCCTCACTTTCACCTTTTTTGGGTGGGGTGGGGAGAGAAGTTTTTATGTCTTTGGCAATGCGAAATTATGGTTCAATATAGCATGTTGTTGTGCAAATGAGGTTAGATCTAGGAAAAGTATCTAACACTCTGGTCCTAAAACTTAAACTGAAACTCATTGATTTTGATGCAGAATTGGACCTTTGTGACTACTTTATTTCTGTGGATGTCAGACAGAGATAGAATACCAGTGGCCCTCCAGATGTTTTTGGACTCCAATTCCCTAGCCAGGGTGAATATGTCAATGTCAATGCCAGTTTCTCTCCTCTTCTCACTTTCTCCCCATGTGCTATATTCTTAAGCTCAGTTCTGCACAAGTCCACATCGGTTTGCACTTTTAAAAAAAAAACTTCTCAAGAAAATTCGCCAGCATCTTAGTGTAAATTTCTCCAAATATACACATATATGTATGGAATAATGTGTAATATACACGTTTTGGCAAAATCCTCTATTTCTTTTCACTAATATTTGTGTGTGTGTGTGTGTGTGTGTGTGTGTATATATAATATTACACTTCCATTTAGTATATGCATTTTTGTATACATTACTTGGCTAGAGAAGTAAACAGCAAAATTCAGAGAAATGCAAACTTCGGAGGATGTGGCATTTAAGTTTGCACATTGTTTCAGAAAGTGCAAATTAGATAAATTCACCTTTAAATGAAAACTGAATCAAATTTCCACTACATCCCCAGTCTTGGACCTTGTTTTGTGGGTGAGAATATTTGGTGCAAGGGTTTTTTTGTGCTACCAGATATGGTGATGACCTCCAGGTTGGATGGCTTTAAAGAAGAAGAAGAGTTTGGATTTGATATCCCGCCTTTCACTCCCCTTCAGGAGTCTCAAAGCGGCTAACATTCTCCTTTCCCTTCCTCCCCCACAACAAACACTCTGTGAGGTGAGTGGGGCTGAGAGACTTCAGAGAAGTGTGACCAGCCCAAGGTCACCCAGCAGCTGCATGTGGAGGAGCGGAGACGCGAACCCGGTTCCCCAGATTAGGAGACTACCGCTCTTAACCACTACACCACACTGGCTCTCCCAGTGGGGTATTAGGCAGATTAATGGAGGATCTATCTATCATTGGCTACTTGTCATGATTGCTATACACAACCACTGGGTTCTAAAGCACTATTCCTCTGAGTATCAGCTGCTGGGGACCTAACAAAAAACTATGCCTGTTTTCTTCCTCCCTGCTCATGGGCTTCCTAGAGACCTTTGGGTGGTCACTGGCAGATGGAACATTTGTCCAATCCAGTTGGACTTCTTGTATGTCTTACATTAATTAAGGATTTTTTTCCCTTACATCCTATCAACCTTTTTGTATGCCAGTTGGGATTGGATTGTCCATATCACACCATTCTGGAGGACATGTCCTTCTCATGTGGCAGGATGGGAGTAACTTATGCTAGAGGTTTAATGATAACCAAGTATTGCATTAATTATGTTGATTAATTAATAAGAAAAATGAGTGGACCCCATCAAATGGAATGTGTTGCGTAATGCAAATGCTACTTGTGTAGCTCAATATGACACCCCCTTATTGGATCGTGCTACAGCAGCGGTGGACAACTTCTGGCCTATAGGTAAATCTGGGCTCATCAAAGGCTCCAATTTGGCTCAGGTGGCCTTTTGCCGCAAACCAAGTCCACTCATCAGCTGGCATCACTGGTTAAGTGAGCTGATGGGCAGAACCTTCAGCTTCTAAAAAAGGACTGGGTTGGGGCTGGGTTTCCAAAAAACCCCAGGTCTGCTTGCTTTCATTCCATGTGCAGCAAAAGCAAGCAGACTATTTTTTCTTCTTCCTCACCACATAGTGGTGAAGAAACAGGAACTTGTTTTGCAGCACTATCTGAAGCAGTGCCCCCCTCTTTAAAGAGTGCTCTTTAAAGGGGGAGGCTGCTTTATGGCAGTCCCTGTATCCCCATGAACTTTAAAGGGCAGAGAGATGGCTGCAGCTCCAGCGATCTTTAAAGGGGGCGGGGGGAGAGACTGCTACAAAGAGCTCTGCAAACTGAGAGCATGGGGACTGGCTTAAAGCAAGTGCTCATTGAAGCAGTGTCCTCCCCTTTAAAGATCCCTCCAAAAATCTTTAAAGCAAGGGAAAGACTGCTGCAAAGAGTGCTGCAAAATGTGTCATAATGACATCATGTGATTGACAGGGGAATTGCCTTGCCCACTTGTCAAATTTGGTCTGTGGGAGCCAATAGTTTCCTTATCTCTTTGCTAAAGCTTTATAATTATAAAATTGAATGGGACTTCAAATGTCATCTAAGGCACAGTTCTCCAACATTGGAGCCCTAGATGCTGTTAGACTACAACTCCCATAATTCCCAGTCAGCTTAGCCCATGACTGGGACTGATCGGAAATGTAGTTGAACAAAATCTGGGGACCCGAGTTTGGAGAACACCAATTTTGTGTAATCTGTTGCTGCTTCAGGAGAACTTCTGTTACAGAAGTTCTTTAATATGTGGGCATCCAGTCTCTGCTTAAAAACCTATAATGAATGCAAGTCCACTGCCTTCTAAGGCACCAATTCCAGAGAGTGCCATTAGACAACTTCTGTTCAACTGGCGAGAAGTACATTTTTCCAACTAAGTTTGGCTTGCCAGCTGCGACCCCTTTCGGACAGAGATGACTTGGTCAATGGTACTCCATGCTCTGGTACAATCTAGACTGGATTACTGCAATGTCCAAATGCAATGGCCAGATTACAGGCTGGGGTTCCATCTAGAATTCATATAACTCATGCTTTAAGTCAGGAAAGAAAAAGAAAACTTTTGGATGTGGCACTTTAAAATGCAGGCCTGTACCTAGAAAGCAAGGGGCAAAAGTTAAGCATAGATGAGCCCTTAGACTGTTAGGTTAGAATAGGGGGTTCAAATCTCCACTCAGCCATAAAACTCTGTTGCTGACTTTGAGTCAGTTCTTAACCTACCTTTTAGCCTAACATACCTCACAGGGTTATTGTGAGCATACAATGAACCAGGGTATTGAACCATAAATGCTGTCTTAAGCTCTGTGGAGGTATATAAATGCAGTGCTATTTTTTTAGAAAAAGAGGTGCCAGAACTCACCATGAACTCCTCCCTTGTTCTCTTATAATGGTGATGACACCCACCTGAGAGATGCTGGAACTGAGTTCTGGGGAGTTCCAGGTGAAAAAAAGCCCTGTAGAAATGTATAAGATAGTAATAGCAACAACAACCACAACCACAGATCAGAATAACAGAAAGCACAACACTGAATCCCAGCAGTTGGCCGCCAACTCGAATAAAATATTGGGGGGGGGGGGGCAGGTAAACCCAACCATGCATAATCAATCACAAGACACATGCCATTTGAATGACAATGCCCATTAAAGTTTGAGGGGGCGGCCCTCTCAAATATTTTATGCGAGTGGTGGGAAACAAATGGACCTCAGCCCCCAGGAGTTGGCTCTTATGGCTGGCAGTACGAAGTGTCTGGACTGAGCAGACATGGTATAAATTCTAGGCCAAAGTAGATGAATCTGCTTATTGCAAGTACTTTAGATGAAAGCAAAAACACGTATTGCAAAAATGTCTTTTGATTTCCTCCCCCTGCAAACATATAGACACCCATTACACACACATGCACCCCACAAGGCTGATTAGTTGCAAGAGAGAAAGTATTTGCTAATGATACAGCTTAAAAGCAAAAACAAAAATTACAGCTTCCTGCTTCAAAAAGGCCCTCCTATGGTTCACTTTATGAGTTTTCAAAGAATATCTGACAGTTCTGTATCCATAATGTATCCATCCCTTGGCAAGCTTACAGTATGTGTGCGCTGTGTGCTGATATATTTCACTTCTCCAGGACCGGCACCGCAGCCCCACAACACACACAAAGCAACTTTCAAGCAAATGCCGGCACACACCTGCCCTGGGAAATGGATGCTAACGAGTCAATTGGGACAAAAGGGCTTGAGGAAATCAAGATGGCCTGCTATTACCATTATTATTTAATTAAAGTATTTATATGCCACCTTTAAGAGACAAATCCTCTCAAGACACCTGCCATGAAATGAAGAATATACAATGTATGGTGCAATACCATAGAAAGGCAGTGTGGTGTAGGGGTTTGAGTGTTAGACATGGGGGACCAGGCTTCAAACCCCCATTTTGGCCGTGAAACTCAGTGGGTGAGCGAGGGTCCCATTCCTGCCTGGTGAGTAGGTGTGTGTGCACCTGTTTCAGGTGCTGGTGAATGGCGCTATGCCCCTGATGTACACCACCTTGAGAAATGGGGAGGAAAGCTGGGGTGCAAGTGCAATAATAAAGAATAAACAAGCAAATAGGGCAAGGGAAAATGAGCTGACTGCCTTAGGCAGCAGCTGACAGCAGAGCAGTTGTGATATCCCCTTAGCTATTCCTTCTAAGCTTCCTGCTACAAGCATTCTCTTCTGTTGAAGGAAAGACCTGTGTGTGCTACATGCCATGCAATATCCTGCCCTGTCTTTCCCTCTGCCCCTGTCAGCATAACATCACCAGTGTTGGTTAAAATTCAGTGGCGAGTTCAGTTGGCTTCTGTATCTTATTTCTTTTAAATTTTTTAGAAAGTCCTTGCTATTTTAAAACTCTCCAAGTGATATCAACGTGCAACATAAAAACAGTAAACAATATCATGGGGGGGGGAATACAATACAAAACCAGAAAAACATTAGCATAAAAGCAAATTAAAAACAGGAGTCAAGGGAATTCATGCAGACTAAAACAAGGGTCTAACCATATGGGCTGGGGAAAGCCTGTGCAAAAATATGTGCATTTGTATGACATATGGCAGGAGGAAGGGAAATCTATACTATAGGGGTAAATAGCGAAAATGTCCATATTTGTGTAGGGTTGCCATACGTCTGGATCTTCCCGGACATTGCTGGGATTCGGTCGCCGGAAACAGTGTCGGAAACAGTGTCTGGTCCCCTTAATGTTTTGGGAAACCTGGACGTACGGCAACCCATGTCAGAAGCATAGAATTTGCTGAATTTCCTTAAGAAATGCTCAAAACCTTTTTTTTTTTTTTTTGCAAATGTTGGCATTCCACTGACTTTTGAGCATGCACCTATTTACACAGGAATTTTCTTGAACCCTTGACCCAATTCTTCTGCTTTAATTGCTAGAATGGTGTAATGCTATATTTTATGGTAGATTTTAATTATAACATTTGTGCAACTTGTTTTTATACTTTGTTCAGAAGACCGTTTTGGTAATAAGTGGTGTATAAATTATTATTTTTAATAATAATAATAATAATACTACCATTGAACACGTACACCTCTATGAAAGTGCATGGCTAACTGTGTCCCAGACAGCATCCTTACTTGCTGAAGTTTTAATCTGCCCTAAAGTTCCTTCTCTCCTTGACTGTTCTGCTGACGTCATTGCAGTACTCCCTGAACCATTATCTGCCCTCTGGCCAACCTTCTTATTTATGCTGTCGGCTTAATTCCTTGATATTCTCACATTCCCACTGCTACTTATTTATTTACATTGGCTGCTCATTTCCAAGCCGTGTTTTTTTGCCCCCTTCTTAGGCCTTGCCACCATTTTACTTGAGGGTGAGAATCCCCATGCATTCCGCAGTGTATTCTTTCTGTTCATGTCCTGACCTTTGACAACACTAGCTAATAATCTCAAGCATTGCTACGTTACAGGGGTTGTTTAGGTTCAGTTGTCTCCTTTTCACAACACTGGTAGATTGAATTTCAGTGCACAGATAGCTATCATTTTTGAGGATAGGGGAGGCAGGAATCCACCTATATATGTAAGCACTGAATTAAAACAAATGCTAATAGTATAGTGGAGGCTGGTGGATTAGAGTGAAGGAGGCAGTGCGCTACCAACCTTAGTCTGCCCTCAGTCAGCCCCTGCCTGCCCGCCTTCTTACTTACAGTGAATCCAGTGGGTGACATTGCCTATCAGCTTCCTCCTCTTCCTCAGCCTCAGGGTTGCCTCTTGTAGAACTTGGAAGGCAGGTGGATGGAGACAATACTGTTTTGCCTGTCATCAGCTCTGGCTCCACCTACTGTTGGCCTCCCTGCCTTCTGCCCTTGCCATTTCAAAGGGCACCAGTCACCATTGTAGTAAGTGATGTCTCCTATTGTTTCTTGGATAATGAAAAGCCTGAAAAAACCACCACTTGTGATTCCCACCCACTCCAATATGGGAACATCTCTCCAACCACACACACTTAAAAGTTGCACACTCTTTGGAGTTGATTCCAGACTAATGATGCAAATCCTGATTTGGGTTTAGAAAAGGGCTTACTTTCTGTACCACCAGTCAGTTCTCTCAACCTTCTATAAGCAAAACAAAAACATTACCTTTTTGAAGTGGGGTGGGAGGGCGTGGTAGGACAGAGGCTGGCTCACAACTGCACTGGTAGACTGGTTGCTTGGCTTGTCTGCCTACTCAGCCACCTCCTAGTAAATGATCAAGGGGCTGTCTCAACTTCCCTACTAGGAAAGGTTACAACATTTGGGCCTTTTCATTTAGAGAAAAGGGCACATGATAGAGGGGGTCCAGGATTATGCATGGTGTAGAAGAAGTAGGTAAGGAGAAGTTTTCTCCTCTTGGTAACAGGGGTGCCAACTTGTGGGGGCCCAGGTAAGCCACACACCACATAATTGATCACTTGACATGGTGCACACAGACCATTTGAATGGGAATGGCCATCAACTTTGTGGGGGCCTGGGAGCCCTCAAATATTTTATTGTGGAGGCCGAAACCCCCACAGCTCCTAGGAGTTGGCTCCTATGCTTGCTAATTCCTCAGACTCATGGCCACCCAATGAAACCAAATGCTGACTCAAGATAGAGAAAAGGATGGACGTCTTCACACAGCACATACCGTATTTTTCGCTCCATAAGACGCACTTTTTTCCTCCTAAAAAGTAAGGGGAAATGTGAACACGTCTTATGAAGTGAATGGCGCTGCGCAGAGAGGGAGAGGTGCACAGCACCCCTTCAGTGAAGCAGGAGGAGGAACGGAGCCCCTTCTGTCCCTCCTCCCACTTCGCTGAAGGGGTGCTGCGCAGCTCTCCCTCAGGACAGGAACGGAGCCCCGCTTCCTGTCCTGGCTTCTGCCAGTGTGGTGTAGTGGTTAAGAGTGGTAGATTCGTAATCTGGTGAACTGGGTTCGTGTCTCCGCTCCTCCACATGCAGCTGCTGGGTGACCAATCACACTTCTTTGAAGTCTCTCAGCCCCACTCACCTCACAGAGTGTTTGTTGTGGGGGAGGAAGGGAAAGGAGAATGTTAGCCGCTTTGAGACTCCTTGGGGTAGTGATAAAGCGGGATATCAAATCCAAACTTCTCCTCCTCCTCTTCCTCCTCCTCCTCCTCTTCTTCTTCTTCTTCTTCATCCCGCTGCCCAGGAGAGGCTGCACACGTCTATCCCATAAGCCAGGACAGCAAGAAAACAAGACAAAAAATATTCTGAATTCCAGAAGCCAGATCCCTCTTGATGTTCTGGCTTCTGGGATTCAAAAATTTTTTTTTCTTGTTTCCCTCCTCCAAAAACTAGGTGCGCCTTATGGTCTGGTGCATCTTATAAAGCGAAAAATACGGTAGTTAAACTATGGCTTTTGTTCCCACAATAAGTAATGATAGCCACCAACTTGGAAGACTTTAAAAGAGAATAAGAAAAATATATTGAGTACATAGGTATTGAAGGCTATGTTCTAACTCCAGTATCAGAAGCAGTATTCCTCAGAATACCTAGTGTGGGAATTGCACGCGGAGAGAATTTCACTGTTGTACTGGAGAATTGCACGTGGAGAGAATTGCGCTGTTGTACTTATCACCTGCTTGTGGGCTTAAGCAGAAACATCTGGTTGGCCACTGGAAAACAGGCTGCTGGACCAGATGGGCTTTGGACTGATCTAACTGGGCTCTTCTTAATGTTCTCAACATGTTGAATAGTTACATTAGAGCCCTCTCCTGCTGGTATCAAGGGGTCTCTAGGTTTCAAACCACAGAGAAAACTAGAACTTCCTTGATCTAACATGAAATCATGCTTTTTAGCATGCTCAGAAGTATAACTTCAATGCTTTCTAGAGTTAGACAGGCAGGTCAGCCAGCTTGACTCCACCCCCAAATTTGCATTATGTTTCCTTTGCATTGAAATGAATGGTGTGTATTTTGTAATAATAATGTAATTATTATGTGAAATTCTACCACAGTGGACAGTGAGAAATGTGATATAGGTTTTTTCTCCTTCTGGAAGCTGAATTGCAGCAGAATGGAAACAGTGCTATATGCAATGAACAGTGGTCAGAATGGAAATCAATGCATTCTTACATCCCTTTCCACATCCCAATCTTGCAACCCATATTACCTCTTTGTGCTCTGCAGCACTGTGTGAAAGCAGTTGCTGTGCAGGAGCTTGGCACATTCTTAATAACTCTGATTAAACAACTTGCTGGCACAATGCAGCCTCCTTTCTGTTCTTGCAGAGTTGTTTGACTTAAATTGTCATCTCTTCAAGACCTTGGTATGTTTGCTTTGCTGCAGGATAAAGAGAAGAGGGGACCTTGTTTGCTTGTATCAAAAAGGAGCAAAGGGTTGGCAGAGGTTATTCTTTTAGCAAATGGCACAAAAGGAATGCTATGGGGGTTCATAAGGAAGGAAGAAGACAGATCCCTGCCTGTAGCATTTTTTTAATCCTTCTGTCTTTGCAGCCTCCAATGAAGACTGAGCCAGGAATATAAAAAACGAACAGCTGCTAATGGACAGAGACATTCTAGTGCCTTAGGCCTGGTGCAATGAGTGCTTGGTTCAGTGTGTTCATCTTTGCTATTTAAGGCTTCATAAAAACAGCCTCTTGATGGTGCCCTGAGATTGGCCTTTTGCCACAGCATGGGGCTGTGTAGGATGCAGGAGAGGACATCTCTTTAAAGTCTAAGCTGAGCCAGGACCAAGGACTTAAAACACGGTGGTAGAGCTGATAGGACAGGGCTGGAACTCCAGAGGAAGTGCTTAACCTAGCTTTCAAGGCCACTACCTTGCTGAAGCTAAGCCAGTCTGGGTCTGGTCTGTGCATGGATGGGTGATCACCAGGAACCACAAATACACTACCTTGGATTCTATGATAGAAGAAAGACAGGAATCAATGGTAATAAAATAAAATACGGAGTTTCCTTGGAAGTTGTCTTGACATTAGTTGTCTCTTATTGGTATGTACTGTAGTTAATTCTTAAAATTCCCTGCCTGTATCCTTTAGTGGGTACAAAGACTAATTTTCTACGAGCGCCTTCTTAAAATATAGAGTTCCAATTGTTTAATAGTTATTCATCTCCCCAGGAAACCATTAGAACTTTAGCTCTGTGAAGGAAGCTAGAAAGCAATTTGAGGGCAGGAGGCATGGCAGTTGAACAAAAATATAAATCACTTTTATGCCAGTTTATTTGTTAAGGGAGATATCCCCAGTATGTGCCCAATGGATGAATATCAGCATATAGTGACTGATTCACTAAAATGGAACCCATATTTGAAGAAGCCACAATTAATCACAATGATCAGGAACAGAAACTTGCTTAGACTGTGTTTGCGCACACCTGCAGGCAAGTAGGCCATAATAGATTTTGTGGTAGCAAGAGATTCTGAGCAAGGATTAAAGGCTTGCCTATGGACATGTTGCAATTTGTACTGCCAAAATCCAATATATTTTTTGAAGCAGCTGTGTGGCTATGTGGGGGATGCAATCATGGACACAATTACAATTTTATACTTAGTGATTGCATGTTCAGACCCAGAAACTACCCCCCTAAATAAATTCACACTTGACTCAAATTTTGGTTTTGGTTTTTGGCAGAATTTAGGCCACAACTTTATTGATTACAGAAAGTGATCGGCTGTATAGGCTCTGGTTCGACTAGCTCCCTCCCATGCAGCTAGTGCTGACGCAGGGCACCAGCATAGGGCAGCCAAGGGTGAACACCCGGATGAGCGGAAAGCCGGGAACAGGTGAACTCCACCACCCAAATGTCCCCCTGGACTCAGGCACGGGCACAACCCCCTCTCAGGGGTTGACCAAACCATCGAGTCCCTGGAGTCCTTTAACGGAATGCCCTTCACATAGGGATGGCGAGAGCGTTCTCCCATCCCTATCACCTGAACCAGAGCCTATCCGCAACCTTACAAGTTGTGACAATTTGCTACGCTACAGGCGAAACCCAAATGGCAACAGCCAATTAGCCAAGTGGGGAAAATTCCTGCCATGCCCCTGTCCCAATGACAGACGACACACGACGGCTTAGCAAGGTCAAGCGCAACAAGCCCTAAAAATAGGGAGAGGTGGGTGTTCTGAATGCAGGTGCTGAAAGAGGAAGCTCTGGGTCATGTGCATGGGTATAAATAGGTCCATCTAACTGTTTGGACTGTGTCCCATTGGCCAGATTGCACCCAGCTACGAGGGACCTACCAATCGGGTATTGTGGCTGACCAATTGTACCCACCCACAACACAGGGTGCCGGTTTCCAGGTCTGACAGCAAAACGTGCCCTCTTTAAGGGAGGACCCGGTTTATCAACACAGATCAGACTGTCATCCCCACCACTTTTTAAAGCACAGGGGTTTATGAATTTGGCATCATAACTTGTATGGAGACTGATTTAAATGGTGATAACATTCACCATTATATAGAACCCATACGCTGGTGCTCCTGAGTCAGGGGTTGAGAAAGTGTCATGGATGTCAATTACAAAATGGCTGCTCTGGGGATTAAACATAGCATAAAATGGCTCCCACATCTAAAAGAGACAGGCCCACAAAATGGTACAACCATGCAGCATCTTTAGAAAACAAGGCACCTACATCAGCCATGATGTGCTAGGTCATGTCCCACATGGCAACCATTTTGCATTATGACATAGTCCAACCACTGCCATTTTGTGCCCACATTTTAAAAAGGTAAACAAAAAAGTCCACTGCCCTAAAATTTTGCTGACCCCTGCTGTAGAATCCAGGCACATCAAGTGGGAGTTACAGCAAATAGTAAATTGCTACTATAAACGGGGTCGGGGCAGGGGGTTCAACTGTCTGAAAGGAATGTCAATGCATTTATGCATGTGCCAATCCATAATGCAGTTGTAAACCATGTATTTGTCTCTTTTATGTCTTTTTTGTATTTTTTAAAAAGTTAAGTATCCACTCTTCAGTTATAGCGTGGGCTGTAAATCTAAATGAATAAATAAAATAGGTGTTCACATGCGATTTCATACAACTGGGTTTCAAAAGTGTGGGGAATCCCAGCCATTCATTTTTATTAAAGTTGCATACACCCACATTGCCAATATTTTCAGCTCACGTTGCTGCAAATAGCGATGCTTCACACACTGGAGAAAATGATCCAGTATTGTTGTTCCAGCAGCGATGAAAACAAAAGCTTCTGGTCATGGATGGATTGCGAACCATCAGTGATTTAAATTACATACTAAAAGTTGCTTAGGTTTTTTTTGTAGTTGTCAGCTTAAGCACTCTCCATCATCTTCACTAAACTTTGGCTGAAGTGATGTTACATATTACTGAATTTTTAAAAAAGCCACTGAAAAGCAAAAATGGAGAGACATAGTGGGAGCAGATATAAACTATTAGTACCATACAAAGATATGGTAAATTGCATTATTAGAAAAGTTAACACAGAAACTGAATGAGACCAAGGTAAAAGTGATGAATTTAGTTTAATTTGGTATGACTTTGTGGCTTATGTTAATAACCAAAATTATAGCCATGCCTGCAGCTTTTTAAATGGTTGCACTTCATATGAATAATGTCCACACTTTCCTTCTCACTGGTGTGTCTTCTTTATAGTGGACCCCTGCACTCTGCAAAGGATGCTGATTAACAACAACTACAACACACTACCTTTTACCCAAACCGGGAGTGAAGGTGGCTTACATATATTAAAACAACACAGATACAATACAAAAAGCTAAAAACATATACAGGATTGTCAGGGAACTGACATCAGAGGGAAAGGAGGTGATAGGGCTCCCAGAGACGGGGAGAGACTCAACAGCCAAAGCAGGGACCAGCAGGGGGAGCGCGGGGTCTCTGGAGGAGGATCTCAGTAATACTGAGAGAGACGCAGCAACGCAGGCAGGAAGCAGGGGAGAGAAAGGGGTGAGAGACACGTCCAGCGAAAATAGTGGGGAGGTGTCAGAAGCAACTGCAGGGAGACCCATGCTTCGTCGGAAGCTGTCACGTCGTGAGTCCAGGAGACGTGTTTCCGTTAAGGAACTTCTTTGTTGGAGGCGTTTCCGCAAACAGCCACTGTCGGACTCTAATAGTGACTAGAGCAGACATGTCTGAGGAGCTCTGTTACACACAGAGGTTTGTGGGGCCGCACAAACTCTGAAGGGGCACCATTTTAAGCACAAGCAGCTAATCATCCCCTGATAGCAGTCCGACAGTCTCTGTACGCTGCCTGTGCAGGAGAAAGCATCATGAGCGACCCAGCCGGAGCCGGAGTAGCAGGGGGAGGAGCTGATCCAAGCTTGGAAGAAAGATACCGAGCATTGGAGGTCCAACTGGCGCTGCAGACGGCGAGGCTCGAGGAGAGGAGGGCTCAAGATGCAGACAAGAAGGGGAGAACCACTCAGTTCCCCAGAAAGGTACCAGGATTGGTGCAGAAGTTTGGGGGGGACCCCAAGGATTACCATGCCTTTAGGACTGAAATGCAATATGCCCTGAATGTCCAGTTTGATGAGTTCCCTGATGAGGAATCTCGAGTTGCTTTTGTAATTGGGCATCTTGAGAAGGGCGCGCGAGACTGGGTTCGACCCCTGATGGCAACGCACAACGATATCCTAAAGGACACTATGAAATTCTTTCGTGCAATGGATATCATGTTTTCCAGCGACATTGAGGAAGGGGTGGTGCGCAGACAGTTAATGGCTTGCAAGCAGGGAAGCAGATCTGTCCCTGAGTACTGGACTGAATTTACCATGCTGATTCACAGATTGGGGTGGGATTTATCGGCAGCACCCATTCAGATGCTATTTGAAGAAGGTCTTTCTTCAGCTGTGAAAGACGAGCTGGCCAGGAGCCCCAGGGCGGTGTCTATGGATCAGCTGACCAAATCTGCGCTGACCATTGGAGCGCGCCAGGAGGCAAGAGCCTTGGAGAGGCGGGAAGGGAGAGGGGAACGTTGGAAGGAGTTACGCATTCCAGACATTCCTGAGCCAGCTTTCCCGCCGGCAGAGCCGATGGAAATCGGAACAGCCCGCGCGCGCGCAGTTTCAAAGCCCAGTGAGGGGGCGAAGAAGGAGGGAAAGGGAGCCCGGAAATGCTATCTCTGCCAACAGCCAGGCCACTTTGCCAGAGTCTGCCCCCAGAGGAAGGAATGGCAAGGAATGGTGGGAGCTGTTGAGGGGGAAGAGCAGGGAGAAACGGAGCAGGTAAAAGCCAACGCCTGGTTGCCATCAGGGCACTGCAGCCAGGTCAAAGAGCAGTGAAAGTGCCCCTTCCCCAAGTGCCAGTGCCAGAAGCTCCTCGACCTGCTCTAGTGATTGAAGTGTCGCTAGAGCTGCAAAATGGACACCCCCTAAAAATAAAGGCACTGTTGGACTCAGGCAGCTCCTGCAATTTTATGAGCAAGGAGTTTGCTGCTGAACACCAGATACAGACTATCCCTTTAAGCAACCCCCTGCAGGTGACCACGATCGATGGCAGGGAACTGTTGGGAGGAGGAGTCAGCTTGCAGACCATCCCAATGATAATGAGGGTGGCAAGGCACACAGAACTGATAGCGTTTAATGTGGCCACCTTGGGAGGTGCTCCCATTATTTTGGGAATGAGCTGGCTAGCCCTACATGATCCGCTGGTGGGCTGGCATCAAAGAGTGGTTTCCTTCGGTTCCGCACATTGCTTAGAACACTGCAGGGGGGAAAAGGGGTCAGCAGGGGCCCAAGCCACCCTGGCAGGGACTGAAGTAATGGAGAAGGGGAAGGTGCCACCACAGTATGCTGATCTCAGCGACGTGTTCAGCGAGAAGGAAGCTGACCAACTACCTCCGCATAGACCCTTTGATTGCCAGATCAATTTACTCCCCGGAGCACAGCTTCCTGTAGGCAAGTTGTATGCCATGTCAGACAGGGAAATGCAGGAGTTGCGAGCGTTCATTGACAAGAACCTGAAGAGAGGCTTCATCAGAGAGTCCAAGGCAGCGGGGGGTAGCCCAGTGTTTTTTGTGGACAAAAAACACACGGACAAGCCGAGGCTGGTATGTGACTTTCGGGCCTTAAATGCAGTGACCGAGCCGGCGGCTTTTCCTATGCCCAGGATTGATGATATTTTGACCAGGGTGCGGAAGGGAAAGATTTTTACAAAGCTGGACCTAAGGGGGGCGTACAACCTGATACGTATAAGGAAAGGGGATGAATGGAAGACCACCATGTTCACCCCTTTGGGGGCATTTGAATACTTAGTTATGCCTTTTGGATTACAAACAGGCTCCGCGTGTTTTCAAGCTTTCATGAACCACATACTGGGGCCTTTGCTCTACAAGAATTGCGTGGCCTTCTTAGATGACGTGTTGGTGTATTCGGAGAATGAGGAGCAACATGTGAGAGACGTCAGAGAAGTGTTGAGCAGGCTGCAAGCCAACAGACTGTGGGTGAAACTGGAGAAGTGTCAGTTTCATACCAAGGAGGTGGAATTCCTGGGGTACCGCTTGTCAGATAAGGGGTTGGCCATGGACCCCGGCAAGGTTCAAGCGGTGCTGGAATGGAAAACACCCAAGACCAAGAAGGATGTGCAGAGGTTCCTAGGGTTTGGAAACTTTTATCGTAAGTTCATCCGAAACTTCGCCCACCTGACGGCGCCCATCACGGACTGTCTCAGCAGCAAAAAGAAGTTTGTTTGGACGGGGGAGGCGGAGCGAGCGTTTGAGGAACTGAAAAGGGCCTTCGCCTCTGACGAACAACTTCTACATGTGGATTTACAAAAAAAGCTGAGGGTCGAAACAGACGCGTCGGACAGAGCCATAGGGGCGGTGCTTCTTCTGCAGCCGGGGAAGGAGGGGTCAGAGTGGCGACCGTGTGCCTTCTTTTCGCGAAAGCTGAACAAGTCTGAGAGGAACTACACGGTGTACGACCGGGAACTTCTTGCAATTTATGAGGCCTTCCGGAGATGGAGGCACCTACTAATTGGTGCACAACAGAAGGTGCAAGTGTGCACGGACCATAAGAATCTAGAGTATTGGAGAACTGCGCGAGTGCTCAACCAACGGCAGTTGAGATGGGCCCAGGAGTTCTCCAAATTTAACTTTGAGATTTGTTACGTACCAGGCCCGGAGAACGTTAGGGCGGACGCTCTCTCACGCAAACCTGAATATTTGGAGGGAGAGGGTGCACCCGAAGAGACCCATGTCATTCCCGAGGACCGCTGGGTGTGTGGGGCGGCATTGGTGGGGCAAAGGGAACTGGTAGAGGGAACGGGGCAGGATGAATACGCCCAGGACAAACTCAGGAGTCTTAGGAGGGAGGGAGACAAACCCGGGGGTTTTGAGGAGAGAAATGGGGCGTTGTACTACAAGGGAGCGTTATACATACCTGAAGGGGAATTGAGGGAAAAGGTACTCAAGCAACTGCACGATAACCCCACAGCAGGGCATTTTGGGCAACACAAAACCATGTGGCTGGTTACCAGGGAATTCTGGTGGCCCAAGGTTAGGGAAGATGTACGGGAGTATGTGAGAGGGTGTGACCGATGCCAACGAGCCAAGGGGGAGAGGCGGGCGCCGGCAGGTTTATTAGAACCACTACCCACGCCGGAAAGACCGTGGGAGGCAGTGGCAATAGATTTCATGACTGATCTGCCCAGGTCCAAAGGGAAAACAGCCATTATGGTGGTGGTAGATCTGTTAACCAAGATGGCCCACTTTATAGCCTGCTCACATGCGGTCACAGCAGAAGAAACCGCCAAATTGTTTGTGGAAAATGTGTTTAGGTTGCATGGCGCCCCCTTGAGGGTGGTTTCGGACCGAGGGAAACAATTTACTTCCAGGTTCTGGAGGAAGCTCATGAGCTTACTGCATGTAGAGGTTAATTTCTCTACTGCCCGTCATCCAGAAACCAACGGGCAGGCGGAAAGAGCTAATGGTGTCCTCCAGCAATATTTGAGGTGTTATGTTAATGACAGAGAGAATGATTGGGTGGAGAAGCTGGCGTTGGCAGAATTTGCTTACAACAATGCAGAGAACGTGTCCACGGGGATGAGCCCTTTTTTGGCCAATCACGGGTGTCATCCCCGAGCCTTCCCAGGGGGGGAGGGGGAGAACTGGAGCGTTCCAGCAGCAGAACAGTTCGTTGAAGAAATGGAAGCGATCCATCGCCAACTCCAACTTAATTTAAACCGGGCGAAGGAGGAATATAAGAGGCAGGCAGACAAAACCAGAAGGGAAGGGGAAAGCATTAGGGTGGGAGACCAGGTGTGGCTGTCCACCCAAGGGTTACCATTTAAAGGAGGTTGTAAGAAGTTAAGACCCAAAAGACTGGGCCCATTTGAAGTCACGCAACAGGTCAACCCAGTGGCTTTCAGACTCCGGTTACCGAACCACATGAAGTTGCACCCAGTGTTCCACAGATCGTTGCTGTCACCGTATATAGGGGACAGAGAGGGGAGGGTCAATAGGGGACCAGCGATGGAGGAAAAAGAACACAGCTACCATGTAGCGGAGATTCTAGATTCCAGGTGGAAGGGAGAGCAAGTAGAGTATTTGGTAATGTGGGAAGGGGAACCGGAGTCGGAAAACACCTGGGTCAGGGCAGAGGATGTAGATGACGAGGTTCTAATTGAAACTTTTCATCAGAGATTCCCTCGTAAACCCCAGCCAGTGGCGAGGTTCCGGAGGGAATACTTCGCCACCACCGACGAAGAAGAGGAGTTGGAGGGGTTCTCTGATTCCGAGGTGGAGGAGGATTCAGCGAGTCGGAACGAAGACCGATGGAGGGAAATGTTCGAGACGTCTGAAGATGAAGAGGATTCGTTTCGGGGTTTCAGCTCCTCACCGCCCAGAGGAGAGGGAGGGGGCGGGGGGGAAGGGGGCCCTGGAGGGGAGGTGGATGTCAGGGAACTGACATCAGAGGGAAAGGAGGTGATAGGGCTCCCAGAGACGGGGAGAGACTCAACAGCCAAAGCAGGGACCAGCAGGGGGAGCGCGGGGTCTCTGGAGGAGGATCTCAGTAATACTGAGAGAGACGCAGCAACGCAGGCAGGAAGCAGGGGAGAGAAAGGGGTGAGAGACACGTCCAGCGAAAATAGTGGGGAGGTGTCAGAAGCAACTGCAGGGAGACCCATGCTTCGTCGGAAGCTGTCACGTCGTGAGTCCAGGAGACGTGTTTCCGTTAAGGAACTTCTTTGTTGGAGGCGTTTCCGCAAACAGCCACTGTCGGACTCTAATAGTGACTAGAGCAGACATGTCTGAGGAGCTCTGTTACACACAGAGGTTTGTGGGGCCGCACAAACTCTGAAGGGGCACCATTTTAAGCACAAGCAGCTAATCATCCCCTGATAAGGATCATTGTCAGAAGGTCATTAAACTCTAATAGAATTAAAACAAGATCTGAAAACAAGATCTATTAAAACTTTCAGGCTTCTGCTTGTCATCAGCATTTGGCATGCAAAAGTGAGAAGGGTTTCCATGATGATCCTGGTATTTTAGGGGCAGCTGTAGGGTATGAAATAGCACGGGAGTGAAAAAGTTGCTGCCAACACCATGGCTTTCTCCTTGCCATTTACCCTACCCCCAGTGCTGAATTTCCCTTCCCCTCCCACAATATCCCAAAATTAGGGGAGGGACCTTTGTATAGTCCTAGTTTCAAGAGTCTTCGTTGCTGATTGTGTAACAACAACAACAACAACAATAGTTTTCTACTTCACTCTTCAACTGATTGAAAGTATCAATCTCTCTACAACATAAGAAGTTGTCATAAAACAGACAAGCAATTAAATCAATTCAAGTCTAACACAGTCTTTGAACACAGTTGGCGTAAGTAAAATCACTGTAAGATTATACAAGTCTACATGCAGAGCCTTTGCACATGCATGGAGAGAGCTCACACAAACTAGCGAACGAACATAAACCACAGGGGGGCTTGTGACCATGCTCAAACTCTTCCCAAAAACATTCAGTGTGGAAGCACAGATGAGCTTCCAAGGAAGAATGTATGGGAATCATTGCCTTAACAGATTTGAGTGCCAATTAATTTATAAAAACAGGCTCTGGTACAGTGGTACCTCAAGTTAAGTACTTAATTTGTTCCGGAGATCCGTTCTTAACCTGAAACTGTTCTTAACCTGAAGCACCACTTTAGCTAATGGGGCCTCCTACTGCCGCCACACCGACTTTAGCTAATGGGGCCTCCTGCTGCCGCCGCACCGCCAGAGCATGATTTCCGTTCTCATTCTGAAGCAAAGTTCTTAACCTGAAGCACTATTTCTTGATTACTGGAGTGTGCAACCTGAAGCATATGTAACCTAGAGTACCACTGTACATAGGAAGTGCCCTTATATGAAGTCAGACCATTAGTTGCTGAGGACTGACTACACTAACTAGCTAAGAGTTTCCCACGGTTCTGCCTGCAGAGGCGCAGAAATAAGCCTGGGAATTTTTACATGTAAAGCAGTTGTTCTGCTACTGAGCTGTGGCTCTTCCTCTAAAGTAAAGTGAGATTCTAGTCCTCATGAATAAAAGGATGATTTAAATAGGAGCCTAGGAAGCTGTGTTATACAAAATCAAGCTATTGGTTCCTCCTGCTCAGTATTAGCTATATTGACTCGCTATGTCCCAACCCAACCTGGAAATGTCAATCCAACCTGCCAATGCCTTTTCTTACTTTATTTCAACTCCTGTCTCACACCACCAACAAGGACTGCATTTTTCCAACTCACATTTCCTTAATTTAAAAGTGATGGTGGTAAAGCAAAAATATCCCTCCTCCTCCTCCTCCTCCTTCTTCGAGCCAAACTTTGTTGGGGGGTAGGGGTAAGATATCAGAAAGTGATTGGCTCTGTTTTGTCCCAGCTGGTTTTAGTTCACCCACCTGCTGTTTGAGGGAATTCAAAAACTCTTGGGAAGATGAGGAACCCCTTCCAACTTTCTATTTGCCTGATACGCCAAGGGGCATTCAGTCACTTCACACACGTTCCTGCTCATCAGCCAGCATTCAGTGAGGATAACACCTGAAGACTTTTGGAACAGATTTATTGCCTGGAAAGATAATGCTTATTCCACATTGCCCCAAATAGTTGCCAATTAGAAACCGCTTTTGAAATGATTAATAACAGTAATTAGTGGCTCAGGTCCAACACACCACAGGTATAAGAGCTACAGTTACCAAGTATAACTTGGTAACTCTATTCACATACCAAGTCAGGGCAGCAACTGTTCATTGGAAACTACCTCAAGCCAAGTCAGACCGTTTGTCCATTGCTTTGTTTACATCCAGGATGGGATACCTGCAGCCCTCCAGGTGTTGTTGGTCTCCTGCACTCATCAACTCCAGTGAGGATGGTTGGTGTTTAGACACGATGGGAAGGCCTCAGGTCCCTGGCCCACTCTGACTGCACAAGAAGAGGTTCTTCATATCACCTACTACCTGATCCTTTTAACACCAATTCACAGAGCTACAGTTGCTGGAGTGGTTTGTCAGTTAATCTTTCTTCTCAGGGAATTCTTTGACCTGTAGCCTTTTAAGGTGAAATAGGGGTCTCCTAACAACTCTCAGCACCCTTTATAAATGACAGTTCCCAGGACTGTTTGGGGAAAGTCACGGCAGTTTATAAAGTGATATGATACTGCTTCAAATATACAATGCAGATTGGACCTTACATTATAATCTCCATAGGAATGGACCATCTATTTTGTTTTCATTTCCATTACTCATTAAAGCAGAGGTGTTGGGGGTGGGGGCGGCAGAACTAGCCTGAGGGGCACCTTCTCTTCTAGATAACCTTCTGAGGACTACCTTGCCAATAGAAGGTGAGGCCTGAAACAAAGCAGAGCCAGTTACAGATAGGTAGCCGTGTTGGTCTGCCATAGTCAAAATAAGAAAATTCCTTCCAGTAGCACCTTAGAGCAGTGTTTCCCAACCTTTTTGGGGCAAAGGCACACTTGTTTCATGAAAAAAATCTCGAGGCACACCACCATTACAGCCCCGTGACGTCAGCGCGCAGTGTCACGCCGGGAGGGACATGAATTGCTAGCAAATTACATAATCACCTCCTTGAGGGCTGGCTCATCTTCTCCGAAGGCAGAACCCCATTAATTAACAGCACAGACTCACACCATAGCCAAGACGAGGTGGGAAAACCTCAGTCATGCACAGTCATGCACATGTGGGGGCTAAATGAGGACGAAGACCGGGCAGAGAGCAGGGTTCAAATCACCCCACCTGGCCAGGACAATCCCTGGATGCTCCCTTGGGCCACTCGCCTGACCCACCTCGCAGGGCTGTTGTTGCGAGGATAACACGGGGAGAACCACGCGCGCCCCCGGGAGCTCCTTGGAGGAGAAAGCGGGCGATGAATGCAATGCACAAAATATATGAGAGGCGACCAGGTTTTGCAGGTGAGGGGCCCCCGCCAGCCTCCGCTTCCAACACCCGGTGCAACGATGCCGAAGTTTCCCCCCCGGGCTCGGCTCGGGGAGCAGCGCTGCTCCCCCCGGCTCCCCTTCGCCCTCCCGGCTCTCTCTGCCACCCACTGGGGACCCCCCTCACCTGCCAAGTCCGGAGCGCCGGTGGAAGTTGCATGCATGCATGCAGGGGGCCGCGTTGCCATTGCATTGCACTGCACTCCATGCAACGCCTGCACGCATGCATTGCCTTGCACGCCCGCCAAGGGGTCTCCCCGCGGTCCGATGCGTCCCCTCCGGCGCAGATGCAGCATTGCAAAAATAAACCCCCCCCCCGACGCAGCCCTACCTGGGGGACAGCCTCCGCCGCTCCGCCTCCGCGGGGATCCCCGGGCTCCATCCTGCCGCCCGATCTCCGCGGGGGCGCAGGCAGGCTGCGCAGGGTCTGCGCGGAAGAGCCCCTGCCCGCCCGGCCGCCGCCGCTGTGCTCATTCCATGGCCGGGAGAAGACCGCTTCAAACAAAACGCCTGGCCCGCCAGGCCACGCTGGGAAACGTAGTTCGCGCACCCCGTGCGGGCGCGGAGCCCAAGGGCGAGGGGACTACGGATCCCGGCAGCCCCCACGCCGGGGACGGAGGGGGAGAGGCCGGGTGCAGGGATGGAGGGACGGGTGGGCGAGCGAGTGAGTCGCAGCCGCCAAGCCTTGGCCGAGAGCCAAGAAGGGCCTCCCCGGAGGAGGAGGAGGAGGAGGAGGGAGGCGCAGAGCGGGAGGGAGGGAGGGAGGGAACCCCAGGGGTCATCTAGTGACGGCGCCCCAATCGAAAATTTGACTTTTTTTAAAAAAAATCTTTCAAATTTTTTAATTTTTCCCGCGGCACACCAGGCAACATCTCGCGGCACACTAGTGTGCCGCAGAACAGTGGTTGGGAAACACTGCCTTAGAGACCAACTAAGTTAGTTCTTGGTATGAGCTTTCGTGTGCATGCACACTTCTTCAGATACACTGAAACAGAAGTTGCCAGATCCTTCTATATAGTGAGAAGGTGGGGAAGGGTATTACTCAGAAGGGTGGTGGGAATGGGAGATTGGCAGATAGCTGAGCCAGTGAGGGATGTGGTCTGAGGATAGTTCCAAAGAAAAAATAGAGATTCAGCATCTGGGCCTGAGGTTCCCCCCTTTTGCTTCAAAGCACTGAGCACACTGATGGCACTAACTTATGCATGAATCTATAGCGTTGTATCCTAGTGGACTCATTGAAATCAATGGACCTATTCAGTCATGTCCAGTGATTTCAATGGGTCTGCTCTGAAAAGGACAAGGATTGGATGCAGCCTGATAAATGAATTTGCAGCTTTGCATGCAGTTTGAAATAAGGAACAACTCCTGCCCCGTTAAATTCCTCTTAATAACCTTGTTTCTTAAAGGGACATGAACTAAGGTTTTACTCCAAAATGGTTAGCAGCTAGCCTGAAAGGCTTGCTTACTTCCTCCATCCAGCTTATCTAGCCCATTCTAACACACCAGCAAATAATACCATCCCTCCCTCTCCCTGGTTTTGAATGCACTGTGACATGTGACTCTGAGTGATGTAATAGGAGGAGAAAGCTGTGTGGTAACTTAAAGTGTTATTTTGAAAAACTGTGCCATTCCTGAGTTTGGCACAAAGGACAATGCTAACAACATATGAGCCTCCCGGAGAAAATAATCAGAATGACAGAAAGTTAAATTAAAAATTAGACTGCCCTTCTTTAACCAGCTTGCCTGGACATCTAACATTATAGGATTATACTGAATATCCTTTTATGAGTGACAGTTAATGCTGCAAGAGAGAGGCCCCCCTTGACTATAATCCCTGCATTGCTTTCAAATCTGCTTGTTTTGTTAAGATGCAATTAAAAAGTATTATTTCCTCCTTTAATGCCAATGTGCTGTCAAAGTAGCATGAATACAGAAAATAAGATTTCTTTACCAACCACGGACCTGGAAAGGTTAAACTAGAATCTCCTGTAAGTATATGTTTAATTCCAGATCAAGGGGTCAGTGCAGACAAATGCTCTCATGGAGAGTAGCTAGTAGAATATATAGACACGGCACACAGCAACAACCAAATTGATTTTCTAATAAAAATGCAGGCAAGCATTACCATTTTGATACAGGGAGGGGATCACAAGTCTCAGAAGAGAGTCTATGCTGCTTTTTTTGCACAGTTCACTCAAGTATAGATTATCAGCTGCTTGAGCCATTGATAAGATGTCAGAAAACTTATCTGGAAATTTGATTATTTGAATATGTTCGCACCTTTCCCGTGAAGCCTTTGACACAATCTCATCGTCTTCTTCATCTACTACTGAAACGAAGCATAAGTATGTGTGACTCGAATGAACACATGTTATTTAGCAGCTTAATCCTACACCCCTTGTCTCTCTTCTCTCTTGCCTCCTGCAAATAAAATTTTGGGTTGTAAGCTCTTTGGGGCAGTGACCTATTCTCTCAGTTCTGTTGTATAAAGAAGACATGCTAATGGCTTGATATCATAGCCACAGCTGATAGTGGTAAGATGTCAGAATCAAACACATAGTCAAAATATATTCCTGAGTTGTGATCACATATGATTTCTTTTGGATGGATTTCATGCCATGGGAGTTTATATGAGGGACAATAAAGAATTTTCATAGGGCTGCAAATGTGTGTAGAGCAAAAACATACTGATATTCTATTATAATTCTCATATATAGTGAGAGCAGGTTCTGAATCAGATTGGAACTATGGAGTTAGGGGAGAGAAATTCAATCTTTCCTCCCATTGCTATTTCCCCAACGAAAATCATTCCTGGGGAAAACATGCACACAATCATATGGTTCCTGAATTATTCCCACCCCTGGGGCTTTTGTGGTGAAGATAATAAGGAAAATGATAAACGGGGAGAGGTTAGATCCCTTCCCCCTGCACTACACTTCTGACCCAATTTGTTCCTCTTACCACCTGTAATAAAAAGGAGGAGATCCTGGTACTCTGTTACTTCGAGTCTGGCTTACAAATTACTATATTTGTGGCATTTCTATTACCACATGCATGTTGCCAGGTTGAATGAAAGCATTGTACAGTACAATCCTATGCATGTCAGTTCAAGTCTCCCTGGTCCCAATGGGGCTTACCCCCAGGAAAGTGAGTAGAGGATTGCATCCTGACAGTGTGAGCCTATGACTTGTCTACACAGAAGTAAGACCAACTGAATTAAATGGGCCTTACTCCTTCATAAGGGTGTGTTGGATTGTAGATGTATTGCACAATCATATTCATGTCTACTGAAGAGTTGCTAAGTTGCATTCAATGGGACTTATTCCTTGCCAAATGTGTATGAGACAGCAGCCTTAGTTGCCAAGCAGTTAAGCTGGGTTTAACCTCCACTGAATTAGAGAGGAATAACAACTGTTGTTGTTCCTATTCAGAACCCTTCTGTACCAAGGGTTGCCAGCTGAGTACGAAGAAAGGTTTCCATTCTCAATATGTGCTCCTGTTTGTCAAAGCACCAGAAGCATTGCCCCTGCACACAACCGAGGAGCAATATGATTCTGCCGAGCTGCCCCCCTTAGAGCCTTAGCCTCTTGTTGTGACACACCACACCCACAGATGTGAATGGAATTTAGTGCAACATACCCATCCAAAGAGGGGACGCGGGTGGCGTTGTGGGTTAAACCACAGAGCCTAGGACTTGCCGATCAGAAGGTCGGCGGTTTGAATCCCCGCGACGGGGTGCGCTCCCGTTGCTCGGTCCTAGCTCCTGCCAACCTAGCAGTTCGGAAGCACGTCAAAGTGCAAGTAGATAAATAGGTACCGCTCCGGTGGGAAGATAAACGGCGTTTCCATGCGCTGCTCTGGTTCACCAGAAGCGGCTTAGTCATGCTGGCCACAAGACCTGGAAGCTGTACGCCAGCTCCTTTGGCCAGTAAAGTGAGATGAGTGCCACAACCCCAGAGTCGGTCATGATTGGACCTAATGGTCGGGGTCCCTTTACCTTCACCCATCCAAAGGCCTTTTTAGTCCAGCATCCTCTTCTCACAGTGGCTAACCAGAAACCTATGGGAAACGCACAACCACACTCTTTCACTACCTAGCAACTGGCTTTCATAGGCTAGCTACCTCCAGCAGTGGAGGAAGAACTTAACTATTGTGGCTAGTGGTGACCCTTGAAGTTAAGTTCCATTTATTTCTTCTTTCAAATCCTGCTTCTCTAACATTTATGCACTGGAGGGCAATGCTCCATATTGTATCTGAGAGGCTGCATCCACATTCTGTCTCCCAGGCTGCTTCACAGTTGGATGATCTGTTGAGCTTTCTTCTGTTCTTCACCATAGGTAGCTGGTTCCATCCATTCTTTGTTTTTTTCTTCTTCTCCTGATGGATAGCACTTGGCGGTCTCTGCTGTGCCCAGAGAGTGTAAAAATACACCTCCTCCATAGTAACTTTTTTTTTTTTAATTTGGCAGATTTGAAAACACAGTGACTTCAGTTCTTGTAGGGTGTGAAAAGAAAAGTCTTCAGGAATGTATTCAGAAAAGATCATTCCATTGTGTTGAGCGCATGCTGAGCTGAAACTGAAGACAATAAAAAAGCAGACATAATCAGGAGATCCAGTTGTTGCCTTCAACAGTCAAAGAAGAGTTCCTGCTCAAGACCCACTGAGAAATGGCAGTTTTTACTCTGTTTTATTCTGCGTAGTGTTGAAAAGATAGGATCGATAAGAAGCACTGTGTAGTAACTGATGAAATGATTTACTTCATTTAAAAAACACACACAAAAAAGTGGCATGTTTTTATTTTATTTTTATTTATTCACACATTTCTAGGCTATCCTTCTTCCTTACGGATGCCAGGGAAATCTACACTTGGCAGGAATACAAATAAGCATGCCAAGTGAATGCAATATAATAAATAAATAAGGCATAAATATCAATAAAGCAATTAGAGGCCAATTAAAAGAAAAACAGACCAGAGTTAAATAACCACCTTTCGAAAGGCCAAATTTAAAATGGCTGGGCAGATATGTATATAAGTTTTGCCCTGGCACCAAACTGATTGCAAAACTGGCACCATACTTTTTTCTATGGGGAGGACTTTACAAAGGTGTGTGTGAGTGCACCACCTCCCCCCCCCCCAGCCCCTGGAGAAGACATTTCCCTGAAGGACATGAGCAGGTTGATTTAGGGAGGGGTGTTCCCTCGTGTATTTGGAACCCAGGCATAATAACAAGAAGAATATGAAATGGTTTGTACATTGAGGAGGTGCTGCAGAGTTTGGTGCTGCAGAGATTGCGTTGAGAGACAGAAACCCAGCGTTTCTAGAATGAATGTCTCTTTGGTGTTTTTCTGAAGTCAAAGGGCAAAGAAAGGATCAAGTATTGGAGTCAAAATGCTTACCCTTTGCCATGTATGGCACTTTGGCAGCAAAATAGCAATCCCTGCAGAAACTGCACACCTCCCTTCTGTTGGCCGCATGTAAAGGAATGGAAGACACTGTCCATATTTCCCATAGCTAAAAAGTTTTGATGGTGATATGATGAGGTCCCACTTGGATCCTTATCACATTGGTTGTAGATTACTATTTGAATGTGTATGGGCCCGCAGACTGTCTCACCAGAGTAGTGTATGTGCTCTTCGTGGGGCTACCTTTGAAGGTGATTTGGAAACTACAACTAATAAACTGGGAGTGGGCGCTGGGGACCATATAACACTGGTCCTAAAGGATCTTCACTGACTCCCAGTACGTTTCCAACCACAATTCAAAGCATTAAATGGCCACAGCCCAGTATACCTGAAGGAGCCTCTCTAGAAGCAAAGTTACAGGGAGCCAGGCAGAAGGCCTTCCCAGTAGTGGCACCCTCCATGTGGAACACCCTCCCATTAGATGTCAAGGAGATAAAAGAATTACACAACTTTTAGAAGACATCCGAAGGCAGCCCTGTATCAGGAGGTTTTTAAGTCTTGATTTTTATATTATGTTTTTAGATATGCTGTAATAATAATAATAATAATAATAATAATAATAATAATAATAATTCTCATAGGTGAGAGACTGAAGCAGCCCTGAGCCAGGAAGGGGGAGGAATATGAGTTAACTTGGTTTACAAATGAGTGCTGGAATGCTGGGGAGATGCATGTGTAATGAGAGCATGGATGCAGCTCATGGATGTATACAGTAATTGGCAGGTAGTTGGTTATTTTCTATTTTCTTTTGATTTATTGCAGTTTTATTTTTTATTTTATATTATTAATATCCTGTTTAGCATATTTTGGGGGAGGGGGCTTTGGACCAAAAAGTGATATATAAATAAACAGTAGCATAACAAAGAATGGGAACCCCCCATGGGGTTTCTGCTGGGTATATAGTTAGCAGTAGATATATCAAAAAAAGTTCTATTGAGACAGGCTGGGAGAAGCGTGCTTCAAATGAGAGGCAAGCTTTAGAAGCCCACAAATTCTTCTCTTTCTCAGATCTAAATCTGAGTCAGAGAAGAATGTCCTGCTTCCCAGGCAGCCCCCCAAAACACTCTCCCCACCAGGACATTCTCCTGCTTCATTTTATTTATCTAATTAGTGGTGTCAAAGACAACCATCGTGGCACTTAGGGAGAAGAGAGGGGGGAGAGCCGAGGTCCCATGGACTTCCTGCAATATCTTTTTTCTTTTACAGAACATTTGACTGCAATTACATATCTTCAGTGATCCACAGCCAGTTCTTACTCTCTGACAAGGGTGCCTGTCAGAACCACATATTTTTCAGGCACCCAGGTGTACATTTAACCATCGGCAACTGCCTAAGCAATGTAAAATTTAAAGAGACTGTTAATATATCTTTAGAAAAGCAAGGCAGTTGTGACAAAACTTTGCAGAATTGCAAAGTTTGCTTTTGTATAAACCTAGCTGAAAACTCCTTGAAGTGAATGTTCACAAGTTATGTATTTCCCTTTAAATCTAGCTTTAAAAGTTGAGTAGTTTTTTCTTTCTTTCTGAAAAAAAAAAGTTCTTTTCAGGAGGAGGGGCTGTAAGGTTGGATTCACAAGAGAGAAGTGGGTGTTTGGATGAATTCTCTTGCTCATTTGCATATAGAAACCCCCAAAGCAGCAAAACTTTTCTGACAGCTTTTTTTCTTCAAAGAAAGAAAACAGCCAAGTTCTTATTTACCCAAGAGAACCCTTAACTACCAATTCTCAGTCACCCACAGGTGTCTGATTGAAATATTGATTAAGCTTTCTTTTTCAGCCTCTTGCCAATTTGGCAGGTGGAATCAACGTCATTTTTAAGAACAAAATGAAAGAAATTATTTGAGGGAAGGAGGGAGAAGCAGAGGGAGATCAGGGTTTAGATATGTTAAAATTGACCCTTGGTTTAAATCAACCCTCAATTCAACGCTTCACCACTTTTGCCGCCATGAATAGCGGGGGGTAGTGGGAAAGGTTTTTTGCCTGGTTTTGGAGGGGAGGGCAGTAGCACCAACCCACCTCTAAATTTCAAAAATAAATTTCATTCACTTATCCTTAGAACTGGGCAGCAGTTATCTTTTTATCAACCCCTGAATTGGGAGAAAATGATATTCAGCTTTCAGTCAGGCTGCAAGCCTATCTGTGCACATTTATTGGGAGTAAGTCATTTTAAACATGGTGGGACTTACTTCTAAGTAAGCATGCAAAGAATTGTGGTGAACATCTTTCTAGAGGGTAAAGGCAGTATAGGCTTAAGCAAAGGGTAGCCAAAGTAGCATCCTCCAGATGTTTGGGACTAGTACGTCTATCATCCCTGACCATTGACCATGCTGCTGAGGTGATAAGGACACCATGTTGGCTACCCCTAGCTTAATCTAACTTTAATGGTGTCATTCTTGTGGAGTGTGCACATATATCTATATATCTCCAAGTGAGAGATGTTACTCTTATCCATTCCGTTTTGTGCCTGGGATATAAATTGACTGTCAAAATATAGACCAAAGCTGAACAGTCTAGTGTTTTATGATGGACCCATGCTGTGATTGTAGCCAGGACTCAGAGGATCCAGATCAATTATAGACTAATGCATCCCACGCCTTAGGCTGAACAGGAAGAACAGAGGGAGTGGGGTGAAGAACTGAGGAGTTGTTTGGATGTATTCACCAAAGGCTTTAAAAATATCTACTTTATATTGGGCTTTGAAAGTCTCAAGCTATGGTGACCAGCCTTAATGAGGGTCCCAGCACATTGGGGGCACAACACTAAGATATGAACCTTACAAATATGACCATTCCATTTTAGTATTTATTATTTTAGTAACTTGGAAGGGTGTACTATGATGATTTCAGATGCTCTGATACAGATATGGGGAAGATGCTGTTGGAATCTGACTTCCATCAACCCTGGGCAGTATGGTCAGGGATGATGGGAATGGCAGTCTGATAGCATAAAGAGGCCCACATATTCCCCATACCATCTCTTCTAGATGGATTAATTCTGCTTTGGAAAGAGGACCAGATATTTCAGAAATTTGGGGACTCTCAGAAGCATTCATAGTTATAGCTGGTGGGATTGATTGATTGTGATACATTGGAGAGCCTGACCTCCTCTGAGTCCTCTGAGCCTGACTCCCCAGCCAGATGGAAATGCGACTTACCGTATCTGTGTGTGATGAGGTAGAAAAGTAAAAAAGTTCAGAGTCTTCAGCATGCACCCTTGGGCATTTGAAGAGATGAGACAAAGAAGGAAATGAAAAAGAGGCCACAGCACAATGCTAACATGTACGCTTTACTTGCAGAAGGCTCCAGGTTTAGACATCTAGCATTAAAAAGATATTGAGTAGCAGTGTTGGAATAGACCTCTGTGGTCAGCCAGGATGGACAAATGGCCTGACCCAGTAGAATGCAGTTTGCTATATGGCTGAAGTCCACCCTTCAGAAATGCAGCTATGAGTTCATATTAGTCATGTGCTCTGCAGCATTGACTTCCTGTTAAGTAATTGTTTAAAAGATTCCTCCAAGAAGGACTGCTTCTGATCATCTTGGTGTATCTGTAATGGACATTCAGCTAGCAAATCATGTTTGTTTCAGCAAGCATAGGCTAACCAGTGTATGATGAAGCTCAAGATGGAACTTTCCCTAGGGGGTGGTTATTGGAATGCTTCCCACTAACATTCAACTCATATAATTTTTGCCCAATATCTGCTTCTAGCTGCTGTCAGATACAGGATACCAGGCAGGGCTGTAGGGCTGATTTGGTTTGGCAATTTGTTATGTCTTGGAGACATTTCCCAACAGGCCACTAAATGGCCGACAATTAAAGTGTTTGTATTATTGGGGAATGACTCTCTCTCTCTGTCTCTCTCTCTCTCCCTTGGATAGAGCAACTGATTGCCTAGCTGACCTGGTTGGAGCCCCATAATATCTAGAGAGACGCAGATGTCTTATCCCTGTGCTAGCTGGTCCTTTTAAAGGGAAGTACCAGGGACTGAACTTGCCATCTTCTACATGCAAAATCTGTGCTATAGGACTGATCTATTGGTTCAATGCATTCTGTTTTGTGATCGGCGGGGACTGTTCCATTAGGACAAATAGAGCACTGCATCACCAACCATGGTCTTGATTCCCCAAACCCACTTGCTCTGCCTTCTTACTTAAAATCAGTCCAGGGGATAGTGCTGCCTGTCAGCTTCCTCCTCCTTAGTCTCAGTGTTGCCCTTTGTAGAATTCAACAAAGAGAAGGATGAGGACAAAACTATAATTCCTTGGTTCTGCTTATCATTGGCTCTGGGTCTATGCAGTGCTATTTTTCTAGAAAAAGAGGTGCCAGAACTCACCATGAACACCTTGTTCTCTTAGAATGGCAATGGTGCCTACCTGAAAGGGGCCAGAGCAGAGTTTCAGAGAGTTCCAGCCAAAATAAAGCCCTGGGGTCTGCCTATTGTTCAGTTCCCTGCCTTCCATCCAGGGATGGCTGATCCATCAATTTTGGTTTCTTTCTGTTTTTTATTTTTCAAATCTTAAGTTCAGTTTCCCACATTTCCACAACAGTTTGTAATTTCATTATTTTCTCTTTATAAACATTTTAGTACAAATTTGTAATATACACACATGTATGTTATGTTGCCTAAACTACACATTTTTGCAAAGCAATTTCTAAAGCCATGTATTTTTATGCACACTGTAATGTAAACATTTCTGTACACATTGCTTTCTTGTCGAAGGTTACTCATTGTTCAGGATTAAGTAGGCGGACTCAGAGCTCATTTTCTGCTATAAACTTTAATGATCAGGACCGTGCATAAGCAATAAAAGGGTGACTGACACACTAGGTGCATGGCATGGCTTAGCAAGCTAAGACACGAATCCAACACTTAATATGCATCCTGGGTTCCCATTATTAAAAAGTGGGGTGTGCATATCCTTAGCATGGCAAGTGGGGTGCATCTTTGATTTGAGCAAGCAAATGGGACTCTCCCTGGTAGGGTGGGTGCAAGCTGAGCATTTGCACCAAATGTGGTGTATCTCTCTCCTCAGCAACAGAGATGATAGCAGCAGCTTGGAGCTGGACTGGGTATCTGATTGTCTGATGGGGTGTATGGAGTAGTAAAGGTAGTTACTCTGGACATGTTGTGTTCCTTCTGGAGTGATTTGTCCACCTTTGGTCCCCACCCTGCACTGGCTCTCACCTGTGGCTCCTATAAGTGCCAGCCTGTAACAGTGGCCACTTCGACTGGCTAAAGCAGGTGAGGGCAGCCAGTGGGTCTCAAACCCTCAGCGAGTTAGGAGCTTCCTCTGCATGTGAAGACAGGGTCTAGCGGAGTAGGCAGATGAGGCCAATAGTGGGTCCAACGGTCAAGAAGGCACTTCCCTCTTTCCAGCAACTCCTGCAGCCAAGCTGGTGCCAAACATATTGCTTTCCTTTCCTTTGGACCACATTAGTAAGGCTGAAAGGGGGAGGTATTGTCATCTGGGCAGCCCAGGACCTCCAAACACACTGCCCAGGCTTGTGCGCTGGGAAGGTCACTTTGGTTTTGCAAATGTAGTGGTTTGACTCACTGGCGGAGGAAAGGGGCGGGGGGGGAGCGCACTGCCCCTGTCAGTGTGATCCCGGTGGGGTTCCATTGCGGCTGCTCACCCGCCCCCAGAATGCACACCCTGCCCCTTTGGACGGCATGCCCTGCCCCCAGGACATGTGCCAGCCCTGCCCCTGCCTGCTCTCTGCCCCCGGTGCTGGAGCATGAAGCTCTGCCACTGGTTTGACTTCATTCCTGGAGGAACACTCCATTGCCTCTCGAGACAGACAGATGCCAAAAATGACAACTGATGGGGAGGGCTGGAGCTCAATGGTGGTTTTATTACACCAGCCACTGACTGATAAATGGTCATCTGAAATATAGATCATTGTCATTTCTGCAAAGTGAATTTGAAGTTCTTAGCCAGCAGTTATGTTATCTATCTGTCTATCTATCTATCTATCTATCTATCTATCTATCTATCATCTATCTATCTATCATCTATCTATCTATCTATCTATCTATCTATCTATCTATCATCTATCTATCTATCTATCTATCTATCTATCTATCTATCATCTATCTATCTATCTATCATCTATCAATCTATCTATCTATCTATCTATCTATCTATCATCTATCTATCTATCTATATCTATCTATCATCTATCTATCTATCATCTATCATCTATCTATCTATCTATCTATCTATCTATCATCTATCTATCTATCTATCTATCTATCTATCTATCTATCTATCTTCTATCCATACCAAACAGTTGACAGTTTTAGCAATTCTGCAATGTATATTTAAAGTTTCCAGTTTTCCAGAACAAGATCCCTTTCCAGCCACCCAGCTGATCTCACTTTCAAAGTATCAGCAAAGATTCAGGTGCTCTCTAACATCGGCAGGGGGAGAGGCTCATTACTTTGCTTAGCTGAGACTCCACTTTAATTAGTAACATCAGCATCCATTCCAGAACAAAAGGTGAAGGGCCGTTTGTTTAGTGGAGTCCCATTAGACTAGCTTCCCACTTCCTATGCATTGCTTCAAATACTAAGTGATGGCCTTTATCTCCTATGTAACTCATTGCTCTGCATGGAGCCAGGCAACAGAGTGTGTTCATTCCTGCTGTGTTGAAGTGTAGTTTGGGATGGGAGTATCTTATGTTCAGCCCCCCCCCCAATGCTTGTAGCATTGTGGGGTTTTATGCGCTGTTCAAGACCCATTTTGCTGACTCGAGTGAACGATATGAAGTGGCAATTTGTGACGGAGCTGGCAATTTAGATCCCGCCAACCCCAAAATATACGTTTAGCAGCCTGTCTAATATTGTAGTGCTTCTTGGCTACCATTGTGCAAAAACAAACAGAACACGTTTGCAAAGAGTTGTCTGATATTATAGGCTGTCTAGGAAAACCACCCACAGCCCTGGCACAGCAAGAGAGGTGTGTTTTGTAACTTTACCAATTTAAAGTCACATTTCTTTTCAAAGTGGGTAGGAGTCAATAACTTCCTACAGGTAAAAGGAGCTAATTGATTTTGCCGCCGTCGGTGATCTAAAGTAAGCAGTAGGTAGCTGATTGCTTACTAGCCCTACTTTGTACAGTGCATGAAGTTGAGTGCCTGGAAACTATAGATGAACGATTTGTCCCGCATCTTTTTAACACCGCTGTTAGCCTGTTACAGCAAATAGCTTTCCGCTCAGGGGGAAAAAAACAGAAGAAGAATCTCCCCCTCACCAAGTCCTAACTATATCTACTGCAGGGTTCCATGAAAGCTGGGTATATGGGCAGCGGGGTTCTGAACCCCACCGCCCAGCTCAATTATTTTGTGTGATTATAATCCAACTTCTCATGAAAAGTTAGATCTCTGACCTGTGGGAATTATGTAAACCAAACAACATTGCCTATATTTATTTTGAATATTCTGGTTTTTTGCTATTGCTGTAGGCAGAGTCACAAAATCATACTTCTTGAACTGGTTTCTGGAATGTCTCAACTGCAGTGAGGAAGTGTGAGTGTTTTCCTTAGATTTTCAAGCCTGTTTTTGAAGTCTATAATGTCTAGAACAGCGGTTCCCAATTTTTTTCAGGCCACTGCCCCTTCAATTCCAAAAACTCATCCCCTTACCCTACCATATAATAAAATTCAACACAGTAACAATTAATTGCACATTTATTCAAAACCCAATTAAAATCATTTGGTTTAATTAATTCAACAAAACTGATGAATTTGATCCAGTGATGTCAGCTTCTTAAAAGTCTGATAGGCATTTATACCTCTGCCCTTCCTGTAGCCCCCTCATCCCTTAGCACCTCCCTAGGTAGTCCTACTATCCCCAGGAAGTGGTAAGGCCCACTTTGGGAACCCACTGTCTAGAAGCTTTTTAAGAAAGAAAGAAAGAAAGAAAGAAAGAAAGAAAGAAAGAAAGAAAGAAAGAAAGAAAGAGATGCATTGAAAGATGCAAAATTACATACAAACAATTATGTATTTTAGGAGAAATACACACACGCACGCAAATGCTGATGAATAATCATGAGGAGCGTTTTGTTTGTTTTTTGATTGATTGAAACATGGCAAACTGAACTTAAGATGAGAAGAAGATGCAGAGATACTGAAATCAACTGACTAGTCCACTAAGAAAATTATGAACTCGGGAGAGGGAAGTTCAGTCTGCATGAGGAAACAAATAATATGAATTATTTGAGTGGATGAACCCAAGGCCATGTAGTTTTTGTTTTAAATGGCTAGCTAGATGTTTCTGGAATGTCCGTATATGAAGTGGACTCACTTGCTAGCCACCTCAGCTTGCTACAGGGAATGGTGTTGCTCAGAAAGCTAACCTGGGGAATCTGAGATTGTGGAGCTAGAGCCTAGGAATTGGCAAGGCCAAATGCCACCTCTTCATTCAGTCAATGCATTCATTGACTGCAGTTGTTCAGACCTAGAAAAAAGAAGAAGCACCAAGAAGACTGTTGAGGCATCAAGCTCTGTGTTGTCTATACTGGGGTAGGGAAATATTTTGGAGGGCTGCATTCAACTTTGGTCAAGCTTCTAAGGACTGCATGCCAGCATTGGGTATAGCAACCCCACAGGCATGCACTCTCTCTCTCTCTCTCTCTGAGGCATGCAGTCCTCACCCCAGCTGATCTGTGCATATAATTTGAAGAGAGAGGTCACTGTCCTTTCTTGGTCTTGAGATGATTGATCTGATGGGCAGGGCAATTTTTTCTCTCATCCTGACAGTGGGCTAGGCAGAGAGGTATAAACTCTATAGCATGAATGGGGATCTTTTGGTTCTCCAGATCATGCTGAACTCCCATTGTAAGCAATGTCCAGTGCTGACATGTGTTGTAGTTCAGGAACACCTGGAAGACCAAAGATTCCCTACAGTTTCCTACAGATACTGACTGGCAGCACACTTCTGGTTTCGAACAGAGGTCCATTTCATCACCTCCTACCTGATTATTTTAACTGGAGATGCCAAGGATTGAACTTGTGACTTCTGCATGCAAAGCAGACACTCTACCACTAAGCTACAGAAATGATTTGACATATTCCCCCCACCCCAAACTGTTGAATACAAAGCCCATTGGAAAAACAAAGTAAAACACTGCAAACAAATAGAATGAAATTGCTTGTATATTTGCATATGCACTTGTTCCCTCTCTAAATAAAGAGCATTGGTAATTGATTCAAGAACTGGTCATTAAAATGCAAAAAAAGCGAAGAAAAAAAGGAACAGTGCCTACTCATTGGTCTTTTGATTCCCCCCCAGTGCAGTTGAGCTGACAACACAAAACTTTCGTTGAAGAGGAACAGCAGTGGCAGCGGAAGCAATAGTAACAAGCTCATCCTCTCCTGGACTTTAAAGGGGCTGCCACTTCACATGACAAGGGACCATGCAGAATTCACTGCCACTGTCTGTGAAAAATGGATGGAAATAAAAAAAGGATGGGGGTCGAGTTCTTGCAGCTTTGAGAGAGGATGTGAAGATGCCTACTAAATTTTCAGAGATAAAAACTGGACCATATTTATGTGCTTGTAATGTGTCTTTTGCACATTGCCAAAGGTGGAACCCAACAATATTTGGAGTGCAGCATTTTAGCCTACCCCCATGCAATAGGTGGTATTCTGCCAACAGTCCCAGGCAGCTTGCTTTCTGTTAGGTTCTAAATGTAGCTGGAGTACAAGGGAAACCAACAGATTATTAACTCACCTTCACCCCAATTAAGTCTTCCCTTCTTGAAAGAAGATGTATTTTATTTCCCCAGGAAAACAAATGTTTGTTCTTGCCTCCTTATCTTTCACTCTCTCTTTCCCCATCTTCATTTTAAAGATTCGGGGAGAAAGAGAATGAAGGGGAAGCAATATATATCTTTGCAAGAAAATATATGAACACTCTTTCAGAGGTGTGGCTAGCAAGCTGAGCCTCATCACAGACCAAATTGGCTTTCCATATTGATCTTGCAGACAGAAACAAATGGAACAGTGGCCTCCTCTGTCACCGAGTGAAGGGAAGGCAGGTGACTTTGAACCAATTTGAGCTGTCTTGCTGCTCTAAATACGAGTCTGCCAGAACTGGGGATCAAATGCACACCACTCTAAAGGCTGCCGCTTGATGATTGGGTAGTTAAAATACCCACCCTCCTTGCTTTATTGGCAAGTGCCAATCTTGTTCTGGAAAAATGACAGCATTCCTGATGCTATGAAGCCCCACACTGTTGTCATGCTGTTGGAGGCTGTATTGTTTACAGGCTGTTCTGACAGCAATTATTTTAAAGTAGGGATAAAATGGCTACTCTCTGAGGCTTGCAATATGTTTACTACCTTGCTCACCTCCTTACTATCCTCTCCGCTCAGGAAGAGAGCTTTGCTAAGGTAAGGTAAAACGAAGGTGTGCTAAACACAGGATATTGCGTTACTTGCTGCCAGCCTAATAATCCATGCCACCCTACTATTGCTTTTCTCCTTTGTGTTAACTCAAGGACAAGGGATATTTGTTCTCTGCGTACTTTACAGTATAATATATAGTTTGATGAAAAATGCAGTATTCTAAAAACAAGTGCCATATTCCCTTGGAGCAGCTTTCTGGAGGAGGGGCATGTGATGGTGATGGGTGGGGTCAGAGTAAAAGTGGGCCAGAGGGGAAGGACTCTCACCTTTGTAAAGGAGGCTGCATTCCAGTCACACATGTCAGAGGGTCACACACCCATACCTTCCTCCCAGAATGATTGGTTTTACCAATCAGGCAAACACTCTGAAGGAAGGTGCGGAGCAGGGCTGGTGAGACATATGGACTAAGGTGATGGGTGGTCTAGGGAGAGTCCAGAGAGGTCTGGAGGGCTGCATTTGGCCCCTGTACCCGAGGTTCCATAGTAAAGGTAAAGGTACCCCCTGACCGTTAGGTCCAGTCATGGACAACTCTGGGCTTCCGGCGCTCATCTCACTTTATTGGCTGAGGGAGCCGGCATACAGCTTCTGGGTCATGTGGCCAGCATGACTAAGCTGCTTCTGGAAAACCAGAGCACCACACAGAAACGCCGTTTACCTTCCCGCCAGAGCGGTACCTATTTATCTACTTGCACTTTGACGTGCTTTTGAACTGCTAGGTGGGCAGGAGCAGGGACCGAGCAATGGGAGTTCACCCCGTTGCAGGGATTTGAACCACCTATCTTCTGATCGGCAAGCCCAAGAGGCTCAGTGGTTTAGACCACAGCGCCACCCACGTCCCGAGGTTCCATAGCCCTGCCCTAAAACAAGAATTTGAATCAATCAATCAGTTCCAGCATAACTATTCTATTATATAGAGTTGTTTGGTGAAGACACACACACACACACACACACACACACACACAGAGAGAGAGAGAGAGAGAGAGAGAGAGAGAGAGAGAGAGGCGCAGGCAGGCAGGCAGGCAGACACTCAGACCCAAGCGCGCGCTCTCTCTCTCTTTCTCTTTCTCTCTCTCTCTCTCTCTCTCTCTCTCTCTCTCTCTCTCTCACACACACACACACACACACACACATTATTAGACACTCTGAAATTCTTTATGTGCCCCCTCTGGATGTTAGAATTCCTGCTCCATTATTGCAGTCATGGGATTTTTGTCTTTGAAGGGTAGCAATATGAGACCGGCCTTCCCAGCAATGACTCCCTGCTTGTGGAATGCTCTCCCCAAGGAGGTTCACCTGCTGCTTTTATTATCTACTTTTAGGTTTCAGGCAAAAATGTCTCCTTTTACCCAGGCTTTTGGTCCTTAATTTGGAAGGTTTCATGTATACTGTATTTATCACCTCCTCATTGCCTATTTTTTTAGAGAAGTGGGTTGTGCTTTTTGTACACGTCTATATGTGTTTTTACAGTTTTATTTGGTTCTGGTTTTATTATTTGATATTTCTGTTTGCACTATGTCATATTTTGCTTTCGGTTACTGTTTGTTAAAAAAAAAGTGACTAAAATGCAACCAACTATTGCTGCTGAAATACCCATTGGTATGTAGTCTCCTCAGATGTAGAAAGGAAGGCAGAGGAAGTTTATCACCCAAAAAAGAGGTAATATATCACCCTAAAACAATGACCACTATAAATCATTACATACTAATGTATATGTATAGGTGCAAGTTTTGAAATAATTGCTGTAATTTAAATAGAAATACAATACATCTCACTGTAGTCAGGTGAGCCATAACATATTTCTATTGATATTACAGCAATGAGTTCAAAATGTGTACCTATGCATATAAATTAGCAAACCCAACCTCAATCTCTCTTCATACCTGGTCTGCCAGCATAGCTATGAATGGGCAGAACAAGCCAAAGTTTAATAAATAAATATAAATAAATAACTATAAGACAGGGGAGCAGGGCTTGAAGTTAAGGATCTATGATAATTCTTGAGCATCACCCCTTAAGGCAGCCATCTCATATTTGCCTAATGGTAGGGCCAGCTCTGAACTCACCCAACCCTTTATCTTTAGCAATTTAGACAAGACCATCTGCTTGTTTTTGAATGGAGAAAGAGAGACTAAAAAGAAAAGGAGGGAACCCTAGCTCTTGATCCTCAGGGGCTTTGAAGTGTGCAGATTTTGCTGCATTTTAGAAGTGTGTTCCTAACAGGTTGCACAGCCCAGCACTGGGAGCAGCCACAGAGGAGGTGACCTCAGAAACCCAAACGGAAAAAGGACTCATTTGTGAAGGCATCCTCTCTTTGATAAGCGGATTTGTGGGAGTCCCAGGCAACAACTGCCGCATCTTAAGCAATCAAGGGCAAAGTGGAGGTTTTGCAGGACAAAATTAAGTGGCTAGGTGAGCAAAATAAACCCCTCGTACTCAAACCACCTGCATAACATTGTGCTTTCTTTTCCCCATGGGGTCATAGCTGCTTCCTTGTCCCGTTATTCCATGTTTCCAGTCCATCTGTTCCTCCGTAACTCTCTTTATTTTTCTTCTCAACACTTAACTTTTGCAATGGGGCCTGCACTCACATGAATGGAAGCCAAAAGCATGTGGCCCTTTCAAAGGGGTTGTTTTTTTAGCAAATGCCTTTTGTAGCAAATAGATAGACTACTCTCAACTTGGAATCAGAAATTGCAAACAGCACCTGTAAATGCCAGATTAATCCTCTTATGGAGGATTCTACGTGCATTTGTGTTGTGTTCATGTGTGTGTGTTTGAAGACTTTTTTAAATGTTTCATTTGGGCTGAATAATTTTTTTAAAAATCACCTCCTTTCATGTTTTCCCTACCCCTGTTACCCATCAAATTGAAGTGATACAGCAATTGCCTTCAGACGTTTCAGGGGTCAGAAAACTCCAAACCCCCTAACATTTCTCCAGTGAAAATAGAGACATCCTACAGGGCATTCTGGGATCAATTCCGAAACTGGGACAGCTTCTCAAAATCAGGGACATTCCTGGAAAACAGGATGGGAGAGAGATTCTGCCTGAAAACATGGAGCGCTGCATAGTGTTGTATTCAACAGGGGGTGGTTTGGTGGGTGGGAGGATCTAGTGGATTTAAGCATGATCCAGAGCACTACCACCATGCAAATATATGGTAAAAGATTAAGAAATGGATCCCCAATTGCATGTTTGGGTGAAAAGTTGGTCCTGAGTCTGAACAGGTCAAAGGTACCTGGTGCAGACAATACTAAGGTAGATGGACAAATGGACCTGACTCAGTGTAAGGCAATTTTCTATGTTCCTAGAGAGTATTCTAAAAATACCTTTATATACCATATTTATAATGTGACATTGACTCTAATGCACTCCTCGATTTTCAGAACCTTCAAACCAAAATGGTATTTGCTGGCGAATGTGAATGTGCCATTGAATCTAATGTGCATCTTAATTTTTGCAACGTAATGTGGCCGAAAGGGGGCATTAGACTTGAGTAAATACAGTATAAGGTCCAGTACTAATCTATCAAGAAGAGAGGAGATCTTCTTAGTGATAAAGAAAATTCTATGCAGTCAGTAAAAGAAAGAAGTTCCAGCCAAGTAAATTGGAGCAAAACGGTGGTCGGTAGACCACAATCTTTATTGTTGCGCAACAGGTTCCCACATGGAGCAAGAACCCTGAGCATGGGGTGACATTGACTTTTAAAACTCCCCCCCCCACTCAGAATACATTTCGAGTAGCATCATCGATACATCATTGACCTGTCAGTAGTATGTCACAAACGGGGAAGTGTATCAAAGGGTTACACAAGTTCAACAGTTGGTCACTCTACCAGATACATCTCCCGACACCTCTTAAGTACCCACCACCCAAACAATAAAACTATCTACATATATTCTTGCCCTCAGGGCTTCTCCGGAGATGGGCTTTCAGAACACCTGGCTTGGTGAACTGCTTCTTCAGATGTCTATTGTTGCCCCTTGGTCACTCACTGGGTGTGGTGAAGTGTACATGCTTTCATTCTTGGGGCATTATGGCAGGAGGCCCTATTCTCGCTGCCTACATGACTATCCGCTTCTAGGGTCATGGAGGAAGGTGAAGCCTAAATGCACCTTCCTTTAAGGGTTAAAATGGCATTGGAATGGGAAGAATTGGTTAAAGAATGGATTTTATATGAATTTACAAAGTTGGGTATCTTTCCCTGAGCTGTCAAACTGACAGAATACATTCAGAATACATATTTGTAACATTGTAGCAACTTTAGGCAATCGAAACTAGAATGGATACATTTCATATACTTAGTCCATTGTCTGAGCAGCAGGAGGGCGCTGAGTCAACCATGCAAGGCTAAGCTGAGCTATGGGCTTGCAGGCAGTTACAGCTGTCTATGAATTCCGTCCATCAGAGGACGCTGTTCAGTAACCCCCATTAGCTAGCTGTCAAAACCGTAGGTTTCCTGATTGATGAGCTACAGTCATTCATAAATCCCATTCATAAAAATACAAAGTCCGTTCATAAGATACAGAGCACACAGGGGCAGAATTTCCCCATATTTATAAAGATGTGTGTGTCATGCTTGGGTGACTGAAGGGAGAGGGTTTGGGGCTCATCGTCCCAGGAGATAATGCCAGATGGTACCCCCCCCCGGGTAATTTCTGTAACATTAGGAAATAACAAGTAACTCTGGGCCCTGCTAGACACCATATTAAATGCACTTAACCGCCCCCTCCCAAATTATATCAATACAGAGGTGACAATCAGTGGGATCAGATTGGGTGTGGAGAGAGAATGTATTTACCCCCACTCTGCTGCATTGCAAAAGAAAATCTCTGTTGCATTTGCTTTGGGCCAGGGTGGGTAACCTTCAATGCATTGTTGGTCAACACCTCCCATAATCTCTGACCACTGACCACTGACCATGACCACTGACCTCTGACCACAGACTTCTGACCACTGACCATGCTGATTTGGGCTGATGGGAGTTGGATTCTAACAACACCTGAAGGGCCACATAATCTCTACCCCTGACTTTGAGGGGAAATCTCTCAAGGATGTTCATGTGTGTGAGAGATTTCCATCCAATGGAAATACTGTTTCCATGGATGGACCTTTTCCGAGGAGCACTTATGTGGGTGGCAATGGGAGAAAATGATGAAATATGCTCTGCTCCTAATTGGCAACCTTCTTTGCTGACTGTGGATCCAGCAAATATTCTCTGCCCCCTCTTCAGTTGAAATGCTCCTTGCCTTCCAGAAAAATGCCTGGAGTTTTTAGCTAAAAAGGTTGGGATGTTCCTCTCTGTTTGAGAGAGTGAATAAAACATGTCACTATGCTGGATAAGCAGCTTGTTGTTTGAACTCCTTTGCCTGGGTCTGATTTCCAGCATGACACATCTGATCTTTGTTGAGCAATCACACACAAATGGGTATTGGAGTCTTTGTTTATAGATGGAAACAGGTGTTAACAGAAGGGTTTACAGAGGCTGATTAAGGAAAGGCTTTAGATCTGTGGCTCTCCGTGTTTGTTTAAGATAGTTCGTCTCCTTACAGACCAAAACTTTTGAGGTCTGCACTCAAGCATATGAGAAAGCGCTGCTGGCTTTTGTGATTTATTTTTCTCAAAGAGTCCCCAAGGTTGCATAGGCCTCATTTCTCTCTCTCTCTCTCTCTCTCTCTCTCTCTCTCTCTCTCTCCTCCCCCATGTTGCAGATTGTCCTCCTGCCCCAGCCTCAGAAGACTTTCTGTGCAAGTTGATGGTTTTGCCTCTGGACCACAGAACGGTCTCCAGTGGTGCCCTGTTTTTCTAATGGAAAAAGTTTCAGAGGTGTAAAAATGCTGTGAATAAGCCACATCCTGCTCAGACCCCTAAGGCCCTTCTCCTGATGCCTCATGGGCAGATGCTGGTTTGTGAGCAATTAATAAAGGACAACGTTTTTACAAGGTGCCAGGTACTGAGTAATACCTGTGTACAGAACACAATTTCCCCATCATAAACAAGGTTTGTGGATGGAGGAATCATCCTACTAAGAGATGCTTGGGCCCAAGACTGCTATGCCAGCTGTCCTTGCCTGCCCTTGGGTTGCCACCTTTCAGTATTGACTCTCCATTTATGTAGAACTCCCCACCCAGGTTCTATCATTATAATCAGACAGTGGTGCAGTCACATTTTCTGTATTTTAACAGCCTTTCAATGTTTTGTTGATGTTTTCTTCCACATCACCCCCCCTCCTTTTAAAAATAAATAAATATCATGAATAAAGCATTAAAAGCAATGGCAACTCTGGTATCATTGAAAAGGTTGGAAAGTGGACTTTGCATATAAAACATTGACGGCATCTCATTTTCACTTATTGTTTTCTCTGCCAGCAGGGAGGTACCTAGGATTCCACAGAGACAACTTCCCTTTGTGGATTTTGTCGACAACTCCAGATAATGTTTTCTTTACAAAGACCCCCTTGGTTTCCCTTTTGAAGAAGTTCATTGTTATTCCAAGCTTGAAAGAACAACAACAACAATGAAAGCCAAGTCCTCTTCACAGAGTTTCTTTGTTTAAAAAAGCCTTTCCCAGCCAGGTGGCCTCCAGATGTTTTTGGCTATAATTCCCAGTATGGCTAGTAGTAAATGCTGATGGGAGAACTTTGGGGTGTTGTTGTTGTTGTTTAGTCATTTAGTCGTGTCCGACTCTTTGTGACCCCATGGACCAAAGCACACCAGGCATTCCTGTCTTCCACTGCCTCCCGCAGTTTGGTCAAACTCATGCTGGTAGCTTCGAGAACACTATCCAACCATCTCGTCCTCTGTCGTCCCCTTCTCCTTGTGCCCTCCGTCTTTCCCAACACCAGGGTCTTTTCCAGGGAGTCTTCTCTTCTCATTAGGTGGTCAAAGTATTGGAGCCTCAGCTTCACAATCTGTCCTTCCAGTGAGCACTCAGGGCTGATTTCCTTCAGAATGGATAGGTTTGATCTTCTTGCAGTCCATGGGACTCTCAAGAGTCTCCTACAGCACCATAATTCAAAAGCGTCAATTCTTTGGCGATCAGCCTTCTTTATGGTCCAGCTCTCACTTCCATACATCACTACTGGGAAAACCATAGCTTTTCTGCCAAATGAGTACATTGGTCCATCTCTTGTTAACATTGACTTTCAGCGACTCCAGAGGTTCCCACTCTGGTCCTTCCTTAGCTTTACCTGGATATGTCAGGAATTTAACCTGGAACCTTCTCCATGCAGAACCATTGCTCAGCCACTGAGCTACAGCCTTTCCCCAGCTTGATGGGAGATAAAGTCCAATAATATCTGGAGGGCACCAGGTTATTCTCCCTCATTTGCCCTTTTTAAAAAATCACCTGCTTCATAGGATATGTATTAGGATATAATGTATTAGACATGTAAATTTGCGAAAGATTTCTGGGAGATGATATATAATGAAAGGGAAAAAAATGTTTAAGAAAACTTGTATAAAAAGACCAGAAACCTTGTTAGGAATATTTGGAATGAAGGTCCCCACAGATCAAAATAATTTATTTATCTATGCAGCTATGGCAGCCTCTGTTTGGGACATGGGTGGCACTGTGGGTTAAACCACAGTGCCTAGGACTTGCCGATCAAAAGGTCGGCAGTTCGAACCCCCACAACGGGGTGAGTTCCTGTTGTCCAGTCCCTGCTCCTGCCAGCCTAGCAGTTCAAAAGCACGTCAAAGTGCAAGTAGTTAAATAGGTACCCGCTCCAGCGGGAAGGTAAATGGCATTTCCGTGTACTGTTCTGGTTTGCCAGAAGTGGCTTTGTCATGCTGGCCACATGACCTGGAAGCTGTATGCCGGCTCCCTCAGCCAATAAAGCAAGATGAGCACGGCAACCCCAGAGTCGGCCACGACTGGACCTAATGGTCAGGGTTCCCTTTACCCTTTACCTTTATGGCAGCCTCAACTGTATATGCTCAGAAATGGAAAAGAGAGAAGTAGCAACAAAGGAGGAGAGGCAGGTGAAATTAATGGAATATGTAGAATTAGCAAATTTAACTAGTACGATAAGAGATCAGGAAGATGGAGTATTCAAATAAGAGTGAAAAATGTTTGCAGAATATCTGAAGACTTGTGTTAAACAGGTTAAAATGTCAGCAGAGCTAATGTAAATTCAGCAGTTTAAAGTATTGAAGATATAAGGGTAAGAGAGAAATATTAGTGTATGGAGAAATTAAAATATTCAGTTTTAATGGATAAAAGGAACCATGGATGGGGGCAAAGGGTAGTCAAAGATTGAATGTACTGTTATATTTAATAAAATGTGATGACAGTGTACTGGAAAAAATTGTGTATGTGTGATATGTATATATGATATGAGTTAGGCTATAGGCTCCTGATAAATGCTCTCCTAAAAGTAACCCAGGAATGAAGCCATTTCCAACGTTTAACAACAACTATTCAATATTGAATAGAAAACTGATAAACAGACTGCTAAACTAAGTGTCCCTTTGGCTGATCCAACAGGGATTTTCTTAATTTAAAAAACTGAAACAGGAGTGGAACATTGGTGCAGGGTGGGTGGAGGCGGCACTAGGAGGTCTGTGATTATAATTAAAGTACCTCAGAACTGTTGGGTGAGGCCAAGTGGCCAAAAAACAAAACAAACCTTCTCTGAAAATACAAAGACCTGGATGTAACGTAGCAAATAACAGCAGCAAAGTAAGAACAATATTAAGTAATAAAATAGAGGTGGCTTTAATTTCCTGGCATACCCCCCCCCCACAAAAAATGGATTATACTCAGTGCAAGATCAAGACATGGGATCAAGATCATAATGCACCTTTAACTGAATTAGAGCATTGGGTTCTTCTAGCTCAGATGCTTTCCAACTGAGCGATGTCCCTTCTCCTACTCTTAGGAACATAGGAAGAGGTCTTAGTTAGATTATTTTTCCACATGTCCAGGTATTGTCTTCTCTAGCTAGCAGCTGACCTTCATGTTCTTTGCCTATCACATGCTATTTGATCCTTTTATCATGAGATGCCTGCAGAGGATGAATTCTTTCTCATTGCTAAGGGGATCTCTGTGGTTATGCATGTGGAATGGAGGACCACCTGTGGGGGCCTAGTCCCTGAAGGGGTATGGGTACTAAATTAAATAATTAAAGTCCAGAGGCTGCTACAGCTCTTGACAGTCTGGGATGAAATCTGGTTTGGGGTTCTTCATCTGCTTATGTTAGAATCGAAGATTCTGCATATGACTGTGTACAACTGAGGATTTTGAAGGAGATCTGTGTTTTGGTTTGTGTATTTGTCTGAGAAGTGCAGATTCAATGCTTTAAAGTGCTCTGAAGCAGTTCCTAGCAGCTTTACACAAGAAACAAAACAAACCAAAAAAAGGAAAACAGCCCTTGAACTGCCTCATAAGTAGAATTGTCAAACCAACACTCAGAAAGAATTGTGTATCTTAAGACAAAGCAGCAGATCCATGTACCTTTCTGAGTACTGGTTTGAGGGGTATGAACCAGGGGAGTTCACTCTAAATTGGAGCGTATGTGAATAAAATCCTCTCTCATGGGGGAGAAATACAACTCAGTTCCCATTTAAACATGATCCAACTAATCAACACTTCCTGAAACAACACAGCACCATCCTTCAAAATTTGCCCTTCTCCAAATTTTGCGATGCAGTTCTATAGCCAAGCAATGTATGGAAAAATGCACGAAGTACAGCAAAGTATATATAAAAATAGCATACAAAATTATTTCACAGAAATGTGTATATCAGGGGAAATTTGCATTAAAATGAAATTCAACGAGGACTTAACCACCCAATCCTGCAAAACTGGAAATGGGGAAAACAGAATTTAAGACTGGAAAAATGAGAAACTAAGAGAAAACAAAAATGATGGATTCACCTACCACTGCCCATCCCTTTCATTGTTTTTCATTCTTTCTCGAACGAGTGCTTGAAAACTGACTGCTTGTTCAGCCTTTGGGTTTATCCATGCTTACATTTTGCCCTGCTCTTTCCAGGCACAGACTCACACATAAAAGCTCCATGTCTGAGTGTTGGTGTTGAGCTTTCCCTGTGAAAACCTGCTCTTTAGCACTCAACCAGAGCAATCATCCATTTGCTTTTTCCATGGATTGTCATTTGAGGTTTTCCCAGCAAAGGCTCTGGGGCAAAATAAAAAGGTGCTCAGACACAGAGCTTTGAAGCACAGACCACAACTAGAAAGAGGGCTGGGAAGATAAGTGTAGATAAATACTTTAATGGGATTCACATTTCAAGAGTTTGAACACCCTCTCCAAAGCATGTCATTTGTACTGGGACCATGACATTGGCAACAGTGGTGTGTGTGTGTGTGGGGGGGGGGGGCATAAGGTCAGCATCATACTTGCTGCATTAATTTCTCTAATTCACAGTCATCTTACTATCCATTTGCTCCTCGCCTCACTGGGCCTTTCTGGTACTCGGTTGGATCTCCAGGGACTCTTTAGCCAGGCCAAGGAAAGCACAGCAGGATTGCAAATCTCACTTGACTCAGTCACAGTGGAGCTTGCATCAGGGAATAGAAATAGCAGCCTGGGTGGACCTGCAGGGCTAATGGGTTTAGTGACTAGTACCTTTTGGGAGGGGAGGGAATCCAGGGGAGACTAGAAAGAAAACAGGCTGGGGTGGTGGAGGAACAAAGTTGCATAGTTCTGGTTCACCTGTTCCCTGAGGCACCGGGCTTTTGAGATTATAAAGGACAAGCTAGCTTAATTTTTCTTTTTCTTTTTTTAAGGAAAACTAAAACTAAGTTCCATCTATAAAGTTTTTTGTAAATGCACAAAAAGAGAAACTGGCTTGCAACACTTCCAGTCTGTATCCCAATGATTGCCTTTCTTTCTTTCCATCTCCCCACCCTTTGTGCTCTTTTGTGTATTTCTTTAAATTGCAATGTTTCTTTTGTTTAATAAAGCAATTTGTCACTGAATTGAGATGAAGCTTTTCTGACTTTTTTTTCATGCACAACAGGCACGTACAAGAGTCCAAATACAACCCTCCCTCCTCCTCTCTCTCTCTTTTTTTAAAAAAACCCACAACCAATGTATGCATCTTCTTTTCTGAAGCAAACAAAATAAACAAAGAAACCCACCAGTGTTTAACAATAGTTTTCTTCAAAACATGACACAAACCTTCACTGTAATGGCAATGTCACCAACAGAACACACAAACCCCTAAAGTCATTTCTTTAATCTAATTTCCAGTGACATTAACAAGATCTGAACCTCCGACCTGCAGGTGGTTTAATGATGTTACTAAGCAACAGTGCTTTTTATATATTATGCTGACTCTTTGGGGTTAATTTTGCATTTGGTAGGCATGTTGCACAAGGTAGGGTGTTTTTTCTTTCTTTTTTAATTGTGTCTTTGAGTTCTTTGTCTTTTGTGGCTCTGGAAGGCAAAAAAGGTGCCTGGAATAGCTGCTTAATGCGTCATTATTTGTTGTTTTCATTGCCAGGGCTTGTACACATTTCATGATCACTTTATAGAAGTGGAGGGTAGTTCTTTAAGAAATCAAAATCTAGAAGCATTGGTTAATGAAGGGTGGGAAATAACTCATAAAATAGGGATGAGAAATGTCTCCCCCCCCCCAATGTTGCTTGACAACAGTTCCCATCATCCCTTGTCATTAGCCATGCTGGTTGGGAACCACTGGCCATGCTGATGGGAGCTGGAGTACCGTCCCCACCCAAAAGAACTGAGATGGTAACACCCACCCCACCCCTGTCTTAAACTCCCCACCATGAATTACCCCCCCCAAATGGCCCATTTATGCCTTCACTGATCTCCTGAAAGGGGGGGCTATCATACAAAAACAATAGTATCAGGCAGTCTCCCTGCCTCCTGTAATTTAAGGACTGCTGCCCCTTCTCTCTTTACAACCTTCCATTTATGGTTGTGAGTGGTCACAACCACTCAGAGGCTTGAGAATGACATACCTAGACATAACTTGGTCCTGGAACCTTGAGCATGCAAACTTCTCTACTTCATAGACCGATGGTGAGCGTAGATGGCAGGGCCCAGCAGGAGCTAGGCAATCCCTTTCCACCAACTGTATGTGAAGGGAAGACCACCTGCTCACTGTTTCCAAAGGTGATCTCAATGAGGTGTAGAGTGAGCATCTTGGTGGCACTCATAGCTAGGGATGGGGCAGAAATTCCATTCAGTTTGCATGGAAAGGCAAACTTACCCATTTTGCATATTTCGAAACAAGATGTGAAATGAAACACAGCCTCCTTTTGCAATTCACACTTTTTCTCCAGCCAAATAATCTGCACAAAAAACACATAATGGGTGAAATGTAACCTATACTGTATTTGTGAAAATAATATTAAAAATGTACAATAGGCAAAATTGCATACAAAAATTTGTATTTTAGAAGAATACACTAAAAAGCTGGTGAATTTTCATGAAAACGTTTTTTTTTTTAATTACAAAGTGATGTGGAAATGTAAACAGCTGAATTGAAGATTGGAAAAAATGAGAAACAGATAAACTACAAGAGCGAGAAAGATAGAGAGTCTAGTATTATAGTTCTGCGTCTTATAGCAGTATTAATGTGCATTGTTATTAATGTTATGAAGTGCTTTTTTTCTTTAAAAAAAAAAGCTTAGGGGTGCTCTCATTTTCCTATTGAAATACTGCCCCTCAATGAGGCCAAACTTAGATTCACAAAATGTTTAGGGGTATGTGTACCCCTGCGCACCCCCAGGAAAAAAGCACTGGTGCTATCAGTTGTAATTGTCAGTTGTTATAAAACGATGTCTGATGACTGCAAATCAAGAAAGTAAATGAGAAAAATGAAATCTGAGAGATTCACGTATCCCTACCCATAGCTCCTCTCCCCACTGTGAAGTCCAAAGGTGGAGTTTGGTTAATTACTGCAGCTTTTAAAAACAAAATCACAAAAGTAGACAAGTAAGTACATTATTGGAGCTCAACATGCCAAAAAGAAATATTGTAATCATTTTTTTCCATCTCTGGGAGAAGACGACCATATAAATTTACTTGGTCCAGAATATGCCTTGTTTTGGCAATATATCAAATGACTGCAGCCCATCAGTCTGAATCAATTAGAAATTACTCACTGAGCAAATTGCATTGCAAAAGCTCTGATTTGTTAGCGCTCCCTTCAATCTTCGAAGACTGAAAGCCAAAAAGTAATAATATGACAGGGATACCAAAATGTTTCTTTTATTGAGATGGATTGAAACCTATTTGCTACAATATTTGCTTTTAATAATTTAATTTTTCAACACTGCCAAGCAAGAGCTATAAATATTTGATTATGGAGCTTTTCCGATTGATGGTATGTTCGTTTGCATGCGTTGACTTTCCTCAAAACCTAGAGAATTTTCTTATATATTCCTATATTGAATAATTCCATTAGACTATGGAACCATATTCACTCTCAGTTTGTTTTCTTTCATTCACCCTCCCTAAATAATCATGTTACTTTACAATTCGGTTTCTGTTGATAGTCACTTTGGGAACCATTTTGTACCAGAAAATACTTATTGGCTCATTAGATTATTTATGGTCAATTTTAGCTATATATATTTACTTTAAAAAAAAAAAAAAATCCAGCTCCCCCCCCCATAAAGGTAAAGGTAAAGGGCCCTGACAGTTAAGTCCAGTCATGAACGACTCTGGGGTTGCGGCGCTCATCTCGCTTTACTGGCTGAGGGAGCCAACATTTATCCACAGACAGTTTTTCCAGGTCATGGGCCAGCATGACTAAGCCACTTCTGGAGAAACCAGAGCAGCGCACGGAAACGCTGTTTACCTTCCCGCTGGAGCGGTACCTATTTATCTACTTACACTTGACGTGCTTTCAAACTGCTAGGTTGGCAGGAGCTGGGACCAAGCAACGGGAGCCCACCCCGTCACAGGGATTTGAACCGCCAACCTTCTGATCAGCAAACCCAAGGCTCAGTGGTTTATACCACAGCACCCCCCGCGTCCATCCCCCCATACATATACATATTATAATTATCCCTAACTAATACATCTGCATCCGCTCCCCATCCCTCCATTGATTTCCCATTAACTCCTAGTCATGCTGTATATCACTGTCAACCAGGTTGATTTCAGTTATAACAAGCATGGGAAACCTTTGGGCTTTCAGCTGTTGTTGGATGACAACTCACATAATCTCTAACTATTGTGTGGGGTTGATGGGAGCTCAAGTTCTGCAACATCTGGAGGGCCACAGGTGTGGTGGAATGGCCTCCCTGGACTTTACCAGCCTTCACACAATGCTTCCCAACATTCCCCTGCTGTCACTGCTGATGCTCCATGGCATGTCGCCGCCACACAACCTTGGTAAGGGATGCTTTTGTGGGGGGGAGCACAGCAGCAGTGGCAGGGCATAGTGGAACTTCCCGTTTTGCCTCAAGTGGCAAATCAGGATGTGCCACCTCTGTGGATATGTCTACAAATGAGTCCCCAATTGCTCCTTTACAAGCAGTGATAATGATGTCTGGTAGGTGGATTGGCCCACATGTCACAAGTGGGCCCAAGGTTTGTGTAGGGTAATTTACGATTCAGCTCATTAGCTGGATTCAGTTCCGTACTCTTGTTCTAAATATGTAGGCTTGTGTTAATTCTAGTAGACCCACTGAAATTAATGGACATGACTAACTTAGCTCCATTCATTCCAGTAGATCTGCATTGAGTAGAATTAACATTGGATGCAACCCAAAAAGTATATGTGAGTGTAACTGGGCGAAATGGCCGCCAATGGATTGTGCAGGTTGGTCCAACTAAAAATGAATAATATGGGGAGTGGAACGTGGCTGCTTTTGTAAATGTCAGGGTTTAAGATGCCTCATGTGTGGAGAGTAAAAGATGATGTGTAGTAAATTGGATATATTAATATCTTTTAAATGCTAGTAAACAGATGGCAAATGTTCAAACAATTCAGGTAAAGAATGAAGCATTATTAATGACTGAGGGGCATTGGAAGCGGGCAGGAAATGGAACAAAAAAGATTTCATTAGAATTGGAGCTTTATGCACGCCAAGAGCAAAAAAAGTATATGCAATCCCTGGTAAGTGCTTGGATTTGTTGCTAGCAAATCCCTCAGAGTGAAGCTCACTTCAAAAGACGCATCTTTAGCATTTCTCTGCACCGTCGGAAGCCAAACCGAAAGGTCATTCTCTTTCTTTCTCCCTATGTTCCTCTACAGACTGTTGATGCCTCCCTGCTCCCATCCCTTTTGTAGTTGACTTAGATTTTCTCAAACCTCAGAATTGCTAAGCTAAAAATGGGTAAATTGATCAGGATTGACGAATCAAGAAAGAAAGGAAGACAGCCATGAAATAAGTAAATATATAATATTTTGTTCATCTCATGTGGATAGGACTGCTGATTACTTTCCTGTCTTACCATATCCACTGTATACTGCAGCAAGCAAGCCTGCATAGTGTGTTGGAAGTGTAGGTTTTTATCTGCATCCCTCTAACAAGAGAAGGGAAATCTGCAGCCCTCCAGAATTTGCACCATGTGCTCCCAACTCTTGCTCTAATCCCTCAACTGCTGCTGTTCTCATAAAGAATGCAGCTTCCCTTCCATCATGTTAGCAACATTTTTCCACATACCACTACCCTGCTCCTTCACCTGTTTCCTACATGCATGGATTTACATCCTTGCCAGTTATATGTACTGCCTCCTGCCTCCCTTTCCCTAGGAGTTGTGGTAGGGAACTTCTCTGTTGTTTCAATAACCATGGTCCTTCTCCTAGGACAATTTCCCAGAAGGTGGAAAAAGCAACAAGGGGATCATCTATCTTGAACAGGGAGGAAGTGACTGACAAAGTGAAAGAACTGGGAACTTTGGGAGGAAGTGGCCATGTCCTCTTGGGTTTCATGATACAGAGGCAAAGGAAAGCTGAGTGTAGTCAGACATGCACTCTTGACTGATTTCAAGAAGCTTAAGAAACTGCTGAATGAAGTCCCATGGTCAGAAATACTCAGAAGGGAGTCCAAGATGGATGGGAGTTTCTTAAAGGTGAAATATTGAAGGCATCTATTTTCTCATTAGTGATCATGTTCATGCTTTCCCTCAACATATCTTCATAAACTGGATATTGCCAGACTCAGTATACACCACTGCTCTTTGTGATATTGATTTTATACTGTGTGAGGATTTCATTGCTGTCATTATGAATACCAATGGACTACACAGCAGCTCCTGCTACATTTATGTGAATCTTTGGAGAAAAACCCTCAGTCCAAGATTTGATGAGTTGCTTCATAGAGCCATTGAAATATGGAAGACACAAGATTTACCCATTCTGGAAGAATGGCAGATGAAGGTGATCGACTACATGGAATTGGCAGAAATGACTGGCAGAATCCGAGACCAGGGAGAAGAGTTGGTGAAAGAAGACTGGAAGAAATTTAAAGACTATTTACAGAAATATTGTAAAATTAATGAATGTTAGAAGGATGTTGGATAGAAACTAAGGGGTTTCCAGCTGTAATGCTTTAGGAGATACGGGGGAAAAAAAGGTTTATAAATGGGTAAAAGCTTAATGGTAAGAATTTGCTGAACTAAGAAATTGAAGTGGAATACAAAGAAGGGAGGTATGAGGAGGTCTGGGGAAATAAGCGTAAGGAAGATATATTATGGAAAATTATTTGTTTTTTAACTGTTTTTATGTTGTATTTTTTATTTTTTATTTTTTTATTGATATATTTTAAAAAACTTTAATAAATATCTTTTGGGGGGGGGAATGAAATATGGATACCACCAAAATTCCACTTTAAGTGAAGAATATTTGTCTTCAAAAGGAATATTTTGTGCTTGACTCCATCCTCCTTAATTTGAGGGATTATGAGTTTCTCAAATGAGCAGAAGAGCTCACGAATCCTAGAGTCACCTATAAATGCATGAGGCAGGTTTTTGTTTCATTCTACTTATATCTATTCATCACACAGTTGTGAGTCTGCAATACTTTCTCCCCAAGAAATCTTCCATGGGACAGAAGGTTCTTGCAACTACCATACCCCCTTTTTCTGGACACCCCTTTCTCACCTTGCTAGATGGCAAGACAGGTGGTGCGCAGCACAATAGCACCCCACGCTAAATTGCAGGCACGCCTCACACAGATGAACTAAATTCTGTCATAAAATTAAAAGATAGGTCTGGTGTCATAATTAAATCACTAGGCCTGCTATCTTGAATCTGTTTTCTCCTCCCCTCCCAGTTTTATTTATGGCCCACTCTTCATTTAATATTTTTATTCCCAGAGTTGGAAGAGGGCAAAGCAATAAAAATAAACAGAAATAAAGAATATATTGGGGGGGGGGAGGAATACAAAATCAATTGCAAAATTGCAAAATCATGTCAAGCAAAAAATGTAGCAATTCTTTCATAGGGTAAACAAGCAAAATGACAATAACACAAATTAATATTTCCAATTTAACCAAATACCTAGGTAAAAACAAACAAAAGAAATGTAAACAGGTATCCTAGAAACATTTCCCACCCTCTTTTTCAACATATGGCACACCACTCCATCCCTCTCTGCCTCTCGCATGAAGAGAACCTCACTCTCTGCCATGAGACTCTCACACTTTGGCTTCTGAGTAACTGAATGCCTCCCTCACACATACTCTGCAACCCACCTGGGCTCTCACCCTGACTAGTATGAACAGTGGCAGTCCTTGGGGTCTCAAATTTCAGTGGAGCCTTGTTTGGTGCCCCTGAGGCACTCCCCTAAATCCACCGCTGGAATGAATTGCTGCCCAGCAAACAACAGCAACCTAATTCACAGTAACAACAGAGCAAAAACCCCCACAAAAAATAAAAGCAGGTTGGCAATAAGCCACAGCTTATTGTTCCCCCCCCCCCGAAGTCCTGAGGCAATTAATTCACGGGCCTCAAGTTCATTAGGGTTGCTAGGCAGAATCATGCAGCTGGATTTGCTGGTGTTCCCCCAACTCTCGACTCCTTACTAGCTGACACAAACAATGTTCAGGGTCCTCCAGAGTCTTGTGTCTCCATTGCTAAGCAAGTCAATCACTGGTTTAGGTTAAGGATCTGTCTGTCAAGGCATGGATAGGCTGGCCCTGATTTCCCTGAAGCAGAATTGCTAAGGAGTCCATAGCAGGTTTTACCAAACACCCAGCAGATACAGACATAGAAGTTGGGGAGTTTTAATTAGTACCCGGCAGTCATGAGGCCAGACATGTAACGTTCAATAAAACATCTCATTTTTATCTTGGTAATGATCCTTAGAATATTAATGGAAGGCCTTCAGAAGTCCTATCCCAGACGGAAAGGTAGATGTGCATTGACTCTTTACTGCCTCTAGGTACAGACTGGTTATAGAAATCTTAACAACCTCTTGCACTGTGATTCAGTCTCTTCAGGAAGAAAACCCTCTGATGTGCAAACATGTGTATTTTTCATGCATTAATGCAATCAACAGCAGGTAGATTTCAGAGGATTATTTCCAATCAGTTGAGAAGAGATTTTCTTTTGTAGGCTTGATGAAAAATTGCTAATGTGTTGCTGCAGTATTTTTATTCAAGGTGAAAATTTGACTTTAATCAGTTTCAAGGCAATGCAAAGATTCTACTATCACTCGCTTTTAATAATGCCAAAGAAAATAGTTTGCACTAAATCTAACATAATGAACACAGCATGTTCTTAGAGAATGGAGTGTTCTAGGCTTAAGTCCTCCTTTTTAATCCATAATTCCTTTGGAACTATGTATTTCCATATGAATACCAGAAGAGGTTTAAGATTAATGTTATTTTAATGAATAATAAAACCATTGATGATGATCTACCCAAAGATATTTTTAAAGTGACATTTGGGTGGGTAGAGAATCGGATAAAAATGTTCTGGAATCCTGTAGAACATCCACATTGCAAGCATTGGGATATTTTTTTTTAAAAAAAACCATCCATGGGGGGAATTGATCATGGGAACCACTGTTCAAAATACTTAAAGAAAGTTTTGAGAGCGATTTCTCAAGTCATATCTCCCAGAATCCAGGTAAGAACATAAGAAAATGCTAAATTGGGCCAATGGCCTAACTAGTCCAGCATTCTGTTCTCACAGTGGCCAACCAGAAGTCTGTGGGGAACCTGCATGTGAAACCTGAACACAGCAGCTCTCTCTCATCTCCAGTGGTTTCCAGCAACTGGTATTCAGAAGCATTACTTCCTCTGGCTGTGGAGGCAGAGCAAAGCCTTCATGGCTAGTAACCATTTATTGTTTTATCCTCCATAAGGATAAGGTAAAATGCCTAGCTGAAGGGGAGCACTCATGCACTGCCAAAAAGATGAAATGCATTACTACAAAAGAGAATACAGATTTGCATAACATTTGCAATGTGTATGTAGAGGTGCCAGTTTTGAACTAATGACTAGACTTTAGATGAAAATACAGTGCATCTCACCATAGTGAGGAAGACTGATAAGGTGCTGTTGATGGGCAGCTTCAATACTTTCCCTCTCCTTTCTTACGGTTCTTTCTCTTCAAACTGTACAGCTCTTCCAATAGAGGACTGTAAAGTAGGACACATGGCAATCCTAAACTAACCTCCTGTAGTTTCTGCCGCAAGGCAATATGGTTCTCCCCCAGTTGTTGCAGACTACAACATCATCATCTCTGAATGCTGGCCTTGCTGATTAAATTGATGGGACTTGTGGTTCACAATATGTGGAGGGCACCATGTTGGCTATCACTGCCTTATAGAATGAGCTGAGTTTCTCAACAGCAATACAGCCTCCTGCCTGCTTGTATTCTGCAAGATTTTGTCTCTGTCCCTTCTGGCCTCTACTCTTTTGGTACAAGCATCTCTGAGAGATTGGAGGTTCATTATCCACCACCACCCCATTCACCCTGCTTTTCATCTGGCAAAATCAAAACAGGCAAAAGGCTCAGCTGCAGTTATGCCACAACATCATCATAAAAGCAACTAATGCCTCACATTCATACAAGCTATTAAGGAGAACCCTTTGGGGATTCTTGGGAGGAAAAAGTCAGAAATTCTTTGTGAGAGAAGTCTCCAAAAATGCCATCACCCCCGTTGTCACTGTGAAAATAATGCACACAGCTTCCCTGACAACTGTAAACACAGCTGTGCAATTTATTATTTCAAAAGATTCCAGAGCAGAGTTAACCAGCCTTTTCTCTTTTTCCACCTCCACTGGAACCAACATTATAAAGTGCACCAATACAATGCCTCAGCTTGGCTGCACATTCCCTTGTGTGTAATCATTTCAGAGATAATTTGGCTGGGATCTTAAAGTCTAGGAAAAAATTGATCGGAGTTAATCAAGGAATAAATACTATGGGCCATAACAAGGCATTCTTCCCCCTTGTCCTTCCTTCCTTCCTTCCTTTACTTATATTTCATAAAAGTGATAAGCATTCAAAATGTCAGCCAATATCTAATGAAGAAGGGCCACTACTACAACTTGATCAAAAATTTGCCTTTTTTGCACTTCTGTGCAAAAAAATTGGTGGTGGGGAGGAGGAGAAAGAATCATTTCCCTTCAAAGATACTTAACTTATTTCCAGCTGTTTTGATTGTGGCAGTAAGTGGGGAAAGCAGGGGGACATACTCTGAGCAGAGTGATGCAATAAGTGTCTGTTCTGCTACTTCCCCAACCTTGTGTCCTCTAAACATTGCTGGACAGCCAGCTCCCATCAGCTCCAGCCAACATGACCAATGGTGATGGAAGATGAAAGCTGGAGTCTAACAACATTTAGGAGAAAAACTGCAGCTGGTCAGGTATCTACCTGGTCAGGCAGATGCTCCCAGGTTCAATCCCCAATATCTCAAGGTGGGTCACTCCTGCCTGAAATACTGGAGAGCTGCTCCCAGTCGGTGTGGGCATTACTGAGCTAGGTGGACCAATGATCTGACTGAGCATAAGGTGGCTTCCCATGTTCCTACCATTTGGAGGGCACAAAATTGGGAAGGTTAAATAGAACCCAAACCAACATGTTAAAATTACAATAAAGGGGTTTTGACTAAACATGAGTAAGAAGTTCATAGCTGTTTAATAGTGGAATAGACTGTGTCAGATGGTGACAGATGCTCCTTCAGTAGCGTTTTCAGCAGAGGCTGGACATCCACTAACTGGGATGCTGCAGCAGTGAGTTACCTGCATTAGCAAGGGTGTGGACCAGATGGCTATGGACTATGGTTCTATGACCTCGGTTTCCAGTTCCCTGCACTTGTCCAGTGGGAAACCTAAATATTTCTGAAAAGGTTCACTGTCTCACAGCCTAATCTACCTCACAGGGCTGATGTGAGGATAAAACAGGGAGTGAGAGAATGAGGCATGCCATCTTTATTACCTTGGATGAAAGGTGGGAGATATAAATGTAAAAGGAATGCAGTGCAACAGTGAGCATTCTAGTAGAACTAGAACATGAAGCTTTTAGATTATCACTCCCTGCTCATCCCTCACTTGCTCATGTGCATGTCCACATGCGTACACACACACACACACACACACAGAGAAAGAGAGAGAGAGAGAGAGAGAGAGAGAGAGAGAGAGAGAGAAAGAGAGAGAGAACTGGTAGGGTTGCTCAGAGTTGGAGAGGAGAGACAGATGAGAACAGGATTTGTTGTCTGAATGTCACAGTGAAGCATTTTAAAACACTGAATGGAGCCTTTTCAACACCCATCTGAAAACAAAAGGTTGGGGGAACACATTGGACATTTTCACAGAGAAGGAATTCTACAGCTCTGGTGCCACTACTTGAGAAGGCACCAGGCAACTGAAAATTGACTAATAGTGAACCACAGAGCAAGCTATGTGATGCTGTTCTTAGGCCTTGGGCAGGTTCCTATGTGGAATTACTTCCACTTTCTATAATAGTAAAGCTTTCACCTGGGATAGTCCACATGATGCTCTTCCAGATCTTGTTGGACTCCTATGAACCCACGCCAGCATGGCAAATCATCAGTGATGATAATAGCTATAGTTCAGCAACGTACAGTATGGAGGGCACCACTAGAATGGCTTCCCCTACCTTAAAGCCTCCAAGGACATGTAAAACAACACAGAGAGAAATATGAAAGAAGGATACAATTTGCAGTAAAGACCAAGAACCCCAAACACCACATTTTGTACAAAGCAGAAGGTGTCTTACTCCCAGTTGTAGTTTTCGTTTTCATTTTTATATAGAGAGCACACATAAACGCAGAAGCAAGTTATAATGGCTATAGAAATTGCAACAATATTCCCCTTTCTCCATGCCTCCAATGCTGACAAATGTAAGAGAAACTCTGTCCCACTTGAAACAGTCATTCTACACCCAAGCAGCCTTTCCAAAGCATGTTAGATTCTCTGCCATTCCCTGACCGAGCACTTCAGAACGACAGCATTCCATGGTGCTACATCCTCTCTCTGCTGTTTTTGCTCTGACGTTTCACCTCCATTCTTTCCCTCATCAGCTCTTTCACGAACATGCTGTGTTTTGCTGTGTCAGCATTGTAAACTTTGGCATCAGCATTTAACCATCAGCTGTTATACCATCTGGCACGTGGAACATCAGTGCAACAACACAGCTTTTTAACCTGCAGCACCCCTGCCATCTTGCCTTCTTTTCTCCACCCCTCCCTTCTTCCTAGATCCCTCAGGGGAATCACTTTCCTCTCCCTTCTCTCCATGGGAGCAAAGCCTAAAATAAAGAAATGCAAGTATATATATACTGTGTGTGTGTGTGTGTGTGTGTGTGTGTGTGTGTGTGTGTGAAGAGATCTTCAATGGGGAAAATCATGCAAACATGTCCAGTTTTGCTTGATTTTACTAATTCTAATGTTCTATTCTTCAGGGTGAGCTCCCGTTGATCGGTCCCTGCTCCTGCCAATCTAGCAGTTTGAAAGCACGTCAAAGTGCAAGTAGATAAATAGGTACCACTCTGGCGGGAAGGTAAACGGCGTTTCCGTGCACTGCTCTGGTTTCACCAGAAGTGGCTTAGTCATGCTGGCCACATGACCCGGAAGCTGTACGCTGGCTCCCTCGACCAATAAAGCGAGATGAACGCCGTAACCCCAGAGTCAGCCACGACTGGACCTAACGGTCAGGGGTCTCTTTACCTTTACCTTTATGCATGCATGCATATAAACACACACACAACACCTGATCTGGTTGCTGTAAGGAAGCAAGCAAGCAGGGAAGTGGGTACTAGCTAAGAGAGGGCTTAGGTTGGTGGGGCAGTGATCCATTCACCCTAATGGGTCATCCTCATATATATCAGCCCAACATTCCCTGCACTGGAAGAGAAATGCGCCTTCATCTGAGAAATCACCTTCCTGATCCCCTCCAATACCTGGCAATGGAAGGTTGCTGAAGCTTCCTTGAACACCTAGGAATGGAAGACTGTTGATGTTTACATATGTATCTATATAAGCTTTTCCCCAACCTGGTGCTGTCCAGGTTTTTTTGGACTGCAACTCCCACTAGCCCTAGCTGCCATGGCCAGGGATGACTGGAGTTATAGCCCAGAACATATGGATGGTACCAGGTTGGGTGGGAACCAGTCTATATATTATGGGTTTGTGGGTGCTAGACCGCTATCATCTCTGGACTGAGCAAGCGTCTTAATTTAGCCAATGCTTGGAGTGTTAAAACCGGGAAATAGCCAGACCCATGTGTATTACACTCATCTATAATAGGCCAATGGGTCATGGGTGGCGCTGTGGTCTAAACCACAGAATCTAGGGCTTGCCAATCAGAAGGTCGGCAGTTCAAATCCCTGCAACGGGGTGAGCTCCCGTTGCTCAGTCCTTGCTCCTGCCAACCTAACAGTTTGAAAGCACGTCAAAGTGCAAGTAGATAAATAGGTACCACTCTGGCAGGAAGGTAAATGGCATTTCCGTGCGCTGCTCTGGTTCACCAGAAGTGGCTTAGTCATGCTGGCCACATGACCCGGAAGCTGTCTGCAGACAAACGCCGGCTCCCTTGGCCAGGAAAGCGAGATGAGCACCTCAACCCCAGAGTCATCCGTGACTGGATTTAACGGTCAGGGGTCCCTTTACCTTTTATATTAGGCCAGACCGGTGCATATTAAGCTGTGTGCTAGACAGTGTAAATCCCCTGGAATCTACAAGTGGAATCAAGAAGTGTTGAAAGCTAATTCAGCAAGGCTAACTTGTTCATGGGGTGGTAGCCGGCGGGATGAGCCATTAAAGGAACACAGCGAATCACATTGTGAGTGAAATGGCAAATAGGTGGGCCCCTTTTCACTCTACTGAAAAAGCCAAGGCTTGGGGGAGAGAGAGAGGTGAGAAGCAATGTGAGCCAGAAGCTTAGAGTCAGGAGTGATGTAACACAGTAAAGTAACAAGCTGGAGAGAGAGTCAGAGAGCATGAAGATTTGTCTATCTTGCTTAATATTTTCTAGCTTCACTAGCAGTGATTCTGCAGGCTGCCAGAGTCTTTGCCATCATCTGCTACCTGGCCATTTTAGCTGGTGATGCCAAGGTCTGAACCTATGACCTTCTGTGTGCAAAGGAAGTGTCTCCCATTTAACTAAGATTCCCCTGCTGCCTGAGCCACCTCGCCTTGGTGTTGGTATGCCTTTGCAGTATGCTAGGCTCTTCCACTCCCCATTTAAGGGGTAGCTTAGGGACCCTGGTTTTATTTGGTCACAGCTAGGTGTGGGATGAGGAGAATGAGTTTCAGCTAGGCACCTTTCAGGGTGATGGGTGGGGCCCAGTGGCCAGATAAGGTCTGTCTCTGAGGCCAACTGGCCTCATCCACCTGCAGATTGGGAGCCCTGGGGGGTGGGGATGCTGGGAAGGCCTCCCTACACACCTTAAAGGTGAGATATGGGATAAGGGGTAGGAACTTCAACCTTCCATTTTTTCAGGCAGGGCTGGATCTCCCTAGTAGCTGCAGGCTTGGCACATGTAGCTGCAGGCTCATTCCTGCGCATGTAGGAGTTCCTCTTCAGGTGCAAATATTTAGTTTGTTTGGTTTAAATTTAATAAAGTGGTGGTAGTTCAACCCAACTTAGTGTATCCATCTCTCTCTCTCTCTCTCTCTCTCTCTCTCTCTCTCTCTCTCTCTCTCTCTCTGGCTGTCATGCTGCAATCTTGTAAGGATGGATGAACATGACAGTTTCATTTTCACACCACACCCCCCCATCTTAAATTCAGTTCTTCACATTTACACATCTCTATATCTATATCGCCTTATGAAAATTAATGAGCATCTTAATGAAAATTTATCCTAATATACACATAGGTAATGCTCACTGATACAATGCATTTTTATGTAAATATATCTAAGAAATTCTTTTTAATGCATACTTTGCCCCACTATACACATTTATTTATTTTTGCACACATTACTTTGCTGGAGAAATGCATTGCAATTTTGGGGGAATTTTGAATTTCAGACAATGGCTGGGTTTTGGTTTGCATATTGCTTTAGGAGTTAGCTAGATTTGCCTTTCAATGTGAATTGAATCCATTCTCTTCCTCGTCCCTATAATCATGCCTGTAACTAGTTACTGCAAGTACAGTTTTCCTGACTTACACTTCCTCTCCACTGGGTGGAATTCCTCCTTCAGGGACCATTTCAGAGAATAGATCCTCTCTGCATGAAGATCCTCTCATTTTCATTGAACTGAGAAATATTTCCAGATCAGCGTTAGGTGGCCCCAGATAGTAGTAAGTTCAAAGTGGCATTAGAAACATGACCACTGCCTATTTATTTACTGCTCTTCAGCACAACAATTACAGGGGAAAATACAGCAAAATAAGGATGGTGTTATAATTCCACAGCCATGGAGCCAACACCAAAAAGACTCTTCCATGCTTCCTCACATTGCACACCTCATTCAGAATTGCTATGAATACCAGCACCACACGTACAAAGGGAGAAAGAGTTATTGAGTTCATTTTAATGAGAACTGGGGGGAAAGTAATGCGAATTAATAATTAATGTTACTTCAAAGATGCAAAAGATTTAAAAGGCCATTGTGCCTGTTAGTTAGACCAATAATGTTGGCAAGTCTTGAGGAATAGGAATTTCTCCCTATCCTTGTGAAACTCTGTGCTTTAAAGACCCATCTGTTTAGAACTGCTATTTAAAATGGTTTGGTCATGTTGTTGTTGCGTATTAACACTAATTCCCCCCCTACTTTTTATTTGATTTTATTGTTATTAAGCTGGGCTGAATGCTGATATTTCTGGTTTTTATTGGTATTTTATAGTTAATTTAAATTGCAGGTTAATGAAAATTTATGGTTCAATGTGATTATTCTGCTGCTATGCCAGGGCCTTTCCACTAATTTCTCATAACTTTTCTTCCTTTCCCAAAGAAAGTTCTGATTTTAGCTCTCATTTTCAGGGCACTGCACTTAAAAAACAAAAACACTGGGTTCAGGGTTGAGCTTACCTTAATGCCAGATGGCTGAGGGTGGAAGATATACATGTTTTTATCTCTATTGGGCATTTCTCTCCAGCAGTCTGAAGCTTCCCCAACTACCTGCACTTCTTGAAAAAAGCCTCATGAGAGGAGTCGTCTCATGGCATCTTCCCCAGGGCTCCAGATGACATGCAGGAAGCCAGAAAGGATAGCTAGTGAATGGCTGAAGTTAGTGCACTTGCTGATTTTGTTATTAAGGGAGAGCCAGTGTGGTGTAGTGGTTAAGAGTGGTAGACTCGTAATCTGGTGAACTGGGTTCGCTTCCCCGCTCCTCCACATGCAGCTGCTGGGTGACCTTGGGCCAGTCACACTTCTTTGAAGTCTCTCAGCCCCACTCACCTCACAGAGTGTTTGTTGTGAGGGAGGAAGGGAAAGGAGAATGTTAGCCGCTTTGAGACTCCTTCAGGTAGTGATAAAGCGGGATATCAAATCCAAACTCTTCTTCTTCATTCCTTTTATCCTTAATTTCTTTTCCTCCATGCTTTCTTTTTTTAAGTAGAAAGACAACTATTTTTTTTTAAAAAAAATGAACAGCTGTCAAGTACACAGTCAGCAGCCCCTTTGACCACCCAGACGTACAAGAAAAAAGCATCATGGGAGTTTGGGGGCGTATGAGAATGCTGCAGAATGGAGACAACCTGAGACAGAATTTGTAGAATAAAAGAAAGGAAACCCACAACCCCCTCCCCCCAGCCTCCTAAAATGTGAGGCACAGTAAAACTCCCGCGGTTTGAGAATTTAACAGAAATCTCCCCATCTTTTTCATTAATTGATGGAGAATAGTAAAACGTTGAATCTCCCCCCCCCCAACACCAATCTTCTGTGTTCTATATGCCGGAAGCTGCCATGGTAATCTGGTTTTAATCTCATCTGACATTTTTTTTTAAAAAAAAATAATGTATAAATGTCATATTAATGTCCTTTAAAAGGTGTTTGTGAAAGGGGTGGTTATTGGCTTGTTTTGCTCTTGTTTTTATCATGTATTCTCAGTTTTTATTTTGTGTCTTTATGCTGCGAACCACCTTCAGATGAAGAGCAGTATACAAATTTCTAGGTAGCTAGATAGATTATGGAATGATAGATAGATGATAGATAGATGATAAAGATACTAGATAGATAGATAGATGGATGATAGATAGATAGATAGAGATAGATAGATAGATAGATAGATAGATAGATGATAGATAGATAGATAGATGATAGATAGATAGATAGATAGATAGATAGATAGATAGATAGATAGATATAGATAGATAGATAGATAGATAGATAGATGATAGATAGATAGATAGATGATAGATAGATAGATAGATAGATAGATAGAGATAGATAGATAGATAGATAGATAGATAGATAGATAGATAGATGATAGATAGATAGATAGATAGATGATAGATAGATAGATAGATAGATAGATAGATATAGATAGATAGATAGATAGATAGAGAAACAGTTAGATAGATGATAGATTTAAGCCTGACCATCCATGACCAACATTTTATGGGAGTTCTTCAGCTGAAGGAAATGTCAACAGTATATCATGTTATCTCTGCTTGAAACATATGATCAAGTTGGATCATAGTAATTTGATGACTTCCTGGTGTGCAATCACCGTTGCCTATGGCATGCTGAAATTTCTGTTACTGCTGGATTCCCCACCCCCCCCCCAAGTCTGTATTTCAAATCAGCCTTTTAATTTTTATTCTGGGAGCTCTAGAAATAGATATTTAGAACACTGCATCTTAAATATCTCAGATGAGCAGTGTCAAAACTTTGTCCATTTAGCACTTTAAGCTGCAATCTTACATCCATTAACTGAGAGCAGGCCTCATTGAAATCAATTGGGCTTACTTCTGAGCAGGCATGTATAGGATTGCATTGATTGTATTTTGGAACCTGAAATAAGATGGTGCATTGTTAGAGATGAGCACTGATCTGACTGCTGTCTTGGGTCCTTTTTTTCTGAATTGCACTGGAAATGTGTATTTTGGCGTCAAAATTTAACTTCAGCATCCAAAATTTGACATTGCAGAAATTCTGCTATAATGTTTCTTGTTAGCCTTTCAGGACTCTGGGAGTTAGGATGCAAGATTAAGTGGGGGTCATGACTGGAAGCACACAATCGTTGCCCAAAGGGAATTTTTCAGCAGTAAATGTTTGAAACTGTTAGCCTAGAAACTGTCATGGTCATCAGAGAATCATGGAGGTCAGGGTAAATCTGAGAGCAGCATTAATGTGCTATGGACTGCCATGGAAGCTCTCAACATGTAAACTATTATTGTGACACAGAGGTCATTATTTCTGTGAATCATCCATTTCTCAGAGCACCTTGAAGAGAGCTTGGGGAGCATAAAAACAGCATTTAATCTGCTGCATCATATTAATTTTTAAAACTAGTACCTTCCTTTTTGTACACCCCTCCCCAACAATAGCTTTCTGAGAGGGCAGGGGGAAATATGCAGAATGGGAAGAATGCAAATTTAAATCTTGGCAGGCTGAGCTTTGGGAGAATTTCTTTGAGGGTATCTGCCTCACAATGTCATTCTCTTAGGCATTAGCCAAGGTCTCCATCTTCATTCCTTTATCAACCCATGGTATTACTCATTGCTGCATTTGACTCATTCTAAATTCCATTATTCCTAGAAAGGGGATGGCTTCATTCTTTCAGCTCACTTTCCCTCACAGATGGCCTTCTGAAACCAGCCTGCCAGTGGCGGCAGAGAGGCAAAGCCGAAAGAGGACAGTGCCAGAACAAAAGGTGGGCTGAGCAACAGGTTGCATTCCAGCCCACACCAAAGCCAGAGCTTCCTATACTCACACCCTACATATATCTCCATCCTCTATTGAGATGAGCAAGAGGAATGATCAAGAATTCATTCCAACCAGGCAAAAGCATTCATTATACAGAGCAAAACAGTGGTGGACATGGACTAGGGAGAAGGGATTTGGCCTGGAGAGAAGCCTGGAAGTTGGGTAGAGAGAACTGGAGGACCGCATTCAGCATGCAGGCTGCAGCCTCCCCACCCATGAACTCCTGCTGGTAATAATATTAATAATAATAATATTTCAGTTTCTTACCTGCTCTTCACCATGAGGTCTCAGGGTGGTCTATGAGAAAATTAAGATTCAATATTAGAAGCAGTTTAAAACAAATAAGGTGGTTCCTGAAAATGTCTATCTCAGGCGACAAAGGCCACAGTACAGAGGTGTGTCTTTGGCATGATAAAAGAACTCCTAGCATTAATTTTAGAACTTGAACATGCTTCTTAACAAACTTTATTTCATTCATTTGCATCTTTCTCCTCACCTCTGTGCTACACATGCAGATCTACATGTATCCCTGACCATTAGATCCAGTCGTGGCCGACTCTGGAGTTGCGGCGCTCATCTCGCTTTAATGGCCAAGGGAGCCGGCATTAAATTATTACAAAGGAAATGCTCCTGGGCTGCTGAGGTTAGCCAAGTCATACACAGATTCACCCATACCCGTTTTTCCCCACACTTTGAACAATGACATACATAAAATCACATTGAAATTGATTTTGTGTGGTGCTTTATCAGTGCACGTTAGTGGAGATGTGAACTGATGAACAGCAGAAAATGAACTTTGAGGTCATGCAGGGGTAACCAGTGGTGCCCTCCAGGAGTCATTAGACTGAAACAGACCCAGCTGGAAATGGTCAGGGATGATGGATGTTGTGAGTCGAGGACCCACCACCCACTTAGGGATAAAGGACACATATATTTTAGGTTAATGGGCTAAAGAAGGCCACAACTTTATTGGTTACAGCATGTGAGTGGTATTGGCTTAGGCACTGGATCAAGCAAACTATATATGACTCCACCCCGCACAGCGGGGGGTCAATTGAAGGTTAACAACAAGTGGGAGGAGCTTGTTGATGCAAATACAACTGGAAGCTTCTCCTGACATCACCGGGGGCCATGCCATGGCCCTAGCCACCAGCAGGGCATCGGACAGGAGCTACGGCTGCTGGATTCCTTTAGCGGAATACCCAAGGAGGGGAGGAGTAGGTGATGGCCACAACCTGCCCTCTAACACATGACACATAGTCCAGTGCCTAAATGACTCCAGGCAGCAGAATGAGGACACGGGGCTGCTGCAGCCGCTTGAATGCAGATAAACCCTGCCCCTGAGCCAGCCCTATTGGCTGGCTGACGGGCGCGGTGCGGCAGCTGGGAAACTGACACAGGGGGTCGAATATGCCCCCTGCCAATGCGGGAATGGCTCCCACTCACAACACCTTCCCTCTGGTTGGAGGAGAGACTTTGTAGTCCAATTACATCTAAGGACACCACATTGACTGCACTTGCAGTAATGGATTTGATCACATCATGACTGACAAAGCACTGCAATAAATAAATAAAGAATTGCAGACTGGTAATCTATTGTATTCCCAGAGATGCAGCCATTGATGTTCACTCCAAAGGACCTCACATTTCCCCAAGTCAGCTTACCAACATGGGCAACATGCCTGGTGAAAGACTGTTGCAATGTGATGGAACTACAGGATCTGGAGCAGAAGGCTTTATTTTAAGGCACCGCATCTATCGGAAAGGGGACTGAGCCCAAGGTGGATAGTTAGGACCAGGGAGCATAAAAAGACAGATTCAGATGAGTGCTTGTTATTCATCTGCTTCCTAGGCTCTGTCCAGGGTCCTGAAAGACATGATTCCAATTAGCCTCCCCTCTGCAACTGAAACCTTCCTATGCCTTTCTGTCCTCTCCTTTCCATGACAGAACACTTGCCAGGCTCCCCATGACCCACTCAAGGGTTCAGCTTCCCCAGGACTAGCCAACAATTCAGAAACTTAAAATAGCAACGGAACAATGGAAGAAATCAAAATCACTGTTTCCTCTTTGGAAATGAGACCAGGTAAATTTTAAATTATATTATCCAAGGAGAAATTCAATGAAAATATGGGGGGGGGGACCTAATTTTAACCCAGACTTCCTACATTCAAGTCAACATGCCAAGCTCTGTACTAGGCTGCATCCCCTTCCAGCTGCCTTTCTGCCTTACAGCTTTTAAATTACTACTACTTCTATTACACACAGAGAGCTGTTTGTCACACACCTTCTTCTACGGCAGCCTACTGAGTTTCTGGATTAAAAAAAAAAATGCTGCAGTTCCATTCTGTCCAACACTGTGTTTTCCAGGCAAGAAGCTTTCTGATTTGGTGCTATTAATCATTCTCCCCTTGTAAATTGTAGACAAGTTTCTTGCAAAGTTGGAAGTAACACTTCCAGCTGTAACACCATTAAACTGAATCCCTGGTAGCTATAACAGGAATTCATGATCTCCAGCTTAAGAGGTACCTCAAAATATATAAGTGTGCCTCGAAGAACTGCAAAGCTGAGCTTTGATTTTATTCTGTGCAAGGTGATGAAGGCAACATTTGACGCCTGAAAGGATAAAGGAAAAAGCTGAAACTATTGTACTGACGTGACAAATGTTAGTTATGTCCAGCTCTGTTTTCTTGTTTGTAGCTCAATTTGATTTTTGGTCAAGTCTCAGGAATAACCTGTATATAACTGCAAATAAGCCTGTGTGTTAACATTATCATTAAAGGATAAAGAAAATAACAGTGGAGTATTTTTCACAGCAGGAGGAACTGTGGATTTAATTATACAATTCACATTTTGCAGCTCAATTCATGCAAAGTGTTTATCCACAGGCAATCGCCTCCCACCAGTTGACTGACTTCTCCACCTGTACTTTGGTGCTGCCTAGAGAATTTTGCACTTAAACATGCTCATCGACAGTTTAAAGGCTGACATTTTAATGCTTGTGTGAATTTTGCACCAATATATCTTCCAATATTTCACAAATGAAGAGACATGTTAACATTCTTCAGATTCTTTCCAATACTGTACCTTTAAGTTCCTGCTGGTTATAAAAATACTCTATTCCTCAACAAATGTGTTGTTGTTACTGTTATTAATTAAGTAATCACCTTCCTCATAGTCATATGCCTCAAAGAAATGTGCAAAATGTAATAAAAACAGCAAAAATAAATAAAAATCCAGATAAAATAGCACAGAAAACAACAGCAAATGAATCAAAAGACAATACAATGAGACACCCATGGCATAGAGCAGCTGGGAAAGGGTGTTGAAACAAAAACGTATTCAGTTGTTTCTAGAAAGTGCAGGTGTTGGGTGCCCATCATACCTCTAAAGGCATCCTGCAGCCTCTTTGGGGCTGGGGGGGGGAATAAATTGTTTTTTCCTTTATTCCCCCCCCTAAAAACTAGGTGCGCCCTATGGTCCGGTGCACCCTATGGAGCGAAAAATACGGTATTAACTATATTTACTAGTTCCTTTGTCCCAAAAATGAAATACAAAGCAAGAAATCATAATTAAAAACAAGGATAAAGCAGCCTGAAATACACCAATAACAGATGCAAAAACAGATCCAGTCCTATGCTCAATTCCCCTACAATTCCCAGAGTTTCCTGAGAAGATGGATTGATTGTTAAAAGCCACTCTGGAAATTGTAGCTCTTTGAGGGAAGGTGGGTCTCCAGTGCTGTTAACAAACTACACTTCCCAGGATTCTTTTCAGGAACCCAAAAGTGAGTGAAGTGTGGCTATTCCATTACAAATGTGGAAGCAGTCCAGGTCTACCACAATCACAAATTCCAAACCACTTCCTGACCAGGTTTCTTATTTCTTCCTCTTCCTCTTGTTCTGGCATAGTCTCCACTGTGAGGCAGTATGATGAACATGCATGTTTACCTTTATGGGAAGCATTTAGATGCAAATGGGGTGAGCCATGGGGCACAAAACAGAGTTAATAACCGTATTCATTGCATTCTATATTTTACTGTATAGAAAGAAAGTGTGGTAAATCCCCACCATATGTATGAAGGGGCGGGGCAGGGCAGAGAGAGAGAGAGAGAGGGAGAGAGAGAGAGAGAACCCTCTTTCTTCATCACCCCAGCTTTCTTCCTCAATCTTGCATAAAATTTCCGAAGACAACCTTGTGGTCCAGAGTTTCCGCTAGAGAGATGGGAAGAAAATGACACTTTGAAATTAAAGGGAACAATTACGCTCTTTTATTTTCTCCAGTTAAAGAGCTCAGCTGTAGTCAAACACGTAGGCTTTTGGAAGAAAGCAACAGATTATGTGTGAAGGTTACCTCCAGAGAGGTGCGAATTTCACAGCAGCGGTAAAAATGTTAGCCACAAAGGGGGGAACGGGGGGTGGGCAGAGAAAAGAAAACCCCAGAGCTGTGATTTGGAACGGTGATGAATGCTTACTCTCCTTCTGACAGAATGCTCTAGCTTCTGTTTGATGGGGATAATGGTGCCACTTTGAAAAGAGATCCTGAGCATTATTTAAAGATAGGAATAAACAATTTGATAGTGTTTTAACTTACGTATGGCAACGCTTGTTTTTCTTTTTTTCTATGAACAGAAAGGAGTAAGCTGGTTACCATGGTAATTCCTGTCTTACCTTTTAAGACAAAGGATAGCTCTGAGCTATAAAATTAAGTCCCCTACAACCTTTCATTTCTCATACTTAACAAAGACTTCTTTCTCATCCCTTTCCACCCCCACCCCTTGCATTAAACCATCTCTAGGATTGCTAGCCTCACATAATCCAGCCTCAAAATCAATTTTGATTGCAAATTTGACCTATAGTTATTTTAATAAGACATTCCCTGACTTGATGCAAAAAGATGAATCCCCTTACTGTATGGGACAGCATGCCCCTTTGGTCAAACCAGTGGTTTGCGGTTACTTCTTGCTTAAAAAAGAAAGAAAGAACATTGACCCAGGAGGTAGATGACACTGCTTTTGTAGCTTATTCTCATTTAATTGCATTGTCCAGAGAGATGTATTTCATCTATTAAGATTATGGCTTCTCTCTCCTCATTAGGATTTTTCACAAAGTATGTTATTAAAGTCTATTTCTGAATCCTTGCGTTGTGTTTCGTTATGAATATATATTTTTTATTCTGTTACCATGTGAACAAGGAAACACATATAACAGCAGCTCATAATCTCCTGAATGTCAACTGATGGATATTCTTTGCTTCATAACTGTGCGGCATGACTCATGGGAATATTTGAAAAGTTAGAGACCTGTTTAGATCTAAAATTAATAAGGGAAAGAAGCGAGGAAAGTGGCGTGCTCAGGGAAAGGTTGATCTCCTCTGAAAGGATGCTCTCTTGGAGCACCACTGCTTTTTTAAAAAATGGGGGGCAAAGTAGGGTTTTGGATTGTGTACCAGGTATTTAGCTGGCAGAAACTGGAGAAAGTTCCAATTATAGTTGGCATGGGCCTCAGTAGTTATTTCTTTATTGCATTAGCCATAACCCCATCAACATGAAAGCAACCCCACCTCCCCCCAAAATCATTGCAAAAAATGCCAAATTAAGACATGCAGCAACAGGGGCGCTGACTTGCCCCACACACTGAGGGGGCTTGGCCATGTGACGTGATCGCCCTTGCTCTTCCCAGTCCTTGCCTGGCTCCTCAATATTGGGGGGTGCACTCTCCTGCCCCAAAATATGGGGTGCTGAAACCCTTTCTGCCTGTGTCCCTGTGTAGCAATGACATCAAAATATTGAAAATACCAGAAAATCAAAATGTTAAGCTAAAAGGGTTTTTTTTTTAATTGCTGTAGTAGTTGTTGTAGCTGTTACTTATTATCCGCCCATCTGCCTAAGGTCCCAGGGTGGATCACAACAATTTAAAATACATTTAAAACAGTTTAAAGCAGATTTCAATAAAAGGAATAGGGTGGGTCCCCAAACCACACATCTCAAGCATCAAAGGAAAGGGTAAAGTTTAGGTAAATAGGAAACCAAGCAAGATCATTGTCCATCTAGCGTAGTGTACTTGACATTGATTGGTAGCAGCTCTCCAGGATTTCAGACAGGGTTCTATCCCTCGAGATGTTGGGGGTTGAGCCTGGGACCTTCTGCATGCAAAGTGGATTGAGTTATGGTGCTTCCCTTGGAGTTCTGTGCACTGTTCCCACCCCAGATCTCCCTCTGGAGCCAGCTGAAGTCATTTTGCTATCTGATGTGAAGGAAAAGATGGCACCCACACTCCACATTCAGAAGCCGGGAAGACTGGCAACTGAATCTTCCTTTAACAGTCATGATGGGACTGTGTCCTTCTCCATACTCGAGGCTTAAGCGGCAAGGAAATAAAGGAACATAACTTAGGAAGAACACTGTGTGATCAGGCTGGCTTCCCATTGTCAGGATATTGATGTCCTGTTCCACCTTTAAACATATGTGTGGATTGTTGTATGCCACATGTCTGTTAACACTCCAGCACAGCTTGCTGGGAACTTCCATTTGTGTGTATAGCTTTTGCTTTACCTGCTTGCTTGGACACAAAAGGGAGAAGACATGTTTTTGTCCTTTGTCTTGATGTATGCTGAATAAACTGCCTGTAAATATGCTTTACACAGCCTCTCCCTGCCACTTCTGTTGTGCGTTTACTCTGCTGAGTTGCGTGCCCAGCTTCTGGAGCTTCTGAAGCTCCGGGTCACAGATTCATGTTGTACCAAGGACTGGAGTTTGACCGGCATGTTGGCTGGTGGGCTGGAGCCAGCTAGGGGCTTGCCAAGTGCCCCCATTCCCTTGGAAGCATCCCAACACCCAATCTGGTCCAGTACCCTGTTCTCACAGTGGCTCACCAGATACCTATGGGAAGCCCAAAAGCAGGGTCTGAGTAGAAGAGAAGCACTCTCCCTACTTGTGATTCCCAGCAACTAGTATTCAGAAGCAAACTACTCCCAGCAATGAAAGAAGAACATTGCTATCAGGCTGCCCCAGATGCCCCTCCCTCACAATGTGTCCTATCATCTGTTGTTCAAGGAGCCCACCTCACTCTGCTTAATGATCTGGCTGGCCCTGCATGTTTTGCAGAACTTGCAACTTGGAATGGAGTTTCCAGTTGCAAAGAAAGAACCTGCGCACACATAAAACTTACTTGTGAAGAGGCTTGGATGAACTGACAAAAGTTGGAAGCAGGGGCAATGTTCAGAATTGGAGCACCTGAAAAGGGGTTGCAGAATGAATATGTACAAGGTACGTAGAATGCCTTAACCCCTTTTAGGGGACCCCCCTCCTAATTCTAGTCATCTGTAGCAACAGCAATATGTTGGCGCGGAATGTGAAAGATGACAATGATAAAGTAAACTTGAATGTATTTAAAATAAATCATAACTCATAGACATTTAATCATAAGAAGAAGATAAATTGTAAGAATGGCAAAAGCATAATAAAGCAGAAGAATGTAAGGGGAAGGGTCATATCTTAGTGATAGAGCATCTGCTTTGCATGCAAAAGGTCCAAGGTTCAATTGTTAATTTCTATACTGCTTAACATATTAAAAATATCTCTAAGCAGTGTAGAGAAAACTGAAGCAACAACAGACAACTTAAAGAAAAATATTACAAAAACACACAGTTACATATTATAATGTTTCATTAATACATTACTAATATATAAAAATATTTTTATATATTATATTATATATTATATATATATATATATATATAAAAGGGACGCGGGTGGCACTGTGGGTTAAACCACAGAGCCCAGGGCTTGCTGATCAGAAGGTCGGAGGTTCGAATCCCCGCAACAGGGTGAGCTCCCGTTGCTCAGTCCCCGCTCCTATCAACCTAGCAGTTTGAAAGCACGTCAAAGTGCAAGTAGATAAATAGGTACCGCTCCGGTGGTAAGGTAAACAGTGTTTCCGTGCGCTGCTCTGGTTTGCCAGAAGCGGCTTAGTCATGCTGGCCACATGACCCGGAAGCTGTCTGCGGACAAACACCGGCTCCCTCGGCCTATAGAGCGAGATGAGCGCCGCAACCCCAGAGTCAGGCACAAATGGACCTAATGGTCAGGGGTCCCTTTACCTTTACCTAAAATAAAAAAAATCAATATCAGTTCATTTTCCTTCTGACACACTTCTGGGTCTCTGGGTTCTCACCAGGGTCTAAATAAACTCTCAGCTCACGCTCAAAAGTTTCACAGTGAAAAAAGTTCCTGGAAAAAGCAGACTTCATTCCAATCTCTCACTCTAGACTTGCTTTTTATGGGCTGGTGCAAGATGGACAGTACTTCTCCAGGCTGCCCACAGTTGTTTCCAATTCAGCTGCACTTTCCATACCCAAGTACAGCATGTTTTTCAGTGGTGGATCTTTCATAATCAGGCGCCCTGTGCAAGACCCAAATTTGATGCCCCCAAAGGGATCTTCTCAATTTTGCATCCTTTCAGCTTGGTGCCCTGTGCTAGGGAAACACCTGCATCACCCTTAATCTGGCACTGGTTTTGTTGAGTTTCCGCAGGAGTCCAAAGGATGGAAAAAGGACCCACTTCCACTCTCAGCTCTTTCTTCAATCCCTAGCAACTCCTGGTATGGCTGAGAATGTTACCAGTCTGAAACCCTGGAGAGCCAACCCTGGAGAGTCTGTGTTGACAATTCTGAAATAGATGGAGCAATAGTCTGATTCAGTATAAACTAGATTTCTACATTTCATATGGCTCCCCACCCGCCAAAAAAGTTCTGTTTCACTGCCTGCCATTGCTGCATGTTCTCCCTCAACCGTTCATCCCATAGTTATAAGTTACAACTGTGGCCTTTGTCTAAAGAATGTCTCTGTGCTTTCCAGGAGCCACATGCCTGTGCTGGGTCAAACCAGAGGCAAAGTTGGGCAGATCAGCAGGTTTGGATCTTACACTCTAGCCACACAAAAGTCAAAGGTTTCTTCTACTTACACCCATATCCCATTCCATCTGGGTAAGGAAGAGATATTATTATAGTTCAAGAGGTGTGACCCACGCATTGCCTGGATAGAGAGGTTTGGAGGGCCACAGCTAGCCCCTGAGCCTCCAGATTCCAACTTCTCTCTAAGCATATATCAGAGAGACTGCTTTCTAGTGGGAAAAGAGAATAATTTTAGGGCTGGACCAGGTAGGCTAAGCCACCTACCACTTTAGAATAGTTCCCAACCTCTCCATTATTTTTGTCAGTGCAATATCCCAGTGACTTGGAGATGGAGACACTGGTAGCACCCACATAAGAAAACATTTATCTTTTTCACCTGCCGTACTTATGTGCTTTCTATTGCCCCTCCTTGCTGCTTTGGGCTGCTTTACCTACCACTACCACCAGAGCTCAATGAGTTTTGGAGCCTGTTTTGCTAGGAGAATGTTTTGGACATCGGGATGGAGATAGATTTGGCACCTCACTGTGTTCAGCTGTTTGTTTCTGTCTCTTTTGTTACAATATTTATTACAGGTAGTTTGGAAGAAATTAGAAATTACTCACATATAAACATGAACAGATCTTGGGAACTGTTTACAGGCTTTGCCAAACATGATTGTTTTGTCAAGTTTTGGTGTGTGTTTTGCAGCGTAATTATCTCTTACTTACTTTCTATGTAGCAGGAAGCCTCAATATAGTGAGTAATATTCTGATTATTTGTTAAAATTAGCATCTGGTAGATACATCCCTGCCAACACATTATATATATATATATATATACACACACACACACACACACACACACACACACACACACCAAGGATAAAAAGAAAGCTTTTAAATTTAAATTCCAGCTTTGAAGCTCTTGCTATTGCTCTTCCTGTGCTGTGAATTGGAAAATCAGATCCAGCTATAGGGTTGTATCCAAGTCATTGCACAAGTAGAAGAACTTATTCAAGTGTAACAGAACTTCCACCCCTCTCCTCTTTCCATGCACCCAACCAAATCTGCTCTGGGGTTTTCACCAACCCTCAAGGGTGTATGTGGCAGCACTGGGTGGGGGGGGGAGAGGTGGGGGGGGGGAGTTCCATTGTGCTTGTGGAAGTTGTTCCACCTGCAGCTTTAGAAAGCAGGCATTTACCTGGTTAAACTGACCAAACCTTAAAAGTCTTGCCTATTGCCTTCAGATTTGGGGACTTTGCTAATTATTGATAATGATAACTTTGTAATGTGATTCAAATCTTGTATGTGAGAGCGTGCGTGGTGAAATTAAACAATTCCATTATCTACTAAGTGATAATATGTCAGAGTTAAAGTGGGACACTATTGCCAATTGCATTGCATTATTACCATAGGTGAACGATTAAGTCCACTTAATGAGCAGGCTAGTCTTGATTACACCTGACTCAAATCCCAATTAAACTCCTTAGATGAGAATTGGAGAGGAGCAGAGAATGCATTGCAGTGATTCACTTGTAGCCTGTCTGATCAAAGAGAGAGGAAATAAACAGCTCTAAACTCTTTTCCTAAGAGCTGTTAAACTCATGGAGTTAGACTGATGCCTCCAACAAGAACAATTATGGCAAGAACTGCTTGGGTGAGAGAAATCTTTGGAGGTAAATTTGTACCAGACAATAAAGTTCTTGGATGGTCTCAGCATGTGTACGTGTATGCAGGCAGGCAGACATGAAGTTCAAAATGTGGTTAAGTAAAAGAAAGAGAGCATAAGATAGAAAATAAATGAAATGCACCCAGGTTTTGTTCGCAGGCTTCCCGTAGGCATCTGGTGGGCTACTCTGAGAATAGGATGCTGGCAAGAGGGCCTGTTGGTCTGCTCCTGCGGGGCTCCTCTTGCATTTCTTATAACATAAGACCTTTGGCTTATTCAGCCAAAGGAGGGTACTGTTTTGGTTGTTACTATGGTGTGTATTTTTATGCTTTTGTATTGTGAATAGCCCTGTGATCCTTGGAACGAGGGTGGTGTCGAAATTAAATTAATAAATAATGATTACTTACAGATTTTTACCAGCTGCATTTTGTGGATTAGATAATAAATGGCTCATTTCCACTGGACAGCAGCAATCGAGGAGAGGAAGGATAAATCCATTTTCCTGTCACTATTGCTACGTGATGGGTATGCAGTGGGCCTAGACTACATCGTGAAAGGGTTGCAAGTTGTTATTCGGTAAAAGTAGCATTTCTGGAACATCAGGCTTTTATGCAGCTGTTAAGGGAACAGGGGCACTGCAGGGGGAAAAGGAAATATAGTAATGAACATGAAGTTGGTTAAGAAGTGGATTTGCCAAAGAAGTATTTTATGGTGCGTCACCATTCCCAAATTCCTGAGCCTGAACATGCATTTATTTATTACGTTTAGAGTCCATCTTTCTTCCACGGAGCTCAAGGTAGCACGAATAGTTACCACACTATCCATTTTAACTCCCAAAGCAACCCTATGGGGTAAGTTATGCTGAGAGATGAGTGATCTCTCACCAAGGTCATCCAGTGAGTTTCACGTGTTCAGGTAGGAATTTGAATTATGATTCCCCAGGTCCCTGTCTAGCACTCTAGAAACTACTGCTAAAGGTGCCCAGGGCTGGGTGTTTCACATGCCACAGCCTCTCTCCTCACCCCTGGTCAGGCTTGACCTGGGAATGGAGCTATGGTCGGGCATGAGAAAGCTGCTTCAGCAACTTCCTCATGCACCACAGCCCAGGAGAGTGTTGACGCCCACTCTCCTCTCTCTGCTCCCTGGTTCAGGTTTGATCCGAGAGTAGAGCTGCGCCTGGCAGCATTGGGCCGTCATGAAGTTGTCTCTGCAGCTCTCTTGTGCGTTAGAGCCAGGCTGAGATGAGGGAGCTTGTTGTGAGGGTGCCTAGTCATGCCCTCTCAAAAGAAGTGCCCGGGCCACAGCCCCCACTCCTCGCTACACCACTGCCTATGTCCCAAGGGTGCCACTGGAGTTGACAAGGAGTAGATGGACAAGAGCAGATGGGCATAAGCAGAATAGGGAGGGAGTATGAGAGGTGTGGTAGTAGAAGAAATGGGCTGGAAAGTCAAATTCCTGAACTAGGAAACATGCTGACTGCAACATCAGTGCATGTATCACAGCAATAACATACCTTGGATAGAATCTCCACATTCTTTTGCACCCAGTTCCCCCCGCTGCCTCCTCCTTCAGCCTTGGCGCATAGTTCCAGCTCTGGCTTACTCACCAGCTAAAGCTCCTTTTCAACAAGAGATGACATGGCCCCAACACCCTCTGGTAACTTCCAGAGTGAAATATTGTACATTAGGTTTCCATTTTGAAGATGAGCCAGAAACCTGAACTGGTTCAAAATGCAGCGCCAGATTACTGGCTTGAGTTCCCTATTTTACTCATATAAAGGTAAAGGTAAAGGGACCCCTGACCATTAGGTCCAGCCCTGGCCGACTCTGGGGGCCAACCTTCCCGCCGGAGTGGTACCTATTCATCTACTTGCACTTTTATGTGCTTTCGAACTGCTAGGTTGGCAGGAGCAGGGACTGAGCAACGGGAGCTCACCCCGTCATGGGGATTCGAACTACCGACCTTCTGATCAGCAAGTCCTAGGCTCTGTGGTTTAAACCACAGCACCACCTGCATTGGTTGCCAGCTTGTTTCTGAGTAACCACTGCCAGGGGATGACACACGTTAGTTTCACGTCCCTCCAAATCTGGGGTGTGTGGCCTGGGGCAGGGCATTCTTTGTGGCAGCTCCTAGGCTGTGGAATTCCCTTCCCATAGGACCCACCCTATTCCCCTTACTGTAATTTGTTTTAACTTTTTAATATTGCACCCCTCACTGGTGAAGGGTGAGGGGTAGTAATGGTGTTAATAACCATATTCTTTCACACATTTGTAAAAGTCCACATTTTGGGGGGCTTTGTTTCAAACCCAAACTGCAGGATTCTGAGAAGTGCACAATCTAAGTTCTAACTGCACTCTGGTCAGCATATAGGTCCTGGAATGGTGAATTAAGATGAGGACCAAATTTAGTTATCTCCTGTCTCTAGTTTTGACACTCAAAACCCTTCATGATGTAGGCATCATGTATCAACCTGCTTGGGAGGGAAGATCTCCCACTGAGGTCCTCTTCTCTGAAATTAAGTAGGTGGTAACAAAGGAGATAACTTTTATTTCCTCCGTGGTGCCCTGACTGTGGATTTCTCTCTCCAGGGAAGTTTAGCTGGCAGCGACACTATTGTATGTTAGGCATCAAGTTCAGATGTTTTTATTCTCTCTGGCATTTTAAATTATTTTAAATGAAAGGAAGCTATATTTTACACACTGAAATTGAGTTATCCATTCTGCAGATTGGGGAAAGTGTTTTAAATAGGGTTTTTGTACTGTTAAATAAAAAAAGAATTCTCTGACTTTATTTTATTATAAATTCTTTTTGTGAGCCATCCTTGCGTCCTACAAATACTCAGAAAATGGATGGCTAGAGAGGGAGGGGTGAGCATAAAGGGCAAGGGTATTTGGGGATGTTTTATTTGGAGGGCATTCTGTTTATTTGCAAATATTATTTTCCTGTATTTAATTGATAACCAAGTGTGTCTGTGGCAAAAGTCAATAAAATTTCGGTAACAAAAACATAGGGACTAGAAGCTTCAATTTTGTTGAGGATTGTGACTTGGAGTCATATATAAAGATTCAAAAGAGAAAGGTGATGTGGTCATCATAGCTGCAGGGGAGCAAGATGACTACAGTTCTCGAGTCTTTTCTTTTCCTCTCCTTCCCATCTTTACCAGGCTTCATCTTGCGGAGTTAAAGAAGTATTTGTATGCCCTCACAGCATGAGATAGAATTTGCTGTCTGCTTATCTTAGAGGTTTGGCACCTCGCAGCAACACTGCTGCCGGAGGAATCCTGGAGTAGATCCAAAAATCAATCAACTTTCACTTTTTTTAAAAAAGGGGGGGGGGGTTCTACAGCAAGTTTCTGTACAAAATAATATTTTTTCTTTCAGAAGAAGAAACCTTTCTAACTCTACAATGAGACAAATCTACATTAAAAATTCGTGGTTTGCTGCAAACTCCTTTATGCACTGAACCAAAGCCAGCTTTGGCTCAAGATAACTGTAGAAGGAATGACTTTGCTGAAAATCTTAAGGCATTAAGTGGAAGTCTTAAATGGGAGGAAAACTTTTGTTTGAACTGAAGTCCACAGCCTTACCGAGAGTGCATAACTATGTGGAAATATTTGGAGTCATGATAACAGGCTGCATGGTTTTATACCAGTGCTGTGGTCTTAATTCACAACTGGGCTAATAGAGTCTAACCAAGATGTGAAATGTGTTATCTGAATGCTATGGTGCAATTTCAGGCTAAACAATTGGAGTATTCTGTTCTTTTGCTGGAACATACGCAGCAAAGCTACCACCTATTATGCTTCCTGCTATGAAGTATTTTAGGAAACATTTGGTTCCTTGGGCTCAGCAGAAGGCATTTGTGGAGGTCCAAGCCCTGGCTCTAGCTCCAGACTGTGGCTGTTAATCATTCCTGACAAGAGGCATGGTTCCTGCTACAGCAGCTGACTTCAGGGAACTGGGCTAGATATCAGGGGTTGGATAAAACATGCAGTTGCCTTATACTATGAGTAACCATTGTGCCTTCCAGATGTTGTTGGACTCCACCTCCCATCACGCATGACAACTGGCTATGCTGGCCAAGACTGATGGGAATTGCAGTTCAACAACATTGCCATTTGACAACCCCTGCTGAGACTGACCCATAGGTCTATCTATCCCTGTGTTGTCTATGCTTAATGACAACAGCTCTAGAAGGATTCAGGCTGGGACATTTTAAGCATTCCTACTTGAGATCCCTTTAGATGGTGATGCAGAGAACTAAAGCTGGGCCTCCTGTGAGTATGAAGCTCTCTTGTTAGCAGAAATGCTACTTTATGCCCAAGCTTTATTTGCACAGTAAAAGCCCACTGAAATGATAATGTTTCTCCCCTCCGCCCCAGTAAACTATGCCACTAGTGCAGAAAAGACTGTATAGCTCATGCTCATGTGATGAGCCTCTTGTGATGAGCATGACCATACAGGCAGCTAGAGCATCACCTCTGCAGCTGGACGCAGGTGGCGCTGTGGGTTAAACCACAGAGCCTTGGACTTGCTGATCAGAAGGTCGGTGGTTTGAATCCCCGTGACAGGGTGAGCTCTAGTTGCTCGGTCCCTGCTCCTGCCAACCTAGCAGTTCAAAAGCACGTCAAAGTGCAAGTAGATAAATAGGAAGGTAAATGGTGTTTCCGTGTGCTGCTATGGTTTGCCAGAAGTGGCTTAGTCATGCTGGCCACTTGACCCGGAAGCTGTACGCCGGCTCCCTCAGCCAGTAAAGCAAGATGAGCGCCGCAACCCCAGAGTTGGCCACGACTGGACCTAATGGTCAGGCTTCCTTTTACCTTTACCTTTAGGTTGCGCCCCGAGGCTCCCAAGCCCCTCCCCTTTAAATAACTTCACTCAGACGCCAGTGTGGTGTAGTGGTTAAGAGCAGTAGTCTTGCAATCTGGGGAACCGGGTTCGTGTCTCCGCTCCTCCACATGCAGCTGCTGGGTGACCTTGGGCTAGTCACACTTCTCTGAAGTCTCTCAGCCCCACTCACCTCACAGAGTGTTTGTTGTGAGGGAGGAAGGGAAAGGAGAATGTTAGCCGCTTTGAGACTCCTTCGGGTAGTGATAAAGCGGGATATCAAATCCAAACTCTTCTTCTTCTTCTTCTAATTTAGTTTAAGTTATTGGGCAAAATTTAGGTCACAACTTTATTAATTACAGAAAAGTGACAGCTATTGGCTTAGGCATTGGCAAGAGACTATAACTGACTCATGCCTCTCTGGCTGGCAATCTGAAAGGGTAAACATCAAGCAGGGGAGCAGCATCGATGAAGACCAACTGAAGCTCACCCCAGGGTTCCTGTGGTCCTGGCATGGCCCTAGTCCCTCAAGTGGAATTCGGATGAGATCCGGGAACCCTAGATTCCTTTACCAGAATACCCTGTTTTTGGAGGGGCAGGTGTTGGCCACACCTCCCCCCCCACACACACTTCACTAAACCTAACCTAACTGCCAAACCTTACAAAGTTGTGATGATTGCTAAGGTGGTCGGCAAAAACCAAGTGGCTCCAGCCAATCTGCCAAGTGGAAAAATTCCTACCCAGCCCCTGCTCCAAAGCAGGCGACCCAATACAAAGCAAGGCCAAAGGAGCAGCACCTAAAATTAGGGAGGCAGGGCGGGTGTTCGGAAGCACGAAGCAAGTGCCCCCAATATGTCGCGCTGCCGCTTATATAGGCCCTGGGAGCGACGCTTTGCCTTGATTGGCTGAAACAATCTGGCACGATCCCCGGGCCTAATGGACAAGGCTTGGGCCTTCATAACCACTATCCACCATGGGGGTGGGGAGAAGACCTGGGGGCCTGCACGCAACCAGGACCCTCATTAAAGAGGATCCCATTTGTCCTCAAAGCAACCTCGTCCTAGACCCAGGAAGCCCACATTTCTCATTATTCATGGCCACTGTCCATCCTGCCTGGGGCTGATGGGAGCTGGAGTCCAGCAACATCTGGAGGGTCCACATTGGCTCTTTTCCTGTGTCCTAGACTCTTCAGAGCTTTAAAGGCCAAATCTAGCTATTTAAATTTAGCGATATGTTCCCACTTGCATATGCCTGGGAAACGGTGTACACCTCTTCTAGGCAGAAGCAGAGTTTCTTGGTAGGTTTATTCGTACATTCCACATTCTAGCCTGGTGCTTGAAATTGTACCTAAGGAGGACCGGAAAAGGGGAGATAGATTCCATATGATGAATGGGCAAAGAGAGGAACAGAAGTACTTCAGCACTGCCCAGGAGGAAATAAAAGAGAATGTAGCAGACAGCAGGGAGTTGGGGTTGAAGGTGTCACTTCTAAAAAACAACCGATGATGGATATGGTGGAGCTTGGTGAAAGTAATGGCAAAGTGACAGGGAAGCATATGACTAATGACCATGAAAAATCACTTTTCAGGAATGAAACGCAACACTTCGGGACCTTACGAAAATGCAGTTTGCATCTGAGGGTGATAGGAAAAAGTATGCGAGCAGGAGGATATGCGGCTTTTGTTAGGGGATAGTCTTCAAAGTTCAGACTAGGGCTGATCCCAACCTTCCAGCAGCATTCAGAATGTTTGATGGTTGTGGGCGTGGGGGAGAGAGACCTGGCACTGTTTTTTGGGGTGGCAAACTGGAGCGAGTAAAACACTTTTCAAAGATCAGTTGGGGTCAGTGATGTTAAGAATGTAATAAGAACTCTGCTGACCCAGGCCAGAAACCATTCTAGTCCAACATCCCATTTCACAGTGGCCAGCCAAGGACCCATGGAAAACTCACAAGCATGATTCAAGTGCAACAGTACTCTCCCCATTTGTGATTCTCACCAACTAGTATTCAGAGAAACACTATCCTTATTTAATGGACATGGGAAATATGCTTCCGTGAGCAGTTCCTGAGTATTGGCCACTTTAAATGACCCAATCACGTGAATGGGGATTGATGCTATGGGTGTTTCCTGCAGAAAGACTGCATTCCTTTCCAGTGTGGTGCTAGTTTGACTTTTTTGGAACCAACACAATCATTTCTGGAAAATGTGTTTGGGTCATTTAAAAGTTACTCCAGCTTTGCAGGAGTCTCTTAAAAAATGATTCCCACATAGCTAATATAATATCTCTCTCTCTCTCTCTCTCTCTCACACACACACACACACACACACACACACACACACCTCTGCAATAGTGCTTATGTAAATGGCTGTGTCTTAATTTCATCTCTGTCCCTCTGATTTCAAGGAGGCAGCAGAGAATTAGTCTCCTTTCTGTGTGTTTTGCAGAATTAAGCCGTGAAGACCCATTGCCAGCTGAAATATATAAAACTTACCACCTAGCAGAGAAATTAATTCTCTGCCGGATAGACAGGGAAATCCTTTTACAGCATTATATCAATGTCTCTCTTCTTCTTGTAGGCTGCCAGTTCAGGTTTCCAGCAACACAATGGCCATAACTGTGAAATTTTCATGAGATTTGCCAAGCAAATTGGAATGATAAATGACATGGCAGTAGCACTCTTTTGCTTGGCTAGTAAATCCAAAAGTCACACTGATTCTCCCATGTCCCACCCCCTTCAAGTATGGTAAGATGGTAACCTTGACTTTTTAGCTGCATGTCTTTCTTTTTTCTTCGTCTTAGATCATTTTCATCTTTCAGAGAGCTGGCAAGCTTTACGGGTAAGTGAGCATAGAAATGTTCCAGGCTGTATTATGAGGAATAGCTGAGAGGTATGACAAGGGGGTGAGGTGGGGGAAGAGTAGGTATTAAGGGGATCGTATCGAGATTATAAGGGAGGGAGGGAAAGTATTATACTGAGAGAAACAGGCAGGGTAAGAAATAGTTGCTGAGTACTGAGAGCACACTCACAAGCAAAAGACGACATGTTTTGAGGAAGCTAATCCAGGTAAGGGTCTATCCTGCTTCCAGGGACCCATGGATGTAGAATGCATCCAGAGAGCTCACCTCGAGGCTCTAAGGCAATCCTTAATAATAACATAGGGATCAGGGGCCTATCTAGTCCAGCATCTTGTTCTCACAGTAGCCAACCAGATTCCCTTGGAAGTCTGCAAGCAAGACCTGAGTGCAAAATCATGTTTTGCTCCTGAAGTTTCCAGAAACAGGTCTTCAGAAGCATACTGCCTCTGACAGTGGGATGTATAAACCTCAGCAGAGACTGTGGAAATGAACATGCAAACTTTGGGGTGTTTGTGTGTGGCCATCAGATCCAGTGTGAAAGTGTGTGGGAGGGGGCTTTTGCCAACTTTCACGTGAGAAAGGTGAAATGTATGGGTTTTCAAGTCAGAGATATTACCATTGTGAAAGGAGGCAGCTGAGGTTCTTGTTGTTTCTTTCTGGGCAAGGAGGGCAGAGGGAGGAAGATGTTCCTCTTGGGTGTAAGATTGGTAGAGGCCAAAGGTGCACTTTTCATGGTTCTACTGCTCTCAGAAACTTGGTAGATGATGGTCGAAATGAGGTCATTCCCTAATAACTGCTCCCGACATGTGGAAATCCCTCCACACTGAGCTGCATCAAGCATCCTAGTTATTTGTTCCATTGGGTGTTTAACCCTGGTCTTTGACACTTAGGATTTGTGTGGTTTTCATTGGCCACTCCATATACATTCTTTGCTTTGTTTGCAATTGTCTTGTTGGATTTTAATGTTCTATGGTTATGTGGTTGAAGGGTGGGTAAGAAATGTCTTTAAAAAATAAATAAGGAGTAGCTTTCATATTGATTCAAGTGGCAGCAATGCAGCCAGCTATCTTTCTCCCACCCACCACCCACTATCAACCCTGAGAATGGCACTATGGCATGATGTATCATTTACACTGGACTATCAGTATGCAATTGGAACATTGCTAGCCACGGATTGCAGCTCCAACATCTCTTCAAATGATGACAGTTTTTAGGGGGTTAAAAAGGCACATATCTACACAGCCCCTGCAAGTTAATAGGTGCCAGGTTTTTTTCTTCCTCCCAGCCCTTTTTGCCTAATCCTGGCCTCCTGAACTTGTAAACAAACAAACAAACAAACACACAAACAAACAAATCCCGTGGGTGCTTCAAGGCATCTCTAAAATGAAGCGATATCTTTCTCTCTCTGAGGTAGAATGTTTGGTCTTATGCCTTGAAGTGACACTGGGTTAAAATAAAACAGGGCACCAAAGAATACTTTTGCTTACTGTCTAGGTTTTTTTATATACCAGGAGAGGAACAAATCTTAGTTCAGAGCACGAGCCAGCTTTTTTTTTTTCATATTAAAATTGCACACACAAATTTGCAGCAAACAACAATCAACTCACAGAACAATGATTAGCAAACACTCTTGATTGGTTATCATATCCTTAAGCAAGAAATGTACACATCCTGTGATGATAAAAAATCTTTAAATTAAACTACAGAGCAAAAGTTGAGAGAAGCATCTTCCTTAACAGTCCTAATTAACCCTCTAAATAGCAAGATCTAAAGTCAGCAGTTTTTCAAGAAAGTGTCATAGTTTCTCATCTGCCATCTCCAGACAGGATCGTCACTCAGGGGTAGCCAGTGCTGTGCCTTCCAGATCGGAAAGGGGGAATATGTCAACTTCGGTTTCTGATTTCTCCAGTCTTCAGTTTTCCACATTTCTATTGTGCTCAGGTTCTTCTTTCAGGCTTTCTTAGAGGCATCTGGCTGACCACTGTGAAAACAGGATGCTGGACCATGTGGGTCACTGGTCTGATCTGGTAAGGCAAGTCAAGTGTCCTCATGAAAATTTATCAGCAAATGATTTTCTCCTAATAGTCACATTTTTTCAAGAAACTTTTTTTCCAATTAAATGCATTTTCGTATGTTGTTTTCACTAAACATATGCCGTTTTATGCACGCTTTACCCCCAGTATATGCATTTTGGCTGAAGAACTGCCCTACAAAATTCAGCAAAGTGCAGCTTTTGAAGGATGGCTGTGTTTTGGATTATGCATTGTTTTGCAAAGTGCAAAGGAGCAAAGCTCCTTTGTAAATGTGAGCTGAAGCAAGTTTCTCCCCCTACCCCATAAGACAGTTTCTCTAAGCATACACTTAGTTTCTCCAATGATACAACATTTCTTTTTCTCAGCCCATTTATTGCAGACATCCATTGAAAGTTGTACCTCTGCCCTCAATCTTGCCCAAGTCACACTACAAGTTTGGACTGCTATATAGAAATCCACATCACTCACCCAACACATATAGACAGGTACATCATATGAGTCAGATGGAAGCAGCTTTTCAGCATCTTAAAGGGCTCTGAAGCCCCTCCAACATCTATTGTTCAAATAACACAAGTGTAGCATCTCATTGAAGGCAATCAGGGAAATGGTAATTAACACAGCAGGCCTGAAAGCCGAAGCACGTTCTCTAGAGGGCCAGGGTGGAGGAAAGGAAACAGACTGCTTTGAAGAGCTGCACAGTGAGGGAGAGAGCTTTCTTTTTAAAAATGGTGATGTACTTTTTGCCACTTTACTCCTCCTCTTATTTGTTATTTTTTGGGGGAGGGAACTTCTCCTTCCACGCATACCACCACTGCCCTTTGCCCACCCTCTCTTTTGCTCAATCACTCTTGAAATCCACCTCAACTCAAAACCCCTTCCCCCTTTTTATTACAATTTCCTAGGAAGTTTAGTTCCCCATATCCATCCTCACACAATAATATAAGAAGAGCTCCTCCAGATCAGACTACAGGTGCACCTACTGGGGCCAGGAGGATGGCTGTTTACGCATTGCCAGAAAAGTGAAATGCCACCCCCTCCCCATAAAAAAAAGAACAAAAGAGGACAAGTACTAATTTACAGTATAGTTCCAAATTTAGAGATAATGACTATAATTTAAATAGAAGTACAATACATCTCACTGCAGTGGAGAAAACGGTGACTCGGTCTGCTGTTCAGGTGCAAACAGGAATCCAGAACCTCAGGCCCGAAGGATGTAATGTGGTGTTTGCAGCCCTCCGCCAACTACAACTTCATCCTCAGTCCCATGGCATGGTCTCAGGCTCTGCTGCCCATCAGGAGATGCTGCAGCTTCTCCCACCAGCCATAGGATTCCAATTTGCTCACCTGCAATTTTGGACCAATCACAGGTGGGCGTGAGGACATGGCCATAGGCAGGGGCAGGCCTGAGGCAGACTCCTAGAGTTTTCACTCAGGTCTCCTTCCCGGGGATAAAAGTCAGACTGGTCTTTACCCAAGATTGCAGCTGGCAGGAAACAACAACAACAACACTGTAAATGACTTCATGATACCCTAATTTAATTGGGTAGGATGGGGTACCTGTTGCCTTCCAGATGTTGTTGAAATACAACTCGCATCATCACTGTCCGTTGGCCATGCTGTCTGGGCCTGATGGGAGCTGCAGTCCAACAACATCTGGAGGGCCACAGGTTCCCCATCCCTTGACTTGAATACAGTGGTGCTGTATTCTTCACCAATCACACTCTGCGGGAAGATAGGAAAGATCAGGGGCTGCATCCTCTAGTTGGCTTTGACAAAACACATTTCTCTTCAGCTTATTTTCAGCTGAGAGAGTCTCTCCACCACCCCACCCCAAATGCAGAATTTTATTTTTATTTTCTAAAAAATGATGCCACTGAGGCATCAATAGGGGAAGTTAAGAATTTGACCCCATTAATGTTTGGGAGGGGGGGTGCAGGGAAGAAGTTTAATACTGTGATTGAACAGAGAATACTACAGTCATCCTGTTTATTGGATATTAAGTTTCTACAGGGTTCTGCAGAGGAAATCCAAGAAGAAACTGCAAGGCATTTAACTGAGTGGTGATGGTATTTGACACCTGCAGCACTTTTTTATTAGAACCTGACCTCTGCTTTGGATTGCCATTACTGTTAACATCAGGGCTCCTGACCAAGATGGCAGCCCTGTTGTGTTTTCATTTTGTACTTGTTTCTTTCAACAAAGTCCCTTCTGATTTCTCAAGGCTCCAATAAACTTTCATGTGAAGAACCAACTGCTTTCAAAGAGGTAGTGAGTCTTCAAAGTGGTGTCTAATATTCTCTCTCTTTGGGTCCATTTCTTTTGACTTTTTTTCTCGAAAACATCTTGTTTTTGTTTTTGTTTGTTTCAAACCTTTATCTCAATGCCCAAATTGTATCTAAGGCATTTACAAAACAAAAATCAAAAAGTACTATATACTATATAGGTACCTATGAACTGTGAAATGGGGGCGGGGGAGAGACAGTGATCCTCACCCTCTTCAGCCTCTCTCTTGCCAAGGCACATCCTGACTTGCAATATGCAGCACTCACTTCGCTAAGAACCATGGGCTTGAAGACAATCAACTAAAAGCGGCCACAGCTCCCTCCTATTGCAACAGCAATATGATTTCCCATGCCAGACCTGCCACAATGGTTATGGTCACATGCTGTGTAGGATTCGCTTTGCCTGGCATAATGCTGCTTCAGGTTCATTTTTAAGGCAAGGTTATCTCTCCGAGGTCAGACCGCATCTCCTCCTAGCCATTTTCCCTAATCAGTGAGCACAGCCCATCCTGCACCCACTATTCACCCAATATTGTTCGTTTCATTTATGTGACTGCTCTTCCCCCATATGTGACTTGCTCGCTGGTCTGTCTGTTTGGGGAGAGTGGTGGGCGAATTTCAAAGGAGCAAACCTTAGTCACATTTAGAATTAATTTTTCCATTTACGGAATTTTTTCCATTTCAGTTCTATTCTCCCCCCCCATGCCCCGCTCTTTCTCTCACCCCCAAACTTAATTTGGTTAATAAAAGGAGGCATGCCAAAAGAATTAAATAGCACTGAAAAGTTTGCCAGAAACTCAGATGTTTATGTGTTTGTTATTCCATGCACAGAGAGCGTTGGCGTGATTCTCAGCTTAGTCGGATGCATATATTCAGTGCCAAAATGAATTTAGAGGCAGTGCTTAGAGTTGAGACTGAATGGCACAAACTCGGAAGCTGCCTCCATTAAACGAAACCCTGCTGATGTAAGTGCATCACTGCCGCTACATTGTGAAAAGCACTCAGGCAGGTGTGCTGCAATGTGGGTGGGGTGGGGGGAAAGAGGGAATGTGCCTTACAGTGATACAGCCATGCTCTATGAAATATTGAAAGGAAATGCCACTCATTTGAGGAATGTGTTGCCTTGTTTCAGTTTGCCTATCATGGAAGTACTTCACTGTCATTCCACCAGGAACAATTTGGAGCCCCAGGACATTCAGAGTACAGCCTTTTAGCCTCCTGACCTCCCAGATCCACTACAGAGTAGTCTTATGCTACCTGATTGCTTAATGGTAGGAAAGGTTGCACTGTTTCCATAGGTGATGTTCAATCGATGGGAAATTGCCCCAGGTGCAGTGCTTAAGGTAATTCCTTTGGGCCAGGTGGTTCTCTATGGAGATTATTTGCAAAGGGTTGCGCTGTTGCTGTTTTTACAGCCTCTTCTTGGAAAACATGCTTAATGTACGGGGTCACCTGTTTGCCCTCCAGTACCTCTTCAATGAATAGCTCAATAAATAGCCCCTTCAAAAATCCACAGTGCTCAGTTCCAGTTTACATTGGCTCAGCCTCTCCTATTTTGAACATGTTGCTGGATGCTAGGAATGGATGCCTATTCTCTCTGGGTAAAGGAGAGAACAAAGAGCTTCCATCTATGAACAAATAGAACAGTGGCTGATGTAGGTGCCTTTCCCCCCCCCCCATTGATTTGGGGGGTGGGGAATCACTGCTGGAGGACCTGCCAGCATGATTTTGTGGGTTTCTTTCTTTTTCTACTCTTTCAGAAGTGGCAGTTATTTTCTATGTAGCCACACACCCAAAGAATTGGCTCCTGTGAAACTTTCTAAAAATTCCAAATGTACCCACTAGCCCAAAAAGATTGGTGACCCCATGAAATTCATTGCAAAACCCATCATTTTATTAGGAGCTTTTTCCATATTCTCACAGGCTGGCATTAGACTGCTGGAATATCTGCTAAAAATGCTCTGTGTCTTTTTTTACTGACTGCGTCCAAATCTCCTGGACATTTGATCATCTGCAGTGGTGCAATGTGTAGCTTTTATCATTTCTACCTGTGTGAAAACTGATGCTGCTGTTTAAGCATAAATATCATGGCTGTTGTGAAAAAATAAATAAAACAACATTTAAACTGTATTTAAGTGTGTGTGTTTGTGCGGGTATGTGTGTAAGTTTTATTAGTCTTCCTAGGTATATAATATTCTTTAGTGGAACGGCTTGCAACATTCTGAAGGTTGTGGGGAGGAGAGAATGCTGTGAACCATGTCCATTAATTGTGGGCCGAATTGTGAACTGAATTGAACTGGAATGGAATTAGTTCCTGTTTGGAGGGGGTAAATGAATTGAAACTAATTCCTTTTTGGTGAGAGGGAGCTGGGTTCAATCCTTTTTTAAAGCAAACTTTCCAAGCACTGAAGCTTGTCACCTGAACTTGAAATTCTTTCTGTCATGTCTTTATATTTCCATACTAGGAAAATGGTCACACATGCCCCCAACAAAACCCACACCTGTTATTAATGAAGAACACATTCCAATTTCCCAGAAAGCTTTGACCCATTTCCACATTTTTATAAAAGCTTAAGGAGTACTTTAAAACAAAGCAAACCTGTATAAGTTTTTTAAAAATATATGTATATTTATATGCACAAAACACAATGCTTAATGATATAATGAGGCTTCATTATTACACCACTTACTCGGTGTGATTACAGATGCACAAAGATCCTTGTCACTTTGCAAATTTTCATCAAATGACACTTATTGTATTTGTGCTGTTATTTTATATTATTTCTTCTATTGCTTGTTCAGAAACACTTAAACAAAAACACCTCTGCAGTCTTTGGAGAGCATATTGAGCACTACAGATATTGTTGTTGTTGTTTAGTCGTTTAGTCATGTCCGACTCTTTGTGACCCCATGGACCGGAGCACGCCAGGCACTCCTGTCTTCCACTGCCTCCCACAGTTTGGTCAAACTCATGTTGGTAGCTTTGATATTACTACAGCTATTACCACCTTGTATTTAGCAGAAGAGCTCCTATACCTTTGACAGGCAGAAGTTCAACAGGTGAAATGTACTTCCTTCACTGCATCTCTGTGCAGGTTAAATCATCACCTGCTAAAACCCATCTGTCACATAACTTTAAAACTCAAGACCTGCTGCTATGCAGGTGGGGGGGGGGGGAGAAAGACAGACAGATGGAATCCTTACATTGAACTACAATAATGGTAATATAGTAGATTATTACCTTGGTGGACAAAGAATTTGAGTGACACTGGTAGTTCCACCTTACTCCACCTCAGACTTGAACTAGAAAAGTATCTGATATTCATTACTTCTTTCCCTGCAGGCCCTAGTCCCAGGGGTAGCAAGTTTATATAACATAGCCGAACAGATGTATCTAAAATATTTAGCAGACATCAGCAAGAACCTGTGTTTTGTACCCATTATTCTTGTTCCTCCACTTCCATGTTTCAGTCCACGAATGAAACCATGGCTTTATCCTTCAGCCATGAACTGTGCCATGAACTGTGCCATCTCTTTTCTGTTCCAATTCAGCATGACTTTGACTTAAGTAATTTATGCATTTGAGGCTGCGTCACAAGGTATTTGCTAGCTGTTAATTTTAGTCTGCCTCTCCATTAGCTTTGCAAGTTTCTATAAACATGAAACAAAAAGGAAGAGGAGTGTCAGGGAGGGTCGTTGTTGCTGGGAATGAACATTGAGCTTGCTGCAAATTAATTTTGCAAGCTCCATGGCAGCTTTGTAGAAACACAGGAAGTTCTGACTCTCAAAGAGAAGTCTGGCTCAGTGCTGTGAGTAATGGAGATCAAAGGCAGGTAAAGCAGGGCCTGGCCACCAATTTAGAATTGGAAGATGCACACAAGTGTACATTTGGATGTATATCTGATTTATATCCAAAGCTCCTGACCCTGCAAGAGAGATGTTCATGGAAGTCTAATTCCACAAGTGGATTCCAGGGTGGGAAATTGGATGGGGTCAATGGCTGAATCTTGACCTCCTTGAACTCCCCTGGTCCATTTTGACAGGTGATTGGGGCAACCCACATGATATCACGGTGGACCTGATGGTTAAAATCTTTATCTGAGTCAGCCACAAGCCATAGCAAAGGGATCAAATACAATAAATTACAGATATAGCTAGATGGTAGGCTATACAAAATGCATTCTGAAAGTTTAAAGGTAAAGGTACCCCTGCCCGTACGGGCCAGTCTTGCCAGACTCTAGGGTTGTGCGCCCATCTCACTCAAGAGGCCGGGGGCCAGCGCTGTCCGAAGACACTTCCGGGTCACGTGGCCAGCGTGACATCGCTGCTCTGGCAAACCAGAGCCGCACACGGAAACGCCATTTACCTTCCCGCTTGTAAGCGGTCCCTATTTATCTACTTGCACCCAGGGGTGCTTTCGAACTGCTAGGTTGGCAGGCGCTGGGACCGAACGACGGGAGCGCACCCCGCCGCAGGGATTCTGAAAGTTTACAACTATACAAATAAAAGAGTTAAGAACTGTCCTTGACCACAAGTAAAACATATGAACTAGTGGGCGTTCTTTACTAGGCATTCATCGGGCAATGTGAGTGCAATCTGGCTGCAACATCTTTCACCCCATTGATTGCCAGGGTTGATTTGGCTGATCTGACTGGCTAGGTGGGTGTCCCCTCCCTCCCTCATTGCTTCATGTGCATCCCACCCAAAGCTGTGTGCTCGGTGGAAGAGGACAACTACCCCAGATAGGAGTATCATTTGATGATGTTAATATCAGGTGCAATCAAACAACCGAGACAAAGGCACAGGGGTTTTCTGGCACCACCAGTTTGCTGATTGGTGGCCACCTGCAAAGCCCCACTGCCTTAGTTGAGCTGGGTGGCCCAACTCCATTAAGCCAGCTCTGAAGACAGCCACTGCAGTGTTGCTGTCTGATGTGTGAAAGACCCAGCATGAGCAGAGGAGGTTTGATAGTTTGTGACTGGACCCTTAGAGCTATATCAGTGAGTAACTGCCCCTCCACTTCAGCTTGGGAGCACCTCTACTATTAGGGTTGGGAGAAGCAGGAGGAGGAGGAAATAATGAACATGGGGGTTTGTAGGGCAGTACCCAATTTGTTCTTGGATTCTGGAAGCTTTTGCACTGGAAGCACAGTGCTCAACTAGTTAGTAGAGGTCTTTAAATGTTAGTTAAGTTTTCAGTTATCTAAATTCCTATTTTTTCCAACTTTACATTCTGTTCTCCATATTTCTGCATTCTGAGAATTAATTTTTTTAAAAAGAATACTCATGAAAATTATCCAGCATGTTAGCATTAATTTATCTGAACAACCACCTTTGTGTGCAGTTTATCAAACATACAAATAAGTGAAAGCACTTTCCCTCTAATATAATACATTTTGTTTTATATGCATTTATACGCACACCATGCCCATTGCTTGGCCGGAGCAGTTACAAAATTCAGGAAATTGTGAATTTCATAGGAAACTGTGTTCCAGTTTGTGTATTGTTTCAGGAAGTCCTGATTCGGTACGAATCCCTTTGAATGCAACCTAATGGAATCTCCCCATCCCTGCCACTGAGCCATGACCCCTCCCCAAGAGGCCACAGTGGGTAATGAAAACTGCAATTCCCTCTCTCAAAATAATTAGTCGTTATTTGAGGAAACCCCACCTCTCAGTTTGTCAGCAAATGACATTTTAATGCCACCAGGAAATTCTAGAAGAGTAAAGAGAGTCATGCAAAGCTATATCAACTGGAAAATACAATGGGAGAATCAGCCTTAGTTTCTATGTGTGAGCCTCTCTCGCACATAAACAACTGACTTTGTTTTCTGATAGCTTTCTTTCAACTTGATAATACAGAAATCCAACATGACTCATATAAAAGCTGTGAAGAGGATTTGGGATTAGTTATCGTTGAGGAAAGAATTGTGTAAAAATTCTGCAGGTGACAAAAGTTACCAGTGAGAGAAGCTTGTGTCTATTATGTCTTCAGAGCACATACGCAGGATCTTATATCCACACCAGTAAATATGTCTCAGAAGAAAGCCACTCTTGTTTACCAAAGAAAAAGCAGGGGGAAAGGAGCCTATATTCTGATGGAGTTTTTCCTTCCTCAAATATTGCAGTAGTCATAATGAGAGCACCTGTAGTGCCTTTGCTCAAATGGAAGAAGTATTTGTTTCAGAAGAAATATAGAGGTAGAAATATAGTTTGGGGTTCAAGTGGAAGTTGTGATGCACAGTGGCTAAAGCACAGAAACATTAGAAGCTGCCACGTACTGAATTAGGCTAGCAATGTTCACTATCACCCACACCAACTAAGCACTTTAGATAGGAGATAAAACCTGGATTGAATCTGGAGCCTTTTGCATGCAATTCAGGTGCTTTGCCACTGAACCACAGCCCTTCTTCACTCCACATGATAAATGGTGGCTTGAAATGTCTCTAGTTCAAATCTTGCCTCAGGTTTAGGGCTGTGGTTCCAGTAGTAGAGCACCTGCTCTGCACGTGGAATGTCCCAGGTCCAATCCCTGGGATGTCCAAGTAGGGCTGAGAATGACACCTTGTCTGAAACACTTGAGAGCTGCTGTCACTTGGTGTAGATAATTTTGAGCTAGAGGAACCAGTGGCTTGACTCAATATAAGGCACCCTCCTGAGTTGCTATGACATGAATGGACAAGGAGCCTTTAGGCAAGCAAATGTTACTCAGCTTCACCCCTTCCTGCAACATGGGGAATAATGACACATGGGCTGAACTGTAGACAGATGTCAGAAGCAGTGGTGCTGTCAGTTGTGAGAGGAACATGGACAAGGTACCCTCTGAAGATCCCTGAACCACCATGGCAACTTCTGTCACTCTGGATACTCTGTATACACCTTTCATTTTCCCATACCTGAAATCAGGGGCGCCAACTCCCCCCCCCATAGATATGTCATGTGATGTCACGTGACATGTCCTGCCCAGTGGGACATGTGCAGAAATAGAGGGGTAGGGGGTAGGGGGGAAGATATGGAGTGTGGCACTGGCCTCCATGCTCAGTCTCCTTCTCCCCATGGTATGTGCTGGAGGGGAGGGGACATACGCAGAGGGTGGTCTTCACCCTCACTCACCCCTGCCCCCTTTGGCTCCTAGGTGGGGGTTGGGGTGCAGAGAGGGCACCCAGGGTGGCAAGAGATGCTGGCCCTCTCAATATTGGGGGGTTGAGCCCCTTGATTCAAAATATTGAGGTGGCTGGAGTCCCTAGTGCCCCCTATACCCAGTTTATGTGACAGCAAGCCCACTGTGATTGGCTGCACTATGGAGTTCTCCATTGGAATTTCACTATAGAGTTCTGCTAGGAACTCCATAGAGAAGGCAATGCCTATCACTGTCAAACATCTCACTGTCAAACACCTGATTGGCACTTACAGCAAACTCTCTGGGAAACAGTGGTACCTTGGTGTACATATACTTCAGGTTACATACGCTTCAGGTTACAGACTCTGCTAACCCAGAAATAGTACCTCGGGTTAAGAACTTTGCTTCAGGATGAGAACAGAAATCGTGCTCCAGCAGCGCAGCAGCAGCAGGAGGCCCCATTAGCTAAAGTGGAGCTTCAGGTTAAGAACAGTTTCAGGTTAAGAACGGACCTCCGGAACAAATTAAGTACTTAACCCAAGTGTGTGTGTGTGTGTGTGTGTGTGTGAGAGAGAGAGAGAGAGAGAGAGAGAGAGAGAGAGAGAGAGAAAGAGCGCACCTATTCTATTGACTGTAATTTGTTTCCACTGATTTTAATACTGCATTTTTAAGTTGTTGTAACCCACCCTTGTTCCTAATGATAAAGGGTGGGTAAAACAACAATACCGCTTACATTTGCCCAAAGTGGTATCAGCTGTGCTAAAGGGGTCCCCCTGTACGTGGGCAGAGACACCTCAGCAGCACTGTCAAGATAATAAAATAAAGTATTAAAGGGAATTTGTGCATTTTGCAAATGTCTCACATATTTTAGTGAATAGACAAAGACTGGATGGTTTATTTGTTCCCATTGTCAATGCCAATAAAAACCGTGATAAGCTCAATAGAACAGCAATTACTGGGCATAAATTGGAGTGACATTTCCTCAGAAATGTCACAGGGATTTTGAGATGGCAGGGTGAGCACAGAGGCATCACATATACCCTGAAAGTGCCAGAACACTTCTAAGGAGTTGCTGTCATTGACTGTGTCTATGCTCAGAAGACTGAAGCATCTTCCTATGGGCCTTGATATTGCAGATGGTAATGGCTCCTATGGAGGTTTGCTGGGATCCAGCTGCATCAGTGATCACAGAACTTCTCAGTGCACCTGAGTCCATGTGTACTTCAGGTAAGTGCAAATCTTGCTTTGCAGTCATTCATTTATGAATGATAATCTGGAAAGCCGCACCATTTTGAGAACTTGTGTTTTCCTGTACAAAATCAAAATTAGAATGAGTGAGGGCTGATTGTTGAAACGTTTCTTGGAGAATCTTGAAAGCTTAGACAAAATCCCAGAGCCAATTTTTCAGTTTTGTTTTAAGTAGATGTTAGGTATTGAAAACCACACCACAGTATGCCTACCTAGGTCTACCATGCCTGGGTGTGGATTTTGTTTTGTTACATTAAAGCACTGCACCAAAACATAGGTTCAGTGGTACAGCACATACCTTGCATGCAAAAGCTCCTGGGTTCTGTCCCCAAGATCACCAGCTAGGAATGGAAAGACCTGTGAGAATCACTGGAAGGCTGAATAGAAAAAATAGAGCTGTACGGACAATAGTCTGGATCAGTATAAGTGTGGTTTTACTATAGAGATTCTACCATTCACAAACAAACAAACAAGTAAGCAAACAAGCAATTATGTATTTATAACATCTGACTACACCTCCACTTTCCCCTAAGAAACTTGAGGTGGTCCAACCCTCATTTTATCCTCACAACTAACCATTTGAGGTAAAGGTAAAGGGACCCCTGACCATTAGGTCCAATCATGGCTGACTATGGAGTTGCTGTGCTCATCTCGCTTTATTGGCCGAGGGAGCTGGCGTACAGCTTCCGGGTCATGTGGCCAGCATGACTAAGCCACTTCTGGCGAACCAGAGCAGCGCATGGAAACGCCGTTTACCTTCCCGCCGGAGCGGTACCTATTTATCTACTTGCACTTTGACGTGCTTTTGAACTGCTAGGTGGGCAGGAGCAGGGATTGAGCAACGGGAGCTCACTCCGTTGCAGGGATTCGAACCGCCGACCTTCTGATCAGCAAGTCCTAGGCTCTGTGGTTTAACCCACAGCGCCACCCGCGTCCTAACCATTTGAGGTAGGTTCTGTTAATAGATGATGACTGTCACACAGAGAGTTTCATGAATGAGTTTGGGATTTGAACCCCTGGACAATCATTCCGGCTATGATACAATGCATTCTAAATGCAGAAGGGGGAAAGAGGAATTTCCAAAGTCAAAAGAACTTTACAGTAATATGAAACTGATTATTCTTTTGGCACAGGGGACATGGTAGCACAGCTATCACTTGGGGCACAGTATCATAGCGCTCTCATTAGGAATGGGCACATTGTATTTGTTTACTTGCATCCTGTCCATCTGTGCTCTTTTTGAATCTTATTCCCCTAAAGTATCCCTCTTCCCTTGATGCTTTTGGCATTGTTTGCTTTGTCGGTGCATGTTCTCATCTCTTTCCTTTCTCCGAGAGTGAACCATTGCCGCTGTGCTGGCACAATGCCTGCCTTTATTATCACTGAAGAATTGTGCACAACTGCAACTCCAGCTTACATAATTATCATGAAATAACCCATGTTATTTTAGCAGCAGCAACATGGTAACTTCAAGGTAAATCTGTCAGAGGCAACGGTAATTACACAGTAACTCATTTTAATGCATTTGCATTACAAGCTGATAATGTCACTGATAACTTGTCTCGCCAACTGTATGTAGGCCCAGGGAATCTATACAACTTGCATGCAGAACATATGATTTGAAGGGCCACAATAGACACTTTCCTTAGGATATCCATCGTCCTCCTCTCCCCTCACCATAAAGGTGACTTTACAAGCCAAGATTTGGGCTGAGATGAGTGATCATCATTTTAAAGTTTTCTGCTGAAATGTGCATGTTTCACAAATGAATTGTCTGCTGAAGTGTGAGGCAAACAGTGTCAATTTTCTGAGAAATTCTCCAAGAATTCCCCCTTTTTATGGCTCCCTTTCACAAAACAGCTGGAGAATATTCAGCCCCTCTCTTCAATATTTCTAGTCACAAACAGGATGGAGAATTTTAGGAATGTGCGTGAACTGGACACATATTTTTTATTATTGAAGGAAGCCCCACGTTTGGTCCCTTACTCTTTCTTGTCATCCCTGACCTATGTTCAAGGCAGGTTGAGTTTTCCTCTGATGAAGACCCTCATGACACAAAGCTCAAAAACCTTAGGGGACCTCCTTACTACAGTGCTACCCCAGTCACCTCAGAATTTCTGGAGGATTAATGCCAGGTCGTTCTGCAGCACAGGGCCCAGACATGGTTTCTGAATCACCTGCCACAGCTTCTTTGTCCATTGAAACAAAGGAGGAGATTAACTACCTTGCAGCCCCAGGGAACCCCAGCATCAAATTCTGGCAACCACTCGTTCATGGAGTGTATGCCTCAAGGCCCACCAAAACCAGGGCCCTCATGAGTAAGGGGCCTCCTCATGAGCAGGGAGCCATTAAGGCTGAGCTCACCAGTTACAGTTGGGTCTGGGTGACCAAGCTACATAAGCTCTCAGTTGCAGACCACTAACCTCAAGAACAACACAGGTTCTTAGCTCCATGGAACTCAGCTTCTTGCTTCGATGTTGTCTCCTGACTGATTGTTCCCTGTTGACCCCTACTGCCTGCATTTGAACTGATCTACTGTGTTTGCCTTCATAATACTGCTACTAAACCATGCCCACTCTTGGACCACTTCAGCTTCTCTTTAAGACATGTCTAGATTGCCCTGATACCTGACTACCACCAGATCAAGGCAGGGCAGTCTCAGTCTTCCTATTTTAAGATGATAAGGCCTTCCTTCCAATGTTGAGAACTGAGCCCTCAGTTGGTCATGGTCCCAGACCAGCAATATTCAGAGGCAGAATGCTCTGATGAAAGAAGGCCTCAGAAAAATATAGAGCCACTCCCTTCTCCATTACATGTGAAGTCAAAGGTACCAGAGACTGCATATTCTACCCTCCAACCTTGAGGAGAAACTTCTGTCACCAAACTACAGTTATTCAGACTCCTTGGGGGATCAGAGACTCGGGGGAGGGGGACTCACAGTGCTAAAAATCCCAGGGCCTAGAAGCTGATGGCTGAAGAAGAAGAAGAAGAAGAAGAAGAAGAAGAAGAAGACTGACGACTGACGACTGAAGAAGATGACTGGCTAGGTGTAACATTCAGGGAATGGGGCTCTCTAGTCAATGCATAACTCAAAGGTGCACCACCTGCTCCATGAGCACCTTGTATGTTCAACCCCAGTTGCAGGATCACTAACTGTGGATCTGAAATCCATACTTTGACCTCTCCAAGCTGCTGGTTCTTCCTTCTTATCTGACTGGAACCCAGAGACTACTGGCTTCCCTCTTGCTTGAATGATTACCTGCCTGTCCTTGGTGATGATAATCCTCATGGGTCAGAACACCCCATGCAAATGGGGTGGAGAATTTTGAGAGGTGATTTTCACTCATCTCTAGATCGCACTTCTTACCCTTTGACTCCATAGAAGAGGGAGTACATGATGGAAATAGGGGCTAGTAATACCTTCATGTCCTGTTATGTGACATATTGTTTATCTCACAACCTCTCAAGATGGAGATCAGTTCCTTTTTACATCCTGTCAGGTGAGTTGATCCATGCTCCGCTGACATCAAGGAAAATCAAGGGAAATAAGCCAGCATGCCGCCTAATACTGCTGAGAGCCAGCAGGATCACGGAAGCAAATGATACATGGGATTAATAGAATGTTGATGAGAAATTTGAAGATGAGGTTCAGGGAATTAGCTCGAGAAGCAGACTGATCTTTTATGACATAACTAATTATGAAGGCAATAAAAAGACATTACATTGATTAATTGCTCTGACTTCTTTGTGGGATAGTTGGTGCACAAAGGCAAATGGGTGGCTTTGGTTCCACACAGGGCAGGAATGTTGGCCAGCACTCACCCATGTGAAGAGGCTCGGTTCATAGCACACATTTAGTATGCTGTGAATCTGAAAAACAGTTTTATAGACATACTTCATTATATTTGTTTGTTGAATTATGCTACTCATTACTGAGAAGGGCAACAATCTTTCTAAGACAAAAGCATTGCCAGAGATCAAGGGTGGGGAATCTTAGGTGTAAGGGCAAAAATTGGCGTTCAGTACTCTCTCTAAGCCACACGCCCTCCAGTCTGCAATCTCCTGGAATGTTTTTGCACAGCTAGAATATGTCCTTAACTGTGATGGTGTCTCTTGCTTGCCTAGAGGGGTGTTTATATAAAAACATCTGATGTTTGCATGACTGGAATGTAAAATATTGTGCAAAGGTAAGAGTTGTGTGCATTTGCCTTGTCAGCTTTTGCATTAGGCCATGCCTACCATTGGTATGTGGCCCTTGGAAGGCTGCTCATGAGGAAATGCAACCCTCAGATCAAAAATGCTTCCACATCTCTACCTTAGATAATCATGTGACAGAAAGGTGTACAGCCTCTCTTGGATTGTTCCGTTCACTCCCTCTTCTTATGTTGCTACTTAGTGGCAGGCAACAGCTGTGCCTTGGAGCATAGCAGACCTAAGATGTGCTGTCACTTGAGGCAGACAATCTAAAGGCATTCTCCCACCGGGCCACTGGCGCTGGGTTCTGATTCAGCATTGAAGAAGAAGAGAAGAAGAATTTGGATTTGATATCCCGCTTTATCACTACCTGAAGGAGTCTCAAAGCAGCTAACATTCTCCTTTCCTTTCCTCCACCACAACAAACACTCTGTGGGCCTGAGAGACTTCAGAGAAGTGTGACTGGCCCAAGGTCACCCAGCAGCTGCATGTGGAGGAGCGGAGACGCAAACCCAGTTCACCAGATTACGAGTCTACCACGCTTAACCACTACACCACACTGGCTCTCTTTTGTGAAGCTACTTTTGTGTTACTCCCTTTGTGGCTGCCCAGTCACCTGTGCCCTCTATTTGCCCAACCAGAAGCTTCCCAGTCCTGGTGGCAATGGGAGATAACATGAAAGTAATATAATGGGCAGATGACAGGAAGGTGAGTTGCATGGGCATTTCAGCACCTTTTCTCAATCTGTTTTCTGAGTTCACTATGCCGCATGGTAGAAGAGTACCTTTTGATTGGTATGCATGCAGAATCCTTTCCTGGAAAAGCCAGACCTGGTCTCCAGAATTCATGCCCCATACCCAGCCAGATTAGATTACTGTGAGGTGCTATGCTTTGGACTAACTTTGAAGATAGGTTCAACTGGTTCAAAACGCAGCTGCCAGGGTGCTAACCAGGGTAACAGGTTTATTACAGGGGAAGCTTCATAGTAGAGTACCTACTTTGCACACAGAAGGTCCCAGTTTGAATCCCTGGAATGTAGGGTAGGTATCTCCCCTGTCTGAAACCCAGGAAGGCTGCTGGCAGCCAATAGAGTTGACTTAGTAGAACACAGCTTCCTATATTCCTATAATATATTATTGATATGCAGCGGCGTAGCGTGAGTTGTCAGCACCCGGGGCAACGCAAGTAATTTGCGCCCCCTAACCCGGGGCAAGGCAAGTAATTTGCGCCCCCCCAACCCCTAACCTGCGAGTTGCCGCTGGCGCTGCCGCGCAAACAACGCTGCTTGCCCGGAGGAGGATGGAGGCAGAAGCAGCCGCCGCCTGTGGCTGGGCCGAGGGGATGGCGGCGGCGGCCGGGTGCAGAGGCTGCTCGTGCCCGGCCAGGCGTCGGTGGCGTCGGTGGCGCTGCTGCAGCGGCTGCTCCTCCTGTGAGCAGTGAGCGGAGCGCAGCCACAGCGACGGCGGGGGGCGCGCGCACTAGGGCGCAAGGCTGGCGGTGGCGGCGGGGAGCCCGGCGGAGGAAGGAACTTGTCCCTTCCCTCTGGACTCGCGCCCCCCCCAGATGTTGCGCCCGGTGCGGCCGGCACCCCTGGCACCCCCCACGCTACGCCACTGTTGATATGTCATCTGCATTGGTAACTAATCTGTTTCCTGACTCAATTCAGTGTGCTGGTTTTGACCTACAAAGCCCTGAATTCATTGAGACCACAATATTTATAGAATTAATCCTCCCCTATGAACCTGCCCAAGCACTAAGGTCAACACTGAATGTTCTTCTCTGGTTATGTACACAGGTAATTTAAAGTGGATTTAATGCATCTCATGTGCCCATGCTTTCCCCATGTGTCTATGAAATTATGCCTCTGATTATCAGTTGCTGGGAATCGCAGGTATACATAGTGCTGTTGCACTCACATCCAGCTTACAGGCTTCACACAGGCATCAGGAAAGCCACTGTGAGAACAGAATGCTGGACTAAATGGGCCTCTGGCCTGACCCAGCAGGGCTCTTCTTATGTTCTCATGTCTTAGGTTATTATGTTCACATCATCCACATGAGAAGTGGCAGCCCACACTCATACAAGTGGCAGCCTGCATCCCCCCCCCCCCATTTAATTCAGATTTTCCTGATCCAGGGGTAATGCAGTATCGGGGCAAAATCCAACATGAAATCACATGTTCCCCACTGTGGATGCACTGAGGAGCATTGTGTGGTTGTTTCTTTTAAATGTATGTGATAATGTTTTGCTTGGTGCTATCTCCCACCACTCCCATTCCCTACTCCCTTGGAGTGAGGTGCTCCCTGATGGGGTATTGGTGAAAATGGGTGTAGCAAACACTTTAAAAAAGGAAAAGAAAAAAAAGCCTGCTATTTTGTGCATATCTGGTATACTGGAGAAATTCCATCTCAATTTTTTAAAAACATGGCTGTGCACAAGGAAACAAATAACCAAACTCATGGACCTCTGTTTCTAAGAATAATAACCGAATGGAGGGGAAAACACACTTTGAGAACACCTCCTACTAGTGTCATTGGGAAACACTGAGAGTTCAATTGAAAGCACTCATGTGTGGATGAATGTGAATAAAAGCTCAAACAGAAAAACTGGATCTGTGTGGCCCATGTGTGTATTCCACTCTGTTGTGAACACAGCCTCAGTGTCCTGCTGCCATTATCCCATGTGAAATGCCCTGCTAAGGGAGGTCTGCTTGATATTCTCAGATTTTGGCAGGCGGTAAAAACTCAAATGTTCCAGTAGGCTTTTGACATCTGTATTAATAGATTAATACAGATGGAACTGGCACTGTTACAGATGCCACATTATACTCATTTCGCCCTTGTAAGAAAACTTAGCATGGCTGCACCTGCACATTAGAACTCCCTGACTACTGACATCAGGCAGGAACATTCACCATACTTTTTCTCACACCTGCTTAAAACATTTTTGTTTATGTAAGCCTATCCAGACATATAGAAGCTACATATCTTTTATTTCTTTTTTAACGGCTGTTGATTTTAATCATGCTTTGAATAGACTGGGTGGTAAAGGTAAAGGTACCCCTGCCCGTATGGGCCAGTCGTGTCCGACTCTAGAGTTGTGCGCTCATCTCACTTAAGAGGCCGGGAGCCAGCGCTGTCTGGAGACACTTCCGGGTCACGTGGCCAGCGTGACTAAGCGGCATCTGGCGAGCCAGCACCAGCGCAGCACACGGAAACGCCGTTTACCTTCCCGCTATAAAGCGGTACCTATTTATCTACTTGCACTTAGGGGTGCTTTCGAACTGCTAGGTGGGCAGGAGCTGGGACCGAACGACGGGAGCTCACCCCACCGCGGGGATTCGAACCGCCGACCTTGCGATCAGCAAGTCCTAGGCACTGAGGTTTTACCCACAGCGCCACCCGCACCACCTGCACATTAGAACTCCCTGACTACTGACATCAGGCAGGAACATTCACCATACTTTTTCTCACACCTGCTTAAAACATTTTTGTTTATGTAAGCCTATCCAGACATATAGAAGCTACATGTCTTTTATTTCTTTTTTAACGGCTGTTGATTTTAATCATGCTTTGAATAGACTGGGTGGTACAAGAATATTTATGCTTCAATATTCTTTTTTTATTATTCTGTCTTTAGGTTTAATTCCTGATTATGTTTTAAATTGCTCCTCTCCCTCTTTTAAAATAGCTTGATTGATGTTATTAGCCATTGATGTTATCCCCATTAAATGGGAAGATGAGATAAAAGTCTTTGGAATAAACATTTGTACATATTATATTTTAGGGGTAATGTGAGCTGAGTAGCTAATGCATCTAACAATACATTGTCTTCTTGTGGAGAATGTGCACATAATCTGTCCTTGAAGAGGAAATTGTGTACATTTCATGGTCAGTATGCACAATGTCCAATAGGCCTTGATGAATGTGCAGTTTCTGGTTGATATGCATAATCTCCAATAGGCTTTGGGGGATGTGGATATTTCAATTGCATTTTTCACAGTGTGCGATCAATAGGGATATCCTTCAAGAAACATGTCCTTGGTCTTCTCCCTGGCTCAGTTTGGCAACCAGTTGCATCTTGCTGATTAATTTCATGAGTCCTATGCTATCCCCTCCTATTGATCAGCTGAACAGCAGGGGAAAGAGGAGCACCTTCTGCCAATCACCTGAGCAGCATGGATGGGAAGTTTATGCCTTCCCATCTGCAGTCCTACACTGCTATAGTGGTGCAGAAATGGCAATTTCATTGATTTCTGGGGACAAGGGACGGAGAGAGCTATTCTATTCTATTCTATTCTATTCTATTCTATTCTATTCTATTCTATTCTATTCCGTTCTGTTCTCTGACATGTCATTTGACAAGTCTAAAAAAGCACACACACCCCCCAAGAAGCTAACCACTCACTATTTACTTAGATATGGTGTCAAACTGTTAATGAATAGGACACTTTTTATGGCTTATTCCAGGACTGGGGCAGAGGGACAGATGCTCTATACTTGCTGAAAGATTCACTTGACTTTGTATCAATATTTTGGGGGGGAGGGAAAGTCTGTGATCCAGCAGAGGTGAAAAGATTAACCAAGCTAGTTTGCTCTTGACCAGATAAGATAGGGATTCAGCATTATCATTTTCTTTGATTACTATCTTGTGCAGGTAATTATACTTCTCCTTTGCACACAATTAAAGCAAAGGTTGATTTCCATTCATTCTTCACGGTGGTAAGATTATCAAGTTACTTCTCAACTAATTATTTTCTGTAGCATAGCAGTGTACCAGTTTCCTGTCACATCCCATTTAGCAAACACAAAATAGCTCTGAATAAGATTTTTTTTTTTTTTTGCAGTCTGGAACTTTTATGATATTAATTTGTAAGGGGAAAAAAAATCTTTAGATGAATGCAATCCCAGTTGCAAATTAATTTCCTTTGAAAGAATCAAATTGGCATATTTTTATCTAGTTCACAATCATTTGTCTTTTAAGCCTAACTCCTCTCTCTTTTTTTGTTTCGTTTATTTAAAGTTTAATTTGCTCAAATCTGCAACATGGTTGCCTTGATATGTTTTCAAATCTGAAAATGTATCAAGATAAGCATGCTGTAGATTTGATTACCTCTTTCCTTGTGGCATATATTTTTAATGGCATCACTAGGGTGAAAGTCATTCAAGCAATGAAGTGCATCGGTATTTTGGGGAGATCAAAAGTAAACCCATGTGTGTAAACATTTAGGTTTATGGACACTTTATAGGAGGGTTTTGGGTTTTTTTGAACAAATCTATAGCATATTAGTCTTGATGTATGGTTTGAATCTACTCTGAATTACCCAGTGAAATTAAATGGCAAAAGGGATGTTGGCAAAGTTTTCCTGAGGCAGGCTTGGAAAGGAACTTTGGGAGTCTCAGCTCACTCAATGCTGACTAGCAGGAGAATGGTGTTTATGGTGAGAGGACAAGGAAGACATGGGTCAATTGGCTATCTGATTCATGCCTCGAATGAAGGTAGTAATCCTTTTCTAGGAACCTGCAGAAGGTAGCAGTCGGTGTTTAATGGATTTTCAAGCTATAAAGGCCAGTACTTGGTTTGAGAACGCTTATAATTTGCTTGTTGTTGGTTCTTAAATTTAATCAAGTTAAGACTCTTAATCCAAAATGCTATCTTATGTCTTAGGGAAGTATGAATGGTGGCCACAGGAATACAGGCCCTTTTCAGTGGTGGCACACTTGGCACCAGTCTTTAGCGGCCAGGATAAGACCTTTTGTTTACTCAGGCCTTGGGCAACTATGTTGCCCCCTATAGTAGTGCTCATCTTTTGGTGGATGGTGGCTGGGACTTCTTTTAATCTGGATTGATAGGTGTTTTATGTATTTTGTATTAATTGTTTTAAAATTCTTGGCTTTAAAATGCTTTTGTTTGATGTATTTTTTTTGCCAAATCACTAATTCATTACTGTTTTAGGGGATTTAATTTTGTGACATGCTTTTGTTAAAATACAATATAACTTCATTTAAAAAAACTTTTGTAAAAAGTGACTGATAAATGGTAAGGATGTAATGGTAAGGATGATGGTGGTGGGTCAACAAACACACAAACATCACTGACAACAATACAATCAGCACTGCAATATCTTTCCCTTATTAAAACCCATGCTTCTGACCCTGGAAATAATTGCTTGATTAATCTATTGATTAATGCTTTGATTAATCCAATTAATGCTTTGAGCCCTTCATTTTTAATCACCAATGGTTTTAGCTGATGGCTACATGAGAGACAGTTATCTGAAGCCGGTGGGAGTTTTTCAGCAGCTTGGTACACGTCATTCAGTTTACATTTTAATTGAAGTCAAACTTCACTTTGATCAGATCAGTTTTAAATGAACTAATCAAACTAGCTGAACTAATCAAAGTTGAAGTTTGACTTCAAGAAAAAAAAATAGTGTTGTGCATCCAAGTCAGCATTAATTGAAGTTCCCCAAAGGGTCATATTCAACTGATGACAGTAATTACAGTGTCTGAACCATACCTTTCCACACACGGGCCAAACGCCCAATTCCTTCTTTTACCAAGACTGGCATCAAGAGTTGATTGTGGAAGATAGACTCTCTGGAGAATAGAGATGACGAGTGAAAGTTTAAATTATTTTCAACATTTTTATATTGCCCATTAGCAAAAATTTGCAACCATAGTTCCATATCTCCTACACAGGCAGAAGAAAATGTCAATATAGACCAATATATTCCTTTTGTGGTAGACATCTATCCAGTATCTCCCCATGTTTACCATGGCTATTAAGGACAGTTACTCTTTGGTAGCCAACTCACAATACCTTGCATACGTTTATGAGCCTTCTTTCATAGCATCCAATTCTGAATACGTTACTGGTGAAAGCTGGGGTGGGTGGAACTATTCACTAGAGGTGTACACAAACCACAAGATTAGGGTTTGACCCTGAATGAAGGCTTCAAAAAGCAGGTTAATTTGGTTCACATTAATCCAAAGGCTGTCCACATTGGCTCAGGTTTCATTACACTATGTAACAGGAGCATAGGAATCTGCCTTATACTGAGTCTACTTGGTTCAGTATTGTCTACATGGGCTGGTAGCAGCTCTCCTGGGGTTCAGGTAGGCTTCTCTCACAGACCAACCTGGATATGCTGAGGATTGAACCTGGGACCTTCTGCATTCAAGCCAGGTGCTCTAACTAGTAAACTAGGACAATACAACCAATAAATTGGAAAAACAAGCCTGTACTACTGGAACCCACAAATCAACTGCTAAAAAGAAGCTTGAACAACTTGTCTCCAATTCAGATGTTTTAATTCCGATCTCTGACTTTGTCAATTCCATTTGTGGGGTTTAGATATGAACCAATTTTTTAAGGTGCCACAAGACCTTCTTTTTTCTTCCTGTGTCTGTGTTATTTGGCTTTTTTCTTCTTGTGTCTGTGTTATTTGCCTTCCCAGATTGCAGCTCGTAACTTCTGTTGCATCGAAGGGGAGGAGGAGCATTCTTCCAATTGTTTTAGAAAATAATCTCTTGAAAAATTACCTTATCTCTAATGCTTTCAGAATCTGGCATTTCCAATGGATTTTATTAATGCTTGAGCTAATCTTTTCTTTGTGCCATCCACGAACCACCGTCTGTGTGAATGACTCTGCAGTAAAGAAAACAATCGTAGGTGGAAGGGGGGAGTGAGAAAGTATTCTGCATGCATTTCACATCTGTGAGCAAACACATTTTTTAAATTTTATTGTGTGTGTATGTGCGTGCTAAAAATAGATGATCCAAACAAACACATGCATCCCTTCTCCCTCCACCCTAGCACTGTCAATTCACAGCCACAAATAAGACCCTCTGCAGCAAATCTCAAAAAAGGCAATGAAGCCCCAGCCGCATCTGCAGTACTTAGCTACTGGTGCATGGCTTGAGTGCCCTGACTGAAACCTGAAGGATGAGGGTAAGTTTCAAACACTAAAGGAGCAACAATATCCAGGCACCACAACTTACAGAAAAGGTCCCACAACATGCATTGAGTAAATGTGTACTTTTGAAGGGTGCTAATTGATGTAATAAGCATGAGAGGTATACAGAATGAAGGAAAATGAGTTAGAATGCCCCCTTCTCCCCAAACATGACCATTCCATTGGCAGGCTGCAAAATTTTGGTGAACCTTTGGAAGAATCTAGCGGATAGAATGATTTGCTATGGAGCAGAGAGCTGGAGTGTGACACAGAGAAACATGGACATCTTAAGAATGCCACAACATGCCATGAAACGTGCAATGCTAGAAATATCACTCTCAATTCCAACCTGATAATTGCCACCTGCCTGCCCAGATTTTAACTTGTTTGAATTAATTTTAAGATGTATTTTAATTAATTGATATCTCGTTTTATGCATATTGTGTTGTTTTTATGATGTTAGCCACTCTGAGCCCATCCTTATACAAATAAAAATTTATCATCATCATCATTAAATATCATTAAAAGATAAGATAAAGCGGATATGACAAAACTGAAAGTTATGAGTATTGTGTAAAAGGCCACAAAGTTTAGATAGACACATGCAGGACCTGTGGCAAGAGGCAATTCAGGCCAATGGAATAAAGCAGTGTTCGACCCTAAAATTTTAAAAAACCAAGAGGACAACCACCTACATAATGGGTAGCCCATCTAAAACTAACACCAGGGCTTATGTGGATTCAAGAAGCAAACCACAGAAAGCGATGGAAAGAACTTGAAGTCATGCACATTCAAAGATGGATGTGGGATGCTGTAAAAGAAGTAGTGGTAGGAGTCAATGAGAAATCTTCACCTCCATGTACCATTCAAGCTCCTTGCTGTTGTCCATTGATATTTGCTGAAAGTGCAAGAGCTTGGGCTCTATTACCATCATTCTGATTTGGCTTCATAGCAATTCCAGAACACATGACAGTTAGGGTGGACAGTTAGGTATGAATGATTCCTGTTTGCACACTGTTTTGTTTTGCCACACAAGTATGCATTAGGGGGTGCAAAGTGGGTGCAAAATCCCAATATCACCCAAGCATATTTCAGCTGGGGGGGGGAATAATTTTTGACACCAATGGGAGCTTCCCTTACAATGGAAATTGCAGTTTTAGGAGGGAAATTGTTGTGAAGGGGGAGGATAAATTGTCTTCCATAGTCCACAGACCCCTATTCCCCTCGCAGAGCTACAATTCCCATAGTGGTTTAATAATCCTTCTTTCTAGGAAACCCTTGGAATTGGCATTCTATAAGGGGAGCAGGGGTCTCCTAACAACTCTCAAATGGGAGAAGGGGGTGAGGTGTCAGGGAGGTCAGCACATGGTAAACTCAGTGGTGGATCCAATCTGGTGCTCCTGTTGGTGTACCCAGTGAACCACTTCTGGGACCCGGGGTTCCTTTCCCCTTGCCTCTGCAGTCCTGGGACAGCTAGCAGTGGGATTCAATATTATTTCTGCCAGGGAGTTGGCAAAGCTGTTCCTTCATTGGACAATGAATGGGGCCTGGTCGGTTTTTCCTGTGACATAATGTTCTTCCTAGAATGCAGGGAGTGCAGTGTCCCAGTGGCTCTTGGTCTCCATGGCCAATGGCATAGACCAGAATGTGCTGCCCTTCAGCTCTGCAACAAGGGTTGGTTGAAGCTGAATGTTCCTTCTGCTGGGGAGGGGTGAAGCAAGCCCACTGCAGCTACTCCATATTTGGTTGATGGGTGGGGGCAGGTTGCTCTTCTCCTTGCAGAATATAAGCAATCTAAGAACTTTTAAAAATATTCTAAATCTCCTCACAATCTTAAAGAAGTCTGTAAAGCTTCCATCAAAGCCTCTATGTGCATATACAGCATATATAGAAATGCCAGAATGTGTGTGTATATGTGGTGCTCTACAATGATCAAGCCAACTATTCTCATTTCATCTGCACTGCAATATAGAAACATGCACGGGCCAAAGGCCACCCTGTCTATCTGGGTGCATATTTGAACCCAGGATTTCTACTCCACCATCCTGACCCTCATTTGTCTTCACACTCCACTTTTATTGCTTGGGTGGTTCTTCGCAGCCTCCGGCTTGCTTCGGTGGGATGTCGAAGCTTACAAATTGCATACCGTATCTTGGCTGTACCACCAATGGAGTGATTTCTATAGTGATGTATGTGCTGCCTTGCTGAATCATTTTTCTGTACAATGGACCATATTATGTCGCAAGAGGCAGAGATTTGTGAAGGCAACAAGGAGGACTTGAAGCAATAGATTAGGCTCTTGCTGGCAAACTCCATGTTAATACATTGTCAGAACAACGCTAGGAATGAATGGGGTGTTAATATAGTGACAGCCAGCAGGAACACTGTTTGCATGAATTATTTAATATGGTACTGCAATTGCACAAATATTATCCTTGTGGCAAGCTAAGACCATGTGGGCACGGGCATTTATTATGGAGTGTAGAGCTCCTCCAAAACTATTATTTATATAGCTACGGGACAGGTTCAAGAAAAGTCTAATTTCGGAACTCAGCACACTCCCATATTTCACAGAATCCCAGGATCCATAGTAAGAGAGAAATCCATTAAGGTCCTCTTTCAGCTTTAAAGACATGTTTGGCAAAATTGTTTGGGGTACTTCTACTTAAATTTGAAAGACACATGACATTGATCTTACAAGCATTTATGTACAGCTGAGCTGGGCTCCAGAATAATATATAATAAATGAGATATGCAACAAAATATGATCATTTATCAGCATCCTTCAACAAGAGTGCTTCTGTTCATGGATCCAGCCACCTACATCACACTCCTCCTCCTTTTGAAGCTCAAGTAGGACAGCCCTACCCGCCACTTTTTTCCACCTGACATTTAACATTAAATGGTTCTGAAGACCACTGAGCATGCTCTGTCCGTACTGGATTGAACCTCCCCTATCAGAGGCACTGTGCTTCTGTATGCCAGCTTCTGGGAATCACAAGGAGAGGGAGCACTGCTGCACTCAGGCTTTGCTTATGAGCTTCCCACAGGCATCTGGTCAACCACTTTGAGAAAGGGATACAGGACTAGAGGGACTCCTGGTCATAGAATCATAGAATCATAGAGTTGGAATAGAAAGTTGTTGATAAAGATGTTGAATAAGACCGGGCCCAAGACAGAACCCTGTGGCACCCCACTAGTCACTCTTCTCCAGGATGAAGAGGAACCATTGATGAGCACCCTTTGGGTTCGGTCAGTCAGCCAGTTACAAATCCACTGAGTGGTAGCATAGTCAAGACCGCATTTTACCAGCTTCTTTACAAGAATATCATGGGGCACCTTGTCAAATGCCTTGCTGAAATCAAGGTAGGCTACATCCACTGCGTTCCCTTCATCTACCAGGCTTGTAATTATGTCAAAAAACGAGATCAGGTTAGTCTGACATGACTTATTTTTCAGAAATCCATGCTGACTATTGGTGATCACAGCATTCCTTTCTAGGTGCTCACAGACTGTTTGCTTAATGATCTGCTCCAGAATCTTCCCTGGTATTGATGTCAAACTGACTGGGCGATGGTCTGACTCCCCCGTGGCTTTTCTTATGTTCTTATGACAGCGTCCTCCACCACACCTGAGGTAAACATGCAGGACAGGCTCCCAAACTTGCGTACAGCTCTATGCTCCAGCAGAGGGTAATGGCTTAGGAGGAACGTCTGCCATTATCTGCCAGCTGAGGCAGTTAACTTGCTCTAATGATAGGACTGGCATTTTCCCCCAGTTAATAGCAGGGGCATGTTGGGAAAGTTGTACAAAATGGCATGGACTACACACCAAGCCTGCTGAAAGCCACCATGATATGCTTGATGAAAGACAATAAAAAGCCTGTCAATGCTTATATCAAATTGTGTTTAATAAGGAAGATACGATAAAACAGACAGAGCAGAATGTAATGCTAAAAGCTGGCACTTTTTTGTGTGTACACAGGTTTTCTCTGTTCTTTTTTATTTTTTGTGTGAAAAGGGTTGCTAAATGGGATTGCAATTTTAGCACAAAATAAGCTATCTTCAGCTCTGGGTTCAGCAGTTGCCTTGACATGACCTCAGTGCCTCACCAAATGATTCTGAAAATAAAACAACAATGAAGTAGCTGATCACCGTGACACAAAAAGAGGGAATACTATCTCAACAGTTCCTTTCAAGATCTGAAATAATTGTTGGAAAGCTTGCCAGCAAGGCAAAGATTGTGAAGGCACATCATCATTCAAGTTGTTGCTCCTCCTACCCCAAGTTGTGGCTGGTGCCCATTGGCTCTAGAAGGGTGGAAGGCAGAGAGGCCAACTGTAAGTGGAGACAGAGACAGTGGCAGGCAGAGTCAATCATTTTTGTCTCCATCCTCTCTTTTCCCTGATGAGTTTTGCACGGGCAACAGTGAGACTAATGAGGACAATGACCACCAATGCCACCCTCTGAACGGGTCGTAAGCAAGTAAGATGGGGGCTGCCTGATGGCAGACTGAGGTTGGTGGGGCAGTTTGCCTACCCACCCCCTGACTATTGTTGTAAAAATAAATAAATTCCTATGTGTGGACACCAATAGTCCTAAATGAAACAACTATCCTAGGACAACTTTGCTTTGGGAATATGGCCATCACCATTTATTTACTTTTTATTTATGCAGCAGTTCATAGCAGTGGCTTCCCAAGGGTGTTTGTGAAAACTGTGGGTTATTTAGAATATTTGTTGGGGTTCTGGTTTAAAGTTCTGCCCTGTTGACACTGCTGTTTCCAGAACTGAATTTTGGGTGGAGTATGGAAGGGGTCATATAGGCCACAATGGGGAACTATTAAAGGCCTGATAAGGTTCCAGGGATCATGGCAGGGTGGGGAACTTCATACCCAGGAGCTAAATGCAGCTTGCCAAGGTTGTCTTTATTGGTCTCAGGACTCTCCACAGCCACATCCTGTTTCCTTACCAGTCTTGCTCCACACCCTCTTTGAGTGTTTTTTGCCTGTTTGGGACTCCATCTGCACTATATATTTAGAAGAGTATTACACTGCTTTAAACAGTCACATTGCCCCCAAATAACCTTGGGAACCCTAGTTGGTTAAATGGGCAAAAAGGTGATTGGGGACACCTGTTCCTCTCAAAGAGTTCCCTAGGAAGAGCAACTGTTAAACCACTTTGGGAATTATAGCTGTGAAGGGAATAGGGGTGTCCTAACAACTTTTAGCATCCTTAACAAACAATAGTCTTCATGATTCTTTGGGGATGTCAAAACCATTTAAAGTTGTCTGATACTGCTTTAAATGTATTGTGCAGGTGGGGCCCCAATATGCATATTTTGGAATGCAATTTTGCCTTATAATCACATTTTTGCCATCAATGTTCCATAACACAATGCATCTATGTATGCCATTTTTTTAAAAAAAGGGGGGATTTATACTATTATTTATTTCTACAATTTACAACATCATAGTCTATATGCCCACTTTCTTGTAATATATGCAATTTCATACACTTTTTTGGGGGGGCAGATATTCATATTCCTAAATTTGGGAAAGTGCAAATTATTGAAGGATTGGTTTGTGTATTCTTTTGGGAAGTATGCATTAGGTAGGTTCACATTAAAATGGAAAACGAACCAAATTTTTACCCCATTTCTATTCTGGCTGTTGGATTTTTCCACATCACATCTAATGTAGCACTGCTAAGCCCACTCATTTCTTTATATGTTGGAGTGAAATTGGTGGGACTGATTCTCAAGAAAAATGTATTTAGAATCAGGGAGGCAAATAACAGCTTGTTTGCATTCATATATTTATCATGTCACCTCATTCGCTATTACAGTACAGGCCACAGGTTAACATTCCTGCTTCAGTGACTCTCCGGGCAGTCATTTGGAGCATTGTTCATATTTGTCTCTTTGCGGGGGGGGGGGGGGCTTGTTCCATTTCCACCTGCATAAAAGGCTTGAGGGGTAAATAAGCAGCTGAGTGAAGCAGTTGAAAAAAGGCAGCAGAGTCCAAACTGTGGAGCTAGTCATACAAAACAACAGCTATGCAAGCCAATTTTTGCTGTTTTGTCCATACAGCCTACCTTGTTCCTGGGAAGATGCAGCCATTGGTCAGAGGTCTTGGCCTTTCTGCATGATTTGCCCACCCTGCTTGTTTGCCTCTCCTGCCTGCCTGATGTCTCAACCCCTGACAGTCATGGATCTCTGGGCCACCCAGCCTGACCTCTAGCAATCTGTAGTTGTCTGTACCTGAGCTGTCCTGCTGAAAATGCCTGATTTGACTTGGGATTTAGCCAAATCTGGAGCACAACCTGTGTGCGTGTGTGCGTGTATGTCTCTCTGTGTGTGTTCCAATAAAACACTGCAGAAATATAATCACATCTGTGATTAAGATTGCACTTTTGTTCTGATTTCTGAGTGTGCTTCCTTAATGTATCAGAGAGAAAGAGAAGCAAGGAAAAAATGAACTGAATCAAGTGGAAGATGCAACAAAATGAAAACACCTCAATTCTGGAATCTTTTTATAAAGAAACTCTGCTAGCTGAAAACAGGTTTCATAAGAATGGATCATGGGGAAGAGCTTATCTATGGAAGAATAAAGGAACAGAACAGAGGAAATATGCTCATCCCTAGAAATAACCTGGTTACACATCTGTGTCTCCAGTAGCAACATTAGATAGGGAGTGTATTATGACAACCTGAAATTGCTAGCTGCCAATATCTGCAACCTAGGCCCACTGTCTCTTTTCCAAGAATTGCAGAACTAGGCAATTTAGCTCATTTATAAATGCCATTTTGATTGTCAAAGAGAAGAGTTACTATCTTTTGCTACTAGTAGGAAGTGAGATAACTGAGATGGAGTTCGGCACACAGTTCCTTCCATGCCCCTTCTCCAGTCCGCAGCTTTGTTTGAAATAATCTTAGCCATCCATATTTGATCTAGAAGAGAGGATAGAGGAGTGAATGGCTCAAAGAACAGCTGGATTATATCCTCAGCATTGTCTTCTCCCAGGCAGCCTGCCCCTGCCGTGCAGAAATGCTTCAAAAGCCGCCAACTGCTTGGTAAGGCTAAGGGACTTGTTGAGAAGAGATTTCACTAGTAAGGAAGGTGACTGTCTGCACAGAGACCAGGTGGCTCTTTACTTGCTGCAAGAGATTGTAATTTCATTCAACGACATGAGTTCCTAAATCCCTAGCACAAACGTTCTCCTGTCTCCAGAGTCATCAAACGTCTGTAGTTAAACACCTGATTAGATTTTTAGAATATTCAGCCAGGCATCATGGAAAAGACTATGTCAAGCATATCCTGTTGTGTATTGGTATTAACAATCCAAAGTGCAAAAAAAAAAAAAATGCATACAGATTAAATGAGACTGGTTTGCCTTCAGGTATATCTAGTATTGTAGTGGCTTTGTCTTGGCAACACCCCCAGTCCTCTGTATGTGCCCCCAAGGACTCTCCCAGGTCATGGCCCTATCTGCCCCTGCTCTGTGCCATCCTTGAGTGCCTTTGCCTGGCTGGAATGTGCTCTTGAACTGCAATAAGGCCCATGCTTGCTTGGATGGAGACAGATAGGTGTGTGTGTAAAACTCTGATTTCTATGTTGCTAGAACAAAGCCTATCATACCTCAGTCACTTTTCTCTCTGGTCCCTCCCAGAAGGTTCCTCAGAAGGAAATGCAGCCCTCAGCCATTATAGAGGTTCCCTATCGCTGTCATAGCAAAAAGTCTGCTTGCTCAATCCCTAACACACACCCAATCCCACACACCTCCCCTGCAAAGGTTGCCCTAACTAGAACAATTAAGGGGGCCCTCACCAACCAAGAGTCAAGAGTGAATCAGTGCTCTGCATAATTAACTAGAGAAGTTAAAAACTAGACAAATACAGTGGGCAAGATCCAACATCATTCCAACAGATTCAACAGCATTTGCCTTCCATCCGTGATGCTGATGATATAATGAATGCAGGCATTTTCTTGATATCTCAACCTGGCTCTTCTATTTTAATCGCTGTGTCACTTTAATAGGATTGCTTTATTGCATATGGATGTTTATACTTTAAATCAGTGTTTCCCAACCTTTTTTGGGCAAAGGCACACTTGTCTCATGAAAAAAACTTGAGGCACACCACGTTACAGCCCCGTGACGTCAGCACGCAGCGTCACGCCAGGAGGGACGCACGAAGGAGGGGGGAGGGCGAGCGGAGGCAGCGGCGAGCCCCGTTCCTCCCCATCTGCCCCTTTCCATGCAAGGAGCGCGAACAGGTGTGAGAAGGGGGTCAAACCTGTGGGCCAGCGCCGGGGAACCTCCAAGCTTTGGGGGTGGGGGGGAGGAGGCAGCAAAGCGAGGCAGGAAGGAGAGCGCGGCTTGGCTGGGTGAGCTTTGGCAGGGGCAGGGAATGAGAGCCGCGAGGCGGGCGCTGCGGACGGAGACGCTGCCCGCCAAGCTCGCAGGCAGCCAGGCAGGCAGACGATGAGAGCCCCGCGCTGGGCGGCCTCTCCTCGCCGCCGCCGCTCCGCATCTCGCCGCCCGACTCGCCCGCCTCCCTCCAGGGACGGCGGCGCCCCAATCGAAAATTTGACTTTAAAAAAAAAAAATCTTTCGAATTTTTTAATTTTTCCCACGGCACACCAGGCAACATCTCGCGGCACACTAGTGTGCCGCGGAACAGTGGTTGAAAAACACTGCTTTAAATGTTCACATTTCTGGTTTTTATACATTGCAGACCACTTAGAAGGCTAATTTGGCAATAAGTGGTACACTGATAAATAAATAAAGATTAGATCTATGATGTAATCTGCTTATGAAATCAAAAGAAATGATTGTGCATGGGGCTCTGTAGCTGGATCAGGTCACAGGAGTTCAGCTGAATCAGTCAAGCATGCTCTGGGCAGGAAGCTCGCACTCTCTTTTCTGCTTGCCTCACTCTGCCCACCTCGCTCAGCAGAACAGCTCCATGTGGTGTAAGCAAATTCCACATCAGAATCTGTGCTCCTCAACATGCCTTCCTTTTTGCCTTTTTGGCTGCTTTCCATAGCTCAGCAGGACAAATCTCATCCACTGTGTTTCATAAGAGCATCACAAACCTTTATCCGCTTTCATATTCTGCCACTTGTTTCCAAACAAGTAGTTGCTATGAGAGATGCCACCTGGCCAGTTGTAAACCAGTGTGACCTTCTTTAAAAAAAGAAGAAGGGAAAAAAGGATTGCCATCCAGCTGTTTAGTTTTCTAAGCTCAGCCACAGTATAAGCAAACCAGAAGATTTGCATTTGCTATTGACACAGATGCTGTGCCTCTGACTTCTAGAACTGAAACACTAGTTTGGCAACTAACTGGTAAATGTTGTACCTTTCAGTTTAGGGCTGCTTGTGACTCTGAACAATCCCCCCTTCCTATGGCTTTGTGCAAGTCTATGATGCCTACGTGCAAATTATTAAACAAAAGTGGCTGGAGTGAAGGGAAGCGTTGGAGGCACATTGATCCAGGTAAGCGGTGATCCACAATCTGATGTAGTACAAGGGTCCGAAGAACCAGCGAAGGAGGAAGAGGCAGAATGGCCTGGCAGGCTGCCTATTTATCTTGGCCCTGGGTGCAGGGCCAAGTGCCACCATTCAGCAGTTGTTCCTGCACCCACAAGGCCCTGCTGCCATTGGCCAGTTTGGTGGCAGGGAACAATCCAGCCTGTCATATGCCAGTTCACAAGGGTGGCTTGGGGCCTGCTCACAAAGCTCTCCACCCCAGGGCAAACAGACATACCAAATATTTGTTAAAGCATCATCTCTCTTATTAGGATGACAATTAATTTACTGATCTCCCTCTGAACCACTGTGTCAAGCTGATTTACACACGGATAAAAACACTGAACTCCTTCATGGATCACTGCCTTGCTGTGGTGAAGGGGCTTGAATAACTCAGAGAAGCTATGAAGAAGAAGAAGAAGAAGAGTTTGGATTTGATATCCCGCCTTTCACTCCCCTTCAGGAGTCTCAAAGCGGCTAACATTCTCCTTTCCGTTCCTCCCCCACAACAAACACTCTGTGAGGTGAGTGGGGCTGAGAGACTTCACAGAAGTGTGACTGGCCCAAGGTCACCCAGCAGCTGCATGTGGAGGAGCGGAGACACGAACCCGGTTTCCCAGATTACGTGACCACCGCTCTTAACCACTACACCACACTGGCTCTATGAGCTATGCTGTGCAGGGCCACCCAAGATGGACAGGTCATAGTGGAGAAACGTGATCCACCTGGAGCAGGAACCGGCAAGCCACTCCAGTATCCCTGCCAAGAAAACTCCATGGACAAAGACAACAGGCATATAAAAGTTATTACGCTGGAAGATGAGCCCCTCAGGTCAGAAGGCGTCCAACATGCTACTGAGGAAGAGCGGAGGACAAGCACAAGTAGATTCAGAGCTGATGAAGCGGCTGGGCCAAAGCCGAAAGGACGCTCAGTTGCAGATATGCCTGGAAGCGAAAGGAAAGTCCAATGCTGTAAAGAAAAATATTGCATAGGAACCTGGAATGTAAGAACCATGAACCTTGGTAAGTTGGATGGGGTAAAAAATGAGATGGCAAGAATAAATATTGACATCCTGGGCATCAGTGAACTTAAATGGACGGGAATGGGAGAATTCAGTTTGGATGACCATCACATCTACTACTGTGGGCAAGAATCCCGTAAAAGAAATGGAGTGGCCCTCACAGTCAACAAAAGAGTGGCAAAAGTTGTACTGGGATGCAATCTCAAAAATGATAGAATGATCTCGATACGAATCCAAGGCAGACCTTTTAACATCACAGTAATCCAAGTTTATGCACCAACCACTGGTGCTGAAGAAACTGAAATTGACCAATTCTATGAAGACTTACAACACCTTATAGAAATGACACCAAAGAAGGATGTTCTTCTCATTATAGGGGATTGGAATGCTAAAGTAGGGAGTCAAGAGACAAAAGGAACAACTGGCAAGTTTGGCCTTGGAGTTCAAAACGAAGCAGGGGAAAGGCTAATATAGTTCTGCCAAGAGAACAAGCTGGTCATCACAAACACTCTTTTCCAACAACACAAGAGACGACTCTACACATGGACATCACCAGATGGGGAGCATCGAAATCAGATTGATTATATTCTCTGCAGCCAGTGATGGAGAAGCTCTATACAGTCAGCAAAAACAAGACCTGGAGCTGACTGTAGCTCAGATCATCAGCTTCTTATAGCAAAATTCAAGCTTAAACTGAAGAAAGTAGGAAAAACCACTGGGCCGGTAAGATACAATCTAAGTCAAATCCCTTACGAATACACAGTGGAAGAGGTTTAAGGATTTAAATTTGGTGGACAGAGTGCCTGAAGAACTATGGATGGAGGCTCATAACATTATACAAGAGGCAGCAACTAAAACCATCCCAATGAAAAGGAAATGCAAGAAGAAGAAGAAGAGGAAGAGTTTGGATTTGATATCCCACCTTTCACTCCCCTTCAGGAGTCTCAAAGCGGCTAACATTCTCCTTTCCCTTCCTCCCCCACAACACACACTCTGTGAGGTGAGTGGGGCCGAGAGACTTCACAGAAGTGTGACTAGCCCAAGGTCACCCAGCAGCTGCATGTGGAGGAGCGGAGACACGAACCCGGTTTCCCAGATTAAGTGACTACCGCTCTTAACCACTACACCACACTGGCTCTTAAGAAAGCAAAGTGGCTGTCCAACGAGGCCTTAGAAATAGCGGGGGAGAGAAGGCAAGCAAAATGCGAGGGAGATAGTGAAAGATACAGGAAATTGAATGCAGATTTCCCAAAAATAGCAAGGAGAGACAAGAAGGCCTTCTTAAACAAGCAATGCAAAGAAATAGAGGAAAACAATAGACTGGGAAAAACCAGAGATCTGTTCAAGAAAATTGGAGATATGAAAGGAACATTTCGTACAAAGATTTCCATAATAAAAGACAAAAGTGGAAAGGACCTAACAGAAGCAGAAGACATCAAGAATAGGTGGCAAGAATACACAGAGGAACTATACCAGAAAGAAATGGAAGTCTCGTATACCCCAGGTAGTGTGGTTGCTGACCTTGAGCCAGACATCCTGGAGAGTGAAGTCAAATGGGCCTTAGAAAGCATTGCTAACAACAAGGCCAGTGGAAGTGATGATATTCCAGCTATACTATTTAAAATTTTAAAAGATGATGCTGTTAAGGTGCTACACTCAATATGCCAGCAAGTTTGGAAAACTCAGCAGTGGCCAGAGGATTGGAGAAGATCAGTCTACATCCCAATCCCAAAGAAAGGCAGTGCCAAAGAATGCTCCAACTACCGCACAATTTCACTCATTTCACATGCTAGCAAGGTTATGCTTAAAATTCTACAAGGAAGGCTCAAGCAGTATGTGGACCGAGAACTCCCAGAAGTGCAAGCTGGATTTAGAAGAGGCAGAGGAACCAGAGACCAAATTGCAAACATGCGCTGGATTATGGAGAAAGCTAGAGAGTTCCAGAAAGACATCTACTTCTGCTTCATTGACTATGCAAAAGCCTTTGACTGTGTTGACCACAGCAAACTATGGCAAGTTCTTAAAGAAATGGGAGTGCCTGATCACCTCATCTGTCTCCTGCGAAATCTCTATGTGGGACAAGAAGCTACAGTTAGAACTGGATATGGAACAACTGATTGGTTCCAAATTGGGAAAGGAGTACGGCAAGGCTGTATATTGTCTCCCTGCTTATTTAACTTATATGCAGAATTCATCATGCGAAAGGCTGGGCTGGATGAATCCCAAGCCGGAATTAAGATTGCCGGAAGAAATATCAACAACCTCAGATATGCAGATGACACAACCTTGATGGCAGAAAGTGAAGAGGAATTAAAGAACCTGTTAATGAGGGTGAAAGAGGAGAGCGCAAAATATGGTCTGAAGCTCAACATCAAAAAAACGAAGATCATGGCCACTGGGCCCATCACCTCCTGGCAAATAGATGGGGAAGAAATGGAGGCAGTGAGAGATTTTACTTTCTTGGGCTCCATGATCAGTGCAGATGGTGACAGCAGTCACGAAATTAAAAGACGCCTGCTCCTTGGGAGAAAGGCGATGGCAAACCTAGACAACATCTTAAAAAGCAGAGATATCACCTTGCCAACAAAGGTCCGTATAGTAAAAGCCATGGTCTTCCCAGTAGTGATGTATGGAAGTGAGAGCTGGACCATAAAGAAGGCTGATCGCCGAAGAATTGATGCTTTTGAATTATGGTGCTGGAGGAGACTCTTGAGAGTCCCATGGGCTGCAAGAAAATCAAACGTATCCATTCTTAAGGAAATCAGCCCTGAGTGGTCACTGGAAGGACAGATCCTGAAGCTGAGACTCCAATACTTTGGCCACCTCATGAGAAGAGAAGACTCCCTGGAAAAGACCCTGATGTTGGGAAAGATGGAGGGCACAAGGAGAAGGGGACAACAGAGGACGAGATAGTTGGACGGTGTTCTCGAAGCTACAAACATGAGTCTGACCAAACTGCGGGAGGCAGTGGAAGACAGGAGTGCCTGGCGTGCTCTGGTCCATGGGGTCACGAAGAGTCGGACACGACTAAATGACTAAACAACAACAACAACAACAACAAAATCACTAAAACAACAAGTATATTTTAAATAAATCTTAAATGCTAACAAGCAGATCCTCATGGTAAAGACCCATTTACCCAGCTTGGAAAGCATGTCAAAATAAAAATGCATTGAACTTTTTACAGCAAGTGCCTTGCCCTCTTTTGCTGGGCTGGGAACTCTCCTTAAGTCACACACTTAGTTCAGAGGAATCAAAGGTCGCAATCTGGACAGCACTTACTTAAGTGGAAATCCCACTCAACCTAGTAAACCTAACTTCTGAGTAAATACATTGTTCTAACTTGGGTAGCATTTTCCCTGCAACTTCTCAACCTTCAGGGTAGTAGACAGTCAGGAAAGATCTCGTCTCACAACGAGAAGAGTTCCTGGAAACAGCCAATGTATTCCTAGCTTGTCACTCAAGACTTGCTTTCTATGGACAGACCCAAGGTAGATGGTACTTCCTCAGGCTGCCCACAGCTGTGTCCCATTCAGCTGCACTCTCCTCCCCCAGTTCCAGGTACAGCATGTTTGTTACTTTCCCAGGGGTCCAAAGAATGAGGAAAGGGCCTCCCTCCACTTATAGCTCTGTCTTCACCCTCTGCCTTCTTTTCCTCCTCCAGATGCTTGTGTTCAGGGTTCAGGGTTGTGTGCTGCCCCCTCAAGCACACCCAGGAGAAGAACCCTGTCAATGCCCAGTGTAGCCCTCAAAGAACCCTGGCCTGACACTACACGCGAACCAGAGATCATGGTTTAAATCAACCCTTCTTAGATAAACAGCCAACCAAATAATCCATAGGTTTGTTTTGAAACTAACCAATGTTTGTTGGAAATCACCATGTCAGTTAAGTTAATACTAGTAAAGTGCCTTTCCTGGCTATGTGCTGGTGGTGGGGAGTAAGGAGGGAAGCACATGAGCCTATAGTTTCACTCACCCATTGCAATTCTTCAGGAAAGCTAAATAAGACCACTGGTGACTTATAAAGTATATTTGCCTTGCAGTCCTGTAGGTGTACGTCCTACAATCAAAATATAAAACATGGAAGCCTAGGGGGCTCCCAGAAATCAGCCGTGGTAAGAACAACATGAGAGGTCATGCAGAATTCTGGTTAAATAACTTAATATGTCTGCCTCTAGTGACAAAACTGAAAACCACTCTCTTGCTTGTTGATGATCAGTCCTGGTAACTCAGGACAACTTCCAAAGCTCCAATCTCAGTCTTTTCTTCCCTATATAGGGTTTGGGTTTTTTGGCATATAAATATGCGTCACCAGAGAAGAGAGAAGATGTATCACTTTAAAAAGAGGGTGCCAATTTGTATAAAACATGCATACACAAATGAATGCATTGATGCAAATTTATAAATAATTGTTATCATTTAGAAGCATCTCAACACAATAGGAAAGATCTGTGTGATCTGTGTGGCTTCTCAATCAACTGTCATTATGGTTCTCTTTCTTTCAACTGGATTTACAACAACCCTTCAAACAGAAGACCTCTATAAAATAGGGCATATGCCAGAAGTAGAGTATTTTCTGTTGTGGCCCCAGTGCTCTCTAGTGGAAAATGCAGCCCAATATGCTTCTTTCCCCAAAGAGTGGTCTGAGGAGACACCTGAGGGACAAACAGAGAGACTTGTAGGGCTGTGTGTGGCCCCTGGGGAGGGCTGACTAAGCGACCCCACATCTTCTCTAGGCATAAAAGGTTCTAAGTAGGACAGAGAGAACTGACAAACTCTCTTCTATACCAATAAGTTAGGAAGCTTGCATGGCCTTTGGTTGCCTTAAACCGATGTTAGCAGAATGAATTCCCTGATGTTTGCAAAGAGATGCAGTTGCCACAAAGTCATGTTAACAGTTCCATCACAGTGCCAGAGTTCCTTACAGTGGCGTAGCGTGGGGGGTGCCAGGGGTGCCGGCCGCACCGGGCGCAACATCTGGGGGGGGCGCTCGCCGCCTCCGGAGTCGCCGAAGAGCCTCGGGCGCAGGCTATAGCAGAGCCCCATGTCTCGAGAAGGAGGAAGCCCCGGCCATGGGCGCTGCCCCCAGGTGGTGCAGCAGGCGCCAGGCGGCGAAGGGGAGCCAAGGGGAGCCCGGGGGAGCGGAGGCGCCGCGGGGACACAGCTCGGGAGCTGCCGCTGAGGAGCCAGAGCATCGTCCCCGGGAGGAGAGGAGGAGCGGTGGCGGCAGCTGCTGCTGCTACTGCAAAGCAGGGAGAGAAGGAGGCGGCGGCGGCGGGGAGCCGGGCAGGGAAGTTGCTGCTGGGGATGAAGAGGAGGCGGCGGCGGCGGGAGACGGACTTCTCTCCCTCTCTGGTGCTGCAGGCGTGAGGCGCTCGCCGGCCCACCGGCCCCTACTGAGCGGGATATGGGTGGGCGGACGGGGTGGTTGGGGGAGAGGCGCCCTGACAGGAGCCGCCGCTGCGCCCGCGGGCGCCCTTGACGCGGCGCCCCTCATGCCGCCTCGAGTGGCATTGGGGGACAGCGAGACTCTGCCGGGCCCCGCCCCTCCCTCCCTCCGCGCGCGGCTTCGGGGTTGTCTTGCGAGGGGGCAGCGGGAAAAGGCTCTGAGGAGAAGCTCGCTCGCTGTCCTGCGTCGCTTTTCCTCATGTCGTTTCCCCTTTCCCTTGAGGGGACGGGGAGGTGAAGGGAGCCCGCTGCCTCCCTCCTCGCACGGGGCGAGTCGTCGGTGGAGGTAGAGAAATAATAATAATAATAATAATAATAGTAATAATAATAATAATGGTTTGAAATTTAAGACTCCCCCCCCCAAGGAAAAGGCACTTTCTTGCCCAGCCCGTGGACCAGGAGGTCGTGGCGGGAGAGGCCTTCAGCAGCGGGGCCCTTATTTGCGCTGCCAGCCTGACCTTCACCCTCTTACATATAGAGATGAAAGGAGACGCGGAGGTGCAAAGGCTTGCGGGGCAGAAGTAAGCCCCGCTGAGTTCATCAGGGGTGCCAACGTGAATACAGTATGATATTGGGGGGGGGAGGCAAGTAAACCCCGCCCTGCATAGTTGATCACATTGGCAATGCCCATCAACTGGGGGACTGGCCCCCTCAAATGTTTTATTGGGGGGCCTGAAGCAGCGGCGTAGCGTGGGGGTGCAGGGGGGGCGGACGCAACATCTTGGGGGGGCGCGCTCGCACTCAAGTGCTAAAATCCACGGGTTAGGGGGCGCAAATTACTTGCCTTGCCCCGGGTGCTGACAACCCACGCTACGCCACTGGTTCCTTACACTTGGCTTTCAGGGTGCAAAGGAGAAATCATCGTTTTGACCTTGTGCAGCAAATAATTTGATTTCAGGATTATTATTTTCACCCTCCAATATGGAAGATTCTATCCTTCAATTGTCCAGAGTCTCAAAACATGTTACCAACCAAACCTAACCAAACCAAATTCAGATCACCACCTCTGCTTCCCATTATTGCTGCTTGTCTGCTATTGCAAAATACTAGGGTGCTAAAAACTTGGAGGACCAATTCAGTGTTGGTTGGTTGTGTTCAGTTTGGTGTGTCAGAAGTTGTGGTGACCTGAGTTGAGAATGATACGTGATGTTTAACTAAGGGAAACAAAAACAAATCTTACCTGAAAAGGAAAAAGCAATTGCTCCATCAAGTCAAGGCTGCATTTTGATACATACTTCCTGGGATTAAACCCCATTGAACTCAGCTGAACTTACATTTAAGTAAACAGGAACATAAGCTGAGTAAGATCATTGGTATTTATTTTATGGTGCTCCCAGCCAAGCAAGCTTTCTGTAGGATAAATCAGCCTCATATAGCCAACATGCTTAATTCTAATTAATGCATGAAGGGGTTAAGACTATAGAGTAAGATGTCCTGTCAGGCTTATCTAGGTCCCACCCCCTCACCCTGGAAGGAAGGATGATCAAGCCTTTATTCTTCCATTCTACCATGTGAACCCCATCAGTAAGGTGATATATGCTGGATGCTCTAAGCTTAGACAACGTGGTTTAAGCAAGTCATTTTTGTGCTTCTATATGTATAATTTTGAAATGTTTACCTCATTGGAACCTAAATTACACTGCCTGTTTTTTCTTGTTGCTCTATGGAAAGACACATAAATCTGACCTTTGAAGAGTTTGTAAGTAAAGCATTTATCAAAAGTGTGGTCTCTTTCTATGCTAAGAAAAGTGGGGAATTTTGGAAGCAACTTAGAAGGGGATATTTTAAATGTCTCTCAGCCTATATTTCCATGCTTTACTTTGCTCCATTTTTTGTGATTTTAAATATCTGCTGGGACTCTCTCATCAAAGAGTACTTGCCCCAAACCTGGATCTAGGCTTTTATTTTGCCATATTTATTTTCCCTTCAAACAAATACAAAATCCCCCAAACACTTTCAAACTGACTTCCAAACTGTATGATGCATGAGGGAGACATAATATGAAGAGGTGGGAAATAAAGCTTTCTACTGCATCTGCTAAATCATTTCACACTCCCTCCTATTCTTTTCTGACAATAGCAACAAGCTCGCTTCCTTGGCCTCATAAGGGTCTTTAGACCTCAGATACTTTCTGCTGAGTTTCTTTGTTATGATCAGATAAACTGTAGAACCTTATCAGTTCAAGGTTGCTTCCCTTTCTGCATTAACCACAGCATTATCAAATGGGATGCACTCTTTGGAGTAAATCTCTAGTTGTTACATGTTGGAAGCCTTTCAACATGTACCAGTGGTTTGGCCCTAGTTGGCCAGAAGCTAGGCATAGGTGGGTCATGGGTTGAGCTTGAAACTTTTATGGTCTTAGCTTGCAACTACTGTAAGTCCACTCTTTCTGTTGTGTGAAAATGAAATATAAATGGATCTGAAGATGAAAAAATCAAAAGCATTTCTGGCAAGTTATCCATCCGACAAGGAAAGTTCAAATGCCCCAAGAGTGATTGGATCTGCCAGAGAGTAACTTTCTTAAGAGGAAGTAGCTGAGAGATGATATCCTTAAGGGCAAGTAGCTTCTCTGGTGGAAGGCAGGAAGACTGGGTGACTGTGTCCAGCTTGATGTCTAGGTAAGGGATAGTTGTTACAGGATGCTCTGTTTTATCTGCAGCTGGGGGAACTTGCAACAGGGAAGCTAAGCCTTTTAACAGAGTTATGCAGGAAGGGTCACTTGCCAGCCCAGACAAAAGAAAGTCCAGGTAAAGCGTGACCCCTGTTGAACCCGTCCAAAAATAAAGAGCCCAGTCTAGAAATGTGTTTAAAGATTCAAAGGTGGAGAATGCAATGGAGCAACCCATAGGCATGACCTTATCTACATACCAAACACTATCAAGCCTGAATCCCAACCAATGGAAATCATTAGGGTGCGCCGGAAGTAGGCAAAAAGCGGATAACACATTTAGCCATCAGAGCCCCTGGGCCAAAGCTCATAGCAAGTTTAATGGCCTGATCAAAGCAGGGTTTTTTGTTTTTTTGTTTGTTTGTTTTTTACAGAGTACAATTCTGGAAGGATGGCATCATTCACTGAACCCACTTTGGGGTATGACATGTTGTGAATCTGGGGAAATTCCGCTGGAGCCTTTTTTGGCATGATGCCTGGGGGGAAATGTGCAATTGGGAAAATACCCGAAGCCATGCCCCCTGCCAGCATAGATTGGCCGGGTGGCGGGTAACGCAGCTGGGGTAGGCGTCAATCCCCTGCCCCCAAGCCAGGTCACTACAGGGACCCAGATGCCTGGCCACAACATCGCCCACCTCAAAAGGTGAGCGGTCTTAGAGGAACATTCAACTTAATTCTCCTACTGTATTTTTGAATATTATTTTAAGTAGCATGTTCATTTTCACGCACACTTTACTCCAATATATACATTTTTGCACACACTACTTCAGAAGAGAACTGCATTGCAAAATTCAGATATGTGCATATTTTAAGGAACACCTGTGTTGTGGTCTGTGCGTTGTTTTGGAAAGAGAAATTTATGCCTTGGTTTAATACAAAAACTGGATCAATTTTCTCACCCATTCCTAAGTGACAAAAATATTCAAAAATACTTTAGGTGAAAATGCTTTGTAAAAATGGATACATTAGGAGAAATTTATGTGAGTGTTCCATAACCAGGATGCCATCACCGAGAAGACCTTATCTCTGGTGGTCACCAATTTCACTTCAGAATAGGATGGGGGGGACATGAACTCCCCCCTGAAGGTCTTAGTACAGAGGCACACTTGGTTGCTGTTGTAAAGGTGGATGAGGTGCACCAATTACATTTTCTATCTCAGGTAGCAAAAGGCCTCATTCTGCTTTACACACAGTTTTTTTCAGAAAGTAAATAATGTGTTCACTTGAAAAGATAGGAAAGGATTTCATTGGCAAATAATCAGAACGTGATGTGGTACTGAAATACTCTCCCTCTTTAATGAGCAAAGTACCAGGTATTCTTTACAACCAGCAGATTGAGGGGAGAAATAATGTCTGTAATCGGTAAGTCAGTGATAGTGGCCATTGACTCTAAAATGGCAGAGAAATAATCATCCCCATGGACTGGCAAACTTCCTCATCTTTCTCTCCTAGCAGGCTTCTGAATTATGATCCATTGTACTGCATATCACTCAGCAAATTCACAGGTGTAATAAAAGGAACTAGACCATTTCTCTGAGCTGATGGAATGAGGGAGGAAGAAGAGTGCATGGAGGGGGGCAGGAACCCCCCCCAAACTGAAAACAATAAAATGCCATCTTGGAGTTTGAGTTCCTTCCTTCAGCCCTTGTTTTGTGTTTGTGTACATTGTAAACAGAGGCAGCCATGACTTATTTATCATGTTTGTCTTCTGCAAAATCATTTTTAATCTTTCATATTCACATTGATAGGCTTGTTCACTAGGGTGGTGCACAGGGGCCCAGCTCTATTTATGTATATTCATTAGCATGTTACTAATTAAAAATGTGTTTCATTAAACTTGTTAAAAAAGAAGAAGATAAGAAGAAAATGAGCATGTAGAATAAAGCACCCCAAGGCTATGAAACTATTTCCACAGTAGAGTTGTTTTAGCTAATATGGGCAGTGAGTGCATCAAACGGAAGCAACTGATGCTTATTGCAAAGTTTGAAAATAAAACTCTGGGTGCTAGAGCTGGCAGGTAATTTTTTACAGGTGTCGGCCTTGTTTCAACTGCTCACGTCAAGGAATCAAAGGGCTACATTCAATCTTCCCTCTGGCTGCCTTTCAGCCTCTGGGAATGTTTGCTCAGAAGTGCCTTTGATGGCATTGTACAGGCCCAGACTGCATAAAAACATAGGCTCCCCTTTCAGTGTTCAAGTATGGCTCATTTTAGTTTACTCTGTTGGGTTAAAGAGAAAAGAATGCAATCTTTTTTAATAGAGAGGGAGGGAGTTAAAAATCACTGACAAATCTATGCCATTGATAAATTCTCTCTTACAGATTCCATTGATAGATGCCATTTGGGGATGCCACTACCACCATCAAATGGGGGTATCTTTGCCACACCCCAACTTCCCACTGGAAGAAGACTTGGGGTGATTTTTTCCATAGGGAGGAGTGGGGACAACCACGTGCAGGACTGAGCCGATCTACTTTGGAGGGGCTGAGGAGGCCAGATATATTAGCTGGCTCCTCCTCGATCTCTGGCTTTTGCAATGCCCTCCCTATGCAGTATGGGGATTTGCTAGTTGCCTGCCTGGGGGCTCCCCCTTTTCACTGTTGAGCATACTGTTTAGCAGTGTCTTTTTTCTAGAAAAAGAAGATGCCAATACTCACCATAAAGTACCCTTCTTAGGTAACTGGTTGTGGCTACTGCTGGGCGCGCTGCGTTGCTGAGGTTGGCGGTGGGCAAGTGCCTGCCAAATGCCCAGAACTGGGCTCACTGCTGCCGGGAGACATGACTGTTAAGTTGTGGGTGAACATATGAGATGACACAGCGATTCTTCAAACAGCTCTTGTTTATTCACAGGCCAGAACAGAACTGAACTGAAGGGTTCAGTCAGCCTGCTTATATAGAGCTCCAGTACAATGTAACTGTAACAATTTTCTAAAACTATCCAATCACTGAACGTCACTTGCGATCCCTTATTTGCATAACTATCTACAGTATCCCCCTGCTGGCCGAGGGTGAGAACTTCAGTACATAACAATGACATTCTGCCACTGTGCCATCTGCAAGGCCTTGCATTCAGGAAAGAAGAAGAAGAGTTTGGATTTGATATCCCGCCTTTCACTCCCCTTCAGGAGTCTCAAAGCGGCTAACATTCTCCTTTCCCTTCCTCCCCCACAACAAACACTCTGTGAGGTGAGTGGGGCTGAGAGACTTCACAGAAGTGTGACTGGCCCAAGGTCACCCAGCAGCTGCATGTGGAGGAGCGGAGACGCGAACCCGGTTCCCCAGATTACGTGACTACCGCTCTTAACCACTACACCACTACACCAAAGCTACAGTCCTCTTGGTGCTGCCAAGCCCAGCAGCTGCTACCACTGCCACTACAGCTCTGGCCCACCTACTGCCCACCCAGCACCTTCTGCCAGCCTCTGAGCTGGCTGAGTGGTGGTGGCAGTCCACAGCTTACTGCAGATGTGCTGCTACAGGACAAGGATGAGGAGGAATTACCGCTGCAGGGGATGGCAGTGCTGATGCGCCTGGCTCCTTGGGTACAGGAGCAAAGGCACACCCTCCTCACATGCTGGCTTTAGAAGCCAAGATTGGGAGAGGGAAAGTGCTGGTGATACATACAGGTGAGTACCACCAGAAAAAAAAGCACAGCTGTTGAGAGTGCTATGTTGGAGTGACATTTTTTATTGGTTTGATGGGTTTTTAGTCTAGGAGACTAAAGAGAAGTATAAGATCTGGTAGCGTTAATACTCTTGGGTTGTCTTTGGGGAATGTTGTGGGTGCCTTTAAGGCTTGGCATGCACATCAGGGAGAATGTCAAAGTGTCAAGGCCATGGTGTGTTTGTCTCGTTCACATACTCAAGGTTCTTGTAGAAAGGTACAAGAATTTCTTCTTGTCCTTTGCTGTGAGGACACCGGTGGAGGTTGTAAATGTGCCCAGAAGTAGCGAGGAAGCTGATCACTGCTGCCTTAGGGAATTTCCCGGACCTTGCTATATTTTAATCTGGTTAATCACGTTGATTCATTGTTTGCACACCCTCTGTAACATTTTTGAATAAATATAAACTTTTGCTCACCATATGTTTAGTTTCCAGTCCCTTCTTTATGGGTGCTTTGCACGCAGAGAGTCCCAGGGTCAACCCCCAGGTAGATTTGTGAGAGACTCCTGCCTGCAACCCTGGAGTCACAGCCAATCAGTGTAGGCAATACTGAGCTAAATGGACCAATTATCTGAGCTGGTATAAGGCAACTTCCTATGTTTTTATGACACATAGGCCCCAGAAATCTCAAAAACTCAATCATTACAAAGCCTCTCAAGTGTCAAGATTGCGGGGGGGGGGGAGGTCTCTTGGTAGTTCCACCACCTTTAGATGTTCAGGTATCATTGGCCTGGGAGAGGGTTTTCTCTGTGGCAGCCCCAAAATTGTGGAATTTCCTGCCCACAAAGGAGAACCCAGCATCTTGCCATATGCTAAAGACACCCATTTATCCTGGCCATTTACAGTTAAGTCAGTTTTCTTAAAAATATGCCCCCCACCCCATTTCTCCTTTTTCCGTGTATTGTGGTGGTATTTTAATTTTTATTATCTATAGTGACTTCTCGTGAACACCCACACTTCAAAAAGAATGACTGTTCTGGGAGCACCGAAGGATTTCCCAGCGCATTAAGAATATCCACCACCAAATCCAAAAGTGGATATTCTTAATGGCTTGTGGAATACTACTTTCCATTCAGATCTAAGATTAAATTTTTATGACTTTTTCATCAAAGTTTAACCATATTTCTGCAATGGGTAATTTGTGTTTTCATTATTTCCATAGGCTATTTATTCTGTGCTTTGTACTTTGAAATATTAATGATTTGATGTTAGTGTTTATTTTCCATCCCTTCTTTAATCCTTTGAAATCTGTGTTCACTTTATAAGTTCTATTAAAGTAATTTAATGATAACTAGTTTTTCCTTACTGGGGGAAAAGCTGGAAACATGAGCAAACCTTTTAAATTGAGCGCTGGTTTTATTGCAAAAAACTTCCCCATTGTGCAATGAAGGCATCTCTGATACTTTGCTCTGTGTAAGAATCCACAAACCAAAATAACAGCATCTTTTAAGGTGATGAATTAGGTGCCACTTTTGGTCGGCAAATGAAGGGTGTCCACCACAGTGTTGCATAAAGTGACATTTGAAGTTGACTATGAGGGATGCTCCTCAGGACAGTTTGAAGAACGTTTTGAAGAAAAATGAAATGAACTATGTTTACCTCCATACAGCAATAGTAATAGTAGTACAATTAAAAGTGGTAGAATAAAGGTACAATTATTGAATGTAACATAGAACATGTAGTTCAGTGTTGCTGACTTTACAAGTGAATATGAATTGCTTGTACTTTGTTTCAGTTGTTAATTAGATAGTTGAGTAAATGCCAAGCATGGCATCCTAAGTTATGTATGTTATTTAGTCAAGTAGAGGCAACAACTATTTTGAGCACATTCAAGGCATGAATCGCCATGCATGCCTGGTTATTGCTTGGATGAATGACCACCTGAGAGCTACATGTATGCTGCTTTGGGTTCCATGACAAAAGAAGGGCAACAAATAATAGTGGTCACTTATATCAATCCACATACTCTCAGTGCCATGTAAGCCAGGGCTGAGGAACCTGTGGCCTCCAGATTTTGTTGAATTACAACTCCCATCAGCTCCAGATAGCATGTCAAATGGCAAGGGATGATGGGGGTTGTAGTGTGGCAACACAGAATAATGGAATCAGAGTTGGGGGGGGCAGAGGATCATCTAGTCCAACCCCAAGCAATCAAACCTGCAACCTTGGCATTATCAGCACTATGCTCTAACCAACTGAGCTATCCAGGCTATCCTGAAGGGCTACAGATTTGCCACCCCCTGACATAAAAGAAGGGAGGATTGGCCATTGCCTTCTACAGCCTGCCCTAACCAGATGCCCTCCAGATGGTTTGGACTACAAATCCCATCAGCCATAGGGAAAAACAACTATTTTGGCTGAGGTTGATGGGAGTTGCATGCCAAAATATCAAGAGGCCCCCGGGTTGCAGAAGGTTGCCTTACTGAGGCAGGGTGAGGAAACTACAATTTCCACCTACCTCCCAACAAGTATCCCAATGACTAGAGATGGTGGGAATTTTAGTTCAGCAATGTCTGAAGGGCCACTTCTGAGATGAAGTCCTTCTATAACCAGGAAATGAACTCTATTTACTCATTGGATTTTCTCTTTCTCTCTCTTTCTGGATAAAATAGTCTATAGTTTATCATCATAGTGCTTTAGCTGACTGAATTGACATCAGATGTTCTTAGCCACTTTGTTACCGGCTCAAGTGAAAGCACCTGTATCACTCTGCATACTTTGCATCAAAAACATCCACTTGCTCCTTGGAAAAAGCGATGCAGTTACTCTCCACTTGGTGAAACAAAGTCAAGTGTTTTGCCAAGTCCTTCATTTGGTAGCATCAGTTGCACCCAGGGAAGTGAAGTGCCTATATCTCCCACTTCAGACAGTATGATCTTTCCCACATAGAACCCTTAGAATCAAGTGCATCACATGGAGGGAGTCATCGCTTCCTTCCATTTAGTGGAAGCTGAATGCAACACACTCTTCCCCCCTCTCCCCCTGCACGCACACACACACACACACACACACCTTTGTTGACATCTCCGCTCAAAGTGCATTGCGAGAGCAGACCAAGAAAGTTGACAACAGCCTCGAATTGATTTCTCTGTATGTGTTGAAGCATTCTGTCACAAACAAAAAGATTGGATGCATAACTGCGCAGCACAAAACAGGCTGTACACTTTCAAGTGTGAGAGCATTGTCCTTGCTTTGGGAAGCTGGCTTGTAGTGGGGTTACCAATACCTGTGTTTAGTAATGGGCAAATTCCTCTCAACTCAAGTGCAGAACGAACTTGGCATTTTATTAGCTCTTTCAATGAGTGGAGAGGAAAAAAGCTTCCTGTCTTCTAAGAGTTTCTGCACTCATGCTGCTGTGGCTGTGCATTTGCACATCGTTACATTGCTCCCGAATTGCAACTCGGTTTCACCTGACCTGTATCCCCCTCACAGCACCAGCTATGGTGGACACACACAAACACAAATACATGGACTAGATTCCCCAAGGTGAAGGATGCACAAGGACATGGAGATAGTCTGTGGCTAATACAGTGGTACCTCGGGTTACATATGCATCAGGTTACATACGCTTCAGGTTACAGACTTCGCTAACCCAGAAATAGTACCTCTGGTTAAGAACTTTGCTTCAGGATGAGAACATAAATCGTGCTCTGGCGGCACGGCAGCAGCGGGAGGCCCCATTAGCTAAAGTGGTACTTCAGGTTAAGAACGGACCTCCGGAACGAATTAAGTACTTAACCCAAGGTACCACTGTAGTTCATTGCTATACTTTTAATCTCCTCATTTTTGTTCTTTTAGAAGGCTTGTTAGCTGGTATAACACCTGCTGTTCATGACACAGAAATACTGTTCATGCAACAGAATACAGAGCTCCCGCTGGTAGGCAGAACAAGTAGCAGAACAGGGTTTTTTTTTGGGGGGGGGAGATATGGGGCAAGATGTTTTCCTAGAGCTGCAAGCCTTAATTAGTAAATTAATCCACAAAAAAATATGATGGATTCACAGGTTGAAGTTAGTATTGTAACCAGCAAGGGCTAATTTTAATTCACCAGGGCAAGAATTAACTTGTAATTCTGTGTTCCCAGAACAAGAAATGAAAATAATTAAGATAATGAAACAAGAGAGCTAAGTTTTGTTGACTGAAGCAAAGCAATGTTTCTTCAAAGTAAAGCAGGCAACTTATGTCTCTAGTTTAAACGAAGCAGCAGGATCGGGACGACAAAAGCAGGCTCCTTTGTGACTGACAGATCTATCCTGTAACCAGAGGGAATTATTTTACCAGTGCTTGCCAGTCACAGTGCTTTGGGGAGAGAGCAGCTTTGCAAGAGTAAAACTTATGCCTCCAAACTCAAGGAAGATGCCAGGATGGGAAAGGCTGAGGGAAAGCACCGTTGCGATTAACAGATCGAGCTTATAATCAGAAAGAAGTGAATCCATTTTAGTTCTTTAGTCAACTTTAAGGTGCATAGCACAAAATCCTCTGGACCTATTTGCCTCACCACAGGCAATTCCACCCCTTCTTTCTGCATTCCCAGGAAGACAGTTAAAAGAAGAAGAAAAAGGAGGACTTTTAATCAGATTGGTTAAATTATTATTTATTCAGCTTGACAAGGTGGCTCCTCTGCTGCATTGTTCTGGTCTAACCAATTGCAAGAGGCCTTGGCAAGCATCTTAAGACAATAACTTTCTTAGCCCTCATTCATGGCTGCATTTGAAGGATGGAGTTCCATCACCCTGATCTGGAGCACATTCTGCCTGTGTCAGCTGATAACATATATAGGGCATGATCTAACCTAAGTTGAATCAAATTAATGTTAGTGTGAAAGCTAAGCACATTCTCAACTCTTGTCTCATTGAAACAAATGAAGCTTAAAAGTGTGCTGTGCTTTAGCTGGATTGTCATTTTATTTAATGTGGCAGCAGACAATTATCGTATGGTGGATTATGCTACTTCCCCTCTCTTTCCAAAGAAAGCAGTGTGAGGTAGTGGGGCCAGTATCTTGCCTGGCAAGGACTCTGATTTAGGCCTTGGTGGAAGAGGCAGGAGACCCCCGCAGAGAAGACCAAACCAGGTACAAAAACTAGAAAGAGCTTCTGTATTCCTAAGGCAGGTCCAGAGCACATCAAAACTCATAGCCATCTCAGCTGGGCTCCCACAAGCTCTCTAACCACATCCAGCTGATCTTTGCATCAACCCTAAATTATTATACTTTGATTCCCCTTCCAAACAAACAGCATAGCAGCAGACATAGTGAGAAACCTAGAGTCAACTTGTATCAGGCAGTGGTGGCTGGTGCCCATCAGGACAGGTAGGGTAGGGGGCGGGGAACAAAGAGTCCGAGCAAATGATAGGCAGAGCTTTGTCCCCATCCTCCTTCCTGCTGAGTTGTACAAGGGGCATCTATCTGTCTCAGGAGACAGTGGAAGAGTGTGCCATTGGGGGTAACTTCAAACCATTGGAGAGTTACAGCATTTGCTGTGGCTGTATAGATTGATACGGGAGAGACATGTTTTGTTGCAGCTGGGGCAGATGAAGGCCTCTGGTGTTGCTGCTGCTGCTGCTGCTGCTGCAAGTGCACTATAGCATTTCTATTCTCTGCACTCCTTCTAGCAGTCATTCCTTTTCTGGTCACCGTTGTGGATACACAATCTGATCGTCTGTCCCCAGGCACTGCAGTCATCTGCAAGGGATTCCAACATGGCGGGGGTTAATGTTGCCAGCCTTCACGTCACATTTGCAGAGATCTTTGTAGCGCAAACAGGCCTGGTGCCTCAAGCCAGCTCGTGGGGATCCTGCCGTCTTCCATTCTGTGTACATGACCAAGCCAGCATAGTTGTCGCTGAGACAGGAGTGCAAACATGCTGAGAATGTGGACTTGGGAAAGCACATGGAAGGTATTGAGGCGTCACTCCTGGCAGGTGTAAGTTGCCCATGATTCTACAAGGGGCAACACTGAGACGAAGAAGCAGAAAGCTGACAGCCAATACATCTGGAATGGGTGCAAGTAAGAAGGTAGGCCAGTAGGGACAAACTGAAGTTTTGGGGCAGTGCTCCTTTTGCCCAAATGGGACAGCCTCCACTATTGCCAGGAGGCTCTATTGTTAGTCATCAAGGAAGAGTCCATGAGGGAGAAATCAGAGGAGATTCAGCTGTGAACAGTGACTCAGGAAGGGGAGGGGCACTGGGGGTTATAAGCCTCTTAGTTTCTACACAATTCTGACTAGTCTAACAGCTATGTACTGAGCTGTTGGTTCAAATGCTGGTCAAGTGGTTACAGCAGGAATATGAATCTGTGCCCCACTAGATGTTGTTTCATTATATATACTCTTAATTGGGGATGAATGAGGCAGTCAATTTTGGTTTCCCTCAGATCCTCACCCCTCCCCTCTTATATTGTGTTCTCCACATTTATTCATCAGTTTGTGAAGCTGCTTTTGTTTGTTTGTTTGTTTTATATATAAAAAAGTCCTTACAAAACATTGTAGTGCACTTTGCTCTCAACAGGTACATTTTGGCAAGCAATTTTCACTAAAGTGATGCATTTGTGTAAGACAATTTTATACACATTTTTGGGCGGGTGATTGTGTTGCAGAAGTTGGAGAAGGGTAGATTTCAAAGGATTTCCTTTCATGTATTATTTGGGAAGCATGGATTCAGCAGGTTCACTTTAAAATGCAAACCAAATTTGTCCCCATTCATTACTCTCATTGGTACTGATCACTGGCGATGCTGGGGATTAGAGGCCAACAAGAGACACATGTTTATTTCTCCAGGGCTCTACTAGGGCTGGAGAGCTCCAGGTTCAAATCTTCACTTGAACATGAAACTCACCAGATGACATTGAGCTAGGAACTATCTCCCAGCTGAATCTACATCACAGATTTGTTGTGAGGACAAGAGTGGGGAGGCAAGGACCTTGTATGCTTCTTTGAGCTCCCTGGGGGAAAGGTGATATAATGAAACAAAACTTTTGGTGCTATAAAAATGAATACAGTTGTAATCATCAACACAATGAATACAAACGTAACCAAGAAACATAAGTTTAATAGGGGAGTCTTCTATTACAGCACTGCCCAGGGTTTAGATTCAGCGGTGCACGTTAGAGTTTTTGAAAAATTCCGACGGGACCAGAAATGGTAGTGGTTACATATTCGTACCATTGTGCAGAAAGCAAATCAGTCCAGTGAACATGACTGGTATTTGCTCTTGTTTCTTTCAGTCCGCACACCATATGTAATAGATGATGTTCCCTACAATTACATTTTCTTTGCACTGAAATGAATGGAGTGGAATAATGTAATGACTTACATAAGTTACATAATTAATTATGCAAATTACTTACTTTTGCTACAGCAGGCAATGAGATGAATAATGTGATTTTTGGTGGAAGACAATCTGCAGCGGAGTAGAAACATTGCTGCATACAATGAATGCAAGGAGAAATGGAAAACAGTGCCTTCTTAAATCACTAATGCGCATGCTGCTACTAGGCCCATTCACTTGGCTTATGTGTCACTACCCACCTCATGTCCTTAGGAAGTGGCCATTTGAAAATCCAAACAATATCAGGCTAGCGTTGGTTACCAGTGAGATTAATTGTGGTCAGGCTCTGGGTAGTCAGATGTGCAGCTTAATTGATTAACACCCGTGATCACTATATTGGCAAAGTATGCAGGAGTTTGGCAGTTGTGCTTATGACCCTCTCCCCTTGAACACTGTAAAATACACTGGACCTTGCATTCTGTAGTAAAAATGCAATTTTGATGGATGATGGAGGTGCATTAAACAGGGCAGAAATGGGATTATAAAAGGAAAAATATAATTTCCTGGGTTCCAATTCTATTGGCTTCCTTACATTACCCTGTGGAGTTATATAAGCTGTCCAGTTTCCCTTGGGCTAACTGATGCCTGCATATTAATTTTTATTATTTATACAAATAGACTTTTGTGCAAGGGTGGTTGGGGATGACGACACCTGGGCATAAACGAGACTAGCACTGAACAGGATAATATTAAATGGAGTAGGAATAGTAAGGTGTTGAGCTTACATCCTACAGCATAAGAAATTTGATTACTCTTATAATTATCCCAGCTTGCAAGATAGCTACATGCATTGATGGGGACTATAAAATTACTCATCCCTTTTCCAAATCCAGCAGGTGTATTTGTCGCCATGACCTTCTCCCTCCATGACTTCTGCAGAATGTGATGAAAGAGTGCTCCACATTTTCCTTTTATTGGCTTCAAATTTACTGCCCTTTAGTCTCAGTGAATGAATACCTGATACTGAATTATGGGAAGACTGACGAAGAGAGGAATTGAGAACGAGAGGGGGGTGGAAAAGATGGATCAGTCTGAGCTAGAGATAAATCAAATAGTGTTTTTACAGTTTGCCACTAGGGTTCTTATTTTTTTTTTATTGGAACATGGAATTTGGTTTGAATATTATGGCTGCCTCACTTCAGAAGAGGAATGTGCCTCCCCCTCTGCCACACAAAGTTTGGCAGGCACATAAAAACTGTATCGACTTGGTCAACTACTGATTGCAACCTGGGGATTCCAACCACCACACAAAATTTGGTAGCTTCAGAAAAAAACTGTGCCTGTCTGGTTGAATACTGTTAAGATCCTCTTCGTAGGCCCTTCTCCAGCTGTGTGGCAACCGGAAATAGGGTCTTTTCTGTGGTGGTGCTCTCATAGCAGAAAATCCTCCACATATATTTCTAACCTCCCTTTCTGGCACACTGTCCTCAGAAGGAGCTATATCACACACACACACACACACACACACACACACACACACCCCTACACTAGTCAGTATCCCATCAACTCCAGTAATTTCTAAACCATCACAATAAAACATTTTAAATGTACAGCACTTTAAAATTAGGCAAATGCAGACTGGAATAAGAATGTCTCTGAAGAGCTGCAGAACACTGGCAATGATAAGATCATGCATACATCCCTCAGGAATTCCAATCGCATAGAACCATAAACCGAAAATCCTTGACCTTGGTTCCTGCCTATAGGCTTTAATTGGGGCTTTGGGGGGCTTGCAGCAGCAACTGCATCAGCAGCATCAGAGATCCCCGTGTCCCAGGGGCTGTGTGACAGGGTAGATACCCCAGCTCTTTTACTGGGAACCCCCCCCCCTTTGGGGGTCTGCAGCTGCCCCTATCATAGGGAGTGCAGCACGAGTGGGCACTTCAAGTGACGGAGCAACTCCACATGGCAGATAAGGATTTATGCTTATTCTAAGTGGAGGGTGGGTCAGATTCCCTGCTGGTCCAAGGAAGCAAGATATCCCAGCAAAGGGCAACCCATCCTGATGGGTGGGGTATCATCATCATCATCATTACCATCCGCGATGGAGGTGCTTCTGTCGAGATGCCCAGACAGGGGCTGACAGGCCATTGCCAAGTGATCTCTGGTAGGGTCGCCCTGATTTGGTGTACATCATAGGGCAACCTATAACCCTGGTTAACCCTACCTAAATAATCTCCAGCAGACGGGTTGGTTGACTCAAGATGCACAACTGCAATCAACATCAAAGCTGTTGACATCTGTAATCAACAAAGTTGTGGCCTATTAAGTACCAGAATGGTTGTCCTGTGTTTATTCCAATTCTGTCAGCATTAGGGCCTGCTGCCCATGGTTCCACTGTTCCTGGGGCCCACAACTGAGCCACAACATTTGGAGAAATGTGAAATCTGTTGGAGGATTAACGACAACAACAACATATTATTATTATTCCTACCCTGCCCATCTGGATGGGTTTCCCCAGCCACTCTGGGCGATTTTCAACAGAACATTAAAAACAGAATAAAACTTCAAACATTAAAAACTTCCCTAAATTGGCCACATTCTCACCTCCACCTTTGTCCGGAACCTCTGGCTAAAAACTGCTCCTATTCATGATATCAAGTCAAGCTGAGGACACATTCCAACCAAGATTGGAAAAGTTTATTTGAATGGTGGGGTTAATAATAATAATAATAATAATAATAATAATAATAATAATAAACTATTTATACCCTGCCATCTGGCTGGGTTTCCCCAGCCACTCTGGACAGCTCCCAATCGAGTCTTAAAAGCACAATACAGAATTAAACATTAAAAACTTCCCTAAACAGGGCTGCCTTCAGATGTCTTTTAAAAGTAGGATAGGTGTTTATTGCCTTGACATCTGGTGGGAGGGTGGGAGGGTGTTCCACGGGGCAGGCTCCTCTACTGAGAAGGCCCTCTGCCTGCTTCCCTGTAACCTCACTTCTCGCAGTGAGGGAACCGCCAGAAGGCCCTCGGAGCTGGACCTCAGTGTCTGGATAGAACGATGGGGGTGGAGGTGCTCCTTCAGGTATACTGGACCGAGGCCATTTAGGGCTTTAAAGGTCAGCACCAATACTTTGAATTTTGCTCAGAAATGTACAAATGAATGAAATTACCCTTTTAAAAAAAGAAGTAAAAAAAGATTTATTTTTTCCCCAAACTCCACTACTCTCTACAATTTTTATTTTTTAAAAAAATCAAAGTCAAAATTGGAAATGGGACAGAACACACCTGACACCTGCAGAAGCGACATGGACTGGAAGCAGGTGCAACCCATCCCTATTGAAATGTGGTTGTCACTTGAATCAGCCTGCTGCTGTTTGCCCTGATAACTGGCTGGTATGGCAAGGGTTACAGTCTGATAAGGGGCTGCTGGCTCTGCATGAGCACGAGCCACTCTGCATGCCTCACTGCCATGCACATCTGTAAGATCAGGTTGTAAGTGGTTTTGGCATTGCTGGAACCGATTGTTCATCTGCTTAACCTTCCACTTTCCTAAAAGAGCTTCCATGGCCAGCAGCCATCCCACCGCAGGCTGTGAGCTGTCAGATCTGATCAGCTAAATGGGGTTAAATCTGGTCAGAAGTGGAAAAGAAGATGCCCAAAGAATGCCTGCAATGAACGTAAGAAACATGTGAATATTGCAGAGTGCTTCCAAGTGATGCAAAAGAGAAGTGATTATATGTGATCTTCAACCTGTACCAAATTTGTGGATTGGGTTATAATGTTTACGTAAGGGTGCAGCTGACTTCATCCTGGTGGATATTTGGGAGACTCACTCCCCTAGAACTAGGGTTAATCTCGTTTTTGTCCTTTTATGTAAATGTCAAAAAGCACCTTCCTCGCTGAGTGATTCTGAGCATTGGTTGGGTTTCAGATTGCAATAGCAGAGATTAATTAATTTCACAGCTATTATTGCTACTTGGTGGGAATTCTGGAAACAACAGAACGGTGTTAGTCAGAAGGAGCTACACTGTCACCTTCTGCAGTGGCAGTGAAAAATAATAAGAGTTAAGAGAAAGGGGGCCACCAGCAACACTACTCCTGCATGAAGAAGTTTACTCCTCTGAAGTTTGAGCCACAAAAGTTGTCCCCAAATTGTGAACTTTCAGCTTAGCCTTCAAACAGTAGTTAAAACCCTCCCACAAGATTCTGAGGGTGAATCTATCTAGACCAGGGATGTTTTCTTCTAAGCAACCTTCAGGGATCCACATGGTAGTGGTGGGCTAGTGGCAGGACAAGAGGCAAAAGGAGGGTGTAGGAATGAATACAAAATGAACCTTTGTGTAGTTTCTACACACACTCACACACCTGTCTCTTATTCTCCACCCAGGCATGCAAGAGGCTTTATCAAAGTTCAAGGACACATTCCTGCAAGACAAAAAGCACTCAAGCAAAACAGAGCTGGTGAGGGGTGTGGCCTGGGGAGGAGGGGTGTATCTGGGGAGAGGGTGTGGCCTGGGCATTGTCCCAAGAGCCCCATAGAAAGGCCTGGAGGGCTGCATTTGCCTCCTGGACCTGAGGTTCCCAACCCCGATCTAAATCAGCTATTATTCTGGAAATTCAACGCAGGATGCACAAGCAACAGCAGATCAAATTAGCACGCTGCACTCAGGGATCTAACCGAGTAACCATTGTGTACCACAACATGCTGCCAGACATCCACACCTCATGGGGAAATTACTAATCTCCCTGTTCCTTACACTATCAGGGATGGATAGATAACTTGATTAAAATAGTCCTTGCATCAGAGGCTGTGAGCCAGGAGGCCAAGAGTGCATTGAAATCAAAGACTGGGCACCAGGAAAATTGCAGTTACAATTTGATGTTGATTTGAGCTTCGACTATACATCCCTTTCAAAGATTAAGGGTTTACAAAGAAAGGGGCTTTGTAGCGAAAACAAAACATCTCACAATGCCTTGCGTCCTACACAAGTGCTGCCTTTCATTGCTGCCATAATGAAAGCCATCATTTTAGTAACAATCTCTTCAATTTCCCAGCATTATCTGACAGTTGCTCTTTCTCTTTAAGATTTCTTTAAGCTCTATATCCTAGATGTCTACCCATAAGTAATATCAGTGTCTTGCTGAATACACAGTTCTTCTTTCTTTTTTCCAGATGGAATTTTAGCTGGGGAACTCTATCAATCAAGTTGTCAAAGCAGCATTGTCGTACCATCTCCCTTCCATTAGCCATCTTCAGAGACGTTTAAAGCTCCACTGATTTGGAGATGCTGAGATGTCAATGTTTCCCAGACTGGACTCAATAATATAATTGCCTCTAATGTGACCTCTTATGAGCTTTAATCAGGAAATCGCCAAGTGCATTGAAACGCCTGTTGCTACTACGAAAGCTCCAAAACAAAGGCATTTATTTTTTTTTGCTAAATTGTTTTGATCACAATGGCATTCAAAAACTTGGTTTCACTAAAGTTCTGATTCTGACATTTACATTCCACCCTCCCCCTCGACCTTTTCCCTTCCGCTCTCCTCAACTAAACGTTACCTCTCTCTATGCTATCTCAGGTAGGATTACATGAAGAAGGGTGAGCTAAAAATATTCCAAATAAGAAAATATATCATCTGAAGGAGCAGGGACAAGTCCATATTAATGGGGCAGCATTGTGAAACATTGATTTATAAAAGCAAGGGCTTCCCTGTTTATGTGCATACACTCCGCATTGCCCAATTTATTTTTTATTTAGTATTTTTATACAGAATCCTTCAACAACATGTATTTCCAGGGTGCCTAGTATAGTTGTTGTTGTCAAAAAACAAAACAAAAAAAACAACCCATAAAATTATACACAACATCAAAAGTTAAAAGACAACTACTAAACAGAATAAAATGAAGGCATAAAACACAACTGCCATAGTTAAACGTACGACTATCAATGTTCTACCTCCACAGTTGGAGGCTGTAATGTTTTTGAATACCAGTTTCTGGAAACTGTAGAAGGAGAGAGTGATGTCATGCTGAGGTTCTGTTTGTGGGTTTAGCATAGGGGCATCTGGTTGGCCAATGTGAGAACAGGGTGTTGGACTACAAAAGCCACTGGCCTGATCCAGTTGCTCTTCCTATGTTCTTAAACACTTCTAAGATCAGTATAAAACGGGTAGCCAATGTGGTGCTCTCCAGGTGGTTTGATGATACAAGGTGGAATATATGGTTGGAGGAAGCAAATCTGACCTTCTGTTTGAAAGGATGAAATAGGTAGTTTAGGGAGAACTAAATGGGGGGGGCATATGTGCTTTAAAAAATAAATCCCACATAAACTATCTAGCTTTCTTAATCATAGCCAACCAAGGTTGTTGTTTGTTTCAATGGACCATCAGTATGATGGTTATTAAAGTATTATTCTCTTCTCCCCCATCCTCCTATTTCACAAAACAATGTGGAGGAGGGGGGGACACATAAAAAGATGTACAGAAGAAAATGAAGGTGACGCTAGCAACCAGGAATTGAAGGATCAAATTTGGTTTTTCCCATTTCTCATTGTTCTAATCTTAAATTAATTTCTCGGCATTTTGTGTGTTTGTCTTAAATCCTCATGCAAAATTCATCACCATTTTTAGTGCAAATTTCTCATTTTATGTAGTTTTGACTAAAGTACACTTTTTTACCAGGGATTCCTCAATGTGCAATGGATTTTTGCATATTGTTTTCACTAATACTTTTATTTTTATGCACATTTTACCTCAGTAGATGCACCTTTTAAACATTGGTTGTTTGGAGAGCTGCACCACAAAATTCATATAGGTATGAATTTCAAAGATGGCTATGTTCCCGATTTTCTCTTATTTCAGAAAGTAGGAATTTGATGGATTCACCTTTAAGTGCAAACTGATTCAAATTTCTCCTTCACCAACACAAACAACCTTTAAAGGAACTCTTGGGAGATGCAGTTTTGATCAGAGCAAAATTCAGGGGGAATCTAAATTAGTTCCCTCACCCCAGAAATACTAGTAGCCTGACTGGAGAAAATATTAATATACTGGCATATTAAATGTATTCATATTTTCACAGCAGTGCTAAATGCAGAATCACATCTTTCCTTCAACACAGATAGATACCTTGACCAAAACTGGAGCCCACAGCTGTTGATTTAAAGTGTTTTTATTTTTTATTGTTTAAAAATGAATGAATGAATGCAATCACAGATCTAGGTTTTAGTTCTGAGTATTACCAACATAAGATCACCTCTGTTTCCCTTGTTTCAAATATGAAACAAAAATGCCAGAATTAAATTCTTCATCATAGCAACCTAATCTCATCTCTGCCTACAACTCTCTCTGCTTCTGGGATAATGTGGACTGGAAATGGCACAAGTATGCAGGAATACGGTCCTGATTCACATCCTCCTTGAGTGCTTTTATTGGCTGGAATGTGTCCTTGGACCCTGGCAATGCCTTTTGCTTCCTAGGATGTAGGATAGAGAGCTCTGTGTATGTAGAAATTAGACTACTTCTGTACAATGGTCAATACAGTGGTAATAATATAATCATCATCAGCAGCATCACCATCATCTATTATTTATACCCTGCCCGACCGGCTGGGCTTCCCAAGCCATTCTGGGCGGCTTCCAACAAAACGTAATTCATTCCAGAGGTCCGTTCTTAACCTGAAACTGTTCTTAACCTGAGGTACCCAAGGTGTTTGTAACCTGAGGTACCACCATATGGGTTTTCCCAGCCCTCCAATAGAATTACAGAAAGTCTAATGAAATCAGTGACATTAGTGTACTCTTTCCAGTGCCTGCTGAAAACACTTTTGTTTAGACAAGTCTATCCAGACCTGCAAGATGTGGTATGTATTTTAATGGTTTTAGTTCATTGCTGGCTTTATTTTTTTTAATGTTTAAATAGTTGTTTTTGACTGATTTTACCAATAATTTTATTGTTTTGTTCTTCTTTGAATACACACACACACACACACACAAAATCATGTGGCTTATAAATTTTATGAAATAAATCAGTAAATAATCTAATGACAATGTAACTTACTTAAGTTACATAATTTTACCACAGCAGACAGTAAGGTGAAGAATGTAGTTTTTGGAGCGGAAGCAATGCTACAGGCAACAAATACATTGCAGAATGGATAATAGTCCCTTATTATATCCCTAATTTGGAGCAGCATGGATCTGACCATAGTCTAACCCTTCTAAAATTGTAATCCCTGTAAGGGTTGGTGAAGATTCCTCAGCATTTATCTGACATCCAGTGATGAGATTTCCTCATGGTAAGGAACTTCCATCCTTCCATCCTGAGCACCTCTTGTTGCCATCCTGGCACACCCTGCCAATAAAACCAACCCTAACTCTACTGAAAATTGTAGTTCTTCTTTGTTAGTTTCCAAAACATTCATCAGCTGTGAACATCTCTTTCAGATGGCTCTTTGGGGGAAAGAATGCATAACATTTTTTTCTCTAATGGATGTGTTTTGTTGTAATAAAATGTTTGGCTCACTATACACAAAATGATATACTCTGTCAAAATGTGTTAGCTCCCCTGATCAGTACACAGCACTGGAGCATTATTTGACACATTCTTGATGTGTATTCTGGGTTTTGGATTTGTTTGGTTGTTTGGGTTTCCCCCCCTCTTACTTATTTTATTTATGGCATAAGAGAAGGAATTCTTTTTTCCGTTACTTCCAGAGTTTCTTTGAATTTTCATCTGCTACATGGCTCTCGTTTTCCACTGGGTGTTCTGCATAACCTAGGAGATGCCCGGATAAGTCTTGATTGGTCCAGAAGTTCACCCACATTTTTTCTTCCCTTGCACTGTACATATTGCCAAGTACCATCTGATTCATTATGGGCTTGGTTCAGACCTCAGGGGAAACCAGTAGAGAACTGATCTCACTTCAAATGCCTTCGTACTCAGGTATCAAGACTTCCATGTCTGAAAACTATGGTTGTGTTCCAGTGCAACATAATCCTTTACACACTATATCCTCCAAATTGTGGATGTAAAGATGGGGGTGGGGGTGGGGAATCCGGTTCAGTTCATGTTTAAACGCAAATCTACCAAATTTTCATGTTCCAAAACCAATATGCAAACCAAAACTCAGCTATTCTTCAAAATTCACACTTTTATTAATGTTGTGAAGCAGTTCTCCAACCAAGGTTTACAAAAATGCCTGTAGTAGGTTGTTTTTTTGGTGTGTTTTTTTTTCCATAGAAGGGACTATATTTGTGAAAGAGACCATTCCATTCATGGGTGGAAGGGAATTTCATTCAGTTCATATTTTAAAGCAGATTGGCCATTTCTGGCCTTAAATGCAGACAGGAATATACCGGTAATACAATTCTCAGAATTTCTTAGTGTTGTTTCTGCTTTTTAAAATGTATCTTTTATGCATATTTTATAGGGGAGATGTGTGTTTTAGGGGGGGAATGCATATAAATGTGAACAAAATGCATATTTTGGGAGAAAGTACTACAGTTTAGACTTGCTTTTCATGCACTTATTTAAAAATGAAAATATACAGAAAACTGGTTAGAGTGGACTCGTGATTCAATGTATTCAAACCTGACATGGAATGGAAATAGGTTGATCCATGGGGAATTTGTTATCATAAATTTGGCTTTTCCAACCCATTGTTTCCTAGATCTTGGGGGCTACAGGTCTTATAATTTCTAACCATTGGTCATTCTAGCTGCAGGTCATGGGAATTGTAGTCCAAAACATCTGGAGGGCACCATAATGGGGAAGGCTTTGATTTTTATTGATTTTTTTCAATGTTCGTACCTTGCTTTTCAGTCTAGGTTATCTCCCAAAGCAGCTTTCATAATTAAAAACCTTCAGAAAAATATGATTGCCAATGCATAAAATATACAAAGAACTGAAATGCAGCAAATGATAAAAATAGGTCAGATTTAGTTTTCAAATCATTTCCAAATGGCTAGAAACAGAGGAACCATGGTATTTAAACACACACACACACACACAAATTCAGATCCTTCTAGCTCTTACTATGTCCTGTTCTCTTCTGAACGGTAGCAGTCAATGGGTTGGCACAGTTGGGGCTGCATTTCTCTCCTGGCTTCCCAGCACTGCACATTACGGCCAAGAGGAAGGCAGAAGGCAGTCGTGAGCTCAGCACGGTGCCGGTGCAGCAGCAGGAGCAGGAGCAGTGTTGGATTGCTTCTGCCATTGAACCTGCACCTACTGAACACCCCCTCCTGGTAAGTGGCAGAAACATGCAGTGTTGGGTACCCAGGAAAGCAATGCAGCCCCACCCGAGGTGCCTTACCAGCTGCTACTGCATCTGAATATTGAACTCCCCAGCCCTTCTCTCACAGGTTGCAGGAACTGTGCTTTGCATATCAAGCTATTTCTTGAAATCTCATGAGCTTGCTGAGTTGCATTCTCCAAAACAAGGTGGCTAAATTCATGTAGTTCCCAAGGTGCCTTATAGCCATATTGTGACAAAGGTGGCATAGCAAATCACATTTGCCAGAGTTCCCTATCCTTAGGAGAGTTCCACACCCATTTGCAGATACCTGTGAATCTGCTGTCTCCATAAGTAGTTAGGTATCCTGGATAATTACATTTTTCCAGCATCCTTGGTTGCTGGGATACTATGGTGGCAGGACCAGATCCTGTTTGATGTATATCTCGATTCTTACAAAGTCATATTTGCAACAGGTTTTGCTAGATCCCCCTCCTTTGTGGTTATTGCTCTCTACAGGCAATGACATCTTTTCTGTAGGTTCCTGTCCTCAGCCACAGGGAGGCTTTTTCTTCCTTCCTCAAAGTGTTCCATCATAGATTTTTTAAAATGGGCACTAATGTGCAGTCAAGAGAGAAACACACATACACACACACATTTTGTGTGTGTGAAGCAAACTGCTCCCTAGGAGAATTTTTTCTGGCAGTATCCACTGGGTAATATACACACAGGGATCAATGGGTGTAATTTAAGAAAGCTTGCTCTGGCTGGCACTGAAGTGTTAGGGTTTATTCATGGTTCTGTACTGAGGGGTGACATTTGCTCTAACTCTGTAGAAACAAAATATTTTCCCAGTGGGGTTCCAAACTGGTTTACCTGCCACCACAGCATTTCTTGGTGCACCTTGGGAATTGCATTTTTGGGGAAGGTGCATCTGGAAGTAAGAGCCATAGCTCAGTGAAAGAGCCTCTGCATTGCATGTAGAAGGTCTCAAGCTCAATCACAGAACCTCTAGATAGAAATGGGAGAAGACCCCTTGGTTGACATCTTAGAGAGCCACTGCTATTTATTGTAGACAATACTGAACTAGATGGACCAAAGGTCTGATTCGGTATAAGGCAGCTCCCTGGGTTCCTATTTCAGCCTGCCTTTCATTTTAAAACACACACAAACACGCACACCCTCATTCAGAAATTGTTCATGCATCTCCTACATTAACACCTAATTCCACGCAGAGAGAATTATTTCTCTCTTGCTCAGCACCAAGGTTCCTTTAAATGATAGGTGGCCTGCTTTAGTTTCATCACAAGACAGTGATTTCTCAAGTTTGCCTCTTCCAACGGTTAGCATCTGCTGGTACTCAGAGCATTAAATGGGCCTCCATACTGTGTTCATTATGATAAGGACATTGCAAATGAAGTGATAGCTTATGGTAACAAATAGCACCTGACATACAGTGCTATCTATCCATCCTGTAATGTGAAACAGATGCAGAAGTCCACACCCCTGATGAGTTCATTAGCACAGGGCGAGAGAAGAGGAACACCAACACAGACACAAACATGACTTGGAGGAATTCAAAGTGTTTTGACTGTAATAGGGCTAGAATGAAGGCATTTATTCATACACAGCCAAGTCATATGGAAGTTAATGATGTGGAATAAAAGGATTAAGTGTGATGCAGGCATGTGGGTAACAAAGCTGATAGGAGCACTGAGTGGCCCAGCAGGTGATCAGCATGACCTGGATGAGCCTCAGATCACCTGATTAGGTGACCTAACCAAACATCCTTTGGACAACCTGAGAAAGGGTGGTGAATGGGTTAGATGTTGGACAAGGAATGGGCAGCCCTAGGCTCAAGTCCTCAGGTATAAAGTTCACTGGATGACTAGAGCTAGACATTACTTCTCAGCCTAACTTACCTCACAGGGTTGTTATGAGGATAAAATTACTGTGGAGTAAGAGCCATGTGTGTTGCCTTGAGACTGATGAGGGAAAGCTCATCATTGTCTTAAGGCAGGGACAGCCAACTTCCAAGAGACTGCGATCTACTTACACAATTAAAAATTGGCAGTGATCCACCCCTTTTTTGGGGGGGGGGTTAAGGTCAAAGCTGTTGAGGATTTTTAGGGAGAAATGTCCCATTTTGGGGGGGGGAATAGGGCGAAGGAATACAGTGGTACCTTGGGTTACACACGCTTCAGGTTACATACGTTTCAGGTTACAGACTCCGCTAACCCAGAAATACTACCTCAGGTTAAGAATTTGGCTTTAGGATGAGAACAGAAATCGTGCTCCGGTGGCGCAGTGGCAGCAGCAGGAGGCCCCATTAGCTAAAGTGGTGCTTCAGGTTAGGAACAGTTTCAGGTTAAGAACGGACCTCTGGAACAGATTAAGTACTTAACCCGGGGTACCACTGTACATAAAAAAGGCTTGCAACAAGAGATCACTAATGAAACAGTCAGCCTCACAGCAAGTGCTCCATTTTCTGGTATAGCGATCTGGAGGGTGGGGTGAGGGGGCAGGGCCAGATGGAGCCAGCGATGGACCACGATCTACCAAAACTTCCCGGGATCGAGCAGTAGATCGCGATCGACCTGTTACACATCCCTGTCTTAAGGTGTGATAAACAACTTAAAATGGAGAAAGCCTTGTACCAAATGGTCTTGGACTAAGCAGGATATCGTAGAGTTGGAAGGGGCCACAAGGGTTATTTAGTCCAACTCCCTGCAATGCAGGAATCTCAGCTAAAGCATCCATGACAAATGGCCATCCAACCTCTGCTTGGGTTGCCAGCCCAAACCAGGAATAGGGTTAGGACAGAGACCATTGTGGAAACTTCATAGATTTTGAGGAACATGTGCTATCAGAACAAGTGTTTGGGAGAAGAGCTCCACTACCTACCTTGGTGAAGGCAAAGCCCCTGACAATGTAGTTATGTATGAAAATGTATCTGCTGGGCATGTTCAAGATTCCATAGCATTATTAAAAATCTAAGAAGAGCCTGGTGGATCAGGCCAATGGCCCATTGAGTCCAGCATCCTGTTCTCACAGTGGCTAACCAGATGCACATTAAAAGCCCACAAGCAAGACCTGGACAAAGCAGCATTTTCCTCAGTTGTGACTCCCAGCAACAGACATTCATAGGTATAGTCTCTCTGACAAAACACAAACATCATGGATAGTAGTTCACTACTGTATAGGTTATCAGCTCTTCTAAAACGGAAAATAGCCACCCTGTAGTCAAAGGAAGATTAATTGCTTTGTTGGATTAGGCCAAAGTATTCCTAGTCCACCATTTTGTTTTCAACCTCTTGTTAATTTTAACAAGCAGGGCCCAAAGACTATCTCCTGTTCTCTATTCCCACTTCCATCATCTAAGGTATACTGCTGTTGTTCATGGAAGTTCCATTTATCCCCTGATCAATACAATATCAGCAGAATATTGCTTCTAGTTTTATGATTTTATGTTACTTTGTTGTGTGTGTGTTTTTAAAAATATTGGATTTATGTTTTGTGAAATGTTTTTAGTACTTTAATACTCAACATTCAAGAAATATTTTGAATGAATAAATGAGTGAACCATTATCTCTTTGGTCAGATTTTCACCCTATGAGTGGTTTCCTCTACCACAGGTATGGGGAACCTTCGGCCCTCCAGATGTTGCTGTAATACAAAACCCATCATCCCCAGCCATGGCTGCAGTCCAGCAACATAAGGAGGGACAAAGGTTCCTAACACCTGCTCTGCCACATCCACATTCCAGCCAGTTTCTGGGATACTGGAAGACAGTGCTTTTGTGTTTTTGTACTGTGAAAGGCAAGGGAATGCAACTCTATTTTTTTTTTTAAAAATAATATTTATTACTTTTTCAACAATTTAAACACTACACAAAAAGAAAAGAACAATATAAAAGAACAATACAATACAATACACAAACACTACACAACACTCACACATTAAACTGACAAAACAAAGCAAAAACAATTTTAAAACACGTCAAACAATTTCAATATCTTATCTTTCATTCACTTATTTCAACGACCTCCTCACAGCTCCCTTTTTGTATTCCACTTCTATTAATTGTTTCAGCAATTCCTTTCCATCTTCCTCTGTTTTCTATCCTATAATTATCTTAACACATTCTAACCATATTTTTTCCTTTAATATTCTATTAATCTATTTATACTTAATTGTATACAGTATACTGTATTGTTTTAATTAGTGTTTTTATAGTTGTTTTGATTTTGTGTGGAGTGCCCTACCTGGGTGGATGGAGCAGCCAAGTAATTTCATTGTCCCCGAGAGGGGGCAATGACAATAAAGATATTATTATTATTATTATTATTATTATTATTATTATTATTATTATTATTATTAATTCCTTATAACATTTCTACTAAAGCCATATAACTTCATTCCAACATTCTTCTAGCATTCATTAATTTTACAGTATTTCCATAAATAGTCCATAAATAGTCTTTAAACTTTTTCCAGTCTTCTTCCACCGACTCTTCTCCTTGGTCTCGGATTTCTGCCAGTCATTTCCACCAGTTCCATATAGTCCATCAACTTCATCTGCCATTCTTCCCGGGTGGGTAATTCTTGTGTCTTCCAATACTTCACGATGAGTATTCTTGCTGCTATTGTTGGGAATGCAACTCTAGAATTCACAGCTAGTCCAATTAAATTGTCAGTAGATCTGGGAAATACAACAAGAAGAAGACATATTTTTGTGTGGTTAACTTGTGGAATTCACTGCCACAAAATGTGGTTGAAGGGCCTGGGCCTGTGTGGCTTTAAACAGAAATCAGACAAATTCATGGAGGATGGCCTATTAAAGGCCATTTAGCCATGATGCGCTCCGGGTCCTAAGGCAATATGCCCCTGGAAAGTATACTATGGCAGACAATATTAGGAGAGGGCTGCTGCCTTTATTCTCTGCTTGCAGACTTCTCAGCAGTAGCTGAATGGTCACTGTGAGAAATGGGATGCTGAAACAGTTGAATGCTTGATCTGATTCAGTGGGGCTCTTCTTATCTTCTCAAGCACCTGATCGGCAAAGGTGCTTTGCAAATGAGAAGAAGCTATCACACCGACATCATTCATGGCAGCTTAGTGGCATGTAGTTCGGGTCTAAGTGACAAGTCTGTATGCATGTCCCTATTTAATCTCTGTAAAGCATTTGCTCTGTTTTTAGATACTTAATGAATTATATATCATATACTTCCATGTTGAGCTAAAAAATGGTGTAACAAGGGGAGAGAGGGAGGGGGGAAGAATGAGAGAGAAAGAGGGAGGGAGGGAGGATCAAAAATGGAACATTCAAGCCTTTTCACTCCCTAGAGTGTATCTAAGAAATACAAACCCAATTGCCGCCAGACATTAAGAGCTTTGGCTTGACATCAAAAATGTGAGCTAAATCCAGAGTCGCTACGTGCTCCTTGGCCAACTCCCCACAGAGCCATCCAGCCCCCTTGAAATATCCTTCCATAAAATGAAACACAAAATCACCTGGGCCAGGCAAAGGATATTAGAGCGGAAGGGAAGCAAGAGTGAGAAATGAAAGGGACAATCACATTCATTATATGCCTGGACAAAGGCGCATTGGGAAGGACAGAATGTACCAAGCATGGGTTTGGACAAGTGAGAATTTGATTTCTGTGCTCTGAACTTCACTGCCACCGTATAAAAATAACTAGGGGAGCCATTGTCACAGGGAGGCTTTGAGTGCAAGACCAGACTTTCCCAATGATCCTAGTGAAATCTCATCCCTGTATGCTTTTGAAGTTGTTTAGTTCTGATTCAGCAGTCTAAAAAAGTGTGCTTAAACACTGCAGGTAACCATTTCCCTCAGAACAAATAGGAAAGAAATCAGGTTATAGAGAGGGCACCCAGCAGGACTCTGCTAGTGTCTTCTCAGTGTCAACGTAAACTGATTTCTTTAAGAAAGACACATGGGAAGAAGAGAACAGATTGCAGAAAACATGTTCTGCATGCAAGAGAGAGTAAAGCAATAGAAGACATGGTACTGTGAGATAATTATGCATGGGGAAAAGGATGCAACAGAGTGGTGCAATAGCACAGTGCCAAGCATGGCTCTGTCTCGTGGTCTCAGAAAATAATTAGGGATGAGGATTTCTCCAATTTCCTTTCCTTTATTGTTTTGGAATTACTCTCTTGGCTGCATTTTGCGTCTCCTTATTTTCAGTTTTAACTAGGCGGATTTCTCAGATTAATTCTGGAACAGGAACATGTACAGTTTTTCCTTTGTTAATTTCATTTGAATCCCCCCAAACCTCCATGTTACCATGTGTTCACATTGGTAAAGCACTGCACAGAGAGAGGGAGGGCAGGAGCGCAAACTTTACAAAATGCTATGCATAATTGAATAAAGGTCATAGTGCTGTTTAGATGAAAGAATTCCCCAAGCGATTTGGTTTGTGAGATGGAGAGTGAGGAAGAGCATGCTGGGGGAAGAAGAGGAAACCTTTCCTAAGACATTGGAGAACTGCTGCCAGTCAGGACTGACCACATTTAGGCTTGGTGAACTAATGGTCTTACTTGATATAAAGCACTGTTATGCCAGCTGATGGGAGATGTACAAACCAGGTTGCATTTGTGACAGTGGAAACTTGCAGAGGACTCAGCATCGTTACTCTCCCCTGCTCCCATGGTTTTGTTTCCCACACAAAATATTTGCCAGCTCATAAGTTCCTGATGGGGGTCCTTTATCTTAGTCCATGTTTCTAAAGTTATTATAATTATTATTAGCAAAGTGTCAAGTTTGAAGTCAATAAAGCCACACAGCCCATGAAAAGAACCACACAAAAGGGATGATTCATTCAATGACATTTAAGAGGCGGGAAGGGAGTAGAATATTAGGAGTGTTTATGAATCCATCAACCAAGAGAACAAAAATGCAGCGGGGGGGGGGGGAATCATGGCCTATGCCATCCCATGAAGTTAGGGATGGTAGAGGATGTTTCTTGGTCCACATTTTTTAAGTGAACCAAGCTGATTCACACTTTCTGGAATAAAACATAGATCATATGGCAGCTTTCCTGAAGTTTTTGCACTTCTCTGAATTGTGTGTTCCAGTTCTCAGCTCAGTTTTAGGGGAAATATGCACAACAACATGCATTTTAGATTTAAAGGCTTACAAAACTATTAAATGGCAGTGTAAGTCCCAGATGCATACAAAATGTGCACAGAGTGAACCACTGTGGCCTGGGGAGTATGCTTCCCGAAGTTTCTTGTTGCTGTCCTTTTATACTTGAAATGGAGTCATCTTCTCAAACTGAGAGCCAGTGGTGGTGTAATGGTTAAGGCTCTGGACTATGGCTTGGGAGACCAGGGTTCAAATCCCCACTCAGTCCTGAAACTCACAGGTGCTGCCGACACTTAAATTGCATTCTAAACACATTGCCATCCCCCACAGAATTCTGTGAACTATAGCTTGTTATGGGTGCTGTATCTCTTTGAGGGGCAAATATGTATGTTTCTTCAGGTCTTCAATGCACAGAATGTGGTTAATTGGTGGGTTGTTGTTGTTTAACTTATTTCTGTGTGAGTTATTGTATTGCATTTGTGTGAATTGTTGTAAGTTGCCCTGGACAAATGGTGAGAGGTATAACAATTTTTTAAAATGCAAATTTTAATTTCTTTCTTTTCTTTTCTTTTTAAAGAGCAAATCAATATACAAATAGGGCAGAACAGACTTATACATGAATGCATTTTATTTAGTTAATAAATTAGTAGCCCATCCTTCTTCCGTAAATGGTTGGCGAGAGTCCCAGAGGCCAGATAGAAAGCCTGGAGGACTGGATTTGGTCTTTGGGCCTGAGGGTCCCCATCCCTGCGTTCCAAGCAGGAGTAGGGAACTCCTACTATCCCTGGACCCTGACAATTCTTGATGAGGCTGATGGGAGTTGTGGTTTAGCAACGCCTGGAGGGCCAAATATTTCTCTACACCTGGTCTAAAGGAAGAACCATAAGCAGGGTTTCCCACCCACTGTTAGCTATCTGAAAGAGCAGATGATGCTGTTAGGAAGACAAAAGTAATTGGCATAGCTGTGGACCGTTCCCTGGCTGATGCTATGGATCAAGGATAAAGAGGAAACAAAGACACCATCCAGCAAATGCAAAAGGAGATAATAGAAGTAGCACCATGTGTAATAAAGAGCTGAAGTATATAGTGGTAAATGATGGATGGTGGAGGCTCAGATGCTATTAAAAGTAATTCAGATAGACTAATAAAGGACCAGTGCCATGAATGAAATGAGAAAGCAAAGGCGATAGAAGAGGTAAGGAGGATTTGATCATCTGCTTGCTGGAGAGCTATTCTGCTGAACTGATCAAGATAATGAGATGCTGAATAGTCTGCTGGAGCAAAGGTTAAGGATGCAGTGATGGCTGGTAAGTCAGACCCAAGGACTGTGGATGATCCTCTTACAGCCGCATGCATTGGCAAATGAAAAGAAAATAGAGAGAGGCACTTAATAACCAGTTCAGTAATGGGCCAAAACCTTAGAGAGTGGAGAGCAGGCAGGACACTTTTGTTACTGTTATTGTCATAGAAGTCGAGAACCAATTCAAGTGTTTTGTTGCAAAACTTTCTCTTATTTTAATTGTACATTCTGACCCTCTGCTCTGCACACCAGCTTTTTCTGCTTCTAGGCAGGGGCTAAGATACAAATAGTAGAAACAAGAGTATAAGATAGTGACAGAAATTTGCACTGCAGTAAACCATTATATTGAGGGATACGGGTGGCACAGTGGGTTAAACCACAGAGCCTAGGACTTGCCGATCAGAAGGTCGGAGGTTCGAATCCTCGCGACAGGGTGAGCTCCTGTTGCTCGGTCTCTGCTCCTGCCAACCCAGCAGTTCGAAAGCACGTCAAAGTGCAAGTAGATAAATAGGTACCGCTCTGGCACGAAGGTAAACAGTGTTTCCGTGCGCTGCTCTGGTTCACCAGAAGCAGCTTAGTCATGCTGGCCACATGACCCGGAAGCTGTATGCGGCTCCCTCGGCCAGTAAAGCGAGATGAGTGCTGCAATCCCAGAGTTGGTCACGACTGGACCTAATGGTCAGTGGTCCCTTTACCTTTAAACCATTATATATTTTCATCCAGAAACTGACAAGAATGACAAAACTTACATTATGTCATAACTCTGCCTCTTCCTATTTGATATCCTCTGGAGGTTTTTTTCCACTCCCTCATTTCCAGGCAGCCTAGCCATTGTTCAGGGATGATGGAAACTATAGTCCAACATCATCTAGAAAGTGCCAGGTTTGGAAGGTGACCATAGCTAGCGGTTTCTTTAGCTAGCCAAAGCTTCCAAATTTGTGTGCCTACACAATCAATTTCACCATGAGGTGAGTTAAGGAAGTCTGTAGACCAGAGATGGAAAACCTGTGGCCCTAAGGAAGTTGATGGACCTCAGCTTCCATCAACCCCAACCATTAGCCATCCTGGCTGGGGCTGATGGGAGAAAGAGTCCAGTCAAGTTCTGTTCCCCAAAACTTGTTGTAGACCTTTCAGTTTGTGCTTCTAGCATTCAAATTTCTTACAGGTCACAGACTGCTCCTGCTCAGGAACTCTTAAGCAAAAGACCAGCTGGCAGCTGCTACAACAATGCCATCTAATATTCTTCATATATCTGGTCCTTGTATTCAATGCTTGAATGTGCTGCCCTGTGTTAGGCTGCAGCTCTGGGTCAATGAAGAGCTGAAGTATTGGCAGTGCACATGGCCTATTGCTCTCAATAAGTCTCTGAGCAAAGTGGTATTTTTCTCTTTCAGTAACTGAGGCTTGAGGCCCGTTTTGCAACCTGTCAAGCCAAAGCCTCATCACCCGCTCTAGCTACCTTACCACACAAAACGTTAAACTCTAAGATGTATCAGTATGGTATTGTGGCCTTGAATGTAGACCGGAAAATCCTGGGTTCAAAGATCACTTAGCCACAAAGCTCACTGGTTGACCTTGGGTGAGTCACTTTGTTGTAATATCTGGTCTGGTACCAACCTGTATGTTTTTAAATACATTTGTATGAAGCCTTGCTCCAGGATCCTCAATTTAGGTTGTAACCCTAACTCCCCTCAAGCGCAGTGGGGCTTTACAGAGCAGTGAGGCTGAGGCAAAAGTGATGTGTGGGTGGTCAGGCAAAGCTGACAGGAGGCTGATGCAGCCGGCACTTCTGGGAGGAAGGACACCTTATCCAAACCTCACCATCACCACCAAATGCAGTGCAAAGGCGTTTGGGTTGCTTTGTTTGAATTGTCAAATGGAGGATAACCTGGGGCAAGTATCATTGAAACGCCAGATCTCCTCACTGGGCGAGGTTCATTTAATGCCTTCACTTCAGTCATTCCAGCATTAGACAAATATTGTTTGCTTTTGGAAAGTCTTGGGTGCTCTCTCTCTCTCCCGTTAATGCATCTGAGCTCCTTTGGTTATTCTGTATCTTGGTGGTTTAATTTGACTTTGGGGAGGGGGTGGACTCTATCTCCTAATTCCCCCCACCCTTTTCTTTTCTTTGTATATCCTATGCGTGCATTTTCTTTTATTGTAAGCTGCCTCATTGGGTTTTGTGCCAAAAGGCAGGATCAAAATCTTTTAATAGCTAAATTCAATAACTTGGGGGAGGGATGCACTCCACCTTTAGTTCTTTGAAGTAAGGGTGGAACAAACTGTATTAAATAAATAAAATGTGGAGAAACACTGTCAGCTGTAGGAACATTCAATATTTTACATATTTTATACAGAATATTTGGAGGGCGATAGTGGGCTTTTGAATGACTTTTATAAGAAAATGGACCAAATGCCCACCTAATCTGGCCTCTCCCTCCTCTTCAGTGGCCAGACAGATGCTTCCAGTAAGTTCTCAAGCAAAGCACAGTAGCCTTCGCCTGCCATGGCCTCTACAGAAATGTTATTTGGTGGGATGCTGCAACTGAACTTGGGTGTGCCATTTTGCTACCACAACCAAGCATCTAAGCCATAGAACAGATTCTGTGAGGACTATTTTCACAACTTATTTGTTCACTGTGGGAAGAATAGCAATGCTTAACACTTGTGTGGCACCTTCAAGGGTTCAAAATGCTTTACAATGTGCATAAACTTCCCTCCACTTATTTTGGACCACAACTCAGCTGCCATATCCAATGATAATGCATGATGGGAGCAGTGGTTGTTGATGCCTGTTAGGTCTCTTAGGGCAGAAGGCAGGCTAATGGTAGGGGGAGCCTGAGCCAATGACCAACAGAGCCAATTAAGTCAACTCTTCCCCCCTTCTTCCTCCCAGTGGAGTTCAAGGACCAAGCTGAGACTAAGGAGGAGGGAGCTGACAGCCAGGGCCTCTCCCCCACCAAGCAGCTGTAGATAAGAAGGCAGGCATGCTGGAACTAGCTGAGGAAAGCATGAGGTTGTGGGGGCAGTGTCCTGTTCACCCTAATTGACCAGCCTCTACTGGATGGGAGTTGTAGTCCAAAACATTTTTGAAGCACCAGGTTGCGAAAGTTTGCATGAGCTAGTTGTAATTCAACAATCCTGTAAGGAAAGTCAGTATTATCTCCTCTCATATTGTAGTTGGGGGTACTGAGGCAGAACAGGAGAGTAAGGCTTGTTTAAGGCTACCCAAGTGAGTCCATGGCAGAGGTGAGATTCAAACCAGGGAATTCCTGATTGGTACCCAAGTCTCATTAGCCACTATGTTCAAGCAGTTGTCCTGCTTTCTTTTCTTTGCCCTGCACTCTGCAATTCTATGATTCTATGAATCTACTGCCAATAATAATAATAATAATAATAATAATAATAATTTATTATTTGTACCCCGCCTATCTGGCTGGGTTTCCCCAGCCACTCTGGGCGGCTTCCAACAAAGGTTAAAAATACATTAAAATGTCACACATTAAAAACTTCCCTAAACAGGGCTGCCTTCAGATGTCTTCTAAATGTCAGGTAGTTGTTTATCTCTTTGACATCTGATGGGAGGGTGTTCTACAGGGGGGTGCCACTAACGAGAACGCCCTCTGCCTGGTTCACTTAGCCTTTGCTTCTTGCAGTGAGGGAACTGCCAGAAGGGCCTCGGCGCTGGACCTTAGTGTTCGGGCCAAACGATGGGGGTAGAGATGCTCCTTCAGGTATACTGGACCGAAGCCATTTAGGGCTTTAAAGGTCAGCACCAACACTTTGAATTGTGCTCGGAAATGTGCTGGGAGCCAATGTAGGTCTTTCAGGACCAGTGTTATATGGTATTGGCGGCCGCTCCCAATCACCAGTCTAGCTGCCACATTCTGGATTAGTTGTAGTTTCCGGGTCACCTTCAAAGGTAGCCCCACGTAGAGCGCATTGCATTAGTCCAAGCGGGAGATAACTAGAGCATGCACCACTCTGGCGAGACAGTTCGTGGGCAGATAAGGTCTCAGCTTGCGTACCAGATGGAGCTGATAGACAGCTGCCCTGGATACAGAATTGACCTGTGCCTCCATGGACAGCTGTGAGTCCGAAACAACTCGCAGGTTGCGCACCTGGTGCTTCAAGGGCACAGTTATCCCATTGAGGACCTCCACACCAGCCTGCCCCCTGGCCCCCAAGAACAGTACTTCTGTCTTGTCAGGATTCAACCTCAATCCATTAGCTACCATCCATCCTCCAACTGCCTCCTGGCACTCACATAGGACCTTCACTGCCTTCACTGGTTCCAATGTAAAAGAGAGGTAGAGATCGGTATCATGTGCATATTGATGGACACCCAGCCCAAACTGCCTGATGATCTTTCCCAGCGGCTTCATGTAGATCAGGGGTCAGCAACCTTTTTCAGCTGTGGGCCGGTCCACCGTCCCTCAGACCATGTGGTGGGCCGGACTATATGTTTTCTGGGGGGAGGAACAAATTCCTATGCCCCACAAATAACAGGACACATTCTACTCATGTAAAAACACACTGATTCCCAGACTGTCTGCAGGCCAGATTGGGAAGGCGATTGGGCCGCATCTGGCCCACGGGCCTTAGGTTGCCTACCCCTGATGTAGATGTTAAAAAGCATGGGGGAGAGGACAGAACCCTGAGGCACCCCACAAGTGAAGGCCCAGGGGTCTGAACACTCATTCCCCACCACCACTTTCTGGATATGGCCCAGGAGGAAGGAGTGTAACCACTGTATAACAGTGCCCCCAGGTCTCAGCTCCTCTAGACGGTCCAGAAGGATGTTATGATTGATTGTATCAGAAGTTGCTGAGAGATCCAGCAGAGATCCATTTCACTGTGTGACCCTCCATAAATTCCAGTATTGTAGTGTCTGTATCCACTTTCTCTACACCATGCAGTATTTGCACAACATTATATCATACACATTTTCTATTTGAAGGTCATATATTTATTATTTGTGGTAGCAGATTGCATCTTTCTTCTTCTTCTTTTTTGCAAAAAAAGTATTTAATTTGCTTTAGTGCTCCTGAGAGAGACATTTAGTTGAAATGTGCATCCAGCACATCATAACATTCTACTTTTAAGTACCCTTTCCCATTCCCTCTATTTTTGTCTTTCAGGCCATGAGTGCCATTACTTACATTGCCAACATGGAACTACCCAGGCATAAGAAGGTTGCAGGGAACCTTGAAGTTTGCAGTAGTACAAAACTACTGAAGGCAGGACTTAACAAGAAGAACAGAAAGACCCACCAAATGAGGACTGTTTATACTCAGTGGTCAAGAAGTGCGGTCTGATTGTTTTGGTGGTGGTGGAAAATGAGGTGGGAAGTGAAGTGAAATAGAATGGAATGGAATGAAGCAGAATGAATGGAATCATAGAAGCCAACTCCTAGGGGCTGAGGTCCATGAATAAGATATTTGAGGTGGGCCCTTCAGTTGATGTCATTCAAATGGTGTCTGTGCTACCACATCTTGTGATCGATTATGTGGGGTGGGGCTTACCTGGCCCTCCCAATATTTTATTCAAGTTGGAGTCCCAAATTGGAAC